>NC_059343.1:92034328-93343828 GCF_018350155.1 Leopardus geoffroyi
GGAGACACAGAATCGGAAACAGGCTCCAGGCTCTGAGCCATCCGCCCAGAGCCCGATGCGGGGCTCGAACTCCCGGACCGCGAGATCGTGACCTGGCTGAAGTCGGACGCTTAACCAACTGCGCCACCCAGGCGCCCCATAATGTTTATTTATTTTTGAAAGAGAGAGACAGAGCACGAGTTGGGGAGGGGCAGAGAAAGAGGGAGACACAGAAGCCGAAGCAGGCTCCAGGCTCCGAGCTGTCAGCACAGAGCCCGACGCGGGGCTCGAACTCATGAACCCCGAGATCATGACCTGAGCCGAAGTCAGCCGCTTAACTGGCTGAGCCACCCAGGTGCCCCAGTAGTTGATAAAATTTTAAATGTGTGTTTTCCATAAGCCCCAAATTTTCATTCCCATATCTACAAGTACGTGCAAGCATTCGTTGTGAGGTCGTGAAAGCAACCTCAGGTCCATCAGCAGGGAATAGATAAACTGCAAAATACTATGAAGCCAAAAAAAAAGTAATGAGATAGTATATGTGTTCTATAGCTCTACATAATACGTGGATAAATGTGTAGACACAGTTCTGAAAGGTCATATCCACAAACTGATTACTTCTGGGAAGGGGACAGAGGTGGGAGAAGCCAGACCGGTCAAAGAATTTCTTCAGTCTCATCTGTAACTCTGTACTATTTTGCCAGCAGCATGTGTTCCCATATTATTTAGGTGAAAATTAATTGAAACTAAAGGCAACACAGTTATATTAGAAAATGTGCAAAGCAGCACAAGGGGACAAAAGATACCACCGAGACACTCTCCATTATAGCTACAATGTGTACCCTTCCAGTCTGTTTTCATCTGCCTCTTTTATGTGGTTGTGATCTAGAACTTATATCTGTCTTTAACACGGGGTTATTCAACATTGGCACCACTGACATTTTGAGTTGGATAATTCTTCATTGTGGGGAGCTGGCCTGTGCATTGTATGATACTTGGCAGCATCCCGGGCCACTACCCACTGGACGACAGGAGCATCCCCACAGTTATGACAATGAAAAATGTCTCCGGACGTTGTTAAGTGTCCTCTGGAAAGCCTGCCGTTGGTTGAGAACCATTGGTTGAATACATCATCGGCATAATGTCATGATATGAATCTTCATAACCTATCTGTGCTTCCAAATTTAATGCTAGTGTTGTCTTCTGTTTTAGTTTCAGATCCTGGTCTGTGGATCTCAGTGACGGCCTTGATAACCTGACCTTGCTTTCTCATTGTTCCTCTTCTAGGTTAGTTGGTTTGGAATTCCTCAGCCCAGAACTGTAGTCTGACTTATCACCAGTAAGGCAAGTATACAATAAGAGCCAGGCCTCTTTCCCCTGACATCTATGGGCTAATGTTCACATCATGAGTCAGGGAAGAAGGATAGTAATCAGGAAACCTAATAAGGCTACAGAAAGTTATCAGTCCAGAGACACAGCTGTGGATCAAAGCCACAAAGCTAAAGGCCAAGGCCAAGAAGAGGAAGCCAATTAGATCTTACCCCAGATCAGCTCTCAGAATAATCAAAAGCATGGTTGCTTGGCTAACAATGCTTCCCTCTTCCCTGACTGCTTTATGTAGACATTGTCTAGGCTCCGGGGGGCACGGTCAATCCAGAGGGCAGTCATAGGCCACAGAAGGGATGGCATTTGCCTGCTGAGGTCAAGAGACAGAGATGCTCAAATTCCAAAGTGACAAGGAGAGGTTAGCGCCAGATGTCAGTCTCATTCTTTAAGGAAACATTTACTGGCCACCACATGCCGAACGATGTGCTAGGTGCTGAGGATGCCAAGATGATTCTAGAATGATTTAGTCTAAAATCTCTTTACCACATAGTCACCACAGAAGAGCATTTCTCAGGAATCAAAATGTAAAGGCGATGAGAATGCTCCTCATTTTGAGCACTTCATTAGGCCACGTATCCCTATCCATGTCTGCGCCCTCAGGATTTCACTTTGCGTCTCACAGCATATGGAGAATGAAAAGTGCATTGCCATGTTCTGTGGCTCTGAGACCCCAGTTCGAGGAGAGGACTGAGTTCATTTCCAGAGCATGGGAGGGGGTGGTATCAAATTTCACCATGTGAACTTGCAACATGGAAATTCGAATTTCCTGCTCCCTAATCTCCAAAAATGTTCATCTGGCCCAGGTTTCTGCAGCTCTAAGCTAAGTTGGAGGTACCCTCTCGTGTGTCACTGTCTGGCCCCTCACTCCCCAGTGCCCTGAGGGAGCGGAGAGAGGTCGAGCACTTTATTTCCCCGGGGTGGGGGTGGGGGCTGGATCACTTCCCTGCCTGCCCATCTGGCCTTTTCCTGACGAGATGTTCTGTGACAATTGGAGATCTGCAGACACAAGGAAAATGGAGCCAAGTGAGACCAGCCCTGGTGTGAAATCTGGAGGGATGAAAAAATCTCTTCTTAGAAGGAAAGGGAGCATTGCAGGATAGCATTATGCCTTATAAATATCCCACTGTTCTGTGAAGAAAGAGATGAGTTCAACCAGAGAAGTTTCCACAATGCTTTCTTGAAAATTGGGGTTTTTATGGCAACCGGGGTCAGTCACTGGCCAAATGCCAGACGACCTCCAATTGGCATCCAATAGAGATAATTCCTCACTCTGAAATACATGTGTAATAACTCTACTGAATACCTATCCCCTTTGTCTTCCTGTAGAATGTCCTTTGTCCTAGGTTTCTCTGGCACTAATAACACCCAAGGGAGTGACAAATTACAAATGATGTGCTGAGTAGTAGGACAGTCAGTGGCCCTTTGGGGCAGATCCACCATCCTGGGTTCCAGTGATAGCCCCGTCTCGATTTATATTTGCAAGTCCAGGACTTGCGGCTCATAGTCACAGGCAGGGGAAGCCTAGGGCAAAACTTTAAAAAAGAAAAGGACCAGTTTGTTTTGCTAGCCCCCAACCTGCTAGCTGGCGTGCCCTTCCCCCATTGGTGGGCCATCTTCTCCCCCAAGCTGGCCAAACCATCATGCCCCACTCCTTAGAGCCTTCCTTTGTAGCAAGATATAAACACTGATACTAGCCAAATATGCTATTTTTCCTCCCATGGCATTTCAAGCCATACGCTGGAGGGTGGGAGAAGATGTCTTTACTATGTTTGAAACTGTACCACTTGGATGTTCGGCTAGCATGAGCTAAACCCTAGGAACAGGGGCCCCAGGTCCTAGGCCCTGCCATTTCTGTTTTTTAAAGAGATTTATTGAAGTAGCCCTGCTATTTATGCTCCAGTTGTGCCATACCGACCTACCGAAATTACAGTGGGTTCGTGGAAAGCCACATGTGGAGAGACAAGGGTTCTCCTTCTGTGGCTTTGGAGCCTTTGGCCACAGGGCTATATGAGATAATTGTGGTTTTAAAATCACCTCTTCCAAAACCAGAGTCTCCATTTCAATGGAAAAAAATCCATTTTTCTCAGGCCTCAGGTCTTACAGCTCTTTGTAGAAAGCAACAATGGTCCCAGTGGCTTGATCTAATTTAAAAAGCTTCCAGAACCATGGGGACAGTGCCAAATCCTATGCTTTATTAATGATGCCATGGTTATTTCATCTTAGGGGACCTGGCTCTCTTTCTTCACTGCATCCAAATATTTCCTGGCTGTTTTCCCAAGCAATGAATCTAACGTTGAACAACTTGATAACAGTTGGGATCGCTGGCAGTTGGATTCCAAAAAAGTAGAAATGGGTTTATGGAGTTGAAAAATTATAGAAAATTCTCCATTCCTGCCCTGTATTTCCTGTTTCAATGATTCCTTTCCTGTTGGTGGGACCATCTCTTTCCCACTCCCATGTGGTACTCCAGGGCCTCCCCAAATATCTCTTAAACAAACCTGTGTCTCCTCATTTGATCCACATATTTAGACATTTTGATAATAGCTCTATGGAGATATAACTCACATGCTGTACAATTCACTCATTTAAACTGTACAGTTCAGTGGGTTTTAGTGTATTCACAGAGTTGTGCAACCATCACGACCATCAATTTCAGGACACTTTTATCACTCCAAAAAGGAACCTCATACCCATCAGCAGTCACTCCCCATTTCCCTCCAATCTCTCCAGCCCGAGGCAACCAACCCGTCTACTCTCTCTTTACACAGTAATCCACACGTTTTAACAGGAACCTTTAGAAAACCTGCACTATCCAAGGTGATAGTCCTCAAAAAGGTGCTTTCAGGTTGTGTGGCAGGCCCCCGAAAGGGAACGTGGAGAACAGTGGCAATAGGGGCACACCTTCAATCCCATAATCTAGTAGCACACATTTTCAAGAGTCAAAGGTAGTGTGGGAAGGCATACACTGCCCGCCTATTAACCCAATACTACTGGATGATTCCCTTCTTCGGCCCAGTTCCTTCTCCTAGGGCTTAAATCTTCAGTTCTTACCACAAAGCTTCCTTTCTGACCAAGGAATAGGTAACGTGTCACCCCCTGCCCCCATACATACCACACTCATCCTGCCCTGTAGATTTCTAACTTTGAACAAAGAAGAGTGACAACACGCAACTATTAAGTGACCTTGCTGTCATCCAGGGGATCGGCAGAACACTCTGGGAGTAGGCATCCTTTTTAGCGGTACCCGTTCAAACGGGAAGCTGATGAAGGGCAGTATTTTTTTCTAGCCTTGAAAGGGTTCAAAACAGTGTTCTTCCCTAGCAGGTACCTTGCCTTGCTGCTCTAGCAGTTATCTAAAGAGCTATAGATAACTTGTCAATTGGTTCAACAAGCATGTTTCAGGCATCTGCTTTGAGCCAGGCACTGTGCTGGGTACCAAGCATACGAAAATATTCAAGACAGCTTCTGCAAACCCAGCCTCGGTGCACCTGGCTTCTACTAAAAACTCTGCTTATTCTCCAAAAGGAATCCCGGAGTAAATGCACCTCTCTATCTGGCTATGCTTAGCTCCTGACGTTCTCATCCAAGTTAATCTTTGTTTAAAGGCTTCAATGACCCTGATAATTGCAAGAAACACATTAATCTGTTTTCAGCGATTACTGTTTAGTAGTTTCTCAGAATAACCAAACCTTGAGCAGAGCCTTGAGAAGATAGAACTCCAGATAGGCAGGATCTGGTGGAGGGATAAAGAGGGAAGTTATAGATCCTAGTTACTCAGTGTGTGGTCCACGGACCAGTAGCATGGGGATCACCTAAAGGCTTGTCAGAGACACAGAATCTCAGGGGCATCTGGGTGGCTCAGTAGGTTAAGCGTCCAATTCTTTTTAACATTTTTTAAAGCTTATTTATTTATTTTGAGAGAGAGAGACAGAGAGAGAGAGAGAAGTGGAGGGGCAGAGAGTGAGAGGAAAAGAGAAAATCCCAAGAAGGCTCCACACTCTCAACTCAAAGCCCGAGATGGGCCCAATCCCGTGAACCGCGAGATCATGACTTGAGCCAAAATCAAGAGTCAGACACGCAACTGACTGAGCCACCCAGGTGCCCCAAGTGTCTGACTCTTGATCTCAGCTCAGGTTTTGATCTCACAGTTGTGAGTTCAAGCCCCGTGCTGGGCTCTATGCTGGGCGTGAAGCCTACTTTGAAAAAAAACAAAAATGTAGGCGCGCCTGGGTGGCTCAGTTGGTTAAGGGTCTGATTCTTGGTTTCAGCTCAGGTCGGGATCTCCCAGTGCGTGCATTCAAGCCCCACGTTGGGCTCTGTGCTGACAGCGCAGAGCCTGCTCGGAATTTTCTCTCTCTCCCTCTCTCTGTGTTCTTCCCCGCTTATCCTCTCTCTCAAAACTAAATAAATAAACATTTTTAAAAATGCAGAATCCCAGGCTTCCGGAGTCAAAAACTGTGCTTTAACAAGATCCCTAGGTGACTCAAAGGCACTTCACAGAAGCACTGGTCTGTAGCAAGTCTTCTCCACTTTGGCACTACTGACGTTGGGGGATGGATAATTCTTTCTTAGCAAGGGCTGGGGGAACTAGCCTGTGCGTCGTAGTATGTTTAGTCAGATTCTGGCCTCTACCTACTGGATGCCAGGAGCACCCCTCTCCACAAGTTGTGGCAACCAAAATGTCTTCAGACGCAGACCAGTCTTTACTAATTTTTAGTCACTGGATTATCACCTTCATAATTTTTGCCATCTCCACATAAACTTGTTTAAAAATGACCTTTGGGGTGCCTGGGTGGCTCAGTCAGTTAGGTGTCCGACCTCGGCTTAGGTCATGATCTCGCGGTTTGTGGGTCCAAGCTCCAAGTCGGGCTCTGTGCTGACAGCTCGGAGCCTGGAGCCTGCTTCGGATTCTGTGTCTCCTTCTCTCTCTCTTCCCCTCCCCTGCTCTCTCTCTCTCTCTCTCTCAAAAATAAATAAAACGTAAAAAAAAATTTTTAATGACCTTTTTTTTGGCCTACAGAAATCAGCCTCATCCTAGGCAAAGCAAACATAACTATTGGCACTTGAAATGCTTATCGAGGAAGCTCATTAAAAAAATCACGTGCCACAGGTAGAATGGCTACCATATTTTGGAGAACCCTGGCCCAGAGTATAGTCCTGGAGTAGGGCAGGCCCAAGCCATGGGAAGAATCTGGGTTGCCAAGAATGTTAACAGAATATGTGATGCTTGGAGGTAGAGCAGAGCCATTAAAAGCAAATTTATTTTTCTGCCCAACTTTATTTCTGGCCAGGCCACGTTACCAGGTTTGGGTATTGGGACATTACAGCTACCTGCACTTTGGAGACTCCGGGAGTAGCCATTTTGACTTAATCTAGCATATGGCTCTAATTTCATGCCCCTCACTCTGAACTACTGGTGACGGCACCGATTCCCAAAATGATTCCACTCTAGTCTGACACAGATTTCACATAACCCTTCTTTTGGCCATATGTCAGTCTAATTAAAGAGTCCCTGCTTCTCCTGGCAGAGTGGCCTTCCAAATGCAGGGGAGAAACAATCCCTTGGATGAGTTACATCAATGATAAAAAGATGATGAAGCAGCTGAATCAGTAAGTTGTGACCCCTGGCACATTGATTGCAGAAGGAACTATTTCTACGTGACTTTACTTATGGGTCATTTACAGCATGAATTCTTTCCTACATATGAGCCATTACAGATCTATGGCACCTTGCTAGGGATGAGAGAGAGAGACAGAGAGAAAGAGATCTCTCTAAGATCTCTCTCTCCTAAGGAGGGTTGGCAGAAAATATATGGTAAGTGCTCCTAGGGGAGCCCACAAGCTGAAACTGAGATATCCTGGGGGCTTCTGCTCCCCTTGCAGAAACCGAAATAATGCTTGTTTGATAATCCCAGACCAGCTCCTTATAAGCAAGAGGTAGCAAGACAGAAACTAAAATCCAGGCAAGCTTGAGGTCTCTCTTCCATTATTCCATACCGTGTATTTAGCTCTAGCTGTCTGGCCAACCAATCAGCCAAAAGATGAGTGTCTGCCTTTCCAGGAGCTGCAAAGTGGAGGTCTAGGTCGGGCAGAACCTGGGGCAATAATCTGTTGGCTGGGCGTGGGTGGAAGAGGGATGTGGCTTCCACTTATGATTTAGCTGACACTGTTTATTGCAATTCTTCCCAGTGCTGCTATCAGCTAGAGGAAATATTTGAGGCTAGGGGAAGAGGGTAGGAAGTAGAGATGTATGCATGAGAAGGATGGTTGGCCTACCATTGACTGGCATGTCATCAGGACACTTTCATTCTGGGACCCAGGGGCACTTATTGTGAACTGGCTTTGAGAGCCTAGAGTACACTATGTTGTTTTAAAGACCCTTTAGGATCACCCTGGAAGTTTTTTTAAAAACTCATACCTGGGTTGGGGGACACCTGGGAGGCTCAGTTAGCAAAGCCTTCGACTCTTGATTTTGGCCCAGGTCATGATCTCATGGTTCGTGAGATAGACCCTCCCCGCCCCCCTGTCGGGCTCAGTGCTGACAGCATGGGGCCTGCTTGGGATTCTCTCTCTCCCTCTCTCTCTCTGCCCCTTCCTCGCTCTCACTCTCACTCTCAAATAAATAGGCTTAAAAAAAAAAAAACAAAACACCTCATGCCTGAGTCCTATTCCAGACTAATTTGTTTCTGAAACTCTGAGGGGATCGCAGGAATCAATATTTTTAAAAAGCTCCCCCAGCGATTCTCATTTCTTTTCCCAACATTTTATTATGAGCATTTTCAAACATAGAGTAAAAGTCTGTATCACCCTTACTCTACAATTAGCATTTGCTATACTGCTGTATCACCTATCCCTCTATCCACCCATGTCAGTTTTTGATACATTTCAATAAAGGTTGTAGACATCTGCACATTTCACCCTTAAACACTTCTGCAGGCATATAATTAATTCGAGTTCAACATTTGTTTAAGGTTTCTTTTTTTAGATAACACTCACATATAGTGAAATGCATAAATTGTAAGTGTACCATTGGATGAGTTTTGACAAGTGCCTACACCTGTATGATACAACCCCTTATCAAGACATTAAAAAATCCCCTCATGCATCCTCACAGTAAACACCCACCCACCCCCACCCCTGAGAGGCCATCGCAATCAGTAGTCTGTTCTGATTTCTTCCAGATGATTCCAACTTGCAGCCAGGGTGAAGAGCCCCTTAAAGAGAGGTAGCAGAGCTTGTTGGTTAGCAGCTCCGGAGTCAGCTACACTGAGGCCAAGTCCAGCTCAACCAACTGTTATTTGTGTGATTTTAGGCAAGTTAACTTCTGTGAACCCAAGTTTCCTCTCCTATAAAAGAGGGATCATAATAGCACCTGATACACCAGGTTGATTGGGAGACTTAAATGAGAGGACATAAATAACTTAGTAATAAAGTTAACGTTTATTAAGTGCTTACCATTTGCTAGGCACTAAGCTAATCACATGGGTTATCTCGTCTAATCCTCCCTACTGTTACGATCCCCAAGACAGATAGGGAAAGAGGCTTAAAAAGGGTAAGTACCTTGCCCCAAATCACACAGCTAATAATTGGAAGAGCTAGAATATAATCCCAAAGTGGTTTGATTCTAAGATCACACTTCCACACTGCTAACTACCACACTTCTTTTTCTATGCCTAACACACACAGTAAGAGCTCAAAAATGCCATATATTGACTACACGCATATTGTATTTTATATATAGTATTATATATGTAACGTGTACAATCATATATTTTCACATACCTATTATTTATATAACTTGTTCAGTTATAAAGTCCAAATGAAGGTGTGGGACCTCCGACACGAAGCTTTAAAGTCACAACAGACCACGGTTACTGCTCTACACCTTGGCGGTGAGCATATATATCTATGGTGTTCTTAACAATGCCCATTCCGTCGTGACTTTGAAAAACGCCAGCACTAAGACCAGCCACCGTGCTGACCAACACACAAAGCTCCCAGTGACAACAGCCCTTTGGAAGAAACAACTATGGGAAGCGCGTTTTTCCCATTAACACATTCAGCTCCCTGGCGCTCCCTTCTGCAGCTGCACTGCAGTCACTCAGACAAAGGACTTGCCGGAAAATCAGTTACATCATCGGCTTCAGCTCTGACAGACTTGCCAGGAGCAGCATGATTAACATCTCCACAGAACCAGGGAATGGGCAGGGCTCACTCAAGCTACATTATGTTACTCTTCCCCCTAACGAAAATCCCATTAAATCGGACAATTATCCACACCCCATTCGAGGTGGCTGTTTATGCACATCAGCGTTCATTTTCTTCCTAAGTAAGGCGGCATCACACAGAGCCATCTTAGCCTTCAGTCTCCCTTTATTGGGCCGCTCATTTCTAACAGCCTGCCCTCAAAGGATAGATGACACTGGTTTGGCTGGCAAAGGAAAGAGTGGCAAGCTCTAGGCAGGGCAGCAGATGGGTGTCTAGTAGTAAACTCTGTAGCTGAGCCTTAAGAGGAAGTGTTGGTGACAGCTGAAAACAGAACAGTACTTCTTTTATCACCATCAGGAAACCTACAAATGACTGGTAAATCAATTTCAAAGCTTTGGAAGCTCAGTTCAGCAGGCAGCCAGCAAAGAGAGTGGGAAGAAGGGTGGCTGAGCCTTCAAGCTCAGTGACTCCTTTGGAATCTCAGACGGCTAGGCTTTTTAAAAATCGTGTGAAAGCTATTAGGGACCCTTCCACCAGGGAAGGGAACTAGCTGGCAGTTCAGCTAAACAAGAGCCTGGGGTTATGATGGAGTCAGTAATCAAGGGATTCTTTCCAATAGAGGAAAGCTGATAACACAATGCAATGAAATGAGTTTCTCTATTAGGAAGGTCAGTGTTCCATTATCACAACACCCGTGGAGTTAATGTCCCCAGAGTAATCACTACTACTATTTGATGCTATCAGCTACTGGACTTGTGGGCAAAACAAAGCAAGGCTGGCCTTTCTATCATTATCCTTCTAGCCCCGGAGGGTCTGAGCATCCCATTTAGGCATAGAGCTGTAGGAACAGAGGGAACGAGTTCAAACCACAAGAAATCGCTTCCCTGGTCCCTGATTCCACAGAAAAGACATTTGTGTGAATATTAATCGGCAATGACTTGCCCAGTGCTATAGGAGATTCTGCCTTGTGGATACTTAGGAGTCAACCTAAGGAGTCAAATATCTTACGGATTGCCCTGGTCCTCGTTTAGGGTTCTCGGTACACACAAAAATGTGTTTGCTGAGCCAGGAAATGGGAAGAATTGATTGTATTTATTCTTGTTTCTAGGAATACTTGCAGTTCCAGCCACACATCTGTCATATATGCTAAGACCTAACATTAAAGGGGCACCTGGGTGGCTCAGTCGTTTAAGCGTCTGACTCTTGGTTTTGGTTCCGGTCATGATCTCATGGTTTCATGAGTTCGAGTCCTGCATTGGGCTCTGTGCTGATGGCTCAGAGCCTGCTTGGGATTCTTTCTCTCTCTCTTTCTCTGCCCCTCCCTGCTCACATTGTCTTTGTCTCTCTCAAAAATAAACTTAAAAAAAAAAAATAAGACCTAACATTATGTAGCATCTACTCCTGGCCAAAAAGGTCTGATCCACCATGCATGGCCCAAGTGAATCCAAGTCCCCTCAGAAGCGGAGTAAAACATTTTTAAAAAATCAATAATTTTAATAGATGCCATTTTTGAGTGCCTAGTCTGCACCAGGCACTTTATAAGAGCTATATCTAATTATCACAAGAACTTTGTGAAGTAGGGAGTGTCTGGCAAATAGTAACTACTCAGTAAATAGTGCCTATTAACTATCATTGTATCTATCCATTTTACAGATGATAAAACTGAGGCCCAATGAGGCTTATTAACCTACTCAGGTCACAATCTATAATTAAATATGACAGTTCAAAGAGATCTGGAGTTGGATACATTCCTGCCTTGTTCTCTCCTAGACAAATCCAGCCTCCTCAGAGTAATAGCTGTGGGCTCCCCACATCTGTTCTTTTCCTACTTTAATCCCCTAAGTGATTGTGGACTCCACAAAATTACAGACCTTCCTTGCTTTACAGTGAGGTTATGCCTTGATAAGCCTATTGTAAGTTGAAAACATCTACTGTAAGTACAAAACGCATTTAATACACCTACCCTACTGAGCATCATAGCTTGGCCTAACCTACCTTAAATGTGCTCAGAACCCTTCAATGAGCCTACAGTTGGGCAAAATCATCTAACATAAGGCTTATTTTATAATAAAGTGTTGAATATTTCATGTAATTTATCAAATTCTGTACTGAAAGTGAACAACAGAATGGTTGTAAACGTAGTGGTAGTTTACCCTCATGTTCACGTGGCTGACTAGGAGTCACAAGAGAGTATTGTACCACATATCGCTAGCCTGGGAAAATATCAAACTTTAAAACAAGAAGTACAGTTCCTACTGAATTCATCTGACTTTTGGACAGTTGTAAAGCTGAAAAATCATAAGTCAAACCATTGTAATTTGAGGCCATCTGTACACCTAAATTTGAGAGTAGGTTGTCTATGCAGATGAACACATAAAAGTTTGCTCCAGAAGTTATGAAAGTAGAGCTCATTCCATGACAAGAACCCCAAAGGAGGTAAAGAAAGCCAAGGCTCGATATGCAAGGCTGGAAGGAATGTCAGAGTTAAGCTAATCCCTTCTAATTATCTGGGTCCCACTATCCACCCACTTGAGCATAGCCCAGAGTAGATTTAAAAAGCTTTCTGCGAGTAACATAGGCAGTGCTCTTGGGTTTTCTTACCATTATGGTTGCTTGGTGGTTAAGATGATTTGTTAGTCCTATTGTAGGCCCTTGATGGCTAACTTTACACCTTAGTGTTCTCCCCATTCATTCATAATTACAGGATAGCATCAGGGGAATGATCCATTGCTTTTAAGTGAACACACAGTTTACATAGAGCCCTCTGTGTCAGAATAAAATATAGTTACCCAAGGTAGGAGTACCAGGAAAGCACTAGAGAAAGGCACTGGCCTATAAAATAATATAATTGTCCTGGTTCACCTTAACTAACTTGCATAATGTGATTGCCAAATTCCGTAAGTTGTCTCCAGTGGGAGGTGAAACAGGTCAGGCTGCTACAACCATCCAACTTCCTCTCCTTTTGCGTACATTTCTCACAAAGATTTCCAAGGTTAGGTTGGACAACCACATTCAGCACCATGGACAACACCATCGGATGCCAGTTACTGTGAGAAACCAGCACATTAGCTCCCTGAGCTTCTCTTGATTCTGCGTCCCTCCCTTAGTAATCAGATATTTATGAGGACAGTGGGGTGGGGTTCTCTACTGTTCTATAGGAAGATCAGAAATGGGACAGGGGAGGGGCTTTTGGAAAACAGAGTTTAGGGGAAAAAATCACGTGGAGGGCTTGTTAAAACTGATTGCAAGGCCCTAACCCCAGAGTTTCTGATTCAGAAGGGGGGCCTCGTAATCTGCATTTCTAAGAAGTTCCCAGGTGATGCTGATGCTGCTGATGGGGGAGGGGACACACTTTGAAAACCATGCTCTAATAAAACCCCTTTAGGGCATAGAAAAAGGCAACAAGGGCATAAAATAGCAGTGACTTGTCCAAGATCACACAGCTGGTTAATACTCCATCCATCCATCGAGTCCTCCAACCCAGGCCTCCTGATTTCCAATCATTAACACAGAGCACCACGCTAGTCACTAGACTAGCATCCGGTGGATAACTATAAGGAAAGGTGACAGCAATAGAAATGGATTCAGCCTTTTCTTTGTGTGACTCTATACACAACTCCCTCCAACGTTAGCTTCTAGCATACCAAGCCAGGGCTGAGGCTTAATCCTCCATAACAGCACCGGAACCGGGTCCGCCCATATTTCTACTTCTCTGTTGGCATCAATCCCACGCAAAATTCACACCAAATTGACTGCAAACTAGGTAAGGTTGCCAGATTTAGCAAATACACATTCCAGATGCCCCATTCAATTTCAATTTCTCATCATTTATCTGCAACTCAAATTTAACTTGGTGTTGTGTAATCGGGCGACTCTAATCCTAGGAAACTGCTGGTCAATTTGAAGAAAGGGAGTTAACTTCTTAGCTCATGTTTCAGCTATGTCCTCCCCCACCCAGATGCTAAAGAGACTAAAGAACACCTGACCCCTCTACCACCCTCCTCCACCTGCAGCCTGCCAGGCTTGCTGTGGCTCTATTGAGCCAGAGTAGAAAGGCTGTGATTTGAAGAGCAGCAAAAAAGCAGCAGCAGCTGAACTAGTATCCTCCAGCATTTCTCATTTCTATGAAAAGTTTGATTCGGGTTCCATGCCCTGTGATTAACCAAAACAAGAGGAAGACAAATAAAAATTCTGTACAGCTGTTTCACACTGACAGACCTGACCTACCCAGCTGAGGGTTCTTTGTGCTGGGAAATTGTTACCTAGCAACCAAGCCTTGCAGCTGCCAGACTCCAAACACTGAAAGCATGACTTACAGAAAAGAAGCCAGGAGAAGAAGGGTGGGGTGGGGACTGCATCAATCTGAGCTTTGTCTTGGGGTCTAATACCATATTCCAGTAAGAGACGATAAGCAGGAATTGAAGTCCCCTTCCTGTTTCGATTCAATTGCCAAGTCAGGCTGGTGGGCTCAGCTTCCTGTCACCTCCACCTGCTCTAGCAGTCACCCTGGGGTGTGAAAATGGTAGGGTTGAGGGAAGAGTGGGAATAAAGATGCTTCCCAGAGATGTCAAATATTCTGTTTGATGCACATGGCTTTTATCCTTTGACAATGGAGCACATCTCTAATCTTCAATACACATCTTTAATAATTGGGCATTTCTTTTCTCCTCTCCCTCCTCCTCCACCTCTTCTTCTTCTTCCTCTTCCTCATCTTTTTCCTCCTCCTCCTCCTCCTCCTCCTCCTCCTCCTCCTCCCCTCCCTCCTCCTCCTCCTCCTCCTCCTCCTTCTTCTTCTTCTTCCTCCCCCTCCCCTTCTTCTTCCTCTTCCTCATCTTTCTCCTCCTCCCCCTCCCCTTCCCCCTTCCCCCCTTTCTCCTCCTTCTTCTTTTCTTCTTCCTCTGCTGCTGCAGCTTTTCTCTCTCTCTCATTCTCTCTCTCCATCTGTCTCTATCTCTCCCTTTTTCTTTCTCTCACTTAAAAGAAATACAGAGAGAGGGACCTACTATCTGTATTTTTTTAATGCCCCACGCGTTAAGCACTTAGCAGTGCTGCAAAAGGTGAAAAATCAGCTCAGTGGATTTCAAACATCAGCACTCATGTGAACATCTCACAGGGTCCTGAGACCCACCCCATTAGCAAACCTGATTTAGTAGGTTGGGGGTGGGGTCCAGGAAATCGGCATTTCTAACAACCTTCCCACAAGAATGGGGTCTAGGCGCAACACTGAAAAGGCTGGTGTATGGTACCTTTTGTCCTAAAGTGGTTTTAAAAAAATTTTTTTTGTCCAATCAAATAATACTCTTCATACCACACCACCAATTTCTCCTAACAGGTAGCTTCACCTTCCACCTTCATCTAATCAGGTAGTGGCCCAGTTTCTGACTCTGGGCATGGAGAGCATCCTCAGGAGGCATCACTAGCTTCCTCTACTACTATATCCACGGCCATCTGTCTACTAAGCCTCCATTTTTTCTCGGTCTCCAAGTGCAGTGACTTGAAACAAGGTTGGAATGGACCGCACTGCCCATTTAGACACTTCATGTTGGTTACGTTGTTCTTGGGTTATTCAGCCCACAGCCCTTTAAGCTACGGCAAACGCACAAATTCAGATGCAAAACAAAGAGGCCGCCTCCTACCTCCATCTCAGCTGCCCCATGCCTTTCTCGCGGCAAGTTTGCGTGGTAGCTTGCTGTTGTGGTATGACAATTTTAGCAGCTTAACATAACTTCCATTCATTAGCTCACAGTTTCCTGGGGTGTGGAGTCCCCACGCAACTTCACTGGGTCCTCTGCTCAGAGTTACACACGGCCCGCCGTCGAGCTATCAGCCGTATTGCAGTTCTCACATGGGCTTAGGGTTCCCTTCCAAGCTCATTCAGGTTGTCATCAGAATTCAGTTCCTTACAAGAATGAGGTCCTTGTTTTCTTGCTGACCGTCAGCCAAGGGCCACTCCCAGTTCCTAGAAGCTACCCACTCATGGGTACATTCACATGGCAAGTTTACTTCTTCTTCACAAGCAGGAGAAAAATCTTCTGATGTCTCCTATCTCTGATATCTGGTCCCTGTTTAATATGTTTACTTCAGTCCTATTATTCCATGTGACCACTTGGAGGTTTTGGGTTTAACATTTAAAACAAGGGCGTACCTGGGTGGCTCAGTCGGTTAAGCGCCCGACTTTGGCTCAGGTCATGATGTCACAGTTTGTGAGTTCAAATCCTACGTCAAGCTCTCTGCTGTCAGCGCAGAACCCACCTCTGATTTTCTGCCCCCCTCTTTCTCTCCCCCTCCCCCTCACTCTCTCTCTCTCTCCCTCTCTCTCAAAAATAAAGAAACATTTTTTAAAAATGGAAAAAAATAAAATTTAAAACAAGGAAGCATTGCAAACTGTGATACATAATTTCTTAGTAGATAGGCACACACTGTAATTCATACATGAACTATATTACTGAATCCGAATATCTTAAAATAGAAACTTTAAAAAAATAACAGCTTTATGTAGGTATAACTCACTTATCCTATAATTCATCTATTTAAAGTGTTCCAACCCATGCATTGGGTTTGTAGAATATTCAGAGTTGCACAACTATCACCACATCAATTTTAAAACATTCTTGTCACCCCAAAAAAGAAACCCCATCCGTTTAGTAAGGTTTTCATGGGAGTGTTCAGGAAGGTAGCATGGAAGAATGAGGTACAGCCCTCAAGACACCAGCAGGCAGCCATTTGTTCTGCCTATTGTATAAAGAAGACGACTCTATCCAGAACATATTTTGCAAACATCTTCCTTGGAAAACAAGCATATTTTATCCTTTCGTTTTGTCTGTTCAAGCAAAATATTTCATGCTCGAGTATTTACTTGCAAATAGCAAGTGTCTATGTTTAGATGTAAGTCCTAGTAACTGTGGTTGTCCAAAGCTGAAACTTCCCCAGCATCCACTTAACCCTGAAAATTAGGCCAAGTGTCCAAAACCCAAAATTCAACAAGAGGGGAGGAGGCCTCCAGTTTCAGCTTGCATTCAAAGATAGGAGTTCTTATGTATAATCCATTCTAAGGGGCTTTTGAGGGTGCAAGAGTATTATTCTGGTTTCCTAATGTAGCCCTCTAATACGGGCCTTTGATATCTGAAATGTACATGTAATCCAACTGCCTGCCAGCAGTTGATAAGGCTCTTGATATATAAAAATTCCAAACAGAGGAGTTCAGCTATGTTTCTCTGACAGTGGCCATATGTTTTAACTCAGATGAGTGAAAGCCGGACAGGTTTAAGATTTTCTTTTTTTTTTTTTAAGTTTTATTTTATTTTATTTTATTTTTTTTTATTTATGAAATTTATTGTCATATTGGTTTCCATATAATACCCAGTGCTCTGTTTAAGATTTTCAAAGACGGCTTCAGTTTGTTTCACATCTGTGCTTGCAGTAACCTCATTAGCATGGAGTGAATGAATATCTGAAAGGACTTTTACTTCATCAGTCAGCATGGAATGGGAGAAAGAGCATTGACCTGGGAGTGAAGAGATCTGGATTCTAATCACGCCTCTGCCCTTGATGAGCTCTACGACCTCGGGTGAGTCCCTTCACTTCACTGAGTACCAGACTCTACATCCGTCAAGCAGAGACAGTCACATCCACCTGGGCTATCTCACAGGGCTGGTGTGACAATTAACATGAATAATAGAGGGGCGCCTGGGTGGATCAATCAGTGAGGCATCCGACTCCAGATTTTGGCTCAGGTCATGATCTCAGGGTTCATGAGTTCGAGCCCTGCATCAGGCCCCCAACCCCGCCACGCTCTCTCTCTCTCTCAAAATAAATAAACTTTGAGAAAAAAGACTTAAAAAAACCCAGATAATAGAAGCACAAAAAATACTTCTAACAGCATGAAGTGCACATGTAAAAGTTCCCAGGTGATGCTGATATTGCTGGCCCAGGGACCACTTGCTGAGAACCACTACCTTACAGCTTTGTTCAGTCTTCTGACCAGTCAGCATGAGAACCACGTGGGAACTTGTTAGAAACGCAAAATGCAAAATCTTGCAGAAAATAAAGTTTGAGGAGCACCAGAGAACAACGAACCCCAGTGGCTTCCTGACCTGGGTACTCATCAGAATCATTTGGAGGAGCTTCAAAATACATAGTCTAGGGCACCTCCTCTGGAAATTCCAGTTCCCAGATGATTCTGATGCAGAGCCAATTTTGAGAAACATTGCTCTGGACTAGTGATATCTGAACATATTTTTTTACAAAAAAAATTAATGTTTATTTGAGGGGGGGTGAGGAGTAGAGAGAGAGGAAGACACAGAATCCGAAGCGGGCTCCAGGTTCCTAGCTGTCAGCACGGAGCCTGACGCAGGGCTCGAACCCATAAACCACGAGATCATGACCTGAGCTGAAGTTGGACACTTAACCGACTGAGCCACCCAGGCGTCCCTATACTGACATATTTTTATCACAACTCTCCCCCCTTCCCTACCCACACGCCCACATCTTACCCACCCCCCACCCCACACATACACACACAGCGATTTCCCTGAGTGGTAAATGACCCCAGCAGAGAAGCATTCTACCGAGATTCTGAAGGGCCTTCAGCAACGGGTAGTTGCTCAGATGTGGCTCAAGCATTGATTTTGGGAAGAATAATATTCTAAATACTGGGGTAGGCTGAAAGATAAAGGGAGTGCAAGCCAGGATCTACTGGGGAGATAGACCTCACACATATTAAAATAATTACAAAACAATGAACGATAAGGTCTCTGGCATTCTCAGTATAATAAATATTGAAACAAGGCATGTGAATTGGAGTAGTCCAGAAAGCCTCACAAAAGCAGTAAGCAGTGGGCCTGAGTAAAAAACAAAAACAAAAACAAAACAAAAAAAAATCTTAAATTTTTATCACTTTTTTCTCAGGAAATAATTCAACAAATAGTCTCTCAGACAAAAAATAAATATATCTCAAAAACAGGGGCTAGGGGCATCTGGGTAGCTCATTCAGTTAACTCTTGATTTTGGCTCAGGTCATGATCTCATGGTTCCTGGGATCGAGCCCCACATCAGGCTCGGTGCTGACAGTGAAGAGCCTGCTTGGGATTCTCTCACTCTCTCTCTCTCTCTCTCTGCCCCTCCCCAGCTTGTGTCCACTTTCTCTCTCTCTCTCTCTCAAAATAAATAAATAAACTTTTAAAAAAACGGGGGCTAAATGGGGGAACTAGAAAATGCCCTTTACACCCAACCTCCCAGTCTTGTTTGGAAGGACCAATTCCAAAGAGTGAATCTGATTAAATAAGGAAAGGGTAGAAATGGGGAAATGTATCCTGAATGAGAATTACCTTGGCTTTTCATCCGCTGCAAAGTGAAGCATCTTCAAGCTCAATGCAAGCCAAAGTCTCTCAAGCCAGGAGCAAGTGAAGCCCCTTCTGAGCAAAAATGCCTGACACCACAGTAACATTTCCAGACCTCACCCCTCTGCCTCCAGGCATGACCATGCCCCAAACAGATAATAGAGGCTAGAAATATGCTAGAACTATGCTAAACAATGCTTCCTGCTATGGTTTCATGTCCTCCTACATTTCCAAAATGCTTATGTTTCTTCTTAAAAAAAAATGTGAATTTTTAGGGCAATGTAAGCCATCTTTATTTACTAAGAATTCAATCCAATAATCCATATCCTAACTTTTGGAAGGGAACATTTACTCATCGGCTGACTCAGGAAGACCTGGAACATAAAAAAGAATGCAAGTTTCATCAGTTCTCCATCTAGTGTAGTTTAATGATGAGGAGGATATTTCGCCTGGTTGCCAATGAATACTTTCTGGTTCTGTTGGTATGATAATCTCTTACAAGTGAAGCATGTTTTACATTATACAGAACACTTTCACACATATTTTGATACCTAAGGTCCCTTCAGCTGTATAATTTTATGATCTAATATCACCCTTCTAACGGTCTTATGAGGTAGGTTGAACAAAGTTCCTTAACCCGCTCTGGGCCTCAGTTTATCTGTCTATAAAATGAAAGGGTCTGACTAGAACAATGGTTTTCAACCTTGGCTGAATATTGACTTGCCTGGGGAGATTTAAAAAATACTGATATGGATGCCTGGGCCCACTTCTAGAGCTTTTCATGTTGTTGGTGTGGGACCAGGCCTGAGAACTTGGCCCTGTGAAAGTTTCCCAAGTGTGTCTAATGGGGAGCCAGGACTGAAACTCATCAGACCAAATGAGGTCTCCGGTCTCTTCCATGTCTGCCATTCTGGGTCTAGATGACATCTTCACTTTACAGATGAGGGAACTGAGGCACAGAAATGTTGAATGACTGGTAGATAGAGCCTATGTCTTTCTACTTCAAAGCTCAGACTTCTGTTTTAGGCTGCTTTTAGTTTGCTTAATGTCCCAAACCCATATGATCCTTAACCCTGGCTCTGCCCTGTGTATCTTTATGTATAGAAATCCAGCATTTCAGAAATATCACCTCTTGAGCCATTAGGCTTCCTCTGTTGAATTCACTCTATCCTCTCCCTCATTAGAAGACCTTTCCTAATTAGCATCCACATGGCCCTGATCTAAGTAAGCATGTCTTCCATTAGTACCTACTACTCACTAAGCCATCCTCCATTCATTCATTCATTCAACATATGTATTGGGCACATACCATGTTCTAGGCACCGTTCTAGGTCCTGAGGATACATCCATGAAAAAGACGATGCCTCTACCCCCAACAGTTGTTTGTATGTTGCCATACAAGATCTAAGACTTTATTCTAAGTATAACGAGGCACCTGGGTGGCTCAGATGGTGAAGCATCTGACCCTTGATTTGGGCTCAGGTCATGATCTCACAGTTTGTGAACTTGAGCGCTGCGTCAGGGTCCCCATGGAGCCTGCGGGGGATTCTTTCTCTCTCCCTCTCTCTCTGCCCCTCCCCTGCAAACACTCTCTCTCACTCTCTCCCTCAAAATAAATAAACTTTTAAAAAAGGCTTTATTCTAGGTATGGAATATGTCTTCCTAACTAGATTACAAGCACCTCAAGACTAGATACTGTTTTTCTGGTACTTATTTAGAGTACCCAAGGTGCCTTGTACGATACCAGTAACAGATGTGTCTCCAGTGATTATAGAGAACTGTCACAGTCAGTCATCCTTAAGAGAAACTACTATTAAGAGAACTACTGATAAATTGTAAGGATTTGGCATTTTGTTTATTCTGTATGTTATAATTAAAAGGTACTGATATCCGGGATTCTTGCCAGTGTGGAGTCATTTCTAGACATCAACAGGAACCAGTTGAAGCTAGCTTATTTAGGATCTTCCAGATTTGAGTTATGGAATCACAGAACTTTACAAATAGAAAGAACTAAAGCACAAACAATGTTTGCTTTGTGGGAGAAACTCTTGGAGTAATCTACTCTACAAAAGTAGAAACCATGATCCAGTGATTTACTGGCATGTAAAAAACCATGGCAGTGGGTTACTCTAGATTACTTAGATATTTAGTGGCAGAGCAAGAGTCTCCAGGTCCCTTTCCCAAAGGTCTTTTCAATTATTCCTTCCTCTAGTCTTTCCATTATTCCAAGGAGTTGGCAAACATTTTCTATAAAGGGTCATGAGTTCATACTCCAGACTGAAAGATTAACTGTTCACTAGGTCTCTTGCCTACCAGTCTGCCTGCATATTTCAGATTTTCCAGCCCCCACAATAGCCTGGACCAATTCCTCAAAACAAATCTCTTTATAGATGATAGATAGATAGATAGATGATAGATAGATAATCGTTTGGCTTCTGTTTCTCTGAAGAACATTGGCTAACACAGGCCATATGATAAATATATTGGGCTTTGTGATCCCATGTGGTCTCTGTTGCACATTTTTATTCTTGTTTTTTAGACCTCTACATAATTTGTTGACCCTTGATCTATTGTATTATGAGTAATGGAAAATCAAGTTCTCCTTTGTATTCCAAAGTGAAATTTCTTAGACACTGCAAAATCTGATCAGCCTTAATTCTTTCCAATTATATTTCACTCTTGCTTTGTATCCCCACTGGTTCTGCCTTTGTGTGAAGATTTCCAGGGCCTGTATCCTTGCATTTATGCCATATGTGTTACATACACAAACCCACCCACCCCACACCATTCTGTTCTACTTCATGCTAGGACTTGACAAGGGCAAGGGCAGTATGGAGCAGATGCTGTCATCCTTGAAAGCCACATTCAGCTGGGGGGATGGAAACATATTGATTTAAACAGATTTTTTGCTTGACAAGAAGGGAGGGAGAGAGATTGCTCAATTTGACCTCAAGGTCTCGGCAAGGTCCCTGTGGAGGACCCAAACGCCATACCACTCAGTGAACTGAACCAGAGCCTGGACGGCTAAGCCAAGTGGTTGGGTGGTGGTGGGGGGGGGGGGTTTGCTGGGAGTGTTTAAGCCTGCCCAGTAAATAGCTCTTTCCCCTGGAGTCTGAGTCCTAGCTCTAGCCCCAGTTGGAGGAAAATCTGAAGGCAGGGGTGGGACCCCTCGAAATTCTTACCTTCTGCCTCAGTTCATCTCCAATTCAAGCTACCACCAACTTCCAGGTGAGGCTTATTGGTAGACCTTTGGCCAACAGACTCTTTAGCAGTCAACATAACAGCAGTAGCAGCATTCAGAACCCCATTCCAGGGTTGAGTGGCTGCTGCTAAAGAAGATTATGGTTGGGATTGAGATAGAGGTGTCTATATTAACTGCCACTAAAAATAAACCTGGATTAAAACCAGCCCCAACCCTGATTCCATGAGCCTGCAGTAATCTATCTCGTTGCTAATCAGCTTCCACACCCCTTTCACTCAGCTGCCTTCGGCAGGGCTGGGGGCTAAATGACAGCCTGGAAATGAATGACACCATTCATCAATCCCAGAAGTATCTCCTTGAAGATGCTGAGGAAGCAGGCCCCTGTTCCCAACTCTGAGTCCACCAAGCCAGAGGAAATGCTGACTACTGATGGCATTTTATCGTGATTTGTACAGTGAGTAAAATATGTTAAAGCCTAACTAAGACAAGGGTCCTACCTGCTACTTCTCAACTGTTGTTTGGGTGGTCTAAGTAACTACTGCTCTCTTGATCTGAATCCTCAGTCACAGCATTCTCTCAGAGAGAGAGAGACAGAGTGCAAGCAGGGGAGGGGCAGAGAGAGAGGGAGACCCAGAATCCGAAACAGGCTCCAGGCTGAGCTGTCAGCACAGAGCCCCAACGCGGGGCTCGAACTCACGAACCGTGAGATCATGACCTGAACCGAAGTCGGACGCTTAACCGATTGAGCCACCCAGGCACCCCATCAGTCGCAGCATTCTTATTCACTGCTTAACTCACATGAACTCACAACCAGTCCAGGAGACAGCCCAGTATATCCACAGCAGATTATCCATTTGGTATGGCGATATGGTGCCTAGCGCCCACCATACTTTTACGAGCCCATGAAAATGATTTCATTTCTTTTGAAATCAGAAAAAAAAAACCCAGACATGTAGGTTGAAGAAAATGTCTAAATATATAATGCTAACGTATTCCTCTTTGTACCAACACAGTGGAAATTATTATTATTATTATTAATATTTAGTGGACGAAGGGGTCCACAAAGGCAAAAGTGCCTAGGGCCCACAAAAGTCATAATACATCTGTAAGTAGATCAACTCTTCCTGAAGACCCCAAATCTGAAGGGTAGAATGGCCCATTAGAGAACCCATACTTGTTTTAATCAGGGGAGTCCCTGGGAAAGCACAAACATCAATTCCCAGCAGACGACAAGCCAAACACTTGGAACTCCAAGCAAGGCAAGGCCCCATCCTCTTTGCAAACAGCAAGAGGAAGTTCACCCATCAACTGCCATATTACATAAACCGTGAAGGCAAAGACTGCCAGAGGGAAGCTTTTTATCAAGGCTATAATGTCTCTGGTGAGTAAGACCAGAAATGTCCCGACATATAAATATTTATATACGACTTCATCAGATGAGACAGTCAATACTTAAAAGAAACAGGGGCACAGGCATGCATATGCACACTTCAGTAGGTACTGGTCTCTGGCCCAAAACCTCTTTCAAGGGATATTACCATGCTGGGCGAGCCATTCAGACCCCTAGGGTCTGCCAAATTGTTGCCAGCTGGAGAAGCATGAACTTGGTGCAAATGAAAGTGTGCAGCCCACATACATGGAAAGCACTACTTATGGCAGTGAAGTCTAATTAGTAAACCTGTCTCTGATTCCTCCAGTGAGACTCTGCAGCGTGGGGTAGTGGGGGGAGTGCTGGCTTATATAGGATTAAATCTATCGTGAACGTTCTAAACCTGGCAATGGAACTGAGGTTGCTGTCTCTTTACCACTGTGGTTAGAGAAGCTCAACTTCAATGCCTGTAATCAAAAGGAGTCTCTTAATCTCTTACAACTTTGGGGGACTCTTGAAACATCCGCTAGAGAAATCTCCTTTTTTGATCAGTTTCCCCTTTTCCCTCTAGAGTCTGTAGCAGGATAAACGCTCTCAAGCCCTACCTTGACCGTGGATGAATAGGTGTTACCTTGGTGGTGACTGTCAATACTCTAGCTACAAAGACCCTCTTGCCCCAGGTTATCACCCCTGTCAAAATGCAATGGTGCCTGTTTTCTTTCCATTTAATTATTCCTTTGGGCCTTAAGGGATTTTTTTTTTCTTTTCAAAATTCTCTAATTAGAATGCAAATAAATACCTGAGGCAGAGGCCAATGATTCCCAAAGTGCATTCTACCATATGCTCATTGTTTTTGATTTTTTTATTATTTTTTTAAAAGGTTTGGTGTTCAAACAAGTTTGGGGAACACTGGACTAAACAAAATCAATCAGGTTCCTTTACAGAGAACTTATTGGAGTTTTTTTTTTTTTTCTTCTAAGAGGGGAATATATTATGCAATGTTGTGAAACTTATTTGAGCAAAGAACATTTGATCAGACTAGTATTACATATAACACAGTTTGGGAAATGTGCTCTAAACTGATAGGAGCTAACATTATAATGAGGATTGATTTGTTAGAGCCTTACCAACAGCCTTACCTGTCTCCTGAGTTCTAGACCCATATATACCATGACTTTCTGGAGACTCCCCTTAGATGTAGCAAGGCATTCCAACTTCAATATATCTAAACTCTGCTTCTTACCCTGGATTTCCCCACCTCAATGAATGGCCCTATCATTCACCCATACACCTCAGCCGTAAACTTCAGAGTCGCCTAAATCCTTCCTCTCCATTGCTCGTGGTAGGCAGAATTCTTTTTTTTTTTTTTCAATGTTCATTTATTTTTGAGAGACAGAGCATGAGCAGCGGAGGGGCAGAGAGAGAGGGAGACACAGAATCCAAAAAAGGCTACAGGCTATGAGCTGTCAGCACAGAGCCTGACGTGGGGCTTGAACTCACGAACTGTGAGATCATGACCTGAGCCAAAGTCAGATGCTTAACTGACTGAGCCACCCAGGTGCCCCTAGGCAGAATTCTAAGAATGACCCTTGCTTTTGTATAATTTCCTCCCCTTGAGTGTGGTACGAACCTATGAATATGGCATTCCTATAATTATGTTACATGGCAAAAAAGAACTTTCAGATGTAATTAAGGTTAGTAATCAGTCGACTTTGGGTGAATCAAAGGGAAAATCATCCAGGTGGGAGAAGTTTAATCACATGAGCCCCTTTAAAAGCAGAGAGTTTGATCTGGTGGCAGAAGGGGAAGTTAGAGAGATTCTAAGCATGAGAAGGATTTGATGTACTCTTGTTGGCTTGAAGATGGAGAGACTCATGTGACAAGGATGTAAGTAACCTCTAGAAGCTGAAAATGGCTCCCAGCTGACAATCAGCAAGGAAATGGGGACTGCAGACCTATAGATCCAAGGACATTAATTCTGCCAAAACCTTGAATGATCCTGGAACTGGATTTACCCCCAGAACCTTCAGATAAAAGCTTAGCCTGTCTGACATCTTGACTTCAGCTTTGTGGGACCCTAAACAGAGAACCCAGTCAAGTCTGCTTTAACTCTGACCTACAGAACCACAAGATAGTAAATGGATGTTGTCCTAACCTACTACATTTCTGGCAATTTATTAAATAGCAGTAAAAAAATGAATATATACCTAAATTCAATTAATCATGAAGCTCTCTAGTTTCTACCTCCCAAATATTTCCAGAACCTGTTTTCTCTTTTCCTATGTCCATTACTACTTCCTGGGTTTAGATCCTTCTATTCTCCTTCATGTTCTACCACACAGCCTCCTACTTGGCCTACCTACTGGTCTTGTCTTCCTCAAATCCAAAGCACCAGAGTGACCTACCCAAACTGCACATCTGAATACATTTTTCTCCTGCTTAAATTCCTTCAGTGGCTTCTAGCCCTACAGGATAACGTCCAAGCTCTGTAACACAATTTACGAGGTTGTTCCTGGATCTTGCCCTTGACTTCCTCTCAGCTTCATCTTCTGCCACATTTGCCTTGTTCTTTATTGTGTAACATAGGGTTTCTCAACCATAGCACTACTGACATTTGGGGTCAGATAGTACTTTGTTGTGGAGAGCTGTTCTGTACATTGTAAGATGCTTAGCAGCATCCCTGGCCCCTACCAACTAGTTGTCAGTAGCACACCACCCCTATTCATGACAACCAAAAATGTCTCTAGACATTGCCAAATGCCCCCTGGGGAGAAAACTGCCCAGAAGGGAACTTCTGCGGTTCCCTACACCCAAGCTGGATTTTGTCAGGAGCTAATACCACAATACCTGGAAAGGGTAGAGTTTGTCATATTGAGAATAAAAATATTATAAATCTAGGAAAAATAGATGGACTGGGATTCTGGAAATCCCCTTTGATATACCTTTTTAATGTTTGTTTTTGAGAGAGAGAGACAGAGTGAAAGTGGGGGAGGGGCAGAGAGAGAGAGGGAGACACAGAATTGGAAGCAGGCTCCAGGCTCTGAGCTGTCAGCATAGAGCCCAACTCACAGACCGCAAGATCATGACCTGAGCCTAAGTCAGATGCTTAACCAACTGAGCCACCCAGGTGCCCTGCCTTTGATATACCTTTTTAAAGTTAAGTAACTTTGGTGGTTTGGGAATAGTCTGTGACTCTTTGTACTAGGAGTCCCTTCTGTTTAGACAGCATCTTTAATTCTGGAGAATTAGAAGGGCCAGGATGGGACTAAGATAAAAAGAAAAAGGAAATGGCTTCTTTGTATTTACTCTAGCTTTAAGAAAACTTGTGAAAGGAATTTCATTTTTCCTTCTATATTGTTTTGACAAGAACTATGGGCCAAATCTCTACACAGAAAGAAAAATGAATTTGTCTGAAGCATGCCTTGGGGCACATGTTTTAAGAACATGAGCTTAGTAGTTAGGGGACAGGAGAAACTCCAACACCCAACAATTCTATTACTAGGTATATATTTGAGCAAAATGAAAATATATATCCACACAAACAGTTATACACAAATGTTCATAGCAGCGTTATTAATAGTAGCCCAAAGATGGAAACAACTCAAATATTCATCAACAAATGAATGGGTAAATAAAATGTGGTATCTTCATACAATGGAATATTATTCATTCATAACAAGGAACGAAGTCCAAAATACATGCTACAACACGGCTGAGCCTTCAAAAGACATGTTGTATTAAAGAAGTCAGTCACAAAAAAACTACGTATTGTATGACTTGTTTATATTAAATGTCCAGAAAAGGAAAATCTATGATATAGAAAACAGATTCGTGGTCACATAGGGCTGGGGGGCAGGGAGGGGTGGAATGGGGTAGGGGGTGGTAGCTAAAAGGTACAAGATTTTTTTAGGTGATAAAAATGCTTTAAAATTAACTGTGCTTGTGGTTTCACATATCTATAGACATATATAAAAATCATTGAGGGGCGCCTGGGTGGCGCAGTCGGTTAAGCGTCCGACTTCAGCCAGGTCACGATCTCGCGGTCCGGGAGTTCGAGCCCCGCGTCAGGCTCTGGGCTGATGGCTCAGAGCCTGGAGCCTGTTTCCGATTCTGTGTCTCCCTCTCTCTCTGCCCCTCCCCCGTTCATGCTCTGTCTCTCTCTGTCCCAAAAATAAATAAACGTTGAAAAAAAAAAATTTATAAAAAAATCATTGAATTGTACACTTCGAATAGGTGAAGAATATGGTATGTAAATTATATCTCAATTAAGCTATTACTGAAAAAAAGTAACCCAAGCAATTCAGGGCCTTCCCCTACATTCTCTGCCCCAATCCTGCTTAGTAACACTCTAAAGAAATAGGACATGGGACAAGCACATTTGGATGGGTCTTGGATGAGAACGTCAGTAGTCACTAGCATGGTGGTGAACACTACCAAGGAACAATGGTTCCTTTTAACTTCTTTTATCAAGTCCTCTTGGTTTTTTTCTACTTAATGAGCCTTAGCCTGTCCCATTGCTATGGCAGTGGCCTTGGAGTATTTCAGAACATCTATACAGGAGAAACTTCCATGCTGTTAGTTTATACCCACGGTTCTTGGAAGTTCTAGAAAACTTCAGAGTATTTCACTGATAACTTTTGATGCCAGGGTACCCCCAAATATGAGGATATGGGCCACTGCTATTTCTAGGTGTCATATTAAATTCAAATTTAAGGGTGCCTGGGTGGCTCAGTCTGTTAAGTGTAAATTCAGCTCAGTCACGATATTACAGTTCGTGGGTTTGAGCCCCGCATCAGGCTCTGTGCTAACAGCTCAGAGCCTGAAGCCTGCTTTGGATTCTGTGTCTCCCTCTCTCTCTGCCCCCTCACCACCCTCAAAAATAAACAAACTTTAAAAAATTTTTTAAAAATAAAAACATAAAATCAAATTTAAAAAACTGTCTTATCTTTTCAACAAATGCTGCTGGGAAAATTAGGTATATATGTCCCCCAACACACACAACGAAAAAGAACCTTGATCCTTACCTTACATCATATACAAAACTGAACGTAAAATGGATCAGATACTTAAATATAAGAGATAAAACTGTAAAATTTTTAGAAGAATACATGGGAGAAAATTTCGAGGCCCTTATGTTACACAAAGTGTTATTAGATAGGATACCAGTGCATACTGCATTAAAGAAAAATTAATAGGGATGCCTGGGTGGCTCAGTCAGTTAAGCATCCAACTTCGACTCAGGTCATGATCTCAAGGTCCGTGAGTTCAAGCCCCACATCAGGCTCTGTGCTGACAGCTCAGAGCCTGGAGCCTGCTTCAGATTCTGTCTCCCTCTCTCTCTGCCCCTCCCCTGCTTGTACTCTGTCTCTCTCTCTCTCAAAAAAATAAACAAACATTTAAAAAAAGAAAAATTCATAAATTAAACTTCATCAGAATGAAAACAATGTCTTTGAAAATTTAAGATAGTCATTAAAATATTAAAAGACATGTTATAGACTGGGAGAAAATATTTGCAAATTACATATGTATAAAGGACTTGTATCCAGAATATATAAAGAACTCTTATAAGTCAATAATATGAAAACAGAACTCCACTTAAAAATGGGCAAAGGATCTAGACAAACATTTTTTCCAAAGAAGATATACAAATGTTCAATAAGCATGTGAAAAAATATTTGATATCATTAGTTCTTAGGGAAATTCAAATGAAAACCACAATGAGATACTACTGCACACCCACTAGGATGACCCTAATAAAAAGGTAGTTGATAACCAGTGTTAACAGGATGTGGAGGAACTGGAATTCTCATCCTATATTGCTGATAGGCATGAAAAATGGTGATACTACTTTAGAAAACATTTTGGCAGTTTCTTAAAAATTTGAACACGTAACCCAGCAGTAACACTCCCAGGTATTTCCCCAAGATAAATGAGGGCCACATAAAAATATGAACATGAATGTTCATAGCGGCATTATTCATAATAGCCAAAAGGTGGAAACAACCAAATAGCCGTCAACTAAGAATTAGTAAATAAAATGAGATATATTTCTTTTTTTTAAAAAAATGTTTTTAGTGTTTTTATTTATTTATTTTTTTGAAAGAGAGAGAGAGACAGCATGAGTCGGGGAGGAGCAGAGAGAGAGGGAGACACAGAATTCGAAGCAGGCTCCAGGTTCTGAGCTGTCAGCACAGAGCCCGATGCGGGGCTCGAACCCACAAACTGTGAGATCATGACCTGAGCCAAAGCCGGACGCTCAACTGACTGAGCCACCCAGGCGCCCCGAGATATATTTCTACAATGGATTATTATTCAGCCATAACAAGGAATGAAGTATTGCTATGCTACAAAATGATCATCCTTGAAACCATGTGAAGAAATAAGCCACAATAAATCACATAATTGTATGATTGCATTTACATTAAATGTCCTGAATGGGCAAATCTGTAGAGATAGAAAGTAGATAAGAGATTGTCTAGGGATGGGATGACTGGATATTGGAGCATGATGTCTACAGGGCGTAGTACGTGTGTGTGTGTGTGTGTGTGTGGTGATGAAACTGTTCTAAAATTGATTGTGGTGATGGATGCAGAACTCTGTGAATATGCTAAAAGCCATTGGATTGTACACTTAAAATAGGTGAGCTGTATGATATGGGAATTATATCTCAGTAAGGGTATTTTAAAATCTGTATTTGGGGGCAATGCTTTTCTTGCCCTTTTGAGGGACTGACAATGAGAAAGATGAAAATAAAGAGTGAAGGTCAAGAGGCCAGTTACTTCAATGGCCGGTAATGGAATAGTCTGCATCCCCAGATCAAACCCCATGTTGGCAATGATCCTTCCTAGCATTGAAAATAGCACCACTGTGGTGGAGACACCTTAATAATGACACTGTCAACCACCTGTCACAATTTTAGCAAGCTGGCTTTTATCTTGTTTTGTTTTATGATTCCTCCACCCTCTACTCCTCATATCATCCGTTGGAGAGAAAAAGAGGTCAAATCAAAATTACAAGCTCAAAAATATTCTTTAGTAATGCCATCACAGAAATTGTAAGATCTTTTATACTCAGATCTTCTGAATAGAAGAACTGTGCAAATACCATAGGGACCATCCTAGAAAACAACATCTCCACCAAGGTGAGTACATTACATTGGAGATTGTGGGAGCACAGAGAGTGGAAGGACATTGAGAAGAGTAGTGGCTTGGTGAAAAATATCTAGACAGAAACCACACTGTGAGATGAATACTCTGTTATCAGAGAGCTAGAAGTACTCTTGAAGGTCATGTACTTATCTCAAAACCTAAGGCCCGGAGAAGAGATATGATTGGCCCCATGTCACACAGTGGAGAATAGAGTGGATACTAGAATTCAGGTCTCTGAATCCCAGTTTAGGGCTCCTTCTATATGCTGAATGTTGGATATTGACAGACTAGTTGGTGTGGGAGACTGGAATACTATGCCAAAGCTTTTGATTGAAATGGCCAGGCCCCACCTCCATCATTGCTCAGAGCCAAGAGCATCTCTTCAACAATACAACTCTAAGAGAATAAATTACTGAAGAAATAACCAATTGCCAACCTATGCTTTGTCCTTTCTTTCCAGATGGACAGTATATTTGATGTTTGGCTACCTCCATCATATGCCTTCTTTTAAAGTACAAAATCTACCTCAGTGTGAGGCATCTTGAAGGCCATTACAAATGGCAAGGTAGTTTGCAAACTGTCTCCTTTCACAGAGCCTGGCTTCCTATCTTTGATCTTTTCCACTTCATGCCCAAGCCAATCCTCTCAAAGCCTGTCTCCAGGAATTGAATCTGTGGAAGATTGGGGAGGGGGATCTTTTGGTAATACAAACATCACCTTTCCAGCCTTGATTTGCTCAAGAGGTCAATGATAAATGACCTCCCTCTTGGGGCATAACTTACGGCCACGTGGCTTTTTCTATTGAGCCAAATGTTGACTGAAAGGGTCATAACACTAGGAGGAAAGAGAGGTTGGCTCTGGGAGAACTGGAGGCCAGGGAATATAAGTAAGACCAGATGTGGCTGGAGGGGGCAGAGATGATGGGGGCGGGGGAGAGAAAACCTGGCTACACAGGCAAAGTAAGAACACATTCACCTTGGGAAATGCACTCAACATTTTCAAGGTTAAATCCACCTTGTCTTCCTGTGTTTCCCATGATTCCCTTTGTGCCTGCAGCACCCAGTTACTTAGTATAGCAAGACGGAACAAGTTTTTTCTGGAATACTTAACAGTCATTCCAACATCCTCTGTGCTCTCATTTTCCTATTTCATCATCTTATGGTTCAAAACATGTCTTAAAACTCCTGTTCTAGCTTCCAAGGCTATGGGTCACCTTGGAATCAGCCTAAAACCCTTTCATGTTATTTTTCTGAGACCTAAAATTCTGCTCCAAGTAGTTGGTACTAGAAAGATATAGAGACATAAAATAAATTCACCCAATTGAAAATGGGCCTAACAAAGGTAACACAAATACTAAAGGGCATACTTAGCCCTTAGGCACGTGTCTTGAGGCAGTGATAAATCTTTGACTGCACAGACCCTGCATGTGGACAAAACTGAGACCAGAGATGCCAATAAGTGCAGCATGAATATGGATGGTGTGAGAACCAGCTGCACCCCTGATTAAGATGCCAAAAAGCTAGAAGTCTATTATTAAAGCTCTGCATCTCCAATGGAAGCACCATGCTCTATGCTTTACAGAAATGAATGTAAGGCTGGGGGGTGCTGGGTGGCTCAATCGGTTAAGCGTTCAACTCTTGATTTCAGCTCAAGTCATGACTCAATGGTTGTGAGATATAGTCCTGCGTTGGGCCCGGTGCTGGACACGGAACCTGCTTAAGATTCTCTCTCTCTCTCTCTCTCTCTCTCTCTCAAGGGGCACCTGGGTGGCGCAGTCGGTTAAGCATCCGACTTCAGCCAGGTCACGATCTCGCGGTCCATGAGTTCGAGCCCCGCGTCAGGCTCTGGGCTGATGGCTCAGAGCCTGGAGCCTGTTTCCGATTCTGTGTCTCCCTCTCTCTCTGCCCCTCCCCCGTTCATGCTCTGTCTCTCTCTGTCCCAAAAATAAATAAACGTTGAAAAAAAAATTAAAAAAAAAAAGATTCTCTCTCTCTCGCTCTTCCTCTGCCCCTTGTTCCCTCTCTCAATAAATAAATAAATACATAAATAAATACAATATTTAAAACAAATGAATTTAAGACTAGGTTACTGAGCTAGTACTACCACCAAGTGAACCAGAAATTTGGGTTCTAGTTTTTACACATCCATGATCTTTAAGCATAAGTGTGTGGCTTGACCATGAAAATTAATATTTGGATAATTTTGTCAACACACTGCAAAAACCACTCCAGCTGCCAAAGAATCAAAAAAAAAAAAAAACCAATCTCATCTGGGAGTTAATATGCATCATCATCTAACCCTTCATGTTTTCCCTGACCTCCTAGAAATCCATTATAGCCCATGAGATTAACAAGGACCCTGCCGACTCCTCATTTCATTAGCAACTTGTTATTGAGGTGAGGAATAAATTGGGACCCCTTTGTACTGATGATGGTTAGTTCCTCTGTCTACACAGACCACAAATATGTCAGGGGCAATGAGTCAGGAAATCTGTCTTCTATACTGGAAAAACATAAGCCCTAAAAAGACCAAGGGCTCCAAAAGCCATCCAAAATAAAAACAGAAAGAAAGAGATGACAGCCATGTCCGTAGATTTCTTGTCAATCAGCATGAGCCAATCAACCAAACTGTACACAGAAGAGCAGAAGCAACAATAAATCTGGAATAATCAACTGGGCTGTTTTAACTGATCATTATTCAAACAAAGGGGGAGAAAACCACGTGATTTTTTGTCAGTCTGAGATCCAGTTGAAGCAAGACCAAATCCAAGTGATGGCCTTGATTTCATGATTAAAATGTTCCATAACAAATAGCCTTGACCATACGTTGTCCTTTCTGCCTAGTGCCACATTTAGGCAAAGACAGACATGGAATATCCAAGCGCATCCAAACCATTGCAACACATGTGCCTTCAGCCTGCATTGAGTAAGATCATATTCCCAAGCAGTAAGAATACCCACCAGTAATCAAAGTGACTGACAGGTGTTAACATTAGAGCTGTCATCACCAGAATTGGGGAATGGGCTGGGCTCCAAGATTTTGAGTTTGGCTAACTTTCAGTATACTCAGCACCTATTTTGTAATTAGTAGGTTTGTCCCTGCACCCCCAAATTTTGTTATTTAATGTCCTTTCTGTAACCACACAACAATGTTTGATTTGTGGGTTACCCCATGCATACCAATCTAACCAGTGAGGTTAGGGTAGTTAGTTCCTAATCTTTCAGCATCTTCTGTAAACAGCATTTCCTAGTGTGCTCTTCAGAATATATACGTGTATATCCCATAAAAAAAAAAGTGTTTGTGGTTAAATAAAATTGGGGAAATCGTGGGTCTTAATTAAATTGGTTTCCTTTCTGCAGGACTTCTCAGAACATTTAATGTGCCAATGAGCACCATGAATATCTAAGAAGGGCTTATAATTTGCAACATTTCACAACATTATTTGACCGCAGAACCCTTTTATGAAAAGCTGCTGGGGAGCAGGAGATGGGGACAGTTTTTAGAATATACTTTGGGAAATGTTGCCTTAACTTGCCATGACTTGCCATGACTTCCACGTAAGTAACAAATAGGAGCTCCCCAGGGGGAATACACACTCCTTTGGAAGCCTCCTATCTTTTCTGATAGACCTAAAGATGGTGTTTGGGGCACTGAACGCAGAGGGCTTCTCAGAACATCTCAGAACATCTACCTAGGCCAAGGTAGAATAGCTTTATGTCAGTCTGTTCAATCAACAAACATTTATAGAGATTCCACAATGTATCAGAACTGAGAATTTAAAAAAAAAAAAAAAAGGTTAAGATTGCTTTAACCTTGCACAGAGGTGCAAGAACCTGAAGACAGAGAAGTTTTCAGGGATAATATGATATTTGAAACAGGCCTTAAAAGACAACCCTCAGGGGTCCAAGCAGGCAGAAAGAGACATTTTAAGGAGAAGGAACTGTATTCAGAGGTACTGATGTCTGATAAAGCTTTGTCCTATTCCCTTGAGCACTGCTTCTGATGTTTCGGGACACACACTATATCATACACTAACATTTTATCCTGTGTTCCCCAAAGAAATGGGAGCCAATGCTTGAAGGAGTTGGAGAAAGCTTGCTGTTCTGTGTGGCCTGCTGTAGGATGAAAATCCACCCATCACAGGTTTGGAGCCTGCTCACGTAGGAGGTGGAGGTGTGGCTTTATTTACCACTAAGAGCAACCACAGAATGCCAAGGTGTGGTATAACTCCATAAAATGCTGAGAATTTGTGCTAAGAATGATGGAGGGAAAGTAGAGGGAAAGGAACTAACATTTGTAGATATATATCTAAATTGTCTAGCAATTGACATACCTGGTTTAATGGCGAATCGTATGCATACATATTTACATCTTGTGTTTTAATTTACAAAGTGCTTTCGTATCCATTATTTCTTTTGATCTTCAGGTGAATTCTGTGAGCATGGGTAGGGCAGATGTCATCAGCCCCCTTGTATAGAGAAGTGGGAGGCTTCGGAAAGTTAAGTGATTAGCCCAAGGGTCACATAGTGAGTTGCAATATTACAATAAAAACCAGGTCTTCTGAATCTCAGTCTTAAGTCCTTGATTTGTATTTGTCACACGTTACTCTAAGAGGCTGAAGGTATAGAGATGTGGACTTATGCCCGATATAAGGAAAATCTTTCTAAAAATCACAGGTTTTCAACAGTGGGATAGGCTGTCTTATGAAGTTGAAATGGTTGCAGAGTATATCCTTGCCATAGGTGGGAGATTAAATGTCATGGCTTCTAAGGTCGCTGTCAACGCTAAGATCCAATGATCCTAAAACCCCTGGCTTCTATTTCCCCAAGATGAGGTGTCCAATGATTCCACCTGCTCCTAGGAAGCTCATGTTTATTATGTACTTGGTCCTCAGGAAAGAGATCCTCTTTAAGAGATACTTGGAGTTGGGACTTTTCCCATGGCAGGTAAATTCGTTGCTTTGGTACAACAAACACAAATCACATTCAACCAATGCGTCCAGGTATCACTCAGATCACAGAATGAGGAACATGTAAAAGTCACAAATTTAGAAACATTCCCAAATATGTGAGTTTGAGTTTTACCAGAGATTTAAACTCTTGCAGCATTCAGTATATGTCAGAAATCATGGGAGGAGACACAGTTCTGCATTTGAACACTCATCAGTCATTCTGATGGAGAGTGAATCTGCTTCTTCAGAATCTATATAATTGCGTACACACCAAAGGTATTTTAAGAAGGTAGAGAGTACGGACCAATAATAATCCGCAGTTGTCTTCTCTCATGGGGGACCAGGATTCTCTTTAGAGCTAACAGAACCAGCCACTGTTCCAATTCTCTTGGAACATATTTTGTCATACATTTACAGCTCCCTATGCTCAAGAGAATGGTGCATCTGTCTGATGGAGACGCCTGGCTGCATTCTTTCCCAGATATTAATATAGGTGGCACTTTAGTAGCATAACCAATGACATGAAGAACCTGATTTGGAGAGGAACAGATGGCAGCATCTTTCTTGGGCTAATTTTAGGATCCTGAAATAGTCCCTTTCTCACACAAAACCATCAGTGGAACCAAATTAAGACAGCCATGTCACACGGAAAAGGGAGAAAGGAAAAATGTGGTCTAGTGTGAGGCAAAGACAAGGAACCAGAGACTTCAGTGCTTCCCCTGTATCCGAGTCCTTTCACAGAACATGAGGGCTACTTCAACCTCTTTTCACCACAATGGATGCTGAATACCAACCTAAGGCCATCTAAGAAGAAATGAGCCGGCAAATCTCATTTCTAGGCATATGCATTGAGTGATCAAGGTTGCATCACGTGACAGCCACATTCAGATTTATAAGAACGTGTAGGATCTAGGTTCTACGTCCTTTACTCAGCAGATAAGAAAGCTGAGGCTAAGTGACCATCCTACTTGATGAGACAGAAGCAGATTGAATTTCAAAGCCTCAGATTTCTAGTCCAATGTTTTGTCTGCTGAAAAGACCTTTCTTCCAAATGATACCTGAAATATCAGGTAGGGATGATGGGAGGCGGAGGAAGAGACCCCAACCAGAAATGATGCCTGAGGTGCAGGATGGTCATCCAGGCATTTAGAACAACTGAGAAGAAGAGTACTTAAAAAAAAAAAAAAAAGTACCTACCTGTTTTCCATCCAGAGTGTAGAGTTTTTTGACAACCCCGGTCTCCAGCTTGATGGCTTCGGTGATGTCAGTGAGGACTTGCTCAAAAGAGTGGGCTGTCTTCTTGTTCAGAAGCACACGCACAGCCTTCCGAGGCTTCACCCCACTGCGAATGATGGTCACCAGTTTGGGGCGCACAAAGTCCTTGTTCTCTCTGGCCTGGGCACTGTTGCTGCTAGCCAGGGATTGGGGGGCTTTCATATTGGCGGATGTCTTCACATTGACAGACCAGTTGGGATTGACATTCTTGGTGTACTCCACCTTTTTAAAGAAGTTGTCTGAGGAGCAAACATAGCTTTCCCCTAAGGGAAGAAATAAGTGGTGATTAGTTCAACAGCCGATATGTGGACCATTTTAACCAAACTAATGCACATTGACCTCGGAGTAGGGCTTTTGGAGATACAGTGATAATAGCCAACTGTAGGCACAATTTCTTACTGGGCTGTCTCTCTAAAACTTGGATCATTCAAATTCAAGAGCTGAAAAATCCTATAAAGCTAAGGGTTTTAAGGACAATGAACCCATACATCTAAGTATAATCTAACAAGCAGGGTTATCTCGCTTGATACGGTTCTATTGCAATTGAAATGTTTATGTTCATTTCTAGTATATTTGTTTCCATCCGGAGTGTAGAGTTTGATACGATTTTATTGCAATTGAAATGTTTATGTTAATTTCTAGGATGTTTGTTGATATTCAGGGGCATTACTGGAGTGTTTTTAACATGTTTCTATTTCTTTTTTTTTTCATGGTTTTTTTTTTTTTTTTTTTGAGACAGAGAGAGACAGAGCATGAACAGGGGAGGGGCAGAGAGAGAGGGAGACACAGAATCTGAAACAGGCTCCAGGCTCTGAGCTGTCAGCACAGAGCCCGACGCGGGGCTCGAACTCACGGACCGTGAGATCATGACCTGAGCCGAAGTCGGACGCTTAACCGACCGAGCCACCCAGGCGCCCCAACATGTTTCTATTTCTTAATGTTCCTGTCCTATTTCTGGACTCATAGCCACATTCCATGGTTATATTATAAACCAGGGAGAACTTTCAAAATTAATAGTTTATCCCAAGTTAAAGTGACCCAAGTATCCTTGTACATTGGGCATATAGTACATACCTGCCAAGAAGCCAGATTGTCCTTTGCACAGAGTATGTGGCTAAGCAGTGGAATATTGAAATGTGAAACGTATGTATGTGGTGAATATATATATATATACATATACATATATATACATATACATAAACATATATATACATATACATACATACATATATATATATATGTACAATTGTGTCCTCTACTGCTCACCTCCACATCAAAGTGGAGAAACTGCCTGAAGAACAACATGCGCGTGCTCGCGCACGCGCACACACACACACACACACCCCGTTGCTTATGTTTGCAAATCTAGCTGTTGCTTGAGAAATACTTTCCCTTGTTTCTACCACCCACCCCTCGTCTTTGCATCTTCCCCAATGCTACACACTAGATCTGTGTGTTCAAGGCTCTCTTCACCAGGACTCACCCTTGGCTGCCACAAGTAAGGAGGTGGAGATGTAAGAATATGTTATACAGCTAGATTTATGGATCGGAGGAATCTAGTGTACTTTTCACATTTATCTTGGGCTACAGGAAATGACTAATACAGCGGAAGGAACACCGGGGCCAGAGGCAAGGCAGTGGCGGGGAGTAGACACCTGGGACTAGAAGCTGGAGAAAAGAGGAAGAGAGGTAGGCTCAGCCTGGAGGAGAGAGTATTGGAAAAGGTTGAATTTGTTGAGTAAAACACATTAGCCTGAAGGTATATAGAAGTTCATCCAGAGGTCAAGCTGCAGAAAACTAGTGTGAGTTAATCAGGCTTAACTCATCAGTAACAAGTCTAAATAAATAAGTGGGTCAACCCTAGCCAGTGCAAAGAAAGCATTACACACAATTACGGACTGATGGCTCTTCTTCCTTTGGTCTCAGCGGGAGAACCATGCAGGGACATTCAGAAACACCGGGCTGATAATTCCCTCCTTTTGCAAATATTGATTGCTTTGCTGCAGCGCCAAATCCTTTAAGTCATGTTAATTAATAAATTTTTCAGTTAGTGCTGAGAGAAGATTCAGTCAGATTCTCTAGGGCACCTTTGAGGGCATTTATGTGTGTTTGTGAAGGGGAAGGGTGAGTGGCTTCCAACACTGCTCTGAGTCCAAGAGGCCATTGGTGTTCTGTCTTGTCAGGGGGCCAGGGGGAGGTTTGTAGGTGAACATAGGCGTCCTCTCCCCCGTGGTGCACATACGCACACCCAGGATGGAGTAGTCAAAGAACTCAGTCGAAAGAAACCCTAAACTCTCTCGCTCCCTTGCTGGCAAATCCAACCTAACCCAAGGGATTAGAGGCTAGGGTCTTTAATTTGTGACTTTAAGGGGTGAAGGAGCCCGCTCAATTCCCCCATCTACTCACAGCCAATATCCCCCCACACCCTTCGAGATGGCCCGTTGCCTTAGCACTCCACCAGATTCACGGGTACCTTCCAAGAGGTTAGTGCCTTTAAGTCAGATGTTTTCCATAACTTGTCAAGTACTTTAAAACTCTGACAACTGGTGGTGTAGAAATGTGTGAGGCTATATATTTATGATTTCACTCATCTACAGTCTCCTCTGGAGAGTCAGCTGTGTAGCCCTATTAGGACTCTGGACTTATTTTGCTCCCATGTCTTAAACCTCTTAAGCCTCTGAACTATGAGTATGATTAACCACCCCCAGATGAAAATGAACATGATGGCAGACAGCTATAGTATCATATGGCACCAAGAACTTTCCAGAGGGCCCAGCTCTCAGCCAAATCTATGTTGAGCACCTTCCAACAGTACATTTTAGTCTCTCCACTCTCTCCTTTTGGCCTCAACATGGAGTAATGGAAAAAGAGCAGCTGATGTGATGTCAGTCAGAATAGGGTCTCCAACACTTCCTAGCTGTGTGCCCTTGAGCAAGTTACCTAACCTCCCCCAGCTTCAGTAAGTTGTCTGCAAAGTGGGAATGATAATAACAATACCTACCTCGTAAGGTGGTGAGGCACAAATGAGATGATGGATAGAAACTGCTGAGCCCAGAGCCCAGTGCATGGGAAACACTTGAGAAACTCTAGCTATGGCTATCATTAAGGCCCTCATCTGAAAGAATAGAGAGAGAACAAGAAAGAAAGAGGAAAGAAGCAAGGAGGAAGAAAGAGCTGAGGGGAAGGAGATGAAAAGAGGAGGAGTAAAAGCCCAAGGAAAGAAAAAAGAAAGAAGCAGCAGCAGCCATCTTGGAACTGAGCTATAATCATGTATATAACATGATCACTACCCAGGTCTCATGCCTCGAACATAACAATTTCCTACTGGATAAGAGGAGGTATCCAGTTGCTGAAAAAGTCACATGTAGGACTCCATGGTCAACACCCAGCGAAGCCACGTGGTGCCACTGATGATGCATGCTGAGGGCAGGATCCTTTTAAGACTTTATACTTTTTAGTGCAGTTCTAGGTTCACAGCAAAATTGAGGGGCAGGTACCGAGATTTCTCCCACAACTCTTGTCCCCACACATGCATAGCCTCCCCTGTAATCAAACATCCCTGACCAGGGGCGCCTGGGTGGCGCAGTCGGTTAAGCGTCCGACTTCAGCCAGGTCACGATCTCGCGGTCCGGGAGTTCGAGCCCCGCATCGGGCTCTGGGCTGATGGCTCAGAGCCTGGAGCCTGTTTCCGATTCTGTGTCTCCCTCTCTCTCTGCCCCTCCCCCGTTCATGCTGTGTCTCTCTCTGTCCCAAAAATAAATAAACGTTGAAAAAAAAATTAAAAAAAAAAAACAAAAAACAAAAAAAAAAAACATCCCTGACCAGAGGGCAGGATATTTACAGTGGTCAAGGGCAGCAACTTGGGAAGTCAGACCCTGAATCCCAGTCCCAATCAGGCCTTTGGGAGCTGTGTGACCTCAGCAAATCATTTAATCTCAAAGTCTCAGCTTTTCCATCTATAAATTGAAGGTATTACACCAGGTGACATCTCAGTTCCTTCCAGACCTAAAGATCCACGAGAAGGAATTTTCTTCTCTTTTCCATCCCCAAAAGGCTGGAGGAGGTAACGTTATGAGGGTCATTAAACTTTAAAGAAATAGGCGCCCACTACCGAGGACTCTCCACTTGTACCACTGGAAAGACATCAAACGTGCTGCTGCGTCTCTAGACCAAGGCTTCCTTGTTCTCATTTTGCAAACATCGGCAACGTCTGCTGCCAGAGCTGGGTGCTTCCTGCCGGTCCAGCTGCCTGGCACTTGGAGCTGGATGAGGTGTATTGCACCTTTACACAGCTGGGTTCCAATCCTGCCACAGCTTGCAGGGGCCATTTCCCACCCATTGGGAGCCTAGAAAGAAAGCCAGGGCCAGGCAAGGTGACAATTTGCTGGAACTGACAATCTGCTTCAGGGGGAAAGAGGGTAAGGAAATGAAGTCATGGAAGCACAGCTGAAAGGGCAGGAAGGGAACAGGATATGGGCTCAAGATGATCTAATGTCGGGGCGCCCAGGTGGCTCAGCCGGTTAAGCGTCCGACTTCCGCTCAGGTCATGATCTTGTGGTTTCTGAGTTCAAGCTCCGCATCGGGTTCTGTGCTAACAGCATAGAGCCTGGAGCCTGCTTCGGATTCTGTGTCTTCCTCTCTCTCTGCCCCTCCCCTTCTCTCTCTCTCTCTCTCTCTCTCAAAAATAATAAACATTAAAAAACATTTTTTTAAAGATGATCTATGTCCACCTCCCTTCATTTTCAGGATGGCTCCATTTTCAAAAACATGAAATACACTCATATTTTCTCAGTGTGAAAACACTTCTGCCTGGGCTTTCTCCTCTTTTCCAGAACTTCCTCATTCAAGAAGGAAAATATTAAATGATACCGCATTGTATTATCCTATCTATTAATGATGTACCTGTCTCCCAGGTGTCTTTAAATCCTTCTCTTTGGCAATGTGCTTGCTTTAGGAGCTAGAGGATAAGTTAGTGAGAAGGTGGTTCCATCTCATCTCATCTCATCTCATCTCAAATGAGTTATGGCAAAGGGTCTGGATCATAACTGATGTCACTGCTCAACTCAGATTTCCAGCAAGACGGTCCCAATTGTCAATATTCTGTCCCATGCTCCACGTAATAATGCTCAAAATAATACCCCGAAGATTGATCTGGGTACTCACAAAGAAGTGAGAAAGGAACTGGGCAGGAAGGGAAGGAGAATGATTTTGCAATGAAAGACTAAGCAAGACAAAAGGAAGAGTCACATTCATTGACCCACTGGGAATATGACTAACACATAATACGACCACAGCCTACATGGCTTCACTAAGACTCCTTGTGTACCCAAAGAGCTGTGGAAAAGCTGAGATAAATAACCTGATTTGGGTCCAAAATGTCACCCTTGCGACTTTCAGCATCTAGCAGCAAACAGTAGACTAGAGGCATTAGACAAGGAGTGTAACAGGCCAGAGTGATTATTAACCAATACCAATTGTTTTTTATTTCATTTTATTTTTTTTCTAAATATTTAACAAAGTGGCCATTTGGAAACCGTATGTTCCATGCTCCATTATTCCTTTAAGGTCTACAAAGGAAAAAAGCAAAACAAAACAAAACCAAGGACTTCTTCACTCCTAGGAACTCCCATCACTGTAGTTAGCTGAAAGGGACCATCAGGATCACCTAATCCAGTATTTCTCAAGTTTAAAAGATCACCTGGGGAGATTTGTTAAAAACATAGATTCTGCAGCCCTAGCCCTGGGGATTCTGATTCAATAGTTCTGGGGTATGACCCAGGAATTGATATTTTCCTGAATCTCTGAAAGAATCTGAAAGGCAGCCAGGTTTGGGAGCCACTGGCCATCCCACGGGCTCTGGAATCCCACTGACCCCCTCAGTAGTGTCATCATTATTGCTTTATTTTTTTTACATCATTAACAATAATACCTTGTAGCTATAGCTTTACCTTGTCGATACGTTTCCATAGCTATTATCTAATTATATCCTCACAACCACCCTGATAGGTAAAGAAGGCAGGTGTTACTAGTCTCACACAAATGTTACAATAGATACACAAGATGTGGTTCATACATACAATGGAGTATTATTCCTCAATAAGAGGGACCAAAGTGTTGATACATGGTATAACATGAATAAACCTTAAAAACACTTTTCTAAGGGAAATAAGCCAGTCACAAAAGACCACATGGTATATGATTCAGTTTAGATAATAAGCAAATCTGTGGAGACATAGAGTAGGTAAGTTGTTGCCTAGGACTGGAGAGAGTGAGGGAAATGGACAACAGGGTTTCTGTTCGGGGTGACGAGAGTTATCTAAAATTAGATTATGATGATGGCTGCATCACTTGGTAAATTTTCTAAAAATCATTGAATTGTAGGGGCGCCTGGGTGGCTCAGTTGGTTGAGCGTCTGACTCTTGATTGATCTCATGGGTCGTGGGTTCAAGCCCTGCATTGGGCTCTGGAATGACAGTGTGGAGCCTGCTTGGGATTCTCTCTCTCCCTCTCTCTCTATCTCTCTTTCTGTCTCTCAAAAATAAATAAATAAACTTAAAAATTATTTTTTAAAAATTTTAAAATTGAAAAAAAATCATTGAATTGTACACCTAAATGGGTGATTTTTACATTGTGTAAATTATACCTTAAAATGGCAGTTTTCTTCAAAAATGCTGTTTTACAAAGGAGAACATTATTTACCGTGACGATAAGTTATGTAGCTAACCAGCTATAAACTAGGACAACCCAACAGTCATAGCTACCCTTTATTCCTGTATACCAGGAATAATAGTAAACACTTCATACCCATTTTCTTATTTAATCCTCAAAGCAGCTATTCCCACTTTACAGATGAAAAACTGAGGCTCAGGGAGTCTACATGGTTTCCCCAAGGTCACACCAGCTAGCAGGTGGCAGATCTTGGATTGGAAACAAATCTGATTCCAAAGACTCCTTTTCCTGCAATAACCTTCTGCCTCTAAGACTAGAACCTGCTGCCTCTGATTTTTCATCAGGGATCTTTCCAAACTTTTTCAGCGTGAAGTCTCTTGGGGAACAGTGTGCATGAATATTCTTAATCTTTCATTCAACCTCTTCCAATGGTGAACAAAGTGAGGGGCTTCTGCCCTCCATTCCCAGAAGAGTAGCTCCAAAGGGCAAAACAGGAGAGAAAAAAACCTTCTTCTTCTTTATCTTCCTCATCCCCAGTGCCCTTTCCCATCTGGCTCTGCAGCAGTGGGAAAGCTGGCCACATTTCTCAATATTATCTTAGAGATACCCCAGAATTTCCTTGACTGAATGAGCAGTACTAAGGACTGGGAGGTCACTGCAGCTTGTGGATGCGGATGATACATGAATAAAAGCGAGTGAGGCTTCTTTACATTCTATATAACCCAGGAAGCACTACCAATGCACCCAGGGGAAGAGTCCAATCTAGCAGGACTCAAAAGGGTCAGGAGAAAGGGTGCAGTTTTCAAAATTACATTTATTATCTATGTTGAGCTGAGATTATCACAAAACATACACATACACACACACACACACACACACACACACACATCTAGGGAAAAAAATCAATATCAAGGGCTTGTCCTTGAGCAAGATATGTTAAAAAATGGATCTGAGGAGGGGGGGAAATCTGTGCATGACACTTCTCTTAGATCAGACACAAGAACATTCTAATTCCTACTCGAAATACAATGTCCCTTGGTTCAGAAGTCTGCCTTAGCATCTGTCATGGCCTTTAACAAATCACAACTAGTGGCAATGAGGACATACTGGGTGATTCAAGGTGCTTTGTTTGTGAAAATTATGACGGAGGCACCCCTCAGATTCGACTGACACATGGGTTTTACAGTGACAAAAGATGAACACTCTATCAATTACTCTGTTGGACAGCTCCCTCAACCTCGGGCCAAGTCCTTCTAGTTTGCCCTGTCTCTCCTTTAAGATACGTGCTAGGATAGTCAATCCTTGCATGTTCAGAAAAAGTCTCAGATTAACCTCTGCCTGGTCATCTGGCACACGATCAAATAATCTGAGCCTTCTTAGCATTGTTTTTCAAGGTCAGTTATGTGGAAAAACCTCAGACTTGAACCATGAGACCCAGAGCCAGTAGCCGTATGGACACTGTCTCTTATCAGCAACTAGCCCCAAATCCCTTGACCTGGCCTGAGAAACAGCAGCGACTTGCGAGAACATGGTCTTGTGCAAGGGAAGCCCTCATGCTCCTTTGTCTAAGAACACAAGAAAGCTAGAAGCAGTGAAGCAGAGGCGGGGCACTCCCACACCAAGTCATTTAATGCGCTGTTTCTCATTCCCTGTTGGCTGCTTCATAATCTGGCTTCCCTAGAGATCTGCCTGCTCTAAACTCACCTTTCCTCAGGGAATGGAAGGGGTGAGGAGGTGGGGCTAGAGGGGTGGAGGAAAGGGTTTGGGGAGGGCCATTCGCATGATCACCGTCCCTCGAAGCTGTCCTTTAAAGCACCGTGTCAAGTTAAACGGATTCCATGTTATAGCGATTTAAAAGTGGGAATAGGGAGGCATCCACCATATAATTGACTTGATAACGTACAGTATTAAGCACGTGTCCCAAGATCAATCTTCTACATAACCACAGAGAAAGGCGTCGTGGATGAGCAAGGTTTTGGTAAGAGCTGAGATGTCCCTGCTTTTTGAGAGGGTACCAGGTTTTTTGGGTTTTCAGCAACATAGTCATAAAATCCGATTGTAGAACCAAACTCTAGAGAGGATTTAAAGGGACTTAGGTACAGTGAGTCAGTTCCTATTCTAATAGGAATAGTCTTTATTAAAATACCAGACATACCTACAGCTTTCTTTGGTATTTCTCTCAGTGACCTCAGCCTTAGGGACACACCCTGAAGTGGGCTTTTTAGAAGCAACAGCTGAGCAGTGACCACTTACCTAAAAGGATAATCCTTTATGAATATGTCCAGGAAGTCCTGCTTTTAGGACGCCTACTTCCATGCGCAGCAATTCACAGTCTCTCAGCAGCTCAAAGGATATTTGGATACCTTTCTGTTAACCCAACCAAAGTTCCTTCTTCATTTTACAGCCCTAAGGAGTTCATGGTCTGCCTCAATGCTACTTAGAATTGACTATGAACAAGATCCAGAGTAAATGACACAATTCAGATTTTCCTTTGTACCCTGACAGATGAGCACAATGCATTATCACTGCCATCCACGCTCCAACGCCAGCAGAGACTAAAGGCCATGAAGAGCAATGGCTAATGGTCTGTCGATGCCTATAGGATCAGAGAGTCTCGGCATCGACCTGGTGCTCTGACAAACATAATTCCTAATTTTTTTTCCCATGAACTCCAAGAAATGTAACCATAGCCAACGATGCCACCTCCCACCAAGAGCCACCACCCTTGAAATTACCTTCCTCCAGTTCATCCATGCTTCCGATTTTCCTGGATCCATCAATGGTGTAAATGTAACGCACTCCCTGAGGCAGGTTGATGTTGTCAGACAGAGATCGAGTCAGGTCAGCCAGCAAGGCGTCAAAGCTGCGAAAACGGTCAGAGGACACAGCGTACACAATCCCCTTGAAGTAGCGGTCCCCATTGCGGTAGAAACGTACCTTCTTGGCTTTCTTCTCGTTGCTCAGTGCCTGCAAGGTTCTGGTTCGGTAGAAGCTACAATGGGCGCTGTGAGTGGGGCTGGGCAGCCCATTCATCCGTGAGCCTCGCATGTTCCTGGATGTCTTGTCTCTTTCGTCAAAATGTCCAAAATCAAGTTCCATATTTTGGTGGAACCTCAGAGACCTGAGTGTTGGACAAAGGGGGTGAGGGGAGGCAAAGAAAGAGGGGCAGGGAGGGGGGAAAAAAAGAAAAGAATTCAAATATTAGCCAGATCCAGTTCTGCAATCTGCTGCTTGTGAAAAGAACTGCTCGAAAAAAGCCTGTGACCCATCTGCTGCTTGCCCCTGACCTGCAGGAATATTGATCTTAATAGAGAAGAAGGAGGGGCTGAGGGGGTGCTGGCGATGGTGGGGGGTTGGGGTGGGAGATGGGGAAGGAGGCACTTTGGGCACTGTTCCAAAACAGAGGAGAGGGAGGGATTTTGAAATCGCTTAAAATCCTGGGACTTATTGACAGTGGCTCCTATCAAATTGTAACTTCGGGCTAAATACATTAAAACTGGCATCTGTTTCCTCACACATGCCCACATGACTAACAGTTGTAAATGAATCCATAGCCTGACAAGATCCCCTTAAAGAGAATAGAAGGCGCTAGCTGAGGTTAGCATCTCCAGTTTGGGAAGCAATCTTTGTGCCTCTGTCAAATAACTACAACGGGGAATGTTTTAATTTTATTCCCAACCCTCTTTCCTACCCTAATGTGTGCATCCCCTCCCCCCAGAATAAACCAGGATTCTCCTTTAAAGGGACAGCCTCCAGGGAGTAGCTACTGTCTTTGTGCTATTCATCAAACCCTTTCCCCACCAAGCTGGTGCAGCTATCCGACATTCATAAGAAATAAGCTGAAAAAAAGGATTAGAAAAATCAGTTATTTAACAAGTTATCAGCTCTGCTTCCCCCCGCCCCCTCTGGCACCATTTGGTCACAAAATCCTTTTCTTTCTTTCGTTTTATTTTTTTGTTTTGTTTCTTAATATGTACACGATCCCTCCCCAACGATGCAGCCCCACCTCTTAATGGAATAATTTAATTGTTGAAAGATTCCCAAATGAGTCCCTGAAAAGCATATGGGACCTTCAGAAACAAGCACACCTTTCATTGTTCTGTATTTCTACCCTGACTGAAGGGGCATTTTGCCCTCACAGCGGGCAATTCACCCCAAACTTGTCTATTGCCCAGGTGCATTAGCTGAGGCAAAAGATGGTCATCTGTCAGATTTATTTTTTCCCTTTCTGCTGAACCAGAGAGAGAGAGAAAGAAAGAAAGAAAGAAAGAGAAAGAAATGAGGAAAGGAAAGGAAAAGGAAGAAAGAAAGAAAGAAAGAAAGAAAGAAAGAAGAAAGAGAAAGAAAGAAATGAGGAAAGGAAAAGGAAGAAAGAAAGAAAGAAAGAAGAAAAGGAAAGGAAGGGAAAAGAAAGGAAAGAGAAAAAAGAAGAAAGAAAGAAAAAAGAGAGAAAGAAAGAAAGAAAGAAAGAAAAAGAAAGAAAGAAGAAAGAAAGAAAGAAAGAAAGAAAGAAAGAAAGAAAGAAAGAAATGAAATCATGAAACCAAACACAACAGAAGCCTCAAGCGCTAGCAAAGGTAGTGACCATAGCCTATGAACCAAACTATTAACATGCATCTCACAGATGGGGATAAAAGGACTCACAAAGCAAGCAGGGCTCAGCTGCTACACACTGCCACATCGAGAAATTTGCAAGGGACCAGGAGGACAGGAGATAAAGGAGGACGAGTGTCTAGTAGGTTTGCCAGGCTCGGTCCCCCTTTTCTTCCAATGTCACCATGACCTGTGCTGAGCTCAGCATTGTCTCTGTCAGACAACCTGCAGTGGTAAGAGACCCCACCTCCTCAATACAAGTAGCAAGCATTTCCCCAGGCATGCGAGGAACACTTGGCTTTGCTTTAGGATCAGGGGTGGTATTTCTCTAAACTATTATTCATCACAGTGAAAACAAAGGAACATCAAACTCACTTTTCCAAAGGAAAATCCCAGGTAGAGGCTTAGGAAAAAATCCGATAGGATAAGGCAAAATAAGAAAAAAAAATTCAGAGAAGAAGAAGGAGAGAAAGAGAAAGAGCTAGAGCAAGCGCTTTGCCTTGTGCTTTTCCCGTTTGACATCTGTTACATTCTGCCTGAAAATCACTGGAAAGCCCCACTCACCGGTTTTCTGCTGGTTGGGTGGAGATGCTGAGAGAAAGAAAACCAATCTCTCTATGCCTTTGTTGTCTGAGCTCCAAGCAAGAAATTCCTGCCAGGGTGGATAGATGCCTTCTAGGTCCTAGTGCCTTGTCCAGCTTCTCCCCTATAACTCAGGCTTAGTGAATCCCCCCCAACTCCTATGATTAATTACATGCTTTTTTTTTCAATTCACAGGCTGCATTAACAGCTCGAAAGGTTTCATTTATAACCAACAGGAAATTGCAGGGTAGCAAAAAGATCGCACAGGCAAATGCAGAATGTTCTAATGAGCAATGTGCTAGCCCTCCCCACCCCCCACCCCCTGCTTTTTTTTTTAAAAGGAACTGGCGATTTCACTTGGCCAAAACCTTAGCCTATTCTGCCTGGGGACCAGGCTCAGAGAGTCAAACCAGGCTTCTTAGGATTTGTAGCTCTCTCCCTTTCACTTTCTTGAGACAAAACATTTTTGAAGGCACCTTAGTTCACACACCCAACACCTGGTTGTTTTTGAAATAAGGTCAGTGGAATACACTATGAGGGAGTATGAACCACCATGACTCCATTTTCTTTTGGCATCCAGGAAGGTCAGAGCTAATAGCCTGCTCAGTAATGATCTTCTATCTGATTCCTAATACAATTAACCCTCCTTTTTAATATATAGCTGTTGGTGATTAATAGGTAAGCATTTTGTGTGCGTGCATGTGTTTTACTGTAAGATGCCTCAAAGTGGGATAAAAAATGATATTCCTTCCCTGATGGAAAGTGTTGGCTTAGCAAGCCTCCAGTCTATATTATCGGGGCAGACAGCCACAGTGTGCAATCTGCGTAGTCAAGGCTGCCCCATCTTGCTGCTGCTCTTCTGGTTTCTTAAGAAGTAGCCTCAGGGGACCGCCCATGCGTGGCGTGTTCTTTTCCATTTCTTTCTGCCTCACACTGTGGCCACCTCCTGAAAACGCAGGGTTATTCAGGTCAGGGGCAGAGAAGTATCAAGGAATAGGAAGAGGGAAATAGGGCAACTCAAAATAAGGGTTGCAGCTTCCTTGTCCAGCAAGGCCAGTGTCTTCATTTTTTATTGCACATCAGAAGTGTTCCATAAATGGATAGCAATTGATTTTGTATAAGGACTCAAAGAAAAAAAATTTTTTTTTCATTTCTGGTGAGGATATAAGAATGTATGGCATGATAAAACTTAAACATACAGGAGTTAGGGGCGCCTGGGTGGCTCAGTCGGCTGAGTGTCTGACTTCGGCTCAGGTCATGATCTCGCGGTCCGTGAGTTCGAGCCCCGCATCGGGCTCTGTGCTGAGAGCTCGGAGCCTGGAGCCTGCTTCGGATTCTGTGCCTCCCCCTCTCTCTGCCCCTTCCCTGCTCACTCTCTGTGTCTCTCTGTCTCTCAATAAATAAAACGTTAAAAAAAATTTTTTTAAAGTAGTGGGATAGGCAAAATTTGTTTTCTTTACCATAAAACTTCTCCTTTAATATGCTTTAAATGTGGCATGTGTCTCCAAAAAGGCAATTTTGCCTAAAGGGCTTCCTGCTTTTTTTTTTTAAGCTCAAAACCTTTTTTTCCAGAGCAACTCATCGACTAACGTTTTATGGATAAACCTTTTGCAAAAACTGGACTAGATCATCTCACAAACGTATTTCCTTTCAAAGAACTCTCAGCTACCCATCAAGAGTTTTCTCCCACTTCCTCAAAGGAGAAGGATTACTGGCAGAAAGGTCACAGGCAAGAGTCCAGCACGAAAGTGCATCTGTATGTATGGAAGTCAATTTTGACGATCAAGGGAGAGCCATGTTGAGGGCTCAGTGGAGTGAAGACACTGAAGAAAACGTACAACAACCCCATTGTGGGGAAAGTGACACTAAGATGTTTTGAGTAATTACCATGTGCTCCAGGCAAGATGCAGAGTCTAAGACATCGGTCACTGCCCTCTGAGGAGCTTGAAGACTCATTGAGGAGACAGGACACGAGTATGTATCTTGTAAAAATCATGAAGGGGAAAAGGGGAAAGATTCAGATCTTTCTTGATATGTTGTTATGTGGGTTAATCAAACTCAGCTTAGAGACCAGGATCAGGTAGCAAGACCATTCATCATACGCGTGCACACGCGCAGGCGCACACGCACACACACACACACACACACACACACAATTAATCACTAGAGCACCTTACCTATCAAAAACGCAGACAGTAGGATCTGGGGGTGGGGAGGTTAAGCAACAGGAAGTGAAGTTGAAAATATATGCAAACTGTTTATGGGCACCACAAAACTATAAAGTACATAGGAATAAAGCCCACAAACATGTCTAAGACTTTATTGAGAAAATTATAAAATTATTGAAGAACATAACAGAAACTGTGAATAAATGTAGAACCGGACCGTGCTTATGGATGGCCAGATGCAATGCTGTAAGGCTATCAGTCCTCTCCAGGATAATCTATATATATGAAGAAATTCCAACGAAAAGTTTTGTGCAATTCATAAATATCAGTTGAAATATCTGTTATTGTAAGGATTAAGTGAGTAAATAAATACATGTAAAGTGCTTGGAACAAAGCATGGCACATAGTATGTATGATACAGGGTTAGTTTTTATTATCCCTCAAGTATTCACATGGCAACTCCTTCACTTCTTTAAACCTTTTCCCAAATAGCGACTTCTCAATAAGATGAACCCCGGCCACCCTATTTAAAGTTACAACTTACCCTCTCGACCAAGCACTCCCAGTTTCCTTTATCCTGCTTTATTTTTTCCATAACATTTAGCATCTCCCAACATACTACGTAATATGCCTATTTATTATGTTTATTATATATCTCCCAAGTACAATGTAAGCTCCACAGGGGCAGGAATATTCTAACAGCTTTAATGAAACATAATTCACAATGCCAACAGTAATGTTGTTGTTTTTAACACTGTATTCAAAGTGCCTACAACAATGTCTAGCACATGGTAGGTACAGGTATTTTATTTTATTTTATTTTATTTTATTTTATTTTTTTAGGTACAGGTATTTTAAAACTGGATTCAGTAAAAATTAGATTAGATCCCCACCTCATACCATACATAAAAATAAACTCCAGATGTCTTAGACCTGAATATAAAGAACAGAACTTTGAAATTATTAGACTAAAATAGAGGAGATTCTCTTTAAACCTTTGTGGCTAAAAAAAAAGACTTTTTTAACTAAGATGAAAAAGCAGAAACCTTATAAGAAAATATTTATAAGTCTCATTACATGAACGTTTAAAGCTTCTGAAGGTGAAAGAGAACATTAAAATGTTGAAAGATATACAACAGATTGAGAAAAGATATTTGAATCTTATATAACTAACCAGTATTAATGTCCTAAAATACAAAATATAAAATTATATCAGTAAGACAAAGGCAAAACTCCAGTAGAAAAAAAATGAGCAGGGGCCCCTGGAAGGCTCAACAGTTAAGCGTCCAACTTCGGCTCAAGTCATGATCTCACAGTTCCTTGGTTCAAGCCCCATGTCAGGCTCTGCACTGACAGAGTGGAGCCTGCTTGGGATTCTCAATCTCTCTCCCTCTCTCTTTGTCCCTCCCCCACTCATGCTTATTCTCTCTCTTAAAATACACTTAAAGAAAAAAGGAGCAAAGAATATGTCCAAATTGTTCATAGGAGAGGAAACCCTGATGGCCAATAAACATGTGAAAATATGCTCGAATTCATACATAACTATGAAAATCCAAGTTAAAACAGAAATTACATATTTTGCATTAAAAATAGAACTACCCTCAGACCCACAAATTGCACTACTAGGTATTTATCCAAAGGATACAGGTGTGCTGTTTCGAAGGGGCACATGCACCCCCATGTTTATAGCAGCACTATCAACACTAGCCAAAGTATGGAAAGAGCCTAAATGTCCATCGATGGGTGAATGGATAAAGAAGATATGGTATACATACACAATGGGGTATTACTCGGTAATCAAAAAGAATGAAATCTTGCCATTTATGACAACGTGGATGAGACTAGAGTGTATTATGCTAAGTGAAATTAGTCAGAAAAAGACAAATATCATATGACTTCACTCATATGTGGAATTTAAGATACAAAACAGATGAACATAAGGGAAAGGAAGCAAAAATAATATAAAAACAGGGAGGGGACAAAATATAAACGATTCTTAAATACAGAGAACAAACTGAGGGTTGCTGGAAGGGTTGTGGGAGGGGACATAGGCTAAATGGGCAAGGGGCATTAAGGAGGACACTCGTTGGGATGAGCACTGAGTGTTCTATGTAGGGGATGAATCACAGGATTCTACTCCTGAAACCATTATTGCACTATATGCTAACTCACTTGGATGTAAATTTAAAAAAAATAATACAAATAAAAAATAAAAATAGAACAATTTAAGGGGCGCCTGGGTGGCTCAGTTGGTTAGGCGTCTGACTTCGGCTCAGATCATGATCTCACACTTTGTGAGTTTGAGCCCGCATCGGGCTCTGTGTTGACAGCTCAGAGCCTGGAGCCTGCTTCAGATTCTGTGTCTCCCCCTCTCTCTGCCCCTCCCCTGCTCATGGTCTCTCTCTCTCTATCTCTCTCTCTGTGTCTCTCTCTCTCTCAAAAATAAATAAACATTTAAAAATTTTTTAAATAAAAAAATAGAACAATTTACATAAAAAAAGAAACATAATTTTGGAGAGTGGTTTTTGGTGGTAGCTAGTAAAGCTGAAAATGTGTATCCATCTGTGACCCAGAAATTCCATTTCTAGATATCCATCCTAGGGAAACACTCACCCATGATTTCAAATGACCGCTACAAGGAAAGTCCTAAAAAGCATTACTTGACATGCTGAAAAATGAAAACACCCAAACTCCCATCATTGGCATGCTAATTTATTAGTGGTTATTCATACATGGAATGTTATATACAGTGAAACAGAATAAACGAGTGCTAAGTGTCAGGGGTGGCGCACAGATTTCTGTGCAGCTGTAAGTTTTCATTTCTCTGGTAATGAAATGCCCCGGAGTGCAATTGCAGAGTCCTATGATACCTGTATGTTTAATTTTATAAGAAACTGCTGAACTTTTTTCCAGAGTGGCTTAATATTTTACTCTCCCGCCAGCAACGTCGGTACATCCTCACCAGCATTTGGTATTTTTATTTCAGACATTCTAGAAGGTGTGTCCTGATATCCCTTTATGGCTTTAATTTGTGTTTCCCTAATGTGTAATAGTGTTGAACATCTTTTCATGTGCTTATTTTGTGTGTACGTTCTTCAGCGAGAAGACTTTGTGCCTTTTGCTCATTTTCTAATTGAATTGTCGGGGTTTGTGGTTGCTGCTGTTCTTTGTGTTAAGATTTTATTTTTGCTAAAAAAAATTTTAATGTTAATTTATTTCTGAGACAGAAAGAGACAGAGCATGAGCGGGGGAGGGGCAGAGAGAGGGAGACACAGAATCCAAAGGAGGCTCCAGGCTCTGAGCTGTCAGCACAGAGCCCGACGCGGGGCTCGAACTCACAAACCGTGAGATCATGACCTGAGCCGAAGCCGGTCACTCAACCGACTGAGCCACCCGGGCGCCCCTTAAGATTTTATTTTTAAATAATCTCTACACCCAACGCAGGCTCAAACTTACAACCCTCAAGACCAAGAGTCTCATGTTCCACCGACTGAGCCAGCCAGGAGCCCCTGCTTTTTCTTAATGTTGAGTTTTAAGAGTTTATTGTATATTCTAGGGATAAGTCCCTTGTCAGATACATAGTTTGCAAATATATCCTCAGAGGGCTACTTGTTTTTTCATTCTTTTAACATGCTCTTTCATAGAACAAAAGTTTTAACTTATTTTTTAGGTTGTGGATTGTGCTTTTTAAAAAGATTTTTTAGGGGCGCCTGGCTGGCTCAGTCGGTTGAGTGTCTGACTTCAGCCCAGGTCATGATCTTGTGGTTCACAAGTTCGAGCCCAGTGTTGGGCTCTGTGCTGACCGCTCACAGCCTGGAGCCTGCTTCGGATTCTGTGTCTCCCTCTCTCTCTGCCCCTCCCCTGCTCACACTATGTCTCTCTCTCTCTCTCTCTCTCTCTCTCTCTCTCAAAAATAAATTTAAAAAAAAAACACTAAAAAATTTAAAATAAATAAAACGATTTTTTTATTTGAGTATAGTTGACACACAATGTTACATTAGTTTCAGGTGTACAACATAGTGATGGGACCACTCTGTACGTCATGCTATGGTCACGACATGTGTAGCTACCATCTGTCACCATACACGCTATTACAGTGTCATTCACTATATTTCCTATGCTGTGCCTTTTATTCCCGTGACTAATAAACTCCATAACTGGAAGCCTGTATTTCCCACTCCCCTTAACCCACTTTGCCCATCTCCCTACCCGCCTCCCGTCTGGCAACCATCAGTTTGCTGTCTGTATTTATAGGTCTGATTCTACTTTTTCTTTGTTCATTTGTTTTGTTTTTTAGATTCCATATACAAGTGAAATCATATGGTATTTGTCTTTTTCAGTTTGACTTATTTCACTTAGCATAATATCCTCTACGTCCGTCTGTGTTGTTGCAAAAGGCAAGATCTCATACTTTTTTATAGATAAGTAATATTCCAGTATGTGTGTGTGTGTGTGTGTGTGTGTGTGTGTGTGTGTTGAGTTGCACGAGTTCTTTATATATTTTGGATATTAACCCCTTACTGGATATATCATTTGCAAATATCTTCTCCCATTCGATAGATTGCCTTTTGTTTTGTTGATGGTTTCCTTTGCTGTGCAGAAACTTTTTTTGATGTAGTCCCATGTGTTTATTTTTGCTTTTGTTTCCTTTGTCTTAAGATACCTATCTAGAAAAATGTTGCTAAGGCCAATGTCAGAGAAACTACTACCTATGTTCTTTTCTAGGATTTCTATGGTTCACATCTCACATTTAGGTCTTTAATCCAATTTGAGTTTACTTTTTGTGTGTGGTGTTTGAAAGTGGTCCAGTTTAATTCTTTTTGCATGTAGCTGTCGATTTTCTCAGCACCATTTATTGAAGAGACTGTTTTTCCCCCATTGTATATTCTTGCCTCGTTTGTCATAGATTAATTGAGCATCTAAGCATGGGTTTATTTCTGAGCTGTCTGTTTTGTTCCATTAATCTATGCGTCTTTTTTTGTACCAGTAACATACTATTTTGATTACTATAAGTATGTAGTATGGCTGGAAATCCAGTAGCATGGTATCTCCAGCTTTGTTCTTTTTTCTCAAGATTGCTTTGGCTGTTTGGGATCTTTTGTTGTTTATGCATTGTGCTTTTGGTACCATGTCTAAGAACTCTTCGTGAAGCCTAGGTGTTGAAGTTTCTCTGAAAGTTTTATAGATTTAGGTTTTACCTTTAAATCTATGTGCCATTTTGAGTTCATTTTTGTATAGGCTGTGAAGTTTAGATTGTAGTTCATATTTTTTATCTATGGATATGTCGTGGCTCCAGCACCATTTGTTAAAAAGATTATCCTTCCTCCACTGAGTTGCTTTTTCACCTTTGTCAAAAATCAATTGAATATATTTATGTGAGTCTATTTCTGTGTTCTTTATTCTAGTACATGGATTTATGTAGTCTACCCTTCTCCAGTACAAAACCATCCTGATTACTGTAGTTATTTAAAAAAAACAAAACTTTCTCCCATTTTGTTCTTTTTTAAAGTTTATTTATTTATTTTGAAAGAGAGAAAAAGAGGGGGGAGGGAGAGAGGGAGGGAGAGAATCCCAAGCAGACTCCACACTGTCAGTGCAGAGCCCAATGCAGGGCTCATTCCCATGAACCATGAGATCATGACCCAAGCCAAAACCAAGAGTCAGATGCTCAACCGACTGAGCCACCCAGGTGCCCCTTGTTCTTCTTTTTCAAAATTGTTTTGGCTATTCTAGGTCCTTTGCCTTTCCACAGAAATTCTATAATAGTCCTGTCTGTATCAGCAGGATTTTGATAGGACCTGTGTTAAACCTATATACCAATTGGAAGAGAACTGACATCTTGACTAAACTGAGTCTTCCAATCTATGTACACGACATGTCTCTCTATTTATATCTTCTTTGGTTTCCTTCCTCAGTGCTTTGTAGTTTTAAGGATATACATCCTATACATGTCTTATTCGATATACACCTAAGTCATTTTTTAAAGGACTGTGAATGATATTGTACTTAAAATTTTGGTTTCTGCATGTTCATTGTTAGTGTATAGAAATGCAACCAATTTTTGTATGTCGATTATATGTTTTGCAACTGTGCTGAATTCACTTATTAGTTCCATAAGTGTTTTTGTAATTATCTTGGGATTTTCTATGTAGATAAGGTCACCTGCAAATAGAGTTTGTTTTATTCCTTTCCAATCAGAATTATTTTTTTTTTCTCGCTTTATTGCACAGGCCAAATCTTCTATAGTTCTACATTGAACAGCAGTTGTGAGAATGAACTTCCTTAACTTGTTTCCAATCTTTAGAAAACATTTAGCTTCTCATCATTAAGTGTGATATTAACTGTAAGGTTCTTTTTTTTTTGTAGATGTTCTGTATGAAGTAGGGCAAATTCTCCTCTATTCCTCGAGTTTGCTGAGGGTTTTCAAAAAAGTCATGAATGGCTGTTGAATTTTGTCAAATGATTTTTCTGCATGTATTGATTTGATCGTGTGATTTTTCTTCTGTAATCTGTTGATATGATTGAATACATAGATTGATTTTCAAAATGTGCATGATTTTGCATGTCTGATACAGTTCTCAATGACTTTTTCAGTTTGAATCTAATATGAGCTGTCTATATTTCTTCAAAACAACAAAAATATTACACAGACAAGTAAAAACCTAAGCAGAGTCAGAATCAGGCAATCAAAATATTTGACAGAGGGACATACAGCATACATAGCAAAAAAGAAAAAGAAAAGAAAAGAAACTAGTTAGAAAGTGCAGTAGTTCTCAACTCTGGCTTCACAAAAGAATCAAATGGGAAGCTTTTACAAACTATCCTTGACTACGATTTAATTGATCTGGTGTAGTTCCCAAGCTACTTGGGATTTAGTACTTACTTGTATTTAAAATATATATATATATATATATATATATATATATATATATATTTCAAGTGTATTTATTTATTTTGAGAGAGACAGAGACAACACAAGTGGGAGAGGGGCAGAAGGAGAGGGAGAGAGGAAGAATCCCAAGCAGGCTCCCCGCTGCCAGCACAGAGCCCGACATGGGACACGAACCCATAGAACCACAAGATCATGACCTGAGCCGAAATCAAGAGTTGGATGCTTAACCGACGGAGCCACCCAGGCACCCCACCAAGCATTAGTACTTTTAAGAGCTGCCCTGGTGCTTCTAACGTACAGCCAAATTTGAGAACCACTGACTCCGGAGTCAGATCTGGCCTTACGTCCCAGTTATTAGTTGCGTGACCTTGAGCAAATTAGTGGAGCTTATCTATAATAGAGGGATAAGGATTGTTGTAAAAAGTAAATGAAGCATCATATGTAAAGTTCCTTGCAATATGCATGGTATGTATAAAAATACATTTACCAGACTCCAGAATTTAGAAGTATCGTGTATAAGTTATAAGAGTACCCATAGATGGAGGGATGACACTCTTCTTTGCTTTTCTTCCTCTCTATGGGCTGAACTGTGAATGATATGATTTGTGTGCAAGCAGCCATGTTGCTCCAGGAAGCAGACACTAGGTATTGAGAATGCCAGAGCAACAAGATAGACTGGAGCCCAGTGATAATTCTATCACCCTGGAGAAACTTCTTTATAAATGTTGTTTACTGTAATAGAGAAATAAGCTTTTATCTTCCTTGAGCCACTGTTATTTACAGTTTCTTCACTTTCTGCATTATACCTGATACATGAAGAAATGATTCAGTACATAGGCATGTTTGAAATCACTCTTAACAGGCCTAAAACTGAGAGGAATCCTTGAAAGATGGGACATAGCTGGGTTCTGATTAAAGAAGGAAATCACAGCCCAGGACTCGCATGAGAGAGCACAGTAGAGTACTCTCATACAGGAGGAAAGCACCATAGGAGTTCTCCGTGCCAAAAGGTAAAAAACTAGGATAAAGGAATTGCCTTAGTGGCAACTGCTCAGTATCACAGGAAGAAAAGCCAGAAGGTTCCAATTTTGCCTATCCCTTTTGCCACCATATGGGCCAGCATGCAGTAAGAGAGAGATCTATCTTCAAGTGAAAGCCAAGAGTAGCAGAGCTTAAGGCAGTGAGATAGTCTAGTATCTTGGGCAACGGTCAATGGCCAAGTAGTTGAAGGCATTTATGAGAAATAGAGAGGAGCACAAACTTATCAAGGTGCCCTTGTCATGACTTGATCTCCATCTCACCCACTCTAATTGAAGAGAGCCGCTCTATCCATTCCCTCTATTCTCTGAAACAGGCTGCACAAACAGAGGTAACAGTCTAAAAAGAAATCTCAACTACATAGAGAAGCACATAATAAGAGAATCATCAAACATTTAAACAAAGAAAATACCATGAAATACAGACAATAAAATCAACAATTAAAAGGTTTTCATAAAAGAAATGGTCTTCAGAGAAAAATTTCTCAGAACATCAGTACAAACTGATAATAATCCTTTTAGAATGATGAGAAAGGATATCGCATCTGTAAAAGAGCAAGTAGTTTTGAAACAATAACAGGTAAATATGAAAAAATAAGAAAATAAATCTTTAGGGGTGCCTGGGTGGCTCAGTCAGTTAAGCCTCTGATTCTTGATTTGAGCTCAGGTCATGATCTCACGGTTCATGGGGTCAAGCCCTGCATCAGGCTCTGCACTGACAGCATGGAGCCTGCTTGGGATTCTCTCTCTCCCTCTTTCTCTGCCCCTCCCCTGGTTTCACAAACACACACTCTCTCTCAAAATAAATTAATGAGCTTCAAAAAATAAAAAATAAGAAATTAAAAAAAATAAATACCGTAGGTAAAATTAAAATGTCAGTAAGTGGACTAAACAAAGATTTTTAATGAATACAAACAGTGATCAAATGAACGAGCTGGAAAACTGGGCTGAGTCATTCTCCCATGACATAGGATAAAGGATAAAGTGATGGAAAGTAGAAAAGAAAGGGTCGGATGCATGAGGGATAGACCGATCAAGAAATTTCCACATCTGTCTAATAGGAGTTCCATTGAATAAAAATTAAGAGAATAGATGGGAATCAATACATGAAGAATAAATAGCAAACAAAACAAAACAGAAACAAAAGAACTTCCCAGAAATGAAGTCATGAATATTCAAATTGAAAGGGCCCTCTAAATGACAACGAAGAAGACTTACAAATACAAGAATGGTAATTTAAAAAAGACTTTAAACCTAGACACACCGCAGTGTAATTTTAGAGCATCAAGGATAAGAGGAAAATACTACAAACTTTGAAAGACAAAATGGAGATCACCTACAACGGAAGAAGAATAAGTCTGACTTCAGACTTCCTTTTAGCAACATTAGACACAGGAAAACAATGGCGCATATCTTCAAACTGTTGAGTAAAAATAATGTTGACCCTCAGATTTCATACCGAGTCAAACTATCCTGTAAGTGGGAGAGAGACATGAAGCCACTTTGGACATATGCGAACCCAGAACATTTACTAACCACAGAAACTTTCGGAAGTAATTATTAGAGAATACACTTTAGCAAAAAGAAAAATTATCCGTGGGAAGGAAACAATGCTGAATCATTTATGTACTATTTATATAATTTTAAAAATAATTTTAAAAATATGAGGTGTAACCTATCTCAAATCTGGGAGAAAATTTGTCAAGTGTAAGGTCAAAGGGATTACCCATAAGTTTTGCACAAGCCAAGCAAAACACTGTGTTCTCATTCCTACATCAACAAAGGGAATGTGAATGCTAAGGTAGTTTCTCCAGAAGTTTAGAAGAGCATGAGGGATGTCTGTGGTCACTGGCCTAGTCTAAGTCCCAGGAGATAAATTCTAGAGAGAGATCATTCCTGATCTAAAATATCCTTGTATTGGGGTGCCTGGGTGGCTCAGTCAGTTGAGCATCCGACTTCGGCTCAGGTCATGATCTCACAATTTGTGAGTTCGAGTCCCGTGTCGGGCTCTGTGCTGACAACTCAGAGCCTAGAGCCTGCTTCGGATTCTGTGTCTCCCTCTCTCACTGCCCCTTCCCTGCTCATGCTCTGTCCCTCTCTCTCTCTCTCTCTCTCGGAAATAAACAAATATTAAATAAATAAGTAAATAAATAAGTAAATAAAATATCCTTGTATGGAGCAAAATGAAAGAAGGCAGAAAACTGATCTATACAATAGTGTTCTCAAAAGATTTTATTACACAAAATATTTCCTGAGCTTCTGCTATATGCCAGGCTCTGTGTAGGTGCTGAAGGGACAATGATGAAAAGGCAAAAGGGAAGTGGAAGATCCTTGCCTTTGAAGAGTTGGCATTCCTGATGGAGTCTTCCAGAAAAGAAGAAACTATTAAGCCAAAGACATGGGTGAGAAACAGATCCAAGTTGGCATTTTAATTTCTTTTTTAGGTTTATTTATTTATTTTGACAAAGAGAGAGAACAAGCATGGGAACGGCAGAGAGAGAGAGAGAGAGAGGAAAAAAGAATCTCAAGCAGACTCTGCACAGTCAGCATAGAGCCCGAGGCGGGGCTCGAACCCGCAAACCGTGAGATCATGACCTGAGCTGAAATCAAGAGTCGGATGCTCAACTGACTGAGCCACCCAGGTGCCCCCAGACTGGCATTTTAGGAAGCTCAATGTGGTGGAAAGTACAGAAGGACTTTACACTCTGAAAATCTGAAAGCAGAGAAGCCAACTAGAAGCTAATACAATAATTACAGGCATTTAGTGAAAGTGGCTTTGTAGAAGTTGGGAGGAATAAGAATGGGAAATTTGAGTAAGGTTTCCGTAATCAAACCCTAGAGATTCTATCTTTTGTTGCATATTTAAAATATAGCTCTCTTGGGGCGCCTGGGTGGCTCAGTTGGTTGAGCGCCCGACTTCGGCTCAGGTCATGATCTCGCGGTCCGTGAGCTCGAGGTGACATACACACAAAAATTCAATAACATATCTGTAGGGTAACTTAAAAAAACGTTAAAAAAACGTTAAAAAAAATAAAAATAAAAAAATAAAATAAAATATAGTTCTTTTTAAGAAGCCATATGACAGTGGGGCACCTGGGTGGCTCAGTTGGTTAAGCATCCGGACTTCAGCTCAGGTCATGACCTCATGGTCCGTGAGTTTGAGCCCCACTTCAGGCTCTGTGCTGACAGCTCGGAGTCTGGAACCTGCTTCGGATTCTGTGTCTCCCTCTGTCTCTACCCTTCCCCCGTTCGTGCTCCGTCTCTATCTCTCAAAAATAAATAAAAATGTTAAAAAAAAATTTAAGAAGCCACATGACAGAGTGGAAAGAGTATAGACTGTAACTGCATCACCCCAAGCAAGTTATTTAATCTCACTGAGCTTCAGTTTACTCAGCTATAACATGTAAATACTAACAGAGCCAACCCTGTAGGAATTTTGCAAGAATTAAATAAAATAATGCATACAAAGCTCTGGGCCCGTAGGTGGTGATATTAAATAACAACTATGATTTATAGACCTGCGCTTAAAAGTTACCCTACAGATATGTTATTGAATTTTTGTGTGTATGTCACCTATTACAGTTCCTATGACTGCCTAACTAATTACCTCAAAACTTAGACGCGCAAAGGAACCATTTCTTATGCTCACAGATTCTGTGGGTCAGGAATTTGGACAGGGCACAGCAGGGCTGGTTTGTCTCCTCTCCATAATGTCTGGAGACAAAGAAGCCGTATCTTCATTATGAACTAGCTTCACGAATAATGTAACGTCGCTGTATGTAATTGATCGCGGCAGTAGTCAACTCCTACCCAGGTTTGAGGAAAAGCAACATAAAGCCCACCCTTCAGTGGGAGGAATACTGAGAACACAGTCTAAGAACCCATGAGATGAGGGATACTGCGGCAATTATATAGGCAAATACAATCTTTCATATAATCCAAATTTGTAACTTCAAAGACCAAATGGCGGATGGGATCCCAAGGCTTCCTCCGCCTATAGAATGGTACCATTGTGACTCTTAGTATCGGCTAGCACCCTTCAAAATTCTTGAGCCCTCACGAATAAAGATTGTGTTTTCCTCTTCCCAAGTGCTTGGATAGGAGTTCAGCTCATTTACATTATAAATGGCTGGATGCCCAATAGCAGAATGACTTCCTGATGAGATAATGACCTCTCTACAATCTGTCCTGTGTCCGAAATTGTATATTCATTATTGTGCTGTCATCACAACCTTGAGTGACTATTTTTGTGCCCATTTTGCAAACGTAGACTCAAAAAGGCCGAGGTAGTAGTAGGCAGGATTCAGGTACAGGTGAGGTTCCAAAGTCTAACTTTTCTCCATTGTAAGATTCTAAGTTCCTCTTCTAAATGTATACATATACTCTTTACCAACACAAAATGATTTCTATCCGGGGTGCCTGGGTGACATCCGTTGAGCGTCTGGCTTCTGCTCAGGTCATGATCTCGTGGTTCGTGAGATCGAGGCCTGCATCAGGCTCTGTGCTGACAGCCAAGCCTGCTTTGGATCCTATGTCTCCCTCCTTCTGTCTCCCTCTCTCTCTGCCTTGCCTTTCCCCCTCAAAAATAAATAAGTATTATTTAAAAAAAGAAAACAAAATGATTTCTATCCTACAGAATCTTATATGATATAACATCACAGGCTGTTAGCCATGCACTGAAAATTCACCTATGCAAGCAGAGACATGTTATATAGCGATTAAGCTCATGGGCTTTGGAGTCAGACAGACCTTGGTTTGATTCTTGGCTCTATTATTTAGTACCTATGTATTTGGATAGCACAGGATGAATTTAGCTACCAGTAAAAGAACAACTGATGAAAAGTGGCTTAAACAACAAATCTGGGAACAATTATACGGTTCTTAATTCAGTGGCTCACCAGGAATCCAGTGCTTTCCATTTATTCCCTCTGCACTCCCTAGTTTGTCATCAATGTCTGCTTGTATGAGCCACGAGGTTACAGATGTTCTAGGCATCGTGTGCAGAACAATCCACATTAACAGGAAAGACCCTTCTTACCATGGGTGTCTTTTTATTCTTAGTGAAAATCTTTCCTAGAAGCCCCTCAGCAGACCTCCCTTCAAGTCCCATTGGCTAGGATAAGTTCCATTTCCATACAGAAACCAATTACTGGCAAGGGGAATGAGATCACTGACTGGCTAAAATCAATCATGATTCACCTCCTCAGGATTGGAAAGAGTTCAGCCCACCTCTCCCCCAAAAAATCATGGCTACCCAAAGGAAGGTGAAAAAACCAGGGTTCTATTAGCAAAGAAGAAGTGGAAGGGGCCAGTAAGGTTTGTTCTAGTACTTAACATCTCTGAGCCTCACAGCGGGGTCATCGTAGCACATTTTTCCTCAAAGAACTGCTGTGGCTATTAAATGACATAACTCTTGTTAATTGCTCAATAAATGTCAGCTATTAACATTGTGTAACCACCCAATAACAATGTTATTATTTGGCTTTTAATTTTGTATCTCATCAATAGCTGGTCCTTTCCATATTTTGCTTCTGTCCCTCACAGCTTGACATTGATGCCTCGTTTCATGGCCAGAAGATGGCTACAGCAATTCTAGGCATCATATGTACATAATGTACATGATCCTCAGTTTCTCTATCTGTAAAACAGAGATATTTCTATTTACTTCAATGCTTTGTTGTTAGGATTAAATGAGACCAAATATTCATATAAGAGCTCAATAAGGGAGGCACCTGGGTGGCTCAGTTGGTTGAGTGTCCAACTCTTGATCTGATCTCAGATCTCAGCTCAGGTCTTGATCTCAGGGTCATAGGTTCATGCCCAGTATGGAGCCAAATTAAAAAAAAAAAAAGAGCTCAAAAAAGTTAGCTATTATTGTTGCTGTTACTGACATCAATACCTTCTGGACCATGCCTGGGAAAATGTCAAGCTCAAAGCAAGCACTCAACAAAGGGTAGCTGTTGCTGTACCTGTCTGTGCAAGAAAGGGCTGGATAGTTCGTGAATTTAGGTTAAGCAAAACCTTCTTACATATGACATCTGAAGCAGAAATGACAAAAGAAAAGAGATACCTTGGACTTCATCAAAATTAAAAACATTTGAGCCTCAAATGATACCATCAAGAAAGTAAAAAGACAACCTGAAGAACAGAAGGAAATACTGGAAAATCATATAGCTGTCAAGGGACTTGTATATAGGATATATAAAGACTCCTGCAACCCAAAGTAAATAACCCAATTAAATATGAGCAAAGGATATAACAGGCATTTCTGTAAATAAGATATGGTGATGGCCAATGAGCACATGAAAAGATGCCTAACATCATTAGTCTTTAGGGAAAAGCAAATCAGAACCAATTCCACTGCTACGTATACACCCAAGAAAAATGAAAACATACATGCACAGAAATACTTGTACATAAATGTGCATAGCAGCATTATTAGTAATGGCCAAAAGGTAAAAATAACCTAAATTCCTATCAACAGATGAATGGATAAACATGTGTTATATCCATACAACAGAATATTGTGTAGCCATAAAAAGAAATCTAGTACTGATATGTGTCACACCATGGATGAGCCATGAAAATACTACGCTAAGAGAAGGAAAACACAAAAGGCCATATGTTGTATGTGCCCATTTATATGAAATGTCCAGAATAGGCATATTCATAGAGACAGAAAACAAATTAATGGTGGGAAGGGGTTAAGAGAAGGGGGAGATAGGGAGCGACTGCTAATGGGTATCGGGTTTCTTTGTGGGGTGATGAAAATGTTCCATAATAGATTGCAATGATGATTGCACAGCTCTGTGAATATACTAAAATCCATTGAATTTGACACTGAAATGGGTGAATTTTATAATACATGAATTATATCTCAATAAAGCTGCTTAAAAAAATGTACCAGGCCTTGTTAGAAATACAAAGATGAATAAAACAGTACTTTCCTTATGGCACTCACTATTTCAAAGGAAGGTTAAGAAATGTGCAAAAACTGGGGTGCCTGGATAGCTCAGTCAGTCAAGCATCTGACTCTTGATTTGGGCTCAAGTCATGATCTCATGGTCCGTGGGTTCAAGTCCAGTGCCTGCTTGGGATTCTCTCCCTCTCTCTGCCCTTCCCCAGCTCGTGCTTGCTTGCTCTCTCTTTCAAAATAAATAAATAAAAATTTTTAAAAAATTAAAAAAGAGAGAAATGTATACAAATAGCTTTCCTGGTTCCATTTATGTTCCCCCCTCACTTTTCTCCCATTCCACTTCTGACTGATGGTATCTATTTGTATTTGATTTACTCTTAACGAAAGCTGTTCGAATTCTTTCTGGCACAAAGTGGCGTATTACGTAAGCAAATGAATTCGAATAGTGATGACACGGGGTAGAAAGTGGTCAGTGCCATAAAGGAGACACTACTGAAGTGTTACGAGAGGAAGCAAAAAGAATTTCCAGAAGGGGAAACACAAAGCATCTTGGTGCCCCGGCTCTCCTAATCAGCCATGGGAGAATGATGTCAAAGGACATATAAATGGATCCCAGAGGGACATGAACAGAGAGCCAGCCAAGAGAGGTACGTCCAAATGTGATGAACACTGAGAACCTGAGTTGTGGCGAGCTGGATCCTGCATGGAGTGTGCCTGCAACCCGCACCTGACCGGCACCGAGCATGCGGAAAGGCGAAATTCTTGGACCATTAAGCAGACCTACTGAAGAAGAGCCAGAAACGGGGAGGTGAGTTTTCAGCACGGCAGCTTCAGGCTGAGCTCAGCTGTTGGTGCAGCAGGCACTGGGCTTTCTGCTCAGAAACTGTCAGAAGCATTATAATTAAGCTTCCCCGCCTCCCCCTGACCAGGGCTGACAGCTGTGAGAGCAGAGCCGCTTGGAGAGGCGCATGTATCCTTGAATCAATTCTGTTCCAGGAAGGGGGTGGGAATCATTCCACCTCCACAATTTCCACAACAAAGGGCACTTCTATTCCTGGGAAACCCGTGAGTCAGAGATGCCTAAGGCATCTTGGAGGAAAGTGGTCCTTTACATTTGGAAAAAGGATATGGCAATTTCTTATAAAGTTACATATGTATCTATCTCATGGTGTAGCAACTGAACCACCACCAGGTATTTATCCGAGATAAATGAAAACACATACCCAGAAAAAGACTTGTATATGATTGTTCCCCGCAGCTTTATTCATAATACCCCAAACTGGAAATAGCCCAGGTGTTCATCAACAGAGGAATGGAATAACAAAGTGTGGCCTATTCATACAACGAAATACTACTCAGCGGTGAGAAGGAACCAACTACTGACCTGTAAAATGGATGTCTCAAAACCATGTTAAATAATGAAGTGTGACACAAAATAATACATTCTGTGTGATTCCGTTTATATCACGCAAAATCAATAGCGGGGAAAAAAATCAGAACACTGACTACTTTGGGGGAAGGAAGGGACAGGGAATAACTGAAAGGGGCCTGAGGGAAGTTTCGGGAGCGATGATTATATTGTATCACTTCATACGGGTTTAGTTTCCACAGGTGTAGGCATTTGGCAAAACTCAGTGAAGGCACACCAAAAAGAAAAACTGATTGGAAAATAAAATGAGGGTCATGTTGGGGGAAGGAGAGACAGGGGATAGTATCAGATTTGACTTTTTTTTATGTTTATTTATTTTTGAGACGGGGGAAGGGGCAGAGAGAGAGGAAGACACAGAATCGGAAGCAGGCTCCAGGCTCTGGGCTGTCGGTACAGAAGTTCGAATGGGGCTAGAACAGACCTGGAGACCATGATCTCAGCCAAAGTCAGACGCTTAACCTGACTGAGCTACCCAGGCGCTCCTAGATTTGATTAGTTTTTACTGTTTATTTGTTTTTGAGAGAGAGACAGAGAGACAGAGACAGAGTGTGAGTAGGGGAGGGGCAGACACACGCATGCAAACGCGCGCGCGCACACACACACACACACACACACACACACACACACAGAATCCAAAGCAGGCTCCAGGCTCTGAGCTGTCAGCCCAGAGCCTAACGCAGAGCTCGAACTCACAAGCATAATATCATGACCTGAGCTGAGGTTGTACACCCAAGTGACTGAGCCACCCAGGCGCTCCCAGATTTGATTTTTTTTTTTTAATGTCAGTATGAAGCAACGGATTAAAACAACAGCAAAAACTCTTGAGCATTTTACTAAAAGGGATATGCACATGGCAAATAAGAATATGAAAAAAAAAAAAAAACACGTTCGGCATCATTTTCCATTAGGGAAATGCAAATTAAAGCCACAATGAGATATCACTGCGCACTTATTAGAATGGCTAAATTAAAAAATAATTTCAAGCCCAAGGGCTGGGAAAGACTGCAAGCAACAGGAAATCTCATATATTATGAGTGGGAATGCACTCTGTCCAGCCACTCTAGAAAACAGTTGGGTGGTTTTGTACAAAGTTAAACATATACTACTTACTAAACAGATATTTACCCTGGAGAAATGGAAACTTGGGTCTACACAAAAACCTGTGAATGCAGCGAGAATGGCTTCTCTCTGTTTAATGACGCCTGAGGCCTCAGCTGGCACGTCTTGAACGTCAGCATGTGACTCAGATGCCTGAGGCCTGGAAGCGTCTAGCAGTTTCTTCACCCATATATCTGGCATGTGAACTGGGATAAGTCAAAGACTGTTTAGTGGAGACTATAGTTAGCTATCGCGCCTACAAATGGCCACTCCATTTGAGTGTCCAGAGAATGAGCATTCCAAGAGAACCAGGTGACAGCTGTGTGGCCTTCTCTGTCCTAATCTCAGAAGCCACACAGTGTCACTCCTACCACTGTCGAGTAATTAATACAAGTCACTAAGTCCATCTCAGATTCAAGATGAGAAGAATTAGGCGCTACCTCTTGAAGGGGGTGTGGTAAATTAGCACTCCAGAAGATCGTGTGGGATTGGAGATACGGTCACCTTTGCCTTTGGAAAGTAGAATCTGCCACAGTGAACAAAGGAATTGATCTATACATAAAGCTAAATAGCCATTGATTAGAAAATCCAACAAAACCAGCTGTAAACAATTTGGGATGTTAAAACTAAGATGGAAATAAAAGATTAAGTAACAATACAGGAAAAAAGAATCCGGAGCATGAATGTTTATGGCAGCTCTATTCATTTTGGCAGCCCCAAATTGGAAACAGCACAAACGTCCTTCGATAAGTGAGGGATATATTAACTGTGGTACATCTGTACAATGGAAGGCTGCTCAGCAGTATAAAATAATGAAATATGGATATACACAACATTGGTAGGTCTCAGTGGTGTGTTGAAACAGAAATGTCGACGTTTTGGAATTAGGAACATTGTGAACATACAAAAACATATAAAATCCACTGGACTGTACACTTTGAGAGGATGAATTTTATGGTATGTAGTTTAAGCATGAGAAAAAACACAATTTTCAGAAAAAAAGTAAAATCATGGTTCTCATACAGATATAAAAATGAACAGATGTTAAAGATTTCTTTTACTCAATGTTCACACACTATCCAAAGCAACCTACAGATTCAATGCAATCCTCTTAAAATGCCAATGGCATTTTTCACAGAGCTGGAACAAATAATTCTAAAATTTGTATGGAACCGCAAAAGACTCTGAAGAGCCAAAGCAATCTTGAGAAAGAAGAACAAAGCTGGAAGTACCATGCTCCTGGATTTCAAACTATACTACGTAGCTCTAGCAATCAAAATAGTGTGGTACTGGCCCGAGAAACAGACACAGATCAATAGAACAGAAGAGAGAGCCCCAAAATAAACCCATGATCGTATGGTCAATTAACCTACAACGAAGGAGGCAAGAGTATACAATGGTGGAAAAGACAGTCTCTTCAATACATGGTGTTGGGAAAATTGGCAGCAACACGAGAAAGAATGAACCTGGACCACTCTCTTACACCATATGCAAAAATAAACTCAAGACAGATTAAAGACGTACATGTAAGACCTAAAACCATAAAACTCCTAAAAGAAAACATAGTAAGCTCTTTGACATTAGTCTTAGCTATATTTTTTTTGATCAGTTTCCTCCGGGCAAGAACAAAAGCAAAAATAAACAAATGGGACTACATCAGACTAAAAAGCTTTTGCACAGCAAAGGAAGCCATCAGCAAAAGGAAAAGGCAAACTACTGAATGGGAAAGAGGTGTGTACAAACGATATATCTGATAAGGAATTAACATCCAAAATCTATAAAGAATCCATACAACTCCATGTCACAAAAATAAAAAATCTGATTTAAAAATGGGCCTCGGACCTGAATAGGCATTTTTCTAAAGAAGACCTACAGATGGTCAACAGACACATGAAAAGATGCTCAACATCACTAACCATCAGGGAAATGCAAAGCAAAACCACAATGAGATGTTACCTCCCATCTGTCACGATGGCTTTTGTCAAAAAGACAAGAAATAATGAGTATTGGTGAAGATGTGAAGAAGAGGGAACCCCTCAGGTACTGTTGGTGGTATTGTCGACTCGTGCAGCCACTGTGGAAAACAATATGGAGTTTCCTCAAAAAGTTAAAAAATAGAATTGCTGTATGGTCCAGCAACCCCACTTCTAGGAATTTCTCTGAAGAAAAGGAAAATGCTAATTTGAAAAGACACATGCACTCCTATGGTCATCACAGCATTATTGACACTAGCCAAGATACAGAAGCCACCGAAAGGTCCATTGGTATGTGAGCAAGATAAAGAAAATGCAATGTATATATACGATGGACTGTTATTCAGCCATAATACAGAATGAATTTGAGCCATTTGTGATGACATGGATGAACCAAGAGGGCATCATACGAAGTGACATAAGTCAGCCATAGAAAGACAAATATCATACGATTTCACTTACATATACAATCTAAAAAACAAAACAAATGAACGAATAAAGTAAAGCCAAAAGAGTTTCAATAATACAGAGAAAAAACTGGTCATTGCTGGGAGCAGGCGAATGGATGAAATAGGCAAAGGGGATTAAGAGGTATAATCTTCCAGTTATGAAATAAACAAAACACAAGGACACAACTTACAGCATAAGGAATATAGTCAAAAATACTATAACCTCTTTGTGTGGTGACAGATGGTAACTACACTTATTGTAGGGACCATTTTGTGATGTATATAAATGTCCAATCACTATGGCGTACACATGAAACTAATACAATATTGTATGTCAATGACTCTCCAATAAAAAAAGATTTATTTTATTCAAAGGAGGGACACAGGCAGATGTGATAACTGCTGTAAAGGAAAAGCGGAAAAGGCACAAATTTATATGAAAGAATCCAATTGCAAATACAGGCAAAATTGGCTTTCCCACAGAAAGGAGAGAAGCCAATCAAAATTCAATTAGATAAGACAGAGCTTGAATATTTATCAATTACCTACAATTCACAAAGTAATTTTGCTCTTTGAAAAATTGCTCAAACACCATGCATGCCTGAATCAGATAGCCTGGAAGAGTGTGCTATAGACAATGCATCGCTTTCCAAGTACAAATTTTTTTCAACAATATGTTAAAATTCACAGAACTGGACACTTCCCAAATCAATCTTACTTTATGTTAATCCTTATTTTTTTAAAAAACAAAATTAGAATCTTTACATGGTGAGTTTGTGATAATAGGTGACCAGAATGAATATGGAACACCCAAAAGAGCCTGTTGAGGTTGTCCACGCTAAAAACAGTGGAAGCTAGTGCTAGGGTAGAGCTTGTGGACAATGAGAAAAATCGACTGATTTAAGTTTCTAACAGGTCACACACGTGGAAAGCAATTTTTTACACTTATTTAGTTTGAGAGAGAGATTTTGAGAGAGACAGAGACAGCATGAATGAAGGAGGGGCAGAAAGAGAGGAAGAGAGAGAATCCCAAGCAGGCTCCGTGCTGCCAGCACAGAGCCTAACTTGGGGCTTGAACTCACGAAACCACGAGATCATGACCTGAGCAGAAACCAAGAGTTGGATGCTTAACCGACTAAGCCACCCAGGTGTCCCAAAAGAAATTTTTGAATCTAACAGCATTTTAGGAGTTAAGAAGAAATCCAGCCAGACACATAGGTATCCCTTTGTGGGTTGAGTGGAGGCTAGAGCCCAATGCCATCTCAGGGAACCAACCACTAAGCTATGGTACAGTTCACCAGGACACCAAATAGGAGGCATTCCCCGCACCAACTCCTACAATTGAAATACCCTAGGGTACTTCCTCCAATGAAACACATTTACTAACACAAAAAAAGCAATGGCATCAGGATTATTGGTAACAGAAAAAACAAAAAACAAAACAAAACAAAAAAACCAGGGCAGGTAAAAGAATGGATAGATTGTGATGTACTCGCACAATGAAATACTACTCAGCAGTAAAAAGGGGGTGAACTACTGATCCATAACAACATGGGTGACTCAAATGCATTATGGTGAGTGAAAGATGATTCCAGGGTACTAGTTACCTATAAAGGGTTTTGTGGGTGAATAATGACTGTAAACAAGCATGAGGGAAATTTCTGGTGATCACATTCTGTATCTTGACAGAGGCTTGGATTATTCATTTGTATGTATATGTCAAAACTCAGCCAACGTACCACTTAAGATGCATGCATTTTTGCCATATGTAAATATCACGTCGAAAGATAAAAGAACGTTAGACAATTATTGAACGGTAGCTAATGACATGTATACTGAAATGCTTAGCAGGGGGAGTGTAACAAAGTCTGCAACTTACTTTGATGAATGTATAGATAAGATGACTAGATGGAAAAGTATGTTATAAAGCAAGTTCAATAAAATGTAAATTGTAGAATATAGGTGGTGAGTATGCAAGGTTTCACTGAAACGTTCTTTCAAGTTCTCTGTATCTTTGAAAGGTTCATAATAAAATGCTGGAAAATTTTTAACCGGAATCTTCCACCAGAGAGAGAGAGAAACAAAGAAGATCCTTCATGAATCCAAGCCAGCAGCTTTCATTTAAAACTGAAATGCACCACATGCTTTCACCATTGGGTAAGAACAAGGTGAAATAAGAAATTAATCAAGGGTAAACCTTGGTGCCTTTCAAATGAGTTCCAGGGCTTTGATTTATTGTTTAGGAGGGGGAGGGAGCTCATTCCTCAGAAGACAAGAATCAGCATTTCCAGAAAAGAAAAGGGAGCCAGGTGCCTATTTCCTGATTCATTTGTAAAGCTTTGTGGGCGAGCACAAAGAAAAAAGAACAGAAAAACAAGCACAACAATATCCCACAAGTCCTTGTCTCATTTCCTAGGTTATATACTGTGTGTTTTATCAGGGATGTCGCAAAGGCTCTCCTGCTCCCTTTCTGAAACCTCCAAATCCTATTCCTCGCCTTTTCCCTAGATTGAAATCCAAAATCCACTTACAGATCCTAGCCTTAAGGTAAGGCTTTGATCCCAGCTAGGTGCAGAAAAGGCTATAGGGAAAATGTAAGATCTAAATGCAGATAGGGATGTGCTGGAGTGGGAAGGGGTGGGTTCCTGACAGGGAGGGGGAGAAGAAGGAGGAAGGGAGAACCATTCTGATGATTCCCCACACATCAACAAAACAACACAAATACACAAACATTGCAGTTCGTATTAGACAAACTCAAAAATCTTTTCAAGCCCCAAAGGGGGGGGAGCCAGCAATAATCTGATCACCCAGAGACAGTATATTTCCATCCATAACTTTTTTCTTCGTGTGCATTCCGATTTTTTAAATTCTATTTTTATTTTGAGATAATTGTGGATTCACAGGCAATTGTTTCAGTTAGAAACAACACCGAAAAAGTTCCATGAAACCATTACTCAGATTTTCCCAATGGTAACATGTTGCAAAACTAAAATTCAATTATCACTACTGAGATACTGACATTGATACAGTCAAGATACAGAACAATTTCATCACTATAAGAATGAAGGAAGTGGATGCAGCTATACATGAGCAATCAATCTGTTCTCCATTTCTATAATTTTTAGTTTAATTATGCTGCATCCTGGCATAGACTACTTTCCGTTTATCCTGTTTGAGGTACACTTCTTGAATCAATAGGTTAATGTTTCCTGATTCTCGGGGCGTCTGGGTGGCTCAGTCGATTAGGCATCTGACTTTGGCTCAAGTCATGATCTCATGGCTTGTGAGTTCCAGCCCCACATCGGGCTGTGCACTGGCAGCGGGGAGCCTGCCTTGGATCCTCTGTCTCCCTCTCTCTGCTCAGCCATTGTTTTTTAAATCGCTTCTCCAGCCTTGCCTTCTTTCTTCTTTCCTTCTGGAACTCTGATGACATGAATGTAAGATCATTTGTTACAGTCCCACATGTTCCTGAGGCTCTTTTTTTTCAGTCTATTTTCTCTCCCTTGTTCAGACAGCAATGGCTATTGTGTTACTTCCCAATTCACTGAATCTTTCTTCTTTCCACGGTAGCTGTTTATTTCAGTCACTATATTTTTCAATTCCAAAATAGCCATTTGCCTTTTCTTTATATCTTCCATTCATTTGCTGAGATTTTCTGTTTCGTTGCTGAGGTGTTCCTTTTTTTTTTTTTATTATTATTATTTCACTCAAGAGTGTTCACAATTACGCGTTGGAGGGTTCAATAATGACTGCTTTAAGATATTTGTCAAATAATACTGACATCTCTGTCAGCTCTGTATTAGAATCTCTTGATTGTCTTTTTTCACTCACTTTGACATCTTCTTGGTTCTTGTGATGATGGATGATTTTTTTTTTTTATTGAAACCTGGACATTTTCACACTATGTTCTGGGTCTCTGGATGTTATTTAAACCTCCTGTTTTAGTTGACTTTATGTGACACGATTCCAGCCAGGGAAGGAGGGAGCGCCACCTTATTAGTGGAGACAGAAGTCCAAGTTCTCCACTTGGCCTCTGGTGATATCCTAATTACGGAGGAGCTCCTCGTCTATGCTGCGTGGGGGTGGATGGCAGTTCTAGCTCTCCATGCAGCCTCAAGTGACATAATGTCATTACTCTACATTATGTCAATTGAAGCTGCATGAGTGTAGAAGCCCAGGTCCCCCAAATGGTCTCCCTGATGTCATAGTGGAAGGAGGGCTCATTACTGCCTGGTAGGGGTGAAATTCTCAGCTCCCAACATTGACACTTTCTGGAGGGGATGTTCATTACAGCTTCACAGGGTGGCAGTCTACACTCCCCACTTAACCTTTGCTGGAGTGGGCGCAGATGAGGTCATGGTTTTCTCAGTGGTGTTCGACCGGAGCGGAACAATTATTTTATGAATGTTTTCTATCATGCTCACCTGTCCCCTTCCTGGTCCTTTGCCTAGAGAACAGGCTTTGGCTGGCCTTCCCCCTCCCTTATCCTCTGCTGTTTCCAGGTTGCTGGCTTCTTCAGCTTCAGGTCTGAGAAATATGAGATAAAAAGAAAAAGGGAACTCGCGCCAGTGTCATTCTCTGGGTCCTGAGGTCCCTAACCAGTTGGCCTTCTTTCCTCTATCTTTTAGAATTTGCGTAGGTTTGTTTTACATATAATGTTCAGGGGTTTTACTACCACTGGACCCGATTTATGTTTACATTGCCCTAGTCTCTCTCAGTCCTCCGGTGTGACAGCCAGTGTTATTTCTGTTAACCTTAAAGGTAAAAACGCTAGCTATTTTACCAGGGGAAAAAATGAGTTTATTCAGGAATAAAAGTGAATTGAAGTCTGGATCAAAAAGCTGCAGCAAAACTGTAGGTAAGTCCTGGAAACAAAAGAGAGGTATGCTTTCTTTCTTTCTTTCTTTCTTTCTTTCTTTTTTTTTTTTTTAAAGAGAAAAGGGGTAAGTTGGGAAGGCTGTTCTAACTAAGAGTCCATTGGAATAAACTGGGAGTTTGAGATATGGTGGTTTTTCATTAACTGAGCTGTTGCCCTGGGTGGGGAATGAGCAAAGTGTCTCTTCCTCTGGCTGGAGTAGTAGGGTAGTATCTACATGTAAGGTCAAGTCCACGCAGAGCCAAGGACATCTCTTCTTGTTGGATATTTAAGTGACTAAGAGTGGTAGAGTGTGAGAGCTCCCTCTGCCCAAACCTCCTGACTCCATTCTGGTGAGGTTTCTCATTACTGATTTTCACATTTCACAGAAGAACCACAGGGTTGAAGAAACGACATCGTAAGTCAAGAGTATCTTTGTCAACCAAAAAGGGAAAGGAACACAACTTGATCTATCTACATCTGTGTGTTTTTGTAGGCAGAACCAATCCAAGGGCCACTGCCCCCACCGTGATCAAGCTTTGTGGGGAGAGGACACCGAATGAATGTTTTTGAATTTATTTATTCACTTTTGAGAGAGAGACAGTGCATGAGCAAGGGAAGGGGCAGAGAGAGGGAGTGAGAGAGAATCCCAAACTGTGAGATCATGACCTGACCTGAAATCAAGAGTTGGACGCTTAACTGACTGAGCCACCCAGGCGCCCCCAGAATGATTTTTTTTTTAGAAGGGACAGAGAAGATCAAGATGGATCCAAAGTTGGGAAAGAGCAGTAAAGCCAAAGGTAACCGCCTTTGATAAGGAGAATGGACTTCTCTCGATCTTTTTCCCAAATGCAGTGTTCAACCAACCCAGAAATCCTCTGAACCCTGCCCTGTTGGGTTTTTATGGAGGCTTCATTACATAGGCATGATAGATTAAACCACCGGCCATTGGGGAAAGAATTCAACCTCTAGCCCTTCTCCCTTCCCCAGAGGTCAGGGAGGTAGAACTAAAAGTTGCAACTTTCTAATCACATGGTTGGCTCTGCTGGCAGCCAGCAGGATCCTTAGGTGGGGTGCAAAAGCTGTCTCATTAATATAACAAAAGACACCCTTATCATTTTACTTAGGAAATTCCACGGGATTCAGGAGCTCTGTGCCAGAAGCAGGGACAAAAATCAAACACTTATTTCTCTTTATAAATCACATTATCACAACAATATAGTTGAGAAGTCAAAGCTGGTACATGAAATAACGGGTGCCTGTTACAAGAATGCCATCAAGTGTTAGCTTGGCTGGTACAAGCACCAGAAGTAGTAGTAGGAAAGGAGAATCGAGCGAACAAACACAAGGAAGTAGGAATGATCACAGTGTAATTCCTGGGGAAAGGGCTCTGTTGGCCTGACAGAAGATCTTTACATAATAGCAGGGAGAGACGGAGTCGGTAGATTAGGGTGGGGCCAGATATAGATCTAGAAAGCTTGGAAAATCAGAGAGAAGTGTTTGTACTTGATGGCTGATGTGGAAGGTCTGCTCTGGCCATCTTGGGTTTCTGCCCTCCCTACTCTCCCGAGCTGGTTGGCAATTTTAACTCCCCAGGCATGGTGGGTGGAATATGGTGAGACAGAGAGCCATCTCCATGTAAGGGACTATATACCGAGAGAAGTGGTGAGGGACAAGACTAACCGATGACATCCTAAGAGCTCCAGAGTTAAGGGATCGCATACAGAAAAGTAATCTTTCTGGACAAAAACAGTAGTGATGCAAACATACAACAAGTAATAAGATGAGGTCTATTTTATATATAGTGATCTACCCAGAACCAGGAACTTTTGGAAAGCTATTGACATCTGACTTCATATCCTGTTTTTCCCCAAATGCTTAGCACACAGCCGCATGCGCTGATGTTTAAGAAACTTGAACAGAAAGGAAATGATTTGTCTTTGTGTGGCTTGCTGATTTATACAATCTTTTTTTTTTTTAATTTTTAAATGTTTATTTATTTGTGAGACAGAGAGAGACAGAGTGTGAGTAGGGGAGGGGCAGAGACAGAGGGAGACACAGAACGTGAAGCAGGCTCCAGGCTCTGAGCTGTCAGCACGGAGCCCGATACGGGGCTCAGACCCATGAACCGTGAGATCATGACCCGAGCTGAAGTCAGATGCTTAACCCACGGAGACACTCAGGCACGCCACTGGTTTATACAATCTTAAAGCTCCTAGAACAGAATTGACTAAAGTAAGACTATCACGAAAATAGTTATGGAGCATCTACTATGTGCAAACAAACCATGGCTATTGAGCTAGTGTAAAAAACAAAAACAAAAAAACAACCCTTTTCTTCAGGGGTGATGTAAGACCTTAACCAAAATAGCTCTTAGATGTGTAATACTCTGTACCTCTAGGGTAGACTACATACCTTCACCTTCCTAAAAGATTAAGAATATCTATACTTTCAACTTTCAAGGGCAGGTACAATCAAGCAAGGCACTATTCAATAAGGTTAAGAGCATGAACTCTGGAGTCAGCCAGCCTGTGTTTATATCTTTGCTGTGTCAATCACTTACAGTTTGACTTTGGGCAAGTTACTTTCCTTCTCTGCACCTCATTTTACTCAATTATAAAATGTGATAATAATAGGACCTATCAGGGGTGCCTGGGTGGCTTAACCAGTTAAGCATCCGACTCTTGGTTTCGACTCAGGTCATGATCTCAAGGTTCGTGGGTTTGAGCCCCATGTCAGGCTCTGTGCTGACAGTGCAGAGCCTGCTTGGGATTCTCTCTCTCCTCTCTCTCTGCCCCTCTTTCCCTCTCTCTCTTTCTCAATAAATAAAAAATAATAATAATAGTACTTACCATCCAGAATGCTGTAATTCACAAAATAATGTAGGTAAAATGTTTCATTAATTCCTGGACATTGTAAGCTTGGGGTTTGATGCCATTATTATCATTACTCAGCCTCTCTGAAACATCTTCTCTTATTGATATTGGTGATTTATGCCAGTTGGTTGTACATAGCTCCTAAGCAGCAGTCTAATTGACAATAAAGCTATTAGTTTTCTGATAACTACTACTGCCTCTTGCTCAGCTGAGAGAAACACAGAGAGGTAGCCACTTGTTGGCTTTGGAGTCAGAGTGCCTCGGTTCCCATCTAAGTTCAGCGACATCCCAGCAGCCAGAGCTGGAATGAGTTATTGCGACCCACCAAGCCTTGGGTTTTCTCACCTGTGACTCAGAGATAACTATTATATGCCTTAGAGGGTTGTTGTGGGGCCTAAACAGAATCATGGTTGATTTACCTGGCAAAGAGTACGTGGCCAACAATAGCTGAGTGGCACACGCTGTGACTCTTGGGGAGAGAACTGGGGGATTGAAATTCCCTCCTCGCCCTCAGAGTAAAAGCTCTGGCACAGATCAAGAAGAAAATGGAGTTCTGGAGTCCCCAGAGCCACACAATTAGACCACCCTGCTAGAGTGGAGTATAGGAAATATAAATAGAGCTGGCCTAAGGCAAAGAAACCCTTGCTTTCTTTTGGCTCTCTGGGAGCCTGTTTTCTGCATAATTTGCTCTTTTTTATTCTTTCTCATCCCAGAGCACTCTGTGCAGTAAGACACCATTCCCTAGCTCTTGGAAACTTGAGCAGGATCAAGGTGCAGCCCAGGGGGAAGGAGACAGAAAGTGAGAGGCTTAGCCCATCTAGATAGTATAAAAAAAAGAAAGGGATGAGGAAAAAGAAGGGGAAAGAAAGACCACTTTTTCCCATGTCCTCAATTACTTCCTCTTTTTAAGCCAAGCAAGAAAGTTACGGTGTTGGCCACGGAGAGAAGGACCAAAGAACATCCTCAGCATCCTGTTGGACTTTCCCTCTTGTATGGGCCCCATGCTGGATGGAAAAAAAGGAGTCCTTGGCAACATACATGATCCTATTCAAGACTGAATAAAGAGTATTTCCTCTGTGGCATTTATCCCCTGGGTACTGTAGAGGTTTTTCAAAATGGCCACAAATTCTTTGAAACTCCTCCTATCCAGATGGGGAGTCTCTGTTCCCTCTCCTGGAATCAAGGTGGCCTTGTGATGGTTTCAACCAATATAAATGTGGCAGAAACGACACTCTATTAATTCTGATGTCAGGTTATAAAAAGCCATGCAGCTTCTACCTGGTTCTTTTAGGATAATCCTTCTGAGGGAAGCTAGTTGCCCCATAAGAAGTTCAATAACCCTGAGACTACCATGTGGAGAAGCCACATGCAGGCGTTCCAGGCAATAGGCTTAGCCGATCCAGTCTTCCAGCCATTCCCATCAAGGTGCTGGACATGGAAGTGAAGCCATCTTGGATCCTCCCGACTATCCCATCCATCACCTAAGGACCTCAAGTGACCTCAGTTGATACCACAAGGAGCAAAAGAATCACCCAGCCAAGCGCTGCCTGAATTCCTGAACCAAAGAATCTGTAAGGATAATAAAATGTTGCTGTGCCACTAAGGTAGGGGTGGTTTGTTATTTAGCAATTATTACTGGAACAAGTATTTAGGGTCCGCAGATGGTTAGTTGATGTTTGAGACACCCAAGATACCCCACCCAAATCTCTTTCCATGGAACATCATCCTGGCTTTGTGGTAATGCTTCTCTTCTGCCTCATTTTAAACCATTTTCAAAAATAAAGCCATGGCCAAACCCTAGGTAGTGCTATGGCTAACTTGACCTGGTCCAAGAGATGGAAAATCAGAAAGAGAAAAAAAAAGTAAGCACTGGGGATAAAATTAGTGCTTCTTAGGTGATTTTGTGGAGTGAGGTCAGCTTCCAAAGCTGTCCCCATCTCTCCTTGTCTTGAGAATTTCCCTCTGTCTGCCCCAGCTCCGGGGAGACAGCTCCAGATGTTGGTTCCTTCTCACCATCAGCACCTCTAGTTTTTCATGGTAATAGGCATGCCATCCCCTCTCAGAATCCTCGGAAAGGCCAGCGAGGTTAGAACAAACTGAAAGGAACGGTTAGAAATGGCCAAGTAAGCCAGTGTCTTACCATCTGGGTTTTCTTTCAATCATAAACTCTGGTGATCTAAAAGAAGTCGAGGTGTCTACAAGGAAGCATCCAAGGTCAGGTGTCCACTGTTAATTGGAATCCTAGAATTTGGGGGGCTTAAAGACACTCTGAGGTGTTCTAGTGCATTTCACTCATTGTACCCATGAGAAAACAGAAGCTCCAAAAAGGGGAAGCGATTTGGATACAGTTATTAAACCAGTAAATGGCAGAAGCAGGAAGGGAAGCCTGGTTTTCCAAGTTCTAATCCTGAGTTATTCTCACCATCCTCTACATCAGTGCCTCACAAATGGTAATGTGCACACAAATCACTTGGGGGTCTTGTTGAACTTGAGACATGACATGGAGGCCTGAGATTCCACATCTGTAACAAGCTTTCAAGGGATGCCAATGCTCCTGGTCCTCAAACCACACCTTGAGTAGCAAAGCTATTGGCTATAATTAGTTAGGGAAGCCAACAAATGCTCCTTTTCTTGAAATGTAAGTGTCATGGCCAGTATTCCCTCATTTGTGTCGAGTGGACTAGTTTTCATTTGCCTTATAATTCCCCTTCTTTCTGACCTTTTGGCCACTTGCCTTGCTATTAGCACGAGGAGATGATGAAACAAACATGCACAAAGAGAAAAGATAAGAAGAAAGCACGGCTAAGCCGATTTCGCTTCTCCCTCGTGGCTTTTTGCACAAGGTTTGTTGAAGGTGGAGGTAGGAACTGGCTTCAAAACAAGTTTGGGGGTTATTTCTGGATTTCCTGTCCCCTGTATTCATGGAAAATCCAGAGCATGCAGTATGAATATATAATAGTGTGCCCAGTTTTCTTGTGTGGTTTGTGGAAACTGGTCACATTGCTTTACAGCCACACCGCATATATTTAAAGGCTAAAGCAATGCAGCGGGGTTTCAGTCCAAACGATTCAGAAAATTGCTTCAATCCTTTACTTTGTCAGTAGAGTTCTGGCCGGTACTTACAGAAGAAGTGGATGAGGAACAGGGAACGTATGCCTTCTATTTATGCTAGCCAGGAACTTCAACTTAAGCAAGATTATTTTCCTTCCCAATTTTAGAAAATATAAGCTTACATTGAAGCTGGTTCCATGCCTTTCCAGCTCCACGAACCCCTGTGACCTTAGATAGTTCACTGTTCTCTCTCTGGAACTCAGTTCCCTCATTTGTAAAAACTTCAAAAGCTCTTCGATCCTAGTTACTATCTCCAGGCCTTGACAGTGGTCACTAATGAGCAAGACAGTGACCCAGGCCATGAAAATAGATGCTTCAACCTTGTCCTCCAGGTTCTCTTACTTCCTAATGTAGAAAAGAGACAGGGGCGCCTGGGTGGCTCAGTTGGTTGGGCAGCCGGCCTAGGTCATGATCCCGTGGTTCGTGAGTTCGAGCCCCGCATCAGACTCTGTGCTGCAGCTCAGAACCTGGAGCCTTTTTCGGATTCTGTGTCTCCCTCTCTCTCTGCCCTTCCCCCCCCCCCTCTCTCTCTCTCAAATAAACAAACATTAAAAGAAAATTAAAAGAAAAGAGACACGCGTATGAGCAAGATTTTCAGCTACAAGATTTGAAGCAATGCCTTGTCTGGTTATCCTTTACTCGCCCAGAAAAGCAAATAAACCAGAATCAAACCAGAACCCTTCTTTCAGCCACCAAGAGTTTGGGTAACCTGAGGCTTCTCTCTCTGGTACAATTTTCCACTTGTGTCTTTTATGCATGCTGGTGACAAGAAGCAAGCATAAGGGAGAAGGGTAAGACTGGGGGCAGCTGGAGTCTGTACTCTACGGGCCACAGAGTGGGATGACAATCTTGCCTTACTGGGCTCAGGAGTGACTTTGGGTTATGTATGAGATAGGAGTGATGCTAGCAAATGTATGGCAGTTCTTTCAAAGGAGATTTAGATTCGAATTCCTTTGTTGCCATTTAAGAAAGGGAACAGAGGAGAAGGGAGATATCAGGCTAAGGTTGACTTCCTCACCTTATAACTTATATGCCTCTGGAGTCCCCTTGGTGAACCAGTACTGTGCCTTCCATGCACATACGGACACTCAAAGATTCAAGAGTTGACTTGACGGGCGCCTGGGTGGCTCAGTCCGTTAAGCATCTGGCTTCAGCTCAGGTCATGATCTTGCAGTTCGTGAGTTCAAGCCTCACATCGGGCTCTGCGCTGACAGCGTGGAGCCTGCTTGGGCTTCTCTGTCTCCATCTCTCTCTGCCCCTGTCCTCCCTCCTCAAAATAAATAAATAAACTTAAAAAAAAAAAAGAGTTCACTTGAATGCTTCTGGCCTGAGAAGAAATGTAAAAGAAAAATATATAATAAAATGTGGATTAGCCCAAATCCAATTGCATTATTCGTCTTTTGGTGTTTTTCCCCCTCCTCTCCCATCCTCCTCTTCCTTCTCCTGTATCTGGCTTGCATGAGGAAACAGAAAGACCTTTTAAGGTGTCATATGATTTCAGTAGGATCTAATTTTAGATTGAGCAGGGTTTCCTTTTTTTTAAGGTCTAACTAATTTTTATTTACTTTTCTTTTAAGTAAGCTCTCCACCCAACACAGGGCTTTGAACTCATGATCCCAAGATCAAGAGTCTCGTGCTCTACTGACTGAGCCAGGCAGGCACCCCATAGAGCAGGGTTTCTTAAACTCAGCATTATTTTTTTTAAATGTTTTATTTATTTTTGAGACAGAGAGAGACACAGCATGAGCAGGAGAGGGGCAGAGAGAGAGGGAGACACAGAATCCGAAGCAGGCTCCAGCCTCTGAGCCGTCAGCACAGAGCCCAACGCAGGGCTCGAATTCATGAACGGTGAGATCGTGACCTGAGCCGAAGTCAGCCGCTTCACTGACTGAGCCACCCAGGCGCCCCTTAACCTCAGCATTACTGACATTTGGAGCTGGAGAATTCCTTGTCCCGGAGGCTGTCCTGTGCATCGCGGGACGTTTAGCAGTATCCCTGGCCTCCACCCATTAGATTCCAGCAGCACCTTGCTCCCAGTTGTAACACCCGTAGGTGCCTCCAGACCTGGCCGAATGTTCCCCGGGGGACAAACCGCCCCCACCTTGTGCCAGTCCACCTGGTCCCCATATAAAGAGCCCACCTTCTAATGAGAGGTTTTCCAAAAAGATTGCCGTGCACACCTTGGAGCCCGCTGCTGGTCTTCTTCCTCTGCTTCACGGGCTCGTCCTCATCCATTAAGGGGCCTCTTAGCTTGACACTTTCATTTGCCACGGGGCCTTTCCCCTGCAAGTCCTCTGCAACAGTGACAAACGAATCACAGCACAGAGCTGAGGTCTGGTCTGTTTAAGAAAGCCATCTCTTTTGGGGCGCCTGGGTGGCGCAGTCGGTTAAGCGTCCGACTTCAGCCAGGTCACGATCTCGCGGTCCGTGAGTTCGAGCCCCGCGTCGGGCTCTGGGCTGATGGCTCAGAGCCTGGAGCCTGTTTCCGATTCTGTGTCTCCCTCTCTCTCTGCCCCTCCCCCGTTCATGCTGTGTCTCTCTCTGTCCCAAAAATAAATAAACGTTGAAAAAAAAAATTAAAAAAAAAAAAAAAAAAGAAAGCCATCTCTTTTGGCTTTGAGCTTTTGGTTCTGAAAGGCATCGGTGGCTCCTGTAGTTTAGATACAGGTAAGAGACGAGGAAGGAAGGAATAAGGAAAGAAGGGAGGGAGACTAACAGAAACAAAGAGAGGCAGAGAGGGAAAAAGAATCAGACAGAGGGGATCCGATCTATCCTTCACATCTAGGGAAGCAGAAACCTAAGCCAGCTCAGGCAGGATTGGCCATATGATGCCAGTTCTCGTCATGAATTTTCTATTCCGTTTGAAACTTCTTCGTGATCAATGTCTTACTCCAGAGCGCACTAGGAAGGAAACAGAGCTGAAAATAGGAGGTTTTGCGGGTGGGAGAGCAAGCCGATAGCCCAGAAACCTCAGCTTTCAGCCCGGGTCTTCTGACCAGCAGTGTGGTCTTGGGCAACTCAGCCTTCTACAGCCTTATTTCTTTCACCTGGAAAATTAGAGAAGGCCAGACTGTACAGTCTCTAACTTTTCTTCTTCTAAGACAATACACCAAATATTTTTGGTTCTTAAAGTGTGCTGAAGAGGGCCTTGGAACTGGATTTCCAAGCAACTAATAACGCCATCTTGTGGCTAAATTGGGGTTTTCTTTTTTTGTTCTAAAATGACTTTCTCCTTCACACAAGGCACCAATGATGAATTTGTGTTCGGCCAGTACATCTTCTATCTTGCTCCCTCCCTCCCTATCTATCCGTCCACCCACCCTACTTTTTGTTTTTTATTAAAGCATAACAGGATTCATAAGGGTGATGACTGTTCACAGACTGAGCCCACCTGGCACCAAGGTCATGAAACAGAACATTACCAGATCCCAGAAGCCCCCTTTCCAGCCTCTTCCCTCCCCACAGACCATGGATTTCACAAATGCAAAAAGCATTTAAGCAAAAGCATCCATGTGCAAGTTACTACCTGCTCTTCCTTCGAGGGTTACCATTATCCTCATTACTAGTGGCATAGGTTAGCTTCGCTTGATTTTGTACTTTCTATAAAGTGAATTATGCACTAGGTACTCCTTTGCATCTGGCTTTGTTTGCTCAAAATTATGCTCATGAAATTTATCCATATGGTCACACGTCGTTCTGGAGTATTCTTCAAGAGGCTTTTAAAAATTATTCTGTAGGGGTGCCTGGGTGGCTCAGTCAGTTAAGCATCCGACTTCGGCTCAGGTCGTGATCTCATGGTTCATGAGTTTGAGCCCCGTGTTGGGCAGCTGACAGCTCAGATGTACTGGCCTGCTTCTCATTCTGTGTCTCCCTCTCTCTCTCTGCCCCTACCCCACTCACACTCTGTCTCTCTCTCTCAAAAAATTATATATATATATATATATATATATATATTTATTTATTTATATATATTTATTTATATATATATATATATATATATATATCTGTAATTAAAAGTAATCTTATGTTTTTCAGTATGAAAACAATGTTACATGCCAGGCAAAAAATTTTTTAGAAAGTTACCCCTAACCCTCCACCCAAACACAACCATCATTAATATTTTTGAGTATTTCATTTCAGTGCCGTTTCATAGTTTCAACATATTTAATATACTTGTATGTATGAATGTTGTTCCCTTAATACTATAATGTAAGCACTTCACTACGTTACTGAAAGTCTTCACGGATGACATTCTTAATAATAGCATTCCTATACCATTAGACATTTGGAGTATTCTGGGTTTGGTTTGTTCGTTTGTTAGTTTTTACTATGAACGAACACAATGAACATCCTTGACCGAAAGTGTTTTCTGTTCTTTGGGGGAAGGGCTTTCCTTGTAATAGAATATCACAAGTAGGATCATCGGGTCACAGCCTTTAGAAAGAGCAGACAGCTACAGTTAGTGCCGAGAATGCACTGATAAGAGACCGGGGGAAGGAACTGGTGCATACTGGGCCCCTTGTAGTACATGTACCAGACATTTGCGAGGTGCTTTGCCCATATTCTCTCATTTAATTGTCACCAAAACTCCAGGAGGGACATATACACTGCATTTTGGAGAGGAAGACAATCCAGGCTCAGAGAGGTTAGGTGACCTGTCCAAAGGCACACAAGGAGTGAAGTGGCAAAGCCAAGATTTGGGCCCATGTCCAGCTGGCCAGAAAACTTGTGATCTTTCAACTCTACCACACTGCCCCCCAGAGTGCAATTTCAATAATGCAACTCACATGCACACTCTTCTCCAATTCTCCTCACAGGCCTGTCCCAGTTCCTGATTGCACGTTGTCCGGGCAAGACATTTTACCCTTTTCTCAGCCTTTACACTGAACCGAGAGTAGAAGAGTAGCTTTGGTCTTCTAAGAGGTCTAGGAGACAGAGATAGGGTCCAAAGAGAGTGTGAACAATGTTTTCACCTGTGTTCAGACTTCTTAAAACTTCCTTTCCTGTGAAATGAGAGTTGGCTTTTAAAAATTTGGTTCCGTTCATTTATCCAAAGGATACAGGAGTGCTGATGCATGGGGGCACGTGTACCCCAATGTTTATAGCAGCGTTTTCAACAATAGCCAAATTATGGAAAGAGCCTAAATGTCCATCAACTGATGAATGGATAAAGAAGATGTGGTTTATACATACAATGGAATACTACTTGGCAATGAGAATGAATGAAATCCTGTCATTTGCAACAACGTGAATGGAACTGGAGGGTATTATGCTAAGTGAAATAGGTCAGTCAGAGGAAGACAGATACCATATGTTTTCACTCCTATGTGGAACTTGAGAAACTTAACAGAAGCCCATGGGGGAGGGGAAGGGGAAAAATAGTTTCAAACAGAGAGGGGGGCAAACCATAAGAGACTCTTAAATACTGAGAACAAACTGGGAGTTGATGGGGGGTGGGGAGGGGGGGGAAACTGGGTGATGGGCATTGAGGAGGGCACCTGTTGGGATGAGCACTGGGTGTTGTATGGAAGCGATGAATCACGGGAATCTACCCCCGAAACCAAGAGCACACTGTACACCCTGTATGTGAGCCAACTTGACAGTGAATTACATTTAAAAATATACTTTAAAAATTCATTTCGTTTCTATTCATCCATCCGAGTGCCCACATCTCTGCCTTTTCTCCAGCCTGAATGTTGTTGTTGCCAGCTGTTGTGCTACTGAAGTTCTTCCTTCTCTTTCTGCAAAAGCGACAGCCTCATTGCTGGGTTTTTGGATGCCCTCCTTGTTCATTCCTAGGGACTTTCTAGGTTCTGTATTCCTCCCTTCTCCTGCCAGGCCCATCTTCTTTATTTTTCCCCATCTTTTCTTCTTACTGCTGCTAATGCCGTTGCTGCTGCCACCACCGTTACTACCGCCACGACCATCACCACCACCAATCGAATCTTAGTTGACCTCCCAGGTTACTTGGAGCCCCTTTGGGAAAGAGAGGGAAGAATCTTGAGAGGATGAGAAGAGAACGAAGAAAAAGATCTATGGTTGGGGCCACAAGCAGCCAAGACCTCAGCTCAGCCCAGATGCATGGTAGACAAGTGTTAGACAAATCCCAGCCTTCTGCACCGGGTTAGGGCCGAGGCCTATGGGAGATGTCAGTATGTCCTTCCTTCTTCTCAGTTACCCAATGAGTGAGGCCTCTCTCAGAGGACCGCTCTCCCCTCTCTTCCAACCTGACACCAAACTAAAACTGCCTGCAACATCCTCACCCTGATGCTAAAGTCTACATCAAGTTTGGGGGACTGATGGACACAAGGCCAAGGGGAAACAAAATCCCATTTGTTTCAAAGAGGGTGCAGTAACCATTGGATATCCATGTGCATAAATAAATAAACATTAATGCTTATCTCCTAGCACATACAAAAATTAACTCAACATTGATCATAGACGTAAATGTAAGAGCTGAAACTATAAAAGTCTTAGAAGAAAATATCAGAGTGGGGCAACTGGGAGGCTCAGTCGGTTGAGTGTCCAGCTTTGGCTCAGGTCATTGATCTCACGGTTCGTGGGTTCGAGCCCCGCGTCGGGCTCTGTGCTGACAGCTCAGAGCTTGGAGCCTGTTTCGGATTCTGTGTCTCCTTCTTTCTCTGCTCCTCCCCCACTCGTGCTCCCTCTCTCTCTCTCTCTCTCTCTCTCAAAAATAAACATTAAAAAAGGATTTTAAAAAGAAAATATAGGAGTCAATCTTCATCACCGTGAACCAGACAAAAGTTCTGTAGATGAGATAAAGCATACATAACAAAAGAAAAAGTAGAAAAATTGAACCTTGTAAGTATTTAAAATTTCTGTATGCCAACAAATTAGATAGCCTAGATCAAATGGATGAAGTCCTAGAAATACAAAATTTGCCAAAACTGACTCAAGAATAAGTGGAAAATCTGAACAGATCTATAATAGAAATTTTGAATCAGCAGTAAAAAAAAAAAAAAAAAAAAAATCTATCAGCAAAGAAAAGTCTAGGACCAGATGCCTTCAATGGTGAATTCTACCAAACATTTAAAGAAGAACAAACACCAATCCTCCTCAGATTCTTCCAAGAAATAGAGTAGGAGGGAACACACTCTAACTCATTCTATGAAGAATGTTTCCCCCAGTACTAAAACCACACAAAGGCATCACAAGGAAAGAAAACTACAGACAAATATCCTATATGTATATAGATTCAAACATTCTCAACAAAATACTAGCAAACTGAATCTCTCGGCATATTAAAAGGACCAGAGTGGGGCACCTGGGTGGCTCAGTCGGTTAAGTGTCCGACTTCGGCTCAGGTCATGATCTCACGGTCCGTGGGTTCGAGCCCCGCATCAGGCTCTGTGCTCACAGCTCAGAGCCTGAAGCCTGCTTCAGATTCTGTGTCTCCCTCTCTCTCTGACCCTCCCCCATTCATGCTCTGTCTCTGTCTCAAAAATAAATAAACATTAAAAAAATTTTTTTAGGGGCGCCTGGGTGGCGCAGTCGGTTAAGCGTCCGACTTCAGCCAGGTCACGATCTCGCGGTCCGTGAGTTCGAGCCCCGCGTCGGGCTCTGGGCTGATGGCTCAGAGCCTGGAGCCTGCTTCCGATTCTGTGTCTCCCTCTCTCTCTGCCCCTCCCCCGTTCATGCTCTGTCTCTCTCTGTCCCAAAAATGAATAAACGTTGGAAAAAAAAAATTTTTTTTTTAAAATAAATAAAAGGACCAGAGCAAGTAGGATTTATCCCAGGAAGGGAAGGAAGGGTGATTTAGCATAAGGAAGTTAATCAATGTAATACATCGCATTAACAGAAGGGAGGAATAAAATCACATGATGATTTTAATTAAGGAGAAAAAGTAATTGATGGAATCCAACCACCCTTTCTTGACAAAAATTTTCAACAAAATAAGAAAGAAAGGGAAATTTCTTTCTTACCACAATAATGGGCATTTATAACAAAGCTTACAGATAATAGCATGATTGATCATGAAAGACAGAAAATACTTCCCTAAGATCAGGAGCAAGACAAAAATGACTGCTTTCACTACCGCTAATCAAAATATTGAATATACTAGAAGTTCAAGTCCAGTCCAGTAGGCAAGAAATTAAATGTACCAAGCGTCACGGAGTTGTTCACTTTTAAAATGGTTAATTTTATGTTATGTGACTCTCACGTCAATATAAAAAAATTAAAACTTTTGTGCTTCAGAAGGTACCAACAAAAAAGTGAAAAGACAGCCAACAATGTTGGAGAAAATATTTGTGAATCATATATCTGATCAAGGACTTGTATCCAGAGCAATTAACTTTTACAACTCAACAATTAAAAGACAAATAGCCCAAATAAAACCCAATGAGCAAAGGATTTGAAAAGACATTTCCCCAAAGAAGATCTAGAAATGGTTAACAAGACCGTGAAAAGGTGCTCAACATCACTAGATTATTAGGGAAATGCAAATTAAAACTACAATAAGATACCACTTGACACCACTAGAATGGCTATAATTTAAAAAAAAGATGGAAAAATAACACGTGTTGGCAAGAATATGGAGAAATTTGAACGCTTACACATTGCTAGTAGAAATATAAAATGGTGCAGCCTCTTTGAAAAACAGTTTGGCAGCTGGTCAAAAAGTTAAACATAGTGTCACCATATGATCCAACAATTCCTCTCCTGGGTATATGCCCAAGAGAAATGAAAATATATGTTCATAAAAAATATGTGTTCATGAATGTTCATTGCAGCATTATCCGTAATAGCCAAAAAGAAGAAACTATCAACTGATGAGTGGACAAACAAAATGTGGTACATCCATAAATGGAATGTTATTCGTCTTTTAAGAGACCGTTCAAGTTTGCGAAGCCTTATGTGATTCTTGCCTACTCTGACTCCAGGGATCACTGAACACTCCCTACTCCATGTTCTCACGGTACCCCATACATGTGTCTATCATGCTACGCTCTACTTCCTTGTGAGAAGTGAACCTACCTACCACCACACGGTTTGTTGTCTACATCAGCGTTGCTCTTCCAGGAAATTCTCACCTGGCAAGATGGAAGTTCCAGATAAACCTTACCGTACATTCCAGGAACTTACTGAGAGAACCATAGACTCCTCAACAGAAAACATCACTCAAAGACTCTTTGATCCCCCTTCCTCAAAATCCTCAGCTGCTAGGTCCACTAATCGTAAGCTGTTTATCATGATTCTTATCCAATCATAACCAAGTCTTTCCCCCATTGAAAGACCTGCCTTAAACGAGACTTCAAAATCTCATAAATATCCTGACTTCACCTTGGCCATTTACAGATGCTACTAAGTCTCTGAGCTAGTGCTCCCTTTTACTGTGGAGAGCACACACTCAGCTTTGTCTCATCAATAGGTAGTGTTGGTGATATTCTGGAGGAACCAGAATTCCACATTTGTTTACATATTCATATCTCTCTACTGGATCTGGAGTCCTACAAAGCACAAACTATATCTGCTTTTCTTGTAATTCTCCATATCTAGCACATTCCTGTAATTCTCCATATCTAGCAAACTGCCTGGGATGTGTCAGAATTTAACAAAGAGGAGTTCCTGGGTGGCTCAGTCAGTTAAGCATCTGACTCTTGGTTTTGGCTCGGGTCACAACCTCATGGTTCGTGAGATCGAATCCCGCCTTGGGCTCTATGCTGACAGCATGGAGCCTGCTTGAGATTCTCTCTCTCCCTCTCTCTCTTACACTCCCCCACTCGTGCTCTCATGCTCTCTCTCAAATTAAAAAAATGAACATTAAAAAAATAGAGGAGCACCTGGGTGGTTCAGTCGATTGAGCTTCATCTTGTGGTTCATGAGTTCAAGCCCCACATCGGCTTGCTGCTGCCCGCCTGTCAGCCCAGAGCCCACTTCAGATCCTCTGTCCCCCTCTCACTGCCCCTCCCCCGCTTGTGCTCTCTCTCAAAACCTAAATAAAAACATTTTTAAAAAAGAATTTAACAAAGAATTTTATCCCAGTGAATGAATGAATGCAGGGTAAGCAAACCTGAAGGCTGCTAAAACACAAAACTATTGAAGGGGCACCTGGGTGGCTCAGTCGGTTAAGCATCCGACTCTTGATTTCGACTCAGGTCATGATCCCACAATTGGTGAATTTGAGCCCCACATCAGGCTCCACGCTGACAGCATGGAGCCTGCTTGGGATTCTCTGTCTCCCCTCTCTCTCTGCCTCTGCCCTGCTGATGCTCTCTCTCTCTCCCTCTCTCTCTCTCAAAATAAACTTAAAAAAATTAAAGAAACTATTGAAGTAACACAGGCTGCAAAAGACAAAGGCTTAAATGAGGGCAGTCCCAGAAGAGAGGAGAGTGAGATTTAGAAGGTAGGCAATGAGACCACGTGATGTATTTTATGCAGTGGATAAAGGAGAGGTGAGAATTAAAAATGACTCCGAGTTTCTGCCTTGGGTGACTGGGTAGCTGCCACCAATAACGCTTAAAAAAATTTTTTTTTAATGTTTATTTTTGAGAGAGAGAGAGAAAGAGACAGACTGCGAGCAGGGGAAGAACAGAGAGAGGGAGACACAGAATCTGAAGCAGGCTCCAAGCTCCGAGCTGTCAGCACAGAGCCTGACATGGGGCTCGAACTCATGGACCACAAGATCATAACCTAAGCGGAAGTCGGACGCTTAACTGACTGAGCCACCCAGGCGCCGCACCACTAATAACTCTTAATGTGGAGTATGACTTTAGGAGAAAGAACAGTGTTGGGGCAAGATAATAAAGTCTGTTTGGACATTTTAGTCAAACAGATGGTACTTTTTTTTTTTACTACTATAATCCTGTTCCGACTAAAGAGCCCTGAATCTGGAGTATAGAAATCTGGGCTCTGATCCTGGTTTGACTGATTCTAACCACTTCACCATTATGTCCGTGTTTTTCTTGATCTCTTTGAAATGAGACTAAGTGATCTCCACTTATTGTTCCTACTCTAACAGTCTTAGGTAGAATGATGATATTGACCAAGTCTCTTGTACGATTGGAAGTAAAGATATATGAACAGGGGGCACCTGGCTGGCTCAGTTGGTAGAGTGACTCTTAATCTCAGGGTTGTGAGTTTGAGCCCCACGTTGGCTGTAGAAATTACTTTTAAAAAATGAAAAAAGAAAAGATGTATGAACTGGCCGGCCACACACAGAACAATGAACATGGACCACCATTTATAAAAATCAACTTGGGGTGCCTGGGTGGCTCAGTCGGTTGAGCATCCAACTTCGGCTCAGGTCATGATCTCGCAGTTCATGAGTTCAAGCCCCACATCGGGCTCTGTGCTGACAGCTCAGAGCCTGGAGCTTGCTTCAGATTCTGTGTCTCCCTCCCTCTGCCCATTCCCCACTCATGCTCTCTCTCTGTCTCTCAAAAATTAATAAACGTTAAAACAAATTTAAAAAAATCAACTCAAACAGGATTAAAGTCTTGAATAAAAGATCAGAAACTATCACAATTCTAGAAGATAACATAAGTGGTAAGCTCCTTGACATAACTCTTAGTGATACGTATTTTTTTATCTGACCTCAAAGGCAGTGGCAAAACAACAAAAAATAAACAAATGGGACGACATCAAACTAAAAAGTTTCTGCAAGTGAAGGAAACCATCAACAAAATAAAAAGACAACATACTAAATGAGAGAAGATATTTGCAAATCAGGGGTTAATGTCCAAAATGTATAAAGAACTCATACAACTCAGTAACAAACAAACAAAAAATCCAATTAAAACTGGGCAGAGGATCTGATAGATATTTTTCCAAAGAAAACATACAGATGGCCAATAGGCATATAAAAAGATGCTAAATATCATTAATCATCAGGAAAATGTAAATCAAAACTACCATGAGGTATCACCTCACACCTGTCAGAATGCCTAAAACCAACAACACAAGAAACAGCAGGTATTGGCAAGGATGTGGAAAAAGTGGAACCCTTTTACGCTGTTGGTGGGAATGCAAACTGGTGCAGCCACTGTGGAAAACAGGATGGAGGTTCCTCAAAACACTAAAAATAGAACTACCATATGATCCAGCAATCCCACTTCTGGGTGTTTATACGAAGAAAAAGAAAACACTAATTCAAAAAGATATATGCACCCCTATGTTCATTGCAGCGTTATTTATAATAGCCAAGATATGGAAGCAACCAAAGTATCCATTGATGGATGAAAGCACAAAGAAGATGGCGTGTGTGCATGTGTGTGTGCACGTGCGCGTACACACAGCTATAAAAGAGAATGAAATTTTGCCATTTGGGACAACATGGATGAACCTAGAGGGTTTTATGCTAAGTGAAATAAGTCAAGGGGTTCCTGGGTGGCTCAGTCAGTTAAGCGTCCAACTTTGGCTCAGGTCATGAGCTCGCAGTTCTTGAGTTCAAGTCCCACGTCAGGCTCTGTGCTGACAGCTCAGAGCCTCAAACCTGCTTCAGATTCTGTGCCTCCCTCTCCCTCTGCCTCTCCTCTGCATGCACTCTGTCTCTCTCTCAAAAACAAATAAACATTAATAAATTTTTTAAAAAAGAAGGCAGAGAAAGACAAATACCACAGGATTTCACTTATATACGAATTCTAAAAATAAAAATGAACAAACAAAACTCATACGCACAGAAAACAAATTGGCAATTATTTCCAGAAAGGAGGGGTTTGGGAGGGGGGAGTAATGGGAAAAGGGGATCTCAGGAGGTACAAACTTTCAATCGTAAAATAAGGAAGTCACGGGGGTGTCATGTACAGCATGGTGACTATGGTAATAATATCGTATTGCAAAAAAGTAAATTTATATACTGATGGGGGAAATTAGTCTTATGACGATCATTTCACAGGGGACGCAAATGTCAAATCACACCTGAAACGAATATATTGTTAGATGTCAATTATGCTTCAATTAAAAAGAAAAGATATATAAGAGAACAGCAGAGGGCATCATTATATAAAAGGTAGACTCGGAATAAAAACGGCAGTCTGGAGTGGAGCAGCATTTTCAGGCTATAATGGATCTTTAAAAATAACCTTATACTTGCATAATATTTTATAAGATTAACAAAATACATTTACATATGGGTTTCTAAATACACGATTTGTCTTCACTGTAATCATAATCGTGTGATTATGCTATTTTATGGATGAGGAAACAAGTTCTGAGAGGCCAGCCAGTTTTTCAGGCACATAAAGCTAGTGAAAAGCAAAGATGAGATTAAAGCCAGATATTTCAACTCATCCGTTCCAATTCACTGGCTCGAAAGTTGACCCCAAGACCATAACGAGGTTTGGATGGATTCATGAAAAGTAAAGATTTCCTCTCCTTTTTTCTGTATGGTGAATAAGTATTATACTACATATACATGTACAAAGAATAGGGCCTCTTTATTTACTGTAATTGGTCTAATTTTGTTCAGAAGCTCCCCACCCCAGTGGGCTGTAGGCAGTCTGGGGAAAGTTTACTGATCCTTCTAGAAATTGGAGTATGGATAGCCAATTGTCAGTGCCATCCCTCTCTGCCTGTCTCTGCTTGTCTTTGCTGCAGGATGGCTGGTCTGCTGTGCTTTCTGGACTGACATTACTGCATGAAAGTGGTTCCATTTGCCTTTTTTTCATGAAATAATACCTACTGCCACTGCCTGCTGAGTACTTACCGTTGCCTCTGGACATTGAGGTCCCCACCCTCAGTGGCCTTGTCCAACTTCCAAGCCTTTGCTCGTCCAGTGATCCTAGCAGTATCTCCGTGATCTTTCACTGGGGCACATGATGAGTGGATCAATTTGGGTCCTTCAGGAAGCAGATGCTAAAGTGGATTTAGATGTGCAAGACAGATTTCACCCCATTCTATGAGTCAAAGGAAGTTATAAGGCCAGCCCCGATTCAAGGAGGAGAAATAGACACCAGCTCCTCTTAGGAAGAACAACGTGCACACATAATAATGGGTGGAATTGTTGGCCATCTTTATGCAATATTTAAAGTCATGAGACTGGCATAGAGCACTCAGGGAGTGAGTGTAGGTAGACATAAGGTCTGAGGATTGAGGTCGGGGACACGCCAATAATGAAGAGGAACCTGCAAAAGAGACCGCGAAATAGTAACCTCTGAGGTGTAAGAAAGCCAGGAGATAGACCTAGGTTCAAATCTCGGTGTTACCTTGGATACCTACCAGACCCTGGATAAGTTTCTTAACCTTGCTAAGTCTTCATTTCCTCATCCATAAAATGAGGATAATAATAGTAACTACTTTCCTATTCCTTTTCTTTATCACAAGCAGAGGAAGAATAAATAAGTGAATAAAATTGTCTCTTGGATCAAACAGAAGGAAGCCATTGGGGACTTTGGAAAGTGGAATATTGGGGGCAGAAGAGAAAATGGCTGAGGGATGAACTGGAGTGTCTCTCAGGAAGTTTATCTGTAAAGAAAACGTAGGGGCTAGAGTGGGGCAAAACATCAACTGTGAAGTGTTTTTTTTTTTTTAAAGATCATAGAAAAGAAGGAAATCCTGCCATTTGCAAAGACATGGATGCACCTTGAAGGCATTACGCTAAGTGAAATAAGTCAGATAGTGCAAGACAAACAAATACAGTATGATCTCCGCTATATGTGGGATCTAATAGACAAAACAAACAGGCTTATGGATACAGAGAACTGATTGGTGGTTGCTTGCGGTGGTGGCTGAGGGGTGGGTGAAATGGGGAAAGGGGTTAACAGGTACAAACTTCTAGTTATAAAACAAGTAAGTCACGGGGACATAATATACAGCATGGACACTACAGTCAACAAGACTGTATTGCACATTCGAAAGTTGCGAAGAGACTGGATATGAAAAAGCCTCGCCACAACAACAACAAAAATGTGTAACTGCATGGTGACGGACGTTAACGAGACTTATTGCAATCATTTTGCCATACGTACAAATACCAAATTGTTATGCTGTACACCTGAAGCTAACATAATGTTATATGTCAACCACATCGCCATTTTTTTAAAAAGTAGGTATTGGAACATGTGTACAATGCTGATGACGAGCTAGGAGGGAGGGATTGGTTGAAAATACAAGAGAGAAAGGGGCTAAGAGATGGGACATGGTCCTCAGAGTATGAAGTGGATGGGATCCACGTACTGGTGGGATGATTACGTTTGGGCAAGAGGCAAGGACTCCTGTTCTTCCAAATCAGGTTTCAAAGAGAAGATGTGGTCTGTGATGGGGAGAAGCCAGCAGTGAGACAGAGACTAACAAAACATTGAAAGAGTGTGGGGAACGAAAGACGTTGTTGGGGGGTGGGGGACAGATCAAAGGGTGGTTCCAGGTTGAGAATTCATTTACAGATGGACAGGCTGGTGTGGTTAAATCCATCCGAGCTCTGTAGTCTTATGAAAGGAGCAGGGATGACGGACGGGGTGGCATTTTCCAGGCTTGGGACTGATAGCACAAACACTTGGCTGATTTCAACGCAGAACGTCTGAGAGTGAAAAGTCAGTAGGACATCTGTGCTGAGCTTAAATCCTTGTTTTTGGGAAGAAACAGTGACCTAGGCGTGTCCAGAACCTGAGAAGAGGGAACTGGAAATTTCCGAGCACCCACCATTTACCAGGGCCACAGGATACGTGTGTGCATTTTCTCATTTCAACCTCAAAACCACCATGAAGGGTAGGTAGGATCATCCTTGTTTTACTGATGAGAATCACCAAGTCTCAGGGAGTCTGAGAAACTTGCCTGGGCCTGGTTTTCTGATCGTGCTTCCTTGGGAATGTGAAGGCAGACTGAATATTGATGGGGCAAAGTGCGCATCAGGGCGTGATTAGCTTTATGACATTATTTTGAGTCTCCACACACACTGCGTGTTTGGCGTTCCTCTGGGAAATAACAGCGGGAAGGCCAATCAGCGGGCCTCTCTCTGCCTGGATGAGGGGGATGTGCTCATTTATAGTTCTGTCTTTTAAGATACCAGTATTTCCACTTAGAGATTCCATCTAGCCTGGCTCTCTTTTTCGTTGTATTTTCTTGCAGGAGACTCTCTCTGTCTCTCTCTCTCTATTTATTTTTGCCAGCCCTAGCCCCAGACCCTGTCTTTAAAAATCTCATTCAATGGCTTCTCCCAATTCCCTTTTTAGAATGGTCTTTCTTAAATTTCCCTTTGACTAGGCTCAGGATGTCATTCCTTGTTGTTTTATCTTTATAGCTGCTTAATGACATCACCGGTTCCTTTCCTTGCCAGCTTGCTGGCTTAATTACAAAGAAAACCTCTCACAGTTTAGAGATAAATGACAGTGTTCGCCATGACCGGGCTTGTGGAATGCTTGCTAATCCTGGGTCTCAAGTGTGCATGATCAAGTGACTGAAAAATCCTGACCTGACTTCGTGCTGGAGCACCCCTTCATCTTTAGTGCAGGGGTAAGGGTCAAAATAGGTTACCACTTGGGGCGCCTGGGTGGCTCAGTCGGTTACGCGTCTGCCTCTTGCTTTCTGCTCAGGTCATGATCTCACGGTTCATGGGATCAAGCCTTGTGTCGGGCTCTGCGCTGACAGCATGGAGACTGCTTGGGATCCTCTCTCTCTGCCCCTCCCCTACTCTCTCTCTCAAATAAATAAACTTGGAAAAAAAATAGGTTACCTCCTGTATTGACCTGTTGGAAGCAATTGGAATGAATAACGGCTTAGCCCTGGAGCCGGGTCCCCAAAGCCGCTCACTGAGCCAGGCTTTAACCCTGCAGTTGCTGGACGATGGGGAGCATTAGTGCAGGACGGGAGGGGATGGGCCAGCCAGGGGTATAAGTTGGGGTTTTAGAATAGTAGCTACTACCAAAGAGTATTAAAGAATTTTAAGGATTTCACAGCTGGAAGAGCCTCTTGGGGACAGACCAGCCTTAGTGAGCCATGCGGACAAGGGAACTATACTAGGATTGGTTGAACAACAGGATAGTAAGAGTCTGGATCCCTAGACAACCTCATGCAGCAGAGCCTTAATGCCTACCTCCAGACAGTAATGTGAGAAGCAAACTTCTATCTGCTTAAGCCATTGTCAATTTGGGTCTCTGTTATAAACAGCTGAAACAATCTCCCAACTAGGAGGGGTTAGTGGGTTTATCTCTTTGTTATATTTTGATTCACCTGAGCCACATATGGAACATATGGATATGTTCCTTTCTAACTACCAGGTGAAGGAGAAGTGATGCTAGAAAGGCATAGGTGTGGAGATCCGATATTGATTTAAGGTCTATCAGACCCTCTTGTTGAGTGATGGGACCGATTTCTTTTTCACTCACTTCTGAGGTGCACATGAGGCACTCGTAGAGGTTGTTTTGATCATTTAGATGACCCCATATGCCTCTTTGGGATTTGGAAACTGATGTTAATGTACCACCTTGGAAGCCGAATGGAATAGACCTTGATCTTACTTTCGATAGTCTCTAGTTCAAGCAGGGACAGATTCATATGCCCCTTGAACCTTAAAAGTCCCATGAGAAGAAGGTGATCTGAAATAATGCATGGAACAGTGGGACAGGAAGGGGCCTCCTGTTCAGCCCACCTGATCAGGCTAGCCCTGGGGATCGCCGGGATGAGCGATAACAACAATTGCAATGGAATGTCTGTTTGGCCCAATTGGGCAGTAGGACTCTCTACATTAAACAGTAACCTGATACCTGTTCGAGTTAATACATACTTTGCTGCAGACAAGCTGCTTGCTCCCTATGATAATTTATGCTAACTCACAATTAGCAGAACTGAAAAAAACAAATGAGATGGTAAAATACTATACAGCAAGATCTGTGCTCTCTGGTTGTAGAATTTGAGCTGTGGTTCCAGAGCTGTTAATCAAGAGTTTATTGTAAACTCGCAGTCAGAAATTATGATATCCGGGGCAAATGGGTGGCTCAGTTGGTTAAGCGTCCAACTCTTGGTTTCAGCTCAGGTCATGATCTCATAGTTTTGTGAGTTTGAGCCCCACGTCTGATGCTGTGCTGACAGCACGGAGCCTGCTTGGGATTCTTTCTCTCTCCCTTTCTATCCCTCCTGTGCTCATGCTGTCTCTGTCTCTCTCAAAATAAATAAATCCAACTTAAAAAAATAGAAAGTATGATTTTCCCCAAGGAACCACAACAACCATTTTTTCCAATTCCCTTCACATTTATTGAGCATGTGCACACGTGATCTCATGTAATGCTTCCCATGACCCTGCAAAGTAAGCACTATTATCCCCATTTTAACAGATCATGAAACCGAGGCTTGGAATGGTTAAACCACCTCAAAATTACTTGCAGCTAGAGTCAAACCTTGAACCCACTCCTGTCTTCCTTCAAAGCACAAGCTCAAAGTTACGTTCTGCATCGGAAGTTAATTCTGAAGGACAGGAGATGGGGCGATCTCCCTGCACAGGCTGCTTCACCTCTTGAGCTCTGAAGTTTGGAGTCGTTAGAGACCTGGCTTGACAGAAATACCCAATTTCTTATGATTGTTGAGATCTGAGTGGCAGTTGTCAAGGGCAATGTGTTAGCTTTAGTGGCTGACTTGCTATGAGAAGTCCACAAGCCTGTCTGCATGGGGAGACTGGGGATACGCCAAGGGTCTGAAGGATCCACAGCTTAGATCATTAGCTAGCCTAGGAAGAAAAATGATTGCATCTCTAGTTGTTCAGGGCTCATCATGGGAAGACACATACCTGATTAATGGAAAATTTTATTCCAGGGAATAGCTTTACTTCTAGGCACAGGGATTGCTTATATGTTTTCCAGAAAGTGTTCTCCCTTCAAAGTCATCGGCAGCGTCTTTTACAATCTTTTCAGCACTGCTCTATAATTCCCCCACACTGTAATCTGAGACTAAAGACAGGAAACACAATTTTAACATGCATTCTAGGTATCAGGAGAGGAAGGGAAACAAGCCTGACTGTTTTGGTTCTTTTGGTCCCTTTTAAGGCAAGGACTTCAGCCCATCGAAGATGGGGTCAGAACTTGGGGCTAGGGAGCTTACATTGTATGTTTCATTAGTGTTGTGGGGACTTGGGGTCCAAGGTGAGTGGACTAGGCCTCCTTCCTCTGGGACCTGCTGAGAAAGATCTGTTGTTTGGGTACTCAGCTCAGCCTAGTGATTTAACAACAAATAACAGGGAAGGAGAAGGTCCCTGAGGGAAGTGATATAACGTTTGGAAAAGAGTCTGAGTTTTTAAGACAAGCCTCTGGGGCAATAATCAACTTCTATGCGTATTCACTCTCAAACACGCATGCCAACCCAGAGTCTGGTGAGGAATATACAGCCCCTGCAGGTCAGCACGACAGAATCGTTAAACCGGGAGGAAATGCAAATAATCATTTTAATAAAATAATCAAATTAAACAAACAAAAAATCTCATTCATTCAGCAATCAAACATCTGAGTGTGATTCCAGTTGTTCTCTAACCACAGTCTACATCAGAATTTCTCTTCCTGGGCACCTGGGTGGCTCAGATGGTTAAGCATCTGACTTGGGCTCAGGTCATGATCTCGCGGTCTGTGAGTTCCAGCCCAAGAGTCGGGCTCTGTGCTGACAGCTCGGAGCCTGGAGCCTGCTTCGGATTCGGTGTCTTCCTCTCTCTCTGCCCCTCCCCAGCTCATGCTCTGTCTTTCTCTCTCTCTGTCTCTCTCTCTCTCTCAAAAATAAATAAATATAGAAAAAAAGAATTTCTCTTTCTAGCCAGTCCCCTGGTATGCAAGGACTGCCTATTATCAACCTCCTTAAACATTGTTGCTATGCAGTTAGAATTCACTGAAAGTCTAGGATGGGCTAATTTATGGTTGGTTTACCTGATGTATCAATTAAGATGTCCTTGGCTGAAAATAACAGAAAACCTCTGCCCCTTTTTAATTCAAGTGATTTGGTTATTTATTGTTGAGTTGTACTTGATGATTTTTTTTTTTAAGTAGGCTTCATGCCCGGGACGGAGCCCAGTGCGGGGCTTAAACTTACAACCCCGAGATCAAGACCTGAGCTGATTAACCGACTGAGCCATCCAGGCACCCCATGCACTTGATCATACTATTAAACTGCTAAATCAACCAACCCTAAAGCCTGTTCTGACTTAAACAATAAGGTAGTTTCCTATTGCCGCTATAACCAATTACCACAAACCTAGAGGCTTTAAACAACACAAATGTATTATCTTACAGCTCGGGAGGTGAGAAGTCTGAAATAGGTCTTGCGGAACTAAAGTCAAGATATTGGCAGAGCCGCATTCCTTCCACTGTTACCTCTCCTCCCACCCTGGCCCTGCTGCCTCCCTGTCGTGAGGACCTTGGTGATTATATTGGGCTCACCTGGAAAATCCACAATAATCTTCTCGAGATTCTTTTTTTTTTTAATGTTTTTATTTATTTTTGAGACACAGAGAGACAGAGCATGAGTGGGGGAGGGGCACAGAGAGAGGCAGACACAGAATCTGAAGCAGGCTCCAGACTCCGAGCCGTCAGCACAGAGCCCAATGCGGGGCTCGAACTCACGGACTGTGAGATCATGACCTGAGCCGAAGTCGGACGCCTAACTGACTGAGCCACCCAGGCGCCCCTCTTGAGATTCTTAATCACACATGTAAAGCTTGTTGTGTCATATAAGGGGACATATTCACAGATTCTAGGCATTAGGACGTGGGCATCTTTGATGGTCCGTTATTCTATCTACCACAGGTAGTTTACTAGATTACATAACTGGGAGCACCTGATTTAAAAAAGGGCGGAAGGACTCAAATAGACATTTATCCAAAGAAGATATACAAATGGCCAGTGAGTTCATGAAAAGAATGCTCAAGTCTCTAGCCATTAGGGAAATGCAAGTTTAAACTGCAGGGTGATACCACTTTATATCCGTGAGGATGGCTATGATTAAAAAGAAAAACGAAGAGAAAATAATCAGTTTTGGTGAGGAAGGGGAGAAACTGGAACCCTCATTTCCACTTGGTGCAGCTTCTATAAAAATCAGTATGGTGATTCCTCGAAAAATTAAACTTAAAAATTAAAAATTCCACTTCTGGATACATACCCAAAAGAATCGAAAGCAGGGACTTTGACAGATATTTGTATGCTTGTGTTCATAGCAACATTATTCACTATAGCCAAAAGCTAGAAACAACCCAAGTGTCCATAGATAAATGGATAAACAAAATGTGGTAGCAACACACAACGGAATATTATTCAGCATTAAAAAGGGAGGAAGGAGCACCTGGGCGTCTCGGTTAAGGGTCGGACTCTAGATTTCAGCTCAGGTCATGATATCATGGTTCATGAGATCGAGCCCTGCATCTGGTTCTATGCCAACAGCATGGAGCCTGCTTGGGATTCTCTCTCTCTCTCACTCTCTCTCTCTCTCTGCCCCAGCCCTGCGCGCTCTCTCTTTCTCAAAATAAATAAACTTTTTTTTAAAAAAAAGGGAGAAAATTTTTACACATGCTACCACATGGTTGAACCTTGAAGACATTATGCTATATGGAATAAGCCAGTCGCAAAAGGACAAATATTTATGACTCCTCTTACGTGAGGCTCCTAGAGCAGTCACATTTGTAGATACAGAAAGTAGAATGGTGGGTGCCAGGGGCTGGGGTGGGAGGGAGGGGAGTTGCTATTTAATTGGTACAGGGTTTGGGTTGGGGAAGAGGAAAACGTTGTGGAGACGGATAGTGTTGGTGAAAAAGGTGTAAAGGTGGTAAGTTTTACATTCTGTGTATTTTACCACAATTTTTAAAAATGTCACCAACAACCAAGATTCTCTGCATCACTGTAGACTGTTATCCGGAGATCAGCTGCTATCATAAGGCTAGATTCTCCTGGAGGTCATGAGAAAATTGCCAACGGCAATCAGAGCCACGTATTTTCTGGCTTACAACCTATCTCTTTTTTTAAATTTTTTTTAATGTTTATTTATTTTTGAGACAGAGACAGAGCATGAGTGGGGGAGGGGTAGAGAGATACACACACACACACACACACACACACACACACACACACACAGAATCTGAATGAGCCTCCAGGCTCTGAGCTGTCAGCACAGAGCCTGAGGCAGGGTTTGAACTCACAGGACTGGGACTGTGAGATCACGACCTGAGCTGAAGTTTGATGCTTAACCGACTGAGCCACCCAGGTGCCCCACAACCTATCTCTGAAAGGCAAAGACAAAGTTTCCCCAAAGACTCTAACACACCTCTACTTGAATTTCAGGCAGGTTGAAGCATCTGAACCATGACTAGCAAAAGGGATAGGTTTCTCTTCGGACCGGTGAGGTTTACACCTTGAGTTGAGAGCGATTTCCCAATTTGCCTTGCTGCTTGCTATTCAATCAGCCACAGGGATCGTTACTGCCACTATACAACGCTTGTAACAACCTCTGTAGCAGGATTCTCACACAGAGAGTTGTGACACTGAGGCTTTTCTTTCCAGGAAGCAACTTTATTCGTGCCAGCATCACTCGGTTAGGTTTGTACCCAAAGAACTGAGCTCTGAACGTCACGTGGGGTAGTTCGTATATATTTTCTACTTCTTTGTTTCCCATAGATGGTAACACACAAACACGTAGTCTGAGTAACTGGTCTCATGTTACAAGGTGGTCAGGGATGTTGTCATGTACGGGCATAGCCAGGTTACCTTGAGGGTTTTTTTTTTTTTCCTTAGGGAGGGGACCTGACCACACCTCAACCCGAGTGCACAGACTAGAGCGCAAAACCTGTGTGCAAACTTCAAGCCGTCCTTCCAACTGCCCCACCACCAGCTGGCCCCTCCCAGTGCCAGCAACACTCCCCTACATCTCAGTTCTGATGTAGGGGAGTCTAACCCTACAGCAACAAGGGAAGTCACACCTATGGGCGACAGGGGCATAGATGGAGAAGGCATCAGAAAGAAAGACCACCTTTACATTTGTATCAACATCACCTGGAAAGTGCTTTGAAACCAGGGATTCCGAGATCCAGTCCAAGGAATGCCGAATCAGAAGCCTAAATAAAAATGAGGGGCACCTGGGTGGCTCAGTCAGTTGGACCTCCAACTCTGGATTTGGGCTCAGGTCATGATCACATGGTTTGTGAGATCAAGCCCCACATGGGGCTCCGAGCTTACAGCATGGAGCCGGCTTGGGATTCTCTCTCTCTCTCTCTCTCTCTCTGTCTCTCTCTCTCTCTCCCCATCCCTGCCCTGCTTGTATACACGCTCTCTATCTCTCAAAATAAATAAATAAACTTTAAAAAAGGAATCCTAGGGGTGCCTGGGTGGCGCAGTCGGTTAAGCATCCGACTTCAGCCAGGTCACGATCTCGCGGTCCGTGAGTTCGAGCCCCGCGTCGGGCTCTGGGCTGATGGCTCAGAGCCTGGAGCCTGTTTCCGATTCTGTGTCTCCCTCTCTCTCTGCCCCTCCCCCGTTCATGATCTGTCTCTCTCTGTCCCCAAAAAAAAATAAATAAACGTTGAAAAAAAAATTAAAAAAAAAAAAGGAATCCTAAATAAAAATTAAATTAAAATTGTTATTGCTCTTTCACGAATTTGCATTTTAAGAGGTGTCCTAGGTAATTCTGATGCCAGTCAAGGGAATCTGCTTTGAGAAGCACTGGTCCTGTCTTTGCTAAGAACTGTCCTGGATGTGGGGCGCCTGGGTGGCTCGGTCGGTTAAGCGTCTGACTTCAACTCAGGTCATGATGTCGGGGTCGGTGAGTCCGAGCCCTGCATTGGGCTCTGTGTTGACAGCTCAGAGCCTGGAGCCTGCTTCGGATTCTGTGTCTCCCTCTCTCTCTGCCCCTCCCCCACTCATGCTCTGGCTCTCTCTGTGTGTCAAAAATGAATAAATGTTAAAAAATTTTTTTTAACTGTCCTGGATGCTATGGGTAGAGAATCAAATATGATATGGGTCATGTCTGGGGAAGTTCTCAGTCAATGTAGGAGAACAGATACTTAGATAATTGTGACAAGACCTGATAGGTGCTATGGTTAGAGAGATGAATAGAATTCTATGAGGCTGGGGTGCCTGGGTGGCTCAGTTTGTTAAGCATCAGATTCTTGGTTTTGGCTCAGGTCACGGGTTCAAGCCCTGCATTGGACTCCATGCTGACAGTACAGAGCCTTCCTGGGATTCTCTGTCCCCCTCTCTCTCTCTCCGCCCCTCTCCTGTTCCCTATCTCTCTCTTTCTCAAAGTAAGTAAATAAACTTTGAAAAAAAGAATTCTATGAGGATGAATCACTACACTGTACACCTGAAACTAATATAACACTGTATGTTAATGACACTGGAATTGAACGTTTATTTATTTTTGAAGGAGAGACAGACTGAGTGTGAGAAGGGGAGGGTCAGAGAGAGTGGGAGACACAGAATCCCAAGCAAGCTCCAGGCTCTGAGCCATCAGCACAGAGCCCGATGCGGGGCTTGAACTCACAAACCGCGAGATCATGACCTGAGCCGAAGTCGGACACTTAACCAACTGAGCCACCCAGGTGCCCCAACGACACTGGAATTTAAAACAAAAGAATTCTATGACGCTGATACTGTCTAAGGGAGTCAGGAAAAAATTCACAGAATATTTGGCCCTAGTGAGATAGCATTACAAGGGTGAATCTACGTTGAAAAAAGGAAAGAAAGAGAGAGAACAATTCTAACAATTCAGGCTACCAGGAAGACTCAGTGAGGCCCGGAGTTAGGTGATCATGAGAAGGCAGAAATACATTTGTGATTCCCTCATGGGATCTTGGTTCCCCACTCCTCCCAAATGCCTTAGCATGTGACTGCACTGCTCTGAATGTGATTCCAGTGTTTAATGATACATAGTTTTCGCATACATATTTATGTACAAGGCTGTATAAACAAAACCATGCATCACGTACTTTGGGACACGTTTGCAAATTTTCAAGGATAGTTTTGACTATATGGAGTTAAACCTGATATTGCTGCCTGTAAACCGAATTTTACATCTCTGTCCCTATCCTATCCCATTCTGGTACCTTTCGCAGCGATTTTAGAGGAGGAGTGGCAGTTATCCTGGTGGAGAAGCACGACGAGAGATTCCAGGAGGAGGGACCAAAATTGTCGGGCAGGGGAGTTACCAAAGAGCATCACAAATTGGGGGAACAGCCAGTCAGAGGTTTGGCTGGGCTCCCAGAGGGTGTATGATATGTGAGCAGGCAGGTCAGGTGAGTTGAGATATTAAGGACAAGGCTAAAGAATGTAATCTTTAAATGGAAGAAATTAGAAGCCATTGAAGGAGTTTAAATAAACGATTGACAAGATCAGATCTGCATTCTAGAGAAATCATGTGTTGACCAGGTGGTCATTCCTCGAAGCAGCAGACACAGAGCCTCTCAGAGGTCCAGGGAGGCTCAGTTAAGTTCATTTTACTAGGACTCCTGGTATAATAAAGGCAACAGATATGACAGAAGTCGTGAAAGGTGCAAATTATTCTAAATGATTATGTTTAACAAATTAACACTTTAAAAAAATTTTTTTAATGTTTTGTTTATTTTTGGAAGAGAGAGAGAGAGAGAGAGAGAGAGAGAACACGTGGGGGAGGGGCAGAGAGAGAGGGAGACACAGAATCTGAAGCAGGCTCTAGGCTCTGAGCTGTCAGTACAGAGCCCGAGGTGGGGCTCGAACTCACAAACCAAGCCGTGAGATCATAACCTGAGTTGAAGTCGGGCGCCTAACCGACTGAGCCACCCAGGCGCTCCAACAAATTAACACTTTTACTGCACACACAGACTGGACTGCTATTTCTATTACCTCCTTTGGAGATGCCGTCAATCGAAGTTGGACGCCCAGGCCACACCCCACCCCCAACCTGGTTTTACTTCCAGACTCCTTTAAATTCTAAAACCTTGACCAAGCAATTTTACCTCTCTGAGCCACAGTTTTCTCACTATGGGGATAATAACTACTTTTTTCCCCTAATTTTAAAGAGAGAGAGCACACAAGCAGGGGAGAGGGGCAGGAGGAGAGAGACAGAGAATCTTAAGCAGGCGCTAGCCTGACACAGGGCTCAATCCCACGACCCTGGAATCATGACCCTGAGCCAAAATCAAGAGTCAGATGTTCAGTCGACTGAGCCCCCAAGCACCCTGGGCATAATAACTACTTTATACGGACTGGGGGAAAGAAGACGTATACAGCGTCTGGCATCCTTGGGTGCTCGGCAAGTGTTAATAATTCTTTATAATCTTTCAATATAATGAGTCTGTGCCCAGGTGCACACATGCAGGGGCACCCATGCACATAAACACGTGCACTTGCACTGATGTGCTGCCCTGTGGACAAGGTTGGAAGGAGAGGTATCCCAGACCCTTCCAGTGCCTCTCCCTGCTTCTGTGTTGAACCCCCATTCCCGAAGAGAGCATAGAGCCTCTACCTCAAGTACCTACCCATTAGAGCCCCTGCCCGCACATGCACCTCAGTATGGCTGAATTATGCCATCACCCCATTCCTTTTCCCAAGAGTGTCTGCTAAGCCGTCTTTAGCTCTGGTTGCAGAATTAAAGACCGCCCTTTTCCATGTTAAAGAGATTTCAGGTCTCCATTCATCCTTCACAGAAATCCCTCAGAAATATGGGGTGACTTTCTCACCGCTCCTGAGCTGACCCTTCCAAAGGTCCTCCTCCTCAGGTGCTTTTGGGGTACTTGCCCTTTTCCCCTGCTCAAAGATCAGCACTCCCTTTGGGCTCAGTGTTTTTGTCTGGGGCACAGAGACCCGTAACTCACAGTAACAATTCCCTAGCTGAACGACAGCAATAATTCACAGTTGCTGCAACAGGCCTTCTGAGTTCCTGTTAACTTTGCAGAGTCGAGTCATTGAGTTGGCATGAGATCTAGCGCTTAGAAGCTCTGCTTTAAAATCAGGCTGATTTCAGAACATAGCCTCAGCTAAATGGGTCCCTGGGCCTGAGCCAAGCTCCCGGGGCTCCAGTTCCAAGACACCGTTTGCAGGATTCTGTCACTTCGAAGTCCTTGGGGATGGTATATTTTAAGACCTAGTAAAGGACTAATCTGACAAGACATTTTGGAGGTTTATTCATTGCACCATGGTAAAAAAAAAAAAAAAAAAAAAAAAAGTATCTCCACTTCTCATCATTACATGCTGATATAGATAATATTTGATTGTGCCCTGATTATACCCAAATCTTTTAATACTGTACATGGCAGAAGAGAAGCATGACAACATAACTGACTCACATTCCCATTCACTTCTAAATTGCCCATTCTCCCTTTGAGAAGATGTTATCACCATTCTCTAACTCCTGCTGCAACATGATAGGATTTTGTGGCTGGAAAAGATTGCATGAGGTCACTTCACCTAACCCCCTACCTTTAAATAAATCTAGACTGAAAATCACCCCACACAGTCGAGTATCTAATCCTTTCTTGGTGACCCACTTCAGTGTTTAACAATTTGCGCCACCAAGATGAGTGTTGGCAATAGCTTGATCCTAAATCCCGCCAGCTGCAACGCAGTCTTCCGTTCTCTCGTTTTCGTCTTCCCATTGAAAATCCTCCAGTTGCTAACTGGTCATATTCCATCTCTACCGGTTTTCTTCCCCACAGTCCTTGTTCTTTGAATTATCCCTAATGAGCTCTGCGCACCAGCCCTTTACTCAACTGTTAATCTTCATAAAAGCCTCTCCAAATCATCCATGTTTCTCATGGATTGAGTGAATATGACCAACAACAAAAAAAGAAAGACACTTCAGAAAGACGAGAAAAGATGAGTCTAAAGGAAGATTTCCCCATTTCCATTGTCTATGTCTCTGATCTTTCAAATAATATTTAATGCTATTTTTATAGAACACAGGTAGCACATGTCCACAGTAGAAAACCTTAAAAAAAATAGAAGGATAAAAGAAGGGAAAAATCTTATCATCTGACAAGCAAGTCCATGGATTTCTTGTGTGTGTGTGTGTGTGTGTGTGTGTGTGCACATGCATGTATGCGTGTGTTCGGGTATATGTGTGTGTTTCCTCAAATTGCAATCATACTCTGTTGTTTTGTATCTTGCTTTCTTCAGGTTTTATTTCACTGGTATATTCTATATAACTATCCATTCTTCCAAAGTATGATTTAATTTTTATTTTAGGGAGACAAAGTGTGCAAGTAGGGGAGAGGGGCAGAGGGGGAGAGAGAGAGAGAGAGAGAGAGAGAGAGAGAGAGAGAGAGAGAATCTTAAGCAGGCTTCATGCCTAGCCAGAAGCCCACTGTGGGGCTTGATCTCACAACTCTGGGATCATGACCTGAGCTGAAATCAAGAGTCTGTCACTCAACTGACTGAGCCACCCAGACGCCACCCCCCCCCAAGTATGACTTTTTAAGGGCAGCATAATTCTCTACCTTGTGGCTGCATCTTGGTCCATTTAATCATTTCCCTTGTGGCTGCATCTTGGTCCATTTAATCATTTCCCTACCACTGGGCATTTAAATGATTTCTAATTTCTCACCATTTATAAATAATGCTGTATCAATATCCTTGTACATAAATCTTTGACCACATTCATGATCTTTCTAAAAGGCAGCCCTTATGTGTTCGTGCATGTGTGTGTGTAAATATATTTGATTTCCCGACCCCCATTCATATGTAGACTCTGAATAACAAATAATCCATGGCTTTAGACTCTTAAAGAGCTCCCCCACAACTATAGGATAAAGCTCCAATTCTCTAGTAGACCTTCTATTCTCCATGTATTTTTTAAGTTTTATTTAAGTAACCTCTACACCCCTTGTGGGACTCGAACCCACTACCCCAAGATCAAGAGTCATACGTTCTTCTGACTGAGCCAGCCAGGTGCCCCTCTATGCTCCATCTTTTGTCACGTATGTCCTCAACTGTGTGGCATACTTCAACTCAGACTGCCTCTAGTTACTTGCACACTTCATGATGCTTAATACCTTTGATGACATCATTTGCACTGCCTAGAAAGCTTCTCCCATTTTTTTCTCCTCCCTATTCCTAAGTATTACTTCAAGGGGAAGTTCATATGTCATCTCCTTCAGGCAGTCTTCCTTGAATTTCCAGGTTGGGCTAAGTGCCCCTCTAATGTGCACCCATGACACCTCATGTGTATTGCAAACACATTATATTGAAATCCGTTTTCGTTTCTACTTTTGCCACTAAACTATAAGCATCCTGAGGACAGAGAGCATGTCCAATTCATCCCCCAGTGCTTAGTAGTGTAATGCCCAGAATTCATGATCCCCAAAGACCACCAGGGAGCCGAGTCCGATGCAAAAACAAAGAGCCTTTATTCGAGCCTTTATTCGAGCCTTTATTCGAGCTAGCTCGAGCTCAATCTCCTACCTGCACTGGATACTGGAGAGAGAGAGAGCGAGTTTCAAAAGCACAAAGGTTTTATAGGGATCATGGCCTTAGCCGATTGGCTAGGGAAGGGTCGTGGACTCAGCCAATTGGCTGCCAAAGTGTGGTCCCAGATCAGCAATTATCAGCGTCACCTGGAACTTGTTAAAAATGCAAATGTTGGGCCTGGTGGTCACAGACCTACTGAATCAGAAACTCCGGGGGTGGGGCTTAGCAATCTGTGTTTGAACAAGTCTTCCAAGAGATTCTGATGCACCTGAGATTTAAGAACCACTGTGTCTGAGGATCTCTAACATGTTTGGCCTCAGTGTATACAGAATGTTTCTCACTGGTCACCTGTTAACCATTGGCTGTCAGCCTTGCTTTGCTATATAAATACCTAGCACCAAACACCATCCCCAGAGACTCTGATTAATTGGTTTGGGGAGGGGTAAAATGCTCCCAGGTCATTCTAAGCCTGGACAGGGTTGAGGGCTCCTGCCTCTGGCCCCTACCTGAGAGAAGCCCTCCCTCTTCTACTCACACTTTCCACGCCTCTCACACTCCCCTTCCTCCCACCTCAGACTTCGGAAGAATGCATCAATCGGTAAGTTACTTAAGGGGAGGAGGCGTGTTCTGAGGTTTGAGCAGGAACTTCTTTCTGCGACCATGTCGGGGACATAGTCACTAGTCAGCCGGCCTAGGTCTGCTCTTTCAAGTAGAGTAGCTAAAATATGGTAGGTACAGTGCTGAATGGAACTGAGTACCTTTTTGTGCCCATACCTATGCTTGATGCTGGTAATTCAAGAGGAATTATTTAATGAAATATCAAAGTTATAATCTAGTAGAAGAGATTGGCTCCAGAATATGTAGTTATGGAATAACTATAATTCAATGCTGCAAATTAGTCTGGACTGATGGAGAAAGGAGCAATCAGTCCTTCTTGGAGCTGAACAGTGATCTGGCTCATATGTTTTTTGTTTACTGCCTCTAAAGCATAGGAATTGCAAAGGGTTCCCGTGATGCTCAATCAATTGGTACCTGTCACCTTTTTTTAAAATTAGTTTATTTTGAGAGTGAGAGAGAGCGAGCAGGGAGGGACACAGAGAGAGGAACAGAGAGAGAACAAGGAAGGGGCAGAAAGAGAATCCAAAGCAGGCTCTACAATGTCAGCACAAAGCCCAACGCGGGGCTCGAACTCATGAACCTCAAGATCATGACCTGAACCGAAACCAAGAGTTGGACGCTCAACCCACTGACCCACCCAAGAGCTTCTCCTTCTTAAATACAATATCATTTTAATTGTGATGTGATTTCTACTGTTGTCCTTGAAATTTTCACACCTAACAGTCAACCCAGTCTGGCACTATTTTGCCTTCCTAGAAATGTAGAGTGTGGAACTAGCAGAAGAAAATAAGAAACTACATATAAATATGTCTACACAAGAGTTACTTTAATGTTTCTGAGAAATACTGTACATCCTGCATTTCTCTTCTGACTCACCTCCATCAGAAGGAGGATGGCTACAAGAGGTAAGGCTTGGTTCAGTCACATAGGGACTGATGTTGCTTCCTCCTTCAGCATTAGTGTGATCCCCATCATCAGTTAATTGTCAAGTCGCTCCTGGGTGGCAAAAAATAGCTAATGTTAAAGAAGAAGGGCACAGAGAGATCGGGGGCACCTGCCAATTGGCTAATTGACAAGGTGGGACTATAGAAAACTGTGAGTTGCCCGTCGGAGGACATTATAGAGGCATTCTGTACATCAGGGCACAGAAGGATCCTGGAAGGGGTACTAAATACCCATCATGTTCTCAGGCCTGAAGAACGGCAACTAAGCCAAAGCAGCCCTCTACCAACTGACTTTTCCTAGGAGCAGGATGACGCCTTGGGGCACCTGGGTGGCTCAGTCGGTTGAGCGTCGGACTTCAGCTCACGTCATGATTGCACAGTTTGTGAATTCGAGCCCCTTGTTGGGCTCTGCACGGACAGCTCAGAGCCTAGAGCTTTCTTCAGATTCCGCGTCGCCCTCTCTCTCTGCCCTTCCCCCACTCACGCTCTGTCTCTATCTCTGTCCCTCTCTCAAAACTAAATACACATTGAAAAAAGGAGAGGTAATTACTAACACATGGGCCTCCTAGATGAGCGCCTAGGGGCTATGACTGAAGCAGCCAACACCTGTTATAAAGTGAATTGGCATGATCCCTTTGAGGGCCGTGGCTGACCAGCGTCTCTAATCAAGAGCAGGTGGACCAGCCACCAACCAGCTGATGAAGCTGATACTGGAGCCTCCACATGGGGAACAGATTTGTTCCTATATGCTTTAAATGCCACATAGCTTTTTTAGAAAGGCTGAATCCAGTGGAACAAGATTATAACCATTATTTTAATACAAGCCGTCCCCAGCTTACAAATGAAATGTGTTCCAAAGGTTTAATGGTTTGGAACTCAAAACACATTTTTCCTGTAGAATTAATGTTATACATTAATTCTCGGGTTCCCATCCAGCCCGTAAAAAACGTATTAAATCCTGCAATCTAGCTGAGCTATAATACTATAGTAGTAGCTGGAGTTCTATATTCTAATTCGGCATGAGTTGCTGGAGGCCATGTAATATAGAGAAGCAAAGAGTTCCAGAAGAAGTTGTTCTCTTCACAACCCATGCTTCTCTCTTGGGAACAGTCCTGGCCTGCTTGAGGCAAATTCTCAAATATGCCAAATTGTTTCTGAAACACCCCCCCACCCCCGCCCCACCTTCCTTTCTGCCCCTTTCCGAGGCAGGGCTCTAGTGCCTTTGAGGCTACCCTAAGTCCCCAACCTGAGAGCTCCCTAAAACTGCCTTAGCATCTTCTCCAGTCCCCCCACACCGTGGTTTCCAAATCTCCTATTGTCCCCCACTCTCCATGAAATTACTATTTCCCCACAGAAGTCCCAAATCCTGGCTCATCCCCTGTTATGCCAAACCTGTTCTGCTTCTGACTTTCCAGGCTCTGTTAATACCAATACAATTCTTATTCAGTTAAGTTCAAAAGCGCAGAGTCCTCTTTGATGTCTTTCTTTCCCTCCTTGCATCATGCAGCTCATCAAACATCTTGTTAATTCCACTTCTGGAAAGTCTTTGGATATCACCATCCCTGTTTGGGATCTCATCTGTATAAGGGATCCTTTGGCAGCTGCAGTTTTGGCATCAATGTCTGTAATTTCTCACATGAACGAGAGCCCAGCTCTTTCCTCTTTCCTCTGCTGATGGATGAGCCTTTCTAAAGCTGGGCTTTAACCTCCTCCTCCATCCTTCCCCCCTCCAGATCTACCATTGGTTCTCCTAATACATAATAGCTACTCTTACTCCGTTTAGTTTTCACAACCAAGACGAGGTAGCTCTCCTTGTTCCCTTTTTGAAAGTTAGAAAGAATAATTTACTGAAGGTCACCAGCCTACTCCAGTAACGGAGCCAAAATTTGAATTCAGGTTTATGTCCAAAAGCCATGGTCTTTTCACACCACATCCGTCTAAAGCCCAAACACCGTATGTTGGCGATCCAGGTCTTCCATGATATGGCTCCACCTACCCTTCCCAACCTCTCTCATAATCTCCTCTTTATACCCACTCTATTCCCAGCCAGGCTTCTTGCTGTTTCCCAAAGCTTCCCTGCATTCTCCTACCTTTGTATATCCTTTACACAGGGTGATGAGACCTTTCCTTGTTAAGGCCCAGCGCAAATGCCATTTCTTCCATAATGCCTTCCCCTCTACCACTCCATTCACCTACAGATATACTCGAATCCTGGCCAAAAGTTCTCTCCCTTTTCTGAATTACCACAACACTAATTGTAGCCCCATTTTAACTGTAGCCCAAATCACTAAGTGTAGTCATTTGAGTGGAGCTTATAACCCCAACTCCTACTTTAAATCCTTGAGGACAGGTACCCAAACTTTCCACCCTTGGTCCCAGCAAGTGGAGGTAGCCATGGTAGGGATTCAGTTAATGTTCAAGGTGTGAATTATTAGTGGGAATTAGGATTGCAAGGTAAAAGGAGGTTGAGCGTCGTGATGAGGATTTTTGCTCTTTGATGAGAAAGCCCCCGGAGGATTTTGATCAGAGCAAGGCCATCAGAAGTCGTGTTTTTAGAATAAGTAATGAAGATTCAAAATACAGGTTAGAGAGAGCTATGCTGGATGAAAGTCTCAGCTGTGATGCATTAACTCCGTGACTTTCAGCAAGTTGCTTTCCTAACAACTTTATTGAGATATAGTTTACATAACACAAAACAATCACCCTTTTAAAGTGCAATATTCAGTGTTTAAAATATATTCACGGTGTCCCGCAGCCATCACGACCAATCCAGAATATTTTTATTACTCTGGAAATTAAAACCCCATGCCCATTAGCAGCAGTTCCCCATTTCCCCCCAAACCTGCCAACCCTTGGCAACCACTAATGTCCTTTCTGTCTCTATGAATTTACCTGTTCTGGGCATTTCATATGAATGGAATCATACAATATGTGATCAGCCTCTTTCACTTGGCATAATGTTTTCAAGGTTTGTCCATGTTGTAGTATCTATTATTCCTTTTTATTGCTGAATATTATTCCATTGTATAGACGCACTCATTTTATCTATCCATTCATCTCTGGATAGACATTGGGTTTTTCCCATATTTTGACTATTATGAATAACATCACTATAGACATTCACGCACAAGTATTTTTGTGAACATATGTTTTCAATTATCTTGGTTATATACCTAGGAGTGGAATTGCTGGGTCACATGGTAACTCTAATATTCAACTTTTTGAGGAACTTTACCATTTTACATGCCCACCAGCAGTGTGTGAGGGTTCAAATTTCTCCAAAAGTCCTCATCAAAACTTGTTATTTTCTTGGTTTTTAAAATTATAGCCATCCTACTGGTTGTGAAATGGTATCTTGTGGTTTTGATTTGCATTTCCCTAATAACTAATGTTGTTGAGCATCTTTTCATGTTCTCATTTGCTATTTGTACAGCTTCCTTGGTGAGATTTCTATTCATATTCTTTGCCTATTTTAAAATTAAGTTATTTAACTTTTTATTGTTGAATTGTAATTGCTCTTTACACAGTCAGGATACAAGTCCCATATCAAATATACGATTTACAAATATTTTCTCCCATTCTGTGTGTTGTCCTTTCACTTTCTTGAAACACAAATGCTTTTAATTTCAATGAAGTCCAATTTATCTATTCTTTCCCTTGGTTTCTTGTGCTTTTGGTGTCGTAGCTAGGAAATTTTGAATCCAAGACTATAAAGGTTTGCATCTCTGTTTGCTTCTAAGAATTTTATAGTTTTATCACTTACATTTAAGTTTGTGAGCCATTTTGAATTAGTTTTTATATGGTGTGAGGTAGGGGTCTAACTTTGGTTTTTTTGCATGTGGATATCCAATTGTCCTAGAGCCATTTGTTGAAAAGACCATTCTTTCCCAATGAATTATATTGGCACCTTGCCAAAAACCAATCAGCCATAAATGTATGGCTTTATTTCTAGTTTCTCAATTCTTTTTCATTGATCAATGTGTCTATACCTGTATTCTATGCCGGATCACATTCTCTTGATTACTGTTACTTTGTGGTACGTTTTGAAATCAAAAAGTATGAGTGCTCCAACTTTGTTCTTTTTTCAAGATTATTGTGGCTAATCTGGATTCCTTACATTTCCATACGACTGTTACAATCAGCTTGCTAACCTCTGCAAAAAAAAAAAAAAAAAAGACACCTAAGATTTTGATAGGAATTGTGTTAAATCTGTAAATCAATTTGGGGAGTATTGCCATCTTAACCATATTAAGTCTCCCTATCCACAAACATGAGATGCTGGAGCAAGACACTTAACCTCCTTGAGCCGCATCTGCTTTAGTTCTCAAATGGGAATATTAATAGTCATTCTATCTTACAGGATGTTGTGAATATTGCATGAGAAAACTCTTCTTAAGTGGGTTATTCATAACAGCATTATAGGAATCGGTATAACTTCTTGAGGTGATAACTCTGGAGCACTAAAAACATCAGTGTGTGATCATCCTTTTTTAAAGCATATTTATTTTTGAGAGACAGACACAACGAGCAGGGGAGGGGCAGAGAGAGAGGGGGACAGAGGATCCGAAGCGGACTCAAACCCACCAACTGTGAGATCATGACCTGAGCCAAAGTCAGAAGCCTAACAGACTGAGCCACCCAGGCACCCCTCATGGTCATCTTAAAACCAGTTTAATTTCTTTACAGCCACATTTCCTATGTATACAGTGCCTGTTGTGTGTTTGGTGCATAGTAGGCTCCATGGTATAGTCTTCAAAAGTGCAGGCTCTAGAGCCAGACAACCTGCTTTCAATTCCCAGTGGACCACCCCATTTGACCTTAGACAAGTTACCTCCCTTTCTGGCCCTCAGTCTTCTCATTTGTAAGATGGGGACAATAATAGCACCTACTTCATAGAGTTCTTGTAAATATTGGATGAATTAATTCATATAGAGTGCTTGGAAGCATGCCTGACACAGCATTCAATAAGTGTCACTCATCATTACAGTATCATATAGAAGCACTTTAAGGCCCTACCCCTAGTGACATTTACAAACAGATACTTGTGATGTTGCCTCCAGACGCTTGGTTTGCATGATTTGAGTAAGTCAAGCATTTGCTTGGAGTTGGAAGGACTACCCTTTGCAAACTAGACTGCGATGGAAGTTCACGCAAAATAAGCTGGAGTCTACAATTTTCCTGGCTGGATATATGAATAGATAATGGCTTTTAAAATGCATTTGAGGGGCGCCTGGGTGGCGCAGTCGGTTAAGCGTCCGACTTCAGCCAGGTCACGATCTCGCGGTCCGTGAGTTCGAGCCCCGCGTCGGGCTCTGGGCTGATGGCTCAGAGCCTGGAGCCTGTTTCCGATTCTGTGTCTCCCTCTCTCTCTGCCCCTCCCCCGTTCATGCTCTGTCTCTCTCTGTCCCAAAAATAAATAAACGTTGGAAAAAAAAAAATTAAAAAAAAAAAAATAAAATAAAATAAAATGCATTTGACATCGTGCAAAGTAAAGCCATTCTTAGTTATCAAGAACACATGCAGATTGCTTGGGATAATGGTTTCGTGGAAAACCAGTGCAATGATATTGCATCATTTCCTTTGTAGGAGTCTCTTTCTCTCCGCTTCTAGGTTTAGCTTATTAGAAACAGCTAGGGGAGACAGTCAGAGCTGTACTTGTACATCCATGCTGTGCCTGTCTCTGTGCCCTCGCACACAGTATGATCCCTGATGGCATCTGGTTCTAGCGAGGTTGCATTGGATTGCTTGCTGGTAAAGCATTCTGCCTGCTTTCCAGTCCTCTTGAAGCTTGAGATCAGGGAAATCGTTTCTGAAATTGCTGCAGTCAGGAGCAGACTGGGAATCAGGGCATCCAATCCCAAAACAATAGCCAGAAAAGGAAACAGCGAAATTTCTCTTAGAACCAGAAGACCAGGGGGCTTAAAAGGGCCCTCTAGAGGCCATCTGTATCCTAATTCACCCCTTGGCTTCTAGGAAGGCCTATAGTAAAATCATGTGGAACAAACTGGTGTGTGGCCCCCACTCCTGCACTCTCTGATACTTCGTCTCCTTCTCAACTGAGGGGAGATGGACTTTGGGATACTGGGGCCTTTAAATGGAGTTTAAGGGATAAAGCCCTAGCTAGGAAATCTTTCCTTCTCAAATCCCTCAATTCCCCAGCATGGAAAGCCCAAGAAACAAAAGAGCAAGGGAGAAAAAGGCCAAATAGCAACAGATCCCTTGTGCCGGCCAAGTGTTGCTTAGCAGAGCAACCTGGGTATTGGATGTGGGTACAGCCTTATGGAAGCAGTAGAATGAATAAGTCAAAGGCAGGGAAAACCAGCAGGAGCCTTGTAATCTAACCTTACAGGGAGGCTCTGATGCTCTTACCAATATTTGAGACGTTCTAATGAAATGATTCCCTCTGCTGCTGACAATAATTCAAAATAACTTAATGCAGCACAAGGCTAGTAGGTACTGGTGAGAGTCTAATGTGAGCCCTGAGAAGAATTGCATTCGTTTCTTTTAAAACCTAGGATTGTGCTCTCAATCTCCTTGTTCTCTTCTCCCAAATCCTGTTTTCTATTTGGCCCCTGTTGCATTCATCACCACCAAAAAGCTCTTGCATTCACCATGTTTTCAAATTAGGCTTCCGTTCTCCCTGCTCATCGTTAAGATTCGTGGTCTTCCTAGTACAGATACAACTAAATACAAGGTAGAAAGAAATCTGATTGAACGTATTCAGTCTAAGAGACGATTGAAAGCTCTTGAATGATCTCAGGACTGCATTTAAAAAGAAGATCAGGTTCATCCAAATTAATTTCTGATCCTGGGAACATTGAAATTAAGTGTTTTGATGATTTTTTTCTAAAGGGAAGAGAAAGGGGCTTCTTGTCGGACCACACACGACTTTGCCCACACTGCTTTCACTATATTCTAATTGTAAATGCATCCATAACAGGGAATGTGGTCACAACCTCCAAAAGCTCACCGACTCAGAGCACAAGGACTTGGGGGCACCTGGGTGACTCAGTTGGTTGAGTGTCAGACTTTCGATTTCGGCTCAGGTCATGATCTCATGGTTCGTAAGATCGAGCCCGGTGTCGAGTTCCACACTGACGGCACAGAGCCTGCTTGGGAATTCTCTCCCTCTCTCTCTGCCCCTTCCCTATTCATGCTCCTTCTCCCTCTCTCTCTTAAAATAAATAAACAAACTTTAAAAAATCAAATCAAATCAAATTTTTAAAAAAGAAGCGCAAGGCCTTGGCGCATTAGCTTTTAAATGAAAGTGAGAATCAGAGCTTTGGACGTTGTTTATTGAGTCTCTGTAAAACTTCCCAGATGGTGTCTCCCTGGAGGAAGCCTCCTTTCTCTGTTTTACATCTACACAGCAGTCTGACCAAGACTAATGATTGCTCTGTCTTGGAGTTTCCTTGCTGAGAGGGCAGTAGGTATGAGATGAAGGAGAAGATAGGCATCAAGATGGAGTTTAGAATTTCAGACGCTCTAATGGGGAAAGAGAGAGCCCCTTGGTGTATGTCAGCCTTAGCCAACTGGGTTGATGATGTGTTTCTTGCCCTTTCAATTTGACAGTTGGTGGAAATCAGTATGGGACTGAAACACAATTGTGAAACAGGCATGCATTGTTCCACAGGCCAACTCACTAGAGACAACAAGGGAGACATTCTGCGGTGAGATTCCACCTGACTGGCCTGTGACTGATTTGCAGATGCATGGCTGCGCTCGAGCTTTGGAAACACACTCTACCCTAAGCTTTTTCCCTTGGAGTTTCCATCTAATCGTCAGGACCACCCTCCTCCCCCCACACAAAGACACATTATGCAGTTTGCAGCTGTGGTAACTGTACCTGTGGTGAAGAAACACCATCGCTCTGAATGACGGAACAGCCAAACAAGACCCAAGAGAAAGGGAAAGCTAATGAGCTGAAAGATTGCAAAACTTTCAAAGCAGGCTGCCTGGAAACGTTGAAAAGGTCTTTAATGCTGATGGATTTAGCTGCTTAATACCTTTAAGAGAAACAGTGATGGGTGCCTGGGTGGCTCAGTCTGTTGAGTGTCCAATTCAGTTTCTGCTTAGGTCATGATCTTGCAGTTTGTGAGACTGAGCCCCACTCAGGCTCTACACTGATAGCATGGTGGTCTCTCGGGATCCTCTCTCTGCCCCTTCTCTCTCTCTTTCTCTCAAAATAAATAAAAAACATTAAAAATCGTTTAAAAGAAAGAAGCAGTGATATTTAATGTTTATTAAGAATTGCTATTTTGGGGTGCCTGGGTAGCTCAGTCGGTTAAGCGTCCGACTTCAGCTCAGGTCACGATCTCACAGTCCGTGAGTTCGAGCCCCGCGTCGGGCTCTGGGCTGATGGCTCAGAGCCTGGAGCCTGCTTCCAGTTCTGTGTCTCCCTCTCTCTCTGCCCCTCCCCCGTTCATACTCTGTCTCTCTCTGTCTCAAAAATAAATAAACGTTAAAAAAAAAAAAAGAATTGCTATTTTTATCTCTTCATTGACACCTTGCTCTTTAACCTGTCCAAAACATCTTTCCAAGTGGCTCTTTTTTTAAATTTTTTTCAATGTTTATTTATTTATTTTGAGAGAGAGGCAGACAGACAGACAGAGTGTGAGTGGGGGAGAGTCAGAGAGAGAGGGAGACACAGAATCTGAAGCAGGATCCAGGCTCTGAGCTGTCAGCATAGAGCCCGACACGGGGCTCAAACTCATGAACCGTGAGATCGTGACCTGAGCCAAAGTCGGGCGCTTAACCGACTGAGCCACCCAGGCACCCTTTCAAGTGGTTTTCAATCATGATTGTGAATCAGAACTACTAACAAAATGGTTTTTTTTTTTTTTTTTAATCTAGATGACCTAGTCCCACCCCATAGCTACTAAATAAGTCCTTGGAAATAGGGCTTAAGGATTCACATTCAAAAGAAAGTTTTCCAGGTGATTTTTGAGGCATGGCCAAAGTTGCAGATCACTGCCTCAGCACCAGATGGATTAATTTTACCTTTGCAACAACTCTTTGAGGTAACAAAGGCTCGTGGAAGTTTAATGATTGGCCAAGACGACAGAGCTAGAAATGCACTAAGCAAAGATTCAAAGCCAGGCCCATGGCTCAAAAGGACATCCATATCTTTCCATTCTATCACACTAATGAGCCATGCATAATGTTTCTCAGTACTCTGAAATTGACCTCTTTTCAACCAGATGTCCTGACCTTTAGAGTAGAGTAGCTACATTCTCTAGTAGTTCCTAGCCCTTTCTTGGTTTCTAATTCTATCATATCTACTCTTTTAAATCTAACCATCATTTTCCTGGAAACTGAGCAATTCTGTATTCTCCTTATATTTATTATATTTATTATATTTATATATATAATATAAATATTTATATTACATTCTTACTCTCAAGCCTCCATCATATCCTCTCCTTCTTTGGTGGTATGGAGAGGTTGTTCTTAATGGTTTCTAAAATCATTGAGCCCTTCTGGGTATTGGCTTTCCTGGCCCTGTTATTGCAGGGTCATTCCACCCATTTATATTTGTGTTTGAACCAGTGTCCATTCATTCATCTTTTGTCAATGTATTTTATAAATATTTGCACATGTATGGGTTATATGTACATGTGTATATAGGTCCTTCAATGTTATGAATCATAAGATACTTTTTTTCTAGAAAGAATTTTAGAAATCTTATTTGTTCCAATGGTTTTCAAATTTTTCTAACCACAGAACTCTTTCTCCGTGCAAACTTCCGTTCAGAATCCCAGTGTATAAAACAAATATCAGTAGAACCTGGTAGAGCAAGAAAGGATTCATCTCTTTGGACCTTGAAGCAACTGCACAGCACAATTTGAAAAACACAGTTCTTGTCCGCTCCCCCAATTTCCTGATGAAGAAATTAAGGTCCAGAGAAGTAAATCAGCATTCCCAAGGTCACGTAGCATGCAATAAATCAAGACTAAAAATCAAATTTCCTAATTTGATGTCCGATGTCCTTTCTAAGACACTTGATATGGTAAAGATGGAAACCAGAACCATGTGGATAATGTCCTGGAGAACACTCCAGGTATAAGTTAGAGGAATAATATTTAGAGTTAATACACCTGGGGACACCTGAGTGGCTCAGTCAGTTAAGCATCTGACTCTTGATTTCCGCTCAGGTCATAATTTCATGGCTTGTGAGTTCGAGCCCCGTGTCGGGCTCCGTGCTGACGGTGTGGAGCCTGCTTGGGATTCTCTCTCTCTCTCCCTCTCTCTCTGCCCCTCCCTGCTTTCTCTGTCTCTCTCTCTGCCCCTCCCTGCTTTCTATAAATAAATAAATAAATAAATAAATAAATAAATAAATAAGAACTTTTAAAAAACAGTTAATATAGCTTGAACTCTTATTATTGCCAAGCACTTTTACTGCTATCCTCGGACTGTTTTAGAGAGCCTTCATCTGAATTACAGGACCCTGACTGCTTCATTTACATGTCTCTGAATGTCTTTTGAACGCATCCACCATCTTTTTCTCTCCATTCCCATGACTAGTGTCTTAATTCAGGCCCACATTGTCCCTCTTTTTTTAAAAAAAACATGGCAGCTTTATCGGGATATAATTCACAGGCCATAAAATTCACCTACTTAAACGTTACACAACACAGTGGTTTCTAGTATATTCATAGGAGTCATCCAACCATCCCCACAATGTAATTTTAGAACATTTTTATTACTCCCCAAAGAAACCCCATACCCGTTAGCAGTCACTCCCCATCCTCCCCTTCCTGAAGCCCTGGCTACCACGAATCTGCTTTCTCTCTCTATGAATTTACCTATTCTGGACATTTCATATGAATGGAATCATACAATATGTTGTCTTTTATAACCGACTTTTTTTTTTTTTTTTTTTTTTACTCAGCATGAGTTTTTTGAAGTTCATCCATGTTGCAGCATGAATTAGTGCTTCATTCTTTTTTATGACTGACATCTATTTCATTACATGGATATACTACAATTTGTTTATCCATTCTTCAGTTGGTAGACCTCTTATCTCTTGTTCTAATGACTGAAATAGCCTCTAACCTGTATTCTTATCTCCATTCTTCCCATTGCTATCAGAAACATTTTGTAGAAGTATCTATTTGCCGTTACTACCTCGGTGGTTCCCCATTTTTTTAAGTTTATTTATTTTGAGCGGGGGAGGGGCAGGGAGAGGAGAGGAAGAATCCTAGGCAGGCTCCCCACTATCAGTGTGGCGCCCAGTAAGGGGCTCAAACCCCACAAACCATGAGATCATGACCTGAGCTCAAGAGTGGGATGCTTAACCGACTGAGCCACCCAGGTGCCCCAGGGGTTCACCCTTCTGAGCAGGAAATCACAAACCTAACTGCCTCTGGAGGCGAGACAGGTCGTGCAAAAATGTGACGTTATGAGATGCAAGACAATTTTGAGTGGTAAGTTCAGTGGTCAGTCACGAGTGAAGCCCTGCTTAAAGCCATTCAAATTTGAATTTAAAAAAACACTCTGCTCATATAACAAATAATCAGGCTCCTTTTCTCCATGCCTTGTCTACAGAACAAAGGCCAAACCACTCAGGAAGGCTCTTTATCATTACCGGACCCTAGTTTTATTTCCCTGTTCCTATCCTGCTTCTCTTCCTCCTCCCTTCCATTCCCTCCTACTCCATGCTCTAGGAAGGAAATGTTATAGGAAGGGCCCACATTAACCCTTCACAATTTGAGGACTTTCTGCCTCGTTGTTCCCTCTGCCTTGAATGCCCTTCTTTTACTTCTCTTCCTAGAGAGTTGATTCCCCATCCTTTAAGATCCTGCTTGGGGCGCCTGGGTGGCTCAGTCGGTTGAGCGTCCGACTTCGGCTCAGGTCATGATCTCGCGGTCTGTGAGTTCGAGCCCCGCATTAGGCTCTGTGTTGACGGCTCAGCACCTGGAGCCTGCTTCGGATTCTGTGTCTCCCTCTCTCTCTGCCCCTCCCCCTCTCATGCTCTGGTTCTCTCTCTCTCTGTCAAAAATAAATAAACATAATAAAAACATTTAAGATCCTGCTTGAATTAAACATCACCTACTCTAGCACCCTTCGTAGTATACATCCACTGTCATGCCTACCTCACTGCAGTGAAACATCCTTTGTACAGGTCTATCTCCCCTCCACACTGTGAACTTCTCCAAGGCAAACATGTTGTTCTAGTCAATGTGGTATTTTTAGAACCCCATCAAAATGCTATTGAAACTCTCGAGGTAGGTTGTTGGTTTTCTTGTCCCACAGAGCATGTGTTTCCAGCTACCAATGTTCTCCAGCTAGTTATTGTCTGGGTATAGATAATCCTGTGTGTCCAGTAGTCCACAAAGAGGAGGCTCCTACTACCCTATTTGGCCAAGAACAAGGGAAATGCTACCTTCTCTGCCTTTCCCTGGAGCAACCACTCAATGGACCTCAAGGAAGGCTTAAGCAGGCTCTGGGAAGGCTCTGGGTCCAAAGCCATCTGAAGTGTCTCACACCTCATAGAGGATGAACCTCTTTGTCAAGGCCTGGGAAGCGGAGTAGGATGTTCCCAACCACGTGATCCCTGGGCCTCTGGAGAGTTGTCTACATGAACTTAACTCATTCTCCAGCTGGCCCCTTTCCATGTCCTTTCCCACAGTCCCCAGCCCTTTCTCTCATCTTTGTCCCAGCCTCTTCCAACCCACCTAACCTCTTTTCTCAGTCACTTCTCCCAACAGCAATAATCAAGCCTCAAGACCCATCAACCTTCCCTCTGACTTGCAAATTGTGCAGGCTCAGAGGAAGCACTGGATGTCAATTACTTTTTCTTCTTTTCTCAGTTCCCGCTGGGCTGCAGGACCAGAGGTGAGTATTGGTCACAAAGGAGATAGGGTACACTGCTGATTTTCTACTCAAGTCTGTGGGCTTGTTCACCCTCCAAAATGTTTGTGATTAAACTCTTCTTAGTTATGAGAAATTCACTGTCCTCTTTAACATAACTAGGACTCTTATTTCTTATGAACTAGTACTTTTGTCTTATGCTAAGAAAACATTTGCTATTTTCCCTTCTTTTTTTCCCTTCCTTCTTTCCCTTCTTTTTTTCCCTTCCTTCCTTCCTTCCTCTCTCTCTCTCTCTCTCTCTCTCTCTCTCTCTCTGCAGAAGCAGTGGAAGGGGGAGGGCAAGAAGATAGTTAAACATAGCTTGTTACATATTTTATTTGTCCAAAGCAAAGGTCTCAAGAAGGATAATTTCCATTAGTGAAATACAATTGCACACACTTTTATTAAATGTCTTCTATGTGTCAAGCAATGTCCTGATTGTGATTTGTTTCAATGAGCCAGTATTATAAAATTCCTCCAGACCTGGCCAAATCCAGGAACCTAGGACTTGATGCCAAACCCCAGGATTTGCTCTAGTGGATAAGTTTTTATACAAGGTCAATTGCATTTAACACAGCCAAAAGGGTTGGTTATTTTGGTAGCAACCTAGAAGTACTGCTCCCAGTGTTCTCTGCACCAGTGTTCATTCAATAAACAAGTATGGATTTATCACCTACTATGTTCCAGACGCCGTATCAATAGTCATGGATACCATGATGAAAAAGATGTCTCTGTCTCATAGAGAAGGCAAATACATATACTACTAAATGCATTACAGTTTGTTGAGCGATATAATCAAAGTACGAACAAAGTGATTTAGTGCAGAGGTTTGCAAACTGCCCACCACCTGTTTTGTGAATAAAGTTTTATTGGCACACAGATACACCCATTCATTTACTTATTGTCTATGGCTGCTCTGTGCTACAATGGCAGAGTTGTGCAATATTGCCCACTCCTTCCTTAGAGAAACTAAGTCTGTTTGGGGTAAACTAAAAAGCCTCAAATTGTAAGACTCAATTGGAATTTAAGCTGGAACTTCTAGAATTAGTCTTCCATTTTTAGGTACATAAGAGAGGCAAAAAATATTACAGACAGAAAAATCATAAGTGCAAAGAAGTTGAGCAGAGATATGGAGATATTAAAAAAAACATAGCCTTCACTAAAGACCATTGGATTTTGGGGACACGTGGGAGGCTCAGTCAGTTGAGCGTCTGACTCTTGGTTTTGGTTCGGGTCATGTTCTGGCAGTTCATGGGATCTAGCCCCTGTCGAGTCCCGTGTCAGGCTCCACACTGACAGTTGACAGTGTGGCTCCTGCTTGGGATTCTCTCTCCCTCTCTCCCTGCTCCTGCCCAACTCGTGTGTGCGCACTCTCTCTCAAAATAAATAAACATTTTTAAAAAACATCGAATTCTACAGGGCACCTGGGTGGCTCAGTTGGTTGGGCGACCGACTTCGGCTCAGGTCATGATCTCACAGTTTGTGAGGTCGAGCCCCGCGTCGGGCTCTGTGCTGACAGCTCAGAGCCTGGAGCCTGCTTCAGATTCTGTGTCTCCCCCTCTCTCTGCCCCTCCCCTGCTCACGCTCTGTGTCTGTCTCTCAATAATAAATAAATGTTAAAAAAATTTTTTAATAAAAAAAACATCGAATTCTATATTTTCTTGTTTTGAATTCTGTATTTTAAATGGGTGAATTATACAGTATGTGAATTATATATGAATAAAGTCTTTTTTTAAACGCATTACCTACCTGGGAACTGGTTCCATCTGTTTCAATGGAGCACTCCATCGAGCGGGACAGTTCCATGCGGTGCTTATAATGACAAGAAGTTTAGGGGCGCCTGGGTGGCTCAGTCGGTTGAGCGTCTGACTTCGGCTCAGGTCATGATCTCACAGTCTGTGAGTTCGAGCCCCGCGTCAGGCTCTGGGCTGATGGCTCAGAGCCTGGAGCCTGCTTCCGATTCTGTGTCTCCCTCTCTCTCTGCCCCTTCCCCGTTCATGCTCTGTCTCTCTCTGTCTCAAAAATAAATAAATGTTTAAAAAAAAATTTAAAAAAAGAAGTTTAACCTCTCTGGTTCCCAGGCTCTATGGCAACCAAAATCACTACCACACATTTCCAAACATCCCTAAGAAGGTAGTAACAGGCTCACTGAGAGCCATTAATAGTTCAGTGTGACGAGTATAGGGCGCATGGAAAGAGCAGCAGGAAGTGGCAGGCTAGGGAGTTTACATGTTAACCAGCAGTCGGTCCTCCTCTCCATCTATAGCTCAGGGACTAAGATCTCTCCTTTGGAAAAAGCCAATCTCTCCCTCTAAAGAAGGCCTTTCTGTAATATCGCAAGATCAGCCTGAGACAGAAAGTCCAGAAAAATCAGATGGCTTCCATGATTCCATCTCCTGCCATTGCCTATTCAGAACGCTGGCCCTCCTACCAAACCGTGGTCAATTGAAGTGAACAAATCAGCTATAATCGCAGACACAGCTGAAATATGCAGCCCCATATTGAACAAACTGGGTCATTAGGCACGCATTACCAACTGGGAACCTTCCCCTTAAAGCTGCTATTAACATGCTGATAAGACATTTTAAACACTCAATAAATAAAAGGCACCTTAAGAATGGTGTAAATGTATTCATATGTTCCAAAGCCCCACAAAGTGACCATGATTTATTTTCATCGTTCCTTTTAAGCCTTGCAACTCCTTTCTTTTCCACACTTATTCAACACTCATTTGAGAGCAGGCACGAAGAGGCGTTCTCAGGAGGAAATGGGTTAACCGTACTCAAATAATAAGCATTTCAACATGCAAAGGGTATTGGGAGGTAGAAATTAAAGATCTCTCTTCTCCCTGACTCTCAAGGTCAGCCAACTCTAAGCAGCAGTAATGTTTCCTGGACCTTGATGAGAAGGGAATATGTGGATTTTGAACAAAATGACAGCCACGCTGATACATTGGTTAGGTTAGGTGTCCAAGAGCACTCGAGGGCAGAGTTCATTTTCCCAGTATATTGGTGAGGGAGGACTACGGAGGTTTGTAACTGCTTCGACTTTAAAGACCCTTTACTGAATATGTTGCAGATTAGACTCCAATCAGCCTACCTTCACTTTGTGCCTCCATCTCATTCACAAATTAAAACAACATTTTATGGGGTCCAGTTTACTCAAAATTGTTGTAATTATTGCTTCATTGATTGCAAACCAGGAACCACCCACTTCTCTTAAATACAGACAGCTGGGCCATCTGTTCCCTATGAATCATGTAAACAGAGAAGACTTGAGAGAAGGATTTAAACACTTTCCAACATGGTTCTGCCTTATTTCAAAACTGCAATCAACTGTCCAGAGACTTAACAGATGCAATGCTTAGGATCTGACCTGCCAACTTGATCCTCTTGTGTAACATAGAAAGTTCTGGTTAGAAAACGAGGTCAAAGCCTCCAACCTAGTCACATTTTTTGTCTTGTTCTTTTATTTTATTTTATTTTATTTTATTTTATTATTTTATTGTATTTTTTTTGCTGTATCACATCTCTGTACTTTTATTTTTTTATTTTATTTATTTATTGTTTTAATATAATTTATTGTCAAGTTGGCTAACATACAGTGTTTAAAGTGTGCTCTTGGTTTTGGGGGTAGATTCCCATGGTTCATCGCTTACACACAACACCCAGCACTCATCTGTTCATTTAATTAAGGTTTTATTTTATTATCTAGGAAAATACATAAACGTGAAATAAAAATTCAAGCAGTACAGAATAGTACAAATGAAAAATAAAATGTTCCTTTTTTGCCCCTTGCTCCCAGGCAAATCCCTTCAGACCTTTGACTTTTCTGTGTTTGGTACTTTTGATGTTAATTCCATCATTCTGGTTCCTGATTTACCAACTTTAATCTGTGTCTACTGAGCTTGGCTTCCTCATCTTCTCTTTTAATGCAGGCAAGAGCCTACTCATTAATCCTACCTCTCTTTCTCTCTCCCTTGAAATTTCTGTTATAGTCTTTAGTTTTAGCTTTTATACAAGTGAACTTTAAAATTTAAATAATACACTAAAGCCTTGACTTCTTAATCCAGCCACTTGGGTTTTATTTTATTATATTTTAATGCAGTGAAACTTAATCTCTTCCTTTTGATGGTTTACACTGTTTGTCTTGTTGAAGAAATCCTTCCCTGCCACAAGGTCATGAAAATATTCTCCTATATTTTATTCTAAAGTTTTGTCTTTTACACTTAAATCCCTAAACCATCTGGAATTGATTGTTCTATATAGTGTGAAGTAGAGATCCAATTTCATTCTTTTCCATATGGATAATTACGTGTTTCAGCACCATTTATTAAATAGTCCAAGCTTGCCTCACTATTTTGTAGTGCTATTTCTGTTATATATTCAGGTGTTATGTAACACTTTCAGTGTAAGTGTTGGTCCGTCTGGGATCTCTGTTCTGTCCTGTTGATCACTTTGTCTGAATTGACCTGCATGCCTTGGTCACCAAGCTTTCTGAACATTGGTTTCCACATCTTGAAATAGAAGATAACAATATTTTGCCTTAACTACCTCAGAAAGCTGTTGGGAAATCAAATGGAATATGCATGTAGACACTTTGACAAATGGGAAGTGTTATTCAAATTATGGAATAAAAACACACTGGCATCAAAGTGGCTATCGGTATCATTTAATTAAACCCTTTATATTTATAGAGGAGGAAAGTGAGATTTATAGCAGACAATCCATCTGCCCACATAGAAGGTATCTTTATTATGCTCCTAGAGTATGCTTCTTGAGGCTTCAGCATAATGCAAAGGGCATTGTACTTCATCCTCCTATAAAATCAAGTCAAGGACTTAATCTTCTAGGACTGTCTGTTGGACATTGTTCATGTTTTTCCCAAATGTGATGTAATTTCTGAAGTTTGACATATTACTTCCGTAGGAGTCTGTGCCTTATGGCCAATTTCAAGGTTGAATGGCACAAATGCAATTTTGCATAGGCCACCTCTGATTTAACACCAGAGATTGATACACATCACAACCACTTAAAGAATGGCATTTATCCAGTTGGTGCCAGTCATGCAGCTATTATGTGTTAAAATAAAAGGCACAGTTAGGTGATTTGTATTGCTGCTTTATGTAAAACAAGAACATCTATTTATAGAAACTGGCCCATTGGCAAATTGGCGGACACACCTGAACAAGAAGACGAAAGTTTGATCTAAACATTAAATGGCAATAAATATAATTAAGACTTTCATTTTCATTACGTTTGAAAAAAGCACGTCTTGGTCAAAGATTGAACTTGGGCAGATAGTCTATAAACAGTATATAACTATTATCATATGATAAAGTGGGATTATAAAAGCATTATTTTTCATTTGTACTGTGAAATATGCTTTTCACACAAAATAGAATATTGTATATTCTGTTTTATATATTAAATATACCTACAGTTTAAAATTAATAATAAAAAATAAAACAACCAATGAATCAACCAAGAAATTCTTGGGTCAACCAAGAAATCAAAGAGAAAATTTAAAAATATGGGGACAAATGAAAATGAAAACACACTGGTCCAAAATCTTTGGGATGCAGCAAAAGCTGTTTTAAGAGGGAAGGTGATAGCAATACAAGCCTACCTCAAGGAACAAGAAAATTTTCAGACAAACAACTTAACCTTACACTTAAGAGAGCTAAAAAAAGAAGAACAAATCCAAAGCCAGTTGAAGGAAGGAAATAAGGAATATTAGAGCAGAAATAAGTGAAATAGAGACTAAAAAACAATAGAACAGATCAATAAAACCAGCTTCTGACTCTTGGAAAAGATAAACAAAATCGATAAACCTTTAGCCAGACTCAAAGAGAGATAACTCCAATAAATAAAATCAGAAATGAAGGAGGAAAAATAACCACTAACACCACAGAAATACAAAGGATTATAAGAGAATGTTATGAAAAATTACATGCCAACAAATTGGACAACCTAGAAGAAATGGCTAAATTCCTAGAAACATATAGCCATCTAAAACTTAATCAGAAAGAGAAAATTTGAACCGACCAAATACTAGCAATGAAATTGAATCAGTAATAAAAAATAAACTCCCAACAAACAATAGTGCAGGACCAGATGGCTTCACAGGTGAATTCTACCAAATTAAAGAATAGTGAATACCTATTCTTCCCAAAAAATTTCAAAAAAATAGAAGAGGAATGAAAACTTCCAAATTCATTCTATGAGGCCAGCATCACCATATACCAAAACCAAAGACAGTACAAAAAAAGAGAACTACAGGCCAATATCTCTGATGAACATAGATGCAAAAATCCTCAACAAAATATTAGCAACCCAAATCCAACAATTCACTAAAAAATCACTCACCACCATCGAGTGGGATTTATTTCAACGATGGGAAGGTGGTTCAATATTGATATTGCAAATCAATCAGCATGATATATCTCATTAACAAGAGGAAGAATGAAAACCATGTGACCATCTTGATGGATACAGAAAAAGCATGTGACAAAGTACAACACCCATTCATGATAAAAATTCTCAACAAAGTAGATTTGGAGGGAACATATCTCAACATAATAAAGACCATATATAAAAAACCCACAGCTAACACCATACTCAATGGTGAAAATCTGATAGCTTTCCCTCTAAAATCTGGAACAAGACAAGGATGTCTACTCTCACCCCTTTTTTAAAAAAAAAAAAAATTTTTTAACGTTTATTTATTTTTGAGACAGAGAGAGACAGAGCATGAACGGGGAAGGGGCAGAGAGAGAGGGAGACACAGAATGGGAAGCAGACTCCAGGCTCTGAGCCATCAGCCCAGAGCCCGACACGGGGCTCGAACTCACGGACTGTGAGATCGTGACCTGAGCTGAAGTTGGACGCTTAACCGACTGAGCCACCCAGGCGCCCCTACTCTCACCACTTTTATTCAGCATAGTATTGGAAGTCTTAGCCCCAGCAGTCAGACAAGAGAAGAAATGAAAGGCATCCAAATTGGTAAAGAAGTAAAATTTTCACTATCATCAGATGACATGATACCATATATAGAAAACCCTAAAGAATACACCAAAAAACTACTAAAACTGATAAATGAATTCAGTAAAGTCACAGGATACAAAATTAATATACAGAAATCTGTTCCATTTCTATACACTAATAATGAAGTAGCAGAAAGAGAAATTAAGAAAACAATTCTATTTACCATTGCCCCCAAAAATAAAATACCTAGGAATAAACTTAACCAAGGAGGTAAACAAATAAACACATTTAAAAAATAAAACTACTCCTGTATCTATGACTTACATTAAAATACAGTACATTTCCGATACCTTAGTAGCTCTTAGTTTTTGTTTTAAAACTTACATAAGGGGCACCTGGGTGGCTCAGTCAGTTAAGCATCAGACTCTTGATTTCAGCTCAGGTCATGATCTCATGGTTGGTGGCATAGAACTCCGTGTCAGGCTCTGTGCTGACAGCGTGGAACCTGCCTGCAATTTTCTCTCTCTCTCTTTCTCTCTCTGCCCCTCCCCCCATCTCAAACTAAATAAATAAACGTTTTTTTAAAAAATGTTTTTAATTACATAAAAAGGAATCATACTGTTTGTATTCTTCCATCATTTTTTGTTCTCGTTAACTGAGCCTTAGATACATTTGTAACTTATACAAATTCAACTGTATAATAGGAACAGGAAAGAGGAAAAAAGCAAGAGCAGAAATAGTACAAGAATGATTACTTACATAATGTTAGCAATTCTGTCCCCCATCTAGAGTTGTCAAATAAAATACAGGACACCAGGTTACATTTGAATTTCAGATAAAAAACAAGAAAATTGGTAGTATATCTATTGCCTAGGACATACTCATACTAAAAAAAATTAGTTTATCTAATATTCAAATTTAACTTGGCCTCGTGTTTCATTTTATTTGCTAAATCTGACAACCTCTCCCGTCTCATTCAATGACCCTGTATCTAGAGTGAATGGGTCATTTAAAAAAAAGTGACTCTGATTTCTTTAAGCCTTTTCGAATATCGTGTGACTTTTATAGTGTGACAGTTTCACAATGTTATGTGTAAATCCAGTGCTCAACCATGGGAATAGTAATGTGCTCCAGTGCTGGAGGTAAAACTGGCTTGCTGGAAGATACGTTGTTCTTGAACATGGCACCTTTCCGGGTCATTTTTGAAGGTAATTTTGATGATACACAATTTTACATAAAGTACACACAGCCTCCAATAACAGAGATTCAACTATGGCATTTAAAAAAAAAAAAAGAAATTACTTACTCATATGAACGTAGTCTAGACATAGGCAGTGCAGAGATGATATGAAGGACTCAAGTGTCATCAGGGACTCAGACTCCTATCTTTCTGCTCCACCATTCTTACTGCTGACTTCTATCCTTAAGGTTACTTCATGGTTCAAAATGGCTACTAAAGCTCCAGCCATCAAGTACAAATTCCAGTCAGGAAATATGAGAAGTAGAGGGCAGTATGGGCATGCACCAGCATTCTGTCCAATCTTAAAATAGCTTTCCTGCAAGTTCCTCCTAATAAGGTCCACACTGATCTCATTGACACCGCCCCCCCCCCCCCCGCCCCACCTGAACTGGAAGCTGAGAAATCTAGTTTTGGGTAAGCACATTACCATCCAGGGAAATCTCTTTAACTAAGGAAGAAAGGGAAAATGGATATTGGGTAGGCAATTAGTAGTCTTTTTCACTATTTTTTGCCCATATACTGAATTAAGAACCTACCCCTGAATAAGATAGGACTCCACTGTAACTATTTTCAGAGGAAATTGCCTGAACTCTTACTCATTGCTGTTTTGGTGATAATCATTCCAATTATATTAGCATGTTTGAAAAACAATGTATAGGGGCACCTCACTGGCTCAGTTCATAGAGCCTGTGACTCTTGATCTCAGAGTTGTAAGCTCGAACCCCACATTGGGTGTAGAGATTACTTTAAAATAAAATCTTTGTAGGGGCACCTGCGTGGCTCAGTTGGTTAAGCGACCGACTTCGGCTCAGGTCATGATCTCACAGTCTGTGAGTTTGAGCCCTGCATCGGGCTCTGTGGTGACAGCTCAGAGCCTGGAGCCTGCTTCGGATTCTGTGTCTCCCCGTCTCTCTGCCCATCCCTCACTCACACTCTGTCTCTGTCTTGAGAATAAATACACATTAAAAACAATTTTAAATAAAATCTTTTTTAAAAAAGAAAAACAAGGGGCGCCTGGGTGGCGCAGTCGGTTAAACGTCCGACTTCAGCCAGGTCACGATCTCGTGGTCCGTGAGTTCGAGCCCCGCGTCAGGCTCTGGGCTGACAGCTCAGAGCCTGGAGCCTGTTTCCGATTCTGTGTCTCCCTCTCTCTCTGCCCCTCCCCTGTTCATGCTCTGTCTCTCTCTGTCCCAAAAATAAATAAACGTTGAAAAAAAAAATTAAAAAAAAAAAAGAAAAGAAAAACAATGTATAAATCTTTCTATAAATTTGCCATAAACTTTAATCCAAACTATTACCACGCTGCCATAAATAAGTAGCCCCTTCACTTAAATTCTCACTTCATAAACATCCCATAATTTGTAGCACTTAAGTATTAATGGTTGTACTAATGAAAGCAGTCAATCCTTCTAAAGGAACACTTCAGCTTTACTAACAAACCTAACACCAATTTTTATACCAATAATCCAGAATTTAAAAAAAATTTTTTTAATGTTTATTTGTTTTTGAGAAAGAGAGAGAGAGAGAGAGAGCAGGGGAAGGGCAGAGAGAGAGGGAGACACAGAATCCGAGGCAGGCTCCGAGCTCCAAGCTGTCAGCACAGAGCCTGACGCGGGGCTCGAACCCATGAACTGTGAGATCATGACCTGAGCTGAAGTCGGATGTTCAACCAACTGAGCCACCCAGGCGCCCCTATACCAATAATCCACATTTAAAGGATCTTGCAAATAAGTCATGTACAAGGAAAATCATCATGTTTCCTAAACTCTCTGGAGGGTGATCAGACACACTATTGAACCATGGTTCTGATCTGATGCACCAATTCCCTTAAATGTATCAGCACACCATCATATCCAGTTTGTGGGTTTCCAGAATCTTTGTTTCCCCCTCTGGCCCACCATTTGAAAGGGATAGGAGGGTGCAGTGTAAACAACAGGAAACAAATGCATTTTTCTTTTAAGAAGTACAGAAAAAGTCAGGTAAGGAACAAGTTTGAAATAATGAGATAAAATTTAATGCTAGAGCTATTTATATGGTCTATTTACTAACGATTTGCTGCATCATCAAGAATTCATTTATGGCAAAACTCCACTATGCTCTATAGGATTCCTGCCGGCTCCCTAATCCTCAACTTTTCCATGTGTGAGAACCAGTTCTAGGAACAGAAGTTGTCTTAGTCAGCTCAGGCTGCTATAAGAAAATACAACTTTTTGGGGTGCCTGGGTGACTCAGTTAAACGTCCAACTTCGGCTCAGGTCACGATCTCACAGTTTGTGGCCTTGAGCCCCGCGTCAGGCTCTGTGCTGACAGCTCAGAGCCTGGAGGCTGCTTCGGATTCTGCGTCTCCCTCTCTCTCTGCCCCTCTCCTGCTCGTGCTGTCTCTCTCTCTCTCTCAAAAGTAAATAAACATTAAAAAAATACACCTTTTCATTGTACCCTCACGTGGTGGAGAGCAGAGACAGGAAGAAAGCTCTCTCATGTTCTTACAAGGGGACTCAGCCCCTTCCTGAGGTCTCTATCCCCAAGACCTAATTAACTCTCGAAGGCCCCACCTCCTGATACCATTACACTGAGGGGTTAGGATTTCAACATATGAATTTTGGGGGACACAAAAATGCATGGGCTGTAATGGATGGGCTGTGAGCTCCTCCATCATATTCTCCCCCATTAGCCTCCAAAGTAAAATCCAGGAATAGCTATGTAGTCTGAGTGCAGCCATCTATGGTGTGTAGCTATCTATGGAGGCGAGTAAGTCTAAGTCTGGAGGTGGGAGCCAAGGGACGAAATGCAGTGACATTCATCACTCTATTCCTGGATTTTACTTTGGAGGCTAATGGGGGAGAATATGATGGAGGAGCTCACAGCCCATCCATTATGGACTGCATTTTTGTGTCCCCCAAAATTCATATGTTGAAATCCTAACCCCTCAGTGTAATGGTATCGGGAGGTGGGGCCTTCGAGAGTTAATTAGGTCTTGGGGATAGAGACCTCAGGAAGGGGCTGAGTCATGATCCCCGGGAGATAGGATCAAGCCCCACATCGGGCTCCATGATGAGTGTGGAGCCTGCTTACTACTCTGTTTCTGTCCCTCACCCCCACCCCACGCATGTGCTGTCTCTCTCTCTGGCTGTCTGTTAAAAAAAAAAAAAAAGAGAGGAAAGAAACCAAAAATATGTTGTTTGCTTTCATGTGTGTGTGCCTTTGATCACAGGATTCCCTCAGCTTGGAATATCCTTTTCTGCATCTTCTTTATCAAATCTCAACTCATTTTTCAAGGCCAAGGTCAAGGGATAACTCTTCTGTGAAGCCATCCCTAATCTCCTTAGGCAGAACTAATTTAACCTTCCTCCATCCTTGCAGGTCCCTTTGCTTAGCGCTGGTAAATCTGCCTAACATGCACTTTATTCTGCCTTGTATTAAGCACATTGACATGTTTGTCTCTTCCACTAGATTGTGAGCAACTTATGATCTGGGAACAGATGTTAATTCCTCTTTGCTCGTGACACGGAATCCCTTGGTCCTCGTGGCTCTCCGTTCAAAGTGGTCGTCATCCCATGGTATTATTTGGGGAAAAGATAAACAGTCTTTTCTTTATTCACCACCAACGAAGCATGCATTGAAATGGAGTCACAAAGTTCTCCCAAGACACAGCCCACTATGAGCCAGTATTTAACAAAGGACCGTCTCACGCTGCATGCAAAGGAGTGTTTGTATTGCAGAGCATATTTTGGAAAGTCTCCACTGTGCTCTTTGGAAAACACGAGCCAATCACCACTGAAATCTATGCCTGTGTCTATTACCTATTCCTCGGCATCTGTTCTTGCTGTCTCCATGGGAAAGAGGTTTTCTTTAAGGTACAAACCAGAACTTTCCTTATCTTATCAGCCAGCTTCACAATCAATTGGTGTCTAACCGCAATCCCAGAGGGAAGTTAGAGGAGTAGCCACATATTTCCAACACCCAGATATTGGTTGGGAGGGGCCCTGTGCTGATCTGGCTCTTATTCTGGTCCAGTGGAACACTCGAGGGAGGAACAGTCTACCCGCTCATCAGTTGGGTTTTCTTTGTTCATTATTGCAGACACATTCATGCAAATACCAAACCTCTAAAGGAAGCACTTTGAATCACAATTCAGTCGACAGCCTGGGCTCCGTTTGAACTCTGGGAACACACATTTCAAAATGAATATCAGGGTTTTTGCCACTGCAGTCCTTCTGGCTGGATAGGGCAAGAGCTTGGCAAGGGAGGTGCAGTAATAAGAAAAATGATCAGCAGCCTCTTTGCTTCTTCAGCCAGGCTACCAGACAAACCTGAATCCCCAAAGTGATTTGCACCCAGTGATGCTGCCTTCTGAGAGCAAAAAACCTCTGTAAATGTGGGTAGAGTAGAAACAGCAGGGATTAGTGGAATGCATAAGCTGAGATCATGGCTCGGCACCCCGAAAGCATTCACCCAGCTGGGGGGTAATAGGAAGCCCCTTCCATTGATGCGCAATATTTTTGGATTTTTCCATGTATTCATGGCTCATCTTTTTCTCACAATAACTATGGAATACTAAGTTGGACCTATCGGGTTGATTCTCTAGAGGTGTGATTGCCTCCCCAAAGCCCCACAGCCTTTACTCACCCTCAATCTGAAATCCGAAATTTCCTTTAGTTCCGGCTTACAGCCCTGCTAAATTGCAAAGCCTTCAGGACAACTAAACTTGTAGGCAGCATTTTGAAAGGACCTGAAAGCAGGTTTTGATAAAGATGAAATAAAGATACTAGGCCTTAGAAGGTGGCTGACACCAGAGGGTAGAGAATATAAGCACGATCTACATCAGGGCTCTCGGATGAAAATAATACTTCATTGTTGAACACCAGCCATGTGTCAGGCACAGCTCTAAGCCCCTTTCATGGAATGTTTCACTTAATACTTGCACTAACCCTCTGAGGACATAAAACTACTATCCCCATTTTGCAGATGGAAATACTGAGGCACAGAGAGGTTAAGTAATGTTCTTTGTTTTTTGTTTTGTTTTTGTTTGTTTGTTTGTTTTTAGAGAGAGAGCACCCGAGCAGGGGAGAGTGGCAAAGGGAGAGAGAAAATCTTAAGTGGGCTCAGTATGGAGCCCAACATGGGGCTCGATCCCATGAACCCTGGGATCATGACCTGAGCCAAAATCAAGAGTCAGATACCCAACCAACCGAGCCGCCCAGGCGCCCCAGAGGTTAAGTAGTTTTACAAGGTAATTTACTGGCGGAGCCAGAATTTGGATATGGTAGCAGTGGACATTGGTAAATGTTGATGGTAACATGTGTGAGATATAGTGCTAAGCACTTCCCATGAATTATCTCATAACAAATCCTCCAAAAACCCTTGACAGCCAGTGCCATTATTAATCCCATTTGACAGATTAAGAAAGTGTGGTTCAGAGAGTTAAGTTATTTCGCCATGGTCACATAGCAAATAACTGACAAATAAGCCAATATTCCAACGTAAGCACTTTGGTTCTGTGGCCTGCACTCTTTTTTTTTTTTTAATGTTTATTGATTTTTAAGAGAGAGAGGCAGAGCATGAGCAGGGGAGGGGCAGAGAGAGAGGGAGACACAGAATCTGAAGCAGGCTCCAGGCTCCGAGCTGTCGGCATGGAGTCCCACATGGGGCTCGAACTCACTAACTGCAAGATCATAACCTGAGCCGAAGTCAGATGCTTAACCCACTGAGCCACCCAGGTGCTCCCTGTGGGCCGAGCTCTTGACAGCTATCTTATACTGGTGTGCGGTGGCCGCCTGACCACTTCCCACAGAGATGCCCTACGGCTTGGGATTTAGTGGCCAAGGCCTCTCCCGGTCCTGCCTCTGTCAAATAAGTAGCTCGAAGGCAGCTTCTTAGGTTTTGGTTATTGCACAACAGTTTGGTGAATTGGTTGCTGTTTTCTTGCGGTATTCTGAAGCTGAGAATTCCTGAAGATCTGATCTAAGAACACTATAAAGAATAAATAACCCCAGAATGTCCCCTCCTAATCCGTTCCCTCTCCCTCTTCAGGTCTTACAGGAAGTACATTGGCAATTATCACAAGAAAACCAATCATTCAGCCAGCACTACCTAACAAATCGCCCTGAAACTATTTTAGAAGTGACAGATGAGGATAAGGTCCCGGAAGGCACATGTTCCTGCTGCCTTAATTGCTGCCTGACTAAAAACATGAGGCAAACAATATTGAGAATCTTATCTCTGACATGCACTACCTCAGACGGCAGAAGAAACTGTACATGTACCTATCAACTAGGCCTACCGAAGCCTTGTTTGCTCAATATTAATTAAGAGATGTTAATATAACCCAGCATCTGTGAACAAGCCGAGAAGACATCTGTGGATGACTGAGACAAGTACTTCGTATCTTTAGAGCCCTTTTAATAGATTAAGTAGCTCAAGGTGCTTTTTTTAAAATTTTGTTTAATGTTTTTATTTAGTTTTGAGACAGAGGGAGACAGGGCATGAGCACGGAAGAGGCAGAGAGAGAGGGAGACACAGAATCTGAAGCAGGCTCCAGGCTCTGAGCTGTCAGCACAGACAAGGGGCTCGAACTCGCAGACCGCGAGATCATGACCTGAGCCGAAGTCGGAGGTTCAACCGACTGAGCCACCCAGGCGCCCCTCAAGGTGCTTTTATAAACACTGGAATTTAACCTTCTAATACCTCTAGGATATAAGAAAAGGGTGAAGGTTTAGTCCTCCCTATTTGATAACAAGAGAGAGAAACAAAGATATTAAACAAAGCGGGTCTCCAGATTTGGATTTCACTGCTATGTTTTTATTTTTTTAATTTTTTCATGTTTATTTATTAGTTTGAGAGAGAGAGACAGAGTGCGAGCCAGGGAGGGGCGGAGAGAGACAGAGACCCAGAATCCAAAGCAGGCTCCAGGCTCTGAGCTGTCAGCACAGAGCCCAACACGGGGCTTGAACCCACGAACCGTGAGATCAGGACCTGAGTCAGAGTCGGACGCTTAACTGACGGAGCGACCCAGGCACCCCAGTAATTCACTGCTATGATTTCAAACAAGAGGTTCTATCCTGGCAGGACTCATTCTAGGCAAAAATATGAGGGCAAAATTTGGTTTTTGAGTCCTTCTAGATTTTCCTTTAACCATTCAGCAATCTTCACGCCCTTTCTGTGATTCTCTCTTCCCCCTACTCAAAGAGCCTAATGCTAAAAGACTTTTATTATGGCTTCTAATATGGATTAGAACTATGCTCTGTGACCTGCTCTCCACATTGCCACTCAAGAAATTTCCCTCTTCTAAAGGGGCTTCCTACAAAGTGCCATGTATAAAAGGAATCAGGAGACTTGACAGTCCCAGTTCTGGGACAGTATGTGACAAACAAAAGCACCAGTAGGTAAGAATAGATGTAGGGTGGGGTGAAAACTGTCCCAGCTGCACAGGACTGAAGTTTCCTGGGATGCAGGACGTTCAGTGCTAAACCCAGAAAAGTCCCAGGTGAACTGAAAGTTGATGACCTGAGGAGTACTGTAAGCAAATGACTGGGGCGGGGGGAGCAACCTTAAATGTTTATCGATAGGATAATGGTTGGGTAAATTACGGGATACTATTTTGTAGAATATTACCCAGCTATTAAAAAGAGTGAGGTAGGGGCACCTGGGTGGCTCTGTCAGTTCAGAGTCCAATTTCGGCTCAGGTCATGATCTCGCGGTTCGTGGGTTCGAGCCCCACGTCGAGCTCTGTGCTGACAGCTCAGAGCCTGGAGCCTGCTTCAGATTTTGTGTCTCCCTCTCTCTCTCTCTCTCTCTGCCCCTCCCCTGCTTGTGCTCTCTCTCTCTCTCTCTCAAACATTGAAAATTTTTTTTAAAAGAATGAGGTAAGTCTGTATGTATTGAATAGAAAACATTTCTACAAGGAAGTATTAAATGAAAAATCAAAATATACAGTAATATGTGTAGTGTGGTCCCATTTTTGTGAAAATTTAAGAAAAAGACACCTAGGGGCATCTAGTGGCTCAGTCGAGTGACTGTCCGACTCTTGATTTCGGCTCAGGTCATGATCCCAGGATCGTGGGATCGAGCCCCGTGTCTCTCTCCCCCTCTGCCCCAACGCATGCTCTCTCTCTCAAATAAAAAATTTTAAATTTTTTTTTTCAACGTTTATTTATTTTTGGGACAGAGAGAGACAGAGCATGACCGGGGGAGGGGCAGAGAGAGGGAGACACAGAATCGGAAACAGGCTCCGGGCTCTGAGCCATCAGCCCAGAGCCGGACGCGGGGCTCCAACTCACGGACCGCGAGATCGTGACCTGGCTGAAGTCAGACGCTTAACCGACTGCGCCACCCAGGCGCCCCACAAATAAAAAATTTTAAATGTGGAAAAGAAAAAGACACCTAAAATAGAAAAGTGATGTGACCAGCTTTGCCCATTAGACCCAATCCTTAAAATGAAAAGAAAATGGCTTGGCATTTTAAAAATTCACCTTTGTACTGGATCACACAAGAATGACCCATACATTTGGAGAGGTCATTAATAGTCATTATCACCTCAGGCCTAGGAATTTTGAAAAATGTATCCTAATACATGAAAGAAGAGAGCAATCTGGAATAATGTAGAATTACAGTGTCATACCAGAACACATGAGCATTCAAGGGGAAATGAATAGAAAAAAAGAATGATAGAATGAAACCCAAAAGACATTATTTTCAATTTCTTTAAAGTGGCCTAAAAAGAGAAGCCGGATGCAATTTCTGGTGATGGAAGAGGAGGCAAAGAGTAAAAACATGTAAGATCATGTTCAGCCAGTAAATAGAAATTTTATTTTATTTTATTTATTTTATTTTATTTTATTATTTTTTTAAATTTTTTTTGAGATAGCATGGGTGCACAATTGGGGAAGGGGTAGAGGCAGCAGGAGGGGGAGAGAGAGAGAGAGAGAGAGAGAGAGAGAGAGAGAGAGAATCTTAAGCAGGCTCCACACTCATCCCAGAGCTCAACGTGGGGCTCAATCCCATGACCCTGGGATCATGACCTGAGCCAATATCAAGAGTCAGAAGCATAACCCACTGAGCCACCCAGGCAACCCTAAAAGGAAAACTTTTATTTTATTTAAAAAAAACTTTTTTAAATGTTTATTTATTTTTGATATAGAGTGTGAGCAGGGGAGGGGCAGAAAGAGAGCACAGAGCCCGACTCAGGGCTCTAACCCATGAACCACAAGATCATGACCTGAGCTGAAGTCAGATGCTTAACCGACTGAGGCACCCAAGTGCCCCTAAAAGGAAAACTTTCAAAAGAACAGGGTGAATGTGTAACTAATGACATGGAAGGCTGTCCATAGTGCAAGGCCAAATGAAAACAAATTGCAGAACAATGTGTGTATAATCTTATTCCTTATATGTGTACATACACGTAGACACACATATTTGCATGTGCATAGAAAAAGTCTAGAGATACAGAAACTAGAGTGTTAACAGTGGTTAGTTCCGTAAAGGTGAGGAGGAAGAGTGGACACGACTTTCACTTTACATATTTACAAATTGTTCCAGGTTCTTTTTAAATTATAAGCATATATTGATGTCCTGTAAAGAAAGGGTTTTCATCCAAAGTAACCATTGTGACCGCAGAATGGAGACATTTTGGTGTATCTACACAAAAATATTTAGGCAGGGAGGCACCTGGGTGTCTCAGTCAGTCAAGTGTCCGACTCTTGATTTTGGCTCAGGTCATGATCTCACAATTTGTGAGATTGAGCCCCGCATCGGGCTCTGCACTGACAGATTCTGGGATTCTGTTTCTCTCTCTCTCTCCGCCCCCCTCTCAAAATAAATAAATAAACTTAAAAAAAAATATGTAGTAAAGGGCGCCTGGCTGGCTCAGTCGGTTTAAGCGTCTGACTTCAGCTCAGGTCATGATCTCATGGTTTGTGAGTTCCAGCCCCGCATCAGGTTCCATGCTGACAGTTCAGAGCCTGGATCCTGCTTCGGATTCTGTGTCTTCCTCTCTCTCTCTTCCTCCCCCCGACCTTTCTCCCTCCCTCTCTCTCTCTCTCTCTCTTTCTCTCTGTCTCTCTCAAAAATAAAGATGAAAAAAATTTGTAGTAAAAATGAATCAACATGGGTGAATCCCACAAACATAATATTGAGAAAAAAAAAATGTTTCAGAAAAATATACCCAGATACCCAGTGTGAGTCTATGAATATAAAGATCCAAACCACGCATAAAATGCAAAAAACATTGTTTGGAGATACATAAAGAAGAGCAAGGGGATGACAAACACAAAATTCAGAACCTCAGTTAATTCTGGAGAGAAGGAAGGAGTACCCAAGGTACTTCAAAGATTTTGTTTATATCCTGTTTCTTAGGCTGAATAGTGGGTAGATGGATGCTCATTTTATTATTATTACTTAAACCCTATGCATATGTTATACATACTCTCTTATACATTGGATTGATTTCATACATATAAATTACAGTGTTTTTTTAATAATTAAAAACTTAAGTAGAAGAAAAAAGCAGTATCAATGTTATCCTGAAAAAAAATTACACACACACACACACACACACACACACGCACATACACGCGCACAATTAGATTAACTCATTCACATTGAAGGGTTAGAAGCTGAGTGGAGCCATAAAAGTCTGACCTGAGGGGCAAATGCAATTTAGCTGATGGTCTCTAGAGATTTGAAATCCTACAACCAAGGAATGAATGAATGCCATAGATATGAGGCAGTACAAAGAAGAGGGGAGTAGTTTGGGGTGATTTGGAGACAAGGGGTATTCCTGATGTTCCCACATTACATGATAACATTTGGGGAACAGCTAATATCTTCTCCAAAAGAGTTCAGGGAGTCAATGGCTATACTATAAAATATATCTCCTGGGCTAGTACCGGGAAACCCCTCTAAAGTCTGATACACTGACTGCAGCCATGTCTATGAAGGGCTCCCAAGATGACCAGTAGAGTCTAATCACTTGGCTAAAATTTTCACTGACCTGAACCCAAATATTTGAATTGGTAACCCTAGAACAACATGATTTTTGACATGTTCATTCTTCATGGGACATTTTGCTGTGAGTACCTATCAATGAAATTGAACCAAAACAACTCTAATCGCCCCACCACATCCACTCTCCCCCACCCAGGAAAAGAAAATGGAAAAAAAAAAAAGGAGGTCATAATTTGCTCAGGCATCCTGGTTTTGTTGAAATGATTTTAATTCCTTTGTTTCTTAATTGATACTTTTTCCCCTAGTAATTAAAATATGGCCATAAATAAGGACGAAGCCTTTTATATTACTTGACAATGACGGGGTCAGGCTCTCAGTCTCATATGCATCAGGCTGAGATGGGAAACAGCAGCATGATGGGGGAAACCATCTGTCTTTATTAAGACTTGGCACCAAAGGAGGACAGAATAGAGAAGAGCTCATTTAGTAAATGGCAGTTCCCATTCCTGCAAAAGCGACAGAAAATTTACTGCACTGTCAGCAAGAAAAAAATAATCCACTCAAAGAGAGTTGTATTAGGGAGATTTAAAGAGAAAGAGCTTTTTTAGTGATATGAGAGAGGATAAAAATTTCTACCTAATACTACATAACTAAGCAGAAAAAAAAAATCTGCTCGAGCCATGGTTCACGTTGCCTCCTCTAAGACCCTTTCCTTCTAGACCTATTTCTATCTTTTCCATTATTTCAGGCCAGAAACAAGCTCCAGTTCTACCTGAAGCCTACCCTAATTTCGGTCTAAACTGATTTCATCTTCCCACTGCCGTATTTCCTAATGGGCATGATTTAGCGTGGTAATAATTCAGCATTTTTCTAGGTATTGTCATTCTGATTGTTTGATGTATTGGACTGCAAGTTTCTTACGGACACAGACTGTGTCCTAAATACTCTCAGAGCTCCTTTTAGCACCTGGCAGGGTGCTGGGCACATCATAATTTTTCAACAAATACTCGTTAATAGATTGTTCTCTTCTGATCTAAATCCCATTATCTGTGGCGGCCATCTTCACGAAACAAACACCTGAAAAAGAGAGCTTAATTTCTTAAATAACTAAAAGGTATTTCTCAGAGTAATACACAAACAGGGTCAAAACCTAATTAATAGAAGGGTGCCTGGTTGGCTCCGTCGGTTAAGCGTGTGACTCTTGGTTTCTGCTCAGGTCATGATCTCACGGTTCATGAGTTCGAGCCCTGCCTCGTGCTCTGTGCTGATAATGGGGAGTCTGCTTGGGATTCTCTCCCTGTGTCTCTCTCTTTCTGTCTTTCTGCTCCTCCCTCTGCTCATGCTCTCTCTCTCCCTCTTTCTCAAAATAAATAAATAAACTTAAAAAAAAAAAAACTAATACTTGTTTTGTTGTTAGCACCTCTTCTTACCTCTACATAAAATGCCTCTCCCACTCGGTCTCATTTATATCATTTTCTCTTCCCTCCCCCATTCATTTAATATAATTATATAATCGCTTTGATTCCTCTATCAGTGACTTTGAATTTTACATATTCTGGATGTGGTGCTTTTACCACATGTGTCTTCAGTTCTTTTCCTTTTACCTCCCCAATTTTTTCATCCGTTACAGGCATACCTCGGACATCTTGTAGGTTCCGTTCCAGGCCATGGCAATAAAGCAAATATCGCAATAAAGCAAATATCACAATAAAGCAAGTCACAATAAAGCAAGTTTGGCTTCCCCGTGCATATGAACGTTATGTTTAAGGTATACCATCGTCTATTAAGCGTGCAATAGCATTTTGCCTGGGAAAGATGTACATACCTTCATTAAAATAATACTTTGTTGGGGTGCCTGGGTGGCTCAGTCAGTTGGGCGTCCAACTTCGGCTCAGGTCATGATCTCACAGTCCGTGAGTTCGAGCCCCGCGTCGGGCTCTGTGCTGACGGCTCGGAGCCTGCAGCCCGCTTCAAATTCCGTGTCTCCCTCTCTCTGCCCCTCGCATGCTGATGCTCTGTCTCTCTGTCTCTCAAAAATGGATAAATGTTAAAAAAAATACTTTGTTGCTAAAAGAAATACTAAACATTACTGGAGGGTACAGGAAACCATCATCATTTTGCTGGTGGAGGGTCTTGCCTCGATATTGACGGCTGCTGACCTATAGGGTAGTGGCTGTTGAAGGTTGGGCTGCCCATGGCAATTTCTTAAAATAAGACAACAATGAGGTTTGCTGAATCCACTGACTCTCCCATTCACTTGAACACTTAAGGCCATTGTAGTGTTATTGATTGGCCTAATTTCAATATTGTTGTGTTTCAGGAAATAGGGAGGCCCAAGGAGAGAGAGAGAGAGAGAGACTGGGGAACAGCAAGTCAGTGGAACAGTCAGAACACACACAACATTTAAGTTCCTGGTCTTACATGCACACTGTTCATGGCGGCCCAAACCAGTCATAATTGTAGCATCAGAGAGCGCTAATCACAGACCACCCTAACAAATATAATAATGATGAAAAGGTCTAAAAGATTGTGAGAATTACAATGTAAATATGTTTAATCCGCCTAACCAGATATTTTCTCCAGCATATTGAAAAGTTGGGTGGTGGGGGCCCCTGGGTGGCTCAGTTAAGTCACTCGGTTAAGCATCGGACTTCAGCTCAGGTCATGATCTCATGGTCCATGAGTTCAAGTCCCATGTTGGGCTCTGTGCTGACAGCTCGGAGCCGGGAACCTGCTTCGGATTCTGCATCTTCCTCCCTCTCTGCCCCTCCCCTGCTCTCGCTTTGTCTCTCTCTCAAAAATAAACACTTAAAAAAAAAAAGTTGGGTGGCATTCATATAATTTTGCTAAACAGGAGTTGTGTTCAAATTTGCACCTGTTTGCCCATGCTTTAGCAATCTTTGCTAAACCACCGTCCCACATCTGAAAGAGAAAAATAATTTAAATTGAATCGTGCGGGCACCTGGGTGGCTCACTTACTTAAATGTCTGACACTTGGTATTCGGCTCAGGTCATGATCTCACGATTTGGATCAAGTTCCAGGTCAGGCTCTATGCTGACAGCAAGGAGCCTGCTTGGGATTCTGTCTCTGCCTCTCCTCAGCTCATGCGTGTTCTCTCTCAAAAACAAAATAAACATTAAAAAATAAAAATTAAATTGAATTGTGCATGTTTATTTGGATTAAAGTCATTCCAATGATTGTCATCAATTAAATTTGTTTAACATTATTGTGTTACTGAAATATAGTTATTATGTTACTGAAATATAGTTTTCTTTGGTACTAAAAAAATATAGCCAGAATTATCAAAATGTGACATAGAGACAAGTAGTGAGCAAATACTGTTGGAAAAATGGTGCTGATAGAATTGTTCATTGCAGGGTTGCCACAAGCCTTCAATCTGTAAAAACCGCAATATTTACGAAGCACAATAAAGCAAGGTATGCCTGTACATTTCTTTTGCATTCTTTCTATAATCATAATTAAGTCTTCTGCACTTCGTCTGTAGGTTAATCTGAACATTAAAATCAGTCATCAGTGTTTGCATTATCATGTCTATATACATAGCAATCACCTCAGGGCCAATTATTGGGTTATATTTCCTTTCTTATCCAGCGTTTTCGTTTTTTTTCTGGAGCTTCTACTAGCTTTTTTCCCCACTTATGTTATTTGCCCATATCACATTCTCAGTTTGGTTGTTGATTTCTTTTCAAAGTCTCCATCACAAGCAATGAATGGAAACTTTTTTCTGGAAACTTCCCTCCCACAGGCCTTCAACTACGGGTTCCACTGTGGGCCAGTTACTCTCTAGATTTACTTCACAGCTACCATCCTGGAACTTCATTGCTTCCTGGGTTGGATCCACTCTTTTCAAGAATTTATGTCTTCCTCTTTCTTGGTTTATTTCCTCTTTTTTGCTGGACTAAATCCTCAACTTCCTTTGAAAGTATTTGACACAGATTAATTTCAGAAGACATCTGTATCTGAAAATGCTTTTATTCTATTCTCACACTTGACTGATAGTTTAACTGGTTATAGCAGGCTGTGGTGAAGAAAGTCATTTTCTTTTTTTAAAGATTTCATTTTTAAGTAATGTCAGCACCCAACGTGGGGCTCAAAGTCACAACCCCAAGATCAAGAGTCGTATGCTCTACCAACTGAGCCAGCCAGGTGCCCCCAAATTCATTTTCCTTTAGAACTTAGAAGGCAATCGTCCAATATTGTCTCATCTGTGTGATTCCTGATAAAAGAAGACCAATGTCAATACCATTCTCATTTCTTTGTAGGTTACCTGTTTTCCTTTCTGGAAGCGTTGAGGATGTCTTCTGTACTTTGTATTCTGAAACTCCACAAAAATACACTCTGAAAAATTCTCTTGTATTGTTTCTTTGATGATTCTATTATGTTCTCTCTTGAATTCCTATTAGTCAAATGCTGTATTTCCCAGGTTTACTGTCTATGGATAATTGTTTTTCTACCTCATTTTTCTTCTTTTATTCTTGTTTGTGTTACTTTATTTGATATTTCCTCAACTCTATCTTCCAACTCTTCCCTTGAATTTTATCTCAGAAATGATATTTTTACTTCAAGAGATCTTTCTTTCCTCTCTTTCCTCTTATTATTTGTTTTCTTTTATTTAATTTTTTAACATTTATTTATTTATTTTTGAGCAACAGAGAGGGACAGAGTGTGAGCAGGGGAGGGGCAGAGAGAGAGGAGACACAGAATCCGAAGCAGGCTCCAGGCTCTGAGCTGTCAGCACAGAGCCCAGTGCGGGGCTCGAACTCACAAAACATGAGATCATGAGTTGAAGTCAGATCATGATCTGAGTTGAAGTCAGACGCTCAACCGACTGAGCCACCCAGGTGCCCCTCTTATTACTTATTTTCAAATATCCTATTCCTCTTATATAAATGCAATGTTTTCTTGAATCCTTCTGAGTATACTAGAGGGTTTTGCCTGTCTTTTCTTGTGTTCCTCTATCAGGGATCCTTTATTATTTTTTGTCTATTTGTTTATCATTCTCTTTCATGTTGAAAGTTTTCCTCAAAGATCTAGTGGTCATTGATTTTTTTTAAGTTTATTTATTTATTTTGAGAGAGAGAGAGAAAACGCAAGGGGGGAGGGGCAGGGAGAGAGAGAGAGGATCCCAAGCAGGCTCCATGCTGTCAGCACAGAGCCCAATGTGGGGCTCGATCCCACAAACCGTGAGATCATGACCTGAGCCGAAATCAAGAGTTGGAGGCTTAACCGACTGAGGCACCCAGGTGCCTCTGGTGCTCATTAATTTTTTTTGCTCACATGGACAAATGAGGCAATAAAAAAGTGATTGGGGCAGCACCGGGGTGGCTCAGTCGGTTAAGCGTCCAACTTCAGCTCAGGTCATGATCTCACAACTTGTGGGTTCAAGCCCGGCATCGGGCTCTGTGCTGACAGCTCAGAGCCTGGGCCCTGCTTCAGATTCTGTGTCCCCCCCCCTCTCTCTCTCTGTGCCTCCTCCGCGTGTTCTCTCTCTCTCTCTCTCTCTCTCAAAAAAAAAATAATAACCATTAAAAAAATTTTTTTTTAGTGATTGGGAGCTTCATATAATGAGTAGAGAGCTAGCTATTTTGTTGGGGGGATTCCTAAGGGCAAAAATATTGAAGACATTTCTCTTGGACCTCTCAGTACCTTTAAAGAATAACACTCCAACTTTTTGGAGCTCATGAAGGATATAACCTGCCTACAGAGCATTCTGTCCACCAGATTGGGGAGGGTACAGGGAGAATCAATTCTATACAAAAATGATGTAATTCATTCTCCCCGCTTCTGCCTCATATCTTATTCATTCTTTGTCAAACCCAGCCTTTATGCAGGGAAGAGTGACTTTCTCTTTCACCGTCTAGCCCCATTAAAATTTTTTTTAATGGTAATTATTATTTTTTTTGAGAGAGAGAGAGAGAACACGCAGGGGAGGCACAGAGAGAGAGAGGGGGACACAGAATCTGAAGCAGGCTCCAGGCTCTGAGCTGTCAGCACAGAGCCCGATGCCGGGCTTGAACCCACAAGTTGTGAGATCATGACCTGAGCTGAAGTTGGACGCTGCAAGTATTCTAAGCTGTGGTTTCTTCCATACTGTCTCATCAGTTACCACTCTTTCAGCTGCTTTCCAGGATTCATCCATGAATGGCCTCCTTTCCCATCCTCTTTATCGTCACGAATTTATATCTTTTGTATTCCTCTGCTACTTTGGGATGTACAGGCTATATATGCATGTAATCTTCTATGCAGAAGCTTTCTGGTTTGATGTAGTCTCACTTGTTTATTTCTGCTTTTATTTTATTGCTTGCACATTCTGTGTCATATCCAAAAAGTCTTTGCCAAGACCAATGTGATGGAGCTTTTTCCCTACGTTTTCTTGCAGGAGTTTTTAGGTCTTACATTTAAACGTTTAATCCGTTTCGAGTTAACTTTTGTGAATGGTGTATAAAAGGGGTCCAGTTTTATTCTTGAGCCTGTGAATATCGCTTTCGCAACAACATTTATTGAAGAGACTGTCTTTTCTCCATTGCGTATTTCTTGGCTCCCTTGTCAAATATTAGTTGACCATAAACGCACAAATTTATTTCTAGGCTCTTGATTTATTTCTAGGCTTTGGCCTATGTGTCTGTTTTTATGCCAGTACCATACTGCTTTGATTACTATAGTTTTGTAATATAGTTTGAAATCAGGAAGAGTGATGCTATCCACCTTTGTTCTTCTTTCTCAAGACTGCTTGGCTATTCATGGTGTTTTGTGGTTGTATATGAATTTGAGGATATTTTTTCTATTGCTATACAAAATAAGACTTTCTATGCATAGACCAAGGGTGTCTGATAAAGTTTTTAGTGCAATCAGTTCATTAGGCACCTACCTGTCTTTTCCCCCAAGGCAGTGGTTCTTACTATAAGGAGCTTATTAAAAATACATAATCTCAGTTCTAAGCCCTGCAGGAGATCTGGGGTAAAGCCAACATTCTGTATTTTCAAAGAGCTTGCTAGGTAATAAAGCATGGCCCTGGTTAAGAACCACTGACCACGGAAAGGCCAGCAACAGCAAGGCTGAACCACTCTCATTGTCTTTTCTTCCTTGTTCAACCCCTATTATTACTGACTCTAGGGTTACGTGGGAGGCTTTAAGGTGAGTATTTTCAGAGAATAGCTGCTGCATGGCTACCTCAATAAATTTTTTTAATGTTTATTCACTTTTTTGAGAGAGAGAGAGAGAGCGTGCATGGGGGAGCGGCAGGGAGAGAGGGAGACAGAATCTGAAGCAGGCTCCAGGCTCTAAGCTGTCAGCACAGAGCCTGATGCAGGGCTCAAACTCATGACTGAGAGATCATGACCTGAGCCGAAGTTGGATATTTAACTGACTGAGCCACCCAGGAGCCCCTATGGCTACCTCGATAAAAACCCACGAAGCAATTAATAAAACATTGACAGATTTAATCTGTGCTGAGTAAATTCACTTGTCCAAGGTCATCAGTGTGAGTGATGAAGATAGGAACAGTACTTGGGCCAATCATCATATGTAGTCCAAGCCAGACGGTACGATCCCTTCTAAATGTCTAAATATATAACAGGAAGGTAAGAAATTATATTATCGCAGTGCTAGTGCTTAGCTACCAGAAAAAAAATATTTCATCCCTGTAAGGATGAAATAAGCAAACTCTGAATTTGAGCAATGTGTACTAGGTTTTACTGGGTGGACAGGTTATTTTTAAAGGGGACTACTAGGGTTCTAATCAAGACAACCTGCTATTGATTCCCCTGTCTTTTTTTTTTTTTAATCTTTATTTATTTTTGAGAGAGAGACAGAGACAGAGTGCGAGCAGGGGAGGAACAGAGAGAGGGAGACACAGAATCCGAGGCAGGCTCCAGGCTCCCAGCTGTCAGCACACAGCCTGACGCGGGTCTCGAACTCATGAACCGTGAGATCATGACCTGAGCCGAAGTCGGACACTGAACCGACTGAGCCACCCAGGCGCCCCTCACTGTCTTATTTTTAAGGCCTACAAGCCCTTTAGAACTTTGACATTGTCACCCCCACAGGAATCAGAAGTGAGCCAGACAGAGCTGCTGATGTGCAAATGCTAAGAAGGAGATCTTAGACATATCTTCAGTACCAGGGCAGGAGTATGAGACAGTGGCTAAGAGCATGGGTTTAGAGTCAGACACAGCTGGGCTAAGAGATTAGGCGCCTTCACTTACTGGTCGTGTGACCTTGAGCCAACAGCCTTGGCAAGGTTCGTTTTTCCCTTCTGTAGTTTCTAAAGCAAACCAAACTCTATCAGGCTTTGGTGCCTCTTGTATAAGCTGCTCCCTCTGCTTTGAATACAACTCACCTCCTTTCACCCCAACTCCTACTCATCCTTCAGGCTCGAAATCAACACTGCTGCTCTCTGGAAGCCCCGATTCTCCAATCAGAGTTAGGCAACACTCTTCTGTGTCTCCTCCCCAAGTGCCCTAGACACATTTTCAATTAGAATAAATTTGCGGTGATTGGTAGTTGGTAAAAATTTGTTCCTTCCATACATTAGGAACCAGCAAACTGGGCCCGTGTGCTACAACTGACCCATGACCTCTTTCTGTGTGGCGCTCAAGAATAGTTTTGGCATTTTTATAGAGTTGGTTAAAAAAAAAAAAAAGAGGAATATGCCATAGAGATCTTGAGTGTCCCCCAAAGTCTAAAATATTTACTATCTGGCTTTTTTTTAAGGTTTATTTATTTTTTTTTGAGAGAGAGAGAGAGAGAGAGAGAGAGAGAGAGAGAGCATGCGCACAAGCACAAGTTGGGGAGGGGCAGAGAGAGAATCGCCAGCAGGCTCCCTGCTCTCAGCACAAGAGCGCTAGGAAGGGCTTGATCTCAGGAACCATGAGATCATGACCTGAGCCAAAATCAAGAACCAGATGCTTAACCAACTGAGCCACCCCACCATCTGGTTCACAGAAAAAGTTTGCTGATCCTTGCCATAGACTGTTAGCAATTTGAGGGTGAGGACTAATTTTCATTTCATTGTATGTCCTACTGCTAACCCAATGCTTGGCACTTAGATGTTTGTTGAATAAAAGAATGAAGTAACTAGTCTAACCGATATTTTTTAAAGTATAATTTACGATATAATCAAAACACAGCTTGGGGCACCTACGTGGCTCAGTTAGTTGAGCGTCCGACTTTGGCTCAGGTCATGATCTCACGGTTCGTGAGTTCAAGTCCCACATCGGGCTCTCTGCTGTAAGCACAGTCTGCTTCGGATCCTCTCTCTGCCCCTCCCCTACTTGCACTCTCCCAAAAATAAATAAATATTTTTAAAAAGTTTAGAACCAAAACACCACTTTATTTTGTCTCCCAGTGTGCAAATAAGACATACTCCATTAGGGTAAATTTTTTCTGACCCTGGATGGAAATTTGGGCAGACCACATGACTTTTCTGTTCATTTTTTTTTTTTTTTTTTTTTTTGAGAATAAACACTCCTCAGAACACTTGAAGTCACAAAACACAAACTTGATTCAGCAATCAGGATGTATTCAGTCCAAGATATTAATCAAATTCTTCAGGCTTTACTCAGAGATAACGTCCCCCCCCCCGTACCCCATGCTAAGGCCTATAGGTCATGGCCACCTGCTTTTAGAGAAGGAGGGGATGATAGGTTTCCTTTTTTGTCTTCCCACTTGCAACCTCCTATTTGGACCCTCACCAGGGCAGAGCAGGAATAGAGAAGAGAGTAAAGGGATTAGTCATTTCTTCCTTGGTAGAATGAATGGCTTCCCATTTTCTGGGTCTCTGGCTCTTCTTTGGGTTATTGAAAGTTTTTTTTTTTTTTTTTTTAGGAGAGAGAGAGAGAGAGAGAAAAACACAAGCAGGGAAGTGTCAGAAAGAGAAGGACACAGAATCTGAAGCAGGCTCCAGGCTCTGAGCTGTCAGCACAGAGCCTGATGTGGGGGCTTGAACCCAGGAACTATGAGGTGATGACCTGAACAGAAGTTGGATGCTTAACCAATTGAGCCACCCAAGTGCCCTTATTTTGGGGGTTCTTTAAAGGTCCCCATCACTGAGAATCCCTCTCCTACAATTTGGGAGACCTGGGTTGATGCATTTCTATTCAGGTTGGTAGTTTACAACTCCTTCCTCAGTCCCTAAGAATCTAAAAGCTATTTTTAGATTAGTCCCTAAGAATCTCCAGCTATTTTTTGCTGGGGTCTCTCTATCCCTTTAGGTGGCTCTATTAGACAGGGTCCAGGATGAACCCACCTTGGCTTTCGCTCTTGCATAACCCCCATTTGGCTCCCAGGAAACACTCAAACATCCTCTGCCCTGACAAATTCTGGGAATGCCAGCCAATCCCAACAAAGTCAACCCTGTCCTCCTGCCAAGGGCCACATTAGCTTTCTCAGAATGGAGTACAGCCCCAATCCTCTGCCTCCACTGTCAGGAACAAACGTCAAGTTCTCTGAATGGTCTGGTGATACACCCTCTCGTTAGAGTTGAAATGAAGGAGGTAACATATCCCTTAATCCCAGCACGCCTGTGGAAGGTGGTATGGAGTCTTAGCCTGGCATCAGACACCTCTAAAGACATGTACTCACGTTTTCTCTCCCACTCTCCTCCACAATCTGACTTCTTTTTATTTCTTGGAACCTGTTTTGGAGGATTTCCTTCATAAGTTCTGTATATGATAACCTGACTTTGGAATTTCCCATCCATTGTAGGGGCACCTGTTATGTCTTCCTGGAAACCTGAATTTTATTTATTTTATTATTACTTTTTTTTAATTTTCGAGAGAGCGTGTGAGCGGGGAAGAGGGGGAACAGCCAGAGAGAGAATCTTAAGCAGGCTCCATGCTAGCCCGACGTGGGACTCGATCCCACCACCCTGGCATCATGACCTGTGCCGAAATCATGGGTCGGTCACTCAATCGGCTGAGCCACCCAGGTGCTCCAGAAACTTGAATTTTATTTTTTTTAATTTTTTTAACATTTATTTATTTTTGAGACAGAGAGAGACAGAGCATGAACGGGGGAGGGGCAGAGAGAGAGAGGGAGACACAGAATCGGAAGCAGGATCCAGGCTCTGAGCCATCAGCCCAGAGCCCGACGCGGGGCTCGAACTCACGGACCGCGAGATCGTGACCTGAGCTGAAGTCGGACGCTTAACCGACTGAGCCACCCAGGCGCCCCAAGAAACTTGAATTTTAACATCATGTTATGTAGAGCTTATTTTGTTCTAATTAGGTAAGAAAAAAATGGACTGCCCTGGTAAAATCTTATATTCAAATAGCCTTATTCTCTTTTGACATCTAAAACTTGAAATGGCAACATTCACATTTACTCAGCATCTACCATGTAGTACATGCTTTAGAGATATTTTCTCATATAATCCTCATGATGATAGTCTTTGCTACTTTTACAGATGAGAAAATCCAGTCTCAAAAAATTGACTTTCTCAAGGTAATGCAAAAAATACAGATCAGATCTGAGGCTGAAACCCATGTCTATCTGACTTCAAAATCGTGGTCCGTTTGTTAACACTATAACCTTCGATCTTGTCCACCGAACTACCCCAAATGGCAGAATAGGAGTGAACGTGTATCCCCGGGGAGCACCGGGCAGGCTGAAGAAGCCCCGCTATAAGTGCAAAATGTCTCTGAAGTCTCATGCTTGACTAAAAATGTATACAAAATGTGCGTTTTATTCAACGTGTTGTCATATAAAGCACATCAAAAATTATCACTCAAATGACCTATGCTCTCCCTGTCTGAATTTTCAAGGAAAATTAATCCTCTAGAAAGACGCATTGTGTTTATCCTGTAGTTTCGTGAATCGTGAGTATACCACTGCAGTGTGAGTGACCCCAGCATCGTCCATAAGGTATTAGACTAGCCGGCAAAGCATTGAGGATTTGAAGGAGAGCCTCTACCCATTGTAACCGCTAGAATTTGGAAAACGAAAAGAGAAGATGCAAGGCTTGTCAGGGAGAATTTGGGGATACAGGGAAAGCACCGAAGTAATTTCTTAAAAATTGGCATAACACTATTATTATTATATACTGTCATTATTTTACTACTATTATTGTTATATACAATTATTAATTCCATAACAAAATTTGCTGATGACCATGAGTTATTGGATGAACAGTGCACTAATGATGTTATAATACTGGAAAAGTCAGGAGACCATTCAGCTGTTCTTAACCTGTAGGCCATGGAGCATGGAAATTATATGCCTATTTTTGAGGGAAGGGAAGGTCCACAGCTTTTACTAGGTTCGCAACGGAATCCAAGACCCAGAGACAGTTAAGAACCACTGCTACAGGGAGAAGAGCAGAGAATTGGGGATCGCACTGCCTTGCTTTCAAATTCTTGCTCCAAGCTTACTAAATTGCATGATATGCCTTCTCCCTGAGCCTCAGTTTCCTTATTTGTAAAATGAGGATAATAATACCCAAGTCATACGGTTGTTGTGAGGGTTAAATGAAATTCCCTACATTAATTGCTTGAACAGAGTAGGCACTCAAGAAATGTTAATCCCCTCGCTCCTGCCACAATATATATAACACAGTAGGGACATTTAAACTACAGGTGGATAAGGGGCGCCTGGATGGCTCAGTCAGTTAAGCATCCGACTCTTGATCTCGGCTCAGGTGATCTCACGCTTTGGGAGTTCAAGCCCCACTTTGGGCTTTGTGTTGACAGCATGGAATCTGCTTGGGATTCACTGTCTCCCTCTGCCTCCCTCTCTTTCAAAAATAAATAAACACTACAAATAAAACAGAGGCGCCTGAGTGGCTCAGCCGGTTAAGTGTCCGACTTCAGCTCAGGTCATGATCTCCCAGCTCAAGTGGGTTTGAGCCCCTCATCAGGCTCTGTGCTGACAGCTCAGAGCCTGAAGCCTGCTCCAGATTCTGTGTCTCCCTCTCTTTCTGCCCCTCCCCCGCTGGTTCTCTCTCTCTCTCCCTCTCTCTCTTTTTCTCTCTCAAAAATAAATGAACATTAAAAAAATTTTTTGGTTGATGGGAGAGGGGAAAGTGGGTGATGGGCACTGAGGAGGGTACCTGTTGGGATGAACACTGGGTGTTGTATGGAAACTAATTTGACAATAAATTATATTTAATAGAAATAAATAAATAAATAAATAAATTTTAAATCTCTGAAAAAAATTTTTAATAAAATAAATTACAGGTGGATGTACCATTTATAATGGAACATATACCCTGGATAAATACACTTTCTTCAAAGATATTCTACCTAATGCTCAGACCTGGATTCCAAAACTGATGTTACATTTCCACACACACACACACACACAAATTATTCAGTTGGTGCAAAAAAAAAAAAAAAAAAAAAGTTTCCCAAATCTGGGCACACACATATGCATACATGCTATTCGTAAAGATGAAATTATTCAAATACCACGCTCCGTGCTGGCATGTTCGGTTTCAATTCTGAGCATTGATTACCATAAGACCTCGGCTGAAAAACCTCTTGAATCCAGCAAGAGATCTGACCCGCTTGGGTGGCCTGGCAAGACAGGGAGGCTTCGCTATTCCTACAGCTTCGTGAGGAAGCCTCGAAGGGGTTAAAGTGGAAGGCTTACACAAACTTTGCCTCTCCGCTTCTCCCTTATCTCCTCCCTCTCTGGGCTCTGCTCTCCGCACGGCTAAGGCAGAGCAGAGCTGAATCACACTACCTTTCCCCGCATCCTCTAAACTGTTGCCTGCGAAAGAGGGACCGGGGACTGAACTGTTCAGACTGCTTCCATCCAAGGGTTCCCGACGGTATATACGCATCCAAGCAGACACTTCTCTTGGCTCTTTTGGAGTTTAAAAGGCGCAGGCATCCGGCACTGCGGCTGTAAGTGGCAACTGGCGTTTCAAGTAACTAATCCAAGGTGCTTTCCTGTGTCGGCGCCGGCAAGGTCGGACTCTTTGGAAGGACGAGAGAGAAAGCATACTTTGCGCGCAAACTGTCCTGCTTCTCTGGCAAACTGAGGCTTTCGTTCTGTTTTCCAGATTTGCCAGAGATGTTCCTGAACAAGTTGCCTGGCGGTGCAAGCTTCAAAAGGGATACTTAAATGGCCAGCCCCATTTCGTCCCGTAAGCCAGGAAAGGTAAGAGAGATTTGGAAATCTTATGATGTTATTATTTGTTATTCATGGTGACATGAGCGGCATTATCTTATTTATGGGCAGGTGTGATGAGTAGGCACCGTCTGCAGCAGGAGAGACTGCAACTCTCACTTGAGAAAGCTTATTACCTAATGGCTCTAGCCGTTGAAGCTTTTGCTGCTCGAATTGTTTTTCCATAGGCTGATGTGAAACCAGATACTCTAAGAGCCTCTACCTCCCTTAGTTATCTCTCCCCCACACGGGGCGGATAAATACAAACGGGACGGGTTAACCCCTGCAAGCCGTTGCAATGGATAGTTTCGACTTTCTCTGGCCGAAGAAATACCAATCTGATTTGGGTGGTCCAGGCAGAACTTTGTTGCTCCTAATTCGAAACAAGCTTCGCCCAAGGGATCCCTTTCAGGATTGATGGATGGAAAACCCCACATTCCCTTCATGTTCTGGGTGTGTTCATTATTTTACTTCTGTGAAGGTATATGTATTATGCTGATGTCGAACACTGTTACCCAGTACTTGGCAGTTTGAGGCTCATCACCAAAACAGAACGAGTGGTTTGTTGTTTGTTTGTTTTTTTTTAACTACCGAGAGAGTTCTATTTACCAAGTTGATGACAACACATGCAGTGAGAAAACCAAAGGTGTATTTGCATCTCTTGTGGGTATTTTGATTTACATTAGAAGTGAAGGAAAGCAGATGTTCAGGCTAATGTTGGACATTGGACCATTATTAAATTAATCCCTTTCCCTCTGCGGTTCCCCCAAACTCCCCTCCCCATTTCTTTTCTTCCTCCCTCCTTTCACAATGTTTTCCTGCTTCCCTATTTTTATCTCTACTTCTTTTTTTAAGTTTTTATTTATTTATTTATTTATTTATTTATTTGGGGAGTTGGGCAGACAGGGAGGGAGGGAGAGAATCCTGAGCAGGCTCTGCACTGTCAGCACGGAGCCCGATGTGGGGCTCGAACCCACAAACCGTGAGATCGTGACCTGAGCGGAAACCAAGTCGGACGCTCAACCGACTGAGCCGCCCAGTTGCCCCTGTCTCTACATCTTACTCATTCTTTCTTTCCTGTTATTCACACAACCCTCATCTTGTTCCTCCTTACATTTCCTTCCTTTCCTCCTCTCACTTTCTCTCAATCCCCCCTTCCTCCGCACTGCCCCCCGAATTCCTTACCCTTTTCCTATCCCCCACTCTCCTCCTTATCCCTGCATAGCTTTCAACCACTCTTACAAAAACTAGAGACTAATTTTTATTTTATAAATATCCCGGAAAGGATTGTGCGATACTCAAATTGTATAAGGGTCTTTCCATGAAAATTGGATCCTTCAGAATCAACAGAATTTCAATATCTTTTAAAATCGCGTGGGGCCTTTTCTTCCCAAATGGTGCAAGGCTTTTAGCAGAGCAATCACATTCTCCGTGCAACTCATTAGTGCGTTAGCAAAGAGAGCTCTGGCAATCCTGTTCAGAAAGCTTTTATGAGAAGTTGTCACAGATGCAGGACCGGAGTAACAAAGAGGATTCCTCAATACCTAACTTTTCCTTTACTCACTTCACAATCCTTAATGGGTTTCAGAAATTTAATCAATAGACCTCTCTGAATTCACCAAGGTGTTTGGTCTCCTGCAGACTATAGAGGTTTCAAGAATATGTGAGTAGTTGGTCTTCCAAACCCTCAAATGGGATGTGTAAAGAAACTGAGAACTGTACATGAGATCACTGTTCTCCACAACTTCTCCAAGCTTCATAGAATTCTAATATTTAATAAATATTCGCACCTAAGGAAGATTCGGGGTCGAAGGGTCGGAGGAGGCAGACAATGTATTATCAATTGTGACTGAAAAGCCTCTATAGACAAAATTAAACTTTCTAAAATTTCAGGCGGCAATCCCACCCCATGTAGTTTTCCTTTCAAATCATGTAACTGATCGTAACTCAAGAGCAAAGTTTCTGACAACGTGATTATTTCTTAATTCCAGATTATAACCGGGAGTCTAGTTTCCTTTGCACAACGAGGTATGGGGAGTAGGGAAGAGGAATGAAAAGAAAAGGGAGTTTCGGACTCTTCCCCAAAGTATATTAGCAGTGAGAACAAAGAGAAGACTATGCTTCTCTTCCAGCTGTCAGTGCTAAGTGCATTTCCTCCTGTCCGTGCATTTATTCACTAATTATCGAACAGCTACTGTGAGCAAGGTTAAGGGATAGAATGTTGAAAAAGATCCTCAAGGGGTTTATAAATTGTGATTTGGGGGGAAACACAGGAAATAGATATTTGTAACGTGAGGCGAATGTAACCTCTCTGGGAGAGATACAAAGCATGTGGGAATTAGGATTTGGATGGGGAAATTAAGGTCAGTTTCATGAGCCGAACCATGGGGGATGGTAGCATTTGCCCAAACGGAGAAATGTGAAGATGAAAGGAACTGGTCAAATAAAAACATGGAGGCAGGGAAGTAGATGACAGTGAACATTACAGATTAGTTGGAAAGGAGGGTAGTGGAAGGATGTAGGTCAGCCAGGACCCGGGCATTGCCGGCCTTGAATGCCAAGCTAAGGAGAATGGAGGAAAGTCCCAAAGCAATTAGGATCCTCAAAGGCAATATGTGGGCTTCCAAAACTTTACTCCTTTTTCATTCTATTTGAGTAGGTGTGAATAAATCATATAGCTTGACACTTTTTTTACAAAGTTAAAAATAAAACTAAGCAACATATTGCTTAGGCATAGGTGTGTGTGTGTGTGTGTGTGTGTGTGTGTGTGTGTGTGTAAATAAAAGCAAGGTAATGACTCACAAAATTCAGAGTACTGATTGTTTGGGAGGATGAGTAGGTAGCAGGATGAGATGGGGTGGAGCATAGGTAGATGTCCAAAGGAATTCTTACTTGTTCTCAATCTTGAAGTGGGTGAGTGTTTTTCACAGGTGTTTGTCCATCAGCTTATTAAATAAGCAAATAAAAGAGGCCCTGGAGGCGCCTGGGTGGCTGAGTCGGTTAAGTATCTGACTTCAGCTCAGGTCATGATCTCTTGGTTCATGAGTTCGAGCCCCGCATCAGGCTTTCTGCTGTCAGCACAGAACCTGCTTTGGATCCTCTGTCCCCGTCTCTCTCTGCCCCTCCCCTGCTGGTGCTCTCTCTCTGTCTCTCTCAAAATAAATAAATAAACTTTTAAAATTTTTCAAAAAAATTGCACCCATGATGGCAACATGCCATAAACCAAGGAGTATGACTGATCCAAACCTGTACTTGAGTTACTCCAATGTCAAAGAGGCATCTCGCACTTGACTTGCACTAGCAGTGAGTGAGTTATCTTCCTTCCACTTCTCTCTTGGAGGGCAGGTGAAAAAGTGATGCCTCTGTCTGGGCTGCCCGGGACTGTCAGAGTCCTGAACCTGAAGTGCTCTCTCGAGTTTGTAGAGTGGTGTTTCCCAGCCCCGGCTGCGTATCAAAATCACCTATAGAGCTTTAAGCATTACAGATGTTCATGCCCCCACGCCGACCTACTGAATCAGAGCTTCTGGAGGGAGGACCCAGGTACATACATTTTCAAAAAGCTTTTTATAAGCGATCCTGAGGGCAGCAGGAACTAGAAACCATTCCTTGCAGAGTGTGCTTAGAAATTCTAAGTGGCTAGCTTGTCACGAAGGACAGATTTCAGGGTCCTATCGATACCCAGAGATTCCGATCTAAAAAGCAAGGGAAAGGACCTGGAAGTCTGCATTTGTAGTAAGCATCTCCAGGTGAGTCTGATGAAGGGACTTCCTGGGACCACACTGAGAAACATTGCCCCAAAGGTTCCAAAACACTAGGGACTCTGGGCGATTACTCTGTGTACTCGTTTCCTAGGGCTGCCATAAACAAACTACCACAAACTAGGTGGCTTCAAACAACAGCAGTGTATTCTCTTAGGTCTGGAGGCTAGAAGTCTGACATCAGGGCATCAGCAGGGCCACGTTCTCTCTGCAATCTGTAGGGTAAATTCTTTCCTTGGCTCTTCTAGTTTCTGGGCTTTGCTGGCAATCCCTGGCAATCCTTGGCTTGGAGATGCAGCACTCCAATCTCTGTTTCTGTCTTCCCTTCTTTTCTTTTTTTTAGTGTTAATTTATTTTTGAGAGAGAGAGAGAGAGTGAGCAGGGGAGTGGCAGAGAGAGAGGGAGACACAGAATCCAAAGTAGGCTCCAGGCTCTGAGCCATCAGCACAGAGCCGACATGAGGCTTGAATTCATGAACCTCGAGATCATGACCTGAGCTGAAGTCAGACGTTTAACTGACTGAGCCACCCAGGCGCCCCTCTCTCTTCCCTTCTGATAAGGACACCAGTCATATCGGATTAGGGCTAACTTAATGACCTCATTTTAACTGGAGCGCATCTACAAAGACCCTATGTCCAAATGAGGTCACATTCACAGGTACCAGGTGGTAGGACATCAACATATCTTTGGAGGAGACACAGTTCACCCCATAACACTGTTTTAAATAGTTTTTTTCTTTTTTCTTTAAAAAAATGTTTTTAACATTTACTTATTTCTGAGAGAGAGAGAGAGAAGACACAGAATCCGAAGCAAGCTCCAGGATCCAAGCTGTCAGCACAGAGTCTGACGCGGGGCTTGAACTCACACACCATGAGATCATGACCTGAACCAAAGTTGAATGCTTAACCAATTGATCCACCCAGGTGTCCCTTAAATATATATATATTTTTAAGTAGGTCCCCAGGGGCGCCTGGGTGGTTCAGTTGATTAAGCATCCGAATTCAGCTCAGGTCATGATCTCACAGTTCTTGAGTTCGGACTCAAGTTTGTGTCGGACTCTGTGCTGACAGCTGGGAGCCTGGAGCCTGCTTCAGATCTGTCTCTCCCTCTCTCTTTGCCCCTCCCCTGCTCACTTACACTCTGTCTCTGTCTCTGTTTCTCTCTCTCAAAGTTAAATACGCGTTAAAAATTTAAAAATAAATAAATAAATAAATAAATAAATAAATAAATAAATAAAGTAGGGCCCAAACCACCAATGAGACTGATTAGCTATGTTCTTTGGCTTGGATATCTGGAGAAAAAGACCTACACTTAGTTACCTTTCAAAGCTCAGTGTACACAGAATCACTTGAAAAGCTTGGGCCCGGGATTCATATTCCTGGGTCTTGATCCAAGATACCAGAATTCAGGATAAAGGATATGTACTGTGATTGTCTTTTCTACTTATTAGTGGATCAGAAATCAAAAGAAACGTACCTTTACGTTGCGCGAACGTGTCTCCTCGACCACTGCTCCAAAGACAGTAGAAGGATACCCTGTCTCTTTGCTCATGTTTCTTGTGAGCCAGGTGGCCCTGCATGGGCGGTAGGGCAGTGGGTAGGCAGACTGAGACTCATCCAGATTCCAGAAAGTATAGTAATGTGGACTAGTAAATATAAAGTTTAAGTGCTTCCAGGCTGGGGGCAAAATTCAAGACTATTGGAAGGGTAATGTGATTGTTGGAGCTGTTTCTATTTACTCTTCTTCGGTATGTTGACAAGAGACAGAACTAGGCTACACTGTCAGCGCTCTGTTACCAGCACGCAAAGAAGTTTGATGGGTGATGGAGGTTTATTTTGTTTATTTTAGTCACCCAGACTCAGAATTCATGTTCACGACGGCAAGCCAAATCATTTTTGGAAGACTTCAACAGTAAATAGTTGACCCCATTTACACACTGGAATGTTTTCGCCAAGAAAGACAAGGTTCTGTCTTTGCCAATAATCGAAGATACAGTTATTTGCTCGGGAGCAGACACGCCCTCTCGATCCCTTCAGATCTACAAATACTGAAAAAATAGTATATCCTCCGTCCCCGGACCTAAATGAGAGAGAAAGGCCATAAAAACAAAATTGGGGGAGGCCTGCATTCCTAAAAATTCCATGATTTGTTAAAGCGACCCACGGCACTGGGATCTAGAGTTTGAAAAAATGAATCCTTAGATTTAGGTCTTCGTTATTTTATTTTATTTTTTTTAAGTAGGCTTTGTGCCCAACGCGGGGCTTGAACTCATGACCCAGAGATCAAGACTCACACGCTTTACCGACTGAGCCAGCCGGGTGCCCCTAGGCCCCCTTTATTTTAATGCTGGGGTTTCTTGGGTAAGCCAGAGCAGCAGTTGTCATCCTGGCTACACTTGACAGCCATTTGTGAGCTTTTAAAAAATACCAGTGTTTGGGGCATCCGGGTGGCTCAGCTGGTTAAGTGTCACACTCTTGATCTCGGCTCGGGTCATGATCTCACGGTTTGCGGTTTGAGCCCACATGGGGCTCTGTGCTGGCAGGGCAGAACCTGCTTGGGATTCTCTCTCTCTCTCTGCCCCTCCCCCACTTGCGCTGTCTCTGTCTCTTTCAAAATAAATAAATAAACTTAACAAAACATACCAGTGTTTGGACCCCACCTCAGACCGATAAAATCTGACTCTCTAGAGTGCTTTCCAGGCCCCTACTGTGGAGATTATGGTTTAGAAAGTCGATGTTGGGGCCCTTGGTCTATACTTTATTATCTCAGGTAAATCTTATGATCAATTAGTTTGGAAAACACTCTCCTAATCTAGCCTAGTTATTAGTTGCTGTTCAGTGATCCGAATTTTTCTTTTCTTTAATAGCCATGTACCACATAGAAAGAAGCATTCAAATTGAAAACCCAGAATATCCTTTTAAAACGAATTTGCCGTTTCGCAAACGTTTTGCAATATATCCGTTAATTTGTCTTTCAAAAGAAATTGCCATCTGTTTCTCTTAGATACCTGAATCTTTTATTTCTGTTTTTGATTTTCAGGAATATAAATCTGTTGAAGAATCTTCAGAGTCAAATCTTCTGAGCCTAGACATACTGCTGTCAGCATCTCTTGAGACCTCCTCCTTCTGAGAATTCCCAGGTCTGACCACACTTTCCCTCCAGCCTACAGTGAGGGACGTCAACACACATCCTCTAGACTTCCAGCCCTCGAGCTGTGGCAGCTGGGGCAGGAATCTTACAAGCTCCATCCTTAGGGGAGATTCAGAAAGACAAGAAGGGTGAAAAGTCAGATATGCTGAGTCTGAAACATACAAAAGCCTTTAGAACGGCTCCTCACAGAAGAACCCAAATAAATCCACATAATTAGTGCGCATATTTAGATGAGCTATACATAAAACAGAAAGCCTTTCTCCCTCTATCAAAACAGAGTAAAAAGTCTGATTTAATACTCAGAGATTCTTGTCCCCATGCCAGTATTATAAAGCAGTTTCGCCGCATTTGTTTCAATCTGTGTAAGAGTAGGACTGTGGAAAATAAAAGACTTATTTGTATATTATTTTTTTTAATGATTAAGAATTTCTGATGAAACCTGTGTAAGAGAGGGGTGCTGTGCTGGAGGACAGAGCGTGGCAATTGCCAAATTAGAACATCACCATTTTCTTGCCTGTGCGCTAGTGACGGGGTCCGGGTCGTGATTGCTTTGCATAAGATTGTTAGAACACCTCCAGGATACCCAGAGACAGTCTATGTGGCTGTGGAATGCCTCGAGGGCAATAGAAAGCAAATAGAAGCAGGTACGGACGGAAGTCTTGAGTGATGACGGAGGTGCATTTCAAGTACCATGGAAATCTCACTGGCCGCGCCCATTTCCCCACCCTGGCAACAGAGGTTGATAACACTTCCGATAAGTATTCCAACCTCTACATGTATGTGGGCTTATTCCTGAGCCTCCTAGCCATTCTCCTCATCCTGCTCTTCACCATGCTCCTTCGGCTCAAACATGTCATCTCACCCATCACTTCCGAGAGCACAGAAAGCGTTCCTCAATTCACAGATGTAGAGATGCAGAGTCGGATCCCCACTCCTTAAAGCCGGGATGAACATGAGCTTTAGTGGATCTCAGTGAACCCTTCTATGGTGATGTCCAGGAAAGTTTCTTTTGTTGCATGTGGCTTCCCATGGAGGGAATCAACAAGTTGTTTATTTAACAAGTTGTTCATGTATTTTGTGTGCGTGTGTGTGTGTGTGTTCTTCTTGATCTTGATTCTGTTTGTGGGCTATCTAAGAGGCTTAAGACTCACTCTTTGCCAGAAATAAAGGAAATGGCAGCTGGTTGGGAGGGCAGGTTTCCATAGTAACCAAAGAGAGCCTGGGCCGTGAGCAAACCTCAGACCACAGAAATTCATATGCAGCTATTGTAAAATTCACAGGATCCCTGGAAGCTCCAAGAACAAGAAAAATCAGCTCTCGAAGGGGCTGATTGTTCAAAGAGGGTCCCCCCCCCCCCCGCAGTAAAGGACAAGTTTTAATTTAGCACTTACCCTAAAGAGTCTCCTCTGCTGACATGAAGGTAAATCATGTCAGAGGTTAATGGAAAGGACCACGAACCCTTTCCCAAAGGAGCCGTGATTTTATCATCTAAGGTCAAAGGGTTTGTCCCAAATGAAAGAAGAAATTTAAAGAAACTGTCTCAGTTTAAAAAGCAAGTGCGCAGAAAGTAGTTTCTAGCCAGCAAATTCACCTAGAGAGGGGAAATGTGCATTTTATATCTGTGTTATTACTATTACTGGACTCTTAAAAACTCAGATAATGGCAGATGTATTACAAAAATCCAGAATGATGAGCTTCTCCCAAAACAAGGGAAGATTGAGTCAAAATGTGCTCATGACATGAATCTTGCATTATACGTGCAAATTCTTTACCTTTTTCTCCCTCCCCATCACGCTCCTGAAGAGTTGCACACAAACATGAGCTTTGTTTAAAGATGGCCTTGGCAAAAAAGACTCAACTATCCTTTAAAGCAGGAAGGAAATAATCTTGGTATTCTGTCATTGAATGATTGTGGCTTTGGACAAACCATTCAAGCTTCTGGGTGCCAGCTTTTTCTTTCTGAAAAATGATCAGAGAGCTATTTAGTTATCACTGGACTCCTTTTAGATCTGAGGGTAAGAAAAAGACAAGGGAGGAAAGGAGTAAACACCACCCCCCTACAAATCCTTATTAAGATCAATGTCCTCGACTGTCACATTTGTCTTTCCCAGAAAATGTGTTTCCCTTCCTGATCCCTGCCAAAAGATGACATGGTTCGCTTATTACCTATGAGAGAAATATATTTTTAAAAATCCCATTCTCACAAGTAGCCTGGTATGCCAGGAGTGAGGGAAGAATTTGATTTTTGGCAAAATGAACGTTCCAAAAGGGAACCCGGAGGAGGTGAGTACTGTTCACAAATCACAAATTAGAAGGCCGGTCATATACTTGCCACCCAAAAGCTAATACACGTGTGTTAAATTCTACCTGCTTAAAAACAAACAAAAGTCTACCTGCTTCAAAAAAAATCGGTTCTCACTTGCACCTAAAAGATGGTCACCAAATTTCACAGGGTGCTGCCTCGGGAACTGCGGTGGTGGGAAGAGAAATGGTATGGATGTTAGGTTAACGCCACCTCTACCAGGCATGCAGCTGTCACTAATCTGTTACCAATTTAGATTGGCCCCTTTACTCTGATCTAAATCTAGCCTGGTGGTGAAATTCCCAAGTGCTTTCCACTTTTATACACAGTCATTTGCCAATACTCCTCTCTCCAAGGGGCTGCAAGGTGTGGAATCCCCACACACAGAGCTAAACTTAGCGGCAAAGGCTGACTCTGGCGCACCTGATACAACAGCGGATCGTAAGAGACAGCAGGTGCATTCTGCACCATTCAGAAGAGATGAGCAGGTAGGCTCAGACTCAGGGCGTACACTTCCCTCTGGGCCTTTTATTTTCCAAAAGGCATGGTGACTTTTATGTTATTGCGTCTGGTGGTTCGAGTTGTGTCTTTATTCAACACCCGGACTCCATGTCCTCCGTAAGGTTTTAGTTCTTTGGCAGCCTTACACGCACGCACTTCATCGAAGGCTGGCAGCGTACCCCACAACTTCTTAAGGACACACATATCCCCTCGCTCCAGGCACCCCCTTTTGTGCTCACAGTATTTGAATGCACTTTACAGTTAAGAAGTCTGTGGCTGGATACGTGAAAGAACCGATTATGCTTTCGACAGCAATGAATAGCGAGATTACCCAGTGCCTTGTTGCCAGATTTGATGAACAGACTACGCATCTATTCCTGCCCACCTGACCTCCCCAGCCCGCATGTCCAGAGTTTAACACCTCTTCTTTAGTCACTGGCTTGGAGCAAGAGTCCTGATTTATGATTAGGTGACTCACCTGGAAAACAAGCACCCTCTTTCATCACAACTACCCCATGGGATCCAGATCTTTACTGAGCATTAACCAAAGCACACAGCACAGTTGCACTAAAATAGCAGCATGACCCCCCCCCCCCGCCACAAGTTCCAGTGATGACACAAATGGAGATGCATTTAAGCAGACGTGTTGTTGTGGTGACTCACATGGTATTTAATCTTTAGGAAAATAAGCTGAAGGTTTTCATCGTAGCAAACTGACTATAAAGAAAAGAATTTTTCCGCTTCTATTAAATTATATTCTCTCCCTCAGTATATTCATTAACGTGTATTACTGCTCAAAGAGTCAGCTAGAGCACTCCATGGGCATCATTTGAATTTATCCATCTATCCACAATGCTGACTTGGCAATTCCTTCCCCCTTCCCCACTCTCCAAAAACTGCACGGTAGCCTAAATGTATATAAGCAGGTTATTTCTATGTAGATGTACTCTGTTCTAAGATGAAAGACTGATGCTTCATTTATTATTTATTTATTTATTATTTATTATTATTACTTATTATTATGCTGACCCATATGAAATTGCCGTTTCCATATGTCAAAAAGTGTTCGAATATCAGCCATTTCATGTAACTCAACCTAATAAAAAGACTCACGACATGAATTCTCCAAATGGTAACCTCTCCTAATATGTTTAAAAATAATTGGGGCGCCTGGGTGGCTCAGTCGGTTAAGCATCTGACTTCGGCTCAGGTCATGATCTCGCGGCCCGTGAGTTCGAGCCCCAAGTCAGGCTCTGTGCTGACAGCTCAGAGCCTGGAGTCTGTTTCAGATTCTGTGTCTCCCTCTCTCTCTGACCCTCCCCCATTCATACTGTCTCTCCCTGTCTCAAAAATAAATAAACGTTAAAAAAAATTTTTTTAATAAAAATAAAAATAATTCAATTTCTGGGGTGCCTGGCTCAGCTGGTTAAGCGTCCAACTTTTGATCTCAACTCAGGTCATGATTTCACGGTCGTAAGATTGAGCCCCGTGTAGGGCTCTACGCCCAGCATGCTTAAGATTCTCTCTTCCTCTCTCTCTGCCCCTCCCCCTCTCGTGCTCTCTCTCTCTCTCTCTCTCTCTCAAAAAATTAAATCAATTTCTAAACATGTACTTTGCATACATTTCAGAATCGTGGGTTGTATCAAACAAGGCATATTGTAAAAGGCTTCTGTATTATGTATTTGGCAGGGAATCTTAAGGTTAATCAAGTAAAGATGAGCTCATCAAGCCTTATCTTTCCCTCCATGCCAAATCTGAAGCTTTGGACTCACAACTGAGTTTCACTGCTGCAGACCCCACCGAATTTACTAAGTAGGTGAAAAGGAGTCCACTTAATGCAATTAAATGGTTATATTTAGTAATACATTTTACTCACCTGCATTTGTGCTGAAGGAACAACTTTTTTTAACAAAATGAAGACTTGTGTGAAAGAAAAAAATTGGGTTTCTTCTGTTTGAAGCTGTCAATATTTGAGAGAGATTCATATTGTATAAAAACAGAAGTATAATATTTCAATGACTATTTAGCATGTCATTTTTGATCCCTGGAGAATAAACTGGTTTGCTGATAACAAGTATCTATTGTCTGAAGAATGTAAAAGCACATTAGTCTCTTCATCCCATTATAAATGGTAACAACTGCCAATGTGTGGGATTCATAACTTTGAGGTGTCATTGTTTCTTCCGATTCCCCCATTTCCCAGCCTTTATTTTCTTCCGACTTGCAAACTGATCGATGCGTTTGTTTCTGTAGTAGTTAGATGTGCAAAATGGACAATGGAATTTCAGCCGCCGGTGCAGGTGACCTGGGGTAAGTGTGCCATAAGGCATCTAAAGTGTCAGTATCTTTCAACATGTCCTGCGCCTCGTAGGGCATTTTTTAAACCTATCTTTCCTTTTGTGCTTTCTTTATTTGATCCTCACAGCGACCCTGTGAGTAACTGAGTGGAGGTATTGTAGTCTGTTGTACGTGGGCACAGAGGTGACGGAGGCATTCGTGGTTACACACAGGCCGAGTCAAGACTACCCTGCCAGTCTTTGGACGCCTGGTTTAGTACTCATCCCGCCGTGCTTTGCTTCCGAGCCCTGAATAGCTGTTTCAAAGCTATCCATTCTCCAATATTCCCAGTTCTGCCAGCAACAGTTGAGCTCTATAGATGATCAACTCCCTGTACCCCAATTCAAAACAAATTAAGCAGAATTCTTCATCTCTTCAATTTTAGCGCCACGGCGAGGCATATTCAAAGACTGTAGGAAAGTATACACAAAGGCAGTTTTAATTGACATGAATGAAGGGAGGATGCAGAAATACGGATGAACTATCACCCGCCGTGCAAATCCCAATCCTCTGATGGTTTGACTGTATGTTCCCAGTCCATGCCAGACCCTCATATGCGTGATTATCTCTCCCCTCACCCCTAGAAACGAGGACACTTCCTCTTAGGTAAAAATCGTGTACTTTGTACAAATTGTATAGTGTTCTAAGTGTACACAGCAGTTCTTTTTGTACTCTGTAATAAATTCAATGACATTAAAAGGGAGAAAATTACTGGCCAACGAAGCTTCTGCCGGCCACAGAGAACGAATTGCTATGCCCGCAGGAAAAGGAGACAAAACTATGGAACACGTATACAGTAGGAAAAGGAAGTGCACATATTAAACACAGGTGAGATTTTGAAAAATAGCTTGAGCAGTTCCAGGTATTCCAATTCATTTTCACATCAAGTATTTATTGATTACATCATACATAAACATGGAAGAGAATGAAAGAGACCGCACCATACACTGGGCTAGGTTCTGTGGGGATCTAAAGTTTGCAGTCAAGAAGCTCACAATCTGGCAAAGATGGTAAGTACCTAAATTCGTGCATTCATTTACCCATTCAATATTCAACATGTATTCAGCACCTACTGCGTGTACAGAGAACACAAGGCACAGTCTATGCCTTGGTGAAGGTAATAGCCTACTGGGATAGACAACAGCAATCGGATAATTACGGGAATACTGCACTACAAAGGAGAAGTACAGGGTGCTTGGGTACACACAGAGTAGCCGAGATGCCGCCTTGCCAGGCCTGGAGTGTCAAGGAAGACTTTCCTGAGGAGATAACCTAAGCTAAAATCTAGCAGATGTGTACAAGGAGAGACTAGGGCAAGCGTTCCACAGAGAGAGCAGCGTGTGCCAAGATTCTGAAATCAAATAAACCTGTCACACTTGAAGAAGCGTCGCGAGTGAGGAGAAGTCTCCTGAAGGCTGGAAAGGTTTGCAGGGACAAGCACATGTGGGGCCTTGTGGACAATGCTATAGGTTTTTTCCTTTATTTTCAGCATGGAGAAGAAGAGACCTCTGGCAGCATCGTGGAGGAGAGACTGAAGAGTGACAAAAGTGGATGCGGGGAGACCGCGTGAGAGGCTATGGCAGTGGTTCAGGAGAAGGGTGGTAATCCCTTAGACTTGCCATCAAGTGGTAGTAGGTAGGGATAAACAGAAGTGAATAGCTTTGAGATATATTTAGAAGATAAAATCAGCATTACTTGGAGAAGAATTGCATAAGAGGTAACTGGGGTAATTAAGAAGGAAGAGTCTAGAACGACCTACTGGTTTGTGGTTTGATCAGGATCTTGTGCCTTCATTCACTGACATACAGAACACTGGAGGATACTCGTATCAAGGGAGATATGAATTTGGTTTAGGACATGTTTAGCTTGATGTACCTTTGAGACATCTATACACAATATTCAATAAGCAGTTGAATATATGGGTCTGGAGCTCACATGAGGGATTAGGGCTGAAGACAGAAATTTCAGAGGTGTTAATGGATGAGATTTCCCAGGGAGGGGTTGTAGAATAGACCAAAGAAAGAATGACAATAATGTAACCGAGAATATGCTCAAATATGCTCCTCCCTGCTTTGGGATGATTAACTACTTGTCAGGCAGGTTGGGAAAGAAGATTAGGTTTAAGGGTTTTCAAACTTAGATTTCCCAGAGACACTTGGGAGCAGAAGAAGTAGAGAGAGGGTCAGAGCCAAAGTCCTTTGGGGAGAGGGAAGATTTCAGCCTGAGGAGACCAAAGTCAAGCACTAAGTACAAAGGTTAGGAGCAGGCCCATCGATAAGAAGGAAATAGAGCCAAGAGTCAGAAGCCAGAAACCAATGGAGCAGTGTAGGTACAGGTATAGAATGGTACAAAGAGTAGTGAAAAAGGGTGGGTTGTCAAATACAAGTATAGGATCGTGTTGGTCATGGTCCTGGCAGGAAGCCAGGAAGCAGGAAGCAGGAAGCAGACAGCATTCTCAAATAAAGAAACTTTAAAGGAGAGACTATCTATACAGGGGAGGGTAGGATCAAGGGCCAACAACAGATGGCAGAGCACCCAAGGACTGACAGAAGCAGAAAGCCACTCCTAGGCTTGCAGGGGGAAGGGGAGGTCATCGCGATTGGAATCTGGCATGCCATGTAGCCACGAGGAAGAAGCTATCAACCTATGACCCTAGATATAAAGAGGCAAAGCCAGTAGGGGGCTGGAGAATTAAATATCCCACTTTCTCCTTCCCCTTCCATTCTGCTGGTACAGACTGAATCTACCTGGAAGCCAGAGGGCAAGCAAGTCCAGGTGATGCAGTTTATAGAGACCAGCCTCCCAAGCAAAGAGCAAAGAGGAGAAACCCTGTCCCAATGGATGTGGAGAAGACAGGGAATATCCAGCACAGAAGTAAAGAGGCATGTTGGGATGCCTTAAAGATCTGACTGGGGGGTTACTGAATAGGACTGCACCAAAAAGAGATAAAACACGCTACAGATTTTCAAAGGGGTTGTGTCATTCACTCCAATCAGAAAAGCCAAAGCCGTTCTAGCTTTCAAATGGAGAGAATTTCATACAAGGACTTGATAACACATGTGATGGGTGAAAAATGGGGAGAGCATAACAACCTACAGATTAGCAGAAGCAGAAAGCTACCACCAGTCCTAGGGTTGAAGAAACAATGGGAAGAAGAGATACCACCAGAGCCCAGAAGCTGGGACCCTCTTTGGTCCCTAGAATTCTGGCACCTTATCAGAAAGGGCTCTTTGGCAGGAGCTACAGCCATGGAGGAGAAAGATTTTGAGCCATTTTTGGAAACGCATGTTGTGGTTGATTAATGTCTTTTAAGGTGAAAAGGATAATGGAAGCATGCGTGCCACACATCTTTCATTGTAGACATACATATATTTCCTTATACCATGGCTGTGTAGCATGGATATACAAAGCGTTACCATAAGAGCTGCTGGGAGCAGTATTCTTCTTGTGAAGAAAACTATCTTTATCTGGCAAAACACTTACAATAGGCCATCTTAATTGTGGAAAGACAACCCTCAGAGTATAGCTGGTTTGGGCTAGAAGCAAGAAATAGATGGGTAAACTGTGACGTAAGAAATGAACGTGTATTTGCGCGGTTGTTGAGCATGAAACAGACATGACAGGTAAAAAATACAAAGTCGGGGCCCCTGGGTGGCTCAGTCGGTGAAGCATCCTACTCTTGGTTTTGGCACAGGTCATGATCTTGCGGTTCATGAGCCCGTGTCAGGCTCTGTGCTGACAGCGTGGAGCCTGCTTGGGATTCTCTCTCCTTCTCTCTCTCTGCCCCTCCCATGCTCATGCTCGCACTCGTTCTCTCAAAATAAATAAATAAACTTAAAAAAAAAAAACAAAGTAGACAGGGGGCTTAGCAACATGGCAGGAGGCTAGGAGCCAAGCAACAGAGATAACCAATGAAGGTTCTTCCCTTAGAAGAACTCTAAGGGAACCATTGCTGTTAATGGTTAATGTTCAATTTTAAGGCTTTTGCTCTGATGCCCTAAAATGTAACCCTCCTCCATGCCTCCAAACCTTCGTTAAAGTCTGCAACCCATGCTGCCTGGAAATATCCATACTTTGGTATGTGAAGGGACCATAGTGGCGTCTTACATGGTGCCATGGTACAGAAAATGGACTACAAGCACGGAAGGCAAAAACAAAGAACAAAAATGGTGAATTTGGTAAAAGCAGAAACTTGGATACAAAGGTTAATAAGAGAAATAGAAGACTTTTTTTTACCCCAAACCTTAGATACTAAAACTCATTAGATGCCAGGAGACAAGCTAATTACACATATAAATCAAGTCCTTCAAAATTTAATATTTCAGACTACTAGACTGTCCAATACTTGTTCACCAGTCTAATAAATATGTAGGCGATGCTGAAATCTGCTAGCTAATTTTAACATATTTATACTACAGAGTTCTGACTTGTGAGTAGAGAATGTTCTGGAGAATAAGAGACATTGATTTCAAACCTTTGAAGAATCGTCCCATTGAAGTCATAGAGACCTAATGTGTGTTGTTTGAAAGGGCAGAACTAGGACTCACAAATAGAGTTTAAAGGGAGTGGAGTTTAAAAAAGTAAAATACAAAAATAAAGGCAGTAGGGTTCACAGGCAAAGAATATTAGCTTATTGTGTTCTATAAATGGAGATTCCCCAAAATACAGCAGGGTACTGGTGTGTGTGTATGTGTGTGTGTGTGAGAGAGAGAGAGAGAGAGAGAGTTTTGTAGAGAAGGATATTAATTGAAAGAGTTCAAGAAGGCTGATGACCATATCAGAGATAATGATAACAATCACTAACATATTTTGAAGACTTATTCTATGTTAAGCTATATGCTTAATATTCTACATGCATTCTTATTTAAACAACAAAACCCACAAAGTAGATATCATTATTATCTTCATTTTACCCATAAGAATAGTGAAGCTTACAAAGGATAAATAACTTGCCCCAGGTCACACAGCTAATAAATAACACAGAACTGAGATTCTAACCCAATGTCAAGTGACCCCAGAAGCCATCTGCTACCATTATGCTCTACTGCCTACCTAATGCTACAGAAGCAATTCATATATTGGCTAGGAAGACGGCCTGAGGGGCTTCTAATTGTGAGATTCTATATGTGTGCATGTATATAAGTAGGTATATACAATATATGAGCTCAGCATGTATGTGCGTGTGTGTACATCTTTACATGGAACACTAGGGAAAGACACTCTTTAATCCATGGAATAGAGGAGTAAAAGACGGCCCTCTCAAAAGAAAAAATCAACATAAATCAACATTGATACGGGGAAGAGGCTTGTAAAGTTTTGGTTGACGAGACATGGGAAGTGACCAGGTCCTGTGAAGCTGACCAAGGTTGAGCTAGATAGCCTGGGAACCATGACTGGAATGTAAAGAAACATGAACTACTTCAGTTGTAATGTAACTGGACCATCTGTGATGTTGAATCACAAAAAGAAAGATCTACATGGCATTTAGAGAAAAAGGACACAAAGAATTAATCGGTCATTGTTTACGACCCAGCACTAGCCATACTATTCTCAACTTGGTATTCACTATTATAATGTATGATTTCATTTGCTTCACTACATATGTATGTATCCATATGATATGAATGTTGTTTTGCAATGCCTGCTTTTAAACTTAATATAAATATATCATAGGGGAGCCTGGGTGGCTCAGTCGGTTAGGCATCAGACTCTCACAGTTCGTGGGATCGAGCCCCGTGCTGACAGCGCAGAGCCTGCTTGGGATTTTCTCTCTCCCTGTCTCGTGGCCCTCCCCTGCTCATGCTCTTTCTGTATCTCAAAAATAAATAAACTTTAAATATATATATGTGTGTGTGTGTGTGTGTGTGTGTGTCTGTGTGTGTCTGTGTGTGTCATAATGTACATATCCTTCTGCAACTTATGATGATGATGATGTTTATTAGGTTTGTGATATTATTAATTTTCACTATTGTATTCCATTGTATAAACATATAGTAGTTCCCCCTTATCCACAGTTTTGCTTTCTGCAGTTTCAGTTGCCCATGGCCAACTGCGGTCCAGAAGCAGGGGATCCTTTTTTTGATGTATCATCAGAAGCCTAACACTACATCGCAATGCCTATATCATTCACCTCACTTCATCTCATCACATAGGCATTTTATCATCCCGCATTATCACAAGAGGAAGGATGAATACAGTCCAATAATATATTTTGAGAGAGAGAGAGAGAGAGAGAGAGACCACATTCACATAGCTTTTATCACAGTGTTACAATTGTTCTGTTTTATTATTGTTGTTTATCTCTTACTATGCCTAATTTATACATTAAACTGTGTCATAGGTATGCATGTACAGGAAAAGACATAGTACATATAGGGTTCAGTACTATGCATGGATTCAGGCATCCACTGGGGGTCTTGGTATGTATCCCCCATGGATAAGGGGAAACTACGTACCACAATTGCTTTCTCCACTTTCCTTGACGAGTGTTTTGTGGGATATTAAAAGAGTTACACCAGCTTTTTGGGGGTTAGCATTTTCCAGGTATATTTTTCACTTCCTTTTACTTAAAGTATGTGTGTCCTAATTTTAGGCATGTATCTTATAAGTGCAATATTAGCTACATTTAGCTTTCTTACTGCACGTAAGAGCTGTGTGTTTTAATTGGTGTGTTTAGCTCGTTTATATTTACTAAGATGACCAAGACTATCACTATCATCTTATTACTTCTCTTGGTTTTTATTTGCTTTTTCCCCCCTCCTTTCCTACATCTCATTCAGTTGTTTAATCATTTAATTCCCTTTTGTTCCCTCTACTGATTTGAAAATTAGGGTTTCTATTTCTATTTTTTTTTTTTGGTGATTAACCTTAAAATATTAAGGTATTTTATGATACTATAAAGGGTCAAGTTCATCAGCATGTCTAGTCTCCTCTTTCATAATGCAATGACTGAACAGAAGTTTTTTTTTAAGTTTACTTATTTATTTTGAGAGGGAGATAGAGTGCAGGAGGGACAGAGAGAAGGAAAGAGAGAGAATCCCAAGCAGGCTCCACACTCAGCACAGAGCCGGACACGGGCTGCATCCCACAACCCTGGGATCTTGACCTGAGCCGAAATCAGAAGTCGGATGTTCAACCGACTGAGCCACCCAGGCACCCCAGAAATTGATATTTAAAAACAGTATGAAATTCTTAGGGCTACATATAACCAATGATGTGAAAGCCCTGCACATGAACATTGCTGAAAGAAAATACAGAAAGCCAAAATAAATAGAGGTTTCCTGTTCGTGATTTGGAGAACTCAATATTGTTAAGATGTCAACTCCCTAAAATTGATTTATAAATTCAAAACAATTCCAATCAAAATCCCAGTAGGCTCTTTTTTTATTTTTGGAATTGAGAATGTTCTAAAGTTCATGTTGTTGGAGAGGAAGAATTCTTCCTCTACCCTCAATGTTTTTCAGCTGGACTAAGAATTCAATTGACAGGGGCGCCTGGGTGGCTTGGTCAGGTGAGTGTCTGACTGTTGATTTTGGCTCAAGTCATGATCTCATGATCTCTCGTGGGACCGAATCCCGTGTCAGGCTCTGCACTGACAGTACGGAGTCTGCTCAGGATTCTCTCTTTCCCTCTTTCTCTGCCTCTCTCTCAGCCGTGCTCTCTCTCTCTCAAAATAAATAAATAAACTTTAAAAAATGAATTAAATTGATGAGACAGATTAACAGGAGAAAAAATCAAAGTTTTATTACATAGGCACAGAGGTCTAATAATGAAAATGGAACCCAAAGAAATGATTAAGACGGGCAGCTTGTGTACATGTTAGATAAAGAGATGATAGATTTGTGAGGAATTTACAGGATAATGAAAACAGGTGTTTGGGAATTTTAATTATTAAGGAATTCTAAGCAGAACTTGGGCTGAGTAGTAGATTAGTAAAAAGTAACAAAGCTTCTTTCTATAACTTTCTCAACTTTAAAGTCCCAATCTCGGGGTGCCTGGGTGGCTCAGTCGGTTAAGCATCCAACTTCGGCTTGGGTCATGATCTCGCGGTTTGTGAGTTCGAGCCCCCCATGGGGCTCTGTGCTGACAGCTCAGAGCCTGGAACCTGCTTCAGATTCCGTGTCTCCCTCTCTCTCTGCTCCTCCCCTGCTCACTCTCTGTCTCCCAAAAATAAATAAATGTGAAAAAAAATTTTTAAAAAAAGGTCCCTATCTCTGGTGATAAGGATGTCTTTTTCATCTTAGTACAAGGAGGGTATTTTTCATATGGGTGATCTGTTTCCTGTTGTCAGGGAGACAGAGAAGGGTCTGAGCAGACTGCTACTAGCTCATTCCCAAGTAGCTTTAATTCAAAGAAGTCTGTATGCCATTGTAGTGCATTTGGGGGTAGCCTGCCCTGGGCCCCTACAATGTGGAAACGCCAAAGACTTAGGATGGCCAAAATAATTCTGAAAACAATGAAGTTGGGGGCTAACATCTGATTCCAAGGCTTATTATAAGATTATGGTAGTCAAGACAGTATGTTGTTGGCACAAAGGTAGATACAGAGATGGATGGAACAGAACAGAGAGTCCAGACATAAACCAACACATATCCAGACAACTAATTTTTGACAAATGCAAAGTCAAAGCAGTGGATAAAGAAACGATTTTTGATAAATGATGCTGAATATCCATAGGTAAAAATAAAAATGACCTCTGATCATGGAGGTTCATATTTTGCACCATATACAAAAATAACTCAAAATGGACCTTGTATCTAAATGTACAAACCTAAAACTCCTGATGGAAAATATAGGAGACAATCTCTGTGACCTTGGATTAGGCAAAGATTTCCCAGATTTGACAGCAAAAGCACAGTCCATAACTGAAGAAAATGAAAAATTGGATTTCATCTAAATTTAAAACTTTGGCTCTTCAAAAGACAATGGGCAGAGAATGAAAAACAAGACACCACTTTCACTTTCATGATACACCAGATCACATTCTGCTCCCTCTACCTGGAAAGCCCCTTCCCCTCTGTACCCTTAATATACTGTCATTCATTCATTCATTCAACTAGCTTGATTTAGCCCTAATATCAAAGTCTATCACTTTTCTTGATCCTCCCCTCAAGAACACAGTTAATTACTATTTCCTCTGTGTGACTCAGTGGATATGTTGCTTATATTCTTTTTTTGAATTTTTTAAAAGAGAGAGAGAGACAGAGACAGAGGGTCTCCGGGGTTAGGGGTAGGGGTGGGGGTAGGGGTAGGGTCAGGGTTAAAACCTCTGAAGTTAGGGGCAGGAGCAGACAGAGAGGGAGACCGAGAATCTGAAGCAGGCTCCAGGCTCTGAGCTGTCAGCACAGAGCCCGAGGCGGGGCTTGAACTCGCGAACCGTGAGATCATGACCTGAGCCAAAGTCAGATGCTTAACCGACTCAACCACCCAGGCGCCCGTAATTGCTTATATTCCTGCATTTAATCATTGCATTGCAATTTATTCATTTGCAGATATGTGAGCTCTTTGAGGGAAGACCTTCATCTTTACATCCTCAGTGACTAACACAGAACCTGGCACCTAGTAGGTGTTCAGTAATACGGGACGGCTGACTACCGGCCAAGTACCATACGCTGACTCTCATCCTCCATTTCCTCTGGTGCCTAGAGCTGAATTTGCTCAGGGGGCAGAGCTAACTCCACAACCTGGCTCACCTACCCTGTTCCATGCAGACACAGTTCATCCCACTCACCCCCAACTGGATCCTGAAATATATGAAAGATTTACGAGTACTGTGAACGTTTTAGTTGTCATTGCGGGGAGTGTAAGCTACTTCAACAGTTGCGAGGTTGCTTTTTGTAAACAAGTTGTTCACTTCCACAGCCTAAACATGATAGTAACGCTGTTCCTTACCACACCTTTCCTCACTATTCACAGGCTGAATTCTGATTTAGTCGAGCTGAAATTAGTGGGATTTTGCTTTACATGAAGAAAATAGGGATAATCATAATAATTTTGGAATTAAACAAACGCTTCCTTCTAGCATGTGTCCCTAGTATCACTTTATAATAGTTTTCATTTGCAAGTAGGCATTTAGGTTTGAATGCCTTCATTTATTTTTAATCAGACTTTTTCATTTTGCTTGATCATTAAATAAATGGTAGGTGGGCTAGTGCTATCACAAAGGTTGTGATGGAAATAGAGGTGATGTCATAAATCCAGTCTTGTAGCGCAAATTTGAAGGCAGAAAAAAATGAAGATGTAGATAATAAAGGAAAACTTGCTTCCATTCAAATACATGTGATCATTAGGGAAAGAACCATATGAACTTTTTAAAAAGCAAAGTTTAAATATCCTGATGACTATTTCCTCAGAATTTAATGGAAGGAAACTTTTTCGTGCCAGCTGTGCTCATTTATATTGGATTCATGTATATGATCAATCCAAACAAGGTAGTTACACAGCAATGACTAATGTGATAATGAGATTCTGAAACAGGGGCAATTGAATATGCATCACTTGCTTTTCATATGTAAATCCCATCACTAACAGAGCATTACTGTTCCCTTGTATTTCCATATAACACTGTAGTTAATAGGAGTATCATGATAGAATGAGGGGAGTAAAGGTCCTTATGTTGCATTTGCAAATTTACAGGAAGCAGCAAACTCTAGGTTTAAATTATAGCAGATCTTTCCTACCTGGGTGCCTAACAAATAGCTTAGGATGAGAATGTGATTAACAGATCGCTATCTCATCTACAATTCAGTCATAATCCTCTGGTGGGTATTGACTTCTCTCCTTTTCTCCAGGAGCAAAAATGTGCAAAGTAATTTTTTTTAACTCTAGATTCAAATAGAATGTAAATATCTGTATTCATTCAGATCCAGTGATGGCATCTAGATAATTTGCCTAGAATGACATCAATAAGCAGGTCAAGTTATCCCCTGAAGGAAAATGTAGATTTGCTAAGTGTTCTGCATTTCTTTTACTCAAGTAACAAGGAGCGGGAGGGGGGAAGGAATGGAACAGAGGCACCCCAATTAGAATATCTGCCTGGTGGCCTAGCGTCAAAATCTCTTTTTTTAAATTTATTTATCAGAATCAGCCAGAAATATCCCCTGAAGTGTCTCCTGGATATATAATCGTCTCGAAAGCAGAGTGAAAGGAAAAGTTAACTAGGTACCATTCTTACTCCTAAGTAGCATATGTCATCTGCATAAGGAGACAAGATTTAATGAAAGAGCCTAAGGCATTCACAAACATGTTTCTTCTTCTTAGTAATGGCACCACCAATTGCTCAAGTCAAAAACATTGGAGATGTTCTTGATTACTCTCTCCCACCCTACATCCAACCCACCAGTGAATCCCATTGGCTCTACCTTCCACCACTTCTCCATCCGTTATTCTGGTTCAGGCCACTATCCTCCATAGAGGAGGAAAAATTTCTCCTCCATCGTCTTAGAGTCTCCAGCTGGGATTAGGAATTAAACTGACATCAGACAGATCAACAGGAGAAAAGCATACAAGGTTTCATTTTTTTTTTTTTCACATGTACATGGAAGTCCTCATGAGGAAAATGAAGACCCAATGAAGTAGTTTGAGTTGAGCATTTAAATATATTGAGTTGGACAAAGAGTAGGAAATTATGAAAATGTGACAAGGCAAAGGGGCTTGGATTAGGGTATTTAACTGGGTGGAGAACTAACTAGGAAGTTACAGGTTAGTTCAACAAGGTTTGTTTCGTTAGAAGACAAACTGTAACCAAGTAAATGTAAGGTTCCAATTGGCTTTATTACCGACTTGTATGGAACCACAAAAGACCCCCAGTAGAAAAAGTAATCTTCAGGGGCGCCTGGGTGACTCAGTCAGTTGAGCGTCTGACTTCGGCTCAGCTCATGATCTCACGGTTCATGGGTTTGAGCCCCGTGTCAGGCTCTGTGCTGACAGCTCAGAGCCTGGAGCCTGCTTCAGATCTGTGTCTCCTCTCTCTGCCCTCCCCTGCCTGCTCATGCTCTGTCTGTCTCTCTCTCTCTCTCAAAAATAAATAAACCTTAAAACAACTTTAAAAAACAGAAAAGGAAAAAGCAATCTTCAGAAAGAAGAACAAAGCTGGAGTTATCACAATCCCAGATTGCAAGATATACTACAAAACTATAGTAATTAAAATACTGTGGTCCTGGCATGAAAATAGACACACAGAGCAACAGAACAGGATAAAGAGCCCGGAAATAAACCCACACCTATATGGTCAATTAATCTATGACAAAGGAGGCAAGAAAAAACAATGAAGAAAAGACAGTCTCTTCAATAAATGATGTTGGGAAAACCGGACAACTACATGTAAAAGAATGAAAGTGGACCACTTTCTTACAACATCTAAAAAAATAAACTCAAAATGGATTAAAAACCTAAATGGGAGACCTGAACCCATAAAACACCTGGGAACTCAGGTGATTCATTCCACAACCCAAAAATATTCATATAAAAACGATTACAATACTGTAAGAGAATATAAAATAATAAAGAAAATACAAAATATAAAGAAAAACAAACAAATTAACCTGCACTTACCTTTGAAAACCTTTGTGGCTTGTGTGAGGGAGACAAGAGAGAGGAGGGTGATTGTGCAGGACGACTTTCACTATCACTAACGGAATCACTGCTATCAATCGGCTTAATGGAATCTTTTTCTGCATGGGGGTCATTATATACACTTACATGGATGTTGACTTCAGTACAGTATTAATAAACTCTTGTCATAGACTGTATTGAATGTAACTGGCAATAAGGCAGCAGAGAAAAGGGTCTATATCTGCAGGCAGCCTGACCTAGAATGAAGCGCAGCATCCCTAAGCTTCCTCTTGTATGGAAAAGCAAAGGACTGTCCATAGGTGCTTTGAAGTGACAAAAATACACTGGTGCCGGTTGTGGGCACCTTCCAACATTCTGAAAAATCACTGATTTCTGCCAAACACTGCAGCCTGAGACCGAGCATGTGAGCATGGGAGATGATCACCCATCTGCAGCCAAAGAGAGAGGGAGGGAGAGAGAGAGAGAGAGAGACGGAGAAAGAGAGAGAGAAGAACCATTGGCTCGGTTGTGATCATGTGACATTCGGCATCACGTACTACTCGTATTGCAAGACATCGCTTGTTTATCAGGTTAAAATTTATTAGAAATGTTTGCTCATATTGTGGAACACTCACAGAACAAGTTACTCACAATCCGAGGTTCTTCTGTACTGCATTTGAGGAGTCGGTGTTTATAACAAGAACTTTCATCAAATCCTTTGCAAGTTCAACTTCTTTAGCTTGATATTTCTCACAAGGTCTTTGGTTCTACAACCAGGAATTGCCCTTCCAAAGGTGTTTTTGGTAACTTAAGCTGCACAGTTGGGGACTTTGATTTCATTGTGGTTAGCTTTTCATACATCTCTCTCACTCACATACATTATTCATACATCTCTCCCTCACTCACATATATATCATTAGTTATTCATTTGTAGACATGAATCTGAAAGGACCAGTTTGGAACCTATGTCAATAGTCCATGTGAAACATATTGAGGACTCTGACCAACATAGTTGCTATAGAATGGAGGGAGAGAATGTTTAAAAAACATTAAGATACAATCCATAGCATTTTTTAATTAGCTAGATTTAAGAGTAATGGGGAAAAGCCAAGAATTGCACTGTTTCTAATTTTTAACGATGGTAGAATCATGTGTCATTCAAAAGACCAAGAGTACTTTGGTGTGCCTGGCTGGCTCAGTCCGTAGAGCATATGATTCTTGATCTAGAGGCTTTAAGTTCAAGCCCCACGAGGGGTACAGAGATTACTTAAAAAAATAAAAACTTTGGGAAAAAAAGATCAAGAATATTTCTTTTTTTTTTTTAATTTTTTTTTCAACATTTATTTATTTTTGGGACAGAGAGAGACAGAGCATGAGCGGGGGAGGGGCAGAGAGAGAGGGAGACACAGAATCGGAAACAGGCTCCAGGCTCTGAGCCATCAGCCCAGAGCCCGACGCGGGGCTCGAACTCATGGACCGCGAGATCGTGACCTGGCTGAAGTCGGACGCTTAACCGACTGCGCCACCCAGGCGCCCCGAGAATATTTCTATTTTAATTTGGATATTTACTGAGAGTTACTATCTATATGTAGGGCACATGGAAGGAAGAAGAATGTTGGGGTGGGGAAAGTTACATTAAATAGGAGATTCCTGGAAGACACTCAAGGGGATAGAATTAATGCGTAGTTGATAATGTGGATCTGAAATGCAAGGAAGATGTTGATATTGGAAAGAAAAAAAGATGTGAGAACCATTAGCATGGATTTTATTACTGAAGCTATGGGACAACATATAAAGTGAGGGAAAAAAACTAAATAAAAATGGTTGGAGAGATAGGAAAAGAACAGGGAAAAAAGCGATGTCACAAAAGTTGGAAAAGTAGAACACTTTTAAAAAGGAGAAATTGGTTAACAAGGACAAATATTGCCTAGAGGTCATCTAGGACTTGCATTTGGCAGATTAGGACATCCTTGGTAGTTTTAGAAGACATAGTTTAGTAGCATAGTGGAGGGCAGAATAAATTATGTAGTCCCCATAATTAATCGATTTCAAAGGAAGCCTAATAGATTTCATTGCTTTATGTTACTGGCTGGTAAGTGTTCCTATGAAAGATGAAGGGCATTTTGATTGGAACCGTTCAAGCAGACTCTCTTTAAAGGAATGGATGGCCTTTGAAAATGTATTTATTCAGCTTTGCACTAACCAGAATCTTGGCCGTAGAATGCATGCAATAAATGTTTGTTAAATTGAAGATAACACTCACTCACTTCCATCTCCCTCTCCCTTTCTCCCTCTCATGTCTCTCTGTTATATGTGTGTGTGTGTATACTTTTTATTTTGAATAAAATATATTTTCTATTTTACTATATATACCTTTATTTTAAAATAATTATAGATTCATAGCAGATTGCAAGAGAAGCGCACAGGGGAAGTTCCATGTATCCTTTCCCCAGGCTCCTTCAATGCTAACATCTTTTACCACTATAATACATGATCAAAACCAAAAAAAAAAATTGACTTTGGCACAATCCATTGAGCTTATTCAAATTTCAACAGTTACACATGCACTAATTTGTATATGTGGCAGGGTAGCGTTGGTAGGGAAGCTCTGTGAAATATTATCACATGTGCAGTCTTGTGTAACCAGCACCACAACAGAGATATTCAACTGTATCATCACTACAAGACTCCCTCACGTTACCCCTTTATAGCCCCACATGTCCCCCTCCTCCCCATCCCTAACACCTGGCAACCACTGATAAGTTCTCTACGTCTATAATGATGTTATTTCATGAATGTGAAATAAATGCAATTATGCACTGTCTATCTTTTGGGGACTGGCTTTTTTCCATGCAGCATAATTTTGTTCAGGTTCATCCAAACTGTGTGCTTCAATAACCCAATTTACTAAATTGCTGAGCAGTATTCCATGGTAGGTATATACCACATTTTGTTTGACTATTCACCCTTGGAAGGACATTTGGGCTGTTTCAAGTTTTTGGCTCTTATAAATAAAGCTGTTATGAGCATTCACATAAAGGTTTTTTTATGAACAGGTCTTCATTTCTCTGGGATAAATGCCCAGGAGTGTAATTACTAGGTTGTAAGTTGCATGTTTAGTTTTGTTAGAAACTGCCAAACCGTTTTCCCGAATGGCTGTACCATTTTCCCTTCCCACTGGCAATGTATATGAGATCCAATTTCTCTGAATTCTCACCAGCCTTTGGTGTAATCACTGTATTTTTTTCTTTTGGCCATACGGATAGGTGTGTAGTGATATTTCACTTTAGTTCTAATTTGTATTCTCTGATGGCTAATGTGAAACATCTTTTCCTGTGCTTATTTTCCACTTGTGTATCTTCTTCAGTGAAATGTCTCTTCCTATATTTTGCCCATATTTCAACTGTTGAGTTTTCAAAGTTCTTTATATATTCTAGATACTAGCTCTTTGTCAAATATGTGGTTTGCAAATATTTTCTTCCACTCTGTAGTTTATCTTTTCGTCCCTGTTAACAGGGTCTTTGGCAGAGCAAACGTTTTCGACTTTAATAGGCCAATTTATTCGTTGTTTTTTTTTTAACTTTATGGATCATGCTTTTGGTTTCAAGTCGAAAAACTCTTTGCCTAGTGCTGGCCCCTGGAGGTTTTCTACCATGCTTTTTTCTAAAAGTTTTCTATTTTTACATTTTACATTTAAATCTGTAAGCCGGGGCGCCTGGGTGGCTCAACTGGTTAAGCATCCGACTTTGGCTTAGGTTATGATCTCACAGCTCGTGGGTTTGAGCCCCTCGTCGGGCTCTGTGCTGACAGCTCAGAACCTGGAACCTGCTTCAGATTCTGTGTCTCCCTCTCTGTCTGCCCCTCCCCTGCTTGCACTCTCTTTCTCTCTCTCTCTCTCTCTCTCTCAAAAATAAATAAAAAAATAAAAAAAAATCTGTAATCCATTTTGACCTGATTTTTGTATGTGGTGTGAAATGTAGATGAAGAATCTTTTATTTTCTTATAGATATCCAATTGCTTTGGCACCATTTGTTAAAAAGGTGATCCTCCCTCCATTGAACTGATTTTGTTCATTTATCAAAAATTAATTGGGTACACTTGCATGGATCCATTTCTGGGTTTTTATTTTGTCCCATTGATGTATATGTCTATCCTCCTGCCAAAACCATACTATCTTAATTACTGCCAATATTTTGTAAAACTTAACATTGGGGTAAGGGATTCCTCCCACTAATATATATATTTTTACTTTGCTCTTTTATGGTAATTGCTCTGTGGTATGAGTTACAAATTGTGTCTAACATGGGTTATCGATTTGCAAAGAATTAGAATACAATACAGTACATTTTAAACTATAACTGTTTAAGAAATAATTTAATATTGATCCTTGATGAACCAGTATAATGGAAAGAGCATTGGACTAGGTAGGAACCAGGATACTTGTGTTTCATATGTAGTTTTGACACTGATAAGTTATATTACCTTAAGCATGTCTCTCTTAACCTCTTAGTCTAAGTTCCCTTATCTGTAAAATGTGTAGAAAGTAGATTGTCCCTAAGATCCTTTCCAGAAAAAATGAAAAGTTCCTGAGTTGACTTAGTCTATATAAATTTTATACACTGCATAACTACAGGAGGTACCATTTACACTGTATTCTGTGTCAAGGGTTGGAAATCTACATCCTGAGGACCAAATACAGATTATAGCCAATTTTATAAATAAAGTTTCATTGGAACACTGCCCTGCTCATTCATTTACATATTGCTTGTGGCTGCTTTATCCCCTTCGGTTCCAGAGTTGACTAGTTGCAATAGGGAGCCTATAGTCAGGAAAGCCAAAAATATTTACTTTACAAAAAATTTTGCCAACTCTTACTTCGTATGAATGCTGCTTCCTGAAATTGTGTGACTATGGTTAACCTCATAATTTAAATGTCTCTCCATGAGGGACAAAGTGCTGATTTGACAAGAATTAAACTCCTCTTTTGTTGTATGAATTGATCACTACAGTTAGAAAATAACCAGGGCAGAGAACATTCCTAATTTTCGCGCCGTCATTATCATATTAATATATGGTAACTAAGCCCTTTCAGATCGTTGCAGAAGTTTAGCCTAGATGAAACAGGCCTGGATATATTAATTTAGATAATTTCTTTTCATTCAAGTGATTTTCAGTTGAAAAAATATCTGGGCACCAATGAGCATCACGAGATGTAATGTGTGCTGTGAGGTAAAAAATGAGTAAGATAAGAACCTTGTCCTCAAGGAACTCACAACCTCGTTAAGGGGATAGGGGATAAACCAGAGAGAAAGCCAACATAATTAAGACACACTGTGATAAGATATATAAAAGGGCGTAGGTGGGGTTATAGGAAAATAAGGTCTATGTTTTCCTTCATTTCTTCGCTTCAGTGGCTTGCTTATGTGGTGACATTGTAGGGGAGATAAAAGTTTTCCTCGACCTGCTTAGGGTCTCTGGCTGGGTCTGAAAATTAAACTGACAGGGAAAGGTTAAGAGGACAAAAGGAAAGATGAACAGAAAAGCATTCAGGTTTTATTAATTTTTACATGTACACGGGAGTCTTTACAAGAGAATGAAGGCCCAAAGAAGTGACTGGAACAGGAAGCTTTTGTAATACCTCTTAGACAAAGAAACAAATTTGTGAAGAGTTGACAAGACAAAGGGGTTTGGACTAGGGTAGTTCACGGTGAAGAAGTAACTAGGAAGATAAGGGTTAGTTAACAAGGTTTGTTTATATAGATTTCTCTGGTGCCAACTCTGGGCTAATTAGAATCTGTCTCCAGTAAGAGGAGAATTTATTTCCTGCCTTTAGGCTGAAAAGGAGGAGCTTTTTCTGTGTTCACTGCTTCTTAATTGACTTAACTTCAAAAATATTTTTTATGTCAAAGAGGCATATTTCAGGGTGACATATTCTGATTTCCTTCAACAGTCTGTCATTCCCTGAGTGTTGTCACTTAGCTTGCACTAGAATGGCTTGTTTAAGGTATGCTTTGTATGAGTTAATAGTATTAATAATAGTTGAGTTAATAGTAATAATAATAGTTGTATGAGTATTACTTGCATTAATTAATTAATTGTACTAATTAATTAGTTGTATTAATAATAATTATCCATTCTTGACATTTTTGAATTCCAGAGTTTTTAGTTATACTACAATAGAATATCTAGAATGAATAGATAAAGACAATGTGGTGTAGATGCACACACACACACACACACACACACACACACACACATACAGGAATACTATTCAGCCACAAAAAAGAAAGAAATCCTCCCCTTCAGGCATTGAGGGCATTACGCTAAGTGAAATAAGTCAGAGAAAGACAAATCCTGCATGGTCCCACTTCTACGTGAAATCTAAACAAACAAAAACAAAAACAAAAACAAACCCATAGACGAACAATGTCAGATTTTGGGTTACCAGAAATGGGGGTGGGGTGGGAGAATCAGACAGAGGTGGTCAAAAGGTACAGACTTCCAGCTATAAGATAAATGTTGAGGAGAAAGTACTGGGGGTGTAACGTATGACATGATGACTATAGTTAACACTGCGATATGGCCTATTTGTAAGTTGTTAAGAGAGTAAATACTGACAGTTTTCATCAGAAGGAAAAACATTTTTTTGTAACTTTATGAAGTAATAGATGTTAACTAAACATACGGTGGTAATCATTTCGCAACATATGTATGTCAAGTCACGATGCACACCTTAAACTTACATAGTGCTATACATCGATTATATATACAACTGGAAACATAAAAATGAAAGAAAGAAAAAAAAAGTAGAATGTCTGACCAATACCTATGCATATATATGGTTTTTCTCCTTCCCTCAAATACTTCTGCTGATTTCTAAATTTCTTTTTTGTTGTTGTTGTTGTTTATTTATTTATTTAGTAATCTCTACACCCTACCCGAGGCTCGAACTCACAACCCTGAGATGAAGAGTCATGTGCTTTTCTGACTGGGCCAGCCAGGTGCCCCTGATTTCTCTATTTCAATTAATGACCTCACCATTCTCCTAATCACAGGGGCTCAAACCCTTGGGGTTATATTTAATTCTTTAAAGCAGTATAGTTGAACAGTTAGGATTTTGTAGCCAGGCTACCTGAGTTTAAATCCCAATTCTCTGGCCTTAGTCTGACCTTAGATTTATATTCTCAGTTTCTTCATCTCCAAACTACCTAACTTGCAGGGTTTCTGTGAGGAATAAATGAGTTAATAATATGCACAAACTACCTAGAATATGCCTGACACGTAGTAAGCTCTAAATCCACGTTGTTTAGAAAGATCGCCCCTCCTGCCTTCACTCCCTGTGTTTAGTTGTTGAGTCATGCTTATGCTTTCTCCGCCATGTTTCTCCAACCCAACCTCTCTGCTTCGTTCTCACAGTTAACATGCTCCTACTACTTTTTATCTGGAGAGTTCTCTCCCCCATTCAATTCATCCCACATTCCAAAGTCAGATGAATTAATCTTCCTAAAATGAAGCTCCAGGGGCACCTTGCTGGCTCAGTCACTAGAGCGTGTGAAACTCTCGATCTCGGGGTTGTGCGTTCGAGCCCCATGTTAGGTGTAGAGATTACTTAAAAATAAATAGGGGCATCTGGGTGGCTCAGTCGGTTAAGCATCAGACTTCGGCTCAGGTCATGATCTCACGGTTCATGGGTTGGAGCCCCGCGTCAGGTTCTGCGCTGACAGCTCAGAGCCTGGAGGCTGTTTCCGATGTTGTGTCTCCCTCTCTCTCTGCCCCTCCCCTCCCCTGCTCGTGCTCTGTCTCTCTCTCAAAAATGAATAAACATTAAACAAATTTTTTAATAAAATAAAATAACGTTCTAATGATGTGAAACTGCCCTTCCAAGCTGTAGACTATGGATCCCTGGGACCCTGTGAGGTGACTGCAAGTGATTCTGGAATCTATGTGCACATAAACCTTTTCTCAATCCACAAAATCTACAAAAATGCAAGATGTAATTATGTTCCAGAGGCAGAATTCTGTTAGCCTGTAGTCTGCATCTGGCAACGAGAAATTCTCGATCCCATTTAGATTTCAGTTCTGGTTTTCCTAATGGTAAAACCCCAGGCCTCACTGGATCTTTTTTTATCCTACTCCTGTAAGAACAAGGTGTGTACTCAAAATATTTTAGCCAATCCACATATTTTAGCTATCTTTAATTTCAATGGTGAGAACTCATTTCTAATGTTCATTATGCTAACAAGCCACACAATTCACCAATAAAAACCAGCTTCCAACATTTAAAATTGCTAATGAGGGGCGCCTGGGTGGCTCAGTCGGTTAAGCAGTGGACTTCGGCTCAGGGCATGATCTCATGGTCCGTGAATTCGAGCCCCGCGTCGGGCTCTGTGCTGACAGCTCAGAGCCTGGAGCCTGTTTTAGATTCTGTGTCTCCCTCTCTCTGACCCTCCCCTGTTCATGCTCTGTCTCTCCCTGTCTCAAAAATAAATAAAATGTTAAAAAAAATAAAAAATAAATAAAATTGCTAATGAGTAAAGCACTTGGTATTGCTAGGGACAGTGTAGCTATAAATAAAGGAAGCACTTTAATAGATGACTCCTCGGGGCGCCTGGGTGGCGCAGTCGGTTAAGCGTCCGACTTCAGCCAGGTCACGATCTCGCGGTCCGTGAGTTCGAGCCCCGCGTCGGGCTCTGGGCTGATGGCTCAGAGCCTGGAGCCTGTTTCCGATTCTGTGTCTCCCTCTCTCTCTGCCCCTCCCCCGTTCATGCTCTGTCTCTCTCTGTCCCCAAAATAAATAAACGTTGAAAAAAAAAATTTATAATAAAAAAAAAAATAGATGACTCCAGCTCAGGTCACAATCTCGAGGTTCGTGGGATTGAGCCCCACATCGGGCTCTGTGCTGGCAACATGGAGCCTGCTTGGGATTCTCTCTCTCTGCCTTCCCCGCCCCATGTTCGTGCTCTCTTTCTTTCTTTCTCTCTCTCTCTCTCTCAAAATAAGTATTTAAAAAAAAATGACGTGGCTCTCTGGAATGTGAGCTCCTAACTAGAATACTAGTTACCTCTGGGTTGTAACTTGAACTTAATACAGACACGCAAACACGATCACACTGTTAAAGTATGTGGCAGTATTTTAAATCACAAATAACCTAACACTTGGGCTCTGATTCCTGCTTGTAATTATCCTTTGCTTCTTCCTAGGCCATCTGAGATGATTCTTCCATAAAGTCTTCCCATAAACCTCTCTCCAGTGAGCTTCCATGGTACTCACAGCAGCTTCCATGGTACTCACAGGAGCACGAGCTCTGCAAAAGAAAAAAAAAAAAAAAAGCATGCATGCGAGAGAGGCAAAGCAAGAAACAGACTCTTAACTATAGAGAACAAACCTGATGGTTACCAGAGGGGAGAGATGTGGGGGAATGAGTGAAATAGGTAAAGAGGATTAAGACTACGCTTATCATGGGGAGCCTGGGTGGCTCAGCTGGTTAAGTGTCTGACTGCAGCTCAGGTCATGATCTCATGGTTCATGAGTTCAAGCCCCACATCGGGCTCTGTGCTGATGGCTCAGAGCCTGGGTCCTGCTTCGGATTCTGTGTCTCCCTCTCTCTCTGCCTCTCCCCTGCTTGCTCTCTCTCTCTCTCCCAAAAATAAGTAAACATTAAAAAAAAAAAAAGAAGAGTACACTTATGATGAGCACTGAGTAATGTATAGAACTGCTGAATCACGATATCATACACTTGCAACTAACATAACACTGTATGTTAACTATACTGGAATTAAAAATTTTTTAAACTTAATAAAGATTAAAACAAAATGAAAACAAAAGTATGAGCTCTGGAATCATGCTACCAGAATTGGAACCCTACCTCCACCTGTGACACTGGTGAGTCCCACAACTTAATGCCTCTGTGCAGTTTTCTTATTTGTAAAATGGGGATATTGCAAACTAATTGTAATATGAATATGTTGTATTGACCAGGAATATTTAATTCTGCCATAGAAAACAAGAAAACAAATGGGAGCGAGGAAATTCATACATAAGTTAAGCTCAGACAAGGAGGTAAGTAGCTCGTGAGACATTTTAGACATAAGGTAGGGTATATGTGTACAGAACATAAATCAGAAGGGATAGGGAAACTAAGTAGGCACTAAATATTCATGAGGTGCAGGAGGCACCTAATATTCATGATGCAGTAAATATACATCAAGCCCCCGAGGCACCAAATATTCACAGCACACTAAATATATGAGGCACTCAGTATTCATGAGGACCTGAATCAGCCATTCATGAGTGACATCTATTCTGGGCCTGTGTATCCTCTGGCCAGGAACCAAAAAATAAAAATCTCCAGCTGCTCGTTGGGCTATGGCAAGTTCCAACTGTGGACAGGCTCACCTGCCCCTACTACTGTCCAATAGAGAATGTGTGTCTGATTGGCTTGGGGCTTCTTTCATTCACAAAGCCTCTGTGCTCAAATGTCATCGCTGGTCTGCCCAATTACACCATCAGTGAGGAAGGCTGAACACATAAACATTGCATAACCCAGGCGTGGTTCAGTTCACTGGCAGCTTGTCCTAAGTGTGTTAACATATTCTATTTCTATCCCCCTTTGTTTTTTGTAAGTTGATTTATTTATTTTGAGAGAGAGAGTGCGAGCACAGGAGGGGCAGAGAGAGAGAGGGAGAGAGAGAGAACCCTAAGCAGGCTCCACGCTGCCAGCACAGGGCCCCATGCGGGGCTCGAACTCACGAACCGTGAGACCGTGACCTGAGCTGCCGTGAGACCATGACCTGAGCTGAAACCAAGAGTCGGACGCTTAACTGACTGAGCCACCCAGGTGCCCCTGCCCTAACTTCTAACTGTAATGTTAAATTGATTTAATAAAGCATGCAATTTGAGTGCTCTGAGACTTATCTGACTTTTTTAGGAGCCCAAACACTCATTATTCCCTCACAATTTAGATTGTTTTTTTTAACAGCCTTATTGAGATACAATTCAAATACCACACAATTCAACCATTTGGTGTGTACAATTCAATATTTATTGCTATGTTCAATATTTATTGGTACATAAAAATTGTGGTGGGGTGCCTGGGTCTCTCAGCTGGTTGAGCGTCTGACTTCGGCTCATGTCATGATCTCGCAGTCCATGGGTTCGAGCCTCGCATTGGTCTCTGTGCAAACAGCTCAGAACCTGGAGCCTGTTTCTGATTCTGTGTGTCCCTCTCTCTCTCTGCCCCTCCACTGCACACACTCTGTCTCTCTGTCTCTCTGTCTCTCTCTCTTAAAAAGAAATAAACATTTTTTAAATGAGATAAAATTTGCCACTTCAACCATTTTAATTGCACAATTCAGTGGTATTACATTCACGTGTTGTGCAGTCATCATCACCGTTTCCAAAAATTATTTTTTTAAGTTTTATTGAAATTCCATTTAGTTAACATACAGGGTATTATTAGTTTTCACGTGTACAACACTTCCATCCAACACTTGGTGCTCATCACAAATGCTCTCCTTGATCCCCATCACCTATTTAACCCATTCACCACCCACCTCCCCTCTGGTAACCATCAGTTTCTTCTCTGTAGTTAAGAGTATGTTTTTGGTGCCTATTTTTTAAATTTTTTTTTATGTTTATTTATTTTTGAGACAGAGAGACAGAGCATGAGCGGAGGAGGGGAGAGAGAGAGAGGGAGACACAGAATCCGAAGCAGGCTCCAGGCTCCGAGCTGTCAGCACAGAGCCCGACACGGGGATCGAACTCACAAGCTGTGAGATCGTGACCTGAGCTAAAGTCGGACACCCAACCGACTGGGCCACCCAGGTGCCCCGGTGCCTTTTTTTTTTTTAATTAGCCCCAGAAGAAACTCTATAACCATTCATCAGTAACTCCTCAATCTCCCTTCACCACAGCCACCAGAATTTCTAATCTACTTTCAGTTTCTAGGAATTTGCCTAATCCAGATATTTCATATAAGTGGAACCACTTTTGCCTTTTTGTGTCTGACTTCTCTCACTTGGCATAATGTGTTCATGATTTATCAATCGTAGCATGAGTCAGAACGTTTTTTTTTTCCTTTATGGATGACTGATATTCCATATTTTGTTTACTCATTCCTTTGTTGATGGGCACTCGGGTTATATGTAAAGGAAAAACCTCCGTCTTCCATCTCCTGTTGTTTCTCTCCCGTGTGTCTCCTTTACTACTGACACAGAATACTTCCCTTTGGACACTTCCAGTCACCCATCGTGTGTGGGTTTTTTCACCCACGCCAGCTGGGTTTCCTAAGCCAGTTGGGTGTCCTACAATTAAACTCAATGCTGACACTATCTACCTGGAGATAGCATCAGACCCCAAAGGTTAAGGGCTCCGTCTCACAAGACTGCTCCCACCCCTACTTCAGATGCCAGTCACAAGTAGTAGGCTCCCAGGTTAACCACAACTTCTGTCCAGATTTGGCTACTGATGACAGGTTCTCAGAACTCCCTCCATGGATTTGAATAATTTGCTACGGCAGCTCACAGAACTCAGAGAAACACTCGTGTTTGCCCGTTTTTTAGAGGGTGTGATAAAGAATACAGATGAACAGCCAGATGGAAGGGATGTGTAGGGCAGGGGAAAAGGGGCATGGAGCGTCCATGCCCTCTCCTGGCGTTGCACTCAACCAACCACCACCTCCCTGAATTCAGCAGCCTCGGAATGAATGAAGCTCTCTAAATCCTGTCAGTTCGTAGGCACGACTGATTACATCAACGGCCAATAACAATTGATTCAACCTCCAGTCCCTCTGCCCCTCCCACAGGTCAGGGAGGGTTGGGACTGAAAGTTCCTGCATTTGATTCTCCTAGCAACCAGACCCTAACGTTAGGCTGCGGTCCAAAAGTCACAGAATTAACATCACAAAAGATACCCTTGTTATTCTCATCACTTAGGAAATTCTAAGGATTTTAGGAGCTCTGTGCCTCTAGAAACCGGGAGGAAGACCAAATCTGTTTCTTCTTATAAATTGCAACATCATAGGTTGTTTCCACCTTTTGTCTATTGTAAACAATGCCGCATGCCAATATCTGAGGTCCCTGCTTTCAATTCCTTTGGGTATATACCTCTAAATGGAATTGCTAGGTTATATGGCAATCCTGTGTTTTGTTTATCAAGGAACCACAAAACTGTTTTGCACAGCACTTGTACCTTTATGCATTCCTACCAGCAACATCCTCGGTTCCGATCTCTCCACATTCCAGCCAACATTGTTTCTTTTCAGTTTTGGGGTTTTTTTTTTTAATGTTTATTTATTTTTGAGATAGAGAGAGAGAGAGAGAAAGAGCACTGGGAGGGGAGGGGGCAGACAGAGAGAGTGAGACACAGACTCTGAAGCAGGTTCCAGGCTCTGAGCTGTCAGCAGAGCCCAATGAGGGGCTTGAACTCACAGACCGGGGGATCATGACCTGAGCTGAAGTCGGACGTTCAACCAACTGAGCCACCCAGGTGCCCATATTTTCAGTTTTTAAAGCAATCACAGCCACCCTAGATGTTGTAGCATGGCATCTCACTATGGTATTGATTTGCATTCCCTGAATGTTCCCTTTTAGTTTTGCCTAAACACACTCCCTACGGCAAATTTGAAAAACTCTTTCTGTGAAGGACAGAGAGTAAAAAAATATTTTAGACTTTGTGGGTCAAATAGTCTCTTTCAGAACGACTCAACTCTGCTATTGTAGCATGAAAGTAGCCACAGACAAATGAGCAAGCCTATGTTGTAACAGAACTTTATTTACAGAAACCGGTAGTGGGCCAAATTTTTAACCCATGGTCCATAGTTTCTAGACCCTTTTATTTAGAGCCATTGATTGAATCATTGTGACTAAATATGGTCCACATGCAAAAACTTAAATCTGAGGGGGGTTACACCTTTCTGTTTATTTAAAAAGACTCAAACTGGGGCGCCTGGGTGGCTCAGTCGGTTAAGCGGCCGACTTCGGCTCAGGTCGTGATCTCGCGGTCCGTGAGTTCGAGCCCCGCGTCAGGCTCTGTGCTGACAGCTCAGAGCCTGGAGCCTGTTTCAGATTCTGTGTCTCCCTCTCTCTGACCCTCCCCTGTTCATGCTCTGTCTCTCTCTGTCTCAAAAATAAATAAACGTTAAAAAAAAATTTTTTTTTAATAAAAATTAAAAAATTAAAAGACTCAAACTATTTACTGAGCACCTACTATATTCCCCCCACATGATGGTGTTACAGAACCAGGCTGGAACGCTGGCAGAAAACCCAAGCAGCACTCGGAGATCTTGGTGGATTGGAGATTTATTTAACACTGGCGGGCCCAGAGGAGACCATGTCTCCAAAGATCTGAGCCCCGAATGCAAGTGGGGAGGGTAATTTATAGTCATCAGCTTCCATATCTGTGGGGGTTTTCGCCCGTGCAGCAAATCAAGGAAGAAGAACCTGGAAGAGGGGGTCTCTAAGCTAGAGACCAGAGTTTGTTTTAGCCCCACCGGCCATCTTTGTCGTACTTTATTCACTTTTCCAACAATAGGCGATGGGTATACAATAGTGAACAAGATGCAGTTTCTCAAGGAGCACTTTGGGAAATCTGAGACACTTTGAAACGGCATTTTTTTAAAATTAATGTTGATTTATTTTTAAGAGAGAGAGAGAGACAGAGACAGAGCACGAGTGGGGGAGGGACAGAGAGACAGGGAGACACAGAATCCCAAGCAGGCTCCAGGCTCTCAGCTATCAGCACAGAGCCTGACACGGGGCTCGAACCCACGAACCATGAGATCATGACCTGAGCCAAAGTTGGATGCTTAACTGCTTGAGCCAACCAGGCGCCCCTGGAATGGCATTTTATTATTTTTCTCATGCAATTGAATAGTTTTGCTATGGAGATATTACAGTTCTATTACAACAGTGAACAAAACAAAATACCCCACAATTAGAGGCCTAAATTCTCCTGGGGAAAGTCTTTGGCTCAATCTGTTTGCTCATTTGTTTGCTTTTAAAAAAAAAAAAAACAAAAAACGAAAAAACAAAACACACTAGGGTCACCTGGGCGGCTCAGTCAGTTGACCGTTCAACTTTGGCTCAGGTCATGATCTCATGGTTCGTGAGTTTGAGCCTTGCATCAGGCTCTTTGCTGTCAGTGCAGAGCTCCCTTTGGATCCTCTGTCCCCCTAGTGCTGTCTCTCAAAAATAAATAAACCTTAAAAAAAAACTGACACTAATTGGGGCACCTGGATGGCTCAGTTGGCTAAGTGTCCAACTTTTTTATTTTTTTTTAAATGTTTATCTTTATTTTTGAGACAAAGACAGAGCATGAGCGGGGGAGGGGCAGAGAGAGCCGGAGACACAGAATCAGAAGCAGGCTCCAGGCTCTGAGCTGTCAGCACAGAGCCTGACGTGGAGCTCAAACCCATGAGTGTGAGATCATGACCTGAGCTGAAGTCAGACGCTCAACCGACTGAACCACCCAGGTGCCCCAAGCGTACAACTCTTGATTTCAGCTCAGGTCATGATCTCTCGGGTTTGTGGGTTCAAGCACCACATTGGGCTCCTCATGCTGACAGTGCGGAGCCTGCTTGGGATTCTCTCTCTCCCTCTCTCTCTCTCTGCCTCTCCCTCCGCCCCCTCTCTCAGAGTAAATAAATAAATAAATAAATAAATAAATAAATAAATAAAATTTAAAAACACACTATTTAAGGGAGCGAGAGATGTTCTAAGCCCATCCAATTTCCATGACTACTTTTACACTTAAATTTTAAGTTCAATATGTTAAAAATCATAAGTATGTTTTAGGAAGTGTAGTTGATAATCTTTGAGGGTTTTCCGTGTTTAATCCTCTCTGTTGTACCTTTCACACTCAGTGGTATCACTGAGGTCAATAAGAACTGACTGTACAAAAGAGAATTGAAAGGGTGAAAAGGACAAAGATCAAGTCAAATACGAGTCGAGATAATCCTGTTTTAAATCTTATAATTAATTTAACATGGACAGTCCACAAAGAGCTGCTGGCAGCAATAGAACCTTCCTGGATTAAATCAAGAGAGTCTGGGGATTAGAGATGACATTTAATAGAATTATTGTGAGCATATCTTCTCAAGATGAATGAAATTCATGTTTTATCTGAGTTTCTGAACACATACTGAGCAATTACAAGAATGCTTAAATAAATAAATCATCAGAAGCTTCTAGCCAGGTTAATCCCCTTTAATTAGACAAGAGCTTAATAGAAAAGATTAGTCTTTACAGAGCTATCAGTATTTGAAAACTAAATTCAATTTGACAAAGGAAAGAGATTAACTTCAAGGCAGAGCATAGGGCAAGGGTCTAGCAATCAGGAGGTCTATTTGTACATCTTATCCCTTGCATAAGCCTGTGAAAAGTACTCTAAATCCTCCGTTCCAGATTGATGGATGGATATAGAGATGGATGGATAGGTGGGGGAATATGCAATAAAGCAAGTAAAATAAAATGTTAATTATAGAATATAGGTGGTGGGAATATGGGTGTTCACTGTAAAATTCATCTACCTCTCCTGGATCTGGGAACATTTTCATAACAAAATATTGGATACAAGAAAACCCCTCAGTTCTGTATAATGAGTGACAACAGCATCACAGTCCCCATTTGAGCATAAAATAGAGTTGTGTGTATGTGAGTGTGTGTGTGTGTGTGTGTGTGTGTGTGTGTGTATTTCACCTGACCTGCTAACCAACTTGCAGTGCCCGCAGTAGTACATTTTCCGCATCTTCTAGAATTTTAACTCTAGTTTAGCATGTCAGACTGGAAAAACTAGAGGAGATGGTACTCCCTCATCATCTTCATTTATCCTCACTTACCCGGAGTTAGGAGAGCAGCCACAGAACAATCAGAAGAGAGAGTGCTGGAAGCTCTATGTCACCAACCTTTATAAAAATTCGGAGTTGTCAGTCCATCAAAGCAGAGCAATGGCGAGAGTTCACCATCACTATGTGGATGAGAGATGGGCCGTATTTCTTAGAAGGGAGTGGATAATGGAGAACGAAAAGGTTGCTTAAACAAATGATTATACCTTAGAATTTTTTTGAGAGAGCAAATGTGTGCACCCATGCACATGCGTGTGCACACGTGTGCATGCACAAGCAGGGGAAGGGCAAAAATCGGGAGAGAGAATCTTAAGCAGGCTCCATACCCAGCGCAGAGCCTAATGAGGGGCTTGATCTCCTGATGGTGAGATCATGATCTGAGCCAAGATCGAGTCAGATGCTTAACCAACTAAGCCACCCAGACACCCCTACTCCTTACTATTTCATTGACAAATTATCCAATTCTTTATTGACATCATGAAGAGAAAAAGGGGTCTTCTTTTCTCGTGGGCTATTACCAGTTCCTGATCGTCAAAGGGATTAATATTCAGGGCCCTACTTGGAAGCAGGCTGGCCAGAGATGGAGAAAAAAAATTTCAGTGCGGGTTAGGTGGAGGAAGCAAACCATGAAAAGCAGCTAGGTATGAAAGATCTGTGAGGCAGAGACTTTTGGCTGTTTCTGTGTGCTGCTATATCCCCAGATCCTCGAACAGAGCCTAACATCTAGTAGGTTCTCAATAAATTCTGAAAGAAGGGATTCTCTCCAAGTGACTGGATTGTAAACCCATTTAGGGCATAGATCATGGCTTATCTCTGATCATATTAAAAAAAAAAAAACAGGTAGCCTAACCCAAAACTAAATCACCATGGATTCAAATTATAATCCCAATGGGATGCAGCCTTTCTTATCATATATGTGCTATGATCTCTCTCTCTCTCTCTCTCTCTCAGCATCCTAGTTGTTCATTTAGTAACTTTAACAGTTTAACACTTTGCACTATATGTGTTGTGTGCATTTTGAAAAATGAAGAGAGAAAGGAAACTTCTACTTTCAGATGTTTACGGGGTAATATTTTCTATTTGTAATTTTATTTTTTTTATTTTTTTTTTATTTTTGTTAATATTTATTTATTTATTTTTGAGAGAGAGAGAAAGAGAGAGACAGAGTACTAGTGGGGAAGGGGCCCGGGGAGAGGGAGACACAGAATCCGAAGCAGGCTCCAGGCTCTGAGCCGTCAGCACAGAGCCCGACATGGGGCTAGAACTCTTGAACCGTGAGATTATGACCTGAGCCGAAGTCAGATGTTCAACCAACTGAGCCACCCAGGCGCCCCTTTCTGTTTGTAATTTTAAGGCATTTAGGCAGCTTCATGTATATTCCAATTGACTATTTTCTGCAAAAATTGCCCACCTTTATGTTGCTCTGACTTTTGGATGCCTGGCAGAGCTTTTTTGAATCAGGAAGTATCAGTGATTGCTACTCCTAAAAAAGAAAAGAGAGCTGATAAATTTGCACATTTTTCACGGACTGTTTGAGATAGAGCTTATAATTCATCACTTATTCATTGGATCGTTCAACAGATGTTTCATGAATTGCTATGATGCTTCAGGCACTAACTTAGACCCTAATGGTACGAAAATAATAAGACTTGATTCATCCCCTAAAGGAAGTTCACTGCCTAGTACCAGAGGGATAAGAATATGGATTATCGCAGTGCAGTGTGATAGAAATTCCCCGGAAAGAAGAATGGAGGAATGGTAAACTTGGCCATTTTGCTGGCTCACTTGATTAACAACTATAACTAAAGGAAAATCACTTCAACCAAACCCGGAATCATTTTCATATGGAAACAGGTTTAAAAAGCTATGAAAGAACTACAGTACTTCTTTTTTTAAAAAAAGAAGATACATTTTACATTATTATCTGGTTAGTTTATGGGTGCACCTGGTTTTTAAAGCAAAAATGATAAGTAAATTGTTATAATGGAAGTACGAGCTAAAATAAGTGGCATAATTTTTTAAACAACTTTCTTGAGATATAATTCATATACCATAAAGTTCACCTTTTCAGGTGTATAATTCAGTGTTTTTTTAGTGCACTCACAGGATCATGCAACCATCCAATTCCAGAATACTCATTAGTAGCTACTCCCCTTTCTCTTCAAAACCTCCCTCCCAACTCTAAGCAACTACTAATCTGAATTTTGTCTCTATGGATTTGCCTATTGAGGACATTTCATATTAACGGGGTCACACACATGGTCTTTTGTGTCTGGCTTCTTTCACTTAGGATAGTGTTTTCAAGGTTCATCAGTGTCATAGAATATGTCAGTACTTTATTCTTTTTTGCAGCTAAATAATATTCCATCTTACTAGATATACCACAGTTGCCCATTCATTCGTTTATGGACATTTGGATTGTGTCACTTATTGGAAACAATAAGCGGATTGTTCTCATTATTGACAATATATTAACTTACTTGCTCAATCCCAGGATACATATAAAGGAGTTGCAGAATTGCTAACCCATACCCCTGTGAAAATCAAACGTACCAACAAGAGTACAATATTTGTTTCCAATTCTACCTTTATCCTTGTTATAGTAACCTCACTGTGTCGTGGGAAAGCTCCCTCCCAAGGTTAGGTTCAAATGTTGAAACTACTGATGGAAGACTTTTGGTGTGACTAAAGCAAACGTATTATTAAAAAAGGTAAGGAAGCCCCAAGGCAAAAAGTGGGGTGGATGGCTCTTTGGGAGAAAATCCAGAACTGAGAGAGAATGAATAGCACTGCACAGGCATTTTATAGAAAGCAAGTCCCACCAGCACAAGATTTAAAAGAGGCTCTTGTACAATGCAAGATTTTAAGAAGTCAGATGATGCATGGTCTCATGGGATGTGGGGGGGGGGGGTGGGGGTAAGGGGCAAGCCTTGTCAAAATGTTGCAGGAGGTTACAGACACAGGTAGGAAATGAAGTTTAGAGGTTGCTGGCTCAAAATCATACATCATTGGGTGTCCAATTTTTTTCCTGTTGTCTTTATAAAGTATACCATCAAAATACTATAATTTCAGCTACTTATGTTAAGTCTTAAGGTGCCCCCTTTCCCATACGAACACACAAACACTTTGAAGTGGTTACGTCATCCATTTGAAATAAAGTTGGGGTCATCTGTTTCTGTTTCTATTCTGTTTTTCTTGCCTTGCCCCATCCTTGTTGATTTTATTTATTTTTAAGTATGTGAAACATTAACATGGTTCCTAACCTCAGAATCAGACAAAAGTGTATATTCAGAGAAGTATCACTCTTTTATATTTCTTCTACACTTTTTCCATATCCCCTACCAATTTCATTAGTTTCTAGTTCCTTTTCATGTTTCTTTTTACACAAATAGGCTGAAACATGTAGATTTAAAAAAAAATTTTTTTTTAATGTTTTATCTTTGAGAGAGAGACAAAATGCGAGTGGGTTGGGGAAGAGAGAGAGGGAGGCACAGAATCCGAAGCAGGCTCCAGGCTCTGAGCTGTCAGCACAGAGCCTGACGCGAGGTTTGAACTCACGAGCTGTGAGATCATGACCTGAGCCGAAGTTGGATGCTCAACCGACTGAGCCACCCAGGCACCCTTGAAACATGTAGATTTTCTTATTCCACCTTTTGTGCTTGTGTGAAAGGTAGCATACTGTTTTACACTTTGCTTTTTTCACTTAACATTATCTTCTAGAAATCATAAAGGTCTTTCTTACTCTTTTTTGCATCTGCATAGTATTCCATTGTGTGATGTACTTTACTCAAGCACTCTCTTGCATGAGGATTTAGGTTGTTTCCAGTAATTTGAAATCACAATGCTATAATGAATAACCTTGTGTATATGTATTTTCTTTCTTTATTTATTTTTTAAATTTTGTTTTTACATTTATTCATTTTTGAGAGACAGAGAGAGACAGAGCACAAGCAGGGGAGGGGCAGAGAGAGAGGGAGACACAGAATCCGAAGCAGGCTGCAGGCTCCGAGCTATTAGCACAGATCCCCACGTGGGGCTTGAACCCACAAACCGCGAGACCATGACCCAAGCCGAAGTCGGACACTCAACCAACTGAGCCACCCAGGCGCCCCGTTTGTATGTATTTTATATTGTTGTAGGTCTGTTTTCAGGATAAACTCCTGGAGACAGGATTGTTTTGTTGGAAGACAAATGCATATGTAGTTTTGTCAGAGATTTCCAAACATCCCTCCGAAAGGATTGTACTATTTTGCAGTCCCACCAGCAGTATATGATAGCGACTCTTTCCCTGCAGCCTTATTGATAGAATGTGATGGCATACTTTTGATTTTCACCATCAGATTGGAGATTTTCATCCATCTATACACTTATTTTTTGTTTACAAGAGACCACTGAAATAAAATAAAAATTAAAAATCAAAAAAGTTATACTAGACACATGCTAAGAAAATAGAGCAGGTGTATCAATATTAATGTCATATAAAATAGAATTCAAGGTGAATAAACTTAACGGGACAAAGAGGGAAACATCATGGTTTTATCCCCCAAGAAGATAACATAGTCCTGAGCCCTTGGGCATCTAGTAAGAGAGCTTTAAAATAAATAAGGAAAATCTAATAGAAACGTAAGGAGAAATCACTATCATGCTAGGAGACTTTAGCATATGTATCTTTTTTTTTTTTTTTTTTTTTTTTTTTTCAACGTTTATTTATTTTTGGGACAGAGAGAGACGGAGCATGAACGGGGGAGGGGCAGAGAGAGAGGGAGACACAGAATCAGAAACAGGCTCCAGGCTCTGAGCCATCAGCCCAGAGCCCGACGCGGGGCTCGAACTCCCGGACCGCGAGATCGTGACCTGGCTGAAGTCGGACGCTTAACCGACTGCGCCACCCAGGCGCCCCTAGCATATGTATCTTAATGATCAAAAAATCAAGTAGACAAAAACAAAGTCTCTTAATTTGGGTTACCCATAAAACAGACGTTGAAGCAAGGGCTTGGGGTAGGCAGTTTATTTAGGAAATGGTCCCAAGAATCACCTCCAAAGAAAGAGTGCAACTGCTGTGGGCCACAGGAGCCCAATCCTGCTAGGAATTCCCTGAGCAGCTGTATAGAACAGGCCTCAGGTGGTCTCACCACAGAACAAAGAAGCTAGGACATTTATCCATTGACTTTTGTCCTCCTTTGCTTGAGAGTTGTCCCCTATCCCTGGGACATTAACTCCACATACTTTCAGGTTGCACCTGTATGGTTTAGAAGCCTTCTGCAGCTTCCAAGAAAGCAATAGCAGAGAGATGCTATGACTCACACGTAGTGCAGGAAATTGGCAATGACACATTGAGCTTCTCCAATGCTGAGCTAAAATCAGATGGATTCAGCAATCTGGCATGGTAGACCATACCCATCTGCCACAGTGGGGTTGCTGAAGATTTGAATGGTGCCTTGTACACCAGACTTAAAAAATAAACTTTATCACTTTGCAATGGGGAGCCGTTCAAATGTTAAGCCAGAGAATGGCACAGATTGTATTTTCAGTACATAAGTCTTATAAAATACAGGATGGTTTGGAGGAGGGCAAGAATGAGGGCAGGCTGGCCAGTTTATTACAGCTGTTCAGAAAATGGAGATGAATTGAATTTGACCTAGTATAATGAGAATGGAATAAAGAAGAAAGACCTGTGAGACAATTAGGAGCATAAAAGACAAGATTTGGGAAGGAGAGTTGGGAGAAGAGATGGTGGATGTAATCAGTTCATCTTAGAACATGGTGAGTTTGGGGTACCTGGGTGGCTCAGTCGGTTGAGGGCCGGACTTCAGCTCAGGTCATGATCTGGCAGTTGGTGAGTTCGAGCCCCATGTGGGGCTCTGTGCTGACAGCTGAGAGCCTGAAGCCTGCTTCAGATTCTGTGTCTCCCTCTCTCTCTGACCCTCCCCTACTCATCCTCTGTCTCTATCTCTGTCTCTCTCTCAAAAATGAACATTAAAAATTAAAAAAAAAAAAAAAGAATATGTCGAGTTCATCTTTACAGCATCCTGATGAGGTAGATAGGGAAGATATCATGATGTGACAAATTAAGAAAACTGTGGTCCCTGTATCAGGGTGTGACTTACCCAAAAATATTATTTAGTTTAAGCCTGAGGACTAGAACCCAGGTTTCCAACACACTTCTAGTCTTTTGTTCCCCCATTCAAGTAATTGACACAAGGTATGAATACTACTAAACTATTCTTCTCACTATCCACTTATAAAGAATATTTTCCCTGTTGCAACACATGACCGCTTCATTAAAAACTGGTTTTTTTTTTCATCTGAATGTAAAAAAGTTTATATCCTATTATACTCCAAAAGTCGCAAAGGTAAGGTGCCTGAGTGGCTCAGTTGGTTAAGCATCCAACTCTTGGTTTTGGCTCAGGTCATGGTCACAGTTTATGAGTTCGAGCTCCATGTTGGCTTTGCACTGACAGCACAGAACCTGTTTGAGATTCCCTCTCTCCTTCTTTATCTACCTCCCCCCTGACATCTCTCTCTCTCTCTCTCTCTCTCAATGAATAAATAAACTTTAAAAAAATGAGGAGTCTAATAGCAATGTGGAAACGGAGAATATTCATTGTGAGCAGTATACCGAGACCATTTTAACAAATAGGAATGTACCTATCTGCCTATTCTCCTCAGGAAAAAAACAAAAAAAAAGACCACTTATTCCATGGATTGCCATATCACTTGCAAACCTTCTACTCCTGTTTGAAATTGTTTCTAAGCCAGTTTATGAGTCATAGAAGGAAAATTAAAAAGAAAATGTATAGTCATACCTCATATACAACTGATGGGAAATTTTTAATTAGTATGCAGCTAGTACTTACAAAAGCTACAGACATGGGAACTGATTCAAAGAAAATGATTAAAGTGCACAATTAATTCTGAGTGAATTAGCAAACACCTAGTCTGGGTCAATGATAAATTGTGTTATAAGAAGTTGGCATAGAACCCAGCTGAGTAATGTGCTTTAGCAAAACTTCATGGTATGATGGTGGGTAAAAAGGGCAACCGAGCTATAAAAACCCTGTGGGTTGACCTTATGTGAGATGAAAAATTCTGAAAGTGACCATAAAGCAAGTAGACTAGGAATTATACCTCTATTTTGCTGAATTTCCCAAGCTCTGGTGATCAGACCAGAGATCAGAAAACAATGAATGGAGTGTTGTACTTAACCTCAGATTGTGATCTTAATGTTCTCATTGTGATGAATGTACCTTACCTCCAAGGGTTCAAAGCATTTTTGAGCTCTACAGGAGTTACCCCTCCGGATCTCCTTTGGCCACCATGAAAATGTTTTGGAACTGCAAAAAAGGAGATTGTTGCAAAACATTGTGAATGTACTAAAAACGTCACTGCATTGTACACTTTAAAATGGTTAATTTTATGTCAACTTTACCTGAATTGAAAAAAAAGGGGGTACCAATTCCTGAACATTTATGTTTCAGGCACTTTGCTTGACCTTATCATACAGCACCTCACTCTCTTTTAATAGCCCTGTGAGTCAGACAGTAGGATTTCTGTTTTCAGGAGAAGGAAACTGAGGTTGAGAATTTTGCCCAGGTACTTTATTTTTTTTTTTATTTTTTTTTAACGTTTATTTATTTTTGAGACAGAGAGAGACTGAGCATGAATGGGGGAGGGTCAGAGAGAGGGAGACACAGAATCTGAAACAGGCCCCAGGCTCTGAGCGGTCAGCACAGAGCCTGACGCGGGACTTGAACTCACGGACCGCGAGATCATGACCTGAGCTGAAGTCGGCTGCTTAACTGACTGAGCCACCCAGGTGCCCCGCCCAAGGTACTTTAGTAGAAGAGCAGGGATTCAAACCAAGTCCATCGGATTCCAATTCCCAGGTTTGAACATTAATAGAAGTCCATAAAGGGAGTGGTCAGTCACTTAGATGTCAATCCTTGAAGCAATTTAGCTCCATAAGAAAAGAGGAATATGCCTGTTGAAATTTCCTTTCTTCACCCAGTGTCATGGAAAAAGAGGATTACTTGTGAGGACTCCTCTCAAGGAGGATTTGGTTACTGGAACTGGAAAAGAAAGTAGAAACATTCATAAGGAGCAAAGTAAGAGCCCGTTTGTTAGACTAAACTATTACGAAAGGGACTGGTAGAAAGACAGACTTGATGCTGAGTGACTGAGCTGTGAGTACAGGGTTCTTTCTAGTTCCCCTGCCTGACAGCCAGGTGGCTCCCAGAGACTGGGGCAAGGCTGAGTCTGCAGTTCTGGACCAAGTGACAGAAGCTGTAAACTGGAACCTAGAAACTTACTTCTAGAAACCACTTTTCCTTCGATGGCCAGCTCCTAAATTACTCCTATGATGGAAAATCCATACATGCAGCTTTCGATACTTTAGTTCTTTGTGCTTTGTCCCTGTACCCCCTACCCTGGGTATTTGCAGTGTCTGGTGGAACAGGACTATAATATCAGGTGCTTCTGGTGCGCCTGAGTGGCTCTGTCGGTTAAGCATCCTGACTCTTGATTTCGGCTCGGCCATGATCCCATTGTTCATGGGTTCGAGCCTTGTGTCAGGCTCCGTACTGACAGCACAGAGCCTGCTTGGGATTCTCACCTTCTGCCTCTCCCCTGCTCTCTCTCTCTCTCTCTTAAAATAAATATAAAACTATATATATGTATGTATATATATATATATATATATATATATACATACATATATATATATATATCCTACCATCTGACATAATCTAATCTAAAAATAGTCAATAAAACTGTGAATTCAAGGAATTACTACTTCTTCATCTTTCAATTTGGAATATAGTACTTTTCTTTGTTTAATATGTTTTTAAACCTTTTAAATGTTTATTTATTTTTGAGAGAGAGACAGAGCATGAAAGGAGGAGGGGCAGAGAGAGAGGGAGACACAGAATCCGAAGCAGGCTCCAGGCTCTCAGCTGTCAGCACAGAGGCCAATGCAGGGCTCAAACTCACAAACTGTGAGATCATGACCTGACCTAAATAAAGTCCGGCACTCAACCGACTGAACCACCCGGTTGCCCCTGAGACGTTTTTAAACTTTTTAAGTAACCTCTACACCTAATGCAGGGCTTGAACTCACAACTCCAAGATCAAGATTAGCACACTCCACCTACTCTACTGAGCCAGCCAGCCGCCCCAATATATTGCTTAAATAAACAGCACAGACATAAACAACAGGTTGTATCCTAAAACTCCTTCAAAGCAATGGTAGCGCAGAAAGCACATAAAGCTATGGAGAAGGGTCTGGATTCAAAATCAGATTCCATTTACGAGCTGTGTAACTTTGAGCAAGTTATCTATCTTGTCTGAGCTGGTTTCTTCCTCTTTAAAACGCAGGTGCTGATCTGCCCAATTGTTGCTACTATGTTGAAACGAGATGTGTCCTTATATATACAACAGTGCCTAATATACAAGTGCTCACTAAATGTTAGTTTCTCTTCCCTCCCCTTTTATAACAATAATCTTAGAAAACCTCTGATTTTGCAGCAAGAACTCAGCCAGAAAACAGAGAAAATGGGGCAAGATCTGATAATGCATCTAACTGAGAAAGAGAGAAGCAAGCCCTGACACCCAGGTGCCTGGCTATCAGGCACAACTAGATCTTGGTGTTCTCCTGTTGAACGTGAATAATCTTATCGAGCATGAACATCAAGAAAAGCCACTCTGTGACTACAATCTATCAAGGCAAAAAAAAAAGACCGCTGTGTAATCATGTTTGAACCTAGACAAAATAAGAGAACTGTCCAAGCCACACAAATGACTAAACATTCCCTTATCCTAGCTGATATCGGTGACTGATGCTTCTGTGCCAATTACAGCTTTACCCTCGGCCTAGTCTTCCCTTCTTTTAAGTAAGATTTATTAAAATTACTAATCATGAGATTACTCCCACCTCCTGAGAGCATCGAGTATGGATGCTGCATATCCAGAGAAAAGACTGCATCCTTCAACACTTCCCCAACTCACCTAATGTGGACCCAAATCCTGTATACTGTCTTTTCTTTAAAAAAAATTTTTTTTTAATGTTTATTTATTTTTGAGAGAGAAAGCACAAGCTGAGGAGGGGCAGAGAGAGGAGACCCAGAATCCGAAGCAGGCTCCAGGCTCTGAGCTGTCAGCACAGAGCCGGATGCGGGGCTCGAACTCACAAACTGTGAGATCATGACCAGAGCCGAAGTCCAATGCTTAACTAAGTCACCTGGGTGCCGCCAAAGTCCTTTCTAAACTCTCTTAATAAGATGTCCCACGGATCCCCATGGTGTGCATTCTCCCTCCCTGTAACAAGCAATAAACCCAACTTACATGATTACAGGTATGCGTCCAGTAGCTTTCGTCTGGAGGGCATTGACATAACTCCAAGGTCTGAACAATCCAAAAACACCTCTTTTTCAGTCTTTCAATACTAGTTCCTCTCCCCACTTCCCTCAGCACATACTTGTAAAATTCCTTATTGCATTTAATCTAAATATTATGAAGCTATATCAGTTAATTTAATCTGTACAGAAGATACTCAGAAGCTTCCTTGAGCTCTGCTGTAGCTTCCTGAACCTTTGCTTATGCAACAGATTAATGTCTGGACTAGCTGTTAAGAAGAGGGCCCAAGATGGGTAACCCTATCTTAACAATTAAATTTAAAGTCATAGCTACTGTTTTCTCAATTACAATAGTACTTTCTGATCAATAGTTCATTTCCATTGTGTATCTAATACACAAACCCCCTTTTTCATAGTAGTCAAGAAATTTTTGTGAATGTTTTATGTAAATTTCAGTGTTGGCTAGTGTAAAACTGTCATGATATCCACTATGTACTCATATTTAGAGGAAATGATATAATCAACATAGATCAGGGAAGGGATAAAAGTGAAAATAAAATGAAAGAAATTGTGAGGACCAAATGGGAAGTAAAAACTAGAAGCCCGGTAAGATCCCCATAAGTTTAAGCGTTAGCAGTGTCTTTGGGCTCATGTAAGGTGGAGAATTAGGGCATATAGGCCATTTTGCCTGAACTGTGACACAACAGAAGGCTACTGAGAGGCGAAAAAAACTAATGTTAATTGAAAATCTACCATGTACCAAGCTCTGGGCTTCATATAACTTCATCCTGTTTAGTTCTTACAACAACACCTTGGACTACATTATGATTCCCATTATACAGGTAAGTAACTGAGGTTCAGAGAAGTTAAGGTCACACAGCTGATTAAGTGACAGTGGTCAAATTTTGCAGGTGTCTTCCTTTCCCCAGGTTAATTTCTTTTTTTTTTTTTTTTTTTTAACATTTACTTATTTGGAGAGAGAGAAAGAGTAGACAGGGTAGGGACAGAGAGACAGGGAGAGAGAGAATCTCAAGCAGACCCTGTGCTATCAGCTCGGAGTGAAAGGCAGGGCTTGATTTCACAAACCATGAGATTGTGACCTGAGCCAAAATCAAGAGTCTGGTGCTTCGGGGCACCTGGGTGGCTCAGTCGGTTAAGTGTCTGACTTCGGCTCAGGTCATCATCTCACAGTTTGTGGGTTTGAGCCCCACAGCAGGCTCTGTGCTGAACGCTTGCTCAGAGCCTGGAGCCTGCTTCGGATTCTGTGTCTCCTCTCTGCCCCTCCTCTGCTCATACTCTGTCTCATTCTGTCTCTCAAAAATAAATAAATGTAAATAAAAAAATTTTTTTTAAAGAGTCTGATGCTTAACCTACTGAGCCACCCAGGCACCTCTCCCCAGAGGTTAATTTCTTAATACAATGTTACTCCTGGAAATTACAGTCTTTAGACTCACGAAATTCATAATCTAATGTGGAAGACAAAGAAGGATGACAAAATTAGCAAATGGCTAACTAAAATAATCGAGTTCAAACACGGCTTAGAAGGGGCACCTGGCTGGCTCAAAGGAGCGTGCGACTCTTGATCTCGGAGTCGTGAGCTTGAGCCCCACGTTGGGTTTAGAGATTACTTAAATAAATAAAAAAACACTTAAATAAGAAATGAAAACAAACAAACGTGGTTTAGTAGTAGAACCATAGTATTCATAGGAAGAGAATCCAGACTTTTCTGAATCAGGTAGAAAAATAGTTGAGCTAGGAAGGGCTACTTTCTGAGATTCAACTGAAAATATAGAGCTAAGGAAATTTCTAAATAAAGTATCTCCTGTGCAGACACTGATGTTTTGCTAGCTCATCAGCTTTTCTTCCTGACTCTTCTTTTTACTAGTTCAAAACTAAGTATGATACTTCTTGTTACATATTGCCATTATATAATGAATTTACAGTATCATCAGGAAATAGTTCTTCCTATCTCTCTACAATTCTGACATTGATTTCCTCATTTCAAAATTGCTTACATAGGCACATATATGAGTATTTTAAAGTTGTTTGCATATGCACTTATACATTTTCCATATGCTGAATTATTGTCCTTATTTCATTGGATATAAACTCTGTTTGCCATGATGCTCCCTTTTTTTTTTTAGCAGCTCAATTGGACTATAATCCACATACCATACATTGTAGCCATTTAAATTGTATAATTCAGGGGCGACTGGGTGGCTCAGTCTGTTAAGCGTTGGACTCTTGGTCTCAGCTCAGGTCATGATCTCACGGTGCGTGAGACTGAGCCCCACACGGGGCTTGGGATTCTCTCTCTACCTGCCTCCCCTTGCTCTCTTCAAAATAAATGAATAAACTTTTTAAAAAATTGTATAATTCAATGTTTTTAGATGTTTAGAGGGTTGTACCTTGGGTGGACCTTGAAAACATTGTGCCAGTCACAGAAGACCACATACTGATTGCCAAATAACACTCCGTTTCCCCCTACCTTTTGCTTGCTAATAGAGCCCTGATTTTGATCATGTCATATACGACACACTTGTAGTAGGTCACATCACAGATGGTCAATCTTGATTAATCCAAGCTAGGATTTTTCACATCCAGGCTGTGACCCATTAGTGAGTCATCAAATCAACATAAAAGTCACAATCAATATGTTTCTTATTGTGGTAAAAAAAAAAAAACCCACATAATATAAAATTAACCATTTTAACGATTTTCAGGAAAATGGTATGTTAGTATTTACTATATGCAACAGATCTCCAGGCCTTTTTCATCTGGCAAAACTGAAACTCTATACCTACTAAACAACAACTCTCCATTTCCCCCTTAGCCCACACCCTGGCACCCACCATTCTACCTTCTGTTTCCAGAAACTCGACCACTTTAGATACCCTATATCAGTGGAATCATGCAGTATTTGTCTTTTTGTAACTGGTTTCTTTCACTTAGCATAATGTCTTCATGGTTCATCCATGTTGTAGCATGACAGGATTGCCTTCTTTTTTAAGGCAGAATAATATTTCATTGTATGTATATACCACATGTTCTTTTTCCATTCATCCTTTGATGGTCAGTTAGGCTTCTGCTCTTTCTTGGCTGTTGTGAATAATGCAATAGTCATTGGTGTAAAAATGCCTCTTTGAGATCCTGTTTTCAATTCTTTTAGATGTATACCCAGACGTGATATTCCTGGCTCATACGGAAATTCTATTTTTTAAAAAATTTTTTGAGGAAACTGCATTCTATTTTCCACCGTGGCTGCACCATTTTACATTCCCATTGACAGTGCAAAAGGGTTCTAATTTCTCTACAGCCTTATCAAGTCTTGTTGTTTTCTGTTTTATTTATTTTTGATAGTGGTCATCCCAATGGGTATGAGGGGGTATCTCATTGTGGGTTTTCTTTAACGTTTATTTATTTTTAAGAGACAGAGAGAAACAGAGTGTGAGCCATGGAGGGGCAGAGAGAGAGGGAGACACAGAATCCGAAGAAGGCTCCAGGCTCTGAGATGTCAGCATAGAGCCTGATGTGGGGCTCGAACTCACGAACCACGAGATCATGACCCAAGCTGAAGTCAGAGGCTTAACTGACTGAGCCACTCAGGCGCCCCTTTCATTGTGTTTTTGATTTGTATTTCCCTGATGATTAGTGAAGTTGTGCATCTTCCCATATCCTTGTTGGCTATGTATATATCTTCCTTGTATATATCCTCGGTTCAAACCTTTGCCCATTTTTAAAATCAGTTTGTTTGCTTTGTTGTTGTTGTTGTTGAATTATAGGAATTCTTCATATATTCTACATGTTAACCATTATGAGAAACATAGTTTGCAAATATTTTCTCCCTTTCATATGCTGCCTTTTCACTTTGTTGATTGTTTCCTTTGTTGCACAGAAGTTTGTAAGTTCGATGTAGGGCCTTTTGAATATTTTTGCTTTTGTTGTCCCTGTTTCTGATGTCATATCCAAGAACTGATTGCCAAATTCACTGTCAAAAAGGTTTTCCATTGTGTTTTCTTACGGGAGTTTTATAGTTTCAGGTCTTACATTTAGGTCTTTATTCCATTTTGAGTTAATTTTTGTATATGATATATAAGATAAGGATCTGACTTCATTCATTTGCGTGTGGATATCTAGTTTTCCCAGGACCACTTGTTAAAGACACTATTTTCCCATTATGTATTTTTGGTGTCATTGTAAAAGTTCACTTGACCATATATGTGAAGGCTTATTTCTGCACACTCTATTCTGTTCCATCAGTCAACATGTCTGTCTTTATGCCAGTACCATATTGTTTTGATTACCAAGGCCTTATAATATGCTTTTGAAATCAGAAAGTGTGAGGCCTCCAGCTTTGTTCTTCTTTCTCAAGATTATTTGGGCTTTTCAGGGTCCTTTAAGATTACATACATTATGAATTTTAGGATAATTTTTTTCTATTTATGCCAAAAATGCTACTGGGATTGATAAGGTTGGCATTGAATCTGTAAATGACTTTAGGTAGTATTTACGTTTTAACAATATAAAGTCTTCCAATCCACGAACATAGGATGTTTTTCCATTTCTTTCTGTCTTCTTTAAATTTCTTTCAGCAATGTTTTATAGTTTTCAGTGTACAAGTCTTTTGACTCCATAGGTAAGTTTACTCCTAAGTATTTTATTCCTTTTGACGTTATTGTAGATAGGATTGTTTTCTTAATTTCCTATTCAGCTTGTTCAATGTTAGTATACAGATATGTAACTGATTAGTATATAGATATGTAACTGATTTTTGTGTGCTGATTTTGTGTCTTGCAGCTTTACTTAATTTGTCTATAGTTCTAACAGTGTGTGTGTGTGTGTGTGTGTGTGTGTGTAGTCTTCAGATTTCCTACATATAAGATCATATAGTCTGTGAACAAGAAGAATTTTAACTTCTTCCTTTCCAGTTTGGTTGCCTTTTATTTCTTTGTCTTGCCTAATTGCTCTATCTAGGATTTCCAATATTGTGTTTCATAGAAGTGGCAAGAATGGGCATCCTTCTCTTGTTCCTGATCTTAAAAGAGGAAGAACTTTCAGTCTTTTTGTATACTATTGAGTGGGATCTTACCTGTAAGCTTTTCTTATGTCCTTTATTATGATAAAGTAGTTTCCTTCTATTCTCGGCCTGGTTTGTTGAGCTTTTATCTTGAAAAGTTGTCGACTTTTGTCAAATGCTTTCTCTGCACACTTTGAGATTAACATGTGATTTTTATCTTTTGTTCTGTTAATATAGTGTATTACATTGGTGAATTTTCATATGTTGAATCATCCTTGTATCACAGGGATAGATCCCACTTGGTCGTGAACTCTGATCCCTTGAATCTGCTTTTGAATTTGTTTAGCCAGTACTTTGTTGAGGATTTTTGCATCAATATTCATCAGGGATATAGATCTGTAGTTTTCTTTTAGTATCTCTGTCTGGCTTTGGCATCAGGCTAATGCTGGCCTCAAAACAATGAGTTTGTAACTCTTCCCTCTTCTTCAATTTTTTGGAAGGGTTATTGTCGGCATTTTTAAATTAAAGAAATAGAATATCATAAATAACATAAAAGCATGTTATGTGCATTAAGGTTAAGAGGTATTTTATGAAGCTTTATGTGTGTGAGTGCATGTGTGTATGTGCGTATACATGTTATGTAATAACATGTAAATTGGGTTCTTACTGTGGGTTCTGATTTTAAAAGGTTAAAATTCAGTGGTATAAGCCACTCAGAGTAATGTCATTTCCCTTGCCAGAGGTGGGCATAGGTTAGCGAGCAAGTTCTGGGTCATGAGATATAGAGAAGTTATATATTTTATGTTTATGGTTATAAAAGAACATAAGGAACAGAGCATTCTTTTACTCTCTTCCAAACTGTAGACATTTTTGGTGAATAGGTGATATCTGAGGCTATTGCATGTATCTTGTGACTACATGGGGAGTAACCAACTTACTAAGGATAGCAGATTGGAAAAACCCAATGAACCTAAGTTCTAATAACATTATTGAGTCAAGCAACCACTCCTGAAACTGCCCTACCTTCCAGATTTCCTGTTATGTAAGATGAAATTAATGTGTTTCTTTATTATTTAGACACTTTTCATTAAAATTTTTTAAAGTTTATTTATTTTTAAGAGAGAGAAAGAGAGACCGTGAGTGAGGGAGAGGTAGAGAGAGAGGGAGGCACAGAATCCGAAGCAGGCTCCAGGCTCTGTGCTATCAGCACAGAGCCTGATGTGGGGCTTGAACTTGTGAATTGGGAGATCATGACCTGAGCCGAAGTTAGACGTTTTACTGACTGAGTCACTCAGGCGCCCCAGACACTTTTCATTAGATCTTCTGTAACTTCTGTTTAAATTGTGTTAAGTGTGTCAAGGATGAAGCTAGTTTATGCTTCTTTATATTGCCTACATCACTTTGTACGTATTTGGTGGCCAGGAAAGTTTTGACAATCTGATGATCTTATTATGATCAAGAGTAGTGTGTCTCTAGAATTTCACCATATCTTTAAAAAAAAATTTTTTTAATGTTTATTTTTGAGAGAGACAGAGCGCGTGCACAGGGCAGGGAGGGCAGAGAGAGCAGGAGGCACAGAATCCAAAGCAGGCTCCAGGCTCCGAGCTGTCAGCACAGAGCCCGACACGGGGCTCAAACTCACAAACTGAGATCACGACCTGAGCCGAAGTTGGACGCTTAGCCCACTGAGCCGTAAGCTAAAACTGAATCAAAATGATCAAGGATATACCAACTCCCAAGCATCATTGAAAGCAAATATAAAATACCTGTGACAGTCTGTATCCTAAAAGTGATCTTAATCTCTTCTGCAAAACTAAAAGGGCTCGATTTTTAACCAGTATACCCAGTGTCTAGAACCAGTTCCTGGCATTAGTAGGTGCCAATTATTTGTTCAATTAATTAAATGAGTATAATAAAGCTACTTAACACATGAAATCAAATAATAGTAGAGGTAATGTCACAAAGTGGCGCATGATCAATTGCCAAATGCATAGTACAGATAAGTGTGTGACCTTCCCACTCTTTCCTGTTTTCATCATTTGCATTTATATTTTCTCTAAAACACTTTACGAGTTTTTTCAATATGCACATTGATTTGCTTGCTCTTATGTGCTTAGCAAATTGAAAAACAGGCAAGGTTTTTAAGCTGAAAGTTATATAAATCATTAATCTATGATAACCCTTCATTTTATAAAGAAAGAAATTAAGTCCTAGAGGGATTTAATGCTTTTTCCAGGTGGAAATGCTGATCTATTAATATTGAATTAATCGTTGAAGTGGCCAAGACTATAAGGGTATCTTCCTCTTTCAACAACATTTTTTACATCGCTAAAAAATAATATCTACAGTTAATGGCAAAGTTCTATAACTCAGTAGGCAATGCCAATTAATAAACTATGGGTATAGAACAATCAGACAATTACAGATCAATAGAATAGATACAAAGTTCAATCTTGTTCATTTTAAGACACAATGCATATTGAGTTCCTTCATCAGGGCCCTGATTCCAGTCTGTTCTTTGTCTAGGGTTTCTTTTCCTCCCTCAGGATTCTGTAATCTTGCTCTCTTTCTTTGTGCTAAACTACATCTGAACTACATTTTATCAGTTTGATTCTTTTCTAGACTTTAGACCATTATTTTACCACGTGCTCTTCTTGCCTTTGTTAATCATGGATTTCTTCTGACTGAATTGTTACCTTAGAAGTGTGGTTAAGAGCATATACTCCAGGGTGCCTGGATGGTTCGGCTGGTTAAGCATCCAACTTCAGCTCAGGTCACGATCTCGCGGTGAGTTTGAGCCCCGCATCGGGCTCTATGCGACAACTCAGAGCCTGGAGCCTGCTTCAGATTCTGAGTCTCGCTGTCTCTCTGCCCTTCCCCTGCTTGTGCTCTGTCTCTCTCTGTCTCAAACATAAATAAAAAACATAAATAAGAAATTTTTTTTTTAAAAAGAGCATATACTCTGGAGATCCTAAAAGTCAACTTTGTATGGTGACAGATAACTAGACTTACTGTAATCACTTTGCAATTATACAAATATTGAATGGTTATGTTGTACACCTGAAACCAATCTAATATTGTATGTCGATTATACTTCAATATTTTTTTAAAGAGCATGTACTTTGGGACCAGACTGCCTGACTTCATATTCCCAGCTTTAAAGGTTATTAGCCATATGATTCTGGTTAATAGTCTAAACCTCTCTGTCACTCATTTTCTTCATCTGTAAAATGGGGATACTAATGGTTGTGAGGGTTAAACATGTCAAACTTTGAAAATAATACTTCCGGGGATGCCTGGGTGGCTCAGTCCATTAAGCATCGACTTCGGCTCAGGTCATGATCTCATGGTTCGAGGGTTCGAGCCCCGTGTCGGGCTATGTGCTGAGAGCTCAGAGCCTGGAGCCCGCTTCCGATTCTGTGTCTCCCTCTCTCTCTGCTCCTCCCCCACTCATGCTCTGTCTCTCTCTCTCAAAAAATAACTAAACATTAAAAAAATAATAAAAATAAAAAAATCAGTTGCATTTATTTAAAAAAAGGAAAATAATACTTCCAGTTATTTTACCAGCAAAAATGAATTTATTAGGGAATAGAATATTGTGATTCTGGACAAGTAAGCTATGGCAAAACCATAGGCAAACTTGGAGAACCAAGTAGAGGAAACCTATTTTACAGAGGAAAGGGGGGGATTGGGAAGGACTTTTATAAAGGAATAGTCCATTGGAGTAAACTGGGAGTTTGAAGGATAGTGGCTTTTCATTGGCTGAATTGTGACTGTCTCTTATTGGCTGAGCTGTTTCCAGGGAAGGGGAAACCTTTCTTCCAGGGAAGGGGAAACCTTTCTTCCTTCTGCTGGGGTAGTAAGGTAGTAGCTAAAGTAGTATTGATTTGCAAGGTATGTCTCTTCCTATTGGATCTGCAATTGAGAGTGATAGGGTGTGAGAGTTCTGCTGGCTTCCCAATCCTATTCCTGATGAGGTGTCCCTTGTTAATTTTCACAAGTCAAATAATATTTGTTCTATATAAATATTTGCTGCTATTATTTTCACTACTACAGCTGACCCTTGAACAACAGGGTTAGGGTTAGGGGTGCTGACTCCTCACCCTAGTTGAAAATCTGCATATAGGGGTGCCTGGGTGGCTCAGTCGATTGAGTGTCCAACTCTTGATTTCCGTTCAGGTCATGATCTCACAGTTGTGGGACTGAGCCCCATGTCAGGCTCCTCGCTGAGTGTGGAGCCTGCTTGAGATTCTCTTTCTCTCCCTCTGCTCCTCTCCTCTGCTTGTGCTCTCTCTCTCTCTCTCCAAAAATAAAAAATTAAATTAAATTAAAACAAAGGAAATCTGCATATAACCTTTAGCTCCTCAAAGCTTAACTACTGATAGCCTACTGTTGACTAGTAGCCTCACTGATAACATCAATAGTCGATGAACATATATTTTGTACATTATATGTATCATATACTATATTCTCATGTTAAAGTAAGTTAGAGAAAAGAAAATGTTATTAAGAAAATTATAAGGGGGCGCACCTGGGTGGCTCAGTTGGTTGACCACTCAACTTTGGCTCAGGTCATAATTTCAGGGTTTGTGAGTTTGAGCCCCACATCCGGCTTTGCACGGATAGCACAGAGCGTGCTTCAGATTCTCTGTCTCCCTCTCTCTGTGCCCCTTCCCTGCTCGCGCTCTGCCTGTCTCTCTGTCTCTCTGAAAAATTAAAAAAAAAAAAAAACATTTAAACAATTTTAAGAAAGAAAATTATAAGGAAGAGAAAATACATTTACAGTACTGTGCTATCAAAAACATCTGTATAGAACCATGTGGTGGGCAAGGAGCAATGTGGCCACCAAGCCACCTGGAGAGAAGCAGCCCAGGGGCCTTTGGTGCCCTGCTCCCACCTGGCTGCCAAGGCCCCACTCCATGCCTCTCAGGCCAGGCCAGGGGTGGGAGCCAGGCCACAGCAAGGCAGCCCTCAGCCATGGCCAAGCTGGACCTGAGTGATCGGCGGGAGTGCTGAGAGGTATTCCAGAAGCAGCAGAGACTCCCCGTCTAGGGTACCACCCGGCCATTGGTGGACCCCTTGGCACATCAAGGCCTGGTGAGACACACAGGAGGCTGCCACTATGGAGCAGTTCACTTTGAACTTTGGGCCTCAGAAGACTAGCACATCTTCACAACTGCAACTTTTGCCAGAAGCAGCAGAATAAACCCTTGATAGCACTGGCTTCTCCCTTCAAGCTCCTGAACGTTCAGAGATTTGACACTCCCCACTCAAACCCTAGAGGCTCTGGAATGATTCCACACTGCCTGGGTGAGGGCACTGTGTGGAGAGCGTGGGCATTGAGTGCGTAATATATATGTGTATATATATATATATATACACACATATACATACATATATGTACATATACATACATATATATACATATACATATATGTATATATATACACATACATATATATATATATATATATATATATATATATATAATCAGATTGTGTGTGTGTGCTGAGTTGTATAAGTTCTTTATATATTTTGGATATGAACCCCCTACCAGATATATCATTTACGAACCCATTCAGTAGGTTGCCTTTTTGTTTTGTTGATGGTTTCCTTCACTGTGTAAAAGCTTTTTATTTTTATGTAGTCCAGTAGTTCATTTTTGCTCTTGTTTCCCTCGCCTGAGGAGATGTATCTAGGAAAATGTAGCTACAACAGATGTCAAAGAAATTACTGTCTGAGTTCTTTTCTAGGATTTTTATGGTTTCAAGTCTCACATGCAGGTCTTTAATCCATTTTGAGTTTATTTTTGTGTATGGTGTTAGAAAATGGTCCACTTTCATTCTTTTGCATGTAGCTGTCCAATTTCCCCAGCACCATTTATTGAAGAGACCGTCTGTTCACCATTGTATATTCTTGCCTCCTTTGTCATAGAGTAATTGGCCGTATAAGCATGGCTTTATTTCTGTGCTCTCTATTCTTTTTCATTAATCTATGTATCTATTTTGGGGGCACTGGGTGGCTCAGTCGGTTAAATGTCTGACTCTTGGTTTCAGCTCAGGTCATGGTCTCATGGTTTGTGAGTTTGAGCCCCACATCGACCTCTGTGCTGACAGTGCGGATCCTGCTTGACATTCCCTGTCTCCCTCTTTCTCTCTCTGCCCCTGCCTCGCTCACTCTCTCTGTCTCTCTCTCAAAAATAAATAAATAAACTTTAAAAATTAAAAAATATATATATCTATGTGTCTTTTTGTGCCAGTATTGCTTTGGTTACTACAGTTTTGTAGTAGATCTTGAAATCTAGAACTGTGCTACCTCTAGCTCTGTTTTTATTTTTCACGATTACCTTGGCTACTTGGGGTCTTTTGTGTTTTATGGATTGCCCCGCCTTAAACGGCAGTTGAAGTCACCTTATTCCTCGTTTTGAAAGACTTAACCTGTAAGTATTCTGAAATGGTATTGTTTATGGAATAATTACTACATGCTTGTGTTGCAATAAACCATTTTTATTTTTAAAATCTTGAGAGGTTCGGGGCGCTGGGTGGCTCAGTCGGTTGGGTGTCCGACTTCGGCTCAGGTCATGATCTCACAGCTCGTGAGTTCAAGCCCCGCGTCGGGCTCTGGGCTGACAGCTCAGAGCCTGGAGCCTGCTTCAGATTCTGTGTCTCCCTCTCTCTCTCTCTCTCTCTACCCTCCTCCGCTCATGCTCTGTCTCTGTCTGTCTCAAAAATAAATGAACATTAAAAAAAAATCTTGAGAGGTTCACAAAAACACTGAAAGGAAAGCCACTTGAACTTTATGAGAAGGAGTGTAAAGCTTCTTGAGTTTGCCAAGACATCCTGCATCAGACCATGAGCTGTGCACAGAATGTCAAGTGTTGATCTACCATATCCCCGAGAGCCTCCTGAAAGTGACAGACATTCCAAAGACTGCATCAGCAAAAAATACAATTTTTCAGGGAAAAAAATGTATCCTTGGTTTATTATAACACAGCTTCCTGGTGGCATGCAATTCACCGCAGCTGGTATTTACTCAGCATTGCCAGGTGAATCCTGTGGAATGGAGGGGACTTCTACCCCCTGAGCTCAGCTATTTCCTGCTTTCTTGAGTCTTTTTCATTCTGTATTCATGTATTTCCTCTTCGCTGCTAAATGGATGAAGTGGCACCTTCATCTACGTGCTAAGCAAACTATTAATGAGGAAGAGCATATGGCCTATCTCTCTGAAAACAGCATAGGAGGTATCAGGCTGGCAGGAGAACATGCACTTATGAGCCCATACTTTCTGGAATGTGACACATTTGGGCCTGCAGTCCTGCTGTGCCACTTATTCACTGGATGATCTTGGGCAGATGACTTACCATTTCTGATCCTTTGCTTTCTCATTTTCAAAATGGGAACAATGATAGTACCTATCTCATAAGGCTATTCTAAAAATCCACTGAGATCATTCATGCTAAATTTCCTTAGGAGTGCCTGGCACCTGGTGGCCCCGTAGGGTACTATCTGTAAACTTCTTCTTTTTTTTTTTATTTTAATTTTTTAACATTTATTTTTGACAGAGAGACAGAGCATGAGTGGGGGAGGGGCAGAGAGAAAGGGAGACACAGAATCCAAAGCAGGCTCCAGGCTCCAAGCTGCCAGCACAGAGCCCGACGTGGGGCTCGAACTCACGAATCGCGAGATCATGACCTGAGCCGAAGTCGGAGGCCCAACCGACGGAGCCACCCAGGTGCCCCAGTAAACTTATTCTTATATGATAAGGTTATGGAGTTAAAAGTGTAGGTAGTCCATTCTGCTATGATGTTTATTCTCAGTGAAGTACAATTTGGTTGGAATCTGCTGGCTCAACGCTGTTGGCAGGGGCAACCCAAACATTCAGATAAGGGGTCTGAAACTACATTCCCACTTCTTTGAGATGAGTTTCTGAATTACCCTTATCCTGAGCATGCACACACACACACACACACACCAAGCTCCATCCCAGCCTGTTTCATTGATGCTTACGTTGAGCTTTTTAGCCCCCCTACTGGCCCTAGTTCCTATCATTTCTTTGGTGCCTTGGCCTTACTGCTTCTTTACCATCTGGCCCACTTTGTCTCCTGGATCCCTTTGTCTCCTGGATCCGGCTTCTGGCTGCTCAGAATGATTTCCTGGGATCTCACCTTTCTGGGTATGTCTCAAGATCCTTCCCTGTTAAGTCCCTGCCACCGTCAGTCCCGGTAAGTGCAGCCAGGCCCTCTAGGGACCTGTCCTTTCGCATGGCTCTGGTGTCAGAGAATTGAACACCGGATAATTGCCATTTGAGGGGAGTATACTATCACCCACCAGCCCTGTTCCTTACTCTGTTATTCACCTGTTTTTCCCACAAACTCATTGCCATCTGCAGCCTCTTTATTTACTATCTACAAAGGCCTTTCGATTGTGTAACAAGAGAAATCCTGTCACAGACATAGGCTCATAGATGAAGGAAAGCATAAATGGGTGCACATATGTGTGAATTTGTGTATGGAAGGGGGGCAGCTACCTGGTCAGCAATCAGGTTGCCCTTAGGAATGGAAAAGGGGGAAAATGGATGCTGAGCAGACCACCAACTAATATTCATGAGAGCAAGTGAATGCAGGCAACTTATGGAACGAATCTTATTCACAATGAAAATCATGTGTATTTTCAGGTGAGTAGGACTATACATAATGCAAGTTAAATATAACTTGTTGCCTAGTGGGTGTAAAGTGCTCAATTGTGAAGTGTAAAAATGCGGGTTACAGGTTCTCAATTTTTCAGTCTGCAGCCATGAAATTTCCTCCAGGGTTCGGCCCACTGGGCAGAGCAGGAAAGGAGATGAATTCTCAAGTGCAGACCTTCAAAACTGTCCTGGAAAGAGGGAATATAATGTAAGGGCTTTGGTATTGTCAGTAAACATTTCTTTCAATGCACATTACTGCCAAGCACGTGATAGCCATTCAATAACATTCTTATTGAATTGATTCAGACCATATAATTCTCAACAGACAGACCTGGACTTCTACTTCACTAACTGAATAGTGAACACACAGTCCTAAGATTCACTAAGTAAAGAGAGACTACCTGCTGTCCAGTGAATCAGTTAGGAATTTACATTTGGCTGGTAGTTACAGAATGTGGAAAACAGTGGCGCAAACAAATTGGGGGTTTATTTTTTTCTCCTTTAGAGAAAATCCAGGACCGGTATGGCCGAAAGTCTGAGAGCATCTCTCTTAGTACATTTATCTTTCCTTCCATTGCTGCTGCCTAAATTCATCACTTTCATGTGGAGCTTTTCAAAAAGCCACAAGAAGGGGCCAGTATGGGCCAACTTCTAAATTTTTCTACCATTTTTCTTAATGCTACAGCCTTGGTTGATGGTTGGTTTAAGATTTTTTAATTTTTTTTTTCAACGTTTATTTATTTTTGGGACAGAGAGAGACAGAGCATGAACGGGGGAGGGGCAGAGAGAGAGGGAGACACAGAATCGGAAACAGGCTCCAGGCTCTGAGCCATCAGCCCAGAGCCCGACGCGGGGCTCGAACTCACAGACTGCGAGATCGTGACCTGGCTGAAGTCAGACGCTTAACCGACTGCGCCACCCAGGCGCCCCAAGATTTTTTAAAAATATTTATCCATTTTTGGAAGACAGAGAGAGACAGAGCACAAGCAGGGGTGGGCGGAGAGAGAGGGAGACACAGAATCCGAAGCAGGCTCCAGGCTCCCAGCTGTCAGCACAGAGCCCGACGCGGGGCTCCAAATCATGAACCGAGAGATCATGACCTGAGCCGATGTCGTACGTTCAACTGACTGAGCCACCCAGGCACCCCAGTTGATGGTTGGTTTAAACTCCAAGTAGAAGTCTAGCTCCAAGGATGAGAAGTAAAGATTTCAGCAGAAAGTGTGTGATCCCACTACTTGAATTTTTCAGTAGCTGACTCCATCAACTTTTGCTCAATCTATTCTCGATCTCCCCTCCACTGTCTGCTCTCTCTCTATCCCAAATCTGTCCTCATCTATACCTTCCTATCAAGGTTTTTGCTTTCTTTCTCTCCTTTACTTAATCAACATCAAATTTATAGAAAGGATAATCTATATTAACTTTTCAGCCCACAAAAATCTGGGCAGGTCTGTGTAGCCACAGTTTTCTAAAAAATCTGGATAAAGACAAAACTTTGATTTTGCCTGATTAGAATGCAGATAAAAATAGGAATTTGCTTGATTTATCAGGACTATGGTTAACAGCACAGCCATGCTGTTTCTATCTCAGAACAAAGTAAGATTCCCCCCATAAACCTTATGTTTTAAGGATACAAAGTGTAATTGGGAAAATATTCAAGGGATTATTTCCTTCTATCTCGGCCCAAGTTTTCTGACCTTTAACAACAAACCTTTCAGTGAATATTATTTGGGTACAAAAAGTACATTAAACAGATTAAAGTGTATTGAAAAATTCCTAAGTATGTGATCATATCAACTATCTTCTAATGTCATATTTTCTGGATTTAACTATGAGTGATTTATTTCTATAACCTCAAATATATAGGAAAACATACACTGAAATCCAAGATCACTTATCCCCACCTTCCTAAAGTACCATATTTCAGGGCTCCCAGAAACAAGATGCTCATAAATATTCCCTGTCTAAGAAATTAGAAAGCCATCGACCCCCCCACTTTGGAAACTACTGAATACTGCAAGGGCTGTGTGATCAGCTGCTTCTGCAATATAATCACTTCCAGCACGGTACAATAATTGATAGGACAATCAATCATGAACTCTGTAACCTAATCAGCCTGAAGTAGAATCATGACCAAAATGCTAAACTTGATATTGACAATGTTAGAATCAGAAAGAAGGGGCGCCTGGGTGACTCAGTCAGTTAAACAGCTTAAACAGCATCTGACTCTGTTTCGGCTCAGGTCATGATCTCACAAGCTGGAGCTCTGCATAGGGCTACTTTCATGAGCTTGAGCCCCGCTTGGGATACTCTCTCCCATTCCTTGTCCTTTCCCTGCTCATTCACTCACTCACTCTCTCTCTCTCTCAATAAATAAATAAATAAACTTTAAGAAAAAGAATCAGAGGGGCACCTGGGTGGCTCAGTCGGCTGAGCGTCTGATTTCTCCTCAGGTCATGATCTCATGGTCCGTGAGTTCGAGCCCTGCATAGGGCTCTGTGCTGACAGCTCGGAGCCTGGAGCCTGCTTCAGATTCTGTGTCTCCCTCTCTCTGCCCCTCCCCTGCTCTCACTCTGTCTCTCTCTCTCAAAAATAAACAAAAATTTTTTTAAAAGAATCAAAAAAAGTCGAAGATAAGCATCCATGTTAAACCCTACTAATCTGCTATTCACTTATTGGATAAAACATATTTTCCTGAATTATCTGTTTGTTGTCACAAATTTCTTTGCTAGTAGGAAACCTATCGATGGCATAGCTTGCCTTCACCTCAGAGAAAGAGCTATAACCCTTCCACACCAAGAAGGCTTACTTAAAATGACTGAATGGGAAAATAGGTTGGTATATATCAAAGCAACTTCATAAATGGGGGGTAGCAACTTCATAAATGGGGGGTAGGATTGCAATGACATCATGTATGCATATTCTGATAAAGACCCTAATTTTAAGCTTTCAGTATCGGGAATGTTCTGCTTGATTTAACTGCATTAATATCACCATTAAACACACGAGATATTCCTGCTAAAAATTCTTAAAAACCTATGGTTCTATGTTAAAAGTCCCTAACTTATTGATTCTTCTATATGTTCAGCTATTCCAAGGAAGGAGGCAAATCACACTGGCTTGTGATCAATAGATCATTTTAAAGTAAGATTATCATTGGGGCACATGGGTGGCTCATTTGGTTAACTGTCTCTTCATCTTGGCTCAGATCCTGAGTTCAAGCCCTGTGTTGGGCTTCATGCTGGGCGTGAAGCCTACTCAATAAATAAGTAAATAAGTAAGTAAATAAAGTAAGATTATTATTATTGCAGATGCTAATAAAGATGGTGAAGATAATCACACTTGTTTTCTGTTTGCTCAATGAGGTTTTTTAAAAGTCTTTTTTAAAGAAGTTTATTTATTTTCAGAGAGATGGAGACGGAGAGAGCATGCAAGCAAGGGAGGGGAAGAGAGAGAGAGGGAGAGAGAGAATCCCAAGCAGGCTACATGCTCAGCACAAAGCCTGACATGGGGCTCGAACCCACAAACCAGAGATCATGGCCTGAGCTGAAATCAAGAGTTGGACGCTTAAGCAGGTGAGCCACCCAGGAGCCCCTCAGCGAGCTTTTTCAGAACATCTTTATTGAAGAAAAAGAATATCACACAAATTGTGCATCTTTAAAGTACAGAACTTGTTAAGTGTTGACATATGTATACACCTGTGAAACCATCCCCACAATCAGGATGATGAACATATCTGTAACTCCCAATGTGTTCTCTTGTCCCTTGGGAGTCCTTCTCTCCTGCTCTTCTCTTCTCTCCCCTTCCTCAAGAAACGACTGGTCTGCTTTCTGTCAATATAAAATTAGTTTGTATTTTCTTAAGATGTGTATAAATGGAATCATGAGAATGTGCTCTTTGGGGCCTGGCTTCCATCTTTCAGCAAAAGTATTTTGAGATTCAACCATGTTACTGTATCAACAGTTCATTCCTTTTTATTTATGAGTAGTATTCCATAGTATGGGCATATACCAATTTGTTTATCCACTCACTTATTGATGGATATCTGGGTTGTTTCCACTTTTGGGCTCCTACACATAGAGTTGCTATAAACATTCATGTACAAATTTTTGTATGGACATAACTTTTTGTTTTTCTTGGGTACATATCTAGAGAGGGAATGGGTGGATCATACGGTAGCTGTGCATTTAACTTTTTACAAACCTGCCAAACTCATGGTTGTATCATTTTACATTTCTACCTGCAGGGTTATGAGAATACCAGTTCCTTCACGTCCTTGTCACTATATGTCATTTTGATAGATGCAGAAGTGTTGTATTTTATGGTGGTTCCAATTTGCAATACCCTTAATGACTAAGGCTGTTTACCATCTTTTCATGTGATTATCTGTGATCTGTGTATCTTCTTTGGTGAAATGTCTGCTTAAATCTTTGGTTTTTATTTTTATTGGATCGTTTGTTTATTGTTAAGTTTTGAGTGTTCTTTATATATCCTGGATGCAAGCCTGTTATGAAAAATATGCTTTACAAATATTTTCTCCCTGTTGGTAGCTTGTCTTTGTATTTTCTAATAGTATCTTTTGAAGAGCAAAAGTTATTATTTTCCATGACGTCTCTGATCATTTTTTAACGAGTTGTGCTTATGGTGTTGTATCTAAGAGATTGCTCTCAAACCAAAGGTCACAGAGATTTTTTTCCTATGTTTTCTTCTAAAAGCTTTATAGTTTTAGGGTTTGCATTTAGGTTTATGATCCACTTTGAGTTAAATGTTGTATGTGGAATGAGGTTAGATTGAGGGTTGGGTTGTTTTTTTTTTTTTTTTTTTTTGCATATGGATAGCTGCTTGTTTCATTCTTTTTTTTATTGAACTGCCTTTGTACTTTGTCAAAAATTAATTGTCCACATATGTGGGCTTGGTTTTGGACCCTCTTTTCTGTGCCAGTGACCTGTTCATCTATCTTGATGCTAATACCACATTGTCCTCAGTACTGTAGTTCCATAAGATTTTAAATCAGAGAGTGTTAGCCCTCAACTTTGTTATTGTTATTCTTTTTCAGAGTGTTTTTGGCTTTGGTCCTCTGCATTTCTATATACACTTTAAATGTTTATTTATTTTTAAGAAAGAGAGAGAGAGTAAGAGCAGGGGAGGGGCACAAGGAGAGGGAGAGAGAGAATCCCAAGCAGGCTCCATGCTGTCAGTGCAGAGCCCAAATTGGGGCGCAGTCCCATGACTCATGAGATCATGACCTGAGCCAAAATCAAGAGTCAGACACTTGGGGAGCCTGGGTGGCTCAGTCAGTTGAGCATCCAGCTTCAGCTCAGGTCATGATCTCCCGGTTTGGGAGTTCAAGCCCCGTGTCAGGCTCTGTGCTGATGGCTTGGAGCCTGGATCCTATTTCAGGTTCTGTGTCTCCCTCTCTCTCTGTTCCTCCCCTGCTCGTTCTCTGTCTCTCTCTGCCTCTCAAAAATAAATAAACATTAAAACAAATTTAAAGAGTCAGAGGCTTAACCAACTAAGCCACCCAGGTGCCCCCTCCACATATATTTTCAAATCAACCTGTCAATCAATTTCTGCAGAAAAGAAACTGAGGTTTCAATTGAAATTGTGTTCAATCTATAGGTCAACTTGGGGAGAACTGACCTATGAACAATATTGAATATTTGAACCCATTCTAACAGGTCTCTTTAAAAAAAATTTTTTTTAATGTTTTATTTATTTTTGAGACAGAGAGAGACACAGCATGAGCAGGGGAGGGGCAGAGAGAGAGGAAGACACAGAATTCGAAGCAGGCTCCAGGCTCTGAGCTGTCAGCACAGAGTCCGACACGGGGCTCGAACTCACGGACTGTGAGATCATGACCTGAGCCAAAGTTGGACGCTTAACCGACGGAGCCACCCAGGCGCCTCGCTAACAGGTCTCTTAATTAAAGGGTCTCTTTAATTTGTCTCAGCAGTGTTTTTTTTTTTTTTTCGACGTTTATTTTTATTTTTGGGACAGAGAGAGACAGAGCATGAACGGGGGAGGGGCAGAGAGGAGGGAGACACAGAATCGGAAACAGGCTCCAGGCTCTGAGCCATCAGCCCAGAGCCCGACGCAGGGCTCGAACTCACGGACCGCGAGATCGTGACCTGGTCAGCAGTGTTTTATAGCCTTCAGTCTTACACACTTTTTGTCAGCTTCATCCCTTCCTAAATATTCATCCCTAACTCTTCATAAGTGTTTTTGAGCCCTAAGTGCTATCACATGTCATTGCTCTTTAAGTTTCAATTCTAGATTGTTCACTGCTGATATATAAAAATGCAATTGATCTTCACATAATGATCCTGTAACCTGAAACCTGATAAACTTATGCATCACTCCCAGTAGCTTTTTTGTGGATTCCATCAGACTTTCTACATAGACTTTCATGTTGTCTACTAATAAAGACAGTTTTACTTTTTCCTTTCCAATATGGAGGCCTTTTATTTATTTACTTACTTAGCCTGATTGCTCTGGCCAGAACATCTAGTATAACGTTGAAAATAAGTGATGAGAGTAAACGTTCTTGTCTTATTCTCTTTTTTAAAAAAAATTTTTAATGTTTATTTATTTCTGAGAGAGAGAGACAGACAAAGCATGAGTGGGGGAGGGACAGAGAGAGAGGGAGACAGAGAATTAGAAGCAGGCTCCAGGCTGTGAGCTGTCCACAGAGAGCCCGACCCGGGGCTCGAACTCACAAATCGTGAGATCATGACCTGAGCCGAAGTCGGTCACTCAACTGACTGAGCCACCCAGGCGCCCCTCTTGTCTTATTCTTTTTTTTTTTTTGTCTTATTCTTGATCTTAGGAGGAAATCATTTACTCTTTCATTAAATATGTGCTACGTATATATTTTCATAATTGCTATTCATATGAGAAAGTTTTCTTTCCTGTTTTGCTGAGAGTTTTAATGAGAAATGGAAGTTGAATTGTGTCAAATGACTTTTCTGCATCTACTAAGATCATAATATGTTTGTGTATGTATTAATTTGTTAGTATGAGGAGTTGCACTGATTACTTTTGAATGCTAAATCAACTCTGTATTCCCGGGATAAGCCCAACCTTGTTGTAATGTATTACCCTTTTTATATATTGTTGGATTCAATTTGCTCAAGTTTTGTGAAAAATATTTGCTTCTACGTTCATAGAGATGTTGATCAGTTATTTTTAAGTTTATTAACTTATTCTGAGGGTAAGAGCAGAGAGAGGGAGAGAGAGTGAATCCCAAGCAGGCTCCTAACCATCAGCATGGAGCCCGATGTGGGGCCCAATCTCACAAACCATGAGATCACGACCTGAGCCGAAATCAAGAGTCAGATGTTTAACTGACTCAGTCACCCAGGCACCCTGATCAGTAATTTTATTGTTTGTAATGTTTTTGTCTGGTTATGGTATCAGAGTGATGCTGGCTTCATAGAATGAGGTAGGAAGAAGCCACTCTTCCATTTCAGGGGAAGAGCTTTTATAGAATACGTATTATTTCTTCCTTAAATGTTCGATGGAATTCACAAGTCAACATTTTTTCTCATGTAAATTTTTTTAACATAAAAACACATACAAGAAACAAACATAAAGGCTTTTTGTGATTTGGTTAATGTTTACATATAGCCATAACTTTTCTAAAACTTTGTCCTTTAGGATCATTAGTTTTTACTGTATTCAATTAGACAGAATGAAACTCCTGCCCACCCATATACATTTTTTTTAGTTTATTTATTTTTTTTTTTGAGAGAAAAAGAGAGATTGGGATAGAGACAGAGAGAGAGAGAGAGAATCCCAAGCAGGCTCCAAACTGACAGCTCAGAGCCCGATGTGGGGCCTGAACTGTGAGATCATGACCTGGGCTGAAGCCAGATGCTTAACCGATTGAGCCACCCAGGCGCCCCAGCCACCCATATACATTTTTAATAACTGTACTGAGATGTAATACACACACACACACACACACACACACACACACACATATATATATAGCATACAATTCACCTGTCTAAATTATACAATTCGGTGTTTTTTAATATAGTCACAGAATTGTACAATCATAACCATAATCTAATTTTAGAACATTTTTATCACCCCCAGAAGAAACCCTATTACCCATTAGCAGTCACTCCTCACATACCCCTCCCCAGTTTCTGACAAACACTAATGCACTTTCTGTGTTTAAGGATTTGCCTATTTGAACATTTCATATAAATGGATAAATGGGATGACAGACTTGGTCTTTTGTGGCTGGCTTCTTTCATTTATCTTGCTGTTTCAAAGTTCATCCCTGTTGTAGCATGTATTACTATTTTATTCCTTTTCAGTGCCTAATAATATTTTATTGTAAGCACCTAAAATTTTAAGGAAAACACTTTCAACTTATATTTGATAGACTAAGGCAATAAAAAAAGTTAAATTCTTCAGTAAAAAGAAATTCGCAGGTTCCACTCAAGACGGTGGGTTCACAAGGATACCAGGAGGCTAATCACATTAACAGTGGTAAATAAAATACATTCTTTTTTAAAGTAAAAAAATATGTAACAAAGAAAAAAAAGACAAACCAAAAAACAGACTGTTAAGTACAGAGAACAAACTGAAGGTTATGAGAGGGAAGGTGGGTGGGGATGGGTGAAATACGCAAAGGGGATTAAGAGGAAAATTATCACAATGAACACTGAGTAATGTATAGAATTGTGGAATGACTATATTGTACACCTGAAATTAATATAACACTATATATCAATTATATTGGAATTAAAATAATATTTTAAAAATAAGAAACAAAAAAATAAAAAACATAACACAGATTATAGTGATGGTTGCACAACTCTGTGAATACACTAAAAGCCACTGAATTCTAACTTTAAACTTTAAGTCGTATGATATATGGATTATATCTCCATAAAGCTATTTAAAAAATTAAAAAAAATTTAATGTTTATTTATTTTTGAGAGAGAGAGAGAGACAGAACGCGAGCGGGGAGGCGGGCAGAGATTGAGGGAGACACAGAATCCGGAGCAGGCTCCAGGCTGTGAACTGTCAGCACAGAGTCTAACACGGGGCTCAAACCCACAAACCGTGAGATCATGACCCGAGCGGAAGTCGGATGCTTAACCCATTGAGCCACACAGGTCCCCCTAACAATTTTTTTTTGTTTTATTTATTTTGAGAGAGAGAGAGAGATAGAAAGCATGAGTGGGGAAGGGGCAGAGAGACAGACAGAGAGAGAGAGAGAGAGAGAGAGAGAGAATCCCAAGCAACCTCTGCACTGTCAGTAGAGGCGGATGCGGTGGGGGTGGGGGGCTCAAACTCCTGAACGGTGAGGTCATGATCTGAGCCAAAATCAAGAGTCAGACGCTTTACTGAGCCACCCAGGCGCCTCAAATCTATTTTTAAAAGATATAACAGGGGGCGCCTGGGTGGCTCAGTCGGTTAAGCGGCCGACTTCGGCTCAGGTCATGATCTCACAGCCCGTGAGTTCGAGCCCCGCGTCGGGCTCTGTGCTGACAACTCAGAGCCTGGAGCCTGTTTCCGATTCTGTGTCTCCCTCTCTCTGACCCTCCCCCGTTCATGCTCTGTCTCTCTCTGTCTCAAAAATAAATAAACGTTAAAAAAAATTAAAAAAAAAAAAGATATAACAGATAAAATCTGTTCACCAGGAAGGGAAGGGAGGGAACAATGGGCAGGAAGCTGAAGCCCCAGGTTTGTGTGAGTTGCTCTCAGATATATTCTACAGCCCACATGTGCACACAATAGTCTACAGTTCATTGCTTACTACTTCTTTAGGAGTTCTATTAACCATGTTTGATGTGGAGAGAATCACAAGAATTAGGACTATAAAATATCCTTAAATAGCAACAAAAGAACTTGTTTATTCATCCTGTTTCTGTACTCAATAAATATCATCTTAGGATCCACTGTGCACCGGGCACTATTTGAGGGACTAGTGATCAGTGATGCGCAAGGATGATCACAGTATGTGAAAAAATATGCATAAAAACAAAACTGATAACACAGCTTCCAAGATGTAATGTTGGGCCTTTCTGCGGTTTTCCAATTTTCTAAAATGAACACGTATTTCTTTTCTTGTCATGTAAATTTTCTCCAGAGATTATTTTTATTTGATCAGAGGAGGGTCAACTGTTATTCAAAACAGTTAATTCTAACCAAGATCTCAAGTTATTCCTGTAGGGTTTTTTTTTTTCTTTCTTTCTTTCTTTCTTTGCTTGCATGTTTCTTTGTCTACATATCCATTTATGTATTGGGGGAAGGTGCAATTCTTCTTAGAAGAAAAGGGAAGTGTATTAGTTTTCTTTTGCTGTGGACCAAAATACCACAGCTTAAAAAAACACTTTTTTTTTTTTAAACTTCACAGCTTAACAAACTACTGTTTATTTCAGTGGGTCGGGAGTCTGGGCACAGAGTAGCTGGTTTCTCTTATCATCATCTTGCTAGGCTGAAATCAAGGTATTGGCGAGGCTGAGGTCTTACCTGGGGTTCTAGGCTCTCCCAAGATCCCATGGTGGTGGAAGCCTTCATTTCCTTGCAGCTGTTGCTTCCTCTCCCTGAGTAGGTCAGTTCCACCCTGAATCATCTCCATTTTGAGCAACTCAAAAGCAACATCATCTTGATGAAATTAACCATGTCTTGCATACACAAATTCTATTGCCACGAATAGTATAAAATATTGAAAGGGACAAAACAGTATTAGTGGGTTTCTTGTCCAGTTTACCCGTCAGGGTTATTGCCACTTTCACTGTCTTTCAATTATTTTCTAATTCTGAGCTATAGGTTACTGAAAGCACTACAAAACATTTTCCCCTATTCCATATGCAAATGAATGCTGTTAGTAGAGAGACAATGGATTCCCACCCCCAGCCCCTCCCCCATTAAAAAAGCCAGGTTTGAATCTATTTGTCAATTGATTTCATAAGCTATTTCTGCTCTTTGAATTAGCCTTGAACCAATAACATCTTTTCGGCTCTTTCATTGGTGAATGAGTTTAACAAAATCTTTGACACATATTCATTTCATATTTGTATGAGCATCATGATTTTACCTTTAAAAATGTATCCTTTAACACTACCTATCTTTCAAATTCCAAAGAATTTTTTTAAATATTCAGTTTCAGCCATGATCATTAGCCTAGCAAAGGATTTCTGTGCATGTCATGAGCCAACCTTTGTGATGTTGATCATCTGTTGTGGCAAGTATTTTGCTACTTCCTTACTTGATATATTTAAAAACTGCCTGTTTCTGTTTTTAATTTTTCAATCATGCATACTTGAAGTAAAGTCATGTTGGTAAAGTAATGGCTGCATAAAAGCCTGTAAGGCAGGCTTTTAAGAAATCAGAGAATTTGGTCCCCTATGATTCTGTACCTTACTTCCTGACATCAGGATAATGGGGAAAAAATGTTAATTCTCCTTCAGAGTTCATTATTTAAAATGTGCTTCAGTAATCAGTCTTTTCTGATTCCATAATTCCACCTACCAGTTTGGTGTGGGGAATTTGGCTTTTTAAAATACAAGCATGTTATTATTATTATTTTTTTTCGGCTGAAAGCTAAATTTCCAAAAGAAATAAATCAAATGCAGCTTTTTGAAAATTGGAGCTATTATGCGAAGATGATGTATCCTTGCAGAGGAAAAGAGCAAAGCACTTGGAACTAATAGAATTGGCTGAACACTGGGATTTTTAAAAGGCCCTGGCTCATTTCCTGGCTGACCTCTCTCACAGCATAATGTAGCAGTAAATTGGAGTGGCATTTGAGTAATACAGACTCACACATCCTTGACATATACTAGTTCCAATCATAATGTTTTACATAGTATTTATTATGATTTTATTCAGCTTAAAATGTGTAGGAACATGCACTCACAAATAAAATTTAATATTGGATTATGTTTTCAAAATTGATTGTAGTAGTAGATGATAACTATGTTCCCTAGCAACAATAACATTGCCTAATTTATGAACACTGACATTAGCCAGCAGAATCAAAGCAGCCTTGAGAAAATTTAAGGTGACAGACACGCCGCATTATTGAACTCCACCTTATTAGGACTAAGAAAACAAAAGATTCACTCAATCATCCCTTTATCCTAGGTAGTTGTTATATAAGGCTTTTTGTTTTGTTTTCTTTCTTCATTAGTACTTACAACCCCAAAAAAGGGAACTTAATTATCTCTTAGATTTCATCAATATTCCAAAAAGTCTAGCAATGCTTTGAAAACCATCACTTACCCAGTCATTAACAGAAATTGGTAGAATGCATGTATGTTTAGTTTATCACTGTTAGGGGAGACTATGTGCTGAGGTCTCAGATTATATTCACAAAGCTGGCTTGGCGTCCTGTAGACAGAGATGCTTATGTGTCTAGATAACCAATCACGGCTGTGTCTCCCTGATTGAATAGTAAATTAGGGACTGCGGTCACAAAAAGTAATTACACCATGATTTCTGCATCGGAGAAGTTTACAGTCTAGTGGGGAAGACACTGGTATATTAATTACCATATAAAACCTGTAATGTAGGGGCGCCTGGGTGGCTCAGTCAGCTGAGCGTCTGATTCTTGATTTCAGCTCAGGTCATGATCTCAGGGTCGTGGGACTGAGCCCCACATCAGGCTCCAGGCTGTGCATGTAGCCTGCTTATAATTCTCTCCCTCTGCTCCCGTCCCCTGCTCATGCTTTCTCTCTCTTTAAAATAAAATAAAATAAACCCTATAATGTGGACATACAGAAAGTGCTCTGGAAAACCAAAGAGAAGAGTAAGATGAAATAAAGAGAGGGATAATAGAAGTGGAAGAGGCAGTCACCAGAGGCAACTTTGGGGGAGCGTCAAAGAATTACCAAGCAGGAAGGCCATTTCCATCAGAGAGAACAACTTTACTAACATGTATGTACACTGGCCTTTACATTACAACAAAAAACGTACATTGTTTTTCATTGCCATTCCAAAAAATACAGTTTCCTCGGCTCCTTGAAAAGAAGTGATGGATTTGGTTTCCCCTCTCGGCAAGTCCGTAAGCAAGATGCTTTTATGTCCTGAATACAGAACTAAATAGGCATGCATTCCAAACCAGAACTAGCCATAGCTACTTTCGTTGACAAAAAGATGTTAATGTTAATGTAACGAGTGTTAATTTTTTACTTTTTTTTATTCTCAAGATAACCATATTGCAAGTTTCCCCAGTATTTCAAAAGAACATTAAGTGAGATTTTTTTTTTTAGCGATCGAGTCTGCATGAGTGGGGGAGGGGCAGAAGGAGACAGAGAATCTCAAGCAGATTCCATGTTCTCTGCATGAGTGGGGGAGGGGCAGGGGGAGAGAGAGAGAATCTCAAGCAGCTTCCACGCTCGGTGTGGAGCCTGATGGGGGCTCGATGCCATGTCCCTGGGATCATGACCTGAGCCAGAATTAAGAATGGGACGCTCAACCCACTAAGCCACCCAGGAGTCCCTAAGTGAGATTAAAAAAATAATAATTTATTTTCTGAATGTCTTATCTAGATATAGTTGGTCTAAGTATTTTTCCTTTTTAGGAAAAATCCTAAGGATACCCTTCTAAAATGTAGCATGCTTCAATTTCATACCTGAGGTACTTGTTACAAACCCTTAAACTTCTGCTTAGTGAATCAGAATATATGAAGATGGGGGGGGGGTCCACAGGGATTTGTATTTGCTGCGAATTCCTCAGGTTATGTTCAGATATTACTGCTTTATTTAGCCTCAAGGTACAGCTAAGGTGGATCTGCTTCCTAGAGCACCACAGAACTGAGAAGCAATTGCAAATCAATTGCCTGAAATGTTTTTAGACAGGTTTACCTATGGATAGAACTATAAATATGAGAAAGGGTAAAAGAAAAAGTTTAAACTTGTTTTATTATGTATTTACTTATTTATTTTTATGTTTGTTTATTTTTAAGAGGGAGGGAGGGGGGAGGGGCAGAGAGAGAATCCCAAGCAGGCTTCTCACTGTCAGCGCAGAGCCCGACGAGGGGCCCGAACTCACAAATCGTGAGATCATGACCTGAGCCAAAGTCAGATGCTTAAGTGACTGAGCCACCCAGGCACTCCAAAACTTGTTTAATTTCTTAGTAAGAGTAAGAATTCACAGAGCACATATTTACTCAAAAATGATTCTTCTAATTTTAAGAAAAAGGCAGCTACACACAACAGCAAGTAACATCATGTTGCAATTTGCAAGGGTAGGGGAAGAAAACTTCCTCTCCACCCTCTTGGGTTCTGTCCGGGGTATACGTGAATTAAATTGACAAAAGACATATTAGTAACAGAAAAACAGTATTTATGCATGCAGTGTACATATATGAGGGGGGGACTTAGTGATGGATAACTCAATGGGGTAGCTAGAATTTGTGGCTTACATCCCTAACTTAGTAGGGGAAAGGGAGTGGAGAAAAGCCTTTTACGGGGAAAAAATAGGTTTCTTTAGGAAAGGCAAGTGAGTTTCTAAAGGAACAAATACGAGATAAAAAAGTTTGTGATAATTTTGTTTATGCAGCTGTGAGTGGTCTTTCTGTCTTCTTCATGGCCATGAAGCTTACCGCAGAGATTTATGGCAAGGTTTACTATTGGTCTCCCTCCTGGCAGTAGAAGCCTCCCCTAAGAGGGAATTTATGGCAGTCTTCATTTCTCAGAAGTTTCTGTTTTTAAGGGAAACCGGTAAGGGAAGTTTTCCGAAGGCTTTTTTCTGCATCTCTTGAATCTCATATGTCTCCAGCTTAAAATGATCTTTATACCAACTATAGGGTTCTGAGTGTGTCCCTACACACAGCAAGCAGCCATTTTGGAATGGATCGCGTTCAAGTATTAAAAGTCAGAGCATGTAGTTTTGCTCTGAAACAGGCAAACAAAGCAAGGGTGTATACAAATAACTGGGCAAGGCACATTGAGTATCAGATACTAGTGAGAACTGAAACCAGTGTAATTCTCTATCCCTGTATTAAACAGTTCTAAGAGCAGGCATATTTCCCTGTCACTCTGTTAAATAACACTGACACCAGGCATACTTTCCTGTCCTTAAACTGGGACGAGGCATAAGAACTTAGCGTCTCACTGCAGGAAATATTTGCACTTGGAAGATCAGCCAACTAAAATAGCTTCATCATCAAGATCCACTTCAAGATCCTCATCCTTGCTGTGCTCACACCCAAACTATTTTGTCATAACCTCTGCCCAATCTATGGTGGATTCCTGCCTTCAAAATCACCTGAAAATCACCCACTCCAGGCTCTAAAACCCTAAAACACCTTATAAACACCCTTCCTTAATTTCTCCATTTGAGGACAGTACTTTGGATTACTCATACCATAGTGTCTAATCAACTTAGCATCACTTGATCAACAGGTTGTTCTGTAAAGGCTGTGAAACACTAAAAAAAGAAAGGGGGTGGGGCACCTGGGTGGCTCAGATGGTTAAGCGGTTAAGCGTCCGACTTTGGCTCAGGTCATGATCTTATGGTATTGGGGTGCCTGGGTGGCTCAGTCGGTTAAGCATCCAACATCAGCTCAGGTCATGATCTCATGGTCCATGGGTTTGAGCCCCACATCAGGCTCTGTGCTGACAGCTCAGAGCCTGGAGCCTGCTTCAGATTCCGTGTCTCCCTCTCTCTCTGTTCCTCCCTTGCTTGCACTCTGTCTGTCTCTCTCTCTCTCAAAAATAAATAAATATTTTAAAAAAGTTTTAAATTATAAGGCATATTTGTGAGAATCTATTTCTGGGTTCCATATTCTGTTCTGTTGATCTACATGTCTAGCCCTTTGCAATGTCTCATTTTAACAGAAAGAAAATTGAGATCTAGCTTTGCATTGATACAACATTGGTAGTAAAATTTCAGGAGCTTTTATTTTTCTTATGAACAAACCCATCAAAGCTAAACCAAACCTTGGCAAAATTTCAACGCATTTCACTGCTACTTTTCAGATTCAGTATTATAAACTAAGGCAAAAGAAAATTCTCTTTCTGAAAATCTTCTACAACTTTGTGCAGCCATTAAGGGTTTGTCTTTCTCTGTCCTTTTTTTTTTACATTCTGGAATAATCAAATGCTTTAAAGAAAAAAACCTAGTCTCTTTATACCTTGATAAGTAAAAATGCAAGCATTACTTTATATACCCAGATTTCTTTCTTTATTACTGTTGTTCCTATTATATTCATATTAATTGTAACCTTTAATGAAAATAACCAACTTCTATTTTACAGAAAAAAACTGGTAGGTATGTAATGGAAAACTGTTGTAGACTAGCAAAGCTTATAAGTGCACAAGTTTATATAGCCTCTCTTTTATACCTTAAATATCTCTTTTATACCTTAAATTTTCAACAATGAACATATCTGTTAATATGACCAAAGACATAGCCACCCTATAGCACATTAAAAAATAAGCAAACATATATTAGTTTGAAATTATGTTTAGTAATAATTTTTTCAGTGTTCCATTTTACTTAGGAATTATCTAGCAATCAAAGATTATTCATCAATTAGTTTGATTTGATAGTAATCAAAGTCTTTAATTTACATAAGGATCTTGAAAATTATGTTCAATAATAATTGAATTTGAATGTTCAAAAATAAAATTAGGTTCAAAATAAGCTACAAAACATAATTACAGTTGATGGAAAAAGTTTGTCAGAATAAATATAAAATATAGTAGATGACAGACACATTTACATTTTTCACAATCTTAAAAATTATGCAGGAGTTATATTAGCTTGTTTGATTGGTATTCTAAGATAAGAAGCTTAAGAAACTCATATTAAGTAGTCTTTTCATAAAAGACAAAAATTTCATGAAAGTAAAACATAAGCTTTATTATACTTAATATACATTTGAGAAAAAGACGTAGAGTTGTTTTCTTCTCTTTCTTAAACCTAAATTATCAAACCAATAAAAATTGTCCAAGAATTCTTAATTATGTAAACATGATTTATTATGTTTACTCAGGCTCAGTTGGTTAAATATCCAACTCTTGATTTTGGCTCAGGTCATGATCTCATGGTTCATGAGATCACACCCCTTGTTGGGCTCTGTGCTGACAGCACAAAGCCTGCTTGGGATTCTCTCTCTCCCTCTCTCCTTGCCCCTCCCCCCACTCATACTTGTGTGTCCTTGCTCTCTAAATAAATGTCAAAAAAATTTTTTTTAATAAAATGTTTCTCAGCCATTTTTGTAAGGATTTTACAAATGTATATACATTTGAAGTATTTGAAGTTCATTTAAAAATTTTTCTTTCCTGTAAAGAAATGTTAGATTTATATAGGTGCTTGTTTATCTATAAATAGGTTATGGTTGACTACCTTAAAGAGACATTATAACTGAATTTATTATTACCTGGCATAGGAAAGTATTTCATACCACATGAAAGAGAAAAGATTACTCAATTTACAGAAATACAGATATAACGAGAATTTACTGCTTCAGTTTTGCAACTTCTGCAATAGATCAAGAGTAAACACATGAACACAAAAGCTCAGTCTGGATATGGAAGAGCTGTTATCGTTCACAATGGGCAGACAGTTCTTAATTGATTGGCATTCAGAAATCAACAAACAAAAAGACTAAACAAACCAGATTCTCTGGTTCTCAACCAACAGAGAATAGTTCTCCATCATTCATCCAGTGGAAATCACCAAATGGTCAGACAATAACCACAAGCTGCCAATCATTGCTACCACCAAGGGGGAATAACTTTTTTATCATATGCAAATGAGAAATGAAGATACAAGAATATCTAGAGAGAAGAAAATAAAACCTATAGAAAGAGACTAAACAAAGTTTAAGTTCGGTTGCTACTTGGGATTCACCCTGACAGCCAGAAAAGTGTACTTGGGCTTAAACAGACTTCAAGGTGCATTTCTAACACAATGCAGTTTACTTGTCTCCATAAGGTGGGTCAGTTTGGGCATCTTAATGCACCTCTAAAACTGTCAAAGTATAATTTTCAAACAAATGAAATCATAACACTTGGGCAAATATAAAATGAACACATGTCAGATTTTATTTAACTCATTAATTAATGAAGGGACCATTAAGATGTCATGACTGGGTCAAAGACCATCTTATTTTATTTTATTTTTTAAAGTTTATTAATTTATTTTGAGAGACAGCACAAGCGGGGGAAAGGGGCAGAGGGAGGGAGAGAATCCCAAGCAGGCTCCATGCTCAGCACGGGGCCCATCATGGGGCTCAGTCTCACAAACTGTGAGATCGTGACCTAAGCTGAAACCAGGAGTCAGACACTTAATGGACTGAGCCACCCAGGCACCCCCGAAGACCATTTTAAAACAATATTAATAGGAAGATAAGATTGCTGGATTAGATAGGAACTGGGTAATGTCCAATAGGGCTATACAACTTTGGAATTATCTGTCTACAGACAATAATTATTTGCATTTAGAATAGACAAAAATCTACAAGTTAACATGAAACTTTACTAAGTTTGAAACCTTAAATAGTCGACACTAAGTTGAATGAGTTATTATACTAGGTCCCCTACACCAGGGATTGGCAAATTACTTGTGGGTCAAATTTGGCCACTCTCATTTGTTTACATGTGATGTATGCCTGCTTTTATGCTACAACAGCAGAGTTGAGTATTTTTGAGACCATATGGCCCATAAAACCAAAACTATTTACTTTCTGGACCTTTACAGAAGGAGTTTTCTGATTATTCCCGTAGACAATCATCCTTGGGTGGCCTTCACTTTCTTATGACATTGAAAATTCCTGGCCCCACTCTTCGCAATATTTCTAAGTTTCAGATAATTTTTCTAAGGCTGCTCTGATTCTGCCATGGTGGAAGTGCTCTCTCCCTCTTTTGTGTTCACATATTTATTTGCATCTCTCATAATATTACACTATGGTATTATGATCTTTACTAGAGTTAAGTTTACTAAGAACATCTATTCATCTTTGTATTGGCACATAGCACAGTACCTGGCAAACAGTAGATATTCAATAAATCTTTATGGAGATGAATTGAAACTAGACTAAAATGTGAGGGCGTCTGATGGCTCAGTTGGTTAAGTGTCCAACTCTACATTTCAGCTCAGGTCATAATCTCGTGGTTCGTGAGTTCGAGCCCCGCATCGGGCTCTCTGCTATCAGCGTGGAGATCCTCTGTCTCCCTTTCTCTCTGCCCCTCCTCTCTCTCTCGCTCTCTCTCTCTCAAAATAAATAAATAAATTGCTGTAAAAAAAAAAAGACTAAAAGGTGAATGTGAAGCTCACAGAAGCCTGGAGTTTGGGATTACTTAGGGAGAACCCCAAAAAGGGTAACTGAGAGGTGAATAAAGTCCTATGTAAAATTATATAAGTGCAAAACCTTATAAATTCTTCTGCTGAATTTATTATCTTGAAAGATACAATTACTTATCTATAATGTACCATAGTTTCTTCATTTTTGTGATACGAATAGTATTTGCCAGTCATTTGATTATTTGAAACCTATGATAAATAATAGCATTTTGTTAGCACTTGTTCTTACTAGAAATTAACACATTTGGTCAGTAAAAGTTTATCCAGTATTGAGAGTGGCAAAATTTTTGCAAACCATGTTTATGTAGTAAACATGTTGTGACAAAGGAGGTTTTGTTACTTTCATCTGTAACATGTAGTCTAGAAGATATAGTTTAGATTATGAAATTTTCGGTTTTCCAGAACATTTGGATGGTTTATGTAGACAAGCAGACTGAATGTTACCTTTAGTGTCCTAAAAATTTCAGGTTACCATGAAAATTGTACTCTACTTAGTAAATATCATCTGAATTCATTTGAAATATGAGTTTTATTCTATCATGGGGGATTAAGAGATGGCTAGGTAGCGTATGCTATTATTTTTATCTTATATATGAGAAGTTCAAGTATAATCTTATTGCCATTAGCTGGCCTTGACTGACCCTGGCTCATCTGACATTAGGCTAAATCTTTCTGCTAAGAAACGATCAGAAGATGAAAACATAGTATTTCAGCTTGAGATGTTTATAAAATGTATGATTTTCTTTTTTAAAAAGTTAATTTATTTATGCTTAAAATATTGTACTACCTCTTCAGCTTTACCTGAGCCTATATTTTCATCTGAAGGGTTTTAAACCTTTGTGTCTTAAGGGATCGTTCAGCTAATGTCAGATGACTAGCTTTTTTTTTTTTTAAATCCAGCCTCATCTGCCAATTAAAAAAAAAATTAATGTTTATTTATTTTTGAGAGGGAAAGTGAGACAGAGCCTGAGTGGGGGAGGGCCAGAGGGAGGGAGACACAGACTCAGAAGCAGGCTCCAGGCTCTGAGCTGTCAGCACAGAGCCTGATACAGGGCTCGAGCCACGAACCGTGAGAACATGACCTGAGCCGAAGTCAGACGCCCAACCAACTGAGCCACCCAGGCGCCCCTAGATTTTCATCTGCCAATTTTTTAAAGTTAATCTCTACACCCAACGTGAGGCTCGAACTCACAACCCTGAGATCAAGAGTCACATGCTCTACCAACTGAGCCGGCCAGGTGCACCCACCAAGACTAGCTGTGTTTTAAAAAAGTAATTAAAAGGGCTAGTCATTTCAGATATTTATGTGAGAATATGATTTAGTTGATTTCACAATTAACAATTTAACTTCAGTAAAAAAAATAAAAATCCCTCCTAGTTTTCTCCATGAGCTTGTCTAACACAAATGAATACCAATTAAAGTGTGATCTTTCCACTGGGGGTTAGACCATCATTTTTCTAATTATAGTATAAATTCCTCAATGAAAAAAAAAAAAAAAAACCTCTTCATCTGTAAAGAAGTAATTCCCAACAGAAATCTTATATATTATAGGACACTAATTATTATGCATGTCTCAATACCTTTGCCAAAAGAGTCACGTACCAGTCAATGCATTAAAGTAACAGAGGTTAAAGGAAAGATAACTACATTGGGAACAAGTAAAAGCATTACATGTACAAAATAACTCAATTGGCTTTATGTAGTCTTGATTTTGCTTCACTAAATTTGGAGTGTTTTTAAATATGCTTTCTGCTATTGGGCAAACTTAAATGTTCCCCATTTCATAAAATACAATGCACTCTGGCTCACTCTCCTTTTGTCTGATGTCTGTAAGAAATGGATTTATTGCTCATGATAGACTTTGGGTGGTGATGTAATCACAGCCCCTAGACTATTGGCTAGGCTTTCACATTATGATTTAATCAGACATTAATAAAGCCATTTCATTCATACTCATCACAGTAGCTTAATTATTTGTGTGGTTATTTGTAAAAATTAGTTAAGTTGGCTGAAATGAATTGACCTTCATCCTGTAGTCCATTCATTTCTTTCACTTAGAGATGGATTATGAGTTCCTCAATTAGAATGAAAGTACATCACATTTATTTTATGGAATCTACTTTGAATAAGTACAAATACAACGTCTACTGTAAATACAAAGTCATATTCTGAATGCAGTAAGTATAAATGAAATTCATTGATTACTATGTAAATGATTAAAAACTCCAAAAACAGTAATTATCATATATCTCTTTCAGTCAGTGTTTGACATGTTATATTGCCAGAATGATATTAATTCCACTTGTATATGTTGCCGTCCTGGGTATTATTCACAGACAGTAAGAAAAAATGTTTCCTGCCCCTAGATGTTTATTAGTTATAAGGGGCGCCTGTGTGGCTTGGTCGGTTACGTGTCCAACTCTTGATTTCAGCTTAGGTCGTGATCTTGTAGTTTGTGAATTCAAGCCCCACATCAGGTTCTCCAGTGCAGAGCCTGCTTCGGATTCTCTCTCCTTCTCCCTCTCTCTCTGCCCCTCCCCTCCTCTCTCTCTCTCTCTCTCAAAACAAATCAACTTAGGGGCGCCTGGGTGGCGCAGTCGGTTAAGCGTCCGACTTCAGCCAGGTCACGATCTCGCGGTCCGGGAGTTCGAGCCCCGCGTCGGGCTCTGGGCTGATGGCTCAGAGCCTGGAACCTGTTTCCGATTCTGTGTCTCCCTCTCTCTCTGCCCCTCCCCCGTTCATGCTCTGTCTCTCTCTGTCCCAAAAATAAATAAACGTTGAAAAAAAAAAAACAAAAAAAAAAACAAATCAACTTAAAAAAAAAAAGGATCATGGGGCCCCTGGGTGGCTCAGTTAGTTAAGTGTCCAGCTCTTGATTTTGGATCAGGACATGATCTTATGGTTCATGAGTTCAAGCCCCACCGTGGGCTCTATGCTGACAGCACAGAGCCTGCTTGGGATTCTCTGTCTCCTTCTCTCTGCTCCTCCCCTGCTCACACTCTCTCTCCTGAAATAAATAAACTTTTTTAAAATTTAGAGAAAAAAGGATATTTAGACGTTTAGTAGCTATGCAAATCACCACTGACATAGACCTGAATGCTTTTTTATATCAAAATGACATCATAAGGGGCACCTGGGTGGCTCTGTCGGTTAAGCATCCAACTTCAGCTCAGGCCATGATCTCAAGGTTTGTGAATTCGAGCCCCGCATCAGGCTCTGTGCTGACAGCTCGAAGCCTGGAGCCTGCTTCAGATTCTGTGTCTCCCCCTCTCTCTCTGCCCCTCCCCTGCTCGCACACTGTCTCTCTCAAAAATAAATAAATGTTAAAAAAATTTTTTTTAATGACCTCATGATATCTCAGAATTGGAAGCGAAGTCATCTAGTCCAGTGTCTTATGCATTGCAGCAATCTCACCTATAATTTGACCGATAGGTAGTGTCACATAGAAAACAATGGGCTTCAGAGTCAGACTTGAAATCAAATTCTAGCTTTACCATTTGTGAGCTGTACGACCTTGTCCCTCTCCCCTAACATGGCTCTTCATCTTCTAATCTTTAGAATTGAAATGATGATTCTAAATGGCTTATATTTACTGAAGCAATCACTATGTGGGAGCATTTACATATTAGTTACTGTTCCTCATCTCTCATATTGAGGGTTTCCTAGGCTACAAGTGTTAATTATCTAGTATAACCTAAAACGCTTTGTATTTATGAGGCACAGTTCAATAGCACAGTGACTAAAAGATGTAACAGCTGAAGTTTATCTTTAGCATACTCAGTTTCCCCTTCTTGCAAACAGCAAACAGGTGGAAGAGAAAAATAATAATTTTGGTCTAATGCAGTGCTCTGTAGAGTTTTAATTACATGTCCCAAGATTATACTTTTAGGGACCATTTCTTTTTTTTTTTAATTTTTTTAAATGTTTTATTTATTTTTAAGACAGAGAGAGACAGAGCATCAGCAGGGGAGGCGCAGAGAGAGAGGGAGGGAGACACAGAAACCGAAGCAGGCTCCAGGCTCTGAGCTGTCAGCACAGAGCCCAACACGGGGCTCAAACTCACAAACTGTGAGACCATGACCTGAGCCGAAGTTGGACGCTCAACCGACTGAGCCACCCGGGTGCCCCTTTTAGGGACCATTTCTATAGGTTGTTAGTTACAAGTCCCAGTCAGTAAAAATACTTTCAGTACTCCCCAAATTTAGTTATAATTAATATACAGGTATTATTGTACTGCTATGTCCATTATGAAACCTACTCAGAAATGAGAAATTGTAAAACAAGATAAAAATTAATACAAGGGACTGGTATCAAAATGTATAACAAAGGCTCACAATTCAACAATAGAAAACAAATAACTCAATTGTAAAATGGGCAAAGGATCTGAATAGATATTCCTCTAAAGAAGACAAAAAAATTAGCCAATAACTACATGAAAAGCTGCTAAACATCGTTAGTCATAAAGAAAATGAAACTCCAAACCACCATGGGATACCACTGCATACTCACCAGGTGACCATAATCAAATAAATAAAAAAATAACAAGTGTTGGCGAGAAGGTAGAGAAAGTGGAACCCTTGTACATTGCTGGTAGAAATGTAAAATGACGCCGCTGCTATGGAAAACAGTCTGGCAGTTTCTCAGAATGTCAAGCATAAAGTTATCATATGATCCACAATTTCACTGTTAGGGATATACCCAGGAGAATTGAAAACTTATGTCCAGGGGCGCCTGGGTGGCTCAGTCGGTTAAGCATCCGACTTCGGCTCAGGTCATGATCTCACGGTCCGTGGGTTCGAGCCCTGCGTCGGGCTCTGTGCTGACAGCTTGGAGCCTGGAGCCTGCTTCGGATTCTGTGTCTCCCTCTCTCTCTGACCCTCCCCTGCTCATGCTCTGTCTCTCTCTGCCTCAAAAATAAATAAATGTTAAAAAAAAAAAAATTAAAAAAAAACCCTTATGTCCATACAAGAACTTCTACAGGAATAGCAAGCATTATTCATATTAGGTCAAAAGTGGAAGCAATCCATATTTTTATCAGCAGATGAATAGATAAATAAAATGCAGCATATCCATACAGTGGACTATTTTTTGGCTTTAAAGGCAACGAAGTGCTGATACGTGCTACAATATGGATGAACCTTAAAAACTGTGTGCTAAGTGAAGGAGCCCATATTTAAAAGACCACCTATTATACGATTCAATTTATGTGAGGAAAATCTATAGAGACAGATAGTAGATTAGTGCGTCTGAAGATGGGGTAAAGACGGAATGGGGGTGACTGCTAATGGGTATGTGGTTTCTTTTTGGAATACTGAAGATGTTCTAAATTAAGATTCTGGTGATGGTTGCACAAATCTGAATGTACTAAAAGCCATTGCCTTTAACACTTTAACCAGGTGAATTTCATGGTATGTAAGTTATATCCCAATAAAGATATGTAAAAAATGAAATAAACAGAATAAACTAAATATCTAAATAAAAGGTCTTGTTTTCCTTCCCATGCCCCATAGATCATTTTGTACATACCCACTTTGGAAACCTCTGGTCTAAAAGCATTCCTCAGTGGTCCTGAAAAGAATACTGTATTGGTTGTCAAAACTGCAGGTACATACTATGTAATCCCCTGAGATTACATGATTGAGAGCCCAATAGTAAATGGTTGAAGAAGGAAAAACACCAACTTAACAGTCCCCTCAAAATATTGATTTGGATCTCAACTGACCTTCATTTCATTCCCTCTTGTGCCTACTTCCCAAATGGAGATTTTTTTTAAACTGAGGATATCATTGTAATCAATTCTGTTCTGGCCAGGGATGTTGAATGTGACCCAAAGGATAGTAAATCCATGACCAAACTTCTTACTTATGATATTTCTAGTGGTTGCTCAGAATATTCAGAGACTTTAAATGACTCTGGTTCCTATACCAAACACACACATATCATTTTCAGTAATGGTCCTCCTCAAGGTCAACACTGAATTGTACCATTCTTCTCGAGGTATGTAAGACTATTATTAATTTTCCTTTGGGTCCGTTCCAGCTGCAATGTTTTTACACTGAACTTTATTCATTGCCATGAATAGGACCTTACAAATTGCTGAATGAGTCTAAGTATATTTATATAACATTGCTGAAAGCCTATAGAAGATATGTTTTATAAACATCTACCTAAAGTTCCTATAAATCCTCACAAAATGGACAGGAACATAATTATATGCAAATTATCTACACCAGTAGTACACTGTTTCATTAAAAACATAATTTCATTTGAGGAAAATATTGTGAAATTAATGAATTTGAGCAGAGAATTGTGCCTATTTCACTTATGCAGAGAAATAATCATTGTAAGTGTATGCATGCCAGGCATTAAATTTGTATCCATAAAGAAAGCAACTGCTATTCAGGAGAATTGTGCTCAACCGTCCGTATCTTGGCCAGAGTTTAGGTGCCTGGCCCTTTATTAGTTTCTTTCCTTTTAGTTTATGAGTCTTCCTGGAGTTACAAGACCCAACATTCCTCCCCTTGGCCCGGGTCATACCCAACTTCAGTTTGAGAACATAAACTGAGATGCTGGTACTCATATGTACATCACTGGCATTTTGATCCTAAACAAAGTTCAAGTCTAAAGACAAGTTCCTTAGGTTGCTTTGCAATTCTATCTCATACCAATGTCATCTATCATAAGACTTCAATTCAACAATAATACCATTTCATTTACTCTCATGACTATTTTTAGATACATGGAATAAACTTTATTGTTTATAGTTATACACTGAATTTCTAACTATGAATGCATATAAGCAATCTTTTCAGAAGGTAAAAAATTTGAGGAAAAGCTAAATGATTGAAACATACCTTTAATCCTTAGGTACTGAATCTCAGAAGGGTCCAAGATCCATTTTTTTTAAGGACTTGCCTTCCAAAAGTTGCTAATTTCTCTTTCTCATGCATTTTTTAAAGGGTGACAGTATACTTTATTGAGGATCTACTAACTGCTAGTCATTCTCACATTTTATGTAATGCTAACAAAATTATGAGGAAGGCTTTCTTATCACTATCATATAAAGGAAGAAAATGGTTCAAAGAGGTTAAATAATTATTGAGGGCGACATAGTAAAAAAAGATAGGGTAAACATAATTCTTCTGAATTCAAATCTAGTTGTCTTTCTTTGTATACCACCTGTGCACTAAGGGGTGGTGGGGAAGGGAGTGTAACAATATAAGGGAATTTTCCTACCCAGAAACAGAAAATAAGCAACTAACTGAGCATGTGCTCTGGGGATAGGGTTATCTAACGGGGGATCAAAAAACTAGAAGGAATAAGGCAAGGATTTCACTGAAAAATAAATGGGATGGAAGTCACTGTAGTGTTTGTAAGTGTTAGAGCAAAGATTCAAACTGAAGACCTTCCTTTTTACCTGTAGGCTTATACATAGCTTCTAAAATATTTTTCCTTATTTCTGGAAGAGTATTTCCCTCCAACTTCTCTTGCAAAATTTGTGCCTTACCATCACGTGCCAGCCCTAATGCAACCCCTCAATGAAGCATGTTATAATCTATTTGCTTTTCCTAGGAGATGGGATCATTTTTTCAGCTACGGGATATGATAGTGAAAGGCATCAGTACTGGGGTGCAGAGGAGGATTGGGGTACTGGGATGGGATTGGGGTTGCTTTTGGAAATCTCCTTTGGCCAGCTCTCTTGATCAGCTTTCCTCAGATGCTAACATCATAGTCCAGAACCCTTGCACTGTCCCTAGTCACAGCTGGCAGAACAGAGAGAGAGTTGGGCAAATGTCATCTGTGCAGCCAACCATCAGGGACCAATGCAAAAGTTTTACATCTCTTACTACGTCTTTTCCTCAGTGTAGACATTTCTCTACTTAGAGAAAAAAAATCAAAGGCTACTGTTGACCCGCGTAGTTCAGCCTCATGCTTGGATGTTGTTAATGTCTGCTCAATTCACTTGGATTCCTGAACACTAATCTCCTGTAACAAAGACTTATCTGAAAGTAGAAATGAGAAAATGAAGAAAGGAAGTATCTCAAGTATTCATCCAGATGCTCCTTCATGGCTCCTACATGGAAGGGATAGTCTACGCTATCTGCTGTGATAGCCAACAGCTAAAATGTGGCTGTCGAATACATGAAATGTCCTAGGATAAATTGAGATGAGCTTTAAGTATAAAGTACACACTGATTTCAAACACTTGGTATGAAAAAAGGAATATAAAGTATCTCATTAACCATTTCTATATTAATTACATGTTATAATATTTTCGGTATTTGGGGTTACATAAGTTATTAAAATTAACCTCACCTATTTCTTTTGACATTTTAATGTAGCCACTAGGAATTTCAAAATTACGTGTGTGCCTCACATTTGTAGGCTGGATAATATTTCTGTTGAGCAGAGTTGATTTAAAACCTTGTTGCTCAAAATGTAGTCCAAGGTCCAGCATTATTAACATCATCTGGGAGCTAGTTAGGGCTTACTCCAGAAATACTGAGTCAGAATCTGCGTATAACATGATCCACAGGTGATTCCTTTGTAAATTAAAGCTTGAGGGGCACCTGGGTGGCTTAGTCGGTTAAGCATCTTTAGATTTTGGCTCGGGTTATGATCTCACGGGTTGTGGGATTGAGCCCCACGTCAGGCTCTATGCTGCAGCACAGAGCCTGCTTGGATTCTCTCTCTCAGCCCTTCCCATGCTCGAGGTCTTTCTCTCTCTCTCAAAATAAATAAACATTAAAAAAAATTTTTTTAAGCTTGAGAAGCACTGCTCTAGACATTCACAGACTGATTCTTGCCTCAACTGTAAGCATATGAAAAAGTTGTAGGCTATAGGATAATTCGTTTTATGTGTCAATACGACTAGGCTACAGTACCCAGCTATTTAGTTAAACGTCAGTCCAGATGTTGCTGTGAAGGTATTTTTTAGATACGATTAGCATTTACAATCAGTAGACTGAGCAAAAGAGATTACTCTGTACAATGTGAGTGGGCCTCATTTAATCAGCTGAAGACCTTAAGAGCAAATCTGAGGTTTCCCAAAGAAGCCATTCTGCCTTAAGACTGCAACATTAGGGGCTCCTAGGTGGCTCAGTTGGTTGAGTGTCTGGCTTCAGCTGAGGTCACAATCTCATGGTTCACGAGTTCAAGCCCCACATCAGGCTCTGTGCTGACAGCTCAGAGCCTGGAGCCTGCTTCAGATTCTGTCTCTCTGTGCCTCCTTTGCTTGTGCTCTGTCTCTCAAAAATAAATAAACATTAAAAAGTTTTTTTTTAAGAACTGCAACATTGGAAGAAACCCTGCATGAGTTTCCTGCCTGCTGGCCTGCACTGCAGGTTTCAAACTCAAGACCTCAACATCAACTGTTACCTGAATTTTCAGTCTTCTTGCCTGCCCTACAAATTTCAGCCTTGCCAGGCCTCACAATCATGTGAGCCGAATAACTCTATTTCTTTCCTTTTGCCTAGAGAACCCCAATACAGCCTGCTTCATTTATCATGGTTCTAGGTACCAGATCTCAAATTTGTTCTTTTTCTTCATCCTTTAGTTCTGGCATATCACTCATGTAGATTTTCAACCAAGTCTCATTCCTTTTACTTGTTCCATCCTAGTGTTGACTCTTGACTCCCCCCACCCCAAATTCACCAGTGTTAAAGGATAATTTCAAGAAGGTAAAATCTTGATTTATACAAATATAAACACCCGCCAAAGGTTTTATTGAATTCACTCATCAATGATTGAACAGGAAGAAGTTAATACTGGTCAAAGGAGAATCCAAAGAACAGGCACATATATAGACAATCAAATGAATTTTCTAAATGATGCAAAACTGATCTACTCTCACAGGGAAGTAAAATGTAATGTGTGGAGGGGCACCTGGGTGTCTCAGTTGGTTAAGCATCCAACTTAGGCTCAGGTCATGATTTCACGGTTCCAGCCCTGCCTCCCGCTCTGTGCTGACAGCTCAGAGCCTGGAGCCTGCTTTGGATTCTCTATCTCCCCCTCTCTCTGCCCCTTCCCCACTCACACTCTGTCTCTTTCCCTCAAAAATAAATAAACATTAAAAAAAGTTTTAATGTAATGTATGGAATGATCTGTTTTTCACCCAACTGCATCCCCAACCAGAAAAACAATTTGTTTGCATCTCTATGGATAAAAATAGTTTGCATTATTATCAATTTTCCACAACATACAGAATAGTAAGGCAGCCCAAAGGGAATGAAAAGCATGAATCTTAACTGATTTGGATAATCCCTAATGGTCTGCTGGACAACATCTAGCATTCCATTGAAAAGATAACTCATGATATTTTGCCCATTTTGAAAAAAAATTTAATGTTTGTTTTTTAGAGAGGGAGACAGAGTGTGAGGGGAAGGGCAGGGAGAGAGGGAGACACAGAATCTGAAACAGGCTCTGGGCTCTGAGCTGTCAGCAGAGAGCCGGAGGTGGGACTCAAACCCATGGACCATGAGATCATGACCTGAGCTGATGTCGGATGCTTAACCGACTGAGCCACCCAGGCACCGCAATGCCTTATAATTTTTGACAAAAAAGCAAAAGCAAATCAAAGGGGGAATAACAGTCTTTTCAATAAATTATGGAGAAACTGGATATCCACTGGCAAAAAAAATGCACCTTGTACTAAACTTTATATGAAAATTAACTTAAAATGGATAATGGGCATAAATGTAAAATGTAGGGGCGCCTGGGTGGCTCAGTCGGTTGAGCGTCCGACTTTGGCTCAGGTCATGATCTCGCACTCCGTGAGTTCGGGCCCCGCATTGGGCTCTGTGCTGACAGCTCAGAGCCTGGAGCCTGCTTCTAATTCTGGGTCTCCCTCTCTCTCTCTGCCTCTTCCCCACTCATGCTCTGTCTCTCTCTCACTGCCAAAAATAAACATTAAAAAAAATATAAAAAAATAAATATAAAATGTAAAAGTAGAAAACTTAAAAGAATATGGGAAAATATCTTTGGGACCTACATAGGACTAGGCACACTTCTTAGACTTGACTCCAAATAGCACCATGGATAAAATGAAAAATGTTAAACTGGACCTTTTCAAAATGAAAAACTTTTGCTCTGTGAAAGATTCTGTTAAGAGCATGGAAAGATAAATTCCAGTCTGGGGGACAATATTTGCAATTACACATCTGATATATATACAGACCTTGAATCTAAAATATAAAAAGACCTCCTAAAACTCAACATTACAAAAAAGAAGCAATTCAATTAGAAAATGGACAAATGATATGCACAGATATTTCACCCCAGAGAACATTAGAGTATGACCTTGCATCTAAAATATATAAAGAACTCCCTGGGGCACCTGGATGGCTTAGTTGGTTAAGCATCCGACTTCAGTTCATGGCATGAACTGCTCGGGTCCTTACCTCACAGTTTGGGAGTTCGAGCCCCGTGTAAGGCTCTGTGCTGACAGCTCAGAGCCTGGAGCCTGCTTCAGATTCTGTGTCTCCCTCTCTCTCTCTGTCCATCTCCTGCTTGCACCATGTTTCTCTCTCTCTCAAAAACAAATAAACAATAAAAATTTTAAAATATATAAAGAACTCCCCAAACGGGGAGCCTGGGTGGCTCAGTCAGTTGAGCATCTACTCTTGATTTTGGCTGAGGTCATGGTCCCAGGGTCATGGGATCAGGCTCCATGCTGAGTGTGGAACCTGCTTAAGATTATTTCTCTCTCACCTTCCCCACTCATGCATTCTCTGTCTCTAAAAAATAATAATAAAAAAAGAACTCCCAAAACTCAACATTACAAAAAAGAAACAATTCAATTAGAAAAAAGACAAATGACATACACAGATACTTCACCTAAGAGAATATCAGAGATGGCAAATGAACACATGAAAGGATGTTCAACATCATTAGCCATTAGAGAAATTCGAATTAAAACTACAATGAGATATCACTGTACACCCAACAGAATGACCAAAATAAAAAATAGTGATAACACCAAATGCTGGTGATGTTGTACAGAAAGTGGATCACTCATACATTGCTGGTAGGAATGTAAAATGGTACAGCCACTCTGGAAAATAGTTTGACAGTTCCTTTCAGATATAAAAACGGGCTTGAACATATGATCCAGTGATTGCACTCTTAGCATTTATCCCAGAGAAATGAAGATATATTTTCATGCGGGAATGTGTGCGTGAATGTTCGTGGCAGTTTTATTCGTAATAGCTAAAAACTGGAAACTTCCCAAATGCCCTTCACTGGGTGAATGGTTAAATAAACTGTGGTACATATACACCATGGAATATTGCTGAGCAGTAAAAGGGGATGAGTTATTGATACGTGTAACAATCTGAATGGATCTCAAGGGCATTATACTGAGTGGGAAAGAAAGACAATTTAAAAGCTTATATACTGCATGATTCTATTTATGAAACAGCATAATTATAAAGATGGAGAAGAGGTTCGTGTTTGCCAGTAATTAGACATGGAAGGGAGGAGACTGGTATGACATAAATGAGTAACAGGAAGGTGTCTTGTGGTAATGTTACACTTGAGTATCTTGATTGTGCTGGTGTTTTAAGACTACACATGAGATAAAACTGAAAAGTCACACACACATACACACACACACACAAGTGCATGATAACTTTGAAATCTGAATAAGCTGTATGTATTGTACTAACATCAATTTCTTGGTTTTGGCATTGTACTGTAGTTAAGTTGTAAACATTGGGAAAAGCTGGGTGGTGGTGGGGAGAACACACAGAACTTCCCTGTATATTTCTTTGCAACCTCCTATGAATCTATAATTATTTCAAAGTAAAAGCATTTAAGGGCACCTGGGTGGCTCAGTCGGTTGAGCGTCCGACTTCGGCTCAGGTCATGATCTCACGGTCCGTGAGTACGAGCCCTGTACCAGGCTCTGTGCTGACAGCTCAGAACCTGGAACCTGTTTTGGATTCTGTGTCTCCCTCTCTGCTCCTACCCCGCTCAGTCTCTGTCTCTCTCTCTCTCTCAAAAATGAATAAAGATTTTAAAAAAAAACACATTTTTCAAAGTAAAAGCATTTAAAAGATGATAAATTTGTCTCCATGCTCTTATCAAGGGGCAATGAGAAATGATATTTACCTTCTGTATAATCTGCCTGAAAGCAGAGATTTCACATATCACAGTAATAGTTTTATCTGCATATTATTACCTTTATCGTGTCCTTGATTTAAAAAAATGTGCCCCAACATGCAAAGAACAAAGGCAGAAGAACTAAGTTTTCTTATAACCATGTTACCTTCCTCTATGGTTGTTTTAAAACATTTTATTACCATTTTGACTAAATTGATAGTCGAGGGTTATTTTTCAGATATCCACGTAAATATTTCAGAAATCATACAGTTTTGTAAAGGCACTAAAGACTAGCCAATGCCTTTTGCTGTTAAAAATGTTCTTACACTTAGGCAAAACACTGATCAAACTCTTATGAAATCGTTCCATACTGTGTGCAAGTAGATAATTTTACTCTCCTCCATTCTAATATTATTGGTGACTGTGCTAAATTAATCATAATCCCTCAGTTGCATTGTCTAACAGATTTTTGCTTCCTGAAGCATGCCTGAAGTCTTTGCTATAAGGTACTGGCTGGAATCTGCGTCTACAAAATGGAGGACTGTTGCAGAGGCTTGTGGACAGGACTTTAGCAGATACTCTGAACTATTGCTACTCTAAGAATAAACTCTTGGTTAGAGGCTTCTGAGCTGACATTGCTTACATGAGTTTTAGACGGAATGACTCCATTCATCCAGGACTCTTTATAGTCCAGAAATAGATGTATTTCATGAAGGCAAACTGCTCATCCAAGATGCCATGGACACAAGTAGAATAAGAATTAATTACATAGGCATGAATGAATTCATGAGGGCATCTTATTTCAGTTACTTCTTTGGAATGTGGTGGACACTGTTTTTTTCTGATTTACTGAGTTATCCCTTCTGTACTATACCTTCAACCTATTGTATGACTCAGTTATTTCTAGTTCTTTTATAGAATTGTGCACCTATCACAAAATCTAGTTTTTAAATATTTCCATTATGCCTAAACATGCTCTTGGGTCCTTCTGTAGTCAATTTCCACTCCCATCCCCATGCCCAGGCAACCCCTAATCTGCTTTCTGATTTTTTAAATGGCCTTTTCTAGACATTTTATATCAATGGAATCATGCAGTATGAGGCCTGTTGTGTCTGGATTCTTTCCCTCAGCATGTTTTTGAGGTTCATCTGTGTTGTAGCATGCATCATTATTTCACTCTTTTTATAGCTCAATAATGTTCCATTGTATGAATATACCACATTTTGTTTATTCACCAACAATGCACAGTTGAATTGCTTCCAGTTTGGGGATATTATAATGCTTCTATGAATATTTGCATACAAGTCTTCATGTGACATATATTTTGATTTTCTCTTGGGTAGATTCCTAAGAGTGCAATCACTGCATCATATATAGTAAGTTTATTGCAACTTGTTATGAAACTGCCAAATTGTTTTCCAAAGAGACTCTACCATTTTACCTTCCCATAAGCAATGTATGAAAATTCTCATTTTTCTACAACCTCACCAACACTGTTACTCTTTTGGGGGATATGGCCATTCTAGTAGGTGTGAAGTGGTACCTATGTTTTTAATTTGCATCTCTACGATTATTAACTCTGGTGAGCAATTTTTCATGTGCTCATTGGCGATTTATATGGCTTTTTTGGAGAAATGTCTATTCAAGATATTTTGCCCATTTTGAAAGTTTTATTATTGAGTTATAAGCGTTCTTTATATATTCTAGATTAAGTCTCATAACAGTTAAATGATTTGCAAATATTTTCTCCCATTCTGTGGGTTGTTTTTTCACTTTTTTGATGGTATCCTCTGAAATACAAAATATTTTTACTTTGATGAAGTCTGCTTATTTACTTTTTTGTCATTGTTGTTGGTGCTTGTGGTATAGTATCTATGAAAGTTTTGTTTAACCAAAGGTTACAAATATTTTCTCCTAAAATTTTTATAATTTCAGTTTTTACATTTAAGTCCATACTTTAGATTTATTTTTTTTTTACACTGTAAGGGTCTGAATTATTTTTTGGTATAATACGGACATTCAGTTAACATAGAACCATTTGTTGCAATGACTATCTTCCTCCCATTGGGTTGTCCTGCAGCTTTAGTGAAAAATCATTTGATCATAAACATACGGGTTTATTTCTGGACTCCTAGTTCTATTCCATTGATGTACATGCCTACCCTTATGCCAATACTACACTGTCTTGATTACTACAGTTTTTTTTCTTTCTACAATTTTGTTTTTTTAGAGAGAGAGCAAGCAGGGGAGAGGAGCAGAGGGGGAGAGGGAGTGTGAGAGGGAAGGAAGGAGGGAGAGAGAGAGAGACTGAATCTTAGGTAGGCTCCATGTTCAGCTTGGAGCCCAATGTGCAGGGCTCGATCCCATGACCCCGGGACCATGACCTGAGCAGAAATCAACAGTCAGATGGATGCTCAACTGACTGAGCCATCCAGGCACCCCTCCAAATTTTTATTTAAATTCCAGCTAGTTAACATATAGTGGAATATTAGTTCCAGGTGTAGAATTTAGTGATTCATCACTTACATACAACGCCCAGCGCTCATCACAACAATTGCACTCTTTTATTTTAATTTTTTAATATTTATTTATTTTTGAGAGAGACAGAGACAGAATGTGAGTGGGTTAGGGGCAGAGAGAGAGGGAGACACAGAATTAGAGGCAGGCTCCAGGCTCTGAGCTGTCAGCACAGAGCCCAACACGGGGCTCGAACTCACGAGCTGGGAGATCATGACCTGAGCCGAAGTCGCACCCTCAACCAACTGAGCCACCCAGGTGCCCCACAACAATTGCACTCTTTAATCCCTATCACCTATTTAATCTATCCCCCCCACCCCCCCCTCCATTAACCTTCAGTTTGTTCTCTATAGTTAAGAGTCTGTTTCTTGGTTTGCCTCTCTTTTTCCCCCACTATGTTCATTTGCTTTGTTTCTTAAATTCCATATATGAGTGAAATATTACTGTAGTTTTATAAGTTTTGAAATAGGGTTGTATAAATCCTCCAACTTCATTGTTATTTTTAAAATTTATTTTGGCTATTCTGGAACGTTTGCCTTTCCATACAAATTTTAGAGTTATTTTGTAAATTTGGGGAAGTTTGTAATCTTAACATTATTAAGCCTTCCAATTCCCAAGTCAATCAACGTGTTATATCACATTAACAAGAAAAGGGATAAAAAACATATGATCATCTCAAAAGATGCAGAAAAAGCATTTGACAAAATCCATCATCCACTCATGATAAAAACTCAAAAAATTAGGTTTAGAGGGAACATACCTCAATATAACAAGGGCCTTATATGAAAAACCCACAGCTAATATCATACTCGATGGTTAAAAAGTGAGAACTCATGCCCTAATGTCAGGAACAAGATGGGGATGTCCACTCAAACCATTTTATTCGACACAGTCTTGGAAGTCCTAGCCATAGCAATCAGACAAGAAAAAAAAAAAAAGGCATCCAAATTGGTAAAAAGATCTAAAACTTTCACTATTTGCAGATGACATGATACCATATATAGAAAACCCTAAAGACTTAAAAAAAAAATACTAGACCTGATAAATGAATTCAGTAAAGTCACAGGATACAAAATCAATATATAGAAATCTGTTGCATTTCTATACACTAATAATAAAATAGCAGAAAGAAAAATTAAGAAAACAATTATATTTACAACTGCACCAAAAAAAATAAAATACCTAGGAATAAACCTAACTAAGGAGGTGAAACACCTGTACTCTGAAAACTATAACAGGGGCGCCTGGGTGGTGCAGTCGGTTAAGCGCCCGACTTCAGCCAGGTCACGATCTCGCGGTCCGTGAGTTCGAGCCCCGCATCGGGCTCTGGGCTGATGGCTCGGAGCCTGGAGCCTGTTTCCGATTCTGTGTCTCCCTCTCTCTCTGCCCCTCCCCCGTTCATGCTCTGTCTCTCTCTGTCCCAAAAATAAATAAACGTTGAAAAAAAAAATTAAAAAAAAAAAAAAAAACAAAAAAAAAACTATAACATAATCATGAAATTAATTGAAGAGGACACAAACAAATGGAATGATATTCCAGGCTCATTGATAGGGAAAACCAATATTGTTAAAATGTCCATATTACCCAAATAAATCTACAGATTTAATGCAATCCCTATCAAAATATCAATAGCATTTCTCACAAGACCTAGAACAAACAATCCTAAAATGTATGTGGAAGCACAAAAGACCCCAAACAGCCAAAGCAATCTTGAAAAAGAAGAACAAAGCTGGTGGTATCACAATCTCAGATTTCAAGATACACTACAAAGCGGGACACATCAAAACATTATGATACCAGCACAAAAATAGATACATAGATCAATGGAACAAAACACAGTCCAGAAATAAACCCCCAATTATATGGTCAATTAATCCATGATAAAGGAGGTAAGAATGTATGACGGGAAAAAAGAAAGTCTCTCCAACAGATGGTATTGGGAAAACCAGGCCATGCAAAAGAATGAAACTGGACTACTTTCTTATACCATACACAAAATAAATTCAAAATGTATTAAAGACCTAAATGTGAGACCTGAAACCTAAAATTCCTAGAAGAAAAATATAGGCAGTATTCTCTATGTCATTGGCTGTAGGTACATTGTTCTAGATATGTCTCCTCCTGCAAGGGAAGCAAAAGCAAAGTTAAAAACTATTGAGACTACATCAAAATAAAAAGCTTTTCCACAAAAAAAGGAAACCATCAACAAAACAAAAACACAACCTACTGAATGGGAGAAGATATTTGCAAGTGATGTATTTAATTAGAGGTTAATATCCAAAACACATAAAGAACTTATACAACTCAACACCAAAAAAACCAAATAATCCAATTTTAAAATGGGCAGGGGCACCCAGGGGGCTCAGTCAGTTGAGCATCCCACTCTTGATTTTGGCTCAGGTCATGATCTCACTGTTCCTGAAATGAAGCCCCATGTCAGGCTCTGCACTGACAATGTGGAGTCTCCTTGGGCTTCTCTCTCTCCCTCTCTCTCTCTGCCCCGCCCCTGCTCATGCACACACTCTCCCTCTCTCTCAAAATAAATACATAAACTTAAAATAAGTAAGTAAGTAAATAAAAATGGGCAGAGGGCCTGAATAGACATTTTTCCAAAGAGGCTATACAGATGGTCAACAGACACATGAAAAGATATTCCACATCACTCCTCATTAGGGAAATTCAAATCAAAACAATGAGATACCTCACACCTGTCAGAATGGCTACAATAAAAAAACACAAGAAATAAGTGTTGGCAAATATGTGGAGGAAAAGAACCCTCATGCACTGTGTGGGCAGGAACACAAACTGCTGTAGCTACTGTGGAAAACACTATAGAGGAAAACACCTGGGTAGTTACTCAAAAACAAAAACATGAATTTGAAAAGATACATGCACCCATATGTTTATTGCAGCATTATTTGCAACAGCAAAGGCATGGAAGCAACCTGTGTCCACTGATAGGTGAATGCATAAAGATGTGTTATAGGGGCACCTGGGTGGCTCTGTCAGCTGAGCATCCGCCTTCGGCTCAGGTCATAATCTCATGGTTCGTGGGTTCAAGCCCCGCGTCGGGCTCTGTGCTGAAAGCTTGGAACCTGGAGCTGGCTTCGGATTCTGTCTCTCTCTCTCTGCCTCTCCCCCGCTCATGCTCTGTCTCAGTCTCTCAAAAATAAATAAACATTAAAAAAATTAAAAACAAAAAAAGAAGATGTGGTATATACTATGGAATATTCCTCACCATAAACAAAGTATGAAATCTTGCCAACTGCAACAACATTGATGGATCTAGAAGGTGTAATGCTAAGAGAAATAAGTCATCCGGAGAAAAGACAAATACCATGTGATTTCACTCCTATGAGGAACATAAGAAACAAAAGAAAAAAGAGACCAACAACAAACCAGACTCTTAAATATAGAGAACATACTGGTGGTTGTCACAAGAGAGGTGGGTGGGGGTAATGGGCGAAATAGGTAAAGAGGATTCAGAGTGCACTTTTCATGATGGGTGCTGAGTAATGTACAGAATTGTTGGATCATTATACATCATTTACACCTGAAGCTAATACAGCACTGTGCTAATTATGCTTCAGTAAAAAAATACTGAGATGTCCAATCCATTGACATGGAATGTCTCTCCCATTTATTTAGACCTTTTAAAATTTATCTTAGAAATGCTTTGTAGTTTTCACTGTACAAATTTTGTAATTCTTTTGTTAAATTAGTTCCTAAGTGTTTTATTATTTTTTGTGTTATCAGGAATGTTTTCCTAAGAGTTTTCTTCCTTGCATATTTTTTTAAGATTTTATTTTTAAGTAATCTCTACATCCAACATGGGGCTCGAACTCATGACCCTGAGATCAAGAGTCACATGCTCTTCCAACTGAGCCAGCCAGGCACCCCCTTCATTGCATTTTTTGATGGTTCATTGCTAGTGTATAGTAATACAATCAATTTTTGGATATGGATATTGTGTCTTACGAGCTTGCTAAGTCCATTTATTAATTTTACTAGTTGTGTACGTGTTTCTGTGTATTCCTTGGATTTTTTAAATATAAGATCACGTCATCTGCAAAGTAAGACAGTTTTTACTCTTTCCTTTCTAATCTGAATAGCTTTCATTTTGTTGTTGTTGCACTGGCTAGAATCACTAGGACAACACTGAATACAAGCCATGAGAGTGGACACTCGTTTCTTTCTTTTAATTTTTTAACGTTTATTTATTTTTGAGAGAGACAGAGACAAAGCTCGAGTCAAGCAGGGAATGGGCAGAGAGAGACAGAGATAAAGAAGCTGAAATAGGCTCCAGGCTCTGAACTGTCAGCACAGAGCCGATGTGGGGCTCAAACCCACGAACCATAAGACCATGACCTGAGCTGAATCGGACACTTAACCTACTGACCCACCGAGGCGCCCCATCTTGTTTCTGACTTTAGAGGAAAAGTACTTAGTTCTTCATGATTACGTAAGATATTAGCTAAAGGTTTTTCATAGATGCTCTTTGTCAGGTTAGGAAAGTTCCTTTCTAATCCTACTTCCTTGAGTGTTTTTATCATGACAGGGTGTTAAATTTTGTCAAACACTTTTTTCTGTGTCTATTGAGATGATTATGTGGTTTCTGGTCCTTTATTCTATTAACATGGTGTATTTAATTGTTCTTTAATATTATGCCAACTTGCATTTTTGGAACAAATGTCACTTTGCCATGTTTTATAATCCTTTTCATATAGGATTCAGTCTGTTGCTGAATTTAGTGTGCTTATACTTTTTAAGATTTCTTGCATGTGTATTCATGAGGGATAGCAATCTATAGTTTCCTTTGCTCTGATGTCTTTGGTATCAAATACCGGCCTGACAGAAGTTGGGAGGCACTTCCTCTCCTACTTTTGAAAGTGTTTGTAAAAGATTGGTGTGATTTTTTTTTCTCTTTATTTAATCAAATTTACCACAAAAGCTGCATGGGCCTGGGCTTTTTTTTTGGAAAGGGGGGGGGAGAATTTAAATTGCTGAATCATTTTTTTTGTCGAATTTTCTCATGAATATCAGAGATTAGATAATATATTGTAACAACTCTGGATTCTGATTTTACCTCCTGAAGCTTGTTATTGCTTTTTGTGGTTTGGTTGCTTATTTACTAACTTGCCTGGACTAAGTTTATGACCTCTGTCCCTACTACAGTGTGTGGATACTGATGTCTCTGCTCAGATTTTTTTCCTTTGTTTTTCTTTTCAAAAACTAGCCTCCTGGGGGTTGCAGGTGTTTCTGCATAGTGTTTAGCTAAAAGTTGCTTCAACATTTTGCTCTAACACCTCCAGCCACTACATATTCATTTTCTGCTGATGGGTCTGTTTGTGGACTGGGGAACATATTCAAACATCAAATCGCTTTCACGTTTTGCTCCAGCTTTTGCTTTCTGCTGCTCTCACTTGCTTTTCCCTCCGTACATTCACGTAGGCACAGAAGGCCAGGGACGTGTGCGCATGTGCACAGGATATGTGGCTGTCTAAGCAAGCCCACTATGGCTGTCTCACTTCCTGGAATTCCCTGTTATGTCCACTGCTAGTCTGTTGCCTGCCCCAAACAGTCCTGCAATCTCAGGCTAGCAGGCCTTCTTACCTGCTTGCCACTGAGATCACTACTTTAACCAACGATGCTCTAAATCAAGTGAGTTCTTTGTAGTGGCAGCAGCAACAAAGCTGCTGGGCTTTATTTTGTAGCCTGCCTCACCTTGGTGGAACTACTGTGCCAACAAAGCTGGGGTAGGGGGTGGTGGTGGTGGTGGTGGTGGTGACTGGGAAGTTGAAGTAAGCCCAGTATATTAGGATTCTCCAGAGAAGCAGAACCAATAGGATATATAAAAAGATATATAGCAAGTGATGTATTACGAGGGATTGCTCACACAATTATGGAGGCTAAGAAGTCCCAGGATCTGATGTCTGCAAGATGGAGGTCCAGGAAAACCAATGGCATAGCTCTAGTCCAAACCCAAAGTCCTGGGAGCCAATGGTATAAATCCCAGTTTGAGTCTGAAGGACCAAGAACCAAGGACCACCAATGTCTGAGGGAAGAAGACGGAAGTTCCAGCTCATGCTGAGCAAATTTCCCCTTCTTTAGCCTTTCTGGCCCTCAATGGATTGGATGATATCTACCTACACTGGTGAGGGTGATCCCAATCTTCTTTACTCAGTCTGTTGATTCAAATACTAATCTCTTCCAGAAACACCCTCACAGACACACCCAGAAATAATGTTATACTAGGTATGTGGACATCCTTTAGCTCAATCAAATTGACATGTAAAATTAACCATCACACTCAGGCAAGAATAACCACATAGACTTGCCCTGTTCGCAAAGTTTAAAAGTTCTCAGTTGTATCCTTGGGTCAATTTCCAGGGTGTTGAAATGGTTGTTTTTGATAATTTTTAAAGCTTTTTAGTTGCTATGTATATAGGCATAAATTCCTCAAACTCAGGAATTTATTTATTCAAATATGGGAGAATTTCCTCCATCAAGGTCAAAGAAACTCTTCCAACTAAGGGAGACATCATTTCTTGGTGACCATCGATGCAAGAAACAATAGTAATATTGACCTGGGGATTTTTCTATTACTTTATAATATAGCCTTTGACCCACACATATGAAGAAGGGAACTAATACTTAATATAAGAGGGACATCAGTTTTTATGTACACTTTGCTGATGTGATTTGAACTTGGAGCCATGTGGGCAAATCTAGATGGCAAAATAAGTGAAGAGAATGCTGTATGTCTGGGTGATGAGAAAAAAAAACAGGAAAGAAAGGATACAGGAGAATATAAATGGAGTCTTAATGATCTTTCTGGAGGGCTCTTTATACCCCCTTTCTAGTAGGTCAATTTTTCATTTTTTTAATTTTATTTTTTCATTTTTTATTTTTGAGAGAGAGACAGACTATGAGCGGGAAGGGGCAGAGAGAGAGGGAGACAGAATCTGAAGCAGGCTCCAGGCTCTGAGCTGTCAACACGGAGCCTGACGCGGGGCTTGAACTCATGAACTGTGAGTTCAGGACCTGAGCCAAAGTCTGACGCTCAACCATCTGAGCCACCCAGGCGCCCCTTATTTATTTATTTATTTATTTATTTATTTATTTATTATTTTTCCCCCCAGGTCAATTTTTCAATTACTTTGTAAATCCTTTAAGAGCAATAACAGTCTTATATGTGCTGTAAAACGTGTTAATGTAAGGTGAGTATTGCACATATGTTAAATTAAAATAATAGTCACTAGCTCCTGTGGTCTGGTAGTACCAAAGGTTAGATTTGTTAGTATTATATGACAATGAAGCCAAAATTCCAACTCTGTAATGTGATGTAAGTAGGTCCCTATCCAATGCAGAAGATGAGGCACCGAAACACTGACACTAACAAAACTTCAGACACGCAAGAGTCAGATTTTCTGACCTTCATTTAAGTAAACAGTATCTAGAAGCAGGCATAAACCAAAGATAGATGAGCTGCCAAAATGCAGAATACTTTGTCATGCAATGAGGAATAGCTTCTAGATACAGCTTTACCATTTTAAAAATTCATGGGGAAGGGCCCCTGGGTGGCTCAATCGGTTGAGCATCCAACTCTTGGTTTTGGCTCAGGTCATGATCTCACAGATTCCTGGGTTTGAGCCCTGTGTCGGGCTCAGCACGGGCAGTGCAGAGCCTGCTTGGGATTCTCTGTCTCCCCCTTTCACCCTGTCCTTCCCCCACTCACCCTGTCTCTGTCTCTCTCAAAATAAAGAAATAAACCTTAAAAAACCCTTCCATTTAAGGGGCGCCTGGGTGGCTCAGCCGGTTGAGCGTCCGACTTTGGCTCAGGTCATGATCTCATGGTTTGTGAGTTCGAGCCCTGCGCCAGGCTCTGTGCTGATAGCTTGGAGCCTGGAGCCTGCTTTGGATTCTGTGTCTCCCTCTCTCTCTGCCCCTCGCCTGCTCATGTTCTCTCTCTCTCTGTATCTCAAAAATGAATAAATGTTAAAAAAAAATTAAAAATAAATAAAATAAAAAAATAAAAAAGCTCTTCCATTTAAAAAAATACATGGGAGAAAAATAAACAGGAAACTTAAATTTACTAAAAATTATTGAATTGTACACTTGAAATGGGTGAGTTAGATGACATATGAAATATGCCTCAATAAAATTATAACTAGTACCTAGAAGACTGAGAAAAAAAAGCATATTTGTCAAATATGTATTTTAGAAATGTACAGATGCAAAAGAAAGTCAGTTACAGTCATAAGAAAATGGCAATCTGTTAGGAAGTATAGATACCTAATTCAAACAGATGTCTTACACAGCTGTACTTTAATGTAGGTGAAATATGCCACTTTTGAAAGGATTTATTAGTGAAATATCATTTGCAATTAGAATTCTAGCTATTTAGGACTACAAGTCTCAACAAATAATTTTTTTCTTTTTCTAGAACATTTACCTTCACACAAATTTTCAAAGATTTGCAGCACATATAACCAACCCATCAATGACTTTCACCTTGGTCACAGACCTATTGGTATGGAAAAACACTACAGGATTTGTTAAGTATATGCAATATCTTCCATCTAATTAGTACCTCAGGGCAGGTTGTTTATAAACAGAAAACAATAAGGGACATGTTAAATATCCCCAGCAGTACTCTCTGCATACTATCAGGTTTAGAAAACAGGAAGACGGTTTGCATTTTAAGCAATAAACCAGCTAGCTACCAGATTGCCATTAAGGACAAGGAATCCAACTAGAACACCTTGTGATTCACAAAGAAATAACCCTGTCTGCTGCTTCATACACTGGAGGAAGAAATTCGGTTCCCTTTGGCTTCGAATTAGAAAAATGTTTAGAGGGCAACATGGAAATAGATTCTATTATTTTTGATTTCAATATTAATAAAAGAGTGCTACTAAAAATAATTCACAGTTGATGCTAAATAAATCCCAACTCTGCACATCCCCCACTGCCAAGTGACTGCTTAGTATCCATTTACTGGGAACACTATAGAAATCAGCCATTAATCAGGGAACATTTGGCTCCAGGGACTTGTAATGGGTTGCAGAGGATTGCACATCATGTTTCACATGCAGATGAGGTTGCCATCTGGTGGATATTCTGTAACTAAAAGCTAACAACATTTGCAGGTATATGCAGAGCAATCCCATTCCAGGTGGGCAAATGCTGCTACTTTTAGAAAATATTCATTAGATGTCCATTTTATGATTTGCACAGAACAGAAAACGTTTTTTGTACCTTACGTATCAGTAAAAAATGACAGGAAAGCAAGTACACTAAAGGTTTGGATTTATGAAGTACTAGATGTAGGGTGGAGAAAGATATTCCATGCAAATGATAACCAAAAGAGAGCAGGAGTGACTGTATTTCTATCAGATAAAATAGACTTTCAGTTAAAGGCAGTCACAAGAGACAAGAAGGTCACTATCAGTTAAAGGCAGTCACAAGAGACAAGAAGGTCACTATACAGTAATGAAGCGATCAGTTCAGAAATAGATAGCATTACAATAATAGTAATGGGGGCCTCAATATGCCACTTTCAACACTGGGCAGATCATCCAGGCAGAATGGTAATAAGCAAACAGTGGACTTGAATAACACTATAGACCAAATGGGCCCACCACACTTATACAGAACACTCCATCCAACAACACCAGAATACACATTCTTCTCAAACTTACACAAAACATTCTCCAGCACTGATCATATGATGGGTCACAAAGCAAGCCTTAACACGTTTAAGATTGAAACCATCTTTCAATCAAGTATCTTTTCCAACTACAAAGGTATAAAACTAGAAATTGATGACAGGAGGAAACAAAAATTCACAAACATGTAGTAATTAAACAACATATTCTTCCCTGAACAACCAATGGGTCAAGGAAGAAATCCCAGGGAAATCAGAAAGTGTCTTGAGATAAATGGAAACAAAACCAAAACATGCCAAAACTTATGGAATGCAGCAAAAGCAATCCTGAGAAAACAAAGAAGATTCTGAATCAACAACCAAACTTTACACCTCAAAGAATTAGGAAAGAAAGAACCAACTAAGTTCAAAGTTAGCAGAAGGAAGGAAATAATAAAGATTAGAGCAGGAATAAATGAAACAGTGACTGAAGAAAGATAATACAAAGAAAAGTCAGTGAAACTAATGGTTTTTTAAAGGTTTATTTTGAGAGAGAGAGAGCACACAAGTAGGGGAGGAGAAGAGAGAGAGAGGGAGAGAGAGAATCCCAAGCAGGCTCCACACTACCAGCGTGGAGCCCAGTGAGGGGCTCGATCCCACAAACTGTGAGATCATGACCTGAGCCAAAATCAAGAGTTGGACGCTTAACCGACTGAGCTACCCAGGCACCCCAAGAGTTGGGTTTTTTGAAAGCATAAACAAAATTTACAGCCTTTAGCAGACTAACCAAGAAAGAGAGAGAATTCAAAAGGTGATAAAATGTGATTTTTTTTATTAAGCAAGTTCTTGCTAAACAAAATTTTGTTACATGATATTAAATATGCCTAAGAAGTAAAACCTCTGACATTACATGGGCTCTGTTTTAAACATTAAAGTAACTTCTGGTGTCATGTATGTCTTTACCTAATGGCCTTACCATGAGGATTCAGGCTCAGATACATGCCAGAGTTATAAATGGTTCCATCTCAAACCTAGTCTATACAAAATGACTGTTGCTTGAGATATCACCACCCACCTTTTCTAGTTTTTCCTCTTCTCTCCTCCTTTTCCCAAATGGAACTCTCCAAAAGCCATCTCTCATATATTGAAATACGACATCTATTCTATAGAAGTCATGACAATTGATGAAAGCAGTGTGCTATAAAAACATACTTAGTCATTCCATTTTTACACATAGGCTAGTTAATTGAACTCTGCCTCATGGTCATTAGCCAGCCAGCTCACAACTATATATTACTCGTTGAGTAAAGGAGACCAGGTGAAAAAGAACACGGGCTTTGGCACTGGATCTGGATTAAGATCCTATCATTGCTTCTCCTTCATAAATTGGTTTTCTGAGACTCATTCCACGGGTGTAAGAAAAAGAAGTGGAGGAAAGGACACTGTGGGTATGGTATTAGCATTGTTATAAAGATAGGAGCAGGGGCGCCTGGGTGGCGCAGTCGGTTGAGCGTCTGACTTCAGCCAGGTCACGATCTCGCGGTCCGTGAGTTCGAGCCCCGCGTCGGGCTCTGGGCTGATGGCTCAGAGCCTGGAGCCTGTTTCCGATTCTGTGTCTCCCTCTCTCTCTGCCCCTCCCCCGTTCATGCTCTGTCTCTCTCTGTCCCAAAAATAAAAAATAAACGTTGAAAAAAAAAATTTAAAAAAAAAAATAAATAAAGATAGGAGCAATGGGGTGCCTGTTTGGTGCAGTTGGTAGAGCATGTGACTCTTGATTTCGGGGTTATAGGTTTGAGCCCCACATTGGTTGTAGAGATTACTTAAAAATAAAAAATTTTTTGGGGCGCCTGGGTGGCGCAGTCGGTTAAGCGTCTGACTTCAGCCAGGTCACGATCTCGCGGTCCGTGAGTTCGAGCCCCGCGTCAGGCTCTGGGCTGATGGCTCAGAGCCTGGAGCCTGTTTCCAAATCTGTGTCTCCCTCTCTCTGCCCCTCCCCCGTTCATGCTCTGTCTCTCTCTGTCCCAAAAATAAATAAACGTTGAAAAAAAAATTTTTTTTTAAAATAAAAAAATTTTAAATAAAATCTTAAAAAAAATTTTTAATGTTTATTTTTGAGAGACAGAGGGAGAGAGAGAGAGAGAGACAGAGCATGAGTGGGAGAGGAGCAGAGATAGAGGGAGACACAGAATCTAAAGCAGGCTCCAGGCTCTGGGCTGTCAGCACAGATCCTGATGTGGAGCTCGAACTCAAATGAACCGCGAGATCATGACCTGAGCCAAAGTTGGACACAACCGACTGAGCCACCCAGGTGCCCCTAAAGGCAATTTTTTATAAAAATGCATTCTGAATCCAAAAAACACTAGACAAGCCCATATATCTTGTGTTTACACAGCATCTTAAATTACGTATAATTTTACGTATTTGAAAGTTAATACAATTCAGTTTTCCATAGCAACAGACCTTTTACTTTTTCACAGTGCGGTGAATAGTCCTATATATGGCTTACATATCATACAATGTTTATTTCATGTTTCTCTGGAACAGATATTTACTTTCTTGTTGCATAGTGGGCCTCTCCTCTTACTCTTGCACCCTTAGTGTTATTATCTCTGGAATGCATTATTTGTCAATATAGAGTAGGCTAAAAGACTTCTAGTTAGGGGCACCTGGGTGGCTCTGTCGGTGCAGCATGACTCTTGATCTCTGGATTGGAAATTGGAGCCCCATGGTGGGTATAAAGATTACTTAAAAATAAAATATTTTTTAAAAAAGACTTCCAGCTAATCATGCATTTATTTCTGTGGCATGATGAAGCTCTACTAAAATGACAGTAAAGAAATTTTTTAAAAGTATAAATGGAGAAGGACAAAGAGAACAGGAGAGGAGAGGCCAGCAGACAGATGAAGTCAACAAAATTGGGGAAGTTGGAAAGCGACAGTTGAGATTTAAGTAACTAGAGAAAGCTGAAACCTAAGGCTGGTGGTGATGGGTTCAGTTCTTAAAGTTACTGGGTATCTCTGAGGTACAGGATGAAGGAAGGGCTTAAAAAGACGAGGATTTGGGGCGACTAGGAGGCTGTCAGTTAAGCATCCGATTCCTGATCTTGGCTCAGTCATGATCTCACAGTTCATGAGTTCGAGCCCAGTGTTGGGCTCTGAGCTGACAGCATGGACCCCGCTTGGGATTCTCTCTCTCTCTCTCTCTCTCTGCTCCTCTCACACTGTGCTCTCTCTCTCTCTCTCTCTCAAAATAAATAAATAAGTAAATAAGCCTTAAAAAAAAAAGATGAGGATTGATAGAATGTATATATTAGGGAAAAATTAGGTCCCCAAAGCCACTTACCCATTCCAACAAATGAATGATTCAAGTTTTATTTTCTGGAGTAATTGAGACCTCCTTCTAGGAAAAAAACAAAAGCTCTAGTCATGGAAACAATAGGCATAGCTGAGGGCTGGGGTGTGAACTTTAATGAAAATGAGGATTAAGTCTCTATATACTAAATAGTAACACCTTCTGACCTTGTCACCTTTCTGCTGCTTGGTTTCTAAGATACTGTCAGCTGAGCAGGAGATTGGATAATTCTGGAGAAGCTGACTAGCGCTAGAATAAAGACCTATAGACACTGGTATTTGGGGTTCTCCCATTGAAAAAACTGCTCACTTACTCCCCAGGGAAGCTAAACAATCCAAAAGTCCCAACAATGGAGACAGAACTTCTTTTTTGTGCCTCACTCTTAAATATTTATGGCTAGTCAAATTTCTAGATATTTGAGGGAAGTTTCTAAAATGAAACACAGAAATGAAAACTACAAAAGTAACAAAAGTCAAAGTAAAAAGAAGCAAAAAACTATAATGTCTTCAGAAATATGAGAAGATACTACATTGGAGACATAAGAATAGTAGGCTGTAAAATGGAACTTGCAATGAATGAGAAAGAACTTTCAGAAATTAAAATGTTACAGTAAAAATCTTAATAGAAGAATAAAAATTGAGAATTCAGGAGTTCTCCTAGAGAGTAGAACAGAAAGAAAAAGAAGGAGAAAAGAGAGAAAAGATGACACAATTCAAGGTTTCAGTAAAGGAGGGTCAAATTAGACTAACAGAAGTTCCAGAAAGACAGGACATAAAAAGTAAAAGGGAGGAAATTACTAAAGGAATAATATGAGAAAAATTCCTAGCACCACAAGATATTAGTATCCAGATGGTCTACCAAGTATCCAGAACTGTGAATGAGAAAATGATTCTCAGTAATGGACATTACACTGAAATTTCAGAAGATGGAATAAAGAGAAGATTTTAAGATTCCAGAGGGGAAAAAAACAGGTCATATACAAAGGATCACAAGTAATATTAGGAACAAAATTCTAATCTGTATCCCTAGAATCCTGAAGATAAGTTTTTAGAGAAAATAATTTGCAAATGTGGTATCATAAATATTACTCCCCACAAAGATGTCATCCCAATCCTTGGACCTGTGAATAGTCACCTCATATGGTAAAAGGAATTCTGCACCTGTGATTAAGTTAAGGATCTTGAGATGGGGTGATTCTCCTGGATTCTGGGTGGGCCCAATATAATCAAAAGGGTGCTTATAATAAGGGGGCAGGAAAATCAAAGTAAGAAAAAAAGAGATGTGAAAACTGAAGCAGAGGTTGGAGTGATAATGCTTTGAAGATACAGGAAGGAGCTATGAGCCAAGCAAGGCAGGTGGCCTGTAGAAACTGGAAGAGGCAAAGAAAAAGATTCTCGTCTACAGCCTCTAGGAGGAACCAGCCTTGCCGACACCTTGACTTTAGCCCATTGAAACCAAATTCAAATTTCTGATCCAAAGAGAATAAATTTGTGTTGTTTTGAGCCACTGAGTTTGGGACAATTTGCTACAGCAGCGATAGGACACGAATACACCAACCTAGAACTCTGTATCAGTTGAATGCACAATCAGATGAGAGATTAGAACAAGGTGTTTTCAGACATTCAAGATCTCAAAAGGTGTACCATCTTTCTCAAGAAATTACTAGAGGGCATTTGTCTACCAAAATGAGGGAGTTTAAGCAAAAGTGAGGGGAACATAACATCCATAAAAGGGGATCCGACACAAGAGAAAGGAAAAAGCAATTTTTAGGATGAGGGTGTAGGGATAACCCAGGAAGACAGCCATTCAGAAAGACTAAACCTGCTCAGATTGGAACAGAAGGGCAGAAATCCCCATCACAGACATCTTTAATTTAAAAAAAAAAATGAAACTTACAGATAACCTGATGTATTTCAATACACAGAAAAGAGATGCGGAGATTTCTTGGAAAAACCTATTTGGGGATGAGTAAGTGATAGATACATAAAAAAATCCTAAGTGAATAAAAATTAAATACATTTGTCAAAAACAAATTTTTATAGGGAAGAAAATGTATTAACATACTCCATATTTGGTTAAACTTTTAATAATGTTTACAAAGTCACATAAGTAACATAATCACTGAATATTGATTCCACCAAAATTTTTGGAAGGGAAATGTGTATTTATGGGTGCATAAGAGTCAAATTGCCACCTTTCATAAGAGAGTTCATACATATTACCTAAAAAGCTGAAGAGTCAAGAAATAGCCATATAGGCATATGTTACACAAAAGCATGGTAGTAAATACCATAGGGAACAGCTAAAATTGTTTAACGTTATTGCCCTTCAAGAGTAAGAATCAGGAATGGAGAGGGATAGTATAGGGGACCTTTTCTTACTGTACTGTTTTAAAAAAAAATCTATGTACAAGGAATTAATTCAGTAAAATTACAATTTTAGTTTAAAGACGAGTTCTTCTTATGAACAATGCATTTCTGTGCTTAGCGTTAATTCTTCTGAGATGCATTATGTACATGTTCTAATCTAAAAATCACAATTTTTAAGACAGGGAAAAATGCTCTTAGGTACAGCAGCACATTTGCCACTTACTCAATTCTTGAGGGACACAAAAATCCTTGCCATGCGTGACCTGCAGGGCTTGTGGAACTCTGATCTCATTGCATGTCACCGTTTCCTTTGCTTATTATGCTCTACATACACTGTCCTTTTTCATTTCTCTGTTCAAACAAGCAAAGCACCTTTCCTCATGACCTGCCCACAATCAATTCATTTTGCTTGGAAGGTTATTCCCTCAATCATCTCCTGGTTGCCTCCTTATCTTTCAAGCCTCAGCTTAAATGTCACATCTGCAGAGAAGCTTTCTCTTGACCACTGAATTTCTCTTGACCACTGTGTCTCCACGCCTCCCCCCATTCCTGTCATTTTCTCTTACATTGCTCTGTTTTTTATTGCACTGTACCACAATCTGTAAAAACATTTGTATAGGGGAGCCTGGGTGGCTCAGTCCATTAAGTGTCCGACTTCGGCTCAGGTCATGATCTCACGGTTCGTGGGTTCGAGCCCCGTGTCGGGCTCTGTGCTGACAGCTCAGAGCCCGGAACCTGCTTCGGATTCTGTGTCTCCCTCGCTCTCTCCCTCCCCCGCTCACGCTCTGTCTCCCTCTCTCTCAAAAATAAATAAAACATTAAAAAAATAAATTTGTATACGTGTTTGTGCGTTTTCACTAAACCCTAACCTGCCTAGTGCATCTATGAGTAGCAGAGGGACTTGTACATAGTTAAGTGCTCAATGAATATTTTTAATGAATTTTTTTATTAAGCGATATATCCATGCCTCTGACATTTATAAACAATAGCATGTTATAGTCTATAGTTTTGCTATATGTTAGCAATAACCAGTTAAAGAGAATTAAATAAAAAGAAAATTATAGGGGCGCCTGGGTGGCTCAGTTGGTTAAGCATCCAACTTCAGCTCAGCTCAAGGTCTCACAATTCATGAGTTTGAGCCCCTCCTCAGGCAACGTGCTGACAGTGTAGAGCCTGGAGCCTGCTTTGGATTCTGTGTCTCCCTCTCTCTGCCCCTCCCCTGCTCACACTCTGTTTCTCTCTCTCTCAAAAATAAATAAACGTTAAAACTAACAAAAACAACAAAATTATACAACTCAGACCTTTTGAAAACTTGAATTGTGAACAACGTTTGAGTCTTAATGTCATTGGCTCATCTAAACGCTAGCTTCTGTTACACAATGGATTCTAAGCAATGTCTGGAATTATACTCAGTACAGCCTCCTTTAATCAAACATTTTATCATTTGTAGTTAAGCTCATTATGAAAATTTTATACAACAAGGGGTTAATTAACATCACTGATCCATACAGGAGGCATATACCCATATAATCAGGATCATATAAATGTCTTTTCCTTCTTCTAAAAATACACGGTAATGAGATGTGTAACTTAGTCTTGTAGTCACAATAATAGAATTAAATGCTTCATTTAGGTGACTTGTTTCAGAATCAATTGGATTTTACTTAAAGTGAACATTTCATGGGTTTTGATCTTTGTCTATGTAGTCTGGGAAGGAATGTGAAGTGAAAATCACAAAGGTTCATTTGAATTATTCCAGTAATATTGTAGCTTTAATATGATTTCTAGTGTAATTTTTATAAGTAGTAATTTCATGTAGAGATAAGATTTGTAAAAATCTTACAATTTAAGCCTAATGAAAAGAGATCAGACATATAATATGTCTACCACAGTGCTTGGCACATTAGGAATGTTCAATAAAAATTAGTTTTTTCCTCCTGACTCTGATAATTCAAGTAGCGATGCAGCCAACTCTCATTCATTATGGTACATTAAAGCCCCAATTTTGTACTTGCATAGTGATTTTTTTAAACCTAAGTCTAAGACTTTGATCTGATTTATTTGAACTCGTTGCTTCTGCTCCTTATTTTCTTTCTTATCTTTTTCAAACTTTAAAACAAATTTTTTTAAATGTTTACTTGTTTTTCAGAGAGAGAGAAAGAGACAGAGAGAGAGAGAGAGAGAGAGAGAGAGAGAGACAGACAGACAGACAGACCGTGAGTGGGGGAGGGTCAGAGAAAGAGGGAGATACAGAATCCAAAGCAGGCTCCAGGCTCTGAGCCATCAGCACAGAGACCGACACGGGGCTAAATTCACGAACTGAGAGATCACGAACTGAGAGATCACGACCTGAGCCAAAGTTGGATGCTTCACCGACTGAACCATCCAGGCGCCTCTTTCTTATTTTACTGAATCTTGATTTTATCAGCTGTCCTGCACACCCTTGGGTAAATGAAGTCCTTTCTTTTACTCACTTGGATATTTCTTTTACTCACTAGGATCTTTTTTACTCACTAGGATCTTGAAGAAACTAGGCAACCTAGTCTGAATTTTTTAAACATCGTTAAAATAAAAATATCGGTTAATAAACCATAGAGGAGGTAAAAAATCTTTTTTGTCCTTCTGCCCTTCTGGATTCTCTACCTAGGGCCTCATGAATTAGACTGGCAAAAAAAAAACAAAAAACAGATTAATGAGAGAGAAAGTAACAGAAGTTTATTAATATGTGCACCATGCACAGCACATGGGAGTACTCAATGATGAGTAACTGAAAGGGGTGGTTAGAACTTGAGTTTATATAGCATCTTAACAAAAGAACAAGTTTTATAGACGAAACAAGACAAAGGAAAAGGACTTGAGTTTTCTGGGTGGCCAATTGTGGGAAGGTCAAGATATGGGGGAACTAAAGGACCCTAAGGGCTAGTTAGTAGTTTGTTATGTAGATTACTCTAATGCAGACTCCAGGCTTTTACGGGTGTAGATTTCTCTGGTGGTTAATTTCTGTCCTTCCTGGTACAGAGGGGAGAGGGACACCTTTATAACTACTTTCAAGCAAATAAGGGGAAGGCAGAGAGTTTTTCTTGTATCTGCTTTGTCAATCAACAAAAGACAACACTGCAAACTGCAAAATAAAATATGTGTGTTCATTTGGGGTTTTAGGCATTGCAATCCGGGAGACAGATTCTCCTAAAATTGAAAGCATGCTCTAGAGAGACAAAGGAGGTTAGAGTTTTTAAAGAGGAAACGGGGGATTTACATAAGTTGTTTTGAAGAAAAGGTGATTGGTGCTGGTATCTCTACAATTACACTAATCTGTGTGTGATTGGTTGCTAAGGCTAGTGTTAGGCAGAAAGTCCTATTATGTCCATTTTAACATATAGCAGATGCCTTGGCTTTAGATGAATTCAGCAAAAATTCCAAGAATTTGAGACAGAAGATGTGCATAAGCTCCATCTCAGTGTCCTCCCAGCTCCATTTTAAATAACTCATTTAACAGTGGTTATTCCATATTATTCTCTCTGTTGTCACCGTCATCTCAACTGCCTTCAACTTGAAATAATCCTCATGTCGAAGTGCATTTCTTGAGGTGGCATATTCTGCTACCCTTTAAAATTAAACCATTTTCCTTACGGTTCTCTAAAAATGGACTCTATTATAGTATTATTTTAATCCAAGATTTGACCAGTGTAGGCCAAGAAACAGTCATTTTAGTATCCCTAAAAGTAAGACAACTGCCATCAATAACATTTTGGAGGGGGAAGAAGAAATGGAGAGTCAAGTGTTGGCAACTTTTCAAGAATACAATGGATCCACAAAGCAGAGATTAAAAACAAATGTTTTATAACACACGGCTTCTTGGCTTTGATAAGACATTTACTATAACCATAATAAAAGATATACACAAAGCATTCGTGAATGATGAAAAATTAAAGAGATCTAAACACAAGTGAGGGGGCTTGTGGATTCTATGATGTGCTGTGTTTGAAAAGATTAAGAAGAAAAATTTCTGATTTATCTTCCTTTAAAAGTTATATTGCTATTATTGCTTTATATTATAATGCAGAAGTTATTGCTGTCTGCTCATAATTAAAGGATAACTTGGCATAGTATAGGAGAGCACTCACCAGGCATTTGGAAGGTTGGGTTTAGCCCTTAGCTCTGCTATTACAACATTGGGAAAAATTACAATCTATGTGAACCTCTGTTTCTTGTCCATAAAATAAAAAGAATGGATACCAAGATTTCTTAATTCTTAAACTCCAAGATCCAATGATCAGCCAAGGAGCAAAACAAATACTCTATTACTGGAAGAGAAAAGGAACTATGTTTTAATCATCTCTATTTCCCACAGGGCCTACCATAGTACCTAATAATTTAACTCTTTTTAGTTCAATAAACATTTATTATCATCTAGGTTCCAAGGATAGCACTAAATCCTGGGAATTCAGCGATGAGGTAGACATGGTCTCTACCTTTTAGGATTTTACAGTCCAGAGGAAGAAAAAAGGACAGTAATTTAAACATCAACAAGTATGACTGAGGGGTGCCTGGGTGGCTCAGTTGGTTAAACTTCCAACTTCGGCTCAGGCTCAGGTCATGATGTCGTGGTTAGTGAGTTTGACCCCTCATTGGGCTCTGTGCTGACAGCTCAGAGCCTGAAACCTGCTTCAGATTCTCTGTCTTCCTCTCTTTCTCTGCCCCTCCCCGGCTTGCTCGCTTTCGCTCTCTCTAGCTCACTCTCTCTAGCTCGCTCTCTCTCTCGAAAATAAGCAAACTTAAAAAAATCTTAAAAAAAAAAAAAGAAGTATGACCGAGACAGGCAAAGAGTAGTATTTTACATAATGGACATCCCTTACAAGGGTCAGAGAAAGGCTTCTTGGGGAAAATCGTACCTCTGCTCAATCTTGACGGATGAGTTATCCATAATGATGGAGAGGCAAAGAAAATAATAAGTGCACAAACAAAACTTATAAAAAGAATTTGAAGAAATTAATGTGGCATGCATTCATTACAATTTCTTTCTGAATTCTTTACAACATCAAATAGATCCTTGGTTATTTAAGGTAATTAGGAAACCACACTTATTGTGGGGATAATGCCACTTTACTTTCAATATTTCCTTTTAGAGTCTCAGCAATAGCTTCATGTTTTATCTGGGAAAGGATGTACGATTTTTTTTTCTAAAATGCACGTCAAGATACCTGGGTTTCATGTTGTGAAAAATTCTGAAAGATTTTCAAAGAGAAAAAAAAAGAAAAAAGGATTACTAGGTATCTAATGGAAGGCTAGCAATTGTCTAGCACATCCATCCCTTTCATCTGATGCTATGCTATCAGTGCCTTCCATTGGATTAAAATGAGCCCTAGAAATCTGGCCGCAGTCCACTGGTATGGTCTGAAAGTTATTTAAGTGATGTCAGCTCAGAAGCCTGAACCCCAAAATCTAGTCTTTGGAGTGGCAGTCATCTGAGGACCTGGTATGGTCTCTTTCCATGAGGCTCTGAGATTGTTTTTTCTTGAAGATGCAAATTCTGGCCTGTATTTTACAGTAGAACCTTTAGGTAAGCTTTAGAGTAAAAGAGAACGTTAGGAGATTTAATAGATGTGGTTAATTTATTACTATTGCCAATTCTACATATTGCCAATCCTTAATAGAGAGGAACAAAACTCTATATTGGAGTGCAGTATATAATTATTTCGTAAGAGTTTTAATAAGGGTTACTCCTGAAGGTAAAACAGTATTATAGACAGAAAGGGCACTGACAAATCACCCAGGATGTCCCATAATGCGTATGATTTCTAAAATGTTTATATTGATAATATTTTACCAAAAAATCTTAATTTAGGGGCAGCTGTATCCCTTCTGACCTAACAACTCTTCCCATGGAATTTTACAGTCGTAACACATTAAACAAACCTAATTATTTCCAGCATCTTTCTTTATAAGGCAACAGAGCAAATCTTTGTGATTCCAAAGGCCCTCTGATAAATCTCACTGGTTTTACACACAGAAGTTTTAGTTTCAGGTATAAAATATATCCTGAAAATTTTATTTGTTCAAAATTCAGGAACTGATTTTGGGAAGGCAAAATTAAGAGTTGTCAGAGGACATCTGTTCACTTGACTAGATAGGGTCATGAGTGACTAAGAAACAATACTTATTTACCTATTTAATCAAAGTACAGTAGTCCCACCTTATCCAGGGAATACATTCCAAGACTCCCAAGTGGATGCCTGAAACTGCATAGTACCAAACCTGCATATATGTGTGTGTATATATATATATATATATATATATATATATATATATATATCTTTTCTCCTACCTATACACACTTTCCTATGATAAAGTTTAATTTATAAATTAGGCACAGCAAGAGATTAATAATCACAACTAATAATAAAATACAACAATTATAACAATATACTATAATAAAAGTTATATGAATGTGGTCCCTCTTTCTCTCTCTCTTTTTTTTTTCTTTTCAACGTTTATTTATTTTTGGGACAGAGAGAGACAGAGCATGAACGGGGGAGGGGCAGAGAGAGAGGGAGACACAGAATCGGAAACAGGCTCCAGGCTCTGAGCCATCAGCCCAGAGCCTGACGCGGGGCTCGAACTCACGGACCGCGAGATCGTGACCTGGCTGAAGTCGGACGCTTAACCGACTGCGCCACCCAGGCGCCCCCCTCTCTCTCTCTTTCAAAATATCTTATTATACTCTACCCACACTTGTGATGACTTGAGAAGATAAAATACCTATGTGATAAGATGAAGTGAGGTGACTGATGTAGGCATTGTGTTAGGTTTACTATTGAGCTTGTTTTTAAAAAAATTTTTTTTAATGTTTATCCATTTCTGAGACCGAGAGACAGAGCATGAGTGGGGGAGGGGCAGAGAGAGAGGGAGACACAGAATCTGAAGCAGGCTCCAGGCTCCGAGCTGTCAGCACAGAGCCCGACGCGGGGCTCGAACCCACAGAGGGCGAGATCATGACCTGAGCCGAAGTTGGACACTCAACCGACTGAGCCACCCAGGTGCCCCGAGCTTGTTTTTTAATTAAAAAATGTTTTTTTAGGGGCGCCTGGGTGGCGCAGTCGGTTAAGCGTCCGACTTCAGCCAGGTCACGATCTCGAGGTCCGTGAGTTCGAGCCCCGCATCAGGCTCTGGGCTGATGGCTCAGAGCCTGGAGCCTGTTTCCGATTCTGTGTCTCCCTCTCTCTCTGCCCCTCCCCCGTTCATGCTCTGTCTCTCTCTGTCCCAAAAATAAATAAACGAAAAAAAAATGCATTTAAAAAATGTTTTTTTAATACTTATTTATTTTTGAGAGAGAAAGAGACAGAGCACGAGCAGGGGAGGGGCAGAGAGAGACAGGGAGACACAGAATCTGAAGCAGGCTCCAAGCTCTGAGCTATCAGGGCAGAGCCCGACGTTGACGTTGGCTAGAACCCACAAGCTGTAAGATCATGACCTGACCTGAAGTTGGACACTTAACCGACTGAGCCACCAAGGTGCCCCTACTATTGACTTCCTGATGATAAGTCAGAAATCAGAAGGAGGGTCATCTGTTTCAGGACTGCAGATTGCCTAGCAGTAACTGAAATCACAGAAAGCGAAACAGCTTATAATGGGGGGGGGTGCTCTTACGCAAAATAAAGCATTTTAAAAGAAACACAGAAGGTAACACTACTGTAAGTGAAAAGCGTATGTTCTATGGGTTTTTCCCCCTTAAATTATCAAGTATGTAATACAGGCAACTTAAATCACAGAAAATTATTCTTGTGAGACACAGAATCTCTGCTATCCAGGCACACCTCATGTAAAGAATAACCTTTTGTATTGTAGGTAGAATTAGCTACTAAATAAAGAAAGTGAGACCATCTAAACTGAGAGAGTACTGTAAACATCTGAATATATTTCACAGATTCATTTCAGATTCGGGTATTATAAACCAAAGCAAATAAAATTCACTTTCCAAGTTCTGTCTTTTTTTTTATACTCTCTCATGTTCTTTTGGAGGATCTGTGAGGTCAAAATGATTTTCATAGTAATACTAAGATGTTATCTGTCTTTTTGACTCTCATCCTCTCTTGAGCACACAGTGGAGTTTTCCAGAGGCTATGCAATATGTGAAATGCAGAAGCAGATACCAAGATCCAGCTTTCTTTTGTTAGCCCAGATTGTAAAAGAGATTTGCAAAAATGTGAAATGATGCTATTCTTTCCATGAAAATTTTTGTTCTGAAAAAAGCTATTTTTCATAAAAAATAGGTCATTTATGTTAACATGCAAAGTGCTCATCATTGCTACTTCCCAGTGAAAAAATATTTTTAAAGTTTTTAATTTTTATCTCTAATATGATAATAATAGTTTAACGCACAGTATAATCCACATAAAAAAAAGCTCTTCAAGGTTCTTGGTAATTTTTGATAGTATAAAAGGGTCTGAAAACTAAAAAGCTGCGTTAGGCAAAACTATTCTTTTTCCTTGAAAAAAAAAAAGCACAGATTGTCTTGTAATTCTTTGTCACTGTTAACTCTTTGAAGAGCTTCAACTATCATATTAATTATAACTTTGGACCAAAGTGGCTAACTTCTATTGTAAAGAGAAAAGTGAAGGGTGGGAAACAGAATTATCTGGCATATACAAACATTTTTAAAGACTAGCAGAGCTTAAGAATACACATGACGACACTCTCCGCAGCCACACAAATCCTTTTTATAACTTCTTAAAGTGGCAAAAAAAAAAAAAAAATGAACACATTCATTATACAACTCCAAGATATGGCTTCCCTATAGCATTTCAAAATAAGAAGCCAAGTTATATAAACTTAGAATTATGCTTAGTTTAAACCAATGTCTCAATATTCTATTTTACTTAGAAAGCACCTAGCGATGCAATGATTATCTATTCATTAACTCAATTTAATGTCAGTCCACAATCTTCAGTTGTTTAAAGATCTTAGAAATTATCTTCAAGTTGGCATACTACAAAGCATAGTTGCAGCTGAAATAAAGTTTGTCAGAATACTGATTGAATGTAGTTGAAAACAAATTTACATTTTTCATAATGAAACATTTTTAGAGGTAATGTTAACTTCTGTGACCAGGCTTAAGTGTGAGTTTAGGAAAAACACAATCAAGTAAAATAAAATGCATTTTTGTATAATATTTAACACTGACAAAACAGAGAAGACTAACTGCCCAAATCTTACATTAATTATGTAATCTCAGGCTCTTAAAACATTTTTGGATCCGTTTCTACAGGAAGATGATTTATTAAAGTGCAGCACATTTAAAATACTAGAAATTCCATTTCCTCATTTTCTGGGAATTTACAAATATTCAATTTATATGTGTGCTATTGTCTCTATGCTAACCAGAACGGTGCTCCTTTAATTTAGTATCCTCTAGATGTAGGGAAAGATTTCACAGACACAAAAAGAGGTAAAGGTCTTTCTGCGTTACAGAATACTTTGGAATATACTCTCTAAATATTTCAATAAATATTCATAGCTTATTCCTCTTATTGGGCAGAAAATTTGACTATTGCTTATGTTTTACTATTTAACCATGATCTTTCCACATTACTACTATGAGAGTGTAATTTCCCTGTTATCATCAATTCGTGAAATTTGTTATCAAGAAAGGGGTAGCAGCATATCACTCCTCAAAATGACAATTACCCAAGCTACAAGATTTAAAGACACGGTCAGGCAGAAACAGGCAGAAGAGCTTTTTTTTTTTTTTTTCAGCTTTTGTTCTAGGCCTAATTCACGTCTTATCCTTTTCCTCTTTAATTTTTTGCAGCTTCCCTTCTGTGTATGACCAGGCAGGGGAAAACACAAATATGAACTAAAGTGAGATTTTGAGTAGGAAACACAGAAAACATTACAAGGAAATAAAGCGGACAACGATTTTAATACCGGTGGTAGGAGTAAGGAGTCTTGAGAAATCAGCTCTAGGGTGTTTGACTACTTCAGTGTAATGGATCTGTGGTATTTATTCATGCTCCTGTATAACTTTACATTTCATCATAATTTAAATTTATCATAATTTTACATTTTAAAGGGCTCAATGGAGGAGTTCAATGAATTATAGATGTAGGCTCCAGGCCCTAGTGCCTCTATTCTACACACAATGCTTGCTAATGAAGGCAACTTCTTCGCCACTTCCCAGAGACCCTGTAGGGCTCTGGCTTCCTGAGAACCAGTTTGAAGAGCCTATGCTAATGATGAGTGATCTTGAAAAGGCACCTTTTTTTTTTTCACATGCTCTCAACAACCTTTAAATAAAATAAACCATCGCTCAAACGTCTACTGGCAAAATAGGGTAGCAAATAGAGTCCCAAACTCCTTTATTTGTAAAAGATTTGTAGTACCCAAGCAATGACGCAAACACAGCGCCGGGGTATGAGGCTTCATCATTACCTTTCAAGTACCATTTTGAAAAAAAGTAAATCTTTCAACCGCCCACCTTCCTATCGCGAGGGCCTGGTGAGTTCACACACACCTTAAGTTTCTGGCGCGTAAGGCGTTCGTTACCCTTCGCCCCACCCCCGCCCGCCCGCCCGCCGGACCACACCCCCGGTTCCCACAGCCCTCTGGCGGCCAGGGCCGACTTCCACCTCCCCCACCGAGCGCAGCCGCTGCGGCCCACGTGGCCTCCGCCACGTCACATCCGGCCCTTGCGATTCGGGCCTGGGAACCCGCGCGATGAAGTGCGTATTTGTTACTGTTGGGACCACGAGCTTTGACGACCTCATTGCGTGTGTCTCGGCGCACGACACTCTGCAAGTGAGTGGGGGAGGTGGGCGGGCCGGCGCGCCGCGGTTTCGCTTGCAGCTCGCCGCCCCTAGGCTTACCGCTAGCCTCGGTAACCTTGCCGGAACCGCAGCGCTCGGAAGGAACCCCCCCCAATACGGCTCGACCTCAGGTGCCACCGCCCCTTTGCTGGCCCCGCCCCGCGCATGCCTGACCCCGCCCCCGCGCACGCCTGGCCCCGCCCCGCGCACGCCTGGTCCCTCCTCCGGCTCCCCCTCTCAGCGTCCTCCACCTCCTCTTTCTCCTTCCCCGCCGACTTCTCGGCCGCTCCTCCCTGTCGGTTCTCCGGCTCCTCCTTTCCCTGGCTTTAGCCTGCCGACTCTCCGCCTCCGCCTCTCTTTCCTCCGGCTTCGCCCCTCCTTCCCGCTGCTCCGCCTCTCTGAGTTGGTGTTCCTTGGGCTCGGACTAGCTAGCCTGCCGTTGCTTCTCTGGCCCACGCCGGGTCGCGTGGTCGGCACCGCGCGCCTCGCGAGCGCTGCCGGGTCCGGTCCGGTCCACCTCGATCCGGCTGGACCCGCTCGGCGCGCCGTTCCCGCCCTGCCCCCGCCGCTCTCGGGTGAGCCCGCGTCTTGCCTTCTCCGCGAGCTTCCTCGCGGCCGGCGTCCTCCGGCGGCGTTGCGGCGGCTCCCCCGGCCTGGGGGTTCGCGCAGCTTCGGCCGCGAGGCGGATCGCAGGCGTTTCTTTGCCTCCCCGCTAGTTCTGGACGCCTTTCTCGGGGTCTCTGCTTGCTCTTTTGCTCGTGGCGTGGCCGGTCCTCTCAGGGCTCGGTGAGCTGGGTCGCTTAGATTTTCCCGCTAGGGCTTGTGAGGAACCTTCCTGGGGTCCGGTGAGGGGCGAAGCGTCGTTTTGGGAAAAACCGGCCGTGGGGTAGAACATTTTGCGGTCCGCGCGTCCCGGTCTGAACACCGACTTTCAGGGGATGGTGGTGTTTTCTTTTTTTTTTTTTTCTCCTTAACATTAGCCTCTTTAAAAATCCCGCCTCCCCCCCCCCTCTTTTTTTCAGATAATCAAGAATCTTGGCTACGACCGACTCGTTCTCCAGATAGGTAGAGGGAAGGTGGTACCCGAACCATTCCGTACTGAGTCCTTTGCTCTGGATGTTTACAGGTACAAGGATTCATTGAAAGAAGATCTTGAGAAAGCAGATCTTGTTATTAGTCACGCAGGTAAAGTGCCTTAGAATCCCGGGATTTGGGTTTTGGTAGTGAGAGCAGAGTTGACTTTTTGTGAGGTAAACCGAAATCACTGCAGTACCTCACTGTAGTCGTGGTGGGTAGATTATTTCTTCCAATGTACCTATTGACATTATCGGAAAGAATTTATTGCGTCCGGGTGATAGAAGGATAGGAAACGAATCCCGTAGCGCAACTTTACCGTAAGAAACCCTAAACACGAGCCAAATGATTTACCCCCAACGTCCTGTGTAACGAGCGAGCGGTCAAACTTTGAGATCAGTATTTGGGCTTAGATCTGCAGGAATGTTCAGCCAGCTTATTGGTTGGCTTGGCCCTGGAGAAATTGGCTTTGAAAGATTTTTTTTTTTTTTAACATTTTAAGTGTGAGCGTGAAACGAATGTAGTCGATCTTCTTTAACCCACATACTGTGTAAATCATGGCCTGCTCTTCAAAGAACCTGATCTAGTTAGACTACTGGTACCTTCAGAAGAACGGTTGTTGGGGAGCATTGCAATTTCGATTGCAGGATAAGTGAGGAAGTTTTTTGGCTCTTACGAGGCCTAATGTGAAGAGAGAAGACTTCTTAGAAACAGGCCTTACTAACACATGGGTGGTTTAGGATAATAGTAAACCGCTCTTGGTGCTGGTCTCTGTGCTTTGTGTATATAAGCTGTAGAATTCTCCCAAACATACAAACTAAGTACTATTCCCATTTTACAGATGAAGAAGTAGAGGCACAGAGATTAACTGTAATTTGTCTAGTCCATAAGTAAGTCTGGTGTTAGTCTAGTCTATCTTCTACCCTAAAGTAGTTACCCAGAAAAGTTTTGTCTAGCTAACAGTCTCTTCGCTCCCGTTGAAAACCTCTAAACTATTTTAGGTATCAGAGTGGAATTGACCCAAATATTGTACCACGCATGGAGATTTATTCTTGATGTGTCGGGGATGGTACCTCACAGGCAGTCTCCTAAGGGTGGTCAAAGTTTTTCTTTTTGGTGCCTTTCACTGTTGAAGACTTGCTTTTTCCACTTGTGTTTGAGTAGAAGTGAGTAGAAGTGTGGTACAGTTTCATGAACAGTGTGTTGAACCTGATTCGAGACATGCCCAGGACATACTAATAGAGGGCAAGTGGCAAAACTCTGAATTGTAGATCGTGATATTGTTGGCAGTGATAAAAGATGTATTTTTCAAGTCCAGGTTATAACATACTACAAAAGCAACTGATAATTACATTTTTGTTATTTTGAGCGTGTGGTTGAACGGCGTGGTTTGTAGTTCTGCCAGCTAAGTTTTCATCTTCAGTTCTAACTAATGCTTGGTGTGGAGCACCTTACTTAACTTTTTAAAAAAAAAAAAACTAACAATTTTGATTAATTTTTGTAGGTGCAGGAAGCTGTTTGGAGACTCTGGAAAACCGAAAGCCCCTTGTGGTGGTTATAAACGAAAAGTTGATGAACAATCATCAGCTGGAATTGGCAAAGCAGCTACACAAAGACGGACATCTCTTCTACTGTACTTGCAGGTATACCAGAGACTGATAATTTGACCTCTTGCCTTAAATCCTCCCCTACTACTCTTACCCACCTACCTAACCTGTCTTTTCAACCTCTTACCTTTTCCCACTTACCAAGCATGCTTTGATTTCTCTCACCTGTAAAACCCTTATTTGTTTGTCTTCCACTGTGAGCGTGATCTCTGTGTTCTATTTCTTTCCGTATCTGTGCCGGTTCCATTGCACGTGAATGTGTGTGTGTGCATGTATGTAAGTTCATCTGGGTGCACAAGTCTCTGGGAATATAATTTTTGAGTTCGTTAGATTTTCATCATTCAAGGAAGGCGTTTGCATATCTTGTAATTAAGGTTTTGCCTTTAGTAAATCCACTGGAATCCCTAAGTGAAATTGATTCTCCGTTAATAAAATTATACCTAATATGTCACAGGCATTACTTTTAAGTGCTGTGGATACAGTGGTAAACGGGAGATGAAGCCCCTGCTCTCATGGTACTTATGTTCTAGTACCGGGAGATAGTAAACAGTTCATAAATAAGTGATCAAGATAATTTCACATGGTGAAATGTGTTCTGAAGAGAATTAGGCAAGCTGATAACGATAACTGGAGTGAAGATTAATTAGAATAGTCAGGGAAGGCATGGATGGGTATCTGACATTTGAGCCAAGACCTGAATAACAAGAGGTAGTATGAAGCTCTAGAGGAAGAAAGAACAGCAGTAATTCCAAAGGCCCTAAGTTAGGAATGAGCAGGGCGTTTTGTTGTGTTTGAGGAATAGAGGGGAAGGTTATTAAGTGTAGCAGGAGTATGGTGAGCAAGGAAGAAGATAGTATGAGACTGGGTGGGGAGAGCTCATGTAAGAGTACTGATTTTATTCTATGTGTAGTGAGAAGCCATTGAGGTATTTTAAGCCAGAGGAATTACTATGGTAAGGAGTATTATTTTCTAGAAGTATATTAAAATTCAACAAGAAATGATCAACATCACAGTAGAAGGATGAAGAAAATTGCTGATTTGTTTTCTAGTAATTCTTCTTGAGACACTAGAAGCTTGCCAAAAGGTCAGGTCAGTAATACCCAATTATTTGACTTTAAAAGCTACTCTAATTTGAAGTTTTTTGATGTTTTGAGAAGTAAAGCCTTTATAGAAGTATTACAAAATAATGTATTTTTTATGTTATAATAAGTTGAAGTTTAAAGTGAAAAACCTTAGAAGAAACTGGCTAGAACATAAGCATTTCTTTTGACTTCACTGCGTCTATCTTTTACGCACTCAGCAAATTCTTGTTCATTAAATATTTATTGAGCACCTACTATGTTCCAGGCATTATTCTAGGTACTTGGCGTACACTGGTGAACAAAACAGATGATACTTGTTCTCATTGAAAGGAGACAGTTTCATTGATTGTTTCAGGAATAGTTATTGGTGTCCTAATCCATACATGATGGAGGAGAGGGAACATCAGGGTGGCTGTGTAACCTAGAAGTCATTATTAAAAGTATTCAGAGTTGGGAGAAGCTAGATAATAAAAATCATGTAGGTTTCAGATAATGGGCATGGCTTTCCTTGGGTAGTTGAGATTGTTAGGGGTTGACCTCATTTTTTAGAGAATAAATTCTTCCTAACCGGTTTATGCAAGTCAATTTTTCCAAACACTTTTGATAAGTATTTTTATTCTAGATGTTAAATCAGCTTTGATTTAAAAAAAAAAAAATTTGGGGCGCCTGGGTGGCGCAGTCGGTTAAGCGTCCGACTTCAGCCAGGTCACGATCTCGCGGTCCGTGAGTTCGAGCCCCGCGTCGGGCTCTGGGCTGATGGCCCAGAGCCTGGAGCCTGCTTCCGATTCTGTGTCTCCCTCTCTCTCTGACCCTCCCCCGTTCATGCTCTGTCTCTCTCTGTCTCAAAAATAAATAAAAAACGTTAAAAAAAAATTAAAAAAAAATAAAAAATTTAATGTTTATTTATTTTTGAGAGCGGGAGGGGGTTTGGGCAGAGAGAGAGGGAGACACAGAATCCAAAGCAGGCTCGAGGCTCCAGGCTCCGAACTGTCAGCACAGAGCCTGATGCGGTGCTCGAACTCACAAACTGCAGTATCATGACCTGAGCCAAAGTTGGATGCTTAACCGACTGAGCCACCTAGGCGCCCCAAATCAGCTTTGATTTTTATGTCCATACATTTATATATTTTTTTAGTTTTTAAATCTTATTTTTGAGAGAGACAGAGCATGAGTAGGGGAGGGGCAGAGAGAGAGGGAGACAGAATCTCAAGCAGGCTCCAGGCTCTGAGCCGACAGCATAGAGCCTTATGTGGGGCTCGAACTGATGGACAGTGAGATCATGACCTGAGCCGAAGTCGGAGGCTTAAAACCGATTGAGCCACTGAGGCGTCCCTGATTTTTATGTCTGTACATTTAAAAGGAGAAAGCATTGATTTCAGAAACCTATCTGTATTCCTTAAGCTGAAAAGAAAGCTGTACAGGTCTCCAATTTGGTAATTTCTTACAGTTTTATACGTCTTTTTTCTATATTTCCAGGAAGTCACAGACATGAATACTGTAAAAATCAATAATTGGTTGTATTTTCATTTTAGGTGTATTATTTAGTTCCCCGAATCTAGGCTGGGTGGTTGTATGTCTGTTCTAATTTAAGTGGCTGCTTTAATTAAATTTCTGAAGTAGTACTTTTATGTCATGGTTTGGAATCTATTTCCAACATGCATGGTGATTGTACATTGCTTGATTATATATGGATTTATGATAGTAAATTACTGGAAAAAAATTTTATTTTGCAATCTTCATGCATGGTTTAGTAGTCTCCCCAGCTTATTCTTGTCTGGCAGCTGTTACTTTTTTTTCCGTTTATTCTGTTTTCATAAATTAATTTTGCTTCAGTTTATATCTGGCCAGTCCTGAGAATTATTCAAAAGCCATGTGACCACATCTTTTATGAAATAACATTTTTGTAATATTTCAGTTGACATGAGAAACATATCTGTTGAATTGGTATTGACAGGTAGCGTAGTGTTCCTGGTATTGCTTTTATCTTTGCATGTAGAGTTGACCCTTGAACAACACAGCTTTGAACGACATGGGTCCACTTAATACGTGGATTTTTTGCAGTCAGAACTGTAAATGCATTTTCTCTTCCTTACGATTGTCATAATAACATTTGCTCTGGTTTATGTAATTGTTAATACAGAATGTAATATGTACAAAATGTGTTAATTGACTGTGTTACCACTAAGGCTTCTGCTCAACAGTAGGCTATTAGTAGTGAAGGTTTGGGGGAGTCTCAAGTTGTACATGGATTTTGAACGGTGCAGGAGGTGGGTTTCTTCCTCTAACTCCATGTTGTTCAAGGGTCCACTAGATACCTATAGGAAAATTTTACATTAAAATTCACATACACAGTTTGAGAAGCATCACAGTATTCTTGGAAGTTAGAATCAGTCATCAAGTGGGCAGCAGATGAATTATGGCATTTTCTCCCTTGTTACCTAATATTTTTCTTCTTTTGTTTTAGCACGCTTCCTGGGCTGTTACAGTCAATGGACTTATCAACACTGAAATGTTTTCCTCCTGGCCAGCCAGAAAAATTTTCTGCATTTTTGGATAAAGTTGTTGGATTACAAAAATAAACACTAAACTCTGAACACTTTAAAAACACCCCCCAAATTCAACCTATGGAATGTGGTTAAATCAAATTAAATACAAATTTGCAGAATAATATAAATTAATAAACTTCTACATCTATAGAATGTATAGAAAATTTTATGGTGTGAATGTTAGCATTTGGGTCCAAATCCTCATCGCAATTTAGTAAATTCAGTAGATTTTTACTTAATCTTTTTATTTTAGTAAAGTATTTAGTGAGCATTTACAGGTTTTATCTTAAAATTCCCAGTTGATTTAGAATCATGAAAAAAATGAGTTAAATCTGAAAACTTTGACAAGAACTTCAAACGTAGTTATTGGTTTGGTGGTACTAGAATAAAAAATGAAGCAGTAACCAATTTGTAAAGACATTTGAGAGTTAGCGTCTTTACCTTTATAATTTAAGGAAGAAAACTTTAAAAAAAAGAAAAAAATGAGTTCTCTTCTGTGAAATATACAGTTTAATAATTATCTTAAAAAGGTGATCAAGATTAAATATCAAGTCAGTTGATCTATGGTACTTGGAGAAACTACTTTCAGTGGAGTGGATGTAGTCCCTTCTAAAATCTAAATAGGAAATGACAAAATAACCTTGTTCAGTATCAAAGCTTTATTGGTTTGAAAAGAGTAAATCAAAGGACTTAGGCCAATAGGACTTGCTGTTATTTTCTAAGGGCCCTTCTCACAGTGGTATTGAAGCATTTATTGTAACAACATAGAGCAATTTATAACTCAGTGTACTTATAAGTTTTACAAGCAAATATATGATCTGATGTATATAATGGGCTAAATACATGGCTTTTAGGTTCATGTAGCTCAAGATCGATACATTATGAAATTCTGATGGGAGTAAGTAGTCTTGAGTCCTGTAAAATAAACTAGATTATCTGTAAGTGTTCATAGTTTTCTGGGAGAAGTTTTAGATCTACTTCATAAAAACAGCATATGCTATAAAGACATACTTTCTATAACGTTATTACAATATATTGACTGTTCTAAACATTTTATTTGGGATGCTCTACTTAATGTTTTTGTAGATTTATTTTCCTGATTGTTTTACTTAGGCTAATATTAAAATAAATTCTTACTAATAGTAGAAGGTGGTGGCTGAGAAATACTCTGGGTAGCAGGAGGAAGCCAACTTGGATTAAAATTTTGCTGAGAATAATCCAAAAAGTGAGTAATCTACATCTGCATAGTTGAGAATTCACAGCACCATAATAGTTATATATTGATATACTGATATTACAGGAATAATAATTATATATTGATCTTCTACTAATATCACAGGAGAGGCCCTTTTCAAATACACGGTGAGGATTTGACTTTTCTGGGCTCTTTTATAAATGTGCTTCTCTAATTTGAGAAAAATTATGGCTTAAAATGTATTTTGATCACTGAGTCTGGCTATTTTATGTCATGAACCATAGAGAATTCTAAACAAAGGGTCTACTCAAACATCAGACATCTGTAAAGTAATAAGGCACTCCAAAGCCTCTGTTTTCTTTCCCACAAGAATATATAATTCAGATTCCATTATTTCATTTAGCAGAGGCTTAACCCTATGGTGTTATTTGTGTGTAGTGATCTCCCTTGACTGTATACCTTTGTGAAATTTAACATCCATTGTTCGGCTTAAAAATCAAAAGGTATCTCAGAGTCATTTTGATTTGACAGGAATTCTTGAAGTCATCTAGTCCAATCCCATCATTTCTCAGATGAGGAAGGCCAGAGGTTACAACTTGTCTAAAATAACAGCCTTTGACAGAGCTGCGGCTAGAAGCAGCTCTTTGACTCCTGGTCTTGCGCTCTGCCATAAGAATATATGTTGTAAGCTGTTTGATTCTTTATAGTTGTTTGCCTAGTGTTTAGTTACTTTAATCCCTTCCAAGGAGAGTTTTGTTCATTTATTAGAAGTTTATTTTAGTAGGAATTTCACACTTAATTGCGTTTCTCTTTGGGGTATAATCTTACCTTGGACTTAGAAAACTGATTTCTGAGTTTGGAATGTAGCAAACTACCATGGGTAGGATTGATACCAGATTGAATGAAGACTTTAAGACAAAGAATTGTAGGTTCTTGGAGTTGGAATAGAATATTAAGCGTACGTACTACAAACTTTTTATAGATGAGGGAAGAGGCTTCAGATAAATTAATTGCCCGTTTACCTATTATTGGTCCTTATGAAAAAATTAATGGTAATCAAGATTCTATTTGGAATGTTTGCTTTGAAATTCGTTTCGTTTCATTACCTGGCGGGCTTCAGGTTCTTGAAATCAGTGGAAAAGTGGAATGTCGTTTTATATTTAATAGTTTTCTGTTAGTGGTATTTAGATTTCTAGAGTAACAGTTTTCCGTTAGAGGTATTTAGATTTCTAGGGATGGGGAAGCAAAAGAAAGTTCAGTATTTTGAGAAACTCGTATCATGGATAGGTTCAGAAGTAGACAAGTAATGGTAGAAAGTTGCTGTTGTTAGATGAAAAGTGATGTGAGGTTATAGGACGACCCTGGGAAGTAAGGAGTATTGATGGCTGCTTATTATGATTTGGGAGGAAAGACAGCTGGAAGGATTTGGTGGTGGGTAAGACAGCACAACTGATGAACTTGATCTGAGATTCTGGAACATTTAAAGGTATAGTTGACTCTAGAACAATGTGGGCATTAGTGCAAGACCCTTGTGCAGTTGGAAATTTACATGTAAATAATTTTGAGTCCCAAAAGACTTGACTAATAGCCTACTGTTGACTGGATGCCTTACTGATAACATAAATCATCGATTAACCCATGTTTTGTATATTATGTGTATTACGTACTATATCATTAACGTGAAGTAAGCTAGAGATAAAATGTAAAGAAAATTAAGGAAACTACATTTACCATACTGTACTGTATTGGAGAAATCTGAGTATAGGTAGACCTGCACAGTTCAAATCCGTGTTGTTCCAGGGTCAGCTAGTCATTATCTGAAAATACTGTCAAGTATGTAATTTTAGACACTTTGGAACCCTACTTTGCTTTCAAAGGTAAATCATGTAGATAAAAAGCATAGTATGAAAGTGTGTACCACCACTTTGATAGTTTGAGGAAGAGTTTTCCAAGACTAAAGAAAGTCAAGAATGACTTGTAGGTATTTTTCGTGGCCCTTCTTTATGGTATAAGCACTAATCTCATTTGTTCAAAGTATAAAATTTTTGGAGATGACCCAAAATCTGCATACAGTCTTAAGAAATGAGATGTATGGGCAGGCCTTTTGAAACTGATTTGGCGGAAACATTTGGAATGGGTGGTCCAGATAGTTGTGTGGTAATCTGTTTTCTGCTGTATAATTAATACTATATTTTTGTGGGGGCGTGGGGAAAGAAATAATAATAGTTAACCCCTGTTGCGTGATTAGTATGTATCAGGTACTATTTTAAGCCGTTTACAGATACGAGGTCACTTTATCTTTACAATGACTCTCTGAAATAGTTATTCTCCCATTTTGGGAATGAGGAACTGAGCTCAGGATAACGCAGAAAGGAAGTTTCATGCCACTGAAGTATCTGATGGACTGGGAATTTTAATTAGAATGGTGATTTCCATTGTATTTCCATCATTTATGGTGAGAGGGTAGAATATTTGAAGTCACAGGATTGTTCTAAGGAATTTTGATTGTATGATAACCACAGGTATATAACCTTTTTTAGTTTTTACATCATTATTTAAAAGCATACTGATGTGGAGAAATTCTAGGTGATTGCAAGTTACTGGCTCTTTTATTTTCTCTAAATATTTGTTTTAGGTTCTATTTTTGGTCCGTTTCTCTTTGTATGTTTTTGGTATTTTCATCACTCCCAGAGCTACTATTGATGTTCCTATTTATATCCCCCCAACTCTGATTTGGGCTCCTGAATGGTACTTCCAGTTGCCTGTAGGTCTGTTAATTCTCTAAGCACAGTAAGCTTCATGTGTCCCAAACTAAAATTCTATTCCTTTCATCCTTCTGAGATCCTTGCCCATATTGATGGTGTTACCATTTAGTACTCCAGGCTTATTATCTCCAACCCTTTATATCTGATTGATCACCAGGTTCTCTTACTTAGCTTTACTTCCTAAATAGCTCGAGCCCATTTATTTATTTATTGGCTCATTTAGTATTTTAACATAAATGCATGATAAGAATCTACTTTTTGCACTCAAGATGTGACTCCTGCTCTGGAGGAACTCTTCAACAGTCTATTTGAGGAGGAAGTGTCTTACTTATTCTCAAATCCTTGCCTGAAGCACAGGCTTTCCATGAATGATAAATGCACTTTCTCTCATGGTCTTGATTAGGAAACACTGTAATCTTGCACACATTCATTTCGTACAGTCTGTCTAGGATGTCTGGTTCATAAGAAAGATGTGGTCATCACATTGTATGAAGTTTGTAGGATCAGATATTTACAGGAATGGCATCTAAAACAGTGCTGATCTGTGTAATATTCTAATGGTATTTAAGGATCTGTCAAATAATGGTACCAATTGGGAATTTTTGGTAAAGGGTGATGTTAAAAATCAAGAGGTTTATTAAAAGAAGTAGCTATGGTGTGTTCCAGTAAAAGATTACTTTGAGATTTAGGACAACTACCAAACATTTAATTCCTTGTTAAATGGTTAACTCTTTACATGATTATTGTAGCACAGTCTTTATATTGAATAGTTCTTTAAATTCTCAAAATTTTTGTAGGTGGCCAGACAGCAGGTGAGCAAACCTAGCTTGCTTCAAATAGAAATGAAGAATATATGCTTATTGACTTTGATCTTGAGTCTCGAAAAATATTTCTGGGTCTTTTAGACCATTAAATACCACCTATTTTGGTATTTCTCTCCTAGCTCTTTATTGTGTTTATGAATTTTTACTACATCCCAGCCAAAATTGTTTTGATTGACGTGATCATTTACAACTATTGCTTTTTTTTCTACTGACACTTCTACACATCTTGCCATGAATTTCAGGGAGTTCTTACAGGTACCTTGAAGGTTCCAGGTTAAGAATCCCTAGACTGAGGCCAACTTCTGTATTTTCATTTGTTGTTCATTAGTGTTCTGGTGATAACTACCAGACTCCTTTTTAATGGAGCCCTCTGATTAAATACAGTAAGCTTAATAATTCCCAGTTTTATGACATACCAGTTATAAACTTATCAAGTTTAACACCTACCAAACACATTTCAAAGCTACTTTTAATATTCTGTTAACTCTGTACATAACCCATAATGTCTTGTGTAGCACTGTTTCTAATTGGTAAAAGGAACTAAATGGATTTTTTCATTTGTAGTAATTATTTTAGGATCTGCTAGATTAGGCTATTTGGTGAAGCAATACAGTATTATTGTACCTTATTTACTGTTACATGTGCTTTTAACATTTGTTTGTTGAACTCTGATAGTCACTTTTGGAATGATGTGTGTGTGAGACCCTATACTGCATCATTTTACTGTTCATTTCTCCTTCTTACAGAACCTATTGGTTGTTTCTCTATTTCCAGTGTGAAGTGGGTGGATAATACACTCCCCAAATTTAGGAGTGAAAAACATTCTTAAGTCCTGGGCCTAAGTAATTTTCTGGATCTCAATTTTCCCATTTGTGAATTCGTAAAACTAACTTCCTTCATAGGTGATTTATAAGACCTAAAACCAATTGTGTGGCATGTTTGAAAATAAAAAATGTCATTGAAATAATACATTTTCTCGGTTAGAGTTTTTGTTTTAAGAAGTAGGAATGGACTTAGATTTCCTTGAAATTCACAGTATATACTCGTAAGTGATACAGAAAGCAAAGCCTCACTGAATTTCATCTTTGGATTCTAGTCAGTCTCTAGATGGAGTTCTAGTTAGAGAATAAAAGATTATTTAGAGATTTAAGTAAGTGCATCAAAACAAGTGTGTTCTGGTCTTTATTCTCCATGTTGGTAGACTGTTAAGACACTGTAAGGAACTTAAAGTCAAAAAACAACCCTTAGTATTTCTGTGCCAGTATAACACATTTTTTAAGCAAAGTATTACTTTCCTTTTTTTTCTAATCCGTTATTAGAGTGCTTTAGATGCAAGTGGGGAAGAGACAGAAAAAGCAAGTGGCTCTCGGTAATGTTTCTTCTGTTTTGCATACCTGAACAAGGATCACTGCTCTGGGAAATCAATTCTTTATGGTCTCTTTTCTTAACGTTTGAAGAAGAGGTTGAGTAAGGTCATGTGGCCACATTTTGTTTTGGAACCATTGTGTTCCCTTTCCTCCTAAATCCTGCTTTGCTAATTTTGTTTAAATGTCCACTATGGAAAGAAGTGACAGGTTCTAGTTTCAGGGTGCTGTTAAAAATGCTTACCGTTAATATTTTTCAGTAATGAAAAACCTCAGAGGTTTTGTAGAGTTGAGCTATTTCCCTTAATTGGCCCTGTGTTATCGTGGTACTAAAAATGTGAAATGATTTTAGTACTAAGTGTTTTTTTTAATACTTATTGCCTCTCAGCAGCTTATTTCCCAAGTTACATACATGTGATTGTCATTTTTATTTTTTCCAGTTTTAGATAATTGACAGAACATCGTAGAGGTTTAAGGTGTACGACATAAAGATTGAATACATGCATATATTGCAAAATGATTACCACAGTAAGTTTAGCTAAAGCCATCATCACGTATAGTTATAAATTTTGTTGCCTTTAAAAATCTAGGTCAGTTTATTTCATTTGGTGAGGTAAGATTTATTCATTTTTATGTGGGCCAACCACATAATTTGCCAGGATAATAGGTTAATCCCTGTATAGGCTGTTTTTATGGTTAGTGTTGATCACAAAGTTGACCATTTAAAGGGAGGGCAAATCTGTTATCCACCATTGAGTCACCTATAGCCAACAGTTTCTTAGACCTGAAAAAGAGCTTAGACATCACGCAGCCCATCTTCATTTTATAGATGAGGAAACTGACTCAGAAAGTGGCGTAACCAAGTTCATAATACTCCGTTCATGGAACCATGTTGCCTCTCAGTAACTAAAACAGAAACTCTGAAGCATCATGACATACATACATTCACAACCGAACCATGTATGTCACAGATAACGTATGCTTTAAAAATTTTTCAGGCATGTACCTCATTTAACTGGTTGAAACAGGAAAGGAGTGTTACCTTAGAACTGAAACTACTAGTATTTGTATGTTTTACTACAAAGAATTTCCTTATTTGATCAGTGAAGAAACCGTTCTAGCACTTATAAGTCACATTTTCAAGTTAAATTACAATATAAAAAGCAGTAATTATAAAGTTAAAGCACATCAGTTTCTTGACAAGTCAAGTAATGTTAATTATTACAAGTTATTTTGATTTACTTCAATTTATTTTAATCTGTAACCAGAGTATATAGTACCTAATAGTTTTTAAGGCAATTATTTTTTGTTCCATTATTTTCAGAATTGAAAGAAACTTCATCAGTGTTGGGGAAAGCACCTCTGGGGAGTTATATTTGAACTTTGGCTTGATTTCCAGTAGAATCTAGGTGAAACTGTTCTGGTTCTTCTGTTTTGTTTTGTTTTGTTTTGTTTTGACCAAAGAATTTCTTAGTGAATTGTTTTGTCAGGTTGCAGCTGACAGCATTCAATACTTAAGTACTTTGTGCTAAGCACTGAACATTCAGTATCTTTTTTAAATTTTTTTAAAATGTTTGTTTATTCTTGAGAGAGAAAGAGCACAAGTGGGGGAGGGCAGAGAGTGAGAAAGACACAGAATCTGAAGTAGGCTTCAGGCTCTGAACTGTCAGCACAGAGCCTGAGGTGGGGCTCAGACTCACAAACCTTGAGATCATGACCTCAGCTGAAGTAGGCGTTTAACTGATTGAGCTACCCAAGCACCCCTGAACATTCAGTATCTTCTGTGGTTATTACAGGAACCTTAGATTTAGATCACAAATTTGTACAACAACATTTTTCAATCTGCAACAATTTAATAGCAGTAGTTATTGTGCATTAAAAACTGTTGGCAACTTGAATGGTAAAGTTCCCTGCCATTCACTTTGGATCTGGCTTTTCCCAAATCTTTGGGAAGATTTTTGGAGAATCTTTGTACTTCTACAAAGTACTTTTCCCTATGGAAAAGGCCAGGTCAAAATTAAGCAGATGATTTTAGCATTCCTTAGAGCCTTTGATACTGCTGATGGGCATTGTGAACCTCAAAGATTGGATTATAGTGTGCAGGGTTTCCAGAAATACCTTGAAATTCTTTAGGAACGCTTATTAATAACTTGTGAAACAACATTGAGAGCACCAAAGTGTGGTCCTGGACCAGCAGCATCGGCTTCACTGGAGAACTTGTTAGAAATGCATGTTCTTGGGACCCACCCCAGACCTGCTGAGTCAGAACTCTAGGCATGGGGTAATCTAGTTTATGGAGCCCTTGACTTGAAAACTACTGTTCTAGAGGTTTACAGGATTGGAGTAGTTTGCTGTAGAAGAATACTAAGCCAGGGTGCTGCCTGGGTAGCTCAGTTGGTGGAGCGTCTGACTCTGGATCACAGCTAGGTCTTGGTCCTCAGGGTCTGGAGTTCAAGCCCCAAGTTGGGCTCTGCATGGGGTGTGGAGCCTACTTAAAATAGCAAGCCCCCCCAAAAAATAGTAAGCCACTTGAGATTTCAAGTGCAATAGATACTTTGAAAGGGCAGTATTAAATAATATCAAGTGGCCGTTATATACAAGATGGAGTCTACTATTGTCCCACAGGTCTTTTTAAAAAACTTCTGTTGTACTGATTTGGGGAATGTAACCTGTACTTAACCACCTCAGAGCCTTTGTTCATTTTTTCTTTTTTTGATATTCGATTCCTCTTTATAGTTGTGTAACAATCAGTGCATAATTCTAGTCCTAGTATTGTTAATGACAGGATGTGAAAACCTGGAGGTTTTAGAATTATTTGAAACGTGCTGCTTCTGCAAAATAAGGGGTCCCTTGTAGCTATAAAATTCTAGTTCCCATATACTTTCCCAGTTTATTATGCTATTGTTTCTTGCTCTTTACCAAATATTTTAAAAGTTTTTTATTTAAGATAATAAATGTAAGTAGTATAAAAGATTAACTAGTTCCACAAGGTGTATAATAAACAGCAGTTCTGCGGTCCACTTCTCCCCATCTCTGACTCTGCTTTCAGTAGTTGACCATATTGCATGATTTTATGTTTTATAAGTGAATATGTTCAAACTTGTTTTCATTTGTTAAATATCACCTATAGACTTGCTAACATGGAGGAGGAGGATTTATCTTCCTCTTTTCTTCCATAGTAGGAAGTCTGTAGATGATACTTAAAAAAAATTTAGTTTTCTCAGTTCTTGAGATCTCTTTGCAGTGTTGACAGGATTACTTAAGTATAGTATTCACATCTGAGTCCTGTAGTCCACATTCATTGATTACATTCCCTTTTCTATAAAACTAACCTCAGTTTTAGTATTTTCATTTGCTTATTTTTCTGTTTTTTCCATAAAAATATTCCCATACTCTCCAGAGGTTATATATCTTTTATCTGTAACTTTCATTATTTATTTCTGAAATGTTTGCTGGAGTTCTTTTTTTCTTGTGTGTGTGTGTGTGTGTGTGTTCTGGAGTTCTGTGTCCTTTTATGTAAACTGGTTATTCTCTAGTCCTGCTGAATGTGTGTGTCCTCCTGGGATTTCCCTTTCACCCTTATCTTAGAAATCATTTTGCTTCTCTCTTGCAATGAATCTTCTGTTTCTAGGACTCTGCCCCCATCCCCCATTTTGTGGTTTAACTTCTTTATTTTGGTTTCAAATATCTTCCATAACTTTGTAGAAAGGAGGTAAATTGTTTTAATCTTTCATGTTTGAAAATGCTTCTACTCTCCCATCTGATTGATAGCTTGGTATAGAGTTCCCTCACATACTGAACCTTGTTGTTTTCTAGCTTATAGTTATTCTATTGAGAAGTTTATTGCTACTCCTATGTGTGATCATTTGTATGTGACCTGTTTTTCCTCTTTATCCCCTGACTTCAGAAATGTCCTGTGCATTGCTGATCATCTTTTTTGCTTTTATTGTTCGAGCTACTTCATGGACCCTTTCATTCTAAATACAGGTACTCCTATCCTGCAGTGCTACAATTCTCCTTTCATCATTATCATCATCATCACCATCATTTCTTCCCCTTATACTTTTTATCTTTTGGGGGGGCCTCCTTTTGGTTAGATGTTGGCCATCCTATAGTGACCCTCTAATTTTCTTGGTTTTTGTCTTCATTCTTGTCCATTCTGTGAGCTCCTCAACTTAATTCTGTTTTTCTGCTTTTTATTTTTCAGTTGAAATACAGCAAAATTAGCATTTTTCTTGTATAGTTGTATAAATTTTGACAAATGTGCAATTGTGTAACCACTACCACACTCAAGATCCAGAATACTAGGGCGCTTGGGTGGCTCAGTTGGTTAAGTGTCTTGACGTCGGCTCAGGTCATGATCCCACGGTTTGTTGAGTTTGAGCCCTGCCTCGGCCTGTCTACTGTCAGCACAGAGCCTATTTCAGATCCTCTGTCCCCCTCTCTCTCTGCCCCTTCCCTGCTCTAGCTCGCTCGCTCACTCTCTCTCTCTCTCTCTGAAAAATGAGTAAACATTAAAAAATTTTAAAAAGGTATAGAATACTTACATCATCCCCATTTATCCCTTTCTGCCATCCCTTTGTAGTCAGCCTTTTCCTATAGCCGTAACTATTGTCAGCAACTGATCTGGTTTCCCTTTCAGTAGTTTGGTCTTTTCCATTATGTCATAAATGCATTCTTTTAGTATGCATTTAATACTGAGAAGTATTCTGTTGTATGGATGTGCTAGTTTGCCCATTTACCAATTGAAGGATATTTGGATTGTTTCCAGTTTGGGGGGAATCATGATTATGAATAAAGCTGCTATAAACATTTATATACAGGTTTTTTGTGAGCTGAAGTTTTCATTTCTCTTGGATAGATAACTAGAAGTGGAATTGTTGGGTCATGTAGCAACTCTGTTTAATCTTCTAGAAACTGCTAAACCATTTTTTAGAGTGGTTGTACTATTTTATATCACACCAGCAACATGAGAGTTCCAGTCGCTCTGCATCCTTGTCAAAACTTGGTATTGTCAGTTTTTAAAAAATTTTAGTCATTTTAAGATGTATGTGATGGTATCTCATTTAAAGATCTACAAATGGCCAAGAGGCACATGAAAGATTTTCAGCATTGTTAGCCATCAGGGAAATGGAAAACAGAACCACAATGAGGTACCACTGACACCCACTAGGATGGCTATAGTAAAGAGATGGACTGTAATTATGGATAGGTTGTGGAAAAATGGGAGCCCTCATACACCATGAGAACGTAAAATGGTGCAGTTGCTGTGGAGGACAGCCTGACAGTTGTTCAAACGGTAAACATTGATCCAGCAAGCAACTCCATTCCTAGGTGTTACCCAAGAGGATAGAAACCTGTCCAAACAAAAACTTGCACATGAATGTTTGACAGCATTAGTCATAAAAAGCTAGATTGGGGGGCGCCTGGGTGGCGCAGTCGGTTAAGCGTCCGACTTCAGCCAGGTCGCGATCTCGTGGTCCGTGAGTTCGAGCCCCGCGTCAGGCTCTGGGCTGATGGCTCAGAGCCTGGAGCCTGTTTCCGATTCTGTGTCTCCCTCTCTCTCTGCCCCTCCCCCGTTCATGCTCTGTCTCTCTCTGTCCCAAAAAATAAATAAACGTTGGAGAAAAAAAAAAAAGCTAGATTGGGAACAACCCGCATTAGTACTAATGGATGAATGGATAAATAAAATACAGTATAGTTTAACTATAGGATTGAAATACTGATACATGCTACAACATGGGTGAACCTTTTATTTATTTTTTTTGGTGCATAAAAGGTTTTATTAAAGCATGGGGACAGGATCCATGGGCAGAAAGAGCTGCCCATGGGTGAACCTTTAAAACCTAAGTGAAAGAAGCCAGTTACACAGGACCATATATTGTATGATCCCATTTACGTAAAATGTCTAGAATAGGTAAATATAGAGAGACAGAAAGTGGATTGGTGGTTACCTGGAGTTTGTGGGCATAGGGGGTTAGGAGTTGGTTGGTACGGGATGTGGTTACATTTGGGTGTAATGAGAATGTTCTAAAATGGTGCCGATGGATGCACAACTCTCAATGTACTAAAAATTATTGAAATTATACTTTGAATTACAGGGTATGTAAACTAAAAAGCTGTTAAAATGATCAGTTTTAAGTGTACAATTCACTAATTTTTAGTGAATATACAGGAATGTGCAGAAACAGATTTGGAACATTTTTTTTATCACATCAAAAAAGATCCTTTGTGCTTGTTTGCAGTCAATACCTATTCATATCCCAACCACAGGCAGCCCTGATCTGCTTTCTGTAGATGTGCTTGTTTGGTATATTTCATATAAGTATAATCCTATCTCTTTTCGAATCAACCCCCTTTTGCATCTAGCTTCTTTCACTTAGGTTTCAGTTTCTCCACATCCTTGCTGATACTTGGTCTGTGTATTTATTATAGCCATTCTCATAGGTGTGAATTGATACCTCTTAATGGTTTTAATTTGTGTTTTCCTAATGACGAATGATGTTGAGCATCTTTTTAGCTTAGTAGCCATTCCTATATCTTTGGTAAAATGTGTAGTCAAATTGGGCGTTTTTTTTAAAAATTTTTTCAACATATATTTTGAGAGACAGAGCGTGGACAGGGAGGGACAGAGAGAGGGAGACACAGAATCCAAAGCATGCTACAGGCTCTGAGCTGTCAGCACAAGGCCTGACACGGGGTTTGAACCCACAGACATCAAGATCGTGGCCTGAGCCCAAGTTGGACACTTAACCGACTGAGCCACTCAGGCACCCCAAATCATTTGGGCATTTTTTAGTTGTATCATCGTTTTCCTATTGTTGACTTGAGAATTTTTTTTATATTTTTGATACAAAGCTTTTTAGTCAGACATGTGATATGTACTGATAAAACTTTCTTCCAGTCTATGGCTTGCCATTTTCATTTTCCTAACAGTGTCCTTTGTAGAGCACAAGTTTTTAATATTGATAAAGTCCAATTAATTTTTATTATATCTAAGAATTCATTGCCTAACTCAAGGTCTTGAAGATTTTCCCTTATGCTTTCTTCTGAAAGTTTTGAAATTTTGTTCTAGATTTAGGCCTTTGGTCCATTTTTAATTATAATTAAGTTATAGAAGATTAATTGTATAAAGATGAGGTATAAAGACCATTTTTTTCTATTTTATATATGGATGGGATTGTGCAGCACCATTTGAAAATAGTGTCTTTTTCTCTGTTGAACTGCTCTTGTACCTTTGTCAAAAATCTGTTAACCGTATTTGTGTGGGTCTTTTCTGTGTGCCCTCTCTGTATGTTCCTCTCTTTTTTTCTTTCTTTTTTATTTCTGTATCCACCTTTTTCTTCTGTTTTCTTCCTCTGTTTCTTTTTGTTTCCTTGTCTCTAATTTTTATTTTATTTCCTGCTCTTCTATTGCTTTTCTGGTTCTCTTTTTCTTCTCCCAGTTTTCCCTTTGATTTCCTTCCTCAAAATGAAGTATGTGGATTTGTACTAATTGAAGTTTTATGTATTTATTTTTAGTGTAAATAGCGATAAATGTGAAGAATTTGTATTCTTTTCTACAGGCAAAAACTTCCCAAAATGAGTTAACTTTTTCATTTATAACTCTTAATTTTTCTCAATGAATTTGTGGTCTTAGAAAAAGATGGTGATCCCTCTGTCCAAACCATGTTTCATGGTTTTTCAAAAGGCATAATTTCCCTAGTGTTATTGTTTTTTTAAAAAAGAAATTAAGGTAATTCAAATTGATATACTAAAAGAAGTCAGGATTTTACTTGTTTTTTAACCATGCTTTTATTTCATTCTTAAATTAGAAGATTGATTATTGGTGCTTTTCCTATAGGCACGGTGGTCATGATTACTACTGGATCCACAGATATAAGAAAAACAATTTTCAAAGCAGCTTAATTAAGGAATTTGATTTTGGCATTTAATAAAAAGGAGACACTTGACAGTGGAATCAAGTAATGCAAGTGATCAGTTCTGTTTTTGAACCTCACAAATACGGTCCTGTTTACATTGGTTTTCTTAGACTCTAGAGTAGTTTTCCCAGAAAAGTGCTCTAATACACTGAAATGTTGGTAAGACATTCCTTTCATGCTGTTTAATTTAAACTTCCATTGTTTTCATTTTTTAAGAAACAATTTTTGCATCGTCTCTTTTTGTTAATGCTCTACAATAATTTGAGGACATTAGTCAAGAATTGTTATCAGTGTTTCCTAGCATAGCTAATGGATTTAGTTTCTGTGATCCTAGCAGAGGGTTGTTATTATATAGGAGAACCAGATGAGAAAATTACTTAACTCCCATACCGGAAGTATCCAGAAATCTGCTTTGGCATTTTACTTGAACTGTGATTTCTGCCCCTATAGATCAAGGGAGACCCTTGCCCCCCCCCCCCCAGCCTCTGTAGTCTTTAAAGGTGTTCTTAATACAGAAGCTTACTAGTTATTTAGGTTTAGAATATTTTTCTCTCATCTCCATGAAATTATGAGAGGAGCAGGGAACTTGGGCGAGAGACCTTAAAGCGATATAATGTGGGCCAGGCTGCATAGTACACACCTGAGCCTTGTTGCAGTCCCTTTGCAGCCTCGTGCCGCAGTTGCCCTGAGTTAAGCTGCAGACTTGACTTCCTTTTGGTCCCAAAGCTCAGCTGCTTGTGCATACTTCTCTCAACCTTGGGCTCTCAACCTTGGGCTCGTTGCGTAAATCCCATCCTTCCCCAACAAGGTAGCTCCGCAGGTGCCTTCTCCCATGTCTTCTCAAGTCCAGTTCTCTATTCCTAGGAGCATCGGCTCTTCCTCTTCTTTTCACAGGGTCCCGACTTGTACCGGGCGAGCCAGCCCTTTGCTTCTCCTGCTCCTGAGAAGTGCCAGGATTCTACAGCGCTGACAACTGCCTTCTCATCCCTAGACTCTGGGCTGCTTTCCGGATACCTGCATAAGCAAGCCCTTGTCACTGCTACCCATTCCTACCTGCACCTTGCTTTTTCCTTCTTGCCGCATTTGTGTTCCTTTCTCCCCATCCTCACCCCCACCCCTGGCAAAATGCATAAAGGATGGAAAAAGTACTGCGGCCAGAAGTCTCTGAATGAGACATCAATGGATGAATATTTAGGCAGCTTAGGGCTGTTTCGAAAGCTGACTGCCAAGGATGCCTCTTGCCTCTTTCGGGCTATTTCGGAGCAGGTAAAAGGAAAATATGTATCTTCCCTATACTGAGTTTTCAGGGTTTGAAACATGGCACGGTACTGTAGCTAGAAGACCTGTAGCCCACCAAAAAAAAAAAAAAAAAAAATCCCCTTTCTCTTCCTAGTAAAAACTTCCGGGTCTACCTGGCACTTACTAGATTGGTGTAGGCCTTTGCTGATCAGTCCAAATATATTGCTGTGCCTTTGCTGTCTTTTCTGTTTTCTAAATGCCAGTTTGGAATGTAAGAGAAATAAGGATGGGATTACAGAAACTTTGAAATGAATCTTGATCCTTTATAAGCAGCCCTACTTTCTCTAAATTTTATGCCTAAGGAAACCTCATAGGCTGTGCCCATGAGTAGAAAAGGGGTGGGGGTGGTAAGACCAAACCATCTCTCCCCAATCTCATTAAGGGTGGCAAAAACATTTTAGTAAGGTCAGGACCTAATTTTCCCATGTCCTACATATGTTTTGAATAAGGTGGACTTAAGTGTCCAGTTCATCATTTTAATTTGATAGCTATTTCAAATGACTTGAGAGTGAGCTGGTCTTTCTTTTTTTAGTTGTTTTGCAGCCAGGTCCATCATTTGGAAATCAGGAAGGCTTGTGTCTCCTATATGAGAGAAAATCAACAAACTTTTGAGTCTGTAAGTAGAACACATAAGCAAGGTAGAGATGTCGGTAGAGTGTGTAGTAAATGGGAAATGAATTTTGAGCTGTGTACATGATGAAAATTATGTCATGCAATTTCCTCTCAATAGCAAATACTTAATTTTCAGCTGCCTTCCCTTTAGCATACCTCTAGACCTCCAGAATTAGACTATTTTGTACTCTAATTGAGAATTAAGACAGTTCGTCTGCATCCTTCCCACTACTTTCTGCTCCCCATATACCTCCCCAAACCTCCCAAACCCTAAAACGTTAATTTTGACTAGTGTCCTGTATACTACATCCATACCACTGTTCCTCGAACAAGTAATCATAGTTCACAGAGTTTGGCTATGTTGATATTTTAATGTATACTTTCAAATATGTACAAATGGGAAAACCCCTCTGTTCTCTTAATTCTGTGCACAATGCTCTTGAGCCAATATGAATAGTCTTACAAAACCTAATTGTAAGGAAACAAATTAGTTCTAAACATTTACCTTTTCATGTGACAAACTGGTAATAGGTACTCTGCCACTAACAATTGGCTTTAAAACAACTTTTAGAAGACATTTTGCATACTTTGAAGTATTTGAATTCTTATTAATGGAATGAGGTTTTATCAAGGTCTGGTTTGAAGTGTGCCCTCTTGTGAGGCTTTAAAAAAAGTTTTTCAGCCCTTCCAGTACTGTTTGTTTTCTTCTCATTGTATATTATGGGCATTAGCCTGCTGTTCGAGTTTTACTCTTAATTTTCTCAACAGGTTTCAGTGAATCTTAAAACTGTCAAGCCTTCTTGACTTTAAAGCTTATTACCTAGGTTAAAGTTAATTACAGTCTTTACAACACCTGGGGAAAAGATTATTCATGAATTACTTCAAATGCAAGACCATGGTGTAAAACAGTGCATCTCAAGTATTTTTGTGCATACAAATCACCTGGGGATCTTGTTAAAGTGCAGATTCTGATTCAGTAGGTCTGAGCTGGGGCCCAAGATTTCTGCATTAACAAAACTCCCAAGTGATGCTTGCTCTTGTTCCTGATACAGTAATAGTAACCATGTTTTGAGTAACAAAGACTTGTGTAAAATTTTAAAACTTACATGGATAAATCTCAGAATAATCATGCCAAGAGAAAGAAGCCAGACCCTCCCCCAAAGTGCATACAGAATATGATTTTCTTTATATAAAACTTAAGAAAATGCAAACCAGTCTGTAGTGATAGAAAGCAGATCAGTGGTTGGAGGTTGGTGTGAGTTACAGAGGGACACAAGGAAACTCGTGGGGGTGATGGATATATTCACTATCAGAATCGTCATGATGGTTTCGTGGGTGCATACATGTGTCAAAATGTATTTGTGCCATTTAAATATGTGCAGTTTGTTGTCTGTCAGTTATACCGCAAGCTGTTTAAAAAGGGATTGAGCAAAATTGAAACTTGATCTTCAAGTCCAGTGATAATACATACATGAAACTAGACATATATTCTATTCCCCGAGTTGACTTTTACTTTTATTGAGGTGTATTTTACACACAAATAACATTTACCATTTTAAGTTTGGCATTTTCAGTTTGGGCAATAATACATAGTCCTGCAACTGCCGTTGCAGTCAAGATATGGAACATTTCTATTACCCCCAGAAGTTCCCTTGTGCCCTAGGCTTTTCTGAATCTAATGAAATTCCCTTTAAGTTCCTCAGTTTAACTTTGTAAATGCATGTCTCCTGTCAAAATTTAAAGTCCTTGTGATTATTGGGTTTGCATGATTTATGAAAATTGTCAAGTTACTTAAATTGACATTTCAAAAGAAACTCAAAAGCATTACCATTTGATGAAATGCACTGGTATGTGGATAAGCCAGGACCAATTCCTAGGACGGTTTTAAAGTCCAGCTTTTCTCCACTCATAACTTTTGTGTATGTGCAAATCTTCTTGAGGTGCTGTGCAAAATAGTCCTTGAATACCATAATTGTTGAGCTGAACAAACACCCATTGGAGGGTAATATTGCAGAATATAATCAGATTTTAGTAATGCTATGTATTTGGTTAAGTCAAGTTTGTTTTATTTTTGAAGTATGTGGAGGGATCTTTTGAGAAATACCTGGAACGGTTGGGAGATCCCAAGGTAAGATCAAATACGGGGGTTTAATCTTTTCAGAGTATTTGGAATAGTAAACCGAAGTATTCATTCAGCTGTGTCGCCTTAGCTTTAGTTAGACGCAACCTGTTTTCTTAAGTAGCCAGCTGTGTTGAATCAAATAGTTCTTGCAAAAGTTTGGAAGCTGGCAATTGACCTATTTTGTGTTGAATGTTGAGAATTCTATGTCAACAATTTTATCATCCATAGACTGCAAACAGGACAAGCCTAAGTCCTTTCACTTTAATGGGGGAGGAGGGATGGCAATGAATGTTACAAGAGGTCATTTGTTACATTTTTTATTCAACAGTTCCCCTGATTTGTAGTTATCCTTTATGTGGGAGTAAGCTTCATAAACACATATTTAATTAAAAATAATTTATGTGATTAATTCCATAGTTCTGGACTTAGCATTTACTAAATACCTTGCTAACTTCATAATCTTAACACTAATTCCATTTTTATTGTGCCTTTTAAATCTCTCCTATTAACTGTCCTTGTTACTTCATAGTTAACTGAGAAGGTCTTTAGGACTATTAGTTTCAGAATAAGTTTATGTAAATGAGTAACACAATATCTTAAAACCAGTTATAGTGTGTTCTACAAATTCTTCATTTAAAACATCTCTAAGCATCCAAAATAACTTGTTGAACTTGCAAAACTTTTACCTGATAGCTACAGAATGTTTTTTAAAAGTTTATGTACTATTTATGTTTAGGAAAGTGCTGGCCAGCTGGAAATAAGAGCTCTTTCTCTAATTTATAAGTAAGTTAAATCTTTTTTTAAAGACTGAGTGCATATGTGTCATTGTGTGTAAAGTTTCTATTAAAGGCTCTTTGGGATTTGGGAATGATCTGTAGAATGAAGATGTCTAAGTAAAGTTAATCTGTGTTAACTTTTGGGTGGAGAGCCGCTAGAGTTTGTGTCCATTTGAATGAAATAAAGGACTTTAAGGAATGCTGGTATTCCTGTAGAAAATCAGAATGTCTATCTTAGAATTCTTGTCTGTTTAACTTTGTGCCCCTTCAATGCATCTTTAGTGGGGCAATATAGCTTCCAAGAGGGTAGAAATTGGTTCTTGAAGACAAAAAGATGTTAGATGCTATAGTGGTTTGTAGTCCTTCAGAGGGTTACGGTACATAAGCAGATATATGGTATATCTCTGGTATTAAAATTTCATAGGAAAATTAAAAATAAAAAGGCTCTTTAGGCACATGATAATGAACATTTTGAGAAACACTGCTCTATCACTTTGGTCCCCAAAATAGCAAAAGTGGCATTTCTGGAAGCTGTGGGGTTGCACAGAACTATTGAAAAATACTTCTCTAATGTAGGATAGAGGCTAGTGGAAATCTTGTTCATTTGAGGAAGTTGATCTGTACATAAGATTTCCTTCACAGTTTTTAGGATGGTGAGATGGCATATACCTTGGTATAGTCTGAATCTTCTGGTTATGGGTACTCATTCAAGTTAGTGTTTTGCAGTCTGCTCATTTCTCACTAAATCCATCAAGAAGTTGTATAGAAGAGGCATTGGGCAGGTGACTAATCAGTTGTTGCTTTTAAGTCAAGGACCAGCTTTTAAATTGGCTTTCTTTTTATGTATAGCCCTCGAGCTAAGAATGCTTTCTTCAAAGTTTATAAATGGTTAAATGAAAAGTAGAGTACTGTTACATGGCATGTGAAAATACTATGAAGTTCAGATTTCAGTGTCTGTAAATTAAGTTTTATTGGAACACAGTCATTTGTGCTTGTTTATCAGGGTCTGACTGCTTTCATGCTACAAAGTCAAAGTTGAGCAAACCATACGGCCTGCAAAAGCTGAAATGCTTATCATCTGGTCTTTTACCAAGTAAAATTTGCCAGCCTATGCTTTAAATAAGTGCGGAGCCCCCAAAACTCAGAAACACACATACAGTTGGGAACCTATCTTCTTTACTTCTCCTTTTCCCAAATTAAGATATGTTTAAGAAATCCATAGGACTTTAGAGAAGTTGGCTATCTACTTTGAATTAACATTATTTAGCCTCTTTAAACATTCAGATTATTTTATATGAATAAGGTGGGCAGTGTGAAAGCCCAGATACTTGTTCTTATAAACTGTCTTCTTGGATATATTAAATTATCTCTTTTCAACCACCTTTGTTTTCTACCCGTGTAGTCGGGATTTCATTCTTTATCGCTGTCCCGGAAAGCCTCCAACTTGTGTCACAGATAATGGCTATGAAGACAAGGTAAGAAGATGAGTGAATGTTTACTAAAATAAAAGAAATTGAATGATGCTGCTGGCTTAACAAGATAATAAGAAATCATTCTTTGTTACCTAATTAATGGGAGGGGGGGAAGCATAGTCTAAATGCCAAGCTTCTCCGCCACCAGCCTTTACCTCTCCGTTTAGTCATCCTGAGTGTTGTTAGCCACCCTCCTGAACAGACCTTACCTTACCAGTCCTGTAATAGGTTAAAAAAAAAAAAAAACCCAAAAAACCAAACCTCAATTGGCTCCTTGTTGGCTAGGAGATAAGGTTCAAACCTGGAAGCTAGGCATTTAGTCCCCTTTTCATCTTCACTGTCTTACAACCTTAGTATATTTTGATTCCAGATACTCCGACTTACACTTTTTTTCTTTTCCTTTGTATCTCCAATGTTAACTCCTTTGAAACTCCCAACTCCCCTGGAGTTCTTTCCTCCCTTTGTGTTCCTTCCTCTAGCATCACCCAAGTAATTCTAATCACATTGTATTTGTTTTCATGCTTATTTCTCTCCTAAATCTTCAGTTTCTTGAGAGCAGGCCAGTGTGCTACTACTGCCCAGTAAGATGCTTGGAAAATAGTAGGAAGCAGTTTTGTTGGTTGAGAACTCTCAGCCGTTAAACAGATTGTTTTTCAGTATACAGTGTTTCTTCCAAAAAATCTGTTTTTTTTTTTTGTTTTTGTTTATTTGAGAGAGTGAGGGGGGATGAAGGGGCAGAGAGAGAATCTTATGCCAGCTCTGCCCTCAGGGTGGAGCCCCACAGGGCACTGGATCCCACAAAGCTGAGATCATGACCTGAGCTGAAACCAAGAGTTAGATGCTTAACTGAGCCACCCAAAAAGTTTTTAAGGAAAAAACCTTTTATCCCAGTTATTTGATTAGTTAGTATAGACTATACAGTAATTGACCTTTTTTTATTATTTATTTATTTATTTATTTATTTTTTTCAACGTTTATTTATTTTTGGGACAGAGAGAGACAGAGCATGAACGGGGGGGGGGGGGGCAGAGAGAGAGGGAGACACAGAATCGGAAACAGGCTCCAGGCTCTGAGCCATCACCCAGAGCCCGACGCAGGGCTCGAACTCCCGGACCGCGAGATCGTGACCTGGCTGAAGTCGGACGCTTAACCGACTGCGCCACCCAGGCGCCCCAGTAATTGACTTTTTAAGGCTTGTGTCACACCATGGAATATATTTCAGGCAACATTTTTTAAAACTTCTTAATGTTTGCTTATTTGAGAGAGAGACAGAGACTGTGCCAACAGGGCAAGGGTAGTGAGAGAGGGAGACACAGAATCTGAAGTAGGCTCCAGGTTCCGAGCTTTTTGCACAGAGCCCAATGTGGGGCTTGAACTCAGGAACCAGGGGATCATGATCTGAGCCAGTCGGATGCTTCACGGAGCCGCCCAGGCACCATTTATATAATGTTTTTAATGTAGACCGGCTCATACTAAACATATTATTACTTGTTTTCACCTATCCTCATCAGTAATCTAGATCTACCTCATTTTTTTTTTTACTAGTTTAATGCCATTATATCATACTTGCCTACCCACAAGTATGTATCAGAACTATTATTTTATGTTGGGATACCAATACCACCAGGGACACCTCTTCCAATCAAAATGGAACTTCTTGCCACACGAATAAAGAAACTATCCTGTTACCTCTGGAGTTTTTTCTTGCTTATTTATTTAGTTCTGGTTAGCCGGATTCCTTTAACTACTCCTTAACAACTGCCTCCAGTTATTGACCTTTGTTAGTTGGAGTTCCAAGTTCTTCTAGTCCAAATTACACAGGGCTTCTCTGCTCAAAATCTGTTCACTTTCTTTTGGATTAATAAACTCTTAAATGGAAATAACCCCTCAGAGTGCTCAGAGTGGTGTGAAACTTCATAACTTAAACTTTACCGTGAGTTACTTTAGCTTGACACTTGCCCTCAATACTCTGAAATGGTTTATATTGGTGGAGTTGGAATTGTGATTTCAAAAAAAGGCTAGGGAAGAATAATAGACCTGAAGTAGAGAACGTTATTATTGGAAGAAGTTAGCCCAGATTAGGCAGGAAGGCAGCAAACAGGGGACTTGGAATTTTCTGCCAAAGAAGCTCAGTGGCAACATCCTCCCATAGAACACAAGAGAATCCTCTTTGGTCCCTCAGGTTGCTAATACGAGACGTGGCTTCAGAATCATAGACTTGGGGTGCCCAGGTGGCTCTAGTCATTTGAGTGTCCAACTCTTGATTTTGGCTCAGGTCATGATCCCAGGGTTGTGAGATCAAGCCCTATGTCAGGCTCCGTGCTGAGCCTGGAGCCTGCTTAAGATTCATTCTCTCTCTCCTCCTGTTCCCCCTCCCCCCCGCCCCGGCTCACACTCTTTGTCTCTCAAATAAAGAAATAAAATAGACTTATGGTTAGATATATCCCTTACTCAAGACAGATTTTTGAACCAAAATTTAAAAAGGTTTTGGATCTGTTATTCAGACAGTTTTCATCATACAGAGCCTGCAAACATTTTTACTAAAATATTTTGGTTAGTAAGCATGGCTTTGAATTGTTTGGGAAAACTAGAGACTAAAGATCAGCTAAGAAATTAACTCCTTTTGTAGCTATCTCAGTGCCTTAATTCATTAAGAAAGTCTCTTTAGCAGTATTGTTCCTATATAATGTGATTCATATATTACTACTCGGTAAAATGGATAACCTTTTGAGTAAATTAAGTCTCCCCCTGCCCTCATGATCTGAGTTTGGAGTATTTGGATATTTGACATAATTTCTGCAGTCCTTTTTCAAAGTTAAGCTGGGTCTCTTGACTTCTGTTAGGATTTCTGCTAGATTTACTCAATTTGTAAAAGTTCCATATTTTTGCAAATTCACAAATCAACTTGTTGGCTACATTAATGGGAATGTGATTTAGATTCAGTGTAGCCTTATTAGTGATTTTAATCTTGGCATTTAAAAGTCACTTTTGAGAACATCTCTTTTGAAAGTTATAGCTAGCATTTATCTTTATTCAAATTTCAAAAATCACTTTTCCTCAGCTTTATTGAGATATAATTGGCGTGTTAAGTGAAATGAGTCAGAGACAAGTATTGTATGATATTACTTAATATGTGGGATCTAAAAAAAAATCACATTTTAAAAAACAAATTCATTCTCAATTTCTGGTTAGCAATTTAATTTCAAGTAGTTCATGGTTGTAAGATATGTAACATTCACTTAATTGTTCTGTGTGTTTTTCTTCAGATTCTACTCTGCTATTCAAGTAATGGCCATTATGATTCAGTGTACTCAAAACAATTTCAGTCAAGTGCAGCTGTTTGCCAGGGTATGTGAAAGCTTTACAAATGGTTAGGTGTGTTTCAGATGATTTTGTTTTCCCATCTTTAAATTGAGGGACCCACCGTAAGTAACTCTTCTAAGCTGTGTTGTTGGCACCTATTGAAATTGTATACTGGCTTATGGCTGTTTTCACATTGTCATAAAGAGATCTTACTTTGACAGTTGGAGTTTTGGCTTTTTTTCCTTTAGCTGTACTGTATGAAATTCTCTATAAAGATGTGTTTTTTGTGGATGAAGAAGAGTTGAAGACTGCAGTTGAATTGTTTCGAAGTGGTTCCAAAAAGAACAGAAACCATGCTCTGACTGGCAGCGAGGATGTCCATGTTGACTACAAGAGTTCAGCTTGTAATAGGTAATAAAGGGAAAGGGGGTGTCAACCTCAAGATCAACATCATCATTTGAAAGTGGAAGGGGCTTGACATACCCACACATATGTATGTGGAGATCCATTTTCTATTGGGGGAAGAGAAATTTTACCAAAAAGATATGTTGTATTTTGAGATGTTCAGGCTTCGGAGGTTTGATCCAAGTCAGAATCCTTTTTTTTTTTTTTTTTTTTTTAATTGCTAGAAGTGACTTTAGAACTATGTAACCCCATGGTTCTCAAATGGTGCTTGTTAGGAAGGCAGATTCTTGGGCCTAGTTTCACAAAATTTGAGGTGAGAGTGGGGCCAGGAATCTTCTTTTTTTTAACAAGTATATTCCAAATATTCTGATGTAGGTAAGCTGTGGACCATATTATGAGAAAAAGCTGATTGTAAACCAGCACTATCATTTTGTTAGTTGGTAAGTGAGATTCACAGTGGTTACTTGAAGTAGCACACATCCAGCTAGTAGAAAAGAATTTCTCAGACTGAGGGGAGTTTTAAGAGCCTTTGAGTGTCTGCCTTTGGTACTTGCTGGAAATATAGATTGTGGCCTCTGAGGAAACAGCTGGTGTGTCAGAGATAATAAAGTAGGTGTTGTCTTCTATTTCTTCTTGATTCCTACTTATGTGAAGGAAATTCATACAGGCTTGGTGCCAGTCAGGTGTCAACCTTGTCTTTTTGTCTTCATTGCAATTTTTTTTTGTAGAAGAGAGGTTTTTAAACTTACTTGGGAATGCAGGGAGTGGCACTCATGCATCAGGGTGAAAGTTGCTTCATTCTTCACTGATGATTTGTCCTAAGGATGTCCGGCTTTGGGCAATTATAGTAGTAAAAAAAAGCAAGATGTACTAGTTACCTATTGCTTCATGACAGTATTACTACAGATTTTGCAATTTAACACACTTACCTCACAGTTTATGTGGACTAGGAATCTGGGCACAGCTTAGCTGGGTCTTCTGCTTCGGGTCTCACAAGACTGCAATGAGGTTGTTGGCCAGGATTGAGTTCTTACCTGGAGTTTTGACCGACGAAGGATCCACTTTGACACTCACATGGTTCTTGGCAGCATTTAGTTCTTGAAGCTGTAGGACTGAGAAATGTGTTTTTTTGTTGTTGTTGTTTTGCTGGCTGTCAGCCTAAGGGAACCCTCACCTATTTGTCACATGTGGTTGGTGAACATGACTGCTTGCTTCCTTATAGTCAGCAAGGGACCAGCAATACAGGCACTACGTTCTTATGCAAAATAATAATGTACATCTTATCTATTAAGAAGCAAACTTGAGGTAGGGGAATCCTACATGGATGTGAACACCAGGAGGCAAAGATCATAGGGACCATCTTAAGAGATGGTGGTATGAAATATAGGAGATAGTCTGCCTAAGTATATTGTAGTACATCCTAATAAAAAGGAAGCATGAATGTAAATGTTGGGGTGAAAAACTATTTGCCTCATTTTTAGACCTTGAGCTAGTTTACCACTAGGTGGTGGTATAGTCATTAGACTTAAAACTCAGCTACTGCCTTTATATAAAGCTCTTTGTTCTAAATCTTTTCAATTAGGAGTGAAGAGTTGGGTGCCTGCTGCAATGTTGAAAATACACCAGAGGGGTGCAATCAAGGAACAGAAGAAGCAAAGGTTTGAAATTTTCTAGGCAAAAAATTCTCATAATCTTGGCTTGTAGCATCATAACTTAAAAGGCCTTAAAGTTAAGGTCAAGCAGTCCATTCTAGTTATATGCGGTGGGGGAGGAGTTCATGTTTTCCTTTGTGAAAGTTTTAATCTTAAAATGTAAAATGGGTGCTTAATGTTGTCTGAGTATTTATTCTTAATGGAATTGTATAGATTGTTTTCAAAGCAATCTCTGAACACTTTAGAATTTTCAGAAGCTGTTGTTTTCAAATTAAATATTACAAATCCAGTAATAGATACTTTGTGATGAATCTTATGGATGCTAAGGTTTTTCTCTGTCATTAAAGTATGTGATGCTTGCCCTATTCTGTTCAAAGGAAATAGGTAATAATCCTGTTTGAAGAAACAGGAGAAATTTTTACCGTCTTTATAGTCCTAAAATCAAGCAGACCTTTAGTTTGAGGCTAGCTCAATAGGGCAAATACTATTAAAATAATGTTTATTTATCCCCCAAGTAATGGGAATTTGGGAACAGTAACTATTGGGTATGGTGAAATTCTAGGAAAACAGAAGAAAAAGGAAATTCCTTTGAAAGTTGCAACAGATTTTGACCAAAATGAAATACAATTTTCAGGTGATTTTAGGGTATAAGAACACTTGCACCTCTCTGTGTATATCAATATGAGATTTATTGAATAGCCTGACTGAATCTTTAATCTTTGTGTTGCATTGATTTATGTGAGATATATCCTAAATTGTTGGCTGCTTTCAGTATTTCCCTTCTGCCATCTAAAACCTTTTAGATTATTTGCATATTGCTTCTTTAATCTCCTGATTTTTAAAATACGCAACAAAACTTACTGTGGCATTTAATTCTTTTTTTAATAAAGAAGGAAAGGGAGGCATATGTACATAGTTAAAAAAAAAAACAACTTTCTTTCTTCATAGAAGGAACTTTGAAGCTAAGGATGATGATTTTGTAGCATGATTATTTTTGTTTTAGTCTCCAGAGAGTCCATCAAAGATGCTCTTCCCGTATAAGGTGCTTAAAGCCCTGGATCCAGAAATCTATCGTAATGTAGAATTTGATGTTTGGTTGGACAGCAGAAAAGGTAATGAAATATTGACAGCATGCTTTTGAATCCTGACCTCCAGGGGAAAAAATTTGCAAATTATTTCTAATGAGATGTTTTTAATGTACTGTTATAAAGGACAGCCTCCTACTTCTTAGCTTACTTATTAATACATGATTTTAAATCGAGAAGAGGAAACATAGAAGTGGGGAAGGATCTTTTACAATACGATGTTTATCTGGGACTTTTAGTTTTGTAAAGACTGTGGAGATACCCTTTAGATAACTTTGAGTACCCAAAATATGTAACTGTAAATAAGCTTATCTTAGATTTAAAGTGTTAAAACTACTCACTGATAAATGAATAGGTCAGGTGTCCACAAACTGGCCTTTAGAACAAATCTTCCCTGCCACCTGTTCTTGTGTGGTCTGTGAGCTAAGAATGGTCTTTATATTTTTAAATGGCAGAAAAAATTGTAAAAGAACAGTGTATTTTGACACATGAAAATTATAGGAAATTCAATTGTCTATAAGTAGTTTTATGACCGAATTGAGTGGTTGTGACAGGGTCTGTATGACCCACAAAGCTTGAAATACTTACTCTTTATAGAGAAAGTTTGCCAACTGTTGAAATAGGTAATGGTTTATGACTCCCTATAAGAGAACTAAGTTATTCAAATTTGCCCTTAAAGTTCTGCCTTCAAGGTAGCCTTTTAATGTTTCATATTCAACTTCTTGAACCTTGGTGAACCTAGGTATAATTAGCAGTCTAACGATCTAGAATGAGGTGAAGACACAATAAGTTGTTAAAAATAATAAGATGCTTTGAAGAAACTATGTAGTGTTTGTTTGTTTTTCATTGAGGTGTGTTACTATCAAGTTGCTTCCATTGGTATAACTAAGATTACAGCCTCCTAATTTCCACCTTGTTTTATTGCACCAAACTATTTTGGCAGGTCTCCTTAAGTTAACCACAGAAATAACCTGTCAAGAGTAATGGAATGACCCTTTAGGACTCTTCCCCCACCAGTCCTGCCCCAGGTTTCAGCTTATAGTAGTAGCATTGTCAAAAACACTGGTAAATGTAAAGTAGAAAATTAAATGGTGTAAAACGGGAAAGGAACCAGTTCAGTTGAGCTTGAATCTTCATTTTCTTTTAATAGAACTTCAAAAAACTGATTACATGGAGTATGCTGGGAGACAGTACTATTTGGGAGACAAGTGTCAGGTTAGTTCGTCCTTTAAAAACTCAGTAATTTGGGGGCGCCTGGGTGGCTCAGTTGGTTAAGTGTTCAGGTCTTGATTTCAGCTCAAGTTATGATCTCATGGTTCATGAGATGGAGGTTCACGTCATCCTCTGCACTGACAGCACAGAACCTGGTTGGGATTCTCTCTCTCCTTCTTTTCCCTCCCCCTGCTCCTGCTCACTCACTCTCTCTAAATAAATAAGCATTAAAAAATTAGTTTTTCCAAGGTTGCAGTTTTAGTACAACAAAGCTCATTTACAAAATGCTAGAAAAAAATTTTTAATGGTTGTATTAAATTTTAATTACAAGCTTCTGTGAGATGATGTAAGGATCTTTTTTATCATGTGCCACATCTGTTGAGCCAGACTGGCTGGTAGTGTTTGTTAGCAACTGCTTTGATAAGTAGACACTGTACTCTGGGGGAGGAGTTGTATTTTTGTTTGTCAGAAGCCAGATCTGGCAAAAGACTTGAGATTAGATGTATCTTTACTGTCTCCTATTTTCTTTCAGGTTCGCTTGGAATCAGGTGGAAGATATTATAATGCTCATATTCAAGAAGTTGGAAATGAGAATAATTCCGTAACAGTCTTCATTGAAGAATTGGCAGAAAAGTAAGAATCCAATAGTTTGTTGTATTACTAAAATCTTTGGCTCTTGATGCCTTTTTGTAGTAGTAAATTGAGAATTGCCAGGATGCTAGTAAGAGATCCAGAGTTACATCTGGTACCAGCTTAAGATGACTTATCTCAGATTGTAAAAGCATATGCTGAAATATGAAATCTCAGTATACTTGTATATAAAAGTTTCCAAATCCCTAGGCTCTAGTCAACTTACCAGAAATACTAAATACAACAGAATTCTGGTATAAAACCATTCATACTAATTGGAAAGCTGGTTTGCTAAACAAGCTTCTGCCTGTACCAAGATAAGCTAGTCTGGTAATTCTCAGACTTTAACATGCCCCAGAATTACCTAGAGAGCTTGTTAAAACAGATTGATGAACTCCATTCCCAGGGTTTCTGGTTTCAGTATATCTGATGGGGCCCAAGAATTTGAACTTCTCAGTAATTTCCAGGTGATAACTAATGCTATTGGTCCACTTTGAGAACCATTTAACTTGATTAAGCTGCCCTTCTAACCAAAAACTCAGTAGCTTAAAACAAGTTCATTTCTTGTGTTCATTTAGCATTTCATAGTGTGTCAGAAAAGGGGATCCAGGCCATCAAAGGCTCTATCTAGACCCATTTCCATGATCATAGGGGAAAGAGGCGAACATGACAAATCACGTGGTGGTTCTTAAAGCATCTCCTTGTGTTTTATTGGCCAAAGTGGATTACATAGCTGAGCCCGAAGTCAATGGGATGGGAAACTATCATCCTTTTCCAAGGAAAGGCAACAAATATTTGTAGACTAGTCTGTCACAGTCTTTCCTCTGGAACGTGATATATGCTACAAATAGCTGTGAAATTGTACAAATTACTCTTAGGTTTTCTAACCTAAAAAGAAAACCTCACCAGGGTAGCAAGTGTGTCAACAAGTTTAAGTAGAAAATGCTTGAAATGAAGTGGATGGGTGAGGGTATGTATATCCAGTGAAAATTAAGTCTGTGTTGCAGCGGCTTTATGGTGGTATCTTTAATTTTAAGGCATGTTGTTCCACTGGCTAACTTAAAACCAGTTACCCAAGTCACACCTGTTCCTGCCTGGAGTGGTATGCCCAGTCGGAAAGGAAGAGGTTACCAGAAAATTTCCGGGGGCTATGTCCCAGAAATGGGTTTGTATACTGAAGGTTTTTATTCTTTACCCCTTCTTAAGATCTAACGGAAGTCTTGTTCTCAGGTAGAGTTCAGCATTACTGACATTTTGGTATGGAAAACTTTGCTGTGTGCAGCTGTCCTATGCATTGTAGGTTGCTTAGCATCTTTTGACTGTCTGCTAGATGCCAGTAGCATCTTTCCCACAGTTGCAACAACCAAAAATGTCTCCAGACATTGCCACATGGGTCTCAGGGTGGGGAGGGGCAAAATTGTCTGGTAGAGAACCACTGTTCAGGGGACTTTGTGCTAACAAGCTGGAGTAGATTTTAGACTCTAAAACTTGAAAGGGTTTCTCAGAGAACTAGGAAAACACCTCATAGAAGCAGACATTCTATTAGTAGCCATAATTTCTGGGAAAATAAGTAATGTAGGTGACTGAATGACTGTGTTTTGATGAGCAAAGCCACCTGAACTAAAGATAGTGTGGAGATGTCCATTGATAGGGGAAATTGCCTGCTGGTTTTGCCCTTCCAAATGGAAGATCTAGTACATCCTTAAAAAATACAGTCATTACCTTCCTGTATTTATTTGGTTTGTTCCCTTAAAAATTCTAGGCATTTGGGTGGGGGGGGGGGGAGATTGGATCTCTTGGTTTGGTTATGAAGCTTATTTCCTACTTTGTTTGCCTGAAAGCTATGTCAGAGATGGACATGAAGCAACGGAAGAAGATGTTCAAAAAAGTTAGAGGAAAAGAGGTTTATGTGACTATGGCTTACGGCAGGGGAGACGCCTTCCTCCCGCCCAGGCTTCAGCACAGCATGCATTATGGGCACGACCCTTCAGTGCACTATGCACAGACAGCTGCCAATGTCCTGTCTAATGAGCATTTCCATCCTCAACATCCACCTCAGAGACAGGGTCGGGGATATGGGATGCCCAGGTAAGGCTTAATTGACTTCAAGGTAGTGTACATCTCTGTTTAGGTATTGTGAACAATTCCTAGACAGAATTAAAGTAGAATTTAGAAATATCTTAATAGTTTAGCTTTCTTTTATAATCTTTGCTTAGTGGATGGAACTGATGTGTACTTAAAATTTTTTCAAATGAATTTATTGTATTCTCACTGAACAAATACGGAATGGTTGAAGAGATAAGCTGGAGCTATCAAGATGAGTGTCGTGGATATGGCACTGTATCCACTAATAATGGATAGGCCTAATACAAGTAGTGAGGGCAGAACAGCTCTTTCTATTGGGATATTTTTAGAAAAATGTGTTAATTCTACTTAAGTGCCGATAACGTGATAAATAATTCTATTTAAGTGCCAATTACTAGATAAACAGTTTTGTTTTCCTTTCCCTTCATTCTTAGGGATTCATCTCGCTTTATCAACAGGCATAACATGGAAGCCCCTAAAGTTGGTTTTTACCCTGGCCCAGGTAAAAGGTGTTGCCAGGGCTATGATAACTTCTCCTATAGATCTCGGTAAGTGAATTTTAAATGTTGAAAATCAGAAAATGGGCAAGTTGGGCTTCATTGCTGAGTGACAAATACATGGATTAATTTTTTTTTAGTGTCAGCATTGAGATGTTTGAACAGTTATTTAGAAATTTGGAATAAGTTACCATACCATATTTTAACTTTTTTCCCCTTTTCTCTGAACTACTTAATACTTAAGTTCCTTTAGACGTAGTCACCGCCAGATGCATTGCATGAACAAGGAGTGCCAGTATAGCTTTGCCCCAGAGAATGGACAGATGCCCAGGGGTGTAGAAGAAACCATTACCTTTTATGAAGTTGAGGAAGGGGATGAGACTGCTTATCCAACTTTACCTGTAAGTAGGTCAAAGCTTTAATCAAAAAGCTGTTTACTTTTTCTCTTATTTTTTTTTTTTTAAGTAAAGGCAGTGTGGATATATTTTAGCTCTTTGAACAAACTGCAAATAAAACACTTATGGAAACCTTGAGCTTTTATCTTAGAGCTTTTAAAGATGGGAGAGGAGAACTTTTAAAGCTATTTTTAGAGAAAAGGAGTAGAGGTGGACAAATACACTTGCCTTATGGGCTAATATTTTCTGTTTTCTTGATAATTTTCTCACATATTTTGATTCTAAAGTACATTAAAATACAGCTTTTTTTGATGAACTGTGTGTCTTTGGTACAGAGTCATGGAGGGCCCTCCACACTGGTTCCTGCTGCTTCGCGATACTGTGTTGCAAGGCGAGGACATAGCTCAGGCAAACAGACCTTGAACTCAGAAGGGGCCAGTGGCCAGAGTCACAATGGTGAGTCAGTTACAGTTAAATGTCTCTTTAAAAGAGGATTCTTGTGGCATTAGTCATCAGGGCTGTGAAACCATCAGGTTTTGGTTTTGGGGTCTCACACTGTTCCAGTAGGTCATTTTGAATGAGTTCTCAGTTCTTGTCTCAGAGCTTTGCTAGGATTTTGAAGATGTCTTGGTCTTTCTCAGAAGGCCAGACATCTATTTCTATAGGCCACCACATTGTTATAACTTATTTTCAGCTCTCTGCATAGGTCTTTTAGTGAGTTTTGATTTGGTGGGATTTTGGTATAGGAAACATCTGTTCCTTATGAGCAAGGCACTTCTTCTCTTACGGTGAAGACCATTTGTTTGTATATTTTAGGCTTTTCTGTGACTAGCTTCTATTGTACAAAACTGCTATAAAACAGTCTTTGCCCGAAGAAGTCTACTTGACTTAGAACTTTACTATTCATTGTATCCTCTTGGTCATCTACTGTACTAAGTATATTTATAATTTAATCTATTTAACTGTATCCCTCAAAGGAATTTGGTACCCTTGTTTGTTATATGAGGAAATTGAGGCTCAGAGGGTAAATGACCTGGCCAAAGTCGTACCTTTAGTAAGTGACAGAGATTTAACTTTTTTATAACTGCTTTATTTAGATATAATCTACATAGCATATAATTCACCTGTTTAAAAAGTGTGCAGTTCAGTGATTTTAGTATAGTCACAGCGGTGAATGACCAACACCACAATCAACTTTAGAACATTTTGTCACCCCAAGAAAGAAATCCTGTACTAATTAGCCGCTCCCCATTTTCTGTACCAACCTCCCTTCCCCCCCCAGCCCGAGGCAACCACGAATCTGTTTTCTGTCTCAAAGGATTTGCTTATTCTGGACATTTCATACAAGTGTAATCATGCAATATATAGTCTTTTGAGATTGGCAGAGATCACTTTTGAATTTGGGTTTGTCTGACACTAAAGCCTATATGTATGTTCTTAACAGTTGTTAGGGTGTCTTTCACTATGGGGTGTGCTTATTTTTGCCATTTTATCATAAAATGATCCGTAAGCGACAATTCTACTCAAACAATTCTGGAGGAATTGGGTGGATTAAGGCAGTGTGAGGCAGTCTCAGTGACTTGACTTAGCAGTCAAGTTCTTTATTTTCTTGTATGTTCTTCTTTCTACTACTGATGTAGAAGAAAAAAGGTATTTCTGGGAATTTAATGAGGACAAAACATCTAGCACAAGAATGATCTGTGAAGACTTTGTCCCCATGCATGTGCATGCATGTGCTTAAGGGTGTATGTTCTCTGCTCTTCTACTCAGCATGACCCTTTTGTCTTTTCCCTTTAGCTTGGTGGGTACCTTCAGATATACTGCTCACCTGTAGTGGCATATTCAGAGTAATCAAATCTTTATTCCCACTGTAAATCTTGCTGTCTGGAGTGGTTGCATGTATGTGTTTGATAAGTGACATGTTTAAGAATCAAATCCAGTTTTGACCTGTGGGGTTTTATTTGGTGGAAAACTGTCCAATTGATGATTAATTTTCTCTGCATTTCAATGGTATTGTAGTCTTAAAGCAAAATACTTTAGTTCACTGAGCCATCCTCTGAGAACAAACCAACTTTAAAAGTATTATTTACTTAAAACAGCCTGAGAAACAGATGAGGCATGATACACCCCTTTAATGTCTACTTAAGCAAACTATGGGTCATACTTAGTACTTTACAGACACCATTTACTATATATATTAAGCACCGTGTTCTGTTCTTTTCACCCCCTATGAGCTGGGTACTGTTACCCCTGTTTTATAGTGCAGAAATTGATGCACTATAACCCACTTAAAGTGATGTTAAGTTCTATAAGTTAGTCAGGATTCAAATCTAGACAGCCCTAACTCCAGAGCCAGTGAATTTAATCATCGTACTCTACTGCTTGACTGGAAAGATTGGATACAGCTCTGGGTTTTTCACCTCTGCCTGAACTCTTAAGAACTAAGGAAATTTTCAGAGGAGGAATTTGTCCTGTTTACTGTCAATCCCTGGCTTCTATATATCTGTTAACTGGTATGAAAGATCAAATCACCTGTTTCAAGGACATAGACATTTTAGTTTTGAATATATATCCATAAAACTTGAGAAAAAGCAAGTGCTGGCCATCTGGCTCTGCTGAGCTGAAAAGCCCTACATAAATACTTCTTCTGTCTTTTTTTATAGGGAGATATCATGAAGATTATATTTATCCTTCAGGTCAGTGAGATCTAGATATACTCTGACATTCTTCATTGTTTATACAATTTTAAATTGTAAAATAATGCTCATGTTTTACTTTACTTTGGCTATATTCTCTAGAACCAGACTATGAAACTTCAGGTGTTTATTGCACAACTGAATCTACAGCAAACTTGGTAGGTATTTCATAATAATGGCAAGCACTTCTGTCTCCTGTGTACTAGGGCACTGTTCTCAGAGCTATATATAGAAATATATTTAAATCAGAACAACCCTATGAGGTAGGGTTTCACTCCCATTTTGTAGATGAAGAAATTAAGACCCTGGTGTTAAAGTATTTAGAGATCGTCCTAATGTGTTGATATAAGAGGAAATTCGGACACTGGCAGTGATAATTTTTTTTAGGGGATTTTATTATGATTTTTCAGTAAGAGTGGGCCACAAGTCTTAGTAACTTCACATAACAAAAGTTTGTTTCTTGGTTCTGCTTCACGTCCACTGGAGGTCTACAGGAGGGCTCTGCTCAGGGACTTGGGCTGATAGAAGCTCCATTAAAAGGGTAGTGAATGATGCACTGGCTCATAACAGCCTCCACCTGGAGATGACACATGTCACTTACTTTTTCATCTGCCAGAGCATGCTCCACTGAAGAGTCTAATTTCTATGTGCCTGAAAGTCAAAAAGTTTGAAATATTTAACAGCACTAAGGACCACAACATTCAACTCAAACTCCCTCCCACAGGCAGATTACTTGCTTCCACCTCAAGGGAGGCAATCTAGAAATCTTATTCAGTGTAATTAAACTCAGAGCCCAAGGTTTCTGGGAAATGTGTAGTGTTCTCTGAATTGGGTCCAGATGTGGCTCATCTTCATTTGGAGGCCTAAAACCAAAGATACAAAGTTATTTCATCCCTACGCACCCAATTTACAGTGGTGGAGCCGACTGAAGAATGGCAGTAAAAATTCCCATTCAGAAAGAGGGGAAAATGGGAGAAACACAGTTCATGGCCTGTAGGTGACATCCTGGACAGGCAACCTAGACATGGGGACTCTTCCCTGGAGAGGCTCTCTGATTCATTGCTTTCTGGGGCTCTTGGTTGCTCCCAGGCCCTTCTTTCCTTGGCCATATTTGAAGTAGGCATTGGAGAATAGTCCTTCTTGGCAGCTGAGGAGCTTTCTCAGCCTGCTTCTCATTCAAAGAAAATTGGAGCCCAAGGCTTGTTTTATCTCAGTTGGATGGTTTTAGTTCTCATAGTGTCTTTGGCTGTGTGATTAATTTATTATGCTGCTTCTCTGTTTGATTCCTATTAGTTTTATATGCCGGTAGCCATACTGACATTTCTTGTTCTATAGATATACTACTTAGATTTGCTATAATTTGCTTTCTTATTCCTCTCTGTCTCTCTCTCTACTTGATTGCAAGTACCTGGGCTTCTCAGGGATGGAGGAACCATACTTTTAGAGGCTTTTCTGTGAGCCATTTTGTCCAAGAGCAAGGATTCAATGGATATTGCATCCTTAGTTGGACACATGCTTTGAGATATCTTAATGTAGTCAGATTTTAACAGTGATTTTTGAGTTCTGCTTCAAAGCCAAGTTTTAACTGCTCTTCGTTGTCCAAAGCACTTAATCAATTTTATATTTTACAGTTTGGGGTTGAAGCAGTTACCTCTTCAACCCTGTAAGTCTCTGTATTCAAGGATTCTCTATTCCGTTTCATTCCTGCCTACAAACTACTTTTTCTATACACACCTGTCTTAATATAGGTTGCTAAACTCTGCCAACAGTAATCAAAACACAAAACGAACATTGTTTTCCAAACCTCCCCTAGGAGCTACAAGCTCATAATCTCCTTTTCAAGTGACATTTTTGTTACAGTAGCACCCTACTTCTAATTACCAAAATACCATTTCAGTACAGCTAAGTTATGCTACAGTAACACTCCCCCCCCCCCCCCCCAAACCTTAGTGGTTTAACACAGGACAGTTGTTCTTGCTAATCCTGTGTCTAGTGTAGGTTGGTAGCAGGCTTTTGTTTGTCATAGTCACTTAGGGGACCCAGACTAATGGACATGGGCTTTCACAGGACTTTGGAGAACTAAATAAGGTAATTGAACACTGGCTTTTAATACTTCTGCTCGTATTTCATTGACCAGATATATCACATGGCCACACCTAACTTTAGATGGGGCCAGGAAGAACAGCTGACCATGTACCCTGAAGGAGAACTGGGATATTTTTAAGAACTTGTTCTCTAGAATAGAGAACTTTGTTCTCTAACTATGGCAAATCTTAATTTCACATACTGAATTTTTGTTTTCACTGTTCAGGTGATACATTTTAGGAATGAAGAAAACTATGATATGTGATTCTCTTCCCCTTATTTCTCCTTCCCTTTCCTTGTCCCTTCTAGAGGAATAGTTTTTCCCCCCACTCTGCCATTATTATTCTCCTCGTCGGCTTTTTATGCCATTTCTTTAAATAGCCACCCTAGTGATTTCACTCCAGTGAAAAAGCAAGCAAAAATCTCACCATCCAGTTTGACAAGAGTAGATACTTAATTTCTTTCTGTCCCTTTATCATTTGTCACATGTTCCTTTTTGTTCTGAATTTCCATTATCATACATCCCGGGTAACTTTCAGTCCCTTCAGGATGTGCTCCACTCCCACACCCCAGTCACCAACGCTGTAGCAAGTTTTTAAGTAATTTTTATCACAGCATGCTGTGGGGAGAGGTTCAGCGCAGGACTTAAAGATGTCCAGGCTTTAGAGCCTTGTAACAAAACTGTGAACATTTATTGAAACTTCTTATTTCTGTGCCCAACTCTCAACTGAATCCTTCTGTAGAATTCACCCTGGGCTTTCTGAGCCAAAGCCAAAGTTTGCTTTTTGGCAGGTGCGTTGGGTGTACTTGAGCACAAACTTTAGAAATGTGCAGTCTTAGATCCACGTTAACTTGGGCTCATCTTTGTCACAGTGTGGTTCCTCTTGTTTTCTGCGATTACTTCCCTTGATTCCCTCTATGTTACTTTCATTATTAAACCAATTTCTGCTGCTAGGTTTTTTGTTTTTGTTGTGATGACTGTTTGTCCTGCTTAGCTCTGAGCCTTTTAAAATCTTTTTTACTTTCACAAAGAGGGTCTTGAACCAGAGGGGAGTGGTTACTTGGAGTATACTCACTCCATCCTGCTTAGATAGGATACAGCTGAATAACCAGATATCCACCCTTGTACCAAGCTGCATCTTTATTTGGAATACTTTCTTTTAGCAACACTGTTCTTGGTCCTACTGATTTCGAAGCTTTTAAGGCAACAAAGGCCACTGAGAAATGTTTAAATTACAGTCCTCTATTACATTTTAGTACCTACATTGGACTAGAATTGGATATGATCAGGATCTCTGTAGATAGGAAATAGCACAATCACCTGAATCAGGCACTACAGTGATACCTTTTGGAATGTTCTCTTAGTAGTTGCTTCCAAATCTGAATCCTTTCAGGACAGAGCACTTTTCACCTAATTTAAGAAGTTATTGAAATAAAGCAGATCTTTTATCGATGTACTATTTGGTTTCTTGATTCACCTTATTTAACTATACTTCTGTATTCATTAAAGTCTCTTCAGGACAGAAGACCATGTTCTATGTCTCCTCAGGACACAGTTACCTCATACAACTATCCCCAGAAGGTAATCTTCATAGTGTTCTCAAACAATCAGTTGGGGGGAAATGACTTTTTTCCTTTTTGTTCTCCTTGCCCTTCATCTTATTTAAAAAACCTTTTTTAATGTTTGTTTATTTTTGAGAGAGAGAGTGAGTGTGAGTAGGGGAGAGGGGCAGAGAGAGAGAGACAGAATCCGAAGCAGGCTCCAGGCTCTGAGCTGTCAGCACAGAGCCCAGTGCGGGGTTTGAACCCACGAACCATGAGGTCATGACCTGAACCGAGGTTGGATGCTTAACCCACTGAGCCACCCAGGCTCCCCTAAAAGAAGTTGTTTATATATATATCCTTATCTTAACTATTATTGTACTTTGTGGTGCCTGGCACAGTGCTTAGTAAATTCATTCAACAAATTGATAATCTCCTGTGTTCTAGACACATTCTGTGTGTTGACGTTTGACTACTCATAGTCTCTTTATTCCGAACCTCTTATATAATAAGCAAATTAATATGAATTCGCTGTCCATTTGGTCATTTGCTGAAACTTAAATGTAAAGAATACAGACTTGGCATCAAAAAGGTAGCTGAAACCATAGGAGTGAATAAGATCATCCTGGGAAAAGGAAGAGATTGAGAAGAGCATCCAGAACAGAGCCTGTAGATCACCAAATTTTAGCAGATAGGTAGAGAAGGAATAGCCAAGGAGGGGGTGGGGAGAGGAGAGTGTATTATTCTGGGAGCCCTAGTAAGAGAATGTTTCAAGGAGCAGTCAAGTGTAAGTTGCTGCCAAAAGGTCAGGCAACACAAGGACTAGCAAGATTCTACTAGGATATGTTGCGATGAAGACCACTGGTGACTTTGAATTCGGTTTCTGAGGACCAGAACGGGTAGCAGACACACAGCGATGAGTGGTAAGAAAATGGAGACTGCATTGAGAACAGTGTGTTCAAGAAGGGTCTGTTGTTATTTGTTGAGCATATCTCTGTGCACAGCACTGTATTGAGTGTTGTGGCCTAATCAGACAAATCAATTGCAGTCACATGAAGCTTACACGCAAAAAAGCAAAGTACCTTTTCTATTAAAAAAAATTAAAAACAAAGTGCATTAGCATGGGGGAAATGGACACAAATGTAAAAATAAATGTAACAGTATCTGGATAACACGTAGGAAATGCAGAGGTTACCTGTTTGGGGAGAGGGGAACTAGGCAGATGGAGGATAGGGGTTGGAAGGAAACATCCCATTGTATATAATTTCATACTTGATTTTTGAATCTTATTAATGTATCACCTTTTCAGAAAAATAATAAATTAAAAATTTACAAATCTTAAAGGTAATTGTGGTCTCCTAAAAGAAATAATCTTATTTATATAGGGTTTACATAAAGATTAATTTCTCAGTGTTGTCGTTATCAAAATACACTGTATCCTGAAATAGAGGATAAGAAAAGAGCCTCCTGGTGTTTGAGAAATCCCTAAACTTTAAAACTGTTTTTTTTTTTAATGTTTATTCATTTCTGAGACAGAGACAGAGCATGAGTGAGGGAGGGGCAGAGAGAGAGGGAGACACAGAATCAGAACCAGGCTCCAGGCTCTGAGCTGTCAGCACAGAGCCCGACGCGGGGCTCGAACTCACAAACCATGAGATCACAACCTGAGCCAAAGTCGGTCTCTCAACCAACTGAGCCACCCAGGCGCCCCTAAACTTTAAAACTTTTTTCTACACTTACAGGTGATGGCAAATTCTGCAGCAGGTGCAGCTTCCTGTGCCAATAATGTTCCAGCTCCAGTCTTACCTAGCTGTGCGGCAGCTAATGAAGCTAGTAGTACCGCTTCAGCCTCCTCACAGAATGCTGTACCGCCTCTACTCGTGTCTCCATCTATGCAAGGCAGGCCCGGTAGGTTGTTAGTGGTTGCTGACTTGGGGAAACCTCTTTTCCTATTCGTGAACACGCATAGAATGACAATTATAGTGATTAGATAGGGCTACTTTAATTTCTAGTATTAAATTAGTTTAACCTACTTAATAACGTATGTTCTATAGTTGAGGAATCCTTGAAATTTGAGAGCCAGGATTTCAATATTTATCTTGGCTTTGATACGATTTTGTAGGTGGAAACTTTGAGGACTTTACTAATTTCTTAAACTTTCAGTTTTACTATACAGGAATGAAAGTAGAGGTGTTTCATACTTCACAGAATTCCTGAAAAGTTTGCTGTGAAATATATTTTTATATAATCATTTTCTCATGAAAGAATATAGGCTCTAGAATTTAAGAAATTTAGGTTAGATTCTTGGTTTTGCAACTCACTAGCTATGTAATTTTGGACAAGTTATCGAGCCTTTTCGTAGCTTGGGGGTACTGATAGTACCAATTTATGAAGTGGTTGTGAAATTCTAATGAGTTAATACAATTTAATGCTCTCAGAATTCTGAGAAGGTGGTGGCAAAAACAGGATAGCTATTTAATCTGAGGCTTCAAATTAAAACGGAAATAGCAAAACCAAAACCCGTGGACAACATTTATAATAAAATTAGGTGACAAGGTATCCCCACACACCCCAAAACTTAAGCAGGTAGAACAAACCACCAGTCCCAGGACTGCATGCTACCAGTTTCTGTGTGGGAGCAAGAAGATGGAAGGAAGCATCGGGGATGTTGTCTGATGGACCTGGGAACAGGAGAACCCCAAAAGCTAAAAAGAATTCACTGGAAAGTGGGGCAGCCAATTCGGAAGGAGCACCTAAGACTGGGAAGGGATTTGACCTCCCTAGGTGAGTGCTTTGGGTACATGGTAAAGGAAATGAAGGGCTTGGAGCAATCTGGCCCCTAAGAACTCTCAAAACTGACCTGCCAGGGCTCCCTTTTAAGATAGTACTCCTCACTGGGGAGAAACTGCTGGGAGTGAAATCAGAATTGATCAGGACAGGGAAAAGAGCCTATCCAGACTGAAGCTGAGAACAGAGGCAAGGAATCCTAGAAAGCAGTCCTGGGTTTGAACACTACCAAAAACCAGAACGATCCTGTGTCCACCTCATTCTAAAGTTCGTGAAAAATAATTTCACGTAATGAAGCAGTAAGGTCAAATCCTATACTAAGATGTTTTAAGAACAAAAAAGAATAACCTGTGTATAGGCAGTAAAAACATGTCAAGAAATGTGCTCACTAATGCAACTAAACAAACACCTATTTCAGAATGAGCTAAAGATCAGATAATCTCAAACATTAGAGTATAACTAACTGGAATTAGAATAAAAACTTAAAAAAAATAACCAATCAGAATTAAAAAAATTCAAATTAGGTGACAACACAGGAAAGCATTAGAAATGGCAGAAAGTCATTTCAGTACTGAAGACTGAACTATAAAGGACACGATCAGGTATATACAAAGATGATGCTTTATTTTTTTGTAATTTTTTTCAATGTTTTAATTTATTTTTGAGAGCGAGAGACAGAGCATGAACAGGGGAGGGGCAGAGAGGGAGAGACAGAATCCAAAGCAGGCTCCAGATTCAGCTGTCAGCACAGAGTCCGACGTGGGGCTCATCACGGGCTGTGAGATCATGACCTGAGCCAAAATTGGATGCTTAACCAACTGAGCCTCCCAGGCGCCCCCCCGATGACACTTTAAAAGAAAGATGGAAGAAGGGGAGGGGGAATTGAAAATGAAGAAAAGGAAGATAAAGATTCAAAAGTGACATGTTAAACATTAGGCAAAGTAGATCAGTGATAGAAGTCTCTGAAGAAGAAAACCAAAGTAAGGGAAAAGAACAAATACTGAAAACTATAATTCAGAAAACTTTTCCTGAAATTAAAAATCTTTAAAACTATATACTGAAGCAACACTCTGTATATTTGAGAATAATGACTCAAAACAGCCTACCAAGGTATTCTAGTAAAATGAGTGGTCTTTAAAGAGAAAGTCCTTTGTCCAGATAAAAGAGTCTATGGAATATAAAAGAAGTAAAATATAAGCATCAAACTTTCACAGAAGTGCTTCATGCTAGAAGAAAATGGAGTAACATTTAAAATAAGCAACGTATAAACCAAAGGTTTTATGTGCAACCAAACTTAATTTAGAAGAGAGTAAGAATTCAGAGGATATTATTTGCATGAGCCCTTCCTGAACAATCTACTAAAGCTATGCTGTCAACCAGGATAATTACTGGCCACATGTAAAAATTTTAAGTTTTAGTTAATTGCAATTAAATAAATCTTCAGTTCCTCACTTGCACCAACCACATGCCAAGTGCTCAAAGCCACATGTGGCCAGTGGCTAGCGTATTGGACAGCAGAGATCCAGAATATTTCTACCATCACTGAAAGTTGTATTAGATGGACTTCAGTGTGCCAGAGGAGTTGACTTTTAGACTACCAAAACAAGTTAAGGATATCAACAGTAAGACCTGATGGGAAGTATTAAATGTATAATTACCTAAAGAATGAAGACAAAATGAGGGCTAAGAGGTAGACAGTCGACTATGGAATAGTGATAACCTTATGTTTGGACAAGGCAGATACTGTATACCTACTTTTTAAAGTTTTTTGTTAGTGTTTATTTTTGAGAGAGAAGGAGAGTGTGTGCGCGCAAGAGGTAGGTAGGAGCAGAGGAGAGAGGGAGACACAGAATCCAAAGCAGGCTCCAGGCTCTGAGCTGTCAGCACAGAGCCTGACGCAGGGCTTGAACTCAAGAACAGCAAGATCATGACCTAAACGAAGTCCGACTTAACTCCTTAACCGACTGAGCCACCCAGGCACTGCTTATATCATTATTTTTATTTAAAAAAATTTTTTTATGGGGCGCCTGGGTGGCGCAGTCGGTTAAGCGTCCGACTTCAGCCAGGTCACGATCTCGCGGCCGTGAGTTCGAGCCCCGCGTCAGGCTCTGGGCTGATGGCTCAGAGCCTGGAGCCTGTTTCCGATTCTGTGTCTCCCTCTCTCTCTGCCCCTCCCCCGTTCATGCTCTGTCTCTCTCTGTCCCAAAAATAAAATAAACGTTGAAAAAAAAAATTAAAAAAAATTTTTTTAATAATTTATTTCTGAGAGAGAAAAAAAATATGTGACCGTGGGAGGGGCAGAGAGAGACACAGAATCCGAAGCAGGCTCCATGTTCCAAGCTGTCGGCACAGGGCCCCACACAGGACTCCCAACTCCCGGGACTCCCAACTCCTGAACCGTGAGATCTGACCTGAGCCAAAGTCGGATGCTTACCGACTGAGCCACCCAGCATCCCTATAGCTGTTTTTAAGAATAGAATTGACAGACCATCTGCCAAGCATTTTTAATACTCAATAATTACATCAGGTTCTTTTATTTAGATAATCAGATTCTTATTCTGAGGCTGTAATGTCAACTAAAATGAGTAAGTGTGGGATATTTTAATTTTACCCCTTGTGTCCTTGCAAACCAGGAGTCTCAGTATGGAAGGAAGGTAATATGGATATAATAAGGCTAAAGAAAAGCTTTTATGGTGTCCAATTTGAATTGGAAGTATCGATATAACTTCAGGTATTTTATCTTTAGATATATGTGTATATATTTACCAGCTCTGTCCATTGAAAGGGCCCAGAAACAATATTTTTAGCACTGATTTTGTGGTCTTGAAATGTCATTTCTCACTTAAAAAAAAAAACAAAAAAACAGAGTTTTGTGGAGAAATGGCTGCTGATTCCAGGTCTGGGTGGGAAATGTTCAAGATGAGCCTTTATCGTTTCGTCATGCCTGATAGCAAAGAAGCTACCAGAGTACTAGGGCCATGTCAGAAAGCACTCAGAAGCCATCTTAAAGAGGTTCTCAACTGACCAAAGACATAACAATTTGGGCCTCAACAGTGATAATCGAAGCAGACTGGAACAGACCAAATATGTTAAATTTAAAAGTTCTTAATGATATTTTAAAAATTGGTCACCTTAGGGTGGTGAGAAACCAGTTCATTTTCTTAAAAACTGGAAAATAAAGTGAAAGAATCACGTGCTTATCATGCCTACCTTCTATGAACTGTACCACCGGGTAACCAAATAGTAGATAAGGAGAATTGTTCTTACGTATTAGTATTCTAACTAATCAGTGAAGATAATCATTTTGCATTCCTTACTGAATGAGTGTTAAACAGAAGTAGCTATGAAGGTTGCAGAAATATTACCTATAGATGTGCCAAAGGAATCAATCCTGAGTCTGATCCAGTCTCCTGGATCTAGCTGCCTGTTTGCAGGAAATACAGAGGAACATGTTGAAACATACCATCACTATATAATCGGGAAAATCCAGACTCTGGGAAACTCAACAGGTCACAGGTCCCAGATTCTTCAAAAGAAAAACTGAAAGGAAATGACAGGGATGGAGAAAGGATCAATAGATTCAATTTAAAGAGATTCAGGATATCAGCTTTAAAAAACCAGGAATACACATTTGGGTGACAAAATTCCTAGAACCATGAAGGAATGATTACTGTGAAAAGGTAAATGGTTAAAATATGGTGGGGAGAGAGGTTTATGATTGGGGTGGGGCACACAGAAGTTTTCTGGAGTGGCTGGCAAAGTCTTATTTCTTGATCTAGATAGTATCCACCTTAAATACTTCGTTTTGATTTGTTTTCTGTATCCAATAGTTTAAAAATTAAGTACTTAACTAGCACAGTGCCTACAACAAAAACATTCAATATATGATACTGATGACCAGAGAAATTTTTCACTGAAAATGTCAAATGTAGACCCCGGTTTTACCATGTGCCAATTGCAAGGAAAAACATTGGGTGCTGAGCTTAAAAAAAAACCAAGTGACTGATGAATCAAGCATTGGAATGCCTCATGTATGCACAGTTTATTCAAAGCTTACCATTTTTAAAATGCCAGATTTGTGTTCTTTGTTGACGTTCCTAAAAATGTGTGCTACCTTCATATATTTTTTTTGTTCTTTGAGTCACTTCTCAACCTCAGTTATAACTCTACTAGGTCTTGGCTGCTTTTTAATTGCTCTTTAACATTCCGTTCACTCCTCTAGATGAATCAACTCATGTTTCCCATTGTGTTATTCATGTGTCTCCGTGGCAGCCCCACCCCATCCTCCATTGTGAAGTCACTTATCTGCCAACCAGTTAGATGCCATGATTGCCTTTAGTATGAATCTCCTCATAGGCATTAAATACTGCTGAGTTTTGTTACTGTCCCCAAGGTTTTTGTCAGGGCCAGGACTATTGACTCATTTTCCCTGGGTGCACAATTTAAGGGAATGCCAAAAAATCACAGTAATCAAGGTAAATAATACTTAAATGTATTTTTTAATGTTTATTTTTGAGATAAGGAGAGACAGTGTGAGCAGGGGAGGGGCAGAGAGTGAGAGGGAGACACAGAATCTGAAGCAGGCTCCAGGCTCTGAGCTGTCAGCTCAGAGGATGAATTGAGTAAGGCACTCATTCTTGGGATCATGCAAATGCAGGCTTAGATCCTATCTTTATTTAGAATTTTGATATTTTACTAATTATGAATATTTTTGGCATTAATTTGGTGGCCCCTTAAATTTTGCACCTCACTACACCCAAGTCCCTACCCTTGGACGTATAGAGAAGTTGAGTCTTACTGTGTGTATTCATATTCTGAGATGTCCTGAAACAGACTGTACATTCATGGACAGGGGAAATAAGCATTTTGAATGCACTACATTTGTTTCCATTAATGTGTTTTAAGTTTATTTTTAGAGAGTGTACATGCATGCAGGGTGGGGCGGTCAGAGAGAGAGGAAGAGAGAGAATCCCAACCAGGCTCTGTGCTGTCAGTGTGGAGCGTGATACGGGACTGGATCCCATGAACTGGGAGATCATGACCTGAGCTGAAATTAGGAGTCAGACACTTAGCTGACTGAGCCACCCAGGCACCCCTCCATTAATATTTTAGGGAGGTTTGTTTGCATTGTTTTGGAGCTATCCCTTAAATCTTACCTGTTAAACCTATAAAGCCCTTTCAAGTCTGCAAATGAGATGCTCGTGTGTCTCCAGAGCAGTTGGAAATTCTAAAAGCTTTTTCTTAGGGAGCATATTACACAATGCAGTTCCAGGGAAGGTGAGTTCAGATAAAGTAACCTCCAGATTTCTTCTGCATTGGATTGTTTCAGGTCTGTGAGAACGAACTTAGCTATCTCTGTGTCTGGTAGTTGGTTTTTACCTAGTGATCATAGTCACATTCTGGTATCTTTAGCTAATTGCTAATTTACTTTTTAAGAAATGGTGTGATTTGAGTGCTAGTTTAAAAGGAATATAAGCAGAGCTTTGTTGAAGAAGCCATTGTTTTATAGAAAACAAATTCGTAAAGCCTTTAGAATATTTGGAGTTACTCTAAAAATTAAATGTGTCTTCCAAAACTGTGAAAGTGGAGATTTCTACATACATGATAAAACTAAAAACAGTTGAGCAAGTTTCAAAATTTTACTGTTTAATTTAGATCCAGTAAGAATTCTTTTTTGGTGCCCAGCTCTGAGTTTTGACAATGTATAGAGTTGTATAACCACCACTACAATCAAGAGAGAACAGTTTCATCCAAAGAGTTGTTTATCCAACTTTTTTTTAAATGTTTGTTTATTTTTGAGATAGAGAGCAAGAGCACAAGCAGGGGAGGGACAGAGAGAGATGGAGACAGGATTGGAAGCAGCCTCCGCACTGATAGCAGACAGCCTGATGCGGGCTCGAACTCACAGCTGTGAGATCATGACCTAAGCCGAAGTTGAAACCTTAACCGACTGAGCCACCCAGGCGCCCCATGAATACTGTTTTTAAACTATAACAATAGGTATAGAAACTTAAAGCAATATGATATTTCATCTAGCCTGTTTTAGATTCTGTGCTTACAAATGGAACTGGCATGATTTAGAATGCCCTATGTTCCAATGATGCTACCAAGTAGAAACCTTCAAGGATTACTTAAATCTGTAATCTGTGTAATTTAGTCTCTTACTAGCTTCTACATCTTGTGATTTGACTAAGGATGGCAGATGGCTGAAAACATCCTTAACTTTGTTTGTATTAAGCTAAGTAAAAATTTTGCTTTAATGATATTTCATTTTTGTACCTGTTAGCTGATGTTTTTTTAAAAAGTCTTGCTGGTGAAAACTCTGCAATTTCCAGATTGTTTTTCTTTTAATTTCAAGTAATTACCTGAACTCAAAATAACCTGTAATGAACTCCCAGTTTTCAACTGGCATGTCTAAGAAGGTGGGCAATTTATCTTCCAAGTTTTTGTTTTTAAGTCAAACCATAAGAATTGGAATCTTTTGACCATACTGGAGACACAAAAGAAGTAGATGAACTACTGCTGATAAGGTGTTACAGGTGTGCATTCCTACTTTTTCTTTTTTAGTGATTGCTTCGCCATCCTATCCATATCTTTGTCCTCCTATTCCTGCTGCTGCTGCTGCTGCCGCCGCCACTGCTGCTCCTTTACCTCCTCCACCTCTTGAGGTGGGAGAGGCTTCAAACTTCCCACCACCACCACTTCCACCTCCACCTTATTCCTGTGATCCAAGTGGCAGTGATCTGCCTCAAGGTAAGGAGATTTTGAGACTTGGGCGAGGGTTCTTTTCCTCCCAACAAGTGCCCTCCTCAGTTCCCATCACGCATTTCCCCCTCCCCTGTCCCCTCCATCAGCCGTCAGTTTGTTCTCTGTATTTAAGAGTCTCTATTTCTGTCCATTCTCCTGTTGATGGACATCTGGGTTACTTCCATTTTGGGGCTTTTTATTCATGTTTATTTTTTAATATTTATTTATTTTGAGAGAGAGGGAGGGAGGGTGCAGGGGAGGGACAGGGAGAGAGGGAGAGAGAGAATCCCAAGCAGGCTCCTTTTTTATCAGCGCAGAGCCTGGCCTGGGGCTCCAACTCCTCAACTGTGAGATCATGGTCTGAGCCAAAATCAAGAGTCCCACGCCCAACTGATTGAGCCTCCCAGGTGCCCCAAGGCTATGCGTATTATAAAAAGTCTTTATGAACATAACGTTTTCATTCCCTTTGGGCAAATACCTAGGAGTAGAATTTGATGGGTCATAGACAGATGTGTATTTAGGTTTATAAGAAACTGCTGGTCATTTTTCCAAAGTTGTATCTCCTCTTTTTCTACTTTTGGCAGAACTCTGCACCTGATTTTTTTTTTTTTTTAATTTTTTTTTTTCAACGTTTATTTATTTTTGGGACAGAGAGAGACAGAGCATGAACGGGGGAGGGGCAGAGAGAGAGGGAGACACAGAATCGGAAACAGGCTCCAGGCTCTGAGCCATCGGCCCAGAGCCCGACGCGGGGCTCGAACTCACGGACCGCGAGATCGTGACCTGGCTGAAGTCGGACGCTTAACCGACTGCGCCACCCAGGCGCCCCTGCACCTGATTTTTTTAACAGCTTGAGGTCTAATTTACATAGTATACAAGCCACCCATGTAAATTGTACAATTGATTGGTTTTTGGTATATTCACAAATGTGTGCAACCTTCACCACTGTCTAATTCCAGAACATTTTCATTACTCCAAAAAGAAACCCTGTACCCATTAGAAGTCATTTTGTCTTTCCCCCCTGGCCCTGGCAACCACTGTTCTACTTTGTGTCTCTATCGATTTGCCTCCTCTGGACATGTGACATATATGAATCATGCACTATGTCATCTTTTGTGACTGGCTTCTTTCACTTAGTGTTATGTTTTCAAACTTCATCCATGTCATAGCGTGTGTCCATATTTCACTCTTATAGCTGAATAATATTCCGTTGTATGGGTATGCCTCCTTTTATTGTCTATTACTTGATGGAACATTTGGGTTTTCACTTTTTTGCTGTTACGAATAATACTGCTATGGATATCTATATACAAATTTTGTGTATATATATGTATATATATATATACACATACACACACACACACACACACACATACATACACACACACACACCAAGGGATGGAATCCCATGCCATTTGTGAATTTACTTCCTGCTATTACCTTTTCATATTCTTTAGCTTAACCATTAGTCTTTATACTCCACTCCCACATGATAGTCAAAATACAAACTGATGGCATTTAGAGTGGTAGTGAATATATTTGTATGTATCCGAAGTCTCCAACTTAAGGGGAGTTTTCTTTTTTTTCTTTTTTTTTTAATTTTTTTTTTCAACGTTTATTTATTTTTGGGACAGAGAGAGACAGAGCATGAACGGGGGAGGGGCAGAGAGAGAGGGAGACACAGAATCGGAAACAGGCTCCAGGCTCTGAGCCATCAGCCCAGAGCCCGATGCGGGGCTCGAACTCACGGACCGCGAGATCGTGACCTGGCTGAAGTCGGACGCTTAACCGACTGCGCCACCCAGGCGCCCCAAGGGGAGTTTTCTTAGAGTTCATTTGTTTGTGGGACTCAAGTTCTTATATTTGTAAGAATATACATGTATCCCGGGTCAGTCAATAAAAATACATTTAGATATAATTAGAACAGTAAGACTACCCTCTTCTCCTGTATATCTAGTTTTTATTTGTGAAACATTTTAAGTTCTGTGACGTTACATTTTTAAAGTTAGCTCTATTTATTTATTTTGTATTATTACTATTTTTTTAAATTTTAGATACAAAAGTTTTGCAGTACTATTTCAATCTGGGATTGCAGGTAAGTCATGATGAAATTGTTTTGATAAGCTCTAGATTAAAAATGTAAACTGGGTTGATAATCACACTCTTGAACTTTAAAAGCCAAGAACACTGTGAGGAGCCTAAAATTTGTCTTTGTAAGATCTCTCTGAAGATAATAGGTCAGTTTTCTCTTTTAGCCTCTCAGTGCTTCAATTCCTCTTATGAAATAGTTGCTACATAAAGCAGCACAACTATAGCATATATTGGCCTCCATGTTTAGCATCCTATGTATGCCAACCCTTCACTATGTTTTTCTGACTCAACAATAAGTGAATTATTTGTCCTGCTTAATTGAAACCTTTTTATGGTTATTTCTGCATGTTAATCCTAAAAGTAATTGGACAAATTTAAAGACATTTGAAGGGCTGTATTATTTCTAAAGCCCGTATGTGTTCATAGATATTTACCAAACACTGATTTTCATCACTCGCTGGAGTTGTAGAAGGGTGGGGATTCTGACAGAGATCTTCCTATCACTGAAAGGTGTTTTTGATTTTAGGTAAGAGCTTTTATTTTTTTCCTCAGGAATCATTTTCCCCCTGAAATACACCTGACTTCTGATGTTATAACAAGATGGCATATTTCCTAAAAAGGAATGATGCATTTTAGTCTCCTGAATAATGTTCAGATTAGTTCATATTCCCAGACACTAATTTCACTAAACCTTGGGGTATTATCATTTCCAGAAAACTATCTTCTCCAAATGGCACACATTTATAAATTAAGAGTAGTGGAGTGATTTTTTGTTCTTTGAGACTGTTTGCTAAATTCAGTTTCAAGAATTGAGAATATAAACTACTTGCACCTTCCGTTATGTTTTCTATATTTATGTGTGGAAACTTAATTCATTTCAGATGGCTGAGGTATTTTAAAACCTTTTCCTGCATTTTACATCATGGGAATACGAGGAAATGCAGAATAGTTATTTTAATAAACTTCTTTATATTCAAAGTAATAGCCTTCGTTGTAGTACATCTGAAAAATACTAAAATATAAAGGAAACTGAAATCTTGTGCATAACCACTGTGCACTGTAACATACTTCCTTAATAGCTTCTTTATTTCTTTTACCACATATTGACTGCTGTGTAATTTTATAAACTTTTAAGTTAATGATAGCAGTTTTTCTTAAATGTTTGACAGCATAAGTTTTTTTATTGCCTGTATTGTATACCATCACGGATATATAATTCATCTAGTTCCCTCTTGTTTAAGATTTCATAGGTTGTTCACTGTATTTTGCTTTTTTAAAAAATGATGTATAGTTGACTCACAATGTTAACGTTAGTTTCACGTGTATAAGGTAGCAATTTGATATTCTGCTATGAGGCCACTCGCAAATGTACTTCCCATCTGTTGCCATACGACACTATTACAATACCACGGACTATACCTTTCATCCTTGTGATTTATTCCACTCTTTTGCTTTTTTTTTTTTAATTTTTTTTTAACATTTTTAATTTAGTTTTGAGAGAGACAGAGTGCAAGTGGGGGAGCAGCAGAGAGAGAGGAAGGAGACACAGAATCCGAAGCAGGCTCCAGGCTCTGAGCTGTCAGTGCAGAGCCCAAACCCACAAACCGTGTGTAAGGTCCTGACCTGAGCTGAAGTTGAACGCTTAACCAACTGAGCCACCCAGGCACCCCTCCACTCTTTTGCTTTTAAAAATATTGCTATGAAAGATATCTTTATATACAGGTCATTGTGTATGTCTGTAATTTCCTTAGGATGCTTTCTTAAAAGAATTCCTATGCTCAAAAATGAGACACAGCTGCTGCTAAAGATCTTAAAGTTGTAGTAGAATAGATTTCCTCATGTTCTGTTTTTTTTTTTTTTTTTCAGAGAAAAAAAGTTATAGCTACCTTTCTTGAAAATCATAGCCAAACTTTTTTTTTTTTTTTTTAGTTAAAAACTGTACTACTTTAAGTAAAAGGATAGTAAAGTGTTTGTTTTTTTTTTCTTTCTTGCCCAAGTGCTATCACCACAACTACTGGCACTCCATGGTCTATGTGCCACAGATGCAGCAGCAGCAACAGCAGCTTCATGTAGAGAATTATCCAGTCTATGCTGAGCCACCCCCTCTGGTAGATCAAAGTATTCCTCAGTGGTATAGTGAGGTGGGGAGACAAGATGGTACACAGGTGGAAGCATCAGGAAATGGTGAGTATGTAATGAGATTGCCTGCAAGAAGGACAATTGGATTTGATTGTGTGTAATGTATTTAAAATTTTTTTTTAATGTTTGATTTAAAGAGGGAGAGAGCACGCAAGCAGGGGAGGGACAGAAAGAGAGGGAGAAGATTGGAAGTGGGCTCTGTGCGGACAGCAGAGAGCCCGATGTGGGGCTCAAACTCACAAACTGAGATTATGACCCTGGCCAAAGGCCGACGCTTAACCGACTAAGCCACCCAGGCACCCCTATCGTGTGTAATTTAATAATAATGCTCAGATATTTTGTTTGGTCCATATTCTAGAACTGTGTTTTTAAAGAATGACTTGTGGACCCTTGAGATTCCCTCTTGGGGGATCCATAAAGCCAAAAGTATTCATCAGAATACATAGATCTTAAAGATTTTATATGTCCCTTTTACTGTTAGATTTTGCATTGAGGATGCAAAAATCAGTAGTGGGTAAACTGCTGCCACCTAAGCACAAATCAAGAGGGGGCACCAAACTGCTAGTGATTGTTGTATTCCCTGCCATACATACTCATGATACAGCAATGCCTGTTATCTCTCTCTCTCTCTCTCTCTCTCTCTCTCCCCCTCCCCCCCTCTCCCTCTCCCTCCCTCTCTCTCCCCTTCTCTCTTCTCCTCCCTCCCTCTCCCTTCCTCCCTCCCTCTCTCTCCCCGTTCTCTCTCCCCCGTTCTCTCTCCCCCCTTCTCTCTCCCCCCTTCTCTCTCCCCCCTTCTCTCTCCCCCCTTCTCTCTCCCCCCTTCTCTCTCCCCCCTTCTCTCTCCCCCCTTCTCTCTCCCCCCTTCTCTCTCCCCCCTCTCTCTCCCCCCCCCTCTCCCCCCCTCTCTCCCCCCCTCTCTCCCCCCCCTCTCTCCCCCTCTCTCTCCCCCTCTTTCCCCCTCTCTCCCTCCCTCCTTCCTTCCCTCCCTCCCTCCCTCTCTCTCTCTTTCCCCCTCTCTCTCCCTCCCTCCTCTCTCCCTCCCTCCCTGTCTCTCCCCCTCTCCCCCTCTCTTTCCCCCTCTCCCCCCTCCCTCTCTCCTTCCCTCCCTCCCCTCTCTCCCTTCCTCTCCCTCCCTCTCCCTCCCTCTCTCCCGCTCTTCCCTCCCCCTCTTCCCCCCCTCTTTCCCTGTCCCTCTCTCTCTCTCTCTATATATATATATATATATTAAATCAAAATATTTTTATTAAATCTTTGTTTTTGAGTAATTGTACTGAATATTCTATATGACAACATGGAAAGTATTCATAAATTACTGTGCATACTGAAGGATGATTAACTTAAGGATTTGTGAGATTGACTAATGAGCTAAACCAGCTCTTTTTATGCAACACTATTTTTACTTACATGATAGACAAACTATGGTTATTTAGACTTGGAGATCTGGCAGACATTTTCTCAACGTGAGCCTGTCACTTCAGGAAAGAAAGAACTGATAGAATTTGTTGTCAAAGATAAAAATTCCAGCTTTCAAATAAAAATTAGAATTTTGGAAAACTTGTATCTGCCACCATGAGCTTGACAGCTTCTCAATGCTTAACTTTTCTAATAAGATAGGTGGGGCTATTGGGGCACCTGGCTGACTGTAGAGCATGAGACTCTTGATCTCGAGGTTGAGTTTGAGCCCCATGTTGGATGTAGAGATTACTAAAAAAATAAAATCTTAAAAAAAAAAAGATAGATGGGGCTATTAAGGAATGTGTTTTTTCACATTGTATAATGAAATGTGTCAACATTTGGGGAGATTTATATAACTCCATGAAATAATACTTCTCCGGTTACCAGTGAATGGTGTTACCTGTGTAACGTTTTTGTAAAAGGTCTATTTCAAAGTGCAAGATAAAACAGTGGATTTTAATGTTGACTGAGTATGAAAAAGTCCACATTGCTGCTAACCTTTGGAAACTACCACTTACCTGGTTTTGGTGTAGCATCAAAGAATATATCTGAATGTATCTGAAAAGGCTGGTTGTTAAAAGGGTTCTCTTTTCCACCTATGTATCTGTAGGAGGCCAGATTTTCTTCATATACTTCAGAACAGCATATTATATTAAATACAGAAGCAGATGTGAGAATCCAGTTGTCTCTATTAAATCATACATTCAAGATTTGCACAAGTGTGTAAAATGATAGCACTTGTCTCAATATTTTTGTTTTGAAATGTAAACTTTTTTCATAAAAAAACTTTGAACATTAATGGGCTTTTTTTTTACCAGAATTAAAAACTTTCTCAGTTTAATTCCTAATACAGTACATATTGATAGATCTAATTCACATAGACCAAAGCTATCTGAGATCCTCAATTTTTAAGAGTGTAAAGGGGTCCTGAGACCAAAACATTGGAGACCAGTGTGCCAGACCATAAAGATGGTTGCTCTAGTTCACAGTACAGTATAGATGGAGACCCGTTTTAAAGGATTTAGAATAGGTGAAGAATGTGACTTTCCTTTTGTTCCTCCTCCCTTTTAAAGCATATTAATGGTTTGGGAATATTAACACTATAGAATATGATCCCTAGTATGGTGATGTGATATGGCCCATAGTAATAAAAGTTAGTGTCCCCCTCATTGCATTTTTGTACCGTGTACCTTTTATAGAGCTGTTTTTAACTGTGGTACACCATGAGACAGTGCAGTGTCAGTCTTCTAAGTTATCCCAGATAATGAATGACTCCTTTTTAATATTTACATGGTCAGTATAGCAAAGTCAGAACAGCATCTATTTCCATTAAAAGTCCCTTGTGGTAGTTAAGTGGTGGAACATTAAAATAATGCTAGGATAAGATCTTAATGCCGGTCAAGTGATGACAAATTTTTGGTCTTTAGGATGCTTTTCAGAACTATACCTTCAAGTATAGGCACTTGAGTTTTTCATTGCTAAAGTAATACAAAATGGTTATTTGGATGATATGTGCTACAGTGGGAAACTATTGGGTAACTTACTTGTGACCTACCCTTTATGAGAATTTCATTGACTAGAAGGACTCTAGAGAATGTTTTCTGTATGTATTTAGTCTGTGGGTACCTAGATCATCCCAGAAAGATAACTGTCTCTAGGTAGAATACATCTGACACGTGACACGTGTGCTTGGGCGTGCGCGCGCACACACATTTCTTTAGTTGGGAAATTTTCATATAAGCTTTTGGTAGCCTGCTTTAGTCACTAGTGTTCTTATCTAAAGTGCTTTTACCACATTTGCTGTGATCTTTCCCATAGTTAGTGCTAAATTTCACTTCTACCTGTAAAGACCTCTAATGTGTGTTGATGTTCTAGTGAATCTTCGTATCTAAAGTGTGTACTATATGCATTCTTTGTTTCAGGTACTGTTCCAAATGCTGACCCTGCATCTGTCCCTCCTGGAGCAGTCTATTATCCAGTGATGTCAGATCCTTATGGGCCTCCACCATTGCCAGGTTTTGATTCCTGTCTTCCTGTTGTGCCCGATTATCCCTATGTTGCCCCCTGGCATTCAGTTGGTGCAGCATGTGGTGGCTCTTCTCAAATTAATGGTGCTATGAATCCTGGGCCAGTTGGCTATGTTGCTTCACCTCCCTCAGCTTCTCATTACATACCTCAGAACATGTAAGCTTCAGCAGTATGAAGTATTCTTGCACTGCCATTTTTTGCTATTTTGGTTTTTTAAAAAGTGTTTTATGTTAGTGTTTAAGTGATTTAGGTGGTTAGGGTGGTTACTATGGTATCTGTCTTTAAGATTATTTTATCTTTTGATTTAAAATACTACTTTAAATAAAGGAACATTACTTTGGGTTGTGGATAAGGAAATGGAGATGGCTGTACAGCTAGCCCCATATTGAGCATATTTCATTGTATTCAGCTGTTCTCCTGTCAGCCAGCTTGTCAACTTTGTATTAGCTGATGGTTCCAGTTGATAAAAGGAATAAATTGTAGGGTCTGTTTCCTTGGCTCAGATGTCAAACATGTTAAACCGTGCAAAATTGGAATAACTTTCACTTGTTTCTAGAAAGTAAAAAACAAAAGAGCATTGGCTTCTGGATAACTAAATATTAAATGAGCGATCTCTTCAGATTTTTTAAGAATTGTCTGAATTGTGTTCTGTGATATTAATCAGTTTTGAAGGCACATGGTGCTCTGCTTTACTTATTTCATATGCTATTGTTTAATATTGGATTTATGTAACTTTTACTGCACAGTATTGAATTGGTGTTTGCACATTTAGCAGTAAATAAAATTAGCATTTAAAATTGCTAAAATGAGTGGGATTTTCTTCCTTGTTTTCTTTTTCATGGCAGCGAAGAGTACCATACATTTGATCTTGTATACGTTTTTCCCCTGCTGTCTTGGTGGCAAAAGAATGTGAATTGATGACATGAACGGGTGGGGCCAGTTGAAATGTAAATCTCAGACCGTGGCAGTGCAAACGACCAGGTCTAGTTCTTTTCCCTTGAGTATGTCCCTTTTTAAGTTGTATTTGTGGTGGTGTTTGTTTTATTTTTTTTTTAAATCTTGATTCCCATATGGAACTTTAATCTGGACTTACTTTCTCATTGTGCTATATGTCCAGTAGTTCTAGCTTACCGTTTTTGTTTTCGGACTTACCTTTTATATCTGTAGGCCTGCCTTGTCTCAGACTTATGTGAGACCCATTTTGTCAGCCTTTCTGTCTTTTCCCTTTCATCTACCCAAAGACCACAGAATCTTCTGAACCCGCCAGTTCTCCTCTGGGGTTATTTGTAATGAATGCTTTGCTGTATCTCACCTGACAAACAGCTATTTAAAAAGTGTTCTTTGGTTGCCACAAAACCTATTTATAATGCCATCTTTAAAGGTTCTTTATGCTTGTGAATCCATCCATTTTTTCCCACCTTCCGCTACACCCTGGGCACAAAGAAGCATTGAAACCTCCAGGTTTTGTGGTGCCTGAGCAGTCAGAACTGGAATGGAAGCCGTTATAAAGAAGATGTGCAGTCTTCAGTGTACTGTTCTCAAGATAACAGATAGTAAGGAGTTCCAAATCATGTACTAGTTAAGGTTCCTCTTTCATAATAGATCTGGAACTGGTTGTATTTTGTTTTTACCTCCTTCACTTAAGTCCTGCTGTGCAAGTTGGCATCAGGCTTTACTAAGGAGAGATGGGACCCAGTGCACGGATCTTTATAACAACCTGTGTTTGTTTTAGCTTCTTCTCTCCTAACCTCCTGGGTCCTCCATTTGTGCAGCCTACAAATTGTTTTAAGTAGAGGTTTCAGTCGAGCTTAAAACATGCAGCAACCCCACTCCAACATTTTTCAAATACACTAATGTTTCTGAAATATACAGAACTCTCAGCAAGTGACTGTCCTGTATCCAGTGGTTTCCTAACTAGCTTCTAAGGGTGTTTGAGAAGGTTCTAGTCTATCTTGAGAATGTGGGTCTGGAAATCAGTCTGAGACCAGCATGTTTGCCTTAGGCTTCCAGTTGATTTGTTTTTATTTTAAACTTGTAGGTTGTTGCTTTGCCTTGAGTGCCATTACTAATTAATGTGATTTAATGAGATGGTAGTTACTAACTTCACCAGAAAACTGAAGCTCAGTGGCGTACACTAGGTCAACCTAATTGTTAAATATTACCGGTGTGGAAATCAACAGCATTTATGGTCTGTTAAAACATACAAGTGTAGTCCACTCGTTGATGTATTACACCCATCTTCTCACATAATCTCTCACATAATCAAGGAGCGTACCCTGACCCTCCTGTTGTTTTGGGGGCTGAGAGGGGGTGAAGGTAATCTGTACTGCTGCAGAAGTCTGCAGTGGTTTTTGAAAGTAGCTTCCAGATAAAAAGGAAGTGGTTTGTTTTTTGGTAATTAAAAAACCCTGACTTAATATGTTTAATCAACCTCATAGTATAAACATAGTGGTAGACTTCATTTTACATATTATCTCTTTAGGGCCCTTCTCCTCTTTCCTCTGCTGTTACCACCAAATTTCATCCATTTAGAATTGTTAAACAGGGAAAGAGATACAAAGGCACAGTGGTTTGTTCTTGACCCTTTACTTTCACCCCTTCCTGAGATAGATGTGATCACACCAAAGCAAAGGTGGAAAGCTAAATCATCCATAGGGAGGAAAACAATTAGAATTCTTTTTTATGCTGTGTATATTTTTCTTCAAAATTAATTGCAGTTTTCTGCCTTGGTAAAGAGCACATACTGAATCTGTTTTACTATCGAAATTCAAGACGTGTGAAGTTTTCAAACATCTTTGATTTCCTTGGAGCCTGTAATCAAGGCATAACCTTTTAATTAGCTTTGGAGATAGATAAAAGTACAAAATCATTTCTTATGTGGACACCAGACATGCAGAACTTAATTCAGACATAAATCTCCTTGAATAATGATATAGTCCATTGACAGAGGGTGGTACATGAACAAATGACTTTTTTTTAATGTCCATTTTGTACGAAACCTATTTGGAGCCATTTATATTTCCACTGGTAATAAAAACTAAACTCAGGAGAATTTATACAGCAAAAGACAACTTCTTGTTTCCTTCCATTTCACCTAGAACATTAAGTTTCCATCGGAGCAGCTTGATTGGAACACTTGTCTTCTTCCGGTATCAAAGGCAGTTTCAGGGATGTGTGGGGTCCTTGTGTTAGGGGAAAAGTAGCTTCAGGAAAGGATGGACCAGAATTTAGTAACTAGGGTGGGACTAAAACCACTCCAAAATGATAAATCTGGGTATCCCATCAAAACCTGGGTGGCGGGGTTTATAGATGAAAGATTTGCTGCCTGTTAATTGGTGAATAATTGTCAAAGCCTAGGTTCATTAATGCAAGTCCCTCTACTTTAGTGTTTGAAATCTTTCATAATCGTTTTTTAAAAACTACCTTGACAACCTTGACAATATGGAGAGTAAATATTTATGAAGTTAGAATTGAGGTTTAAAAAAATTTTGCCTCGAATGCCAAAGAACAATTTAAGAGTGGCTGTCACATAAGGTCCCTACATTGGTACCTTGTCAGGATACCTGAGGGTTGGGAGAAGCCTGTAAGTACAGGCAACTGATTCTTCAAATTCTGTAATTCTCAAGAATATTCACTAGCTACCTGTAAAACTAGATTTTGTTAAGCCATGATACACATCTGTAGTTAAAACTGAGCCGTTTCAGGTACTGCTTCATTATTTCCCTAATAATACCACACTTTTGAGTTCACTTCTTCTGGCTGCCAGAAGGGAGCACGGAAATCAGGAAATCCTTTGCCGTTGAACAGCTGTTTGTTTTTTGGGTTTATTTCCTGGTAAGAGGTACTTGCCAATGGCTGTATCTCTTGTGAAAGGGGGCTGGGGGAAGTGATTCAACAATAATGATATTAAACTGAATCAGCTCTTGGGAGTATTCAGGGCAATGAATAAAAATGTTAAGGTCTATCTTAGCGAACATTACGGATTAATAGTATTGATTTATTGGTGTTCTCTGGGCGGTCAGTCCCTTCACCTACACAGCTAACATCTTTTCTTGCAGACCTTACGGCTTTTTCCAAACTATACAAGGCAAGTTTCTCAAATCATTTGTAGAATTATAGAAAAAAAAAATTCTAGGGGCTCGCGGATGGCTCAGTCGGTTAAGTGTCTGACTATTGATTTCGGCTCAGGTCATGATCTCAGGGTTTGTGGAATTGAGCCCTGCATCAGGCTCTACGCTGACAGTGCAGAGCCTGCTTGAGATTTTCTCTCTGCCCCTCCCCAACTCTTGCACGTGCTCTCTCAAAATAAATAAACATAAAAAATTCGAAGTATTAGAGTACTGTAGTTCTATACTTAAAAAAAACCTTTTATTTACTTACTGTTAGATCTGAGTTTTTATCTTGATAGATTTCATTTATGCAAGATGAGGTTCTAGAGATCTGTACAACATTGTGTCTAGATAACAATTCTGTATTGTACACTTAAAATCTGTTAAGAGGGTAGCTCTCATGGTAAGTGTTCTTACCACAGTAAAATAGAAACTAAAGTTCTGCATGGATATCCCTACAAAAACAATCCCCCAAAACCAAAAACTCCACCATTTTATACTCTGTTGTTTTGCCTGCTTCAGCTGTTTTGATTTTAATTTTCTTTCATTCCTCTCACTCTGCTAAAATAGCTTCAACCACCCGAGAAGTTTACCCTGCTAGTTTTGAAACACGGTATATAGATTTGCCTTTAGTTAACCTAGTTCCTTTACTCACTGCTTATATTTTATTTTCAACATTTTATTATGAAAAAAAGTAAAAAAAAATTTTAATGTTTATTTATTTTTGAGAGAGTGTGAGCGGTGGAGGAGCAGCGAGAGAGGGAGGGAGACACAGAATCCGAAGCAGGCTCCAGGCTCTGAGCCGTCAGCACAGAGCCCGACGCGGGGCTCGAACTCACGAACCATGAGATCATGACCTGAGCCAAAGTCAGACACTCAACCGACTGAGCCACCCAGGCGCCCCTAATTTTTTTTTTTTTAACATTTATTTACTTTTGAGAGGCCAACAGAGTGCGAGCAGGGAAGAGGGGCAGAGAGACAGGGAGACACAGAATCAGAAGCAGGCTCCAAGCTCTGAGCTGTCAGCACGGCCTGACACGGGGCTCGAACTCCTGAACCACAGTCGGATGCTTAACCAACTGAGCCACCCAGGCGCCCCTAATATGAAAAAGTTTAAACATACAGGAGCATCTGTGTACCCACCACCTAGATTTTACAATTAACATTTTACTCGGCTTTTCACATATCCATCTATGCCTTGGTGTTTGATGCATTACAAAGAAAATTGCAGACTCAAGTACATTTCACTTCTAAACATTTCAGCATGCATATTGTTAGCTAGAATTTAGTATTTATTAAAGGTTCACTTTTTTTATTTTGAGGTAAAATTTACATGCAACGAAATACACAAATCTTGAAGTTTTTGATGCAATGAATTTTGACAAATCCTGCATCTGTGAATCTCCAGCCTTTGTCAAGATAACATTTCCTTTGCCCCAGGAAACTCCCTCATGCTCCTTCCCAGTCAATCTCTGTCACCCCAGCTGGGGTGTACCCTAGGCAACCACTGTTCCTTCTGATTCCCCCCCTTCACGGTTTAGTTTATTTTTCAAAATGTTTATAAATGAATCCGAGTATCAGTTCAGACACTTAACTGACCGAACCACCCAGGCGCCCCTCTCATTGCGGTTTTAATTTGCATTTCCCAAGATCATGTTGAGTAGTTTTTCATGTGCTTATTTGCCAGTTGTATACATTCCTTATTGAAGTGTGTTCAAATTTGTTGTATTTTTATTATTGAGTTATAGGGGTTTATTCCGTATGCCAGTTGCAGATCTTTTTCAGCTATATTACTGCCTATTTAGGTGTCCTTACCTAACTAATGTGTATTATATGTTATACACCCAATCATAGTTTAAATAATTAGTCCAGGACTTGCAAGCGAGTTATTTGGCTGAAAGTTAAGCTGTTCTGGTATGCTAACCAGTTCTCTGGTGGCCTAAAAGTTCATGTTAGTTATTAAAATACAAACAAACTTCAGGGATCTGAATTAATTAGGGGAAAGCTAATTGCTGAAAGGTCTTACTACAAAAAAAAAGCATCAACTGATACTTGAGGAAATATTACCCAAATGTACTCAGATTATACCAGTTTAATAATGACCAGCCTAACCTCACTTTATGTCTCTTTCTACTGGCCCACGGATTCAAACTGTTCTGCACAACTTGTACTTTGGGTACTCAATAAAGAATAAAAAATGTTGAGGATAAGGCCTGTAAGGTTTCTCAATGTGCGAGCCATAGCTTTATAACTATTGGTCTCTTCGTGTCATTATCTCAAAGTTCTTTATGAGTGCTTATTCAATTTTTAAATATTTAATAGCTCTAATGGTAAGTATAACAGGACATTAATAATGTTTATTCTCAATCATCTACTTTTCGAAATATATTGGACTGCAAAGGTCTCCCTGAAGTCTCTGTTGGTTAAATTATAGTGTAAAATCCATTGTTCACAAATGTTTGTTAATAATAGGCGGCTATAAACAATTAGAAAACGGAGAAACAAAACACCTTAATTCTGAGCTGCCATTCATTTCAGGGGAAAAAGTCAATGCTTTATTTTTGTTTATACTGAAGCTAAAAATACACAAAACCATTTTGTACAATATTTTTAACACATTTAAAGATGACACTAACTTTGCACTTCTTACAGAAAGTATTTAAATAAAAGTAAGGTTACTCAAGGAGGTTTTAGCTTTTAAAATTGTTGTCTGCAAAGCCAAAATGACATTTACACAAACACATTTGGAATTTTCCCTTTTCATGATTAAGCCCAAGAGATAACAATTTTCATCTTGACTTCGATGCAAACATTTTCTGTATGGCAATGTGTGATTGGGGCTGTCAACTAGGTTAAGAAAGTGAATTAAACACCACCTGTGTTCTTTACAATTCTTTGTCTTGCGTCAAATGTTAGTTCCAAGCTACATTCATTGTTTTGAATAGGCAGAAGCTCTTCAGTCGCAGTTTCAACCTCATTTTTGAGAAATCTGGAAACAATTCTGTGAAAGGTTTAAATATTGATACTTTCTTGAATACTACCACTGGTGTGCATTACCATGTTATAAGAAACAAAAAAAATGTTTTCGCTTGAGAAGGATGTGTTTATTCATACTTAAATGTCCTTGAGAAAGTCTTTACCTTTACAGTTGACATAAGAAAACATTTGGGTTTACTTTTACTATGTTAAAGTAACAGTTTGAACAGTTAAAAATTTCATAGCTAATAATTTATCAAATCAGATTGCCTTTAGCATTAAGAAAGCCAGAGACTAATGTGTTCAACCCTTTGGGTTTAGAGATTTCCTGATGAGCTCCCACGACATTCGTTTTAGTGTCATTGGTTCCAATGCTTCTGTTAGACACTTTAGAGTTCTGCTTCTCCTGTTCAAGTATACTAAGTACAGTTATCGCTGTGCTTGTTGGACTACAGGCTCCATTGCTTTGGTTGTTGAAACTGATCACTTAATATATGTTGTAAAAGGAAGTCCTGCACGGTGTGACCATGAAGTGATAAAGCTTTACCTTAATATAACTAGACCCTACACAGGAAATACATGTGATTTTCAAATGACTTGAACATTCAGCTAGCTGCCGCCATCCTCCCTGTAGAGCCACCTCCTACTTCTGCTGCCAGAGTTCCTCCTAAGTTCAACGAACACCCACCCCCTCTATTTCTCCAAAGGCTGGGGCTTTTCTTTACTGCCCCTTCTTCCTGCCAACAGCCTAGTTGTCAGAACCTCTGCATCATGAAGTACATTTCTAATGCATCAAATAAGGTTTTGGAAGCCAATGCTGGGTTTATTTATAACAAGCTGTTGGAACTCGGAATGTGTTTCACTATTAAACACAAATGTTCCAAGGGTTCAGTCATTATGGTTGTTCCCAAATCCGTGGAGGTTGTATACCTAAATGTGGTGTTCTTTAATGTTTCCTCCTCGGGAGGCTTTAGATGCACATATTTCAGTAAGACTGCCACTCGCTGTCCCAAGCATGTCTAAAACTAGATTTCAGACTGCTAAGAGGGACAAGGACTCTTTGGGGATATTGGAATTTTTTTTAATGTTTATTTTGAGAGAGAGAGAGAGAGAGAGAATCTCAAGCATGTTCCATGCTGTCAGCGCAGAGCCCACTGTGGGGCTCAACCCCATGAACTGTGAGATCATGGCCTGAGCCAAAATTACGAGTCAGACACTTAACCGACTGAGCCACCCGGGTACCCCAGAAAGTTTTGCATCTTAATGTTGGTGATGGTTCCAGGGATAGATACAACTGAAAACTCACTGAATTGCACACATTAAAGTAAGGATGCAGGCAAGTGTACACCAGTTATTACTCTATAATAAAGTTGATAAGAAAACAAATTAACTGGTTTCCAAAGAGTGTCAGGTCGCTTTACAAATCACACAAGAAACTGTCTCATTTTATACTTGTACCTAATGAAGTGCTTATTATGTATTAGCGCTTGAACCAGAAAAATTAGAACTCCACTGGATCACCCCAATTTTTGACCAAATATGGACCTAAAAATTACTTTTGACTGTTGCTTTCTAAAAATTTTGTCTTACAGGATCATAGTTTTCTACCATTGAGGATATTTCTACCATTGAGAATATTACGGATTTTTAAAGGCTTCCCAAAAGCAGAAGTCCACAATGGTTTGAGTAACGGCAGCCTTCACACATGGGTGTGGCTTAAGATGATTAGTTTGAAGAACCGCATTCATTTGGGCACATACGTTCCAGCATGCGTGTGAAAATGATCAGTCTCCTTTTATAATCTCAGTTGATACGTTTATTCCACATTTTTGAGGCTAAAACATACCAGGTATAGAATCTAGCTTTCTTCTATACTCCCCTCCCCCAACTTGACCTCTTCTTTCTCTTTGATGTAGAGTTTGAACAAAGTCATTTTCTTCCTTAGATAAAATTTGGAGAGATCAAGGCCGGTAACTGATCAGAAGGGCATATTTATAAAAGTCAATCAGTGATAGTGCACAATTTAAAATGTAGCCTTTGAGTCTCACTCTGTTGAGCTTATCAACACAGTGATCACAAGGTGAGAAATTGCTGTGATCTGAAACTCAAACGGAATTTGACCCGAACTTTGCAAAAGGATTACAGTTTGTTCAGAGCTAGTTTTCATACACTGTGGCACTTCTGGATTTTTTTGAGTGAAAAAATGGTGATGTTAGTGTTTTATTTAAGGAACTACATTTTTTTTAATTATTGGGGAACCCCATCTCAGTTTGGTCATCTAAAGAGTTTGACAATTTGGTGGTTTAGCCCCCTATGTTCTAAAGTGTTTGTCCATACTCATTCTTTACAAGCTTTTGCATCTGTCTCTTACTATACCCTCACCATCCAAGTACCTCAAAGCCTCTTGTTTGTCTTGTTTTACAAGGGTCAGTTTTAAGGGTTGTATAAGACCGGAGAACTGTCAAGAAGCTTTCTGAATTGGAAGGCAGATGGTGGCAATGAGTATTTTGGGGAATGAGTGCTTTGCGGGAAAGGCATAAAGTGGCCAAGCCCAGCTCAACTGTGGTTGGCCACCCTAGGCTAAAATAAAAGGTACACTGCCACCTACTCGTTCAAGTGCCACCAAGGGTATGGCCTTGCTATGTGTGTGTGCGTGTGCTGAGGTGCAGCTCCTGGGATGTTAGATTCCCTGAAACCTGCTCATAGATGACGTCAGAGGGCAAAATATACTGCAAATTGGTGAAAATGACCTTTACACTGAAGGCCATTCTTAGCTACTTCTTCATTTGGTCTTTTTGGTTCTATCGAGTCATTTGGAGAGTTCTGAAAAAGGCTTTTCTTTTTGAGGGTCCAGAATGAGGGTAGTGTGTGTTACAGTTATGGACTGAGGAAAGTTGATTGATTACAGCGGTCAAAGGCGGTGGGCTCTTCCCGTTCCTACACAACTTGCCTTTTATTTGTGTAGTAACCGGAAGTTTCTACGAAGCTTTCACAGCTTTTCACACCAGAGGAGAAAGCCAGCTTCTGGCATAAGGGCATTCCACTTAATTTTATATTAAAACATTATAATCCTTAATATGTACATGAGTCTCAAGTACCACAGACATTGATGGTAGATCTTTAAAAAATGAATGACTACAACTCAGACCAAATAAACTAACAAGTATCAGGTACAAGTGCACTCAAGAGTAGGGCTAAAACAAATACTGAGCTTAAAAATGCCAGAGCACCCTAGCCTGCAGCCTGTATCATTCCAAGCAACTAATTACTTGGTTTCATTTTCTAAGAGTAAAGCTCTCAAAACCACCTACCAGTATCTTTTTCTGTGGACCACCATGTAGCCTACAGATGGAAATCCTAAAACCACATACTAGCATATGAATAGTAATAGCTCAAGTATGCAATAAATCCAAAGTATGCAGGTTTAATTCACTAAAAATGTGTATTTTTATTTTTACAGGTATGTTCTTTTCGAACCTAAATGCTTTATTTTTCTTCAAACCAGAAACCTGAAATTCTGAGGGCTTTCAGTATTAACAATTGTGCTACAGGAGATACTGTCGTGGCAACTTATTTGAGAAATTCCTCACCATATCTCAGGAAGTTTCTTTCCATTGAAGTTACTTCTCCTCCTTCCTTAAAAATGATCAAATAATTACCCAAAAAGAGGAAGGGCCAAGGACAGAACAATCAAATGCTATTAAGTTTCATTGTGTTGGCACAAAAACAGACACATAGACCAATGGAATAGAATAGAAACCCCAGAACTAGACCCACAAACAAAGATGGCCAACTCATCTTTGACAAAGCAGGAAAGAACATCCAATGGAAAAAAGACAGCCTCTTTAACAAATGGTGCTGGGAGAACTGGACAGCAACATGCAGAAGGTTGAAACTAGACCACTTTCTCACACCATTCACAAAAATAAACTCAAAATGGATAAAGGACCTGAATGTGAGACAGGAAACCATCAAAACCTTAGAGGAGAAAGCAGGAAAAAACCTCTCTGACCTCAGCCGTAGCAATCTCTTACTCGACACATCCCCAAAGGCAAGGGAATTAAAAGCAAAAGTGAATTACTGGGATCTTATGAAGATAAAAAGCTTCTGCACAGCAAAGGAAACAACCAACAAAACTAAAAGGCAACCAACGGAATGGGAAAAGATATTTGCAAATGACATATCGGACAAAGGGCTAGTATCCAAAATCTATAAAGAGCTCACCAAACTCCACACCCGAAAAACAAATAACCCAGTGAAGAAATGGGCAGAAAACATGAATAGACACTTCTCTAAAGAAGACATCCGGATGGCCAACAGGCACATGAAAAGATGTTCAGCGTCGCTCCTTATCAGGGAAATACAAATCAAAACCCCACTCAGGTATCACCTCACGCCAGTCAGAGTAGCCAAAATGAACAAATCAGGAGACTATAGATGCTGGAGAGGATGTGGAGAAACGGGAACCCTCTTGCACTGTTGGTGGGAATGCAAATTGGTGCAGCCGCTCTGGAAAGCAGTGTGGAGGTTCCTCAGAAAATTAAAAATAGACCTACCCTAGGACCCAGCAATAGCACTGCTAGGAATTTACCCAAGGGATATAGGAGTACTGATGCATAGGGGCACTTGTACCCCAATGTTCATAGCAGCACTCTCAACAATAGCCAAATTATGGAAAGAGCCTAAATGTCCATCAACTGATGAATGGATAAAGAAATTGTGGTTTATATACACAATGGAATACTACGTGGCAATGAGAAAAAATGAAATATGGCCTTTTGTAGCAACGTGGATGGAACTGGAGAGTGTGATGCTAAGTGAAATAAGCCATACAGAGAAAGACAGATACCATATGATTTCACTCTTATGTGGATCCTGAGAAACTTAACAGGAACCCATGGGGGAGGGGGAGGAAAAAAGAAAAAAAAAAAAAAAAAAGAGGTTAGAGTGGGAGAGAGCCAAAGCATAAGAGACTGTTAAAAACTGAGAACAAACTGAGGGTTGATGGGGGGTGGGAGGGAGGAGAGGGTGGGTGATGGGTATTGAGGAGGGCACCTTTTGGGATGAGCACTGGGTGTTGTATGGAAACCAATTTGACAATAAATTTCATATAATAAAAAAATAAATAAAAAAAAAATTCCCATTCACAAGAGAAAAAAAAAAAGTTTCATTGTGTGCATGCGCGTGTGTGTATGCCTGTGTGTGTGTATAACACAAATAAGGTTCTCACTATTACAAACCTCTGCCTAAAAGCAATGCAAGCCAAAACCCACTCTGTTGGATAAAATGTAATTTGGAGATACAGTAGAAATAGCACTTCTCTGTAGTAAAGTGTGATCGCATTGAACTGTGGTACTCGGTTCCAGTGGTTAGTTACACACCAGCAAAGTGGATATATGGAACAATTATCTAGATAAAGTAAGCCAGAGAAACATTCTAAAATGCCCATAGATTTGAGGCAAAGCCACAGGAGTTAGAGGGAGCTGACAAGTAGATGTGAAGAAACTGTTTAAAGGATCTGAACGATCCCATCAATTTCCATTGGCTATGTCTATACAAACAATCTGTTTGTTAGCAGTTTTGAAAACTTGGTTACCAAAATAATATGGTCAGTTTTTCTTATGTACTTTTAAACAGGGAAGAATGTCTGCCTAATAACTTCAGGTACTTTTTACCTGATGATTTAATAAAGCAAGGACTGGGCCACCTAAACTGTTCAGTCAAAATACCACTTGAGTCTCACTCACAAGGCAATAGGAATATCAAATGGCCATTGCTATTTTCTGGCTAAGGTGTCAACTCATGTCTTTCACTGAAATTCAATGAAATTTACAGGAGAGGTTTGCACTGCCCTAAGAACTGTGAAGTTCTTACTGAAAAAGTATTTGATTATTATTGAAGTCATTCACAAAAGGTAGAGGCCCTAGGCTTTTTTCTTTAAGTTCTTTAATCAAAATTGCAGACAGATGTTTAGATGTTTTGGACTTAGCTTAAATAGCCTAAATTAGGCCAGAGAAGAGTGAAAATTGAATTTGAAGTCTTTCCCCTGTCTTTGTACTCCCCTGGACTTAAAGCTAAAATCTTTCCTCTGAATTTGTACTCCCCTGGACTTAAAGTTAGACGTGGTAGAGATACTTCAACAATGGTCATTTTCATTGCAAGATTTTTACCCTTGCTAATGATCAGGGACACTCTGATGTAACTATGATGGAATCAACCAAATAAGTACAGGTGTCTAGAAGTGAGAAGAAGGCCAACTATAATGGAGATGAACCATGGTATTAGGTATTTAGACAAGTAGTAAATGACTCATACCATGTATTATTATATTTGACTTTGGGGCACATTTTTAGCTTTACATTTAAAATATGTCAGCCTCGGGGCGCCGAGGTGGCTCAGTGGGTTAAGTGCCCAACTTTTTTTTTGGCTCACGTCATGATCTCACAGTTCATGGGATCGAGCCCCGCATCAGGTTCTGCGCTGGTGATGTGGAGCCTGCTTGAGATTCTCTCTCCTCGTCTCTCTCTGCCCCCCACCCCACACACACACTCACTCTCTCTGTCTCTCTCTCTCAAAAGAAATAAATAAGCTTTAAAAAATATGTCACTCTGAAGTTTGTAGGCAAATGGACAAAAACATACATATAGCAGCTATTCCATTTTCACATCTCGTATGTATAATATATAATATATATGCTTAATAACAAATGTCTTGTTTCTGTGATTTAGAAGGTTTGGGTTTATTGATTGGCTCTGTGACCTTGAACAAGTCATTATTCTTCTCTGGACCTTTTTTTTTTCTATTTGTAAAACAAGAGGTTGCAATAGAGTAGGTTCTCTTTGAGGTTCTTTCTTAGCTCTAATTTTCTGTGTTTATAAATTTACTCTCACATCAGCTTAGACCTTCTCTAGGGTCAGATGGCATATTTAAGCACTGTATTTGAAATGCCTTTGTTGATAGTAGCCGGTCCAGAGCGTCTACAGAGGTCCAGAGGTGAACACAAATCTCTTTTCCTTCTTTTCTGTGTTAAGAGTTCCTATTTTTCTGAGTTAGAGTTAATAAAAATGTTGATGTCACCAGTATGAATGTTAGGGCAATTGCCCTTCAGCTTTAACAGCTGTCCTCAATCCCCATCATAACCAGGGCTCAAGTTAGCTAGTGAAGTTGTAAGCCAAGTCATAAAGACGATAACCCTGAGGAGATCTGGAAAGAAATGTACTGCCCATGAAATATGACACTGGTTTCTCTTAGTAGTACAGATTGGCTGCTATAATTTATACATATTCTCTCTTTAGAACCTAACCGAGAGAAGACTGTTTTGGAGCATGGCTGTGTGGCTACCCTCGTTTTCTGACAAATCAATAGAGTAACTGCCAGAACAATTATACCTAGGTTATCATAAGTACATGCATTTGTGAGAAAGAGATACCTTTTTCTTTTGATGAAGTAGGGCCATGTATTGGGTTTGGGTGCCATTAATATGAATTAGGGATGTAGCCCAGGCTCTATTTATTATTGAAAGTGAATCTGACAATTGCAAAAGTCGTATCTGTAAATTTAGAAACTTTCCTTCTGGAAAATAGCCTGTTATTGACGTTAAGGCCATTTATGATAGTTCCACTTGGTGAAGCAGGAGAGAAGTTGAATTTGAGTAAACAATCACTTGAGATATGATCAGAGAATTACTTGGGGACAGTCTGTTGCCATATGGGTCTTGATGCATCTCGTTCTCTTGATGGTTTTTCCTTGGATCTGAGCTTTATTCTTCAACACTTCCTCCTGTTCTCCCCCTCCTCACTTCTTGTTCATGTGAACCTCATGTTCATGTGAAATATTTTGACCATCAGTCACCAAAGCTAGGGCTGGAAATGGGAATCTGTTCAAATAACAGAAACTACACTGTCACAAGCTCTCTTGGAGGCATATAGGCATTATTTGAAAATGCTTCATCATACTTACTTTTACCAGAAAGTACACACATGGTTTTAGATGGATTTCTGTTACTGTTGCAATTTACAGGAACAGAACATCCTAACCTTCTGAGTTTTCTGAGCTACGCACTGTTAATTTACTCTCTAGTACCCAGACCTAGGGCTGTTTGGATCATATGTTAGAGTGTAAGTTGGGGATAACTTTGTGCTAATGTTGGTAAAAAAAAAAAAAATACACCCCCCCCCAAACCCACCGTTGGTCAGCAGATTATTTCTCAGGGGTTATTGGATCAACATGATAACCATATGTATTATGGACTTCATTTTTTAACCTTCATTTTTAACCTTTGGAATCTGATGAGGTACTCTCAAGCTGTGGCAAATAATTTGTATGTATAAATGCTGCTTTCTTTGAAGACAGTAGAATTCGGATCACGTTTATAGTTCCATGAATTCACTAAGGTCACGTTATATGTCTAACATAAGTTTACACATGCAATTTCACTGTCCCCCATGAATATTCAAACTGCAACCTGAATCAGGTTATCTAGACCCAACATTGTTCTTTCACGAAGATGCTCTTTTCAGATTTCAACACCTTAACAAGAGGTTATCTTTCTGATTAAAAAACATTTTCAAACCCAGACTTTTACCTTAGAAATGCTTTCGATAGCAATGATGATTAAAACTATCCACAGTAGATAGGATCCTATGAATGTACCAGCTAATTATTTTTCTTGCCAACCTCTGAGATGTAGTGACTACTGGTTAGAGTGCAGAAGTTTTTTAAAAACAGGACACATCCTAAATACTAATCTCGATACTGTCGCATTTTAAAATGCCGTAAGGAACGGAAACACACAAACACAAGAAAGGAATTCACTAACTTACTAGATACGACACATACTACGTGGTAAATATTAGGGCAACTAGCACATCTTTAAGAAACCAAAGAAGCCAACCGCCCCCACGATCAGGAGAAGTTGTCGTGTTTAAGTGTGTGTGCAGCCGAAGCGAGCACAGAAGTTGTCGTGTTTAAAAACAAAAACAACAAGAAGGCCAGTTATACCTAGAAACCACAAGCTGACAATTCTTTGGAGTCTGTTCAGTCTCCCTTTGATGCTGTTCATTGGACCAGAATGGGCAGCGTGGAGCACTGAAGGGCGACGGAGACAGGCAGATTGCTTTGCCTTATTTGATAGCTGGTGGGGACTGCTGAGCACCTCCCTCAGTCTCGTGGGGAAATGCGGTGAGACCCTGAGGAAGGTCAGGAATCTGAGCGGCAGCAACAGTAGCAAAGTGGCACCTGGAGCTTCAAGGAAGCAAGGGTAAGAAAAGCAAAGCCAAGGGGTTAAGCACCCACTGCACCTCTGCTGACCAGGGGCAAACACCCCTTCAGTTGGTTGAGAAATGGACTTAGTGTTAATAGGTATAAAAAGGCAAATAATAGCAGTAACGAGAATCGTAATCACAAGAACGGAACATGGAAAATGTGGCTATAAAAGACAGTGAAAATAATAGGAGTTTCACTCCCCTTTCTGGGGGGGCGGTGGGGGAGGGGTGGGGGAGGGGTGGGGCTGGGGTGGCTCAGGGCAATGAGGGAGTCGTATGCCGTGTCACCTTTGAGAGCAAGGAAATTACAAAGTTTCTCTTGAGTTCCAGAACAGGTGGTAGGGGTCTGACTTAGAGCCGAGTTGTAACTTGTTCTTCCTGTCCGTCACCCCATTTGTGCATGAGCAGGTCGCAAGCCTCTCCCCAAGTTTCAAAGACGTCCTCTGAGGAGTCTAAAAGTTTAGAATTCGAGGAACAGATGCTGGATGCACAGTGGAGAGAGCTGGAACAGGCTAGAGGGCATTCACGGCTCTGAGCAGCGCCCCGGGCTTCCCCTAATTCTACCTCACTGAGGTTAATTTCACTTTGAGAGCAGGCCTCTGCTTTCCCGGTCTCCATCTGAGAATACCTGATGTCCTGCCACATATAGTGCTGCTGAGCGATGCCATCCGAAATGGTGCACATTGGCTCTGAACTGGGTTCAGACATATGACCGTTAAACTTGGAGAATAGGAGGCCGAGTTTCTTGAGAGAAGGACCCATGAAGGAGCGTTTGCTTGATGACTCGGCTTTTGACTTCCCTTGGGCACCGCCGGCTCTTGGCATGGTTCTGATGAGAGGTGGCCCGTGGCAGGCCTTTTTCTTGCAGCCTAAATTGAAAGAGACACTCTTGGATTTGGCCCGAGCCCCACCACTGCCATCATTGGTATCATCCCTCTGGGACAGTTCGGTGCTGCTCGCGGAAAAACTTCTCCTTGAGTGTTTCCTATTTCCTAAGAGGTCGAGTACTTCATATCGAAAGCTGGAGATGTCCTGCTTTAATTCCTGGGGCAAGAGAGAAGATACGTTATGTTAAGAAGCGTGGCCTTTTGTTCAAGATAGGCTCACTGGGTGTCCTTCGGAACGTTCCAGGCTTTGCCTAATGGCAAATCACAAGTACACAAACTACCGGCAAAATCTCACATTATTCCAGTACAAGAAAAACATATTAATAATTCTGTGGGCAGGGGTGGCCATTGGCAACATCGTGCAATTAGTAACGCTGATTTCAGATGGTCCTTATCAAGAGGACAGCAGCAGACCTGTCCCTATTACAACGTTAACTAGTGATTAAGGTATTCGATTAGGGCACTAGCTCTCATAGGCGTATCTGCATATAGAAAGACTGCAGCAGAGGAAAAAGCTTTTAGGACCCCACGGAATAAAACTAGGGAAGTGGAACATGTCAGGTTAGAGACTGCTGTTTGAGGACAGGGGTCCCTGTCTACACAGGTCCCCAGGCAATTCTTCTATCTCTGACTGCCTAGATGCTAGATTGCTCCTTTAGTGTTTGCTTATTTTTGAGAGAGTGCACGCAAGCGCAGGAGGGGCAGCGAGCACGGGGGGATAGAGGGTCCCAAGCGGGCTCCGGGCTCCGTGCTGACAATGAGCAGCCTGATGCGGGTCTCGAACCCAGAACCGTGAGATCATGACCTGAGCCGAAATCGGACGCTTAACCGACTGAGCCACACAGGCGCCCCTAGAGTTTTCCTTTAAAGACCACCTTCTCAAAGCTTAAGTGGGAACATTTTGCTCTCCTGCTGTCCACCTGCATAGACATACCGTCTCTTGCCTCTGGGCCTTTGCCTGTGCTGGTCTGTCTGCCTAGGACACTCTCCTCCGCAACTCTCCTTTATCTGGCTCCCCAGCTTAAACACGGCTTCTTCTGAAAAGCTGCTCTGACATCCCAAATCCCACTTGAGTGTCTCTCCTCTCTGTCTCCACAGCGCCCTGTGTCGATCCTGTCAGAAGATCCAGTCATTTGTCACCTTCGATCATTAGTGCGTGCCACACCACAAGAGTGGGGGCTGGTTAGGTCTTGCTCATCACTGTACCCCAGCACCCAGGGGAGTGCTTGGCACGTAGCAGGCCCTCACGAGATGACTTCCATCTGTGGGTTAGGATAAAGGCCTTTTTATGTTCCTTAGAAAATATACCTGTGTTCTAAGGTAGGGCTCTTCAGTCGCTTGCCATGTTGAGAGTCTGGGTCGTGGGGGGCTGTTCTGGGCGTTGTAGGATGTTTAGTAGCAATCTCGGTCTCCACCCACTAGATGCCACTGGCACACACGTCTGGTGTGACCACCAAAATTGCCTCCAGACATCGCCAAATGTGCCCTAAAGAACAAAATTGCCTCTGACTGAGAACCACTGCTTTGGGCTCATGCCAGTATTAGGAGAGTTTTAATGTGTAATGATAGGGTTTGTTAAATCTTAGATGGAAGGGGTGGCTCAGTTGGTTAAGCGTCCGACTTCGGCTCAGGTCATGATCTCGCGGTTCGTGGGTTCGAGTCCTGTGTCGGGCTCTGTGCTGACAGCTCGGAGCCTGGAGCCGGCTTCAGAGTCTGTCTCTCTCTGCTCCTCCACTGCTTGTGCTCTCTCTCTCTCTCTCTCTAAGATAAATAAGCATTAGAAAAATGAAAAGGAAGATTTAATAATGGATTGGTTGGTCTTCATCTTGTATCTTTAAAGAAGGCCTTTATATGTCCTTTTGCTATCTTGCCCCTCACGATACGTCCTTGCCATATCATTCAATTTCAATTCCCACACCGTGAGACACCCAGAATATTAAAAGAATAAGGCAAATGTCTTTCGTTCATAAAGCTGATTGTGGCAAGAGACATTGGCGAAATCTCTCCACTTTCTGGGAGACAGACCACTCGGAGAGAAAGTAAAAATTCTAGCTGGTGTTGGTGGGTTATAGGAGGTTGAAATTATCACCAGAAACCTCAAACTTGGTGAAGATCAAAAGATGCTTAAGAAATGTGAAATGAGAAATTCAACCACTTTGTGATTAAATCACCTTAAAATTTTCTTCTGTCAGTCCCTCGTTCGTTTTGGAATTTCTTATCATAGCAGCCACGTATCTTTTGACTAAATTCCTGATAACTTCCTGGAAATTAACAACAACAACAACAACAAAAAAAAACACACATAAAGAAGCATTCAGTTTTCTTCTCAGGCTCTCAGTAAAATAAGAAACACATCCAAGAAATAAAATATGCTTAGACTGTCTTTGCAATAGCACATTCTCCCAGGATCCAGTCATTTCCTGCAAGTGTCCAAATTTGGTGGCAGAGTGGGCTCATAAGAGCAGCTTTACCCGAAGGGAAAAATTTCTGCCCACACACAAAGCAAACACAGATTCCCATCTATACAATGAGGAGAATGGAATAATCCTTGAAGGGACGTGGTCAATACCCTTCCTCCTTCAAGCTGGATGAAGCTTTAACCCTCCCAGTAAGATGAGAGTTCTTCCTTTTAGAAAATTGAGAAAGTCATTCTTCGGTGTCACAAAGTCTACTGATCTCAATGTCCACTAATTACATAATCCAGATATTCATTTAGTTATTTAGTAGGCTCCACGCCCAACGTGGGGCTCAAACTCACCACCCTGAGATTAAGAGTCATGTGCTCTACAGACTGAGCCGGCCAGCCGCCCAGTCCAGATATTTTTCTTAAATATCACCTGTCCTTCACAGGGATGGCCTCTTTTCACTTAGCCTCCTGGGGATGTGCTCCGCTTTGTATTAGTAGTGGTGATGAGACGTGGCAGGCATTGTGCCAGGCAGGCCACACATACACACAGGCACGCGTGCACATGCACACTTCATCATACATACGTGCTCACCACTCAATTCTCGCGACAATACTGTGACTTAAATGTTCCCCCCCCCCCATTTCACAAATGCAGAAACTGAGGCTCGCTGAGGTTAAGTGACTTGTCCAAGGTCACACAACTGACCAAGAACTATTGTGCTTAGTCCCTGGGACGAGCTTTACCTGGTAATGTTGATTCTGTATCAGGCTGTCAGCATGGCGTTCCTGTAATTGAAAATGGACAGAGAGCTTAGATCAGTGGTCTCCCAGCAACCCATCCACTCGAATATATTTCTAAATATTAGGGCTGGAGAATAACGGAGGAGCTCCTGCCTACAAGCTCCCAAGCATCGGGGAGTTGAAGTGATTTTTTGATGTTTAATACACGGACTGTCACCAAGGGTGTTGGGGTGGGGGGAGATAGAAAACAGTTCTGTTAAAAAAAAACCCAAAACATAATTTTTAAAAGCCTTACTGTGAAGCTTCTCAAGTTGTGCCTCCTCCGTCTCCCATCAGGGTCTCTTTTGGGGCAGAAGGTGTTGTTGAACCAGTTACCAAGGTAGAGAAATGACTTGGGACTGGGGATGATATTGAAAGGAGGTGGCAAGGTGCCGCCTTCATCAAAGTAACTCATCCAGAGCTTTGTCCTTGCAAATTTCCACTCAATATCGGCATGATCCTATGAAAGAGAGAATTCAAGAGTTTGGGATGGGGCACTGCAGAATGCACACATGACTCATTCTAAAAGTTCTGCTTGCTTTGATAGAGGGCAATCTGTCAGTAGGTATAAAAACTCAAATTACACATACCCTAGGACCTGGTAATCCTACTTTTAGAGATTTAACTTATTATTATACTTGCAAAAAGATGTATGCACCGGGTCGTTCCCTGTAGCGCTGTAGCTTATCTTAGCAAACTAACTGGCAACAGGCTAAATATCCAACAGCGGGAGGGCGCTTGTGGCTCAGTTGGTTGAGCGACCGACTCTTGGTTTCAGCTCAGGTCATGATCTCACAGTTCGTTTGTGCCCTGCATTGGGCTCCATGCTGACAGTGCAGAGCCTGCTTGGGATTCTTTCTCTCCTTATCTGCCCCTGCCCTGCTCATTCTCTCTCTCTCTCTCTCTCTGTCTCTCTGTCTCTCTCTCTCCCTCCCTTCCTCCCTCCCTCTCTCTCTCTCTCAAAATAAATAAACTTTAGGAGCACCTGGATGGCTAAGTCTTGAGCATCCAACTCTTGATTTCAGCTCAGGTCATGATTTCACAGTTCGGTTCGTGGGATCAAGCCCTGCATCAGGCTCTGTGCTGACACCATGGAGCCTGCTTGGGATTCCTTCTCTCCCTTTCTCTCTGCCCCTCCCCTGCTCTCTCTCTCTCTCTCTTTCTCTTAAAAAAATAAACTTTAAAAAAAAACCAAAATACCAGATAGATGCAATCATACGGTAGATAATCTTTTGAGACTGGCTTTGAGCTTCATCTGTGTTCCATTTTAGTGCTGAGTGGTTTTCCATTATATGGATGTACCACGGTTTCTTCATTCGCTTCTTGAAGAACATTTGGTTGTTTTCAGTGTTAGCAATTATGAATAAAGCTGCTTGGAACATTCACGCACAGGTTATTGCTGAACATAAGTTTAACCTCTCTAGCTTGACAAGCTAGGGTAGTATTGCCGAGTCACGTGGTAAGCGTGCATTTAACTTTATTTTCTTTTAGTTTTTTAAATGTTTTTATTTATTTTTGAGACAGAGAGAGACAGCGCATGAGCAGGGGAGGGGCAGAGAGAGAGGGAGACACAGAATCCGAAGCAGGCTCCAGGCTCTGAGCTGTCAGCACAGAGCCCGACTTTGGGCTGGAACCCACGAACTGCGAGATCATGACCTGAGCCAAAGTCGGACACTTAGCCGACTGAGCCACCCAGGCGCCCAAGTGTGCATTTAACTTTATAATCAACTGCCAAACTGTCTTCCTGAGTGGCTGTGCCACTTTTCACTCCCACCACTTGCTCCGTGACTTCCTTAGCACTTGTCAGGTGTTTATTCTCTTTATCAAGTTTCTGTTTTAACTCCAGCTCGTGAACATACAGTGTTATATTAGTTTCAGGTGTACAATATAGTGATTCAACACTTCCAAATGTCACCCTGTGCTCATCCTGACAAACCACGTGTCAGGTTTTGAAAGTTGCTCCATTCTAACAGATAAGTAGTTGGATCCCATTATGGTTTTAAGACTCACTTCCCAAATAGCGAATGATGTCGAGCATCTTTTCATATGCTTATTTGATATTTATATACCGTCTGTGGTGAAGCGTCTGTGCAGACCCTTTGTCCATTTGTATTGCATTTTTTTCTTACGGGTGAATTTTGATAGTTTTTTTTATACATAGGCATCCCTTGGAGATGTTGTGGTTTTGGTCCCAGACCATCACAATAAAGCTAACACTGCACTAAAGTGAGTCAAATGAATTTTTTGGATTGGTAGTGCATATAAAAGTTATGTTTACACTATACTGTCACCTTAAAAAAATTTTTTTAGTGTTTATTTATTTTTGAGAGAGAGACAAAGCATGGGCGGGGGAGAGGCAGAGAGAGAGGGAGACACAGAATCCGAAGCAGGCTCCAGGCTCTAAGCTGTCAGCACAGAGCCCGGTGCGGGGGTTGAACCCACAAACCACGAGATCACGACCTGAGCTGAAGTTGTATGCTTAATCGACTGAGCCACCCAGGCACCCCTATACTGTCATCTTTTAAGTGTGCAATAGTATTATGTTCAAAAAACAATGTACATAATTTAGTTAGAAAGTACTTTATTGCTAAAAAATGGTAACCATTGGGGTACCTGGGTGGCTCAGTCAGTTGAGCCTCCGACTCTTGGTTTTGGCTGAGGTCTGATCTCGCAGTTCTGATCTTCACCCTGTTATCATGGAGACTGCTTGGGATTCTCTCTCTCTCTCTCTCTCTCTCTCTCTGCCCCTCCCCCGCTTATGTGTGTTCTCTCTCTCTCTCTCAAAAAAAATGAGATCACTGATCACAGATCACCATAACAAATATAACAATGACTATGTTTGAAATATTGCGAGAATTACCAAAATGTGAGACAGAGACAAAAAGTGAGCAAATGCTGTTGGAAAAGTGGCGCCGATGGACTTGCTCAATGCAGGGTTGCCATAAACCTTACATTTGTAAAAAGCAGTATCTTCGAAGCACAATAAAACGAGGTATGCCTGTATTCTTGGATACAAGCTCTTTGTCAGGAATGTGACTTGCAAATGTTTTCTCCCAGTCTGCATCTTTTCATAGTGCTTTCTTACTGGTGTTTTCATAGAGCAAACTGTATTAATTTCAATGAAATGAAATTTATCACTGTTGGACTGAGGATCTTAGTCCCTTGCTATTGGCTGAAGACGTTTCTCAGCTCCTTGCCATACGGGCTTCTCTTTAAGACAGCTCATAACATTGGGTGGGGCGCCTGGGTGGCTTAGTCGGTTAAGCAGTTGACTTCAGCTCAGGTCATGATCTCACAGTCTGTGAGTTCGAGCCCCGCACCAGGCTCTGGGCTGACAGCTCGTCAGCCCAGAGCCTGGAGCCTGCTTCAGATTCTGTGTCTCCCTCTCTCTCTGTTCCTCCCTTCTCACATTCTGTCTCTCTCTGTCTCAAAAATAAATAAAAACATTTAAAAAGTGTTAAAAAAAAAAAAAAGACAGCTCATAACATTGGGGCGCCTGGGTGGCTCAGTCGGTTAAGCATCCGACTTCGGCTCAGGTCATGATCTCATGGCTTGTGAGTTCAAGCCCCGCGTCGGGCTCTGTGCTGACAGCTGGGAACCTGGAGCCTCCTTTGGATTCTGTGTCTCCCTCTCTGCCCCTCCCCGCTCAGGCGCACGCGCGCGCACTCTCTCTCTCTCTTTCTCTCTCCCTGTCTCAAGAATAAATAAACATTAAAACAATTAAAAAAAAAAAAAAAAGAGAGCTCATAACATGGCAGCACGCTTCACTCAGAGGGAGTCAATGAGAAAAGCCAAGATCTTCATGTAACCTAATCTCTGAAGTGACATCACTTTTGTCATATTCTGTTTGTTAGAATTGAGTCCCTACGTCTAGCCCATGCTCAAGGAGAACAGATTGTATAAGGGGTCAAATTCCAGGAAGTGGGGATCAGTGGAGGGCCATTGTAGAGGCTTCTTACCACAGTATTACTTCCCAGAAATGGAGAAACTGAATGGCGGTAATCTTGAGTAACAAATCCTTTTCTAAAGTAATACAGTTTATAGATCTTTGCTTTATGTAAAATATAAGGGGAACCTAATCAAGTTGTCAGATGATAGACTGTTAAAATATTATTTTTCAAAAAAGGATTATATGATCTTTTGGCATGTAACTGAGAGTTCAAGAAAATTGAATGACAATGGCATAATAAAACTGTCCATTCACATATACTTATTGATATGAAAAGGCTTCTTAGCACTTACTGTCATAAAAATATAAAAACATAGTTGAAGCTGAATTTTGTTCCTAAATATTATGTAATATTCTATGGATATAATAACTAGCTGGATGAAAAACCCTAACCACATATTGAAGAAACGCATTTCCAATAAAAATGTATGTTTATGTCTTAAAGTTATTTACCAAAATTTGTATTGTATTTGTGTTCCTTGAGATGTTTTGGACTGCTAATCATTGAATCATAACTAAACTCAAAAGAAATGTTTTAGGGGTGCCTGGGTGGCTCAGTCAGTTAAGCATCCAACTCTTGGTTTCAGCTCAGGTCATGATCTCACAGTTTGTGAGTTTGAGCCCCGCATTGGGCTCTGCGTTGATAACACGGAGCCCACTTGGGATTCTCCATCTCCCTCTCTCTCTCTCTGCCCCTCTCCCGCTTGCTATCTCTTTCAAAAAAAAAAAAATAAACTTAAAAAAAAAAGAAATGTTTTAACATTTATTACCTTCTGGCTGCAGGAAATAAAACATTAAAATTTAATTTATATTTTTGTTCTGAAGAAATATTGTCATGATCAATAGTCATAAAATACTTAAAACAAAAATTTTATGACATTAGGATAAAATCCTGTGGGGATGTGAATGGAAAGAAGAATTCAAAGAGAAAAGGAATGATGTAAACTTTCTGCCCTTAAAGATTATAGCCATTTAATTTTTAAATACATGCCTATGAGTAGCAAATCGCTGTGGCATTCAGATTCCATTGGATAAATTTAAATGAGTGACTAGATAGTTTTATTTTATTTTATTTTATTATTTTATTTTATTTTGTTTTATTTTAGTAGGCTTTATGCACAGTGTGGAGCCCAACTCGGGGTCCAAACTCACAACCCTGAGATCAAGCCCCTGAGATCAAAACCTGATCTGAGATCAAGATTTGCATACCTAACCAACTGACTGAACCACCCAGTTCCCCCAGGATAATTTTATTTTAAATATTTATATTTATCATATTCCTGAAATTATATCATTTGCAATTGTTTAAACTTATGATGACATTTCTAGATGTCAACCCCCAAAATATAAAAGGATACATAGATTTTTTCCCTTCTGTAAAAATTTTTTTAAAGTTTTATTTATTTTTGAGACAGAGAGAGACAGAGCATGAACAGGGGAGGGTCAGCGAGAGGGAGACACAGAATCTGAAACAGGCTCCAGGCTCTGAGCTGTCAGCACAGAGCCCGACTCGGGGCTCGAACTCACGGACCGTGAGATCATGACCTGAGCCGAAGTCGGCCGCCCAACCGACTGAGCCACCCAGGCGCCCCGATTTTTTCCCTTCAAACTCATTAGAAAGTATGCTGGACAAACCCTTGAAGGCCCTTGATGGGAGCGTCAATATGTAAATTGCACACACACATGCACGCGCGCACACACACACACACACACACACACTTACCGCTATAGTAACTATCATTGCCCTGGAATCCTGCATTGCGAGATAATGGTGCTGTAGGCAAGCTGGCATGCAGAGGAAGACGGGGGTAAGGGCAGCATTAAATCGTGAGGGCTAGCCTGCCATTGTGGAAAGAGCAGAGGTTTTGGAGTTCGGCAGACCAGGGTTTAAAATACCGTTCTGCTATTAGTTGTGTGACTTCAGACCTGTCAATCCCAATCTCTGATGGTTTTCTCAAATGTTAAAGTCGAGGAAAATACCTACCAACCTGAATTGCTGTGGAATTTCAGAAATAAAGGGGCGCCTGGGTGGCTCAGTCGGTTAAGTGTCCGACTTTGGCTCAGGTCATGACCTCACAGTTTGTGAATTCAAGCCCCACAGTGGGCTCTGTGCTGACAGCTCAGAGCCTGGAGCCTGTTTCGGATTCTGTGTCGCCTTCTCTCTCTCTGCCCCTCCCCCGCTCACACTCTGTCTCCTCTCAAAAATACATAAACAACAAAAAGAGAAATCAATGTAAAATGCCAAGGCCTGCTATGTAGTAAGACCTATATAATTGTTGGTTCTTTCCACTACATTTCTGAGCCAACAACACCAGAAACAAACCTTGAATTTTCATTTTACCCTTTGATGGCCCCAAATAGCCAGTCTCTCATTCATGGAATGTTTCCATAGTTCTGGAAATGAAGTAGCTATTCAATAAGTATTTCTTAAGATGAACTGAGTCACATTTTCAAACTTGCCTAGAGATCCTGCTATCTGGAAATGCTCTTTTTTTTTTTAAACCCCTGGGTGAGGTAAGCTTTTTGTTTGTGTTTTAAACACTAAGAAGTAATGTCCTTTTTAAAAGAAAATAGTTGTCTAAAATTCTAAGGGAAAAAAGGCATTCGATCTCAACAAAGTAATAGAGTCATATGGTGGGTGAACTTATACACCATAGGCATCTTTTTGAGCTTCGGAGGCTTTCTGGTGTCCCTCATTGTCCCTACTCCATTTAGGACCCCAATTGCTACCATTCCATTCCCCTAGTGCTCAGGTGGGCTTAGGTTGGGAATTACCATGTAACTTAGCACAGAAGTTACTGCAAATTATTGTCTCAATGGTCCTTTTACATTCACTTATCATGTATCAATTCATGGCCCACCTAACCTCCCCATTCTTTGATTCCTATGTTGAGCAACTAACTACTATATCCCAGGCACTCTGCTAGGCTCTGGGTATAGAGTGATGACTGTCCAGTAGTGGTGGTGGGAACATCACACAGAATGTAATTAGTATGCAGAATTAACACCCGGATCCTGAAGCTCTGGAAATAACAGACCACCTGGAAGGATTAAACAGCGTGAGTTGCAAAGTGATTAGTAAGTATGCATTCATACATACATTCTTTCATTCATTCATTCATCAAATATATATAGATGCTAGGTGTTATGATTGCAGCAGTGAACAATATGGACAAAAAGATGATTTGGCATGTAGAAATCTGTTTTATTTTCAATCCTTGATCTAATGTGAATTGCAAGATTATAGATTGGTTCTTGTGGTTGTATTTGTCTAAACATCCCTAAATGCCTCAAAGGTTTTTACAAAAATTTTTTAACATTTACTTATTTTTGAGAGACAGAGACAGAACAGGAGCAGGGGAGGGACAGAAAGAGAGGGAGACACAGAATCCAAAGCAGGCTCTGAGCTGTCAGCCCAGAGCCCGATGTGGGGCTCGAACCCACGAACTGCAAGATCATGACCTGAGCTGAAGTCGGATGCTTAACCGACTGGTTCCCCCGGGGGCCCCAATGCCTCAAAGATTTTTATACATTTGCATGGGGCTAGCCTTTCACCTTATGTGATGGACATATCACACATTGGCTTTTTCTTTGCCTATTTTCAGTGTTTGGTGGTGATGCGTTCTCCTACTCTGCCCTATCCTTTCCACTCAACTGTTACTATTAAACATTTTCCAAGATCCGCCCCTGGCGGGGTTCCTTGTGTAAGATATACCTACACAACCATAGGCAGCGGTCCTTCCTCTTCCATACTTGCCAAAATTTTCAGGACTTTTGTGCTACCACGATGTGCTTTCAATGTGCTCTTAATGACACATAGATTTACATATGTGTTCTAGTTCATGTGTGTGCCCTGCATTGCCTTTGAGATTGTCAGGTCCTGTGGAGCAGACCAAGGCTTCTGTATATTTTATCTCCTTTCACTGTCCCAGTGTAAGGTACTGGGACTGAAGAGTATACCCTCAAATGTTGTTGACTAACTCAGATTCTGAACACACAGCCACAGCTAGGTCAAACGAACATATCTGTTCAATTTCACGTTTCTCAACAAATCCAAGCTCAAGGTTCTTTTCCTTGCAATCAAGCTACAAGGCCAATTTCTTACCAGCTTTTGACAAATTCTTATGCACTCCCGTAGATCTCCTGCCAGCAACCATCTTGCCTTAGCAAATTGGAAAGCTTTATAACATAATGCAAAGGGAGAGTGGCAGGCATCGACACAGCAGAGTGGAGCTAATAATAACCTTTAAGGAGAAAAGCTACTCCCGGGAATCTTGGGCCCAATGGCAGGCTTGTCGGAGGGTTATTTTGGGTAAGGGGATATTTTGGCATTTTTCACATTAACTCGTAGCTGCTTACTTCATTTGGGCATAAGACCAGCTCTGATTCCCTATGATGGGAAAGCAACACAAATTGCTGTGGCATACACACCCCAAATCGAGGCGAGAGAATTCACTTTCCTGGCATTTCAAGGGAAGTCTACCTCACTTGGAGCACTTTCTCCTCCTGGTAAAATTCAGGGCATGCTTCTCAAATGTTGGTGTGCATATGGGGCACTTGTTAAAAATGCAGATTTCTGGACCTCACCCAATGTTATACATTGTATTGTGGTTTTGCCTCGGGGCTAAAAATGCAATTTTAAAAAAGATGTAAGCATTTAAAATATATCATAGTTTTTGCAACTCCATTTTTGTTTTGATTCATTTAAAAAATAGGGGCGCCTGGGTGGCTCAGTCGGTTGAATGTCTGACTTCGGCTCAGGTCATGATCTCACGGTTCGTGGGCTCAAGCCCCGTGTTGAGCTCCGCGCTGATAGCACAGAGCTTGCTTGGGGTTCTCTGTCTCCCTCTCTCTCTCTGCACCTCTTCTCAAAAATAAATAAATAAACATTTAAAAAATATATACTGGAATCTTCAGAATGTGGAGGAAGTCCGGGTCTCTTGGAAGCCCTGAAGTAGAGATAGTTCCCTCAGTATCACCATTCCTTCCCATGCCCTCACCTCCAGCTTATTACACACGTGTAGTGGTCTAGAGGGGAGTCAGGTCCCTGTCACTAAAGACAGTGGTCCTCCTCTCTTCCGCAAGGTTGCTAGAGGGTTAGAATATCCTGTTCGAATCATTCTGGGGCCTGCTGGGACTGACTTTGATATTGGCTTATCTACTCTAGAGCCCTTGTAGAACCTCAGGTCAAGTGCACAAACTCAGCTGCAGAACACCAGGGCATAAAAAGAGAGCCCTTCGTCCAGTGCCAACTCACTGCCCATCCGTTGTCCCCAACATCCCTCGCACCCTAGCAGTGATGCCCCCTCAATAGCCCAATTAACCTTCTCGAACTGCAGGACGGGGTGTTGCAAGCAGGTCCTTCTCCCTGGTGAACATATGTAGTTGTCTAGTAGGGAATTGCCAAAATTGCCAAAATTGCCAACATGCCGATTCCTGGGCCCCACTTCAGACCTACAAAAAACCGATGCTGCGGGGATGGGAGACTCGAGAATCTACGACGTTGTGTAATAAGTTTTGTGGATGATCTTGATGCGGGTGGTTGTCGACCACACTTTTGGAAACACTAATTCTTGGATTCAACTTGCTAGCTCAGATGTATTCAGCAGTCCAAAGTAGCAGACCAGCATCTCTGCCTCGTCCCTATCTGTCCTTATCTTCCCATGGTCACCCCTCCCTTCCATCCCTGTGTTGACTGGATGGTAGGAAGTTCGTATAGTTTGTACACCCCCAAAGAAAATGTCATTAGGTCACCCAGCATTATGCACAAAGCTGGCTTATCAGGCTACTATGGAGAGAATCACAGGGTGGGGGAAGGAGGGACAGAGGCAGAATTAATAACTGACAGTCTCTACCTTTCTTAATGTGTACACAACACAGCCAAAGAGATAAATAGTGGCGGGGAAGATATTTGGTGGTCACTGAGGCTTGGTACTCTCTGGTTTTTCTTTTTTGGGGAGGCAGGGTGGGGGAAGCTGATAGTGTTTATTTAACACTGAAGAAATTGTTATTTATTTTTTAAATTTTTTATTATCTTTATTAAAAAAAATTTTAAGCTTATTTATTTATTTTGAGACAGAGGGAGAGAGAAGAAGAATCCCAAGCAGACCCCTCACTGTCAGCACAGAGCCCGACATGGAGCTCGAACTCACAAACCGTGAGATCATGACCTGAGCTGAAGTCAGATGCTTAACTGACTGAGCCACCCAGGCGCCCCTATTTAAACATTGCAAAACTTCTTATTTTTCTTTTGGTTTTATTGAGATATAATTGGCATGTAGCACTGTATAAGATTTTTTTTCTTTTCTTTTCTTTTCTTTTTGAGAGAGAGAGCGTGCACGGGGGTGGGGAGAAGAGCAGAGACACTTTCAAGCACGCTCCACAGCCCAGCACCCCACCAGTGGGGCTCGATCTCACTTCTGTGAGATCATGACCTGAGCCAAAATCAAGAGTCAGACACTCAATCGACTGAGCCACCCAGGCGCCCCTAGTACCCTACAAGATTAAGGTGTACAACAGAATGACTTGACTTACATATACTTATCACAATACATTTAATTAATATCCTTATAAAGATACAAAAAAAGAAAAAAATGCTTTTTTCCTTGTGATAAGAACCTGTAGGGTCTACTGTCTTAGCAATTTTCAGTATAAACCATCCAGTAGTGTTAACTATAGTCCTCGTGTTGTTACGTTACATCCCCAGTACTTATTATCTTAGAACTGGAAGTTTGTGCCTTTTACCACCTTCTTCCAATTTCCTTTCACATGACCACAAATCTGATCTCTTTTTCTATGAGTCCTTTTTTTAGTTTAATTTTTAAGGTTCCATATAGAAATGAGATCATATGATATTTGTCTTTCTCTTCCTGACTTATTTCACTTTGAGTAATGCTTTCAAGGTCCATGCATGTTGCCTATCTAATGAGAAGGCAGCAGGCTGCCTGTACTGAGGACGATAATAGATGGAGAGGGGAGCCTGGGTGGCTCAGTCAGTTAAGCGTCTGACTCTTGATTTTGGCTCAGGTCATGCTCTCATGGTTCATGACTTCGAGCCCCATGTCGGGCTCTGTGCTGACATCTCAGAGCCTGGAGCCTGCTTCCGATTCTGTGTCTCCCTCTCTTTCTGTCCCTCCCCCATTCATGCTCTATCTCTGTCTCCCAAAAATAAATAAACTTTAAAAAAACACTTAAAAAAATAAAAATGAATAAATAAATAAAAGTGGCAGAAAAACAGACAATTGCAAACTGACCTGGTGCATTAGGTCCCTGAGACTCCAGAAGGGTCTACTTTCCATCTTCTAAAAGGGTCCTTCCTGCAAGGTCCTCACAAACATCGCTGGGTTTTATTTAGAGACCATTTAGTATATGGAACACAAGTGCAGTCATAAAAACAATGCAGGTCACAAACAACGAAGTGTCGTTATGGTTCTCTCTCTGATTCCAAGGATCATGGCAGGAAGAGTGGCCAACAAATTGGAGGAGAAATCCCTCCTCTGTGGTCCACCTCTGACCCACTCCACTGCCCTTCAAAGAAACCGTCTACTTTCTGAGGTTCAGAATGACATTTGGGTGATTTTAAGCCATTTAAGTTCTTGCAGAAACCAACCAGTGGGATTGCAGTCCTTTACTACCTTTTCTGTTGTCATCTTGCCAGTTTCGATTATTTTCCTCTTCTCTCTTTTTGTTTGTTTATTTGTTTATCTATTTATTTATTTTCGGGAGAGTGCAAGCGGGGGGGAAGGGCAGCGAGAAAGGGACGGAGGATCTGAAGCAGGCTCTGTGCTGACAGGATGCCAGCGCAGAGCCCGGCTCGGGGCTCGAACTCATGAACTGCGAGATCTTGACCGGAGCCAAAGTTGGAAGTTCAACCAACTGAGCCACCCAAGCGCCCTGATTATTTTCGTTCTTGTCCTCCTTGTCCTACCACAAGGTGGGGTGGGGGTGTGGGGAAAAGAAACGAAAGGGGGCTTCAGGGTGACTGGGTGCTGGAAATTTAAAAATGTGGTTCTTTCCCAGTAGACACCTACCACTATCCGTTGTTAGGTGAGGAAGTGGGGCCTCAGTGGAGTAGCACACAGCATAGGAAAGTTCTGATTGAGGGACAGCAACATACAAGCCTCTGGGCATGTATATCACATGGATATGTATGTCACATATGTATGTCATATGTGTAGCATATGTATATCATAGTTGAGACTTGGAAATAAGCCACGTTACTCTCTCTAGGCCTCCAGTTTATCACTGCAAAAAAATTATTCTTGTGGTATCTCAGGTCGTCCTCAAACAAAATCAGCTCGAACTGGCCTCTCAGGTCCTACTGAGCTCAAGTGATGGGAGAATTGTCCTCCCTACAGCCTAACAAGGGCTCCTGGCGGTCATGGGAGGGGGACTCCCTTCGTGCTTTCTGGAGCTCCTGTCTTCTCTACATAAGTGCTTTCTGGCTAGTGTCAAACACAATGGGCCAGAAAATAAAATGCCCAGTGTTTCACCTTTAGTTCGCCCCTGGGAAAGGGACTTCTGACAGACAGAACTTCACATTTGTCTAGGGCTTAATGCTTTTCCAAGCACTTTCCCGTTTTCTCACTGGACCCTCACCACCCCCCCACCCCCCCTGCCATTGGCAGTATGCTGCTTGTCATTTTGTACGTGGCCAGGGAGGTCTGCAGAGAGAAATGCAGAGAGGGCCAGTGAGGTCTGCAGAGAGAAACTTCCAGAGGGTCACACATCTGGTTGGTGGTAAAGCAGATCTAGAGTCTCAGTCTTCTGCCCCTTGCTTCCACCCACACGTGCCACTTACTTGGTTCGCTTACTCTCTGTGGGGATAATGCTTAGACAAGGATTCAGTGGGATGATGTCTGGAAACATCTTTTTTTTTTTTTTTTTTTTTACTATTTTAAAAATATTTATTTATTTACTGGAAGAGAGCATGAGCAGGGGAGAGGCAGAGAGACAGAGAGAGAGAGAGAGAGAGAGAGAACCCCAAGCAGGCTTTTATTGCTTTTATCGCAGAGCCTGACGTGGGGCTCGATTCCATGAACCGTGAGATCATGACCTGAGCTGAAACCAAGAGTTGGACGCTTAGCCAACTGAGCCCATCAGAAGCTCCGGGTAGCCTGACCCTACTGTGTCCTCATTTCCTGCTTCTCAGTCTCCTGTTGGCTCTTCTGGGCCGTGGATGTGGGCTCACCAATGCCCAGTGAGCAAACACTCCTTGGGCCCTCTCTCACACCCCCAAATTAAGTTGCAACTCAAGGCTTCACTTCTCCAAGAGTCTCCGTAGAATGAAGATGTAACAACCGGGGTAAACAAAAAGGGGTTTGGGAAATTTTTTTTTTTTTCTGTTTGTGTGGGTTTTTTTTTTTTCCTAGTCAGGAAATAGAGCTGGCTTATTCTCACCTGTCAGTTCTCAGCTCAACTATTACCTCCTCAAAGAGATGTGCCCTAGGGGCGCCCGGGTGGCTCAGTCGGTTGAGCATCTGGCTTTGGCTCAAGGTCACGATCTCGGTTTGTGAGTTCGAGTCCCTCATCCAGCTCTGTGCTGACAGCATGGAGCCTGGAGCCTGCTTCGGCTTCTGTCTCTCTCTGCCGCCTTGCCCCTCCCCTGCTTGTGCTCTCTCTTTCTCTCTCAAAAATAAAATTAAAACATTAAAAAAAATTTAAAAAGAGACGTGCCCTCAACAACCAATGTAGAGTGAGCTTCTCTGGTCCTCCACCTCACAGCACCCTGCTGTGTCCTCTCACACCGATCCTCACAAACCACTTTAATGGGCTTGTCCCTATTTACTTGTTCTTAGGCTCCCACCATCAGTAATATATATTTTTCAAGTATATCATCTTTTTTGTTAAATTTTCCTTCATTTATTTTTGAGAGAGAGAGAGAGCGGGAGAGAGAAAGTGGGGGAGAGGCAGAGAGAGAGAGAGAGAGAGGGAGACACAGAATCCGAAGCAGGCTCCAGGCTCTTAGCTGTCAGGGCAGAGCCCGATGCAGGGCTCGAACTCATGAACTGCGAGATTGCGACCTGAGCCGAAGTTGGATGGCGGAAGAGAGAAGGGTGTCTTCTTGCGTTGTGGGCATGGGAAAATCTACTTGTCTGCCCCCATCTGCCTCCCTTGTCAGGAGTCTACTTTTAACTTTCCAGGCCATGTTTCTATTTTCTGGATTGCTTCTTAACATCACTCGAGGAGTCACTGGGCTTGGGTTCACCCTGACCGAACTGCTTGCATAGGGCGGCCTCGTGAGTCCTCGTAGAAGGAATGAATTAATGCACGAGCAAACTTGCCACGTATCCTCGGTCAAATCTTGACCTTTGGAAGCCTGTTTCCTCACCTGTAACATGCGGTAATATTGCCGACGCTCACAGAATCCTTGTGAGGATCAAATAAGACAATATATGCAAATGTGCTTTGGGAATTATAAAGCACTGTGTGACTATAATTATGAAATCCATCATGTAGGCAGATTTCTTTTCAGTTAGATAATGCTCCTACCCATTGCCATAGAAATTTATTCATCTCCAAACGCCAAGCACTTGCAATGGATATAAATCCACATTATGCATTTTTAAAAGCATGGTTGACACACTATAGATCAGAGACTTCCTCAAGCTTCTCCCTATCAGTCAGTGAAAAAGTATGTATTGAGTACCTACTATGTGTCCCACATGTGACTAAGCACCAGGGGAATATAAAGAAAACCTAGCGCAGAGCCCCTGTCTTCACAGAGCCTCAGTCCACAAAGGTAGAAAAGAGATATATATTGATACAATTAGAAGAGTGGGCAAAAGACGTCCTGCAGCCTTAATCTGACTTGCCACTTGATTTTGAACAGCCTGAGATCTAAGAATGGTTGTTACATTTCTAAGTGATTGAAAAAAAAACCCATCAAAAGTAGAATAATATTTTTTACACAAAAATTACATGAATTTCAAATTTCAGCGCCCATAAATAAAGTTTTATTGGCGCACAGTCATGCCCATTTGTTTATGTATTTCTATGGCTTCTTTTGTGTTAAAGTTTTTTTTTTTTTTTTTTTTAATTTTAGGGAGAGCACAGGAACCAGAGAGAGGGGCAGAAGGAGAGAGACAATCGGAAGCAGGCTCTATACTCTGCACAGGGCCCAACGCAGGGCTGTGGGCTCGATCCCACTGACCCTGGGATCATGACCTGAGCCAAAATCCAGAGTCGGACACTTAACCGACTGAGCCGCCAAGGAACCCCTTCTTTTGTGTTATAGTAGTAGAATGGGATAGTTGTGACAAAGATCTTAGATCTTAGGTTTCTACAAAACCTAAAATATTCACTATTTGCCCCTTTAAAGAAAAAAAAATTGGCCAACCTCTGTACTAGAGGACAAGAAACTTAGCTTTTGTCAGCTTTGTCAGTTGAACTTCTTCACGCTTTGAAATATTTTGTCATATGCGTTAGGAATTCCTGAATTTGCTCATTTTGTCAGTAGATATGAAGTGAGAGCCTACTATGTGTCAGACACCGTATCCTGGTTAAGGACAGAGGGACTCTAGCAGAAAGTATTTTGCATTCGTTAGTTTTCCTGTATGAGGGAGACGCAGAATCCAAAGCAGGCTCCAGGCTCTGAGCTGTCAGCACAGAGCCCTATGTGGGGCTTGAACTCATGGACTCCGAGATCATGACCGGAGCTGAAGTCAGACACTCAACTGGCTAAGCCACCCAGGTGCCCCTTAAGAGCAGCTTTGAGGTGCGCCTGAATGGCTCAGTTAAGCGTCAGACTCTTTCTTTTAATTTTTAAAGTTTATTTATTTTGACACATGAAGAGAGAGCACACGAATGAAGGAGGGGCAGAGAGAGAGGGAGAGAGAAAATCCCGAGCAGGCTCTGCACTGTCAGATGCAGGACTTGATCCCACAAACTGAAAACATGACCTGAGCCAAAACCAAGAATTGCATGCCTAACTAACTGAGCCACCCAGGTGCCCCCCAAGTGTCAGACTCTTGATTTCAGCTCAGGTCATGATCTCACAGTCGTGAGATTGAGCCCCTGTCAGGCTCTGTGCTGAACCTGCTTGAGCTCTCTCTCTCCTTCTACCTCTGCGCACCCCCCTCAAAAAAAAAAAAAAAAAAAAAAGGAGCAGCTTTGAGACGAATATATTTGTCATAAACCTTTTGTGATTAGCTCACAAATTTATAGGCGCAGGTACTTGTATATAGGTCCAAACACCCAGGGAACATTGGGAAAGAGAACAGAGGAAAAAGCAAAATCCTGTGACAGAAGAAAGGAGGTTAAGAAGGAAATACAATTACCCTTTCTCTTCTTTTTTACTCTATTTTTCTCTTTCAAACAAACACAGATTTGCTTTGACAGCTGATGTAATGTCATTTTGCTGTCGGGCCTCAAGTCAAAGGCAGAGTAATGCGGTGGGTCGTTACCTCTGATGCTCCTTCTGGGAATTTTGACTTCTGTGTTGTATCCAAAGGACACGTCCTCGCCCATGCCGTCTCACATGGAGCCAGGCTACAACACAGGGCTCTGGTGACCACAGGAAGAGCAAGGCCTTATTAATATTAATAACCCAGAGCTCACATTTCGTTTCTGGACCTCAAGCTGCTCAGAAATTAAAGAACATTTGTATCATTTAGCTTTCCAGTCAACGGATTCCTGGCGTCCAGAACACTAATAATGGGAATAGGCAGAATCCAAGAAGAATCCCACTCCCCAGTGAGGAACTTTGGGCCAAGGGCATTTGACTTGTCCACAAAGATTATTTGTAGCCTGTGCAGAGAACATTCAGAGACCAGTCCATAGGAAGGCCAGGTCTTCCACAAGGAACAATTCCTCCTGAGTCTCAGCTCAGAAATCTTTTGAAATGCAAACACAGTCATTTTTATGGACACAGATCGTCCACTGATAGCTATTATTTCACAGAGCAACTGAAGGCCCCTTTGGCTTGGGGACTGTTGCCCAGAGCCGATCCTTTGCCAAGCTGTGATGATGGTGACATTTTCCTTCTGTGCCTCCAATCTCCCTCTATCTCTCTTTTTCTGTTTTTGTTGGTGTCCCTTCCCCAGTCTTCATCAGTTACATTTCCCTCATGGTCTCTCTTACTTGCTTGGCCCCATATGAAAACCTGATCTCAGTAAGGGATTGGACTCATTTACACCGAGTCACAAGTGATGTGCTAACAGCTTAAAACATATTTGCATGATAACTGCGGACAGGTCTTAAGGTGACGGGTTTCTGGGTGCCCCTGGGAGGATGTCTGTGAATCCTCTGAGATCTTATGCTAAAATTTACCACGTCTGCTCACATGAACATTTTTCTTGTCCATGTTTGACAGATTATCAAAGCAATCCATGACCCCAAAAAAGGTTAAGGGCAGTCTCAAGGTAAAGACATGAATTTCAAATAGTGAAAATTGAAACTGTGGGTCAATGACTGTAGACCCCGTAAGAACAGGGACTGTATCTGTCTTCACCTGTCACCCTGTTGTAGCCCCGGGGACAAAAATGTAGTGTAGTCTGTTGTAGTGTCTCAATAAATATTTGTTAAATTTCCTTATTTATCCATCTAAGAGATATTTACTGTTGGGGCGCCTGAGTGGCTCCGTTGGTTAAACGTCCGACTTTAGCTCAGGTCATGATCTCGCAGTTCGTGAGTTTGAGCCCCCCTTTGGGCTCTGTGCTGACAGCTCAGAGCCTGGAGCCTGCTTTGGATTCTGTGTCTCCCTCTCTCTCTGCCCCTCCCCACTCAGGCTCACTCTTTCTCTCTCTCAAAAGAAGTAAACATTACATTTTTTAAAAAAGAGGTATTTATTGCTAGGTGAATGGGTGAAAGAGTAGAGGACACCAGCCAGCAGGTGGATAGAGGTATTCTTTGGGCGTGAAGCCCTTCTTGTCACTTGCATCCTTGGTCTTGTTTCCATTTGAGTCACCCGAGATGAAGTATCCATGACAGTTACTGATGCTCCTGATGAACACCCAGGACAGGAGAATCTGGGATGCAGACATCTGCCCTGTTTGGTGGCCTTTTCGCACAGGGGAGTGAAACCCACTTCCCTTCACTGACTTCTTCCTATTCCCCCTGGCATCTTTGTGGGTGAGGGAAATCATCGCCAGGTAGCAGCAGGCATCAAAGGCTGCCGGGGGCTGTTGGAAGCAGAGCTGCAGCTCAGCGGGGACCTGCCAAAGCATACCCTCAGCATTTGAGGTGAAGAGCTCTCGTCCTCAGCAGGTGCGGGCTCTCGGACAGCTTGCGGACCAAACCATGAGCGGGCCTTGTTGCAGAATGACCGAGGAATGCATTTCCGGGTTAGACCACGGAGGGTAGGGGGTGCCAGCCCAGGCTAGATACAGAGGATATGAAACGTCATCCTCTGGTGCTCCCTGCAGCGCTAGTGGAGTCAAGGCTCCTCGCTCCTCCCGTGAAGCTGGAGGGTGGATAGTCTGCTTGCTTGTGTGGATACACTTTTCAAGGGAGGCTCTCCGCATGCAAGAGCTGACTGGGAAGGAAGACCCCTGAAAAGTCCCAAGGCTGGTAAATTGAATGAGGAATTCTTGTCGTGCAAATGAGCTGGGTAGAGCCGAACTTTTTTTACCCTCTGTGGGTGTGATACCTCAGGTGGGCTGTGTGCTTCTTCAGTGAGGAGGTTGGGAGTATTAAAAGGCAGAGCTAAGAAGAAACTGGAAGTTTGAAGTGCTCACGGGCACACTAAAGCAGAAGAAGAAGGAAAAGAGAGCTACTGGGCGTGTGTGTGTGTGTGTGTGTGTGTGTGTGTGTGTGTGTGTGTTGGGGGTGGGGGCAAGGAATCTCCGCTCAGGGAAATGGAGGGCACTTAGTCTCTAGAACTAAGGGAAAGACTCCTTACAGTCTGGTTAGAACTCAAAAGACGGAGTCAGTGAACCGAGTGGGAGGATAAAGCTGAGGGAGACGGAGGTTGGGGGTGGGGTGGGGTGGGGGCCATGTGTCAGGGTCTGGGAGATTGGAACGCAGGTAGGAAAGAAGTAGGTACAGTACTGTGATTGTTTGGGGTTAGACACACCTGCCAGTGCCCTTACTGAGAGTGTGCCCTTGGGGTAAGTCGCTTTGATCTCTGTGCCTCAGTTCCCTCACCTATAAAATGGAATTAATAATAGTCGCTGCTTCATATGGTTGTTGTAAAAATTTAACGAGGAAATATATATGAAAAGTGCTTCGTGTGGTGTCTTGCACATAGTAAGTGCTCACTAAATGGGAGTTAATATTTTTTATTTTTTATATTAAATATAAATATAATTTATAATATAATATAATAAATATATTTAATAATATATATATAATTTTGTTATATATATATTTATATATATAATTTTATTATATATATAAGTTTATATATATAATTTTATTATATATATTTATATATATAAATTTATATATATATAATTTTATTATATATATTTATATATATAAATTTATATATATTTATATATATAATATATATATAATTTTATTTTATTTTTTATATTAAATATAATTTATTGTCAGATTAGTTTCCCTACAACACCCAGTGCTCATCCCAACAGGTGCCCATCACCCACTTTCCCCTCTCCCTCACCCCCCATCAACCCTCAGTTTGGTCTCAGTATTTAAGAGTCTCTTATGGTTTGCCTCCCTCCCTCGCTGTAACTTTTTTTTCCACTTCCCCTCCCCCATGGTCTTCCGTTAAGTTTCTCAGGATCCACATATGAGTGAAAACATGGTGTCTGTCTTTCTCTGACTGACTTATTTCATTCAGCATACTACCCTCCAGTTCCATCCATGTTGCTACAAATGGCCAGATTTCATTCCTTCTCATTGCCAAGTAGTATTCCATATGTAGTTAATATTTTTTTTAATGTTTATTTATTTTTGAGAGAGAGAGAGAGAGTGCAAGCGAGGGACGGGCAGAGAGAAAGGGGGACAGAGGATACAAAGCAGGCTCTGCACTGACAGCAGAGAGCCCGATTCGGGGCTCGAACTCACAAACCACAAGATCATGACCTGAGCCAAAGTCGGACGCTTAACTGACCCAGGCACCCAAGTGTCCTGGTAGTTATTATTGATGGTAGTTATAATGATAATAGATTGGAAACAGTTGAGCGCCTGTAAGATTTAATAAAGGCTGTTTATATGCTAGTCATTGCATTCTTATTACCGACTTCTCTAAGCCTTAGGGGACTGAGAAACAGCTCAGCTCGGGCCCAGAGATAGAGGGAAAGGGCTTGTCAAAGGTAAGGTCCATGTAAGGCAAGGCAGTTAGCCCAGGGTGCTGTGCCAAGCCAGGTAGACAGCAGTATGAAGGCGCAGAATGGGGATGTGAGAAGCCACAAGAGCAGACCTCATCTTTTAAAATTATTTTTCTAAAGGCAGACTCTGAACTTTTTCATCTAGCTCCTAGAGGTATGATTCCTCTATATGTTTCTTTTCATTGCTGGGGCATATTCCCTATTGGCACAGGGAGAACATCATTTTCACTTGAAGATATTTTCATAGGAAATCAAAGAATAGGAGGCAGAAAAGAACAAGGCCAGCTTCTACACCCTTATTGCCTTCAATAAACTCCAGGCCGATCCTTGCTGGTGTACAAAGCATTTCCCCACCAGAAATGAGATCTGAAAGCTATCCCCACTTTTCTGTCTTTCCAAATTTGACCTTCAAATCTCAGCCCCATTTGTCCTTCCTAAATCAACCTCAGAACCACCGAATCAGATAGGTACTGATAGATTGGGGTACAGCCAGAGAAACAGAAATCCTGCTAGGTCTTTCAGACATAGAAAATTCAACACAGGGATTAGTATGCCGATGATGGACGAGATGAGAAGCCAGACAGGGGACAGTGAGGCAACTCAGAGATTAGCAGCCACAGAAAGCCTCCCTTTTATCCCTAGACTTACAGGGACGACTGGGAGAGGTGGTGAGTGGTGTTATCAGAGTTCGAGGACTGGGGCTATCTGGTGGGAGCTAGAGCCAAGGTGGGGATGCCTTGCAGAAGCTGGGGCCAACGAGGGAGGGGATGCCTGGTGGTGGTGGAAGGTGAGCCCCATAGGAAATACAGCTGCTGTTGCTACAGGTACCCCCAAAGTGAAATATCCTCACTAGTCCCTTCTTCTTACCTTTGGGTTGGCCAAACCTACCCAGAAGCCAAAGGGCAATGGACCATGGAGAATGTAGTTCCCTTGATACAGAGCAGAGCAGGAAATGGACAGAGAATGGATCTGAGAGTCAGAAGCAGATAAAAAGCTTAATCATCATCCTTATTTTGCAGAAGAGGTCCTCTGAGGCAGAAACAGTTCAGATTGTCCCAAACCACACTAAATGGCAGTCCAGGTTTCAAATCCAGGCATCTGACTACTCCTGTGCCCATTCTCTCTGTAATCACTGCTATTTAAAAAAAAATTTTTTTTAACGTTTATTCATTTTTGAGAGATGGAGACAGAGCACGAGCGGGGGAGGGGAAGAGAGGGGGAGACACAGAATCCGAAGCAGGCTCCAGGCTCTGGGTTGCCAGCGCAGAGCCCGATGTGGGGCTTGAACCCACCACCCGCGAGATCATGACCTGAGCCAAAGTTGGATGTTTAACCGACTGAGCCACCCAGGCGCTCTTGTCATCATTGCTATTATATACTCATAGTAATAATGCTATTGTTATTTTACTCATGTCAGACTTCTCCCTCTGAACTAGACTTTAAGTTCCCCAAAGGCATCAACTGTGTCTTTACCTTGATATCATTTATAGCACCAAGCCCAGAAAATGTAGATTGTTCATTGATATGGGATTATTAGCAGGTTTTCCTGGGTTCCACATTACCCAAAGTGGGGGCACTATTAAAATGTCCTCTGTGGTTCTAAATATTTGCTTTCTTGTTAGTGAGATGCAGAAATCCCAGATCAGATTCCAGAGAATGGTCTGGCAACAGGGAAAAACACAAGCTGCAATGAGAAAAATCAATATCTAGATTGCCTGAGGGTCTCCCAAAGGAAAGAGACAGTTATTAAAATTTGAAATGGCTCCGCTCCGACGTCAGGAAATTTCTACAGGTTGAATTGAGCAGCTCCTTCACCAGGAAAGAGGCTGTCCTATCCCTTAGACTTACTACAGTTTCTGTAATTTGGACTGTTCTACGGGACTGAAAGCTGCCAGGGTTTATGGTTTGTTCTGTTTTCTTATGAAGCAGTTCTTGAGAGCTAAGGGAGGGATACAGGTATGTTAGACGAAGTGTGTGTGATTCCTATCCCAATGAAATCTTTAGCCACTGGAAGTGGTAGGACAAGGAGACTGGTGGTTCGGAGTTGTGCTTCCTGGCCTTGAGGTCAATGGGATAGGGTAGCAGTTCTGTGCATGAGTGTTGGGGTCAGACTCCCTCAGTTCAAATCCAGGCTCTCACCACTCTTTAGCATGTGATGGTATCAGTATCCTGGGGATGGTATAGTATTATAATATAGTGCATTATCCTCATTTTTCTCCTACCCTCCCTGGTTGTTCTTTCTCAGTCTCCTTGGGCAATCTGTCCTTTCTTTCCAACCTCTACACATTGGAGTGCCTCACTTTTGGACCTCTTCTCTTTTCTATCCACACTCACCTCACCGAGTCCCGTGGCTTTAAATACTGTGCACATGCTAGTGACTCCCACATCTCTCTCTCCAGCCTGGACCTCTCTGCTAGACCCGTAGACCACTGCCTACCAGACATCTCCACTCAAATGTCCAACGGGCATTTCCAAGTCCACATATCTAAAACCGAATTCTGGATCTCTGCCTTGCTCTTATGCCTGCTCCTTTACTACTCTTCCCCATCTCAGTAAGGGAAAATGCCACCCTTCCAGGTACTCAGGCCCCAAATCTTGGTGTCATGCTGGACTCCTCCCTTTTGCTCATACCCCACCTCTGATCCATCAGAATTGGGTCTAGCTTTGAAATATACCTAGAATCTGACCGCTGCTCCTCATATCCATCATGACCACCCTATTCAAAACCACCGTCAGCTTTTCTTATGGTTAATGCAACGATCTCACAATTAGTCCCTCTGTCTTTGCTGCTGCCCCACTTCTGTCTTTTCTTAATCAGCATATTCTTTTTTTAAAAAAATTATTTAAGATAATTTTGAATGAGAGAGAGAGAGAGAGAGCAGAGGAGGGGCAGAGTAGAAGCCAAAGTCTTTACAAAGGTCTTTCGGGCGCTATGCGACCTGTTGTTCATCCTCATTACCTCTCTGACATCATCTCCTACTTCTCTCTGATGTGTGTCCTCCATTCCAGTCACAGAGGCCTTCCCAAGGCTGTAATCCGAGTGTCAGTGTGGCTGAGCTCTTAATCTAGAGACTCTGGAGAAGAATCTGCTTCCACGTTCGTTTATGTTGTCGGAATTCATTTCCTTGTGGTTGCAGGACTGAGGTCCCCACGTCCTTGCAGGCAGTCAGCCGGGGGCTACACTCATTTCCTAGAGGCCACCTGCATTTCTTACCACGTGTCCTTCCATTGTCAAGCCAGCCACGGCACATGAAATCCTCCCTATGCTTCGAATCTCTGACATCTTCTTTTGCTACCAGCTGGTGAAAACTCTGCTTTTGAAGGACTTACATGATTAGATTAGGCCCATCTGGATAATCTCCCTGATTAGTAACCTTAATTACATCCATAAAAATTTCCCTTGCCACGTGGTGCAACATAATCACACATGTGCTATCTCATCATATTCGCTGTCCTGACGACTAGGGCGGGAAACCTTAGGGGAGCATCTTAGGATTGAGCCTGCCATGAGGATATTCATACTGTTTAATAAACTGACCAATCAGAATGTATGTCAGCACTAGCACTGGAACAGAGGCATGGAAAATACTTGATGTTTCGGGCGTCACCTTTTACTTGCTGGATTGTGAGGTGAGCTGGGGGGGGCATCCCAGAGGAAACAGCTGGAGTGGCAGCTTTTACCAACTGGTATGGAAATATTTTAATGTTTTAACAACTGGGTGCTGTATCAGCGCATAGGAGTCGGTTACCTGCCTGGTTAGTGGGTTACAAATCACGGCGTAGTGTGCAAATTATCGTCGTCTTCTCTGTGCTTTGAAAGTCTGAGGTTGGTCCCGGGTGACTGCGGGTGGGCGGGAAGACCACCTGCCCCCCCCCCCCACTTGGCACTTCCGGGTGTGCAGTAGGCCCTCTCCAGCCTTGATGACTGTCTTTGCAGCGCTGGCATTGTTTCTGATGAATGTTTCCATGGGCAAAGCTGTCTTTGGCAGTGGGAAAGTTCATCCATTATCTGCGCCTCCAGATGCTGCCTCCCCAAGGGAGACAATCGATTCTATGTATTTGGGCTCTCCCCAAGCCTTGGAACAGATGTGGCTCAGTGAGGCAAGTCCTATTTACTTACTCTCAGCTTTGGAGTGAACACTCCTCAGTAGCCAGTGAAACCGAGGGTGCTTATTAACTTGCCGAATGAGGCCATACCACAACAGATCATTAGCAGCCTCATGTTTTGTGAGGACCAGTCTCTGGCAAAAGAGATGCCCCTTATGGGTGAGTTGGAGGTAGAAATGGGGCTTAGGGTGGATGAATTTTGTGGGACTGCCCTGTCCCTCCCACCTAATATTTTCATAAGGGTGAATTTCATTTAAATGGTATCAAGGGCAGCTTCGCATGGTGGAACTTGGAACATACATGCACAAGGAACGGCAGTGACCAGGTGGGTGTGTTGAAAGAAGTGTCACAGAGAGAAATAAGCAACTTGAGGGAGATAAAAGGATAAAGCGAGGAGAGTAAATCACTGTGCATCATAAACAACCATAATGTGAAATATGGCCAGCCTCACATAATGATGATGCTGGCTGGGACCACAGAGCACAGACCTGGAGTGATCCTGGCTTCCCTATATCTTGAAGCTGACTATTACTACAGTGTAGCCTCCTCTGGCATAGAAATATGAATTTCTAAAGAGCCATATATCTACTCCACCAGCAGCTCTGCATCCTACACAGAGCATCGAGAAAGAGCTCAACCCTTCAAGGGATTGCTGTTAGCTGACATCCCTGAGCCCTGTCCTAGAATGTACACTAAACATATTCCTAGTAAGGCATGTCAACAACTGAGTCTCTCCTTAGACCGAGTCAGCCTGTTGAAACTTTTGTAGTAGGAGAGAATTGTCTTCAGTGGCTTCCCTTCCTGTAACATTTCCTCCTGGTCTTTACCATTCAACCAGATCCAGATAGTTTTGGGAATCAGGTTACCCGACGTCAGGATCCCACTAGATCCAAATGATAAAGACACATTACCAGAGGATCCCGAAGTAGCAAGTAGGATTCAGAATGGTTGGCCTGACTCCATACGTGTGAGATGGTATAGACTCCATGCAGGTCACCTTCCAGCAAACCCTCACCCCTCTGCCCCCAGCCCTCTCCCAAGCTAAGATATTTTCTTCAGGTACAACAGTAGGTGGCATTAAAACGCAACTTGCTACCGGCAGGTGGTGACAAGAAAGCCAGAGTTGATTATTTCCACCCTTCCTAGCAAAATGTCACTGAGCTCAGTGGGAGATACCAAAGCCCTGCATTAAGTGACGAGAAAATGTCTTCGTTTTCCACTGCCATTAGGAGCAATCAGCTACAAGATAACTAGGGAGAAAATTACAAATGCCTCAGCATGAATATTGCCATCGTTGGCAGGGGTAAGGGGATGCTAGGCATAGGAGCAGAAAGATATCCCCCTGAGATTTTATGCCTGTCCCCCTTATATAGACAGATTTGGAGTGAGTATAGATCGTTCCAGAGTTCTTGATCTGGCTAGGTTTGAATCATGGAGAGAGAAAAGTGTAAAATTGAAGTACATTTCATGTCAAAAGTAGCAGATGGGCAGAATTTCAGAGCTAAGGGACCTTGCAAGCTTAGCCTGTTCATCTAGACATGCAGACTCACGGGATGTCAGAGCTGGCAGGAATATTAAAGACCACTGGATCAGACATACGGATGGCCAACAGGTGCATGAAAGGTCCTCCGCATCACTAATCATCAGGCAAATGTAAGTCAAAACCACAAGCAACCATCACATCACACCTGTTAGAATGGCTATTATTAAAAAGATAATAAGGTAACAAGTGTGGTGCAAATGTGCAGAAAAGGGAACCCTGGTGCATTGTGGTGCAGCCACAACGGGAAACAGCACGGGAGGGCTCTCGAAATAGTTAAAAATAGAAGTACCATATGCTCCAGCAATCCCACTTCTGGGTATCTATCCAAAGAAGATGCAACCACTCTCTCAAAGAGAGATCTGTACTCCCGTGTTCACTGTGACATAGTTCACAATAGACAAGACATGGAAACAACCTGTCTGTGCATTGACTGACAAATGGATAAAGAAAATATGGTATATACATAATTATGAATATTATATATGTAAAATAATATTATTATTCCGCCATGAGAAAGAAGGAATGGATGAAACTGGAGGGAGTTATGCTAAGACAGTAAGTCAGACAGAAAAAGACCAATATTGTCTGATCTCAGTTATATGTGGAATCTAGAAGAAGTCAAACTCATAGAGACAGTAGAATTGTGGTTGCCAGGGGTTGAGGGTTGGGGGAAATGAGGAATGTTTTTCAAAGGGTACAAATTTATAGGTAGAAGTTGCATAAGTTCTGGGGATGTAATGCACAGCATGGTGGCTGTAGTTAACAATATTATATACTTGAAAGTTGCTTGCTATCTTAAATGTTCTCACCAAAAGAAAAAGATAATTTACGTGAGGTGATGGATGCGTTAACTAACCTTATGATGATAAACATTTTGCAATATGTATGTGAATCAAATCGTCACGTTGTACACCTTAAACTTACACAATACTATATGCCAATTATATCTTAATAAAGGCCATCCACTTCAACCCTTTCACTTTTTGGATGAAGAAACTGACGCCCAAAAAGGGAAATAAGTTACACAAGGTCATACTTATAAACAACAGGACTAGGATTAGAGTCCCTGGTCTTCTAACTTTTAAAATATGTTTCCACCATACGCCCCCACCTAAGCACTTAAGATCTAAGCCATCCTGGTGGATACATGTATGTTCTGGTTTTTTAAACCACCCAGTGAAAGAAGTTCTTTCCAGTGAAAGAAATTCTAAAAACCCACTGAGGAGATTGTATCTCACTGTTATTTATGGTTAGGAAATTTTTCCAAATAGATAACTCAAAAGCCTCCTGCTTTTGACTCATAAACTCATTCCTCTTTGGTCTATCCCTAATCAAAATGGATCAGGATGGTCACTATTACCAGTAATATTTATGGAATATGGACAATATGTGTGTGTATATATGTGTGTAAAATGTGTGTATATACGTACATATATTTATATGTATACTTATATTTATATAACCGATAATTTAAGCTTCTTTTCTGTAGGCTAAAAGATTCCTCAGTAGCAGACCAAATCTGAGAAATAGCATGTATGAAGGAAGATAAGAGTCGGGCCCTTCCATTTGTCTTCTGTGCTACAGCAAAAACTTTCAGCAACAGATAAACCCATGGGCTTGATCTAGCATCTTAATATGACCTAAATATCCAAATCCACTGATACCCAACTACACCTCAGATAGCCAGAACTCCTCTGATAATACCATATTTCTAAATATGATAGGCAGATTATAAGAAAATGAGCTAAGTTTAGATATTTTCTATGACATCAAAAATCAGGTCAGGGCCTGGACTGATCCCATATCCTATACCTTCACCATTTCTAGATTAGAGTAATATTGCTGATCCAAATGGTAACATGATGGTCAAAAAGGATTCAGTGATTGACTGTACCTAGGCCATGTCTCACGATGGAGAGCAATTACTCATATATCCTTGATCGAAAATTAGTCACTCTCTGAGAATGTTTTCTTTGGCAATGAAATGTTCAGTTTTGTGAAGGACATGCTTGCAGTGAAGAGGGAGATAGGACCCTCCTGCCTAGAGAACCAATTAGCTCAATCAACCCTAAAAATTCGTGGGGCGACAAATGATAGCCAAAGTGTGCTCATAGCTCCCGAGTTCTCCTTTGTAAGGCAAGAAAATCGATTCAGAATTGTAAACACATTTTTTTAAGGCTACCAGAAAGTCTTATTAACTAGAACATCCTCTTCTAAATTACTGAGAGTCAATGGACTAAGAGTCCAAACTGAGTTGCTTTAGAAAGAAATACTTTAACAACTGAGAAGGCTAATGTAAAATACTTGATGCAGACAGACTGCTTCATTGAGCTTCCAATGGGCTCCATGCCAACGTGATCACTCCTTGAAATCAAGCAATCACCCTTGTAAAGCAAACTACTCACGGCAATAAGCTGGTAAGAGTTGTTCATCATGGCAATCAGCATGTTCAGCAGCACCACCAGGGAGATGACGTTGTATGTCCCAAACATGGTAGCTCCCACAAACTCTGTGAACTCATGTCTGGCTTTCACGTTGGTAACATAGAGATTTAGAAGGCCAAATACAGACCAGAAGAGCGACTGAAGGGTTTCAAACAGCCTAAAAGAGGTCAAAGAGCAGGTTAGTTAATTCTCTAGGAAGAGCAAGAAAAAGAGACAGAAAACGGGATCTGCTTAATAAGGGACTTGCCAGACTTATGTCCCATCAGGCAGACTGATGATCTCACTCCTTTTGGTCTCTTTCCCCACACAAACCAATCAGGTGGGTTTATTTGTTTGTTACCACTTCTATGTCTTACGCTTTCCTCTTGCACCTAGAATACCATTTCTCTTTTCTCAGTCTACACAGAGCCTATACTTTCCTAAGACTTATTGCAAGGGCTACTTCCTTTGCCAAACTTTCTCTTTCATCTTGAGACCACATGACTTATCACCTTTCTAATTACACAAAGATGGTAGATGAGTAGTTGAGAATATAGTGCTTGGGTTAAATTGTCCTAGTTTAAAAATCTCAGCTCTGTCATTTGCTAGCTGAGTGGATGTGAACCAGTTACCATTTCTGATACTTCTTTTGTGGTTCCGACAGGGCCCCACATGGTGCTAAGCTCAGTGGAGGAGCTCAAAGACCCTTGAATTAAGGCTTCACGTAGATTGTTTTAATTTTTTTAATGTTTGTTTATTTTTTGGAGAGAGAGACAGAGTGTGAGCCAGGGAGGGCAGAGAACGAGGGTAGACACAGAATCCGAAGCAGGCTCCAAGCTCTGAGCTGTGAGCACAGAGCCCAACACGGGGCTCGAACCCACCAACCGTGAGAAATCATGACCTGAGCCGAAGTCGGATGCTTAACCGACGGAGCCACCCAGGTGCCCCTGTGTAGATTGTTTTAAATGATATGTTACCTGACAATTACTGAGAATTTACTATATATAAACATGTTAAGCACTTTTCCATAACTGATCATTATAATCCTTGTAAAATCTTTATTGTTCCTCCTGAGGAAACCGAGATTCAGAGGTCACTCAAGTGCTGAGCCAGAATTCAAATCCAATTCCATCTCACCTCCCCAAACCACTGCAGCATTATTTTAGATGGCTTCACAAATTATCGTTTCCTCTTGTAGTATCCACCTCCAAATATCTAACTCTGCAATGATATGTTTTTGGTGTCTAGGGTTTCTCTGGCCTCATATTCAGAAATCTGTGAATGTAGCAATAAAAGGCAGCCAGCTCTGGGTGGCACAAATCAGCCATTTCTGAAGCACATGGTTGAGGTGCAGAACATAAGAAATGCTACTTTAAGATTAGATGTCTTGTTTCAATTGCCCAAAATATGTTGTTTTTAGAGTGCAATGTATTTTGAAAGACTTAGGGATTCATTCTTGGGTTCATCGGTGGGGGGGAATGTGGGAAATGTTTTAAGGATTCCTTTTATCTGGGACTGATCTTCCCCCAGATCTTTGCAGGACTGTCTCATCATCATTGGAGTCTCAGCTCAAATGCCACTTCTTCAGAGGAGCTTTCATTGGTCACTCTACCAAAAGTAGCTCCACGAGTTTTTTTTTTTTTCTATCATACTGTCTCGTTTTATTTTCTCTGTAGCATTTCAAACTCCCTAAAATGATATGAAATATTTTTTTTTGTTCAAATGTTTACTTTCTGTCCATCCCCACTAGAATGTCAGCTCTGTGAGGGCAGAGACGTACAGCTACAATGTACCTGGCACAGGACAGGCACTCACTAATACTTGGTGGATAAATGAATGAACACTTATTAACTATTACTATTACTCTTATCAAGGGATTAGAGTCTAGGAGTCTCCAGGCCCACTGACAATTGCACGGTCAGTAGGCTGCACAATGGGGTTAGTCATTCTGATGAAGGCTGTGCTCTGTCTGCACTGGCCTGACTCTCACGGAGCCTCCTTCATGGAGCCCATGCCTGGGAAACATGCACATGGTTCTTTTCAACCTGTTAAATGACTCTTATCATCACAGGTCACTTCCATGATTCTTCCAGTAGCACGCTGCTTGTGAGCTAGCCTAGAAGGAAGAAATTTGCTTTTTGTTTGAAGAAACAAAGGGCCAGTTGGTGAAGCATTTGAGAATCAAAAGTAAGCCGAGAGCTTGGAGTTCAGGGGCCAGGGCACAAGAACCAGAATATGGCAAGTCAGACTTCTCGCAGGATCTGAATTTCCAGGAGAGTCTAAACGTCAGGGCCAGGCAATGCAGTTCATTATAGAGCCAGGCAGAGGGTCAAAGAAAGGAAAGATACGGGGCTCAGGAGTCTGGTTGTACCAAGAGGGCACAACCCGGACGTGGCAGGGTCCATTTGAAATCAGGGCAGGTGGGAGGCCAGCAATGGCCCAAGCAGGTAGCCAATAACAGAGGCTGAGGCAAGTGTATCATTGATATGTTGGCAGGGTCTTAGGTCATTGGTTGTTCCCCAGAATAGATGGCATTATACTCCTGTACCGCCATTAACAATTAAAATTGCAATGGTTAACGTTTGAGTGTAGAGCTTACTACTAGCTGTTCTAATGACTGATATCAAGGTTCCCTAAAAGTGGAAGTTCAAGCATTGAAAATCTTCCCGCAACTATGGTGATATTCTAGTCAGGGAGAGTCTATATGTACAATTGTACAAGAGAGGAAAAAAAAAAGGCAAAAAGGTCATTCCTCAGTTTTGGTACTTTATATTGAGAATGCCTTCCACACGGGGCACAAAATGTCACATTATGGCCTGGCCACTAGGAGAAGCTGGCTTGTTGAAGGGCATCCCCAGGTAAAATGGATGACTGACGTATGGGGTAGATAAGAGCATTCTAGTGATACATTTGTAGAAAGCCCTGTGGCTTACTAGACACAATTGAATCCACAGGGAAAGAGCCACTACCTAGGGGGGTGGGCATTATTTGGTGCCCAGGCCCATAATAAAATCATCACAGGGATGGGAAGACTTGTTGACTAAACCCTAGAATCCTAATACCAAAGGAACGTCTTTTTGATTTTAAAGCATATGATTTTAAAGAAGATAATCCATTTAAATAAAAATTCTAAATAAAGCAAAGAGTAAACAGACATATGGAACTTGTTAGTTCAAAGAGGGGCACGAATTGAGGATACAAAGATTCAAGGAGAGTTGATATTAAATGTATGGAAGACAAATCCATCCCAGCTGGTTAAGGGGGAACTTGAGCATGTTGAGACCATCCACAAATAGATCACAAAGCTAAGAGGGGCACAGTAGAATAGAGATGGGAACTGCAGTCTTCCGGGCACTTTCTGAAAGTCTCGTTTTTGAGATGGGGAGTTCATCTTTCAAAAGGTAGAAGGACCACGGAGAGGGTTTACCCCTCTGGACTTAATTCATACCAGTGAAGGACTGGAGTTTCTTCTGCAGTTTCCTAGACTCGCAACTTCTTAGTCCATCATGGATTTAACACGCTTCTAACTCTGGATGGCACGTTCCTGCCATGCTCCCAACTTCTAGCCTCCACTTTCATCCTGTCTTCTTCTCTACCCAAGTCTTGTTTGTCCTGCCCTGACTCCTTCCCCACAAGGTTGGGTTAGATGCCCCTCTTTTGTTCTTCCATAACACCTTAGCCTGATTCTACAAAGACATCTATCACATCATAGACCCAGTAGAGGGGAGTGGTTAAGAGCAAACTTTAGACTCCTCCCCTTGCTAACGATTTGACTTTGTCAAAGTTAAATAACCTCTTTTTTAAAAAAATTTTAATGTTTATTTATTTCTGAGACAGAGACAGAGTGCGGGGGTGGGGGGGGGAGGGCAGAGAGAGAGGGAGACTCAGGAACCCTCGAAATCATGACCTGAGCCGAAGTCGGGCACTCAAACAACTGAGCCACCCAGGCACCCCTTAAATCACCTCTTTAAACTTCGAGTTTCCTCACCTCTAGAATAGTTTATTGGTAGGATAAATACTAATTGCTAACATTTACTGTGCTCTCATTACGTGCCAGGCAATGTGCTAAGTGCTTTGTGGGTCTTGTATTGTTTGATTCTCAAAATAACCCTGAGAAGTAGGTACTATTCTTTTATCTTTTTCAGATGGGAAACTAAGGCACAGAGTGGTCACACTGGTAGGAAATGGCAAAGGTAGGATTTTGACCAGGCTCTTCTGACTCTGGAGCCCACATGCGTAACCACCATTCTCTATTACATAAGATGCTGCATGTAATGCACCCTGCACAAGTGTTTGGCAGAAGCATTAAAAATGGCAGCTATTCGAATTATTTGCTCATGTTCTCCATTAGACTATGAGCTTCTTAAGGATAGAGGTGCCTTCTTAGTATCCTCATTGGCTGGCGCGTAGCAGTTGCTGAAAACACGTTTGTTGAATAAATCTGATAGAGATGACAGGAGAAGCGCACAACTAAGGAAAATACAGATAATTGGTATCATCCTGTGATAAGAGTAGCAGGAAGGCTATGAACTTAAAATAGGGGGGGAAAAGAGGAGACAGTCAATAACAACCTTTAAAATCTGGCCAGAACATAAAGAAGAGCCTTTGATGGGGGCTGAGTTCATATCCATGCAAATAAGATGGGATAAGAAGGGCTGAATGGTAGGTAGAGAAATCATCACTGATTAAGTAGTAATAGCCACAAATAAACGGAGTGGGTCTACAAGGAGGTCCCAAGTGACCTTCCGGGTCGTGGCTCTGTCTTATCGCTTTGCTTGTATTCATGATTATTGCAACTTGACGCAACAAATTTTATGTAACTTTACAAAACCAGTCTTCTACTGTGCCCCTGGATACAAGCACAGACTACAGCTTGTATGCCTGGATTGAAATCCTGACTCTGCCACTTACCATCTATATGACTGCAGGCAGCCTGTCTAACTGCTTTGCACCCTCATTTCTCTGTCTGTAGAACGGGCAATAATGATAGTGCCTACCTCATAGCATGGTTGTGAGAATTAAATGAGTTAATCCATGTAAAACTCATTTTGTACTAGTGCGTCGACCTAGCGCTCAGTATATATTACATATTTTTATGACTATTGTTAACCTTTACACTTCGTTCTTGTCTTTATAGATTGTCATTCATTTCCATACGTGGTTGTACATGGATGTAGTCATAGTGTGTAAAATTTTTGTGTTTTTAAAAGCTACACATTTGGGGTACGGCACTTTTGGTGTATATCCAGAGTCTTTGCGTGTATCGTTTTAATAGCTGCCCATATTCCACCCAGTGAATATCAAGCCTGTCTGACATTTTAATCCATGCTTTGGATAAGAAGAGATGGCAAGTTTCTAAGATCCTCAGATGACACAAGACTGGGAAGGATAGCTAATAGATGGGATGACAGGATCAAGATTCAGAAAGGTTTCAACAGCGTGGAGCAATGGGCTGGAACTAACAAGATGAAACTTGATAGGGATCAATATAGAGCTTTGCTCTTAGGCCAAGTGCCCAAATTCAGGATGAGGGATGTAGGAGAAATGCCAAGGATTTTCTTTCTGACAGCAAGCTAAAAATGGATCAGCGGAGTGACACTGTGCTAAGTGCTTTGCATGTATTGTAATACTTGATTCTCAGATACTTCAGTGTGGCCAGATACTTCAGCCATATGAGGGGGGGAAGTGCCAAAGTCAATATTCTAGAATCGAGGATAGGGTAGGCATGTTGAACATCGTTATGTCTTAGGCCTCTGTGGTAGGTGCAAGGTTTACTAAAGTGGGGGGTCTGGCGGGTGAAAGAGACAACAAATGACTCACACACAACAGGTTATATTGTCACGGAAATGTGCTTAGAATGCCATGGGGAACAAACACAGAAGGAGCCTGTAACTGAGAGTGGGGTTGGAATGGGTAAGAAGAGACATAAAAGACCAGGTAATTTTTCAGCAGAGGCTTGAAAGATGGGTAAGAGTTTTCCAGGCTGGCCAGGTAGGGATGGGCATTCCAGGCAGGTGGAATGGTGTGGGATGTGCAAAGACCCATAGGGCCAAGACGTCCTCCTATAGTTGGGGAGAACAGGATGTTGACTCTGGGGAAGACGAGTGAGAGGCTGGAGAGTTGGGGTCCAGAGTACCAAGGCCCTGCGAGATGTGGTAAAGAGGTGGGTTTTACACTTGAGAAGATTCCACTACGGGGCAGGCACGAAGCTGGGTGGTGACAAGATGAGACTGGTATTTAGAAAAAAAACTTCTGTGAGACAGGTGTGAAATTGTTTGGAGGAAAAAGAAGACTGGAGGCAAGGAGACCAGTGCTGTGTGTGTATCTCTGTGTATATATTTATATATATATAAAGGATGAATTCAAGAGATACTTAGGAAGTACAACAGATAGGGCTGAGTGAGAGCCTGGATGTGTCGTGTGAGGAAGATGTTAAGTCATAGATGATTCCTAGGATTCGGACTGGTGTCATTTAATAAGATGAGGGACTGAAGGGGAAATAGGTTTGGGGTGAGGATATGGAGATAATGGAATTCAGTTTGGGACATTTTGTGTTTTGCGAGGCCCGTAACACAGCCATGCGTGTGCAGAAGGCATCTGGAATTGAGGGCTGGAACCTCAGAAGGAGACATAGGACCTGCAAGTTAGCTCCTGCCACTTCTACCCTTTTTCTCTCACAAGTCCCATGCCCTCAGAATGATGATGCCTTCCCAATCACTACTCTCAACAGTAAATGAAGGCCAGGGGTTCCCAGGATGGAATACTAGGCTTTAACTGCCAATAGTCTTGTCATGTATTTATCAGCAAGAACAAAGAGGTCCTCTTGAACCGTGTTCCCTGGGGAAAATATCTGTTCTTTTTCTTTTTAAGCCAAAGAATAGCAAAGGCATCTCTGGAGAATCAGAAGGAAAAGGATGACAGTAAGCTTATGGCATAATTTATGTCAGGTATATAAATGAGTTCGCTTTCTCTTTCTCTAAAAGTTGAGTTTTTCCCTATGCTGACCAAGTAGTATGTATTTTAACAGGTATTATAAATGCCCGAGTTGAGGTATTTAAAAGAAAACAATGCTGAGTCAGACCTCTATGGAGGAAACAAATTGATACCTAGAGGAAAAGTTGAGGTAACATTACTGCTGATTTGGCCCTAGTATGACAATGCTTCTTCATACCCAATGCCCCAAGGTATAATTTTTGTGTATACCAGGTGCCCATTCTTGTCAATTGTCCCTGCTGGGCAAGCGATGGGAACAAAATGTCAGTTGGCAACCGGGGTGTTAATAATGACTACAAACTTGCAAGAAGGCATTTCGTAAACTTCTTCAGCAGAGTTCACATTGAAAGGGTAATTGGCAGGGGACCTGGCCTCCTGGAAGGCACCTTGCACTCAGATGTTCAATCCTGTTAAACCCTTTGATGTGAACACATGCAGTCTCCTGGTGCTCAAGCTACTACAGAATTGCTCTTTATATTGAAAACAGGTTGATGCGAGTTCTGCCTCTAGAGTAATGCAGGAGAGGAAGCAGGTCCTAGTCAAGAGGCACTAGCAAGGTGACCAGTTGTCATTATACACTCCTGGTTAGCTTAACCAAAACAGCAAAATCTTCTTGTCAACCCATTTTGGCCTCTTTTCCCTTTCACATGAGTCTGATTTCCCTATCCGAGATTTTTCCCCTTCTGAGGAGAGAGGCAGGAGGCGTAGCCTAATGGAGGGGGATTAGTGGGTGCTGCAAAAGGGGCATTGGAGTGAGCCAACATTTTTCAAACTCTGTTCATTGGTACATCGTCCTGGCCAATGCATTTGGGGAAATCTTTCCCTACATCATGTATCCAAAATGAAATGTCTCTGAGAAGACCTGCAGTGAAGAAACCTTTGAAAGTTTGTCCTGGCATTTCCAAGCTCATTGGATCATATATCCTTTTCTATTATGTCTGGTCTGTTAACATCCCTGTGAACTATGGTGTTTTGTAACCGATTTTAGGAAATGCTGCTAGAAACAAATAATAGGGGTAATCTACATAGCACTGTTTTTTCCCCTCTCTACTGGTACAAACTTGGGTGCAAAGAAACTCTTTTCTTTTCCCCTGGCTTTTGTTATTGAGCACATTTCTAGAATGTCTGAGTTCACGGAACTGCCTTAGTTTATAGGGTTAAAGAGAAAAATGTATCATACTTTAATGACTAAAAACCTCTCGTGACCTTGGAGTCATCACTGTGAACACCAGTGGTAATGAGTGGCACTTTCTAGAACTGGGGTTGGGGTGGACAAGTTAGAGGACACTGAGTCTTGGGTAAGCCCAAGACCTCTCCTGGAACCTAACAAATTTCCTGTCACGTGCCTATTTTCTTCTCGTCTGTTTCTCCTAACAATGATCTGTCAGAAAAATAAAAGCCATTCTGGAGGCTTGAAGGTCCTAAAGAAATAGATGTTGAGTTTATAAAGAAAAGGTATAGGAATTCCATGCGTCTGGAGGCAGTGGACATGGACAGGATCCTGAGCTGTCTCTTGCATCCCAAGTGGGAAAGGGAGACATTTCTGATCAGTGCTCAGTGCCCTTTGGCCCACCTGAAACCTTTAATTAATCTCAGAAGGTGAATTGATTCGAATCTTGCCCTCAGCCTGTTGCCTTTCTAGCTTGCTCCTGTGCAAGGGGTGCAGTTGTCACTGGGAGGTGCACACAGGCTTTTACCATAAGCCCAGTCTATGCTTTTCTTGGGCTACAGCACAGAGAACTTGTCCCTGCCAGTATTTCAGCTTTTATTCCACACTGTGTGGACTCAGGCAATCTTGTTGGTTCTTATGAAGCATTCCCAATTAATATTGCTTGAAGGGTGGGTTTACTTGCCTTCTGTCTTACAATACTAGGTAGGAGAAACACTCCCCAGATATAATGTCCATCCCCACAGTACAATCAGATAAAAGGGATGCAACCACTTTGCATAGAGCCTGTTCAAACATACCCATTCTACAAACTTTTACCTTAATTCCATCCACTCTTGTGTTCCTACCTCTAGTGTCTATTAGGATTTCATTGACAGGCTTTGGTTTCATAATACTAGGTAGTGGAAGTTTTCCCCAGCCAGACATGAAGTCCATTCCCATAAAAACATCTAGGTAAAGGAGACACAATGTTTTTACATAAAGCCTGCTCAAACATTCCATCTTTCATGATCCTATCAACCCTTACATTTTTATTTATTTTTTAACTTCTTTTTAAGTAAGCTCTATGCCTGACGTAGGGCTTGAACTCATGACTCTGTGATCGAGAGTTAGGAGCTCCACTGACTGAGCCAGCCAGCTGCCCTACCCTTACATATTTATATTGTCTCAATCCATTGTAGCCTGAGTCAAGGCTTCACCAATGGGTTTTGGTACCAGCATTAGGAGGATTTCTGTATTAGTGGGGCCTGGAAACTTCTCTTTTCCACCCTCTGACCATTTTACCCACTCTTGAGCCAAGGGACCCTGGGCCTTTTGTCAATCTTTAGCTTGACTAATCTGCCCAAACACTGCCCCAAATGATTGGTGGTCAAGTTTCTCATTGTAATTTTTGCCCGCCGGCTTTTTAAAATTCTCCAAACTGGGATAAATAGAGTAGACTTATTTGGGGCCCTTTCATTTGGGGGGATCATCACAGAGTTCCTTTGGCCCTCCCAGCCTTTGATAGTGCTGTATTAAAATCTTTAACCCTATCAATGTCTGTCTTATTCATCTCATTTCTTAATAACCATCTAAGGGTTTCCATCCTGTGGGATGAGTCCTGGGACTCCTCTGTTTCCTCTTTCTTTTGTTCCTACCAATATTTGCTTTATTCACCTCATTCCTTAAAAACTGTTTAAAAGCTTCCACCTTTGTGGCCTCTTCCTATTCTCTTGTTAATTAACCTAATGTTTTTATTAAGACCCATGAGGGAAAGCTGAGACCGTAAATTGGCAAAGGCTTCCCAGACTGTGTTTTGGTTTTGCAGCAGTAAGGTTATATGTGGGGCCCACGTGAAAGAGACCCCTTAACCACAGCATTTACCATGACCCAGGTAATGGGCATATATATTCAGTAGGCAAATATCACAGTCATCTTAAGCTCAGTTCCACGTAGCTTGTGTATGAAGCATGTTACTGGCTTCATCTGGGGTATTCCACTTGACATTCATAGGGGGAGTTGAGAAGTCCCCCTTCTCAGGGTAAACAGACCCTACAGTGACTTTTATCCAGTTAACCAGGCTGGTCGTTCCCTTTAGGAATAACCTCCTGTGTATCTGGATCACATATAGCCATCTGCGATTGTTCAGTCATGAACTGTGGGTCCTATATCAACCCAAACATGCCCTTCCACTCACTCCACAGTATTGAAAACCAAAGATGCAGCCCCTAAATTAGTTACTCTCATAATCTATTTTAGCAAAGGTTCTTCAGGAAATTGATGATACTGATCTACGAAATGAAAAAAATTCATTATAGTCTCTGGTTTCAATAGTTTCTTGATTTTGCCCTCCCCCACACTGACTACCTTTTTGGTGACCAGAGGTCTTATAGGGGCCTTCTGTTGTCCCTGTACAATTTTTACCTTCAGGGCTGGCTTTGAGGCTAGTGACCCAAACTCGGATTGACCTAAATCTGAGCTTGGTTTAGCATCAAGGCCCAACCCAGCACTTTTCTTTTACTTTCATTGTAGCTATTATGGATAATAACCGAGGGATTGTATGTTTAGCATAGTTCTTCTTATTTTGCATTCCCTTATATATCCAATGAGCTAACTCCTTCTTAAGAGTTGGGTTTATTACTGAAGCAGTTTAGAACAAGTCTCCCCAAAGTATGCCATTTTGGCATCTGAGCTATTTTGAGCGGAAGGCAATCAAGACCCGGAAGGCTCAAGAGAAACTTTTGCCCCTCTTTTAACTACCTAGAAGAATTTAAATTGGAATTTTACCAGACATAAATTTTATCTGAGTGATCCTTCTGTATGAGAAGGCAAACAACTGCCAAACATCTACTCTTCTTACTGTCCTGTGAATCACCTTTTGAAACCCCAGGACTCTATCCCATTCCTTAGCTCGGGATGCCATATATACTTCCTTTTTCCTTTCTGTCTTTGAACTTCTCATGTATGTGGGGTTTCTGTACATACGAAATTAAATTTGATTTTCTCCTATTAATCTATCACATGTCAATTTAATTTTAGACCAGCCAGAAGAATCTTTGGAGGGTAGAAAAAAAAACTTCATCTCGAACACTATCATTTCTAAATTCCATTGCTGACTTTTACCTTGAGTAACTGATCGCAGCACAGCTGAAGTTTCACACTGTGGGTGACTAGGTAGCTATCCAGGAATCAAAGGCTCATCATCTCCTGCCCTTTTATCTTTTCTTTTCTTTTTTTAAGTTTATTTATTTATTTTGAGAGACAGAGTGAATGGGGGAGGGGCAGAGAGAGAGAGGGAGAGAGAGAAGCTCCCAGTGCAGAGCTTGACACGGGGCTCGATCCCATGAACCATGAGATCATGACCTGAGCTGAAATCAAGAGTCAGACGCCTAACAGACTGAGCCACCCAGCACCCCTAGATTTATAGGGTCTTCTGTATAGGGTCTTCTGCAAATGGAAGCAAGCAATGGGCTTTTGACACTTTTCTCTTAAAACAAAAGCTTTCATCATGATTCATTGTTAAAAATCCCACAATATGGAGAAATTTAGAAAATAGTTAAGCAAAACTAAGTATGCAGAAATCCTCTGTGATCCCACAGTCACATTTTTCGATGTCTCTTTGTCTTTTCCTCTACATGCTCTCTCCCTAGCTGACATCACATCAAACAAACCAATTTCATGACCCGTGACTTTTATCTTTTCTTTTCCCTAATAATGTGTTTCCATGATTCAGGGCTCTTTTAGCAAATTCCATTTCTCTTATGCCAGCTAAAAGCTTCTGAACCCAATGTATGGGTGTGGGGAGAATTTCCCCGCACATCACAAATTCTCCAATCAACAGCTGGGTTCCCTATAATCCAACCCAATTCTGACACTACTGGGAGATAATCTTAAATTCTACGGATTAAGGTCTCGGTCCCACAAGACTGCCCCTTTATCCTCCACGTTAAATGTCAGTCGCAAGTTCGGGTTGTTACCTGTGCTTCTGACTGACTGGTTATAGACTAGGTACTCCCAAAACCTTCTTTTTTGGGTTCAATTAATTTGCTAGAGTGGCTACAGAACTCAAACATTTCAATTACTAGATTATTGGCTTATTATAAAAGAATACAACCCAGGAGCAGGCGGATGGAAGAGATGCATATAGAACAAAGTAGGGGGACAGGGTGCAGAGCTTCCATGTCCTCTCCAGGTGCACCATTGTCCCCGAATCTCCATGTGGTCACCAACCTGGCAGCTCTCCAAAACCTGTCCTTTTGGGTTTTGGGGGGAGGCTTCATTACCCAGCCATGATTGATTAAACTCATTGGCCACTGGTGACTGAACTCAATCTTCAGCTCTTCTCCTTTCCCCGGTGGTTGAGGGGTCGGACCCAATGTTTGAACCCTCTAGTTGCAAGGTTGATTCCCCTGGCAACCAGCTTCCATCCTTAGGTGGAGGTCAAAAGTCACTTCCTTAACATAAGAAAAGACACCCTTGTTCTCGCTCTCAGCCCTTAGGAAATTCCAAGGCTTTTGGGAGCTCTGTGCCGGAAATATGTATTTCTGATTTCTTATTATGAATATTTCTTATTCATATACAATCCCCAATATTTCTTATTTCTTATTATGAATCACCATATCCCAGGATGCATTAAGATATTTCTGATCTTTCCTTTTCCTTTGTTCTTGATTCAGAATAATTAAGTTAGCTTTGGTAATCACGTGTTCAGAGGAATAGCCTTGCTCCTTCATTTCCTTGGTTAGCGATGCTTTTTTGAATGAGGAATTATTTATCCCCTTCCCATCAATTCCTTTAAAAATATGAGATACTAGCAAAATAATTCAAAACTAACTCTTTAGATGAGTTCCTGGGAGCCCGTGTGTGTGTGTGTGTGTGTGTGTGTGTGTGTGTCGCTTTCCTCCCTTACCTAACTGCTTCCTCTCCGAGGCCTCTATATCCAGAGAAGGCCCTCTCTCTACCTCAGACCCTTTGGGTTGATCCCTGAGTGAGCTTTGTGTGCACTGTCAAAAGGTAGTGACAAAGCTGTGGACTGAAAATGGAGCAAAGAAGGAGAAAGCAGAAAAAGGAAAAAGAGAGGGGGGGTCTTACGTGGAGAAGGCATTATTCTGTTTCTCACATCGGATTCCCTTGCAGTTGTTTGGTTCATCGATCGCTCTGGTCTCATAGTAAAAGTAAAGCTGGTTCAGTCCGTTGGCAAAAGCCAGCAGTACCAGGCAGTAGATAAAGAGGAATTTGAGGATATCAAGCAGCATGCGCCCTAAAGAGATCTGCAGAGGCCCCAAGTGGGAGTTGGCTGTGAACAGGGATATGAGACGCAACGAACTTAAAATGTTGGATATTGCAAACAGTGCTTCCGCAATCAGAGTCGGGTGCCACATTTCCCATTCTTCCCTTGGACGAGAACCATTATACTGAAAGAAACAAGTGCACAAGATGAGAGGTACAGTGAGCATTTTCAACTTTTCCCTCTTTTCTCCTGTTTGCACCTAAATAAAGCCACCAAGGTAAGCATCAAACATTCATTTACACAACAGACCCCATGCATGGCACTATTTGTCTCCTCCCCCCAATCAATATATGATGCTAATAACTCTTTTCCTCCCACTCTCATCCAAATATATTCCCTGAATATACACAGAGAAAAATGAAGTTTGGAGCCATCATCTGGAGTAACCACCTGTGGTTTATCAACAGACATTTTCTAACTAAAAGTTTACCAGATTGTTGAGGAGTGTCACTGGAACAGAGCCATTGATTGGCATGCCCAAGGTAGTGGGGACAAATTACTCTTCTTCTTAATGAGATTTCAAATCAGATTTGCCTCCCCAATCCCCCATTTTATTCTGAGCACCACGGACAACCTGTAGTCACTGAAGGGCAAGGGACAGGTTCAGCCTCCTCAGTGTGCAATGTTCTTCCTGAGTTTTTGCCGACTTGTAGTCTGGGACTGCTAGAGCAATCTTAGAGGGTCATTATTCAGTTTCCTGTGGAATTTCAGTAGTCTGTAATGTATTTCATACTATCACCAATAGCATGTCAACCTTCCAGGTAGTGAATTTAGTACCGCTCCACACGGTGATGTATGCATGTATTTGTTCCTTTGACAGCCCTACAAGCTTGTTCAAGTTCTAGTGCAAATGAAGAACCTGGGGACTGAAGGAGGGGAAAAAGCCAGTGTTTCTGGCATTGGTTGCCCATTTTTCAGCCCTATCCTGGACTTCTAGCTCCTGGAACATTGGAAATGGTTTTATAGAAAGATGGCTTGGTTGTGAGACCCGAGGTCCAAATGCGGCTTTGTCAACTTAAAACTGCCTGTATCTCTCAACTTCACCATAGAATGAGGATAATATCTACTCTTAATCACTGCACACGTTTGTGGTTATGTATCCATATGTAAGAGTGTGTGTATTCCATAAGGAGAGATGTTATGGAAATATAAGAATTTGCTTATTAACTTCCCCAAGACAGAAGTAGATTTTGCCTGGAATTCAATCTGAAGCATATTGCCTTGAGCTCTCATCTAAATATCACAATTTCTTAGGACTAGATGTAAACAACTTCTCTGAGAAAATGTTGCATTTGGGGGCCAAATTATATTGTTAGCATTTCTAAAATGTGCTTCAGTTCCAACAACTGACAAAACCGGTGTTGTTAGCATCGTTTGCGTGCTTCCAATATTCTTCACTGTCAAAGGAGTTGGGAGAAACCCTGCCACACTTGTGCTTCTGTTTCAGATGAACTTTCGGTGGCTAATCCGTTTCATACACTCTTGGCCAAATCTTGTATCTCTACATTTTCCCTTCCAAAGACAAACAAACAAAAACACCCCCCATTGGCTGCGTCGTCGTGAGGGGTGGGCATTGCCATGTCTGTTTTACAAGTGGAGGAGCTGAGGTCCAGATAGGCAGAGGGACATTATCTCTACTAAATGTTCCCTCAAATGTTGGTTGATATCACAGCACATATGCTAGATAGGCCTTTAAAAGTTTTGAGCTATACATGAGAGATGGAGACTGCTGATAATGAAACAGACCTATGTTGTAAAACTGGAAATTATCAACTGGAGCATGCACAGCTCATAATTTAGGACTTTCTCCCTCCACAATCACAACTGTAAGCACAGGGAAGTCTGCTGCCCATGGGACAGTGCGTCTGGATTTGCAGCACATTCAGAAATGTGAAAAGTGATCCTGATGGCAAATCTATGTTTTGCATATACATCTTTGGAGGCAGATATTATAGAATATGATAGCAGGGACTAAACTTGGAGCTCATTTAGCATAAAGGTTGAGCTCATTTAGCATAAAGGTCAGCAAACTTTTTCTGTCAAGGGTGAGATACTAGCCATTTTTGGCTTGGTGGGCTATATGGTCCCTGTCACAACTACTCAACTCTTCCCTGTAGAACTCATAGGGAGTAAGTGAATAAGTGGATATGGCAGCAGGCCAAAGCTGGCCTGCAGACCATAGTTTGATGGCCCCTGGACTAACACAAATGGTTTTCAAATTGTGTTCCTTGAAGCCTGAAGGTTCAGTAGAGGCAACTGGTAGCCACTGTGGGAGCCATAGAGGGGGCCTGGAAGATTGAGTCCTCAATCGGAATTCAGTCTTTGAGCTCTTCAGTACATTGAAGTTCTGAATAAGTTTTAGCTTCAAGATGTGATTTCATGGGAAAAATTAAAAGGCTGATAGCCACTGATCTAGTCCAATCTGCTTATTTTTCAGAGGCAGGATCTCAGGTTCAGAGAGGTGTAAGGATGGCCTATGGTAACCCAGCTTGTGTCAGAGCAGGGATTACATTCAGGTTTCCCGCTTCTTGGGTTAGTGACTAGGAGGCAAGTGATTCTTCGTATATTCTTTGAGATAGAATGCAGATTGAAAATTGACCTCCATGTCTTTCAGATCGGTGTACATCACACTCTGTGAATTCAAAAGCAAAATATGAAGGAAGCCAGCCTAATGTGGGGATTTAACAATAACAAGGATGGAGACGGGGATTGTCTTCAGCCAAGTACTGGTTGAAGAAAGGACCACAACTCAATGGCTGTCAAAGTTTGGATTTAGTTTGAACATATGGAAGTAAGGTAGTGGTGGGAGAAATGCAGGTGGAACCATCTTAGAAGACAAAAGGACAATTATTTTCCATTTGTAGGGTTATCTGGGGGCAATGAGGGCCACTCTTATGTGTATTTATTCCTTTTGAGTGCTTTCATATGTGTCTTTTCATTTCTGTTGTTGCAGACCACGTGTGGTGGAGTACATGTATCATTGACAATTGTTTTTGCTCTAATAAAGGATCTTCTCTGAGGTCAGCTTATCCCATGGCATTTCTGTACTGCCTTAGTACCATAGTGATCTGAAGTGTTTCAAGTAGCCTTGCGACCAGCTTTTGAGGTTTTACCTCATAGAGGTTGTCTCAGCCTACTTGGAGAAGTTCATCTCAGACTAGTGTGCCTCTGTGGGTGAGTGGACCAGACTGAGTATTTGTAATTTCTCATTGCAAATCCAAATCTGCATGTGGCATGTCATGCTTTGTCAATTCTCTTTTTTCTTGGGAAGACATCCAGCTTCTTGGTAAATGTCTCCCTTGGGTTAAGTGTTTGTCAGTTGAGGGGCATTTAGTCAGCTGAGTATAGCTGATTTATCTTTACACCCTGTGGTGGGGAGGTTCTCACTCCTGGGAATCTTTGCCAGTGAAACTGGACAGGTTATAAAATGATCTAATGTCGGGCATCTACAGACACATTTTTACATCCCTAAGAGAAATCTTTTTCTTCATCGTTTATTCTAAACTTTCCTGTTCAAACAAAACCAACCAATTTCTAGATTGATAATCTATTGTCCCTCCAGTGTATAAATACCACTTCCAAAGGAAGAGACTTTTTTTTGAAGCAAACAGTGTTACTTAGTCAGCAGAGTGCCAGAATGACATGGATTTCATCCAGGCACATTAACCAGAAATTCAAACATTTTCCTCACCAGTTTTTTCTTGTAAGGAAGTTGTAAGTCTGTGTTAAGCGATCACCACAAGTATAAGGCATACTCTTAGGATTCTTTCAAAAATGTTTCATGACTGCATTCAATATTCATGCTCCACGTAACTAACTCCCAAGGTCTTAAAATTTATGCAATATGCATATTAGGGATATAAAAATAAGTTGTTGGAGATTTGGGGGACGGCCACATTCCCATTCTAAAACTCCTTAATGTGGGATTTAGTGCCAAAAAGCATGACTGACTAGACAATCTCGGAGACTGAATTGTCAGCTTTTCCCCATGCTGGAGAAGTTCAACTCAGGGTAGGAGCACAGCCATTCTATTATCTAATGAGCACCAAATCTGAACTCAGAGCCTGTGACTACCCAGTGTGAGATGTTGGACATGAAACTATTTTTCAGGATAATGTAGGCTGTACATTGTGTGGGAAAAGCATAAAGGTTGTGTGCGTGTGTGTGTGTGTACATTATCTGAATTGGTAGAGAGGCATAGGTTGAGTATGGTACTCAAAAAGCTGGATTTATAACAGCTTGAATGATCATCCTGGTGCTGAAAGTATGAGGGAGGCAGAGATGATTAAAGATCTCTGTCTCCTGCAGTGAAGTTTCTAGGGTTCTGCTACCTGTCATATAAAGAACACTTGAGGGAAGTGTGAATACTTAGCTTTGAGAAGAGACAACTCAGCAGGTTAGGGAGAGATGACTTCACATCGGAAGCACTATTACAGAAAAAGAGCAGCTTTGTTCTGTTTGGCCCCCCAGGGAAGAAGGATTATTAATGGATGTGTCACAGGGAGAATAATATTAGAAAAACATAAAGTAGCACTTTTTAATGAAGTGACAAAGGTGGAGAGAGGCTTTTGGAGATTGGGAATTCAGTGAGTTTCCTGTCCCTGACCTATGGAAGGGTCGGTGCACCATCTTGTTGGTAAGGATACTGTAGAGAGGATTTAAACACTGACTGGATGGGTGGGTGGTTGAAGACCCTTCTACTGTCAGAGTTTAAGAAGCTAAAGATTCATTTGTAAATTGCTCTATTCTCCACTTTCTTTGCTTAGGTGGACACTGCTTACAAACTTTTGAAAGAATGTCTGTTTCTATGGTACTTTCCCGCATGGATCGGACTGTCATCAGCACTTTTCCCCTAAGCTCTGTATGCTCCCAGTGCTAAAGCTGAACGTAACCCAAATCATTGCTTGAGAGAAATGGCAGACATTCCAAGTTACCTTTACATAGGCCACAATCTTCAAGGAAATGGTTGCCAGGTAGAGTGAGTTCATTGCAAAATCCATCAGGTTCCACCAGTCATGGATGTATTCAGTAAATCCACCATCCCACATTTCCTTAATCTCCCCCCAAATGAAACCTGAAGAGTGGAGGCAAGAGGTTTATTTCTAGACAGGGTCAGAATAGACATCACAGTACAATTCTCCCAAGTAAAGGCAGATGGAAACAATGAATGAGTTGGGATCACTGGAGTGAAGCTCACAGAGATGGTAATGATAACATAGCTCTTTTTCTTTCCTACTTCATCTCTCAGTTGTGAACTTGCCAGACCTAATAGGCTTTACCTGAAGATGCCTGTACATTATACTTTTCTGGATGCTATTCACTTTTAGTGCTGTTGTTATAGTTACTGGGGTGTTGTCGCAATTTTGGGGTGCCTGATTCTACCCTCTTCCCATTTTGAGGTAGGAAATTTATTAATTTCATTAACAGATCAATTAGGTCAAGATTACCCTGTAGTCCTTAGTTCCTACCATGTGCTAGAGGGAAAACTCGGTAAGTTTTGAGGTGAGCTAGCTGACCGTCAACCAAATTACTGGATTTTGAGACTGAAGCTAGGCAATGGGGCCCAAATTTATTTATTTATTTATTTATTTATTTATTTATTTAAGAGTGCGAGAGTGAGAGAGAGAGAGAGAGATAGCAAATGATCGGGGGTGAGGGACAGAGGGAGGGAGAGAGAGAATTCCAAGCAGGATCCCAAGCCTGACACGGGGCTCAATCTCATGACCCTGGGATCATGACCTGAGCTGAAATCAAGAGTCAGCTGCTCAACTGACTGAGCCACCCGGGCAGGGACCCAAAATAATTTAGAATCCTTTTTTCTCCTTTCTCCTTTCACTGCGTGTGTGTGTGTGTGTGGGGGGGGGTTGTGAAATTCTGTCTGGTGACATAGATGTCTCCTGAACCTTAGAACTGGGAAACCAGTAAAAGGTGTGGCTGTGGCAGTGCTTCTCAGACTTTAAGGTGCATGTCAATCAGCCAGGGATCATGTTGGAATGCAGATTCTCATTCCATAGATACAGGGTGGGACTTGAGATTCTGTATGTCTAACAAGTTCCCAGGTGATGATGCTGACATTGCTGATTTGCATATTAGAGTTTGAGTAGTAACAACCGGGGGGATAGTGATGCACTGGAGGGTCCAGTGCAATCTAACTATGCTTAGAGACTATGGGTAAAGTTACTTTTACCATGGATGGTGTGAATTTCCTAGGTTCCCCTCCTGACTGTGGAATCTGTATCTATATAGGATGTAGACCCTGATTAATACTGGGGTTGTGTGGAGTAGCCACACAACGCAGCAGATACTAGTGCCCTTGAGTTTTAGAAGGGCTTTGAATAGACTGATCAGCACTTGCCTGACTAGCTTACCTGAAACCCATTCTGATTGATACTTGGCTTTCCTTCTAAACCAACCGACAGGCAGTTTCTTGTATTTGAAGATGTTAGGTTAACAGAATTAAGCCGTGGGGTCACTGCCAATCTCACTGTGGACCATGCAATACTAAGTGATCAGAGCCTGGGGAGGAAGGCACCAGATTTCTGAAACTCCCCACAAAGGGCTTCCCCACCGCACAAAAAGATGTCCTAATTCAGGGCCAGCCCAACTGCCTATTCCAGTACTTTATTTAAACAGGAGAAACAGGCACTCTGCCCATAGCTCTTGGTTTCTTTGACTCACCGAGAACCCAAGGCAATATCATCCATTCCACGACTGTTGGGGGAGGCCCCTGTACATGAAGGTCTGTCCTGACAATGTGCTGAGAAGCCAGGAGAAGCATGAAGAGGAAGGTCAGATATGATGCTGTGTGGCAGATAAACTTGATAAAGGGTTTCTTGATGAACAGCCCAAGGTTGCTCCTGGGTGAGATCAGATAAGCTATAGACAGCATGGGAAAGAGGAATCCAATGGTCATGCAGGTAAGAAGCTTGACTACCCAGTGTTTCCGTCGCCATCCAGGGAAGCCGTCATACCACAGAGTGGCAAGTAACTGTTGGCAATTAGGCTGAGCAACAAACTGGGGAAAAAAAAAAGGAGAACAAGTTAGGCATCTTGGGTGTCCAGGGGGAAGTCTACATTCATAATACAGCTACGTGACCAATCCCCAGAAGAGGCCTGTTTTCCAGGTTTCCATGAATGGATCTAACCCTGGAGACAGCTCTACATGTCAAGCTATGAGACTAGATTTTCCTTAGGGTTATTTATTTCATATATTAAATACATTTTTGTTTGTGTTTTCACACGCTTCCCTATTCTTCCTCCCATCATCTTAGAGAAATGGTTCCCAAACCTTGCCTCTGGATCAGAATCATCCAGCGAACATTACAAAATTCAGATGCCAGGGGTGCCTGGGTGGCTCAGTCAGTTAAGCGTCCAACGTCAGCTTAGGTCATGATCTCTCTCACTGTTTGTGAATTCGAGCCCCGTGTGGGACTCTGTGCTGACAACTCGGAGCCTGGAGCCTGCTTCGGATTCTGCGTCTCCCTCTCTCTCTGCCCCTCCCCCACTTGTGCTCTCTTTCTCAAAAATAAATAAGTATTAAAAACATTCAGATTCCCAGGTCACACCAAGGACTGGCTCAATGAGCATCTCCGAGGAGGATAGCCTGGGCAGCTGTTTTACAAGGTTCTTTGGCAGAGTTTACATGTCTGTTAGCAGAGAATCATGGGGATATTTTATTTCAAATTGGTTCACTTTTACTCATTCCTCTAGCTTATGTGAGGTCGTCAACAAATGTGCACTGTGCTTGGGCAAACACAAACTGGCCGGGAGTAAGCTCATGCCTGTGGCTATGGCTTGGAATGGAAATGAGTCCCCTTTTTGATTTTCTCTTTCTTCCCCTTTGGTTTTGAGCACATCCTGGCTGGCTTGCAGTGAATCAGCTTGCTGCTTTGCCATCTATTAACACCCTCTCAAGTCTAGACGTGCAGAGGAAGAAAGACTATTTGGGGGCCCAAATCACAGCATTGTGTACTAACCCAGCTGGGATTGTACTTAAAGGCAATCTACCGAGTGTCAGTGAGTAATAGTTAAGGAGTGATCATTGCAAGTAATCCTTAAGCTGCTACTTCCTGGTACCCAACTCAGTCGGGAGCTCAACTGTCAGCCATGATTTTAAATACTGCCTGTATCTGACTGTTCCAGCTTCCCATGGGAAAAAAATGGTTAACTAGAGCTGTACCGTATAGCTTACTAACGCAAAGGAAATAAAATTCTTCCATCTTTTACCTAACACCCCAGGTAAAGTAGCCCAACCTTACTGTTAGTGTATTTGGGAAGATCACTAGCTTCCCGCCAAAACCGTCCTGCTCTTCCTTGAGCACACAGCTGGGCTACATCACTTCCGGTCTCCCTTTGCAGTGAGATGTGGCCGCGTGACTAAATTCTTAATAATGGGAGGTGCAGAGAAATGATGAGTGGTACTCCCAGGCCTGGCCTATAGAGGTCTCCTGTGTGCTATCCTCCCTGTTCTCTCCCGCTTGCGGCTGACTGGAATGTGGTAACCCAGGATGACCTAGGAGTTTCTGTCAGCTCCTGTCCCTCAATGACCATATAGAGGAGAACTATCAGGCTGATACCTGTCTTGGACTGTTACCTGACTGAGAGGATTCCAGCATGTTTGAGCCATTATATATTTGGGGGTCTAGACTACCCTCAAGCAGTTAACTATTATGAAACTACCAAAAATAAGCTCTAAGATCTTTTTATCCTGTGATCTCATTTTCTTCAAAGATGCTTCTGGTCCCCAACACGTCCTGTGTCACACAGAAAGACACAAACCTATAGTCCCTTTCTACTCTTCCTGGCCTTATTGCCCATGTCTGCGGCTGGGGTGAAAAAGTCCTAACAAATAAAGTACAGAAAAGTAGAAGGGTAAAGCGAGATGTTTGGATGCATGGGAAAAGCACTGGGAGTACACAGTCTAGTGAGGGGGATAGATGTAAAAAAAGATGGTTATAAGACAGTATAATAAGGGCTTAAATTTAAAATGGATACGAACAGGGGCACCTGGGTGGCTCAGTCTGTTAAGTGTCTGACTTTGGCTTAGGTCATGATCTCACCATCCGTGGGTTTGAGCCCGGTGTTGGCCTCTGTGCTAACAGCGTGGAGCCTGGAGCCTTCTTCGGACTCTGTGTCTCCCCCTCTCTCTGCCTTTCCCCTGCTCCCAATCTGTCTCTCTCTCTCTCAAAAATAAATAAACATTAAAAAAAAATTTAGGGGCACGTGGGTGGCTCAGTCAGTTGAGTGTCTGACTTAGGCCCAGGTCATGACCTCATGGTTTGTGAGTTTGAGCCCCATGTCGGGCTTTGCACTGACAGTGTGGAGCCTGCTTTGGATTCTCTGTCTCTCTGTCTCTCTGCCCTTCCTCTGCTCGTGCTCTCTCTTTCAAAGATAAATAAACATTAAAAAATCTTAAAAAGAAACTTTTTAAATGGATACAAACAAAGCATAATGGGAACACAAAGGAGAGCAAATCTGGACAGGCAAGGATCCCTGGGGGAGGTGATACCTGAGTGGAGCATTAAATGATGTGTAGAAGGTGGTTAAGCATAGGGGAGGAGAGGGGAAAGAAGTGGACAGCCAAGAGGGGATAACATGACTAAAGGCATAGAGGTTAAAAAAGAACATGACTTGTATGAGGAACTAGAGCAGTCTGGGGTGGCTGTGGCTTGAAATGCAAAGCCATGAATGGCAAAAGATGGGACTAGAGAGGTAGACAGGGTGTTACAGAAGATTACAATGACAACCTTTGGCTATTGTAAATAGTATGACTCATTTTAAGAGCGATGGGGAGCCATAAGCAATATGTTTATGTGTATGAGTGGGTGTGAGTGTGTGTGTGTGTGTGTGTGTGTGTGTGTGTGTGTGTGTTTATAAACAGTATAGTAGACTAAAAAGACTCTCCACAGTAGACTCTGGAGGTAGATTGCATTGGTTCTCTTTGTTCTTCAACGTTTTCATCTAAATAGAGAAGTAAGATCACTTATTACCTCTGAAGCACTTAGAACTAGGCCTAACACATAGTAAGGGCTCATTTCAATCTTAGCTGCATATATTATTATGCATGTCATAGGATCAGACTTAGATGTGAGAAAGATCCTTCTGGGTATTGAATGGGAGATGAACTGGGGGCAGAAAGTGGGCAAAACTCGAGGCAGGAAGACGACCGGTTAGGAATCTGGTATACTATGATTGTGACTTAGACTAAGGTAATGACTGTGGAAATGGAGAGATGTCCTCAGATGCAAAATACAGGGAGGAGGTGGGAAGTGGCAGGATATGGCGATAAATGGGGAGTGAAGTAATAGATGGAGATTGAGTGTAAAGGGAGGGGGGGCTTCTCTTTGCGGAGAATTGGTAGACATCAGTGTCGTCAGCTGAGAGTGGGAACACTGAAGCTGGAACAGGTTTATGGAGATGCGTGCACTTTTAGATCTGTTGAGTTAGATTTGTCTGTGCGACACTGAATGGAGATATTTGGATTGATGTACTGATGTGCTATAGCAGGGATTGACAAACTTTTTCTGTAAAAAGCCAGAAAGTAAATATTTGGGGCTTTGCAACCCATATAGTTCCTATAGAAACCACTCAACTGTTTTAGTGCAAACTCAGCCGTAGACAATGCGTAAATACGTAAATGAATGGGTGTGGTTGTGTGTGCGCCAATTAAACTTTGGTTGTAGTTTGCCAATCCCTGTACCATGATATTGCTCCCTGCTGCTGCCAGAACCAAACAAATACTTGGACCACTTCTGCAATGGTCTTTATGACCTCTTGGGACTTGCTCTCGTGTATCCCTAAGAACTCTGACCCCAGAAATCACTTTCCCTTACGCAAAAAGTGCAGAGGTGAAGCTTCTTTTAATAATGGATATTATCGCCCAACCTTTATCTTCAGTGCCGCTGCTCTGATTGTTGATTAGGCTGAAGTTGGTAATTTTAACGTTTGGACAGGGTTTTGTTTTCTGTTTTTACATCTTACAGGAGTAGAACAAACTGCAATTAGAATATTTGTAAAGGAAGTTTTTATTAAGCCACGACGTAGTATTGAAGCCCAAAACATCTGTGAGCTTTGACTGCACAATCCTGATTCCTGTTTGCATACTGAAGTTCAAATTTGACAGGTTATTTAATCAATCTCTACTTGATTTCAAGAATGCCTCAGAAGGAGAGATTGCAGGAAAAACAGTGGAGTGTGTAAGTGTTGTCTGCTTTCATTGCACGAAGAGCCAAGCTGTACGGAGCCTAGAGTGGTAGTTTTTAATTTTGATGAAGTCCAATTTGTGTTTTATTTTGTTGCTTGTGCTGCTGCTGCCCTAAGAAACCATCGCCCTATCCAAGGTCACAAAGATTTGTACCGTTTTCTTCTTCAAGTTTGATAGCCTTAGCTCTTATAGTCAGGTCTTTGATCCATTTTGAATTAACTTTTGCATATTGTATAAGAAAAGGGCCCAACTTCATTCATTTGTCCCAGCACTATTTTTTGAAAAGGCTACTCTTTCCTTATTAAGTTGTTTTGGCATCCTTTTTGAAAATCAACTAACCATAAATGTAAGGGGTTATTTTGGACTCTTAAATCTATTCCTTGTATCAATGAGTCTGTCCTTGTCTTGTTCCTGATTGTAGGGACAGCCTTTCAGTTGGTCTCCATGAAGTGTGATATTAGCTATGGTTTTATCATAGATGGTTTTCATCAGGTTAAGGAAGCTCTCATCTGTTTTCTGTGTTTTTTTTTTTTTATCACAAAATGATTTTGTCAAATACTTTTCCTATGTCAATTGAAATGATTATGTGTGTTTTTCTCCCTTCCTTCTACGAATATACTGTAATACATCGATTGATTTTGTTATGTGAATCACTCTTACGCTACTGAGATGAATTCCACTGGGTCACGGTGTATAATCCTTTTTATGTATTTCTGGATTCGGATTGCTTTTCGTTAAGCCTATTGTTTGCCTCAACTGCTATCCCCTGTTTCAGGCAGCCATGGTGTTAAACAATTGCTGCTCAAGTTTTCAACGAACACCCTTAGGAAAAGGGCTGTTGGTGCTGAGTCATATCACATAAACAAACACCAGCTCTGTAAATGGAGCTTTTCTAGGAAGTTGTCAGGTCATATAATGACAATTTTCTGGGGATGGGTCTTTTGGGGGAGATGCAAACCCAATCTTTTCACAGTTGCTGTGGTTCCAAGGCTGTTGGTTTTCAAGACTACGGCGGGCCTGGGTAAAGGGGTATCGGAATAGGCAGATTAAAATATCACAAAAATTGCTGTTCTTACCAAGATTCAGCTGTTTTTCTTGAATACATGCTCCTCTGGTTGTTGCGAGCCTTTGGTTAATTTTCAGAGTTGTGAAAATGTTTATTTGGAATATTTTTCCTATGCCTTGTTTGTTTTTTGAAGGAGTGGATTTCCCGATGTCCTTATTCCACCATTCTGGAAGTGTTTCCCTTTGTAACTTTTTAATTTTTCATGATGTTGTATTTGGGTTGTTGGGTTGTGGGTTAGTCCAAAGGATAGAGTCCTTTCCCAATTTCCTCCTCGGGGGGCTTCAAGAAAACAAAGTTTGAGCAGTATGGGAGCTTCCTAAAAGCCAGAAGACTGGGTGTTGGTCAAGGACTGGGAGCATGTCTTAGTTTCCATTATATTCCCAATATTTTGCTAAATGCCCGGCTGGCACAAGGTAAACACTGAATAAATATCTGTTAAATGAGTGATTGAATAAACAGGTCTGCGATGGAGGAACCTTGGTGGAATGCTCTCTTTCTAAAGCTTTCTTTCCTTAATGTATAGAGGGGGTGAAGTATGGTAGCTAAGACAAGTCTCCTGGGAGTTGAAATTAGGAACTACTCTTAGCATAGATTAACTACCATATATTGAGCTCTTACAATGTACCAAACATTATATCAGATTTTCACACGCATCACCTCATAGCAACCCTAAAGGCAGATATTGGCATTATACTCCTTTCACAGGTGATGAAACTAAGCCCAAGATCACATTCATGGTATGTGGTAGGGCCAGGATGGGAGCCCTGGCTTGGTTGACTCCATAGACCAAGCCCTTAAACATTGCATTCTGGCAATCTGTGGACGGTGTGAGCTGAGGCCTGCAGAAAGCTGAATTCCCCAGTATCTTCCCCATTGGCCTTGTCACAGGGATTGAAATGCTCACATCACTTATTGCTTCGGGTCAAGGTATTGAAATTATTGAAATTATATTCGTGTTTTTAGGAAGGGGTAACATATGAAACTATTAACTAACCTTAATGGTTTTAAGTGTGTGTATCATATTAGCCGGTTAACGAGCTACAAGGGACCTGCATACCAGCAAATAAATGGTCAGAAGCCCAGGTCTGGGCTCTTGAGTGGCAGCTGGGAAAGGCAGAGTGGGCGGGGCATAGCCAAGGACATGGGGAAGGCTCTGAAGATCTTACCTTCCTGGTTTAGCCCCAGGCCAGGTCTGTATGGGACCCACCTTTTCAACCTGTCCAAATCCTGTCTTCACCAACCTGCTAGGGTTCTCACCTCAGTTCTGCAATGCTTTGTGTCTCCAATGCTCTTGGGAAAGGGCTGAAAATTAACTTTTTCCTTACTGTATGGGACTTTTGGAAAAGCCTTGCCTTATTTCCTTTGACATAAAGCTGCATTTTCTCTTTGCCCCTCAAATGAGTAATTCTTTTTTAAAAAACATTTTAAATGTTTATTTTTTTTGAGAGAGACAGAGAGAGGGGCAGTGTGTGAGTGGGGGAGGGGCAGAGAGAGAGGCAGATACAGAATCTGAAGCAGGCTCCAGGCTCTGAGCTGTCAGCACAGAGCCTGACATGGGGCTTGAACTCACAAACCGTGAGATCACGACCTGAGCCGAAGTCGGATGTTTAACCGACTGAGCCACCCAGGCGCCCCAAATGAGTAATTCTTGATAGGAATTACTTGATAGCTTCTACTGGAAGGAGCCTGACCCTCCCCTAGGCAACTAGCAAACCCGTTTTGATTTCACCTCAACAGACCTCTGACTTCATTCATTCAGTGAGGAGAATTGTTTCCCTAGCTCCTCACCAGTCTATTGTGTGTGACTTTTGTTCCTACATCTGTTTATTTTTTGAAAAACATGTTTATTTTTTTTTTTTGAGAGAGAGAGAGAGAGAGAGGGCGAGCTCAAGCAGGGGAGGGGCAGACAGAGAGGGAGAGAGAGAGAATCCCAAGCAGGCTCCGGCCCGTCAGTGCAGAGCCTGACATGGGGCTCGATTTCACAAACCGTGAGATCGTGACCTGAGCTGAAACCAAGAGTCAGACACTTAACCCACTGAATCACCCAGCTGCCCCTGTTCCTACAGCGGTCTAAATAATCATGTAACTTTCGTGTTTGATTCGCATGCTGAACACGAAGCAGAAGACAATCTGACTTGCTCATTGCTAAGGGAACACAAGATCAACACGATTCAACTTAGGCGTTTCAACAGGTATTTCCGTACACCTGCTCTGTGTCCAGCTCTGTGTGGTGCGTGGGAAGAGGGTCACAACAAGAGGGACCCATGGTGATTCTGGCCTGCAGGATCTCATTCACTGACCAGCCAAACTCACATGAAACAAGTAACACGACAGCAATGTTTGTGTTCAGATGCCTGCAAGAGCAGGGCAGGTGGTAAGAGTGTCATGTTCGCAGATGGTTGGGGGCCACAGACCGGTGAAAGCCACTCCCTTCCAAACCGGGAGAGATTTTGCCAAGTAAAGACATGATTATAAAGGCTGTGCCCCCTTTGATTTTCTGTTAACACTGCTTCATAAAAAAAAGGGTCAGAGGGACGTCTGGGTGGCTCGGTTGGTTAAGTCTCCAACTTCAGCTCAGGTCATGACCTCACGGTTCGTGGGTTCGAGCCCCGCGTCGGGCTCTCTGCTGTCAGTGCAGAGCCCGCTTCTGATCCTCTGTCTCCCTCTCTCTCTGCCCCCACCCCGTTTATGCTCACTCTCTCAAAATAAATAAATAAACATTAAAAAAAGAAAGGCCGGAATAAAGTATAGTCATTCAAACTGGATCCATTTAGTGTTAGGAAAAGCTGACTACATTGTTCTGAGGCACAGCAACTTAGGAACTCAGGGCATTCAGAGAAGGGACAAATCAGCAGGCACTAGAGTCAGAAGGAAAGGCTGTAGAGAAGCATTCAAATCAGAGAATCTCACTTCCTCCTGGAAGCCTTCCCTGATTGCCCCAGCCAGAGGCGATCCCTCCTCCTTAAGCACAGGCTACTTTGCTCCTTTCTTATGGTACCTCTTAGAGCCTGACCTGTGTTACACTTACTTTTATGTAGAACACCTGAATTGGCTTTCTTACATGGTAAGCTTCTCTTTTTAAAAAAAATGTTTATTTATTTACTTTGAGAAAGAGAGAGAGCACCTGTGGGAGAGGGGCAAAGAGAGGGAGAGAGACAATCCCAAGCAGCCTCCACACCGACATGGGGCTCGATCTCATGAACCATGAGATTGTTACCTGAGCCAAGATTAAGAGTCAGATGCTTAACCCATTGAGCTACCTAGATGCCCCTCTCCCATGGTAAGCTTCTGAAGCAGCGGGGGCGGGGGGCAATTTTGTCTGTTGTGTGACATTTCATAGCTCAAAAGGCTTTGCAGATATTTACTGTACTTGTTAAAGTGAGAAAGTTCTCCTCTTTGCTTTCCTGCTAAACTTCAGACCTGAATGTTCAATCCCCAGTGGGCATTTCAGATTCATAACCCAAATGGAACTTTCTGTCCCCCAAATCTCCCAAAACACACACACACACACACACACACACACACACACACACACACTTCTCTTTTCACCTCATATTCTGTGTGCCCTCAAGGTATTTCTCTAATACTGGGCATAATAGTCACAGATTAAATGTACACAGAACTTCCTATGTTTTGGATACATTTAAAAGCACTATATATGTATTAACAAACCCAAGAAGTTGCTAGTACCTTTACACCCATTTTACAGATGAGAAAAACTGAGGCTCAGAGAGGTTAGACACTAATGAGACAACAATTACCATTTGAGTACTTACTATGTGTCAAGCACTGTAGTAAGTGCTCATTTAAGAGTAATGAGCGAGGGGGGCACCTGGGTGGCTCAGTCATTGAAGTGTCCAACTCTTGGTTTTGGCTCAGGTCATGAGCTCATGGTTCATGGGATTGAGCCCTGCATCGGGCTCTGTGCTGACAGCGCAGAACCTGCTTGGTATTCTCTCCCTCTTTCTGCCCCTTCCCTGCTTGCATTCACGCTCTCTTTCTCTCTCTCAAAATAAGTAAATAAACTTAAAAAAATAAAGTCAATATGTCTTAAAAAAAAAAAAAAAGAGTAGTGAACTAGGGATACACTTCCCTGGTTATTGATTGAGTCCCCAGTCTCTGAAGATACAATGGAAAGTGAAAAGAAGTCCCTTGGTAGGAACAGAGGATCTAGGGGTGGGGGCTGTGGGCTCTTGACAAGTAAGCCAGACCATGAGGCAGAGAAAAAACAAGACAGTAGCAGTGAGTTTCCAGTGGCTCTACTAGGAACAGGCAATGATCAAAGGAGAAAAATCTTTCTTAATTCCCACAATCCACTCTGTTCCATGCCATGGAGGCTGTCAGCAAGAGAAACATTAGATCAGGATAGACCAAGCCAGTCCCACACTGAGTCACCTCACTGGTGATTTTCACGTGATTGTCAACTGCTGGGTGTGTATAAAAGTGCAGTAGATGAGACTGGAAGAAAGATCACCTTGACATATGTTTAGCATTTAGAGGTTTGTTAAACAGTACAGGCCTGTTGTTCCTTGAAGTGATTGGCAATGAGTTATCTTTGCTTCCTAAAAGAGATCAGCTGACTTCAAGTTGGGGGATTTACCGCTATAAACACTTCTTCCTTTAGTACATTCAAAGGATGAGAAAATCTGAAATGTGAGAGTGAATCTCCCCCCCACCCCTTCATCCCTTTCCAGAGTAGAAGGATCTGCAAGAAAAATTGAGGTCCCAACTATGGCAGGATCGGAGTGAAGGGCCTTTCTTGGTGGTTTGAAGAAGTCTACCGATCTTTCAAGAACCTTCTTCTCCCTCAGTGAGGGGCTGCACATCGGAATAGGCCCAACTTTCACTGCATCAGATGTCAGTTCTTCAAAAGAGAGTCCGATTGTGTATAAGGGTGTATTTAAAAAGCCAGCCGGCGAAAATGATCTGAGATAGAACAGGTTTTGTTGGTTTGTTTTATAGTTGCCAATCAAGCTGGGCTTTGATGACAAAAACGCCCAAAAAGGAAATCGATGGCCATACAAAATTTTCCAAAGAGGGAAAAATGTTCAAAACACCTACCATTGCAGTGAGCTCGCTGAGCCGTACTGTTATCAAATGGTTCAGCTTTTTACCAGAGGCGAAGAAATAGGTTTTGGCAAGTAGATTAGGCCCAGGTTATAATTCAAAAGTGGCCCCTACATTTTGCATGTAGTCTCTATAACAATTTGATATTTACTCACTCAGATCACTAATCCGTGGTGAATTTGTTTTTTTTTTTTTTTTTAAGAGGGAGATGTGGTACTGCCCCAGGGATTACTGAGACATTTTGTACTCGGTTGGCTGTTGCTGCAATTACCTAGTGGACATGGTTCTTGAACAAGGATACTGATATCAAAGGCAACACAAGTTCAGTCTCACAAAATAAGTCAACTGGCAGTCATTCCTCTAATTTCAAGTTTGAGCTAAGGCTCACTAATTTGAACTGGAGGAAGGTGAAGCTAGATGCTGAAAACTTGGTTTTAGAATACATATTTAAAAAAATATAGTTTTCCATTTGCACATATACACAGCAGCTGGAATTTGCTAAATGGGGTTTCCTGGCAGGTGTCATAATTCTCCTGTGTTAGAGGTGATAGGCTCTTGAAAGCATGTAGTGTGCGGAATTAAGTCCGATCACAATGGCTTATTCTAGCCATGAGATGGCAGCAGAGAGCGGTGGGAGCTCACTTCCACTTCCAAGGGTGGCGGTGGGGGGGGGGGGGGGGGCGGTTCTAGAAGGAAAGAGGAGGGGTGTCTGGGTGCTTCAGTCGGTTGCGTCGGACTTGGGCTCAGGTCATGATCTCGAGGTTTGTGAGTTCAAGCCCCCTGTCGGGCTCTGTGCTGACAGCTTGGAGCCTGGAACCTGCTTCAGATTCTGTTTCTCCCTTTCTCTGCCCCTGCCCCGCTCACACTGTGTGTGTGTGTGTGTGTGTGTGTGTGTGTGTGTGTGTGTTTCAAAAATAGATAAACATTAATTTTTTTTTATTTTAGAAGGAAAGAGGAGGCTGTATTGGCAAACTTCTCACCTGGGAGGGAGCAATTGAAGAGGAGAGCCTGGAAACTCACTAAAGCCAAGATGGGGGCAAAATATAATGAGAGCCAAAGAGGCAACCAATTCTGATGGCGTGAGTCTTTGAGAGCTGGGTGCCCTGGCAGTTCCAAGCCCAGTGCTGGGAGGATGCTACAGGTCCACAGACCCACAGTACTTATTCCAAAATCCTTGAGGACAGATGTGTTTTGCAATTCTAAATTTGCCAGATTTTAGAACAATGATATGCTGTTTGTACCATATATTAGGTAACACCCCCAGTGGGATTTAAGGCAGCACTCATAATTAGGGTTGCCAAATTTAGCAAATAAAAATACAAGATATCTAGTTATATTTGAATTGCCGATAAACAGTGAAACATGTTTTAGTGTAAGTATGTCCCAAATATTGTAAGGGGACAAACTTGTACTAAAATATGATTCACCGTTTATCAGCAATTCAAATGTAAGCAGGTGGCCTGTATTTTATCTGGAAATCCTACTGTAGTCAAACACATTAATATTGCAGCAGTGGGGGACGCTTGGGTGGCTCAGTCGGTTAAGTGTCTGACTCTTGATTTCAGCTCAGGTCATGATCTCAGGGTTGTGAGATCGAGCCCTCCATCAGCTTCCTTGCTGAGCATGGAACCTGCCTAAGATTCTCTCTCTGCCTCTCACTCTGCCCCTCACCCACACGTGTGTGCAGGCACTCTCTCTTCCTAGAAAACATCTAAAAAAATGTCAGCAGTGAAACCTGTGAATGCTTAGACTCATTGGGATAAACAAAGAATCGCCTTGCATCAGTTCATCTCATGTTTTGCCACCACATGCATTTTGATAGGGAATTTATTAAAAAATTGTTTTTTGGTTCAGGACTTGGTCAATATCGGAATTGTGGACTTGTAATTGTTCACTACATAAAACAGTGGAGAGATCTATGGTGAGATGTGTTCATGCCTTCAGTGTATCTCGTTCTTAAGGGCCGAGGTCCCTCCTTTTTCATCAGGCCACAAGATATGTTCAGGCATTGCATATCCTGAAGAACTGGGGCAAAAAAGGAGACTAAGTCAGGTAACACCCAAGTCGTTTTCACATTTATAAGAAGGCTTGGCTAGAGGTTTCATGACCTGCTGTGAGCTGCCCACTTGGAAATCTTCAGCATGAAATCAGAATTAAGGTGGTGGAGGAAACTTAACCCCTAGCTATAAGAAAGAACACATTTCAGAAACATATATCTTTTTTTTTTATTTGAGGAAGAGAGAGCAGGGGAGGGGCAGAGGGAGAGAGAGCGAGAGAGAGAGAGAGAGAGAGAATCCCAAGCAGGCTCCATGCTGAGTGTGCAGCCCGATGTGGGGCTTGATCCCACAACCCTGGGATCGTGACCTGAGCCAAAATCAAGAGTCAGATACTCAAGGGACTGAGCCACCCAGGAGCCCCTGGAAACATATATCTTGAACTCTGCCTCTGGTTTGGCGTGTGTCTCGTGATGGGTCTTGGGGCAAGTCTTTGTGTTTGGGTTTTTATCTATGCAATAGGTGGTCGCCACCCACCCTGCCTTCCTCACAGGGCTCGCCTGACAATCAAATGGATCATGGGTGGGAAAGTGCTTGGGAACATTCTCAACACTAAACAAAAGGAAGATAGCATTCCTCATACATCTTTGGTAGCTCATCGGTGCAATATAGGCCTCATACATAAAGATATTTCTTTTTTTTTTATTTTTTTATTATTATTTTTTTCAACGTTTATTTATCTTTTGGGACAGAGAGAGACAGAGCATGAACGGGGGAGGGGCAGAGAGAGAGGGAGACACAGAATCGGAAACAGGCTCCAGGCTCTGAGCCATCAGCCCAGAGCCCGACGCAGGGCTCGAACTCCCGGACCGCGAGATCGTGACCTGGCTGAAGTCGGACGCTTAACCGACTGCGCCACCCAGGCGCCCCCATAAAGATATTTCTAATAAGGTGAAATGACAGCATGGTCTCTGTAGTCAGACAGACAGACCCGAGGTGCAAATTCCAGTTCCACAACTTCTTGGCTGGATGACCTTGGGTAAGTTGCTTAATCTTTCTGGCCTCCAGTTTCCCCATCTGAAAAATGAGGATTATGCTAGTAACCCATGTCATAGGGTTGTTCTAAAGATGAAGAGAGCTAACTCAGTGCCTGGCAACGAGGAAAGAAACATTATTATAGCATTTTCATCATGGATTATTCTGAGAATTAGACAAAGAGGCATTCAGTGTTAGCTATTTTCATCATTATGGCTCTCATTATTATGAGATGGAGAATCATTGCTTCTTGGATAGTCTTGAAGTGACTGTCTATGTGACTTGACAGAGGCCTCCCTAGACAGTACATCCAACTGGAGTCAGTACAGACCTTGCCATATAGTCAGAGCCCATAAATAACTCTAACAAATTCCAGGGTGAAAAACTGGATTATTATGCAAGACATATTTTAGAGGAAGCCGGACAACTCGGTAAATGAAGGAGGGAATTTCTTTTCTTTTTTTTTTTAATTCATTTTTGAGAGTGAGAGACAGAGTGCTAGCAGGGGAGGGGCAGAGAGAGAGGGAGACACGGCATCGGAAGCAGGCTTCAGGCTCGGAGCCGTCAGCACACAGCCCGACGCGGGACTCGAACCCACGAACCGCGAGATCATGACCTGAGCTGAAGTCAGATGCTTAACCAGCTGAGCCACCCGGGCGCCCTGAAGGAGAGAATTACTGATTGAGAAAGATTGGCAAGTCAGGATTGCAGGAAGGGTGGCTTTTGGGGGGGCTGACTGCCAAGCTGAGGTATCTCAGGGGACTCTCTAAAGCTGAGATGGAAGATTCTCTAAGTATGGTTTGGGGTCAAAGCACAAAACTTGCTCCAGGCAGGGGCACCTGGGTGGTTCAGTCGGTTAGGCGTCCGACTTCAGCTCAGGTCGTGATCTCACGGTTTGTGGGTTCGAGCCCCACATCGAGCTCTGTGCTGACAGCTCACAGCTTGGAGCCTGATTCAGATTCTGTGTCTCCCTCTTTCTCTTCCCCTTCCCTGCTTGTCCTCTGTCTATCTCTATCTCAAAAATAAATAAACATTAAAAATTAAAAAAACAAAAAACAAAAAACAACTTGTTCCAGGTGGCTTGCCCCGGGTGATTATTGAGGAGGATGGCCTGGAGAGACGATTGCAACATGGCTCCTGTGTACTTGATGTAACCCAGGGACAGGATGTTCTGCACTTCTCTGTTCTCTCAACCAACCCTCACGCTCCCATGCCCTCCCCCGCCACATGCACATGTTCTCGCTCCCTTTTGTGGAGAAAACAGGGATCCTCAGTGCTGTGAGGGCTTTTACCAAGTCACTTCCCTTCTGCTTCCAGGCAGGATTGCTCCAAAGCCAGTTCAATGAAACCAGCGGCATTTCCTTACCACCTTACTCCGTGCCAGGCCCTGTGCTGGGTACTTGGGACGTAAGCAGCCAGAACCTCATCCCTGAAGGAAACACCTAACAAATAAAGACAAAACTATATTCCTGCCTCCCTCCCCCGTCCACCATGACGTGGTTCCCAGGGCCTGACAAGAGCTATAATGAAACCAGGAGACTTTCTCACTAATGACTAAAACAGGAATGTAAAAACTCATAAAGGAACAAGGTTAATGTAGCTGGAGGGGAGCAGAATTAGCTGGTATCCTAAGGGGGTTCCTTATTACTGCTGAGTACCAAGACCATTGGAGCCTTGGTGGCTTGATTTTAAAGACAGCAGCATGTATCCTAACCCTTGTCCTTCTTCCTTCCTTCTAGGGACCAGCCTGATGGTGGGCTTTTATTAATGACTTATTGAGTGCTTTCCTATATGCCAAGAGCTTTGTATTTATTCATTCTTTTCATCCTGAATTCTCAGAATGACTCATTGAGGGAGGTATGAGCTCCATTTTACAGATGAAGAAATGGAGACACAGACTAAAGAACTTGTCTAGTAAGTGGTGAGAACCAGGTCTTGAGCCCAGGCCTATCGGAGTATACCGCGGGTGCTCTGACCCAGGGGTCATCGAACTACAACCTGGGGACCAAATCCAGGGTGTTACCTATTTATGTACATAAAGTTTTATTGGAATACAGCCCACTCATTTGTTTACATATTATGTATGGCTCTTTCTGTGCTACAGTGACAGAGTTGAGTAATTACAACAGAGACCATATGGACTACAATGCCTAAAATATTTGCTCTCTGGCCCTTTACTACAGAAAAACTTGCTGACCCCTCATTCTACCCACCATACTACACGGTCTCTGGTATGTAGACTTTGGAGTTGGAGCTATGGTCAAACTTTGGCTTGGCCATTTATTAACAGCATGCCCTTTGACAAGTCCTTTTATGTCTGTGTGCCTCAGTTTCCTCATCTGTAAAATGGGAACAGTATCTCCTAGGATTGCTGAGAGGGCTAAATGAGATACAATGCGTGGAAGGTATTTAGCACAGTGACTGGATGCCTGGCACGTGGTAAACTCTTAAAAAATGATAGTTGAATTATTTGGAGTAGTAATGACAGTGGGTAGACAGAACTCTGTGCCTGGCACATAGTGAGTGTCACTTAAATACCAAATACTTGAATTTGTTTTGTTCCTATTTCTTGCTGACTTTTCTAGGGCCTTGGGTTTGCTGAATAAAAGACTGAAGTTTGAGGCTGGAGGGAGAGGTGGGGCATCAGTAGGGCAGGGCAGTGAACATAGATAGTGGTTTTGGCCTAGAGGATGGTTGTCAGCAGAGGATTTACTCTGGGATAAGCTGTTTAATGCTTTAATCCTGAATAAGCCTGAATCATAATATGTGACCAAAGTGAGGTGTGTGTGTGTGTGTGTGTGTGTGTGTGTGTGTGTGTGTGTATGTGAAAGAGAGAGCAAGAGAGAATGTGCACCCCCATTCTGTGGGGTTTTTTCTTTAATCCTCAAAGTTCTCTCCCAGTGTTACCCTCAAATGGACTCAGATTCCATTTTTTTTGAAAATTTTGAAACTTTCTTCAAGATTTCAGTGTGTGCTAACCTCCCCACTCTCCAAGTTCCTGTAGCAGGTATAGAAAAAACAAAAAGAAGACTTGGGATACATTTTGTTCTCAGTTGTGCTTGGTTGGTCTCTCTCCCTGATTAGACTCTCAACTCCTGTAGGGCAGAGACCATGACCTGCATCTCCCAGGTTTAGGGAGAAAGAAGGTCTTGCTACTATTAAACAAAGAAGGGATGTGTGTGTGTGTGTGTGTGTGTGTGTGAAGGGATAATGAATATCAGAAGCAAGGTCTTTGGGAGATAAATGAAATGCTTCAATGTTTCAGTGTCCTCCTAAACAACAGAAGGACTGTAGAAGAGAACTTGGGAAGAGAAAGGCAGGGATTTAGCCAGGGGACCTTCTGCTGTGTGGCCACCATCTCTTAATTACCCAGACGAAAGAGGAAGTTACTTGCAATGTGATAGAAGCTCCTACAGTAGACAGGTAAGCCATTGGGATATGGCATTTCTATTTCTGAGGGCTATCTTTTTCTAATGACTCTGTGAAGGGCAACCCTTCACTCCCAAGATGAGTTCCTTCATAAACAATTCACCACTTGCAAGTGTTGGAGAGGACACTGAGCATAGATATGTTTTGCTAAGGGAAGAAGGGATGAGCTCTCTTTCCCCTTTGGGGAAAGCACTTGCCCTTCTCTTTCAGATGTCAGTTTTCACTTCTTATAATCTATATTTGGAGCCCTGTGTCCATTATTCAAATGGGATACATATTTCCTGTCACTGACAGAAATACCATTCAAGCCAATTCTCTTTGTTTCTTGCCAGCCAGGGGTGGAAAGCCTATGGCTCTTGCAACCACAATTTGGAGAAGGACCACAGACAAGTTAAGACCTAATAGCCTAAGGGAGCAAGTGGGTTCTCTCTCAAGCTATCTTAGTTTCTGCGTAATGTAACTTCCAGATGATTCTGTTTCCGATGAGGATCAAGGTCATAACTGATCTACACTACCCAGGCTTCCCTAGCAATGCTTACTTGCCTTAACTGTGGTTGTCATATGCTTCTCTGAAGAAATGAGGTACAAAATTGTAACCAACAGACTCAGAAATGCTGGGCTTCTGAAGAATATGGTGGTTGGTTTTGCTTTGCTTTGCTTTTCCCTTTTTCTTACAGTTCTTAATATTACTGGGGGCATTTTAGTCACTCACAGCCACATTTCTTAGGTATCACACTGTGTAGTCACCATGCCCAAATACCGGGGAGCTTTGGTTTAACACTATTCTTAGGATTCAGTTTGCAAGACCTCATATTGCTGAGACGATTACCTATGCGTGCTCAGATTTGTGTTGCAGAATGCTCTCCCAATCTTGGCCATATGGAAGATTAACTGGCAAAAGGGATGGCGATGTGGTGGCAGAGCGGTTGGAGATGGTGGGGGGCTGGTTAGGAGTCTGTTGTAACTTTCCAAGTGAGAGGTAACCGGGTCTGAATTAGAGTGGTGGGAGTTGAAAGGAGACGATGATTATGGAGATATTTTGGAGGTGGATATGACAATATTTGGCACTCAGCTGCACGAAGGGGTGTAAGGTAAAGGAGAGTTGAGGGTATCTCTGCCATTATGTCATATAAGGGAACAGGTGGAGGACTGGGTTTGGGACAGATACTGATAAGTTCGTTTTAGGTATGGTTGACTTATGGTCCAGGTTTGTCTGATATCGAAGGAATTCCCAGGACATGGGATTTCCAGTGCTCAAACCTGGAAAGTCCTGGGCAAACTGAGATGAGTTGGTCACACTAAGTTTAGGGTCTGTTGTGGGGGGTTGGGGGCAGGGTCCTGGTAACTTAGTCGGTTAAGCATCTAACTCTTGATTTTGGTTCAGGTCATGATCTCAGGGTTGTGAGATCAAGCCCTGTGAGATCGAGCCTCTGCGCTAGGCACGGAGCCTGCTTAAGTTTCTCTCTACCTCTCCCTTTGTTCTTCCCCTGCTTGCTTTCTCTTTCAAAAAAAAAAAGATTAAAAAAAAGATATGTTGGATTGGAGGTGTATGCAGACAGTGTCCGGGAGGTGTTTGGGCATGTAGAAGCGGTGTGTACAAATGACATCAGAGTCAAGAGGCATAGTTTGGGGGGTTGCCTATGACAAAAGATGGGTGACACTACAGGACTGGGGATAATAACTAAGGGAGAATACACAGCATGAGATTATACCTCTCTCAAATCCCCTGTGCAATTCTAGATCCTTGTGAACATAAATGAATGAATAACATCATTGACTAAGAGTAAGAGGTGAGTGAATAAGAATAAGACAGCAGGCTGCCCTTTGAGGCACCTGTACCTGTACAGGTTGGCTGTGGAAAGAAATCTGAGGCTGAGCCACAAGAGGGCAAAAGAGAACCAGAAGGGATGATGATGTGAAAAAATGTCAGGGAGGAAGGGAATTTCAAAAGGGTGGAGGTTAGGAAGATTAATATTGAGGACAGGAGATTGGTTCTGGTAATTCATGTATCACTGATCACCTACGAGACAACAGTTTCTGTGGAGTCCTAGAGTCTGTGGCGTTCTGAAATCAGATTATAAGATGCTGATCAGAGAAAGAGAAGAAAGGAAGTATGAGTAGCATAGATTCGTCTTTCTCCCACCAATGAGGGGAAGAGAAAGAATAGTTTTCTCCTTTAAATACCAGCTCAAGATCCAACTCTTTTTTTTATGTATATTTTCTGAGAGAGAGAGAGACAGAGAGAGCACAAGCTGGGGAGGGGCAGAGAGAGAGAGAGAGTGGGAGAGAATAGCAAGCAGACTCCACTCTGTCAGCACAGAGCCTGATGTGGGGCTGGAACTCACGAGCCATGAGATCATGACCTGAGCCAAAACCAAGAGTTGGACGTTTAACCGACTGAACCACCCAGGCGCCCCAAGATCCATCTCTTCTTAAGTTTTTCGGAATTATTGCCATGCCTGCTGTTCTCCTCCTTCTCAAAGTCCCCACAGCACCAGGGGCTATACCACACTATGTAGGAAAAAATATAACTATGTGTGATATACTTCTTTATTTTCTAGTAGCTTCAGTGTGCTTGTTTAGTCTCCCTCCTAAACTCTGAGCTTCCCTAGGGCAGAGACCATGGCTTAGATCTCCCATAGTGCCCACAAGAAAGGCCTTCAAGAATATTTGCTAGTTGTTAAGTTGGGAAGGGTGGAAAGATTCTCTAGTTCACATCTTCTCGACCTCCACGGTATTTGCATGTTGGGCAGGATAAGTCTTTGTTCTGGAATACTGTCCTGAGCACTGTTAGGGTGTTTAGTTGTATCCCTGACCCTTACCCACTAGTTGCCAGTGGCACTTCCTTATCACCATCCTACAGTTGTGTCAACCGAAAATATTTCCAGAGGTTGCCAAATGTCTCCCAGGGAGGGTGTGGGAATTGACTCAGTTGAGATCCACTAATCTAGGTGACCTGAGCCTAGCTTAGTTACCCCCTTGTCCTTCAGCAGGGGCAATCCAAAGCCGTTTCCCATCGAAAAACATTGGTGTCCAGTTCACAGCCTCCAAAGGGGATGTATAACTTTCCCTGGTTACTCACTTTCAGTTCTGAAACCCTTAACCTCATTTCTTTCTCTGCCTCTCCCTGGAGTGAGTTAATGGCTCAGTGCTCGCACTTAAACACAAAGTACTGAAATGATGTCAACACACTTCCCTTATGATCCTGAATATCAAAGCAAAGCCAGAGACATCTAATTACAGTAGTGGTTTGTAATGTTTCTACAACTGTAAGCGAAGCATTTATTAATTTGTTCACAACGTGTAACTAGTAGTTAATAATACTCATTCTTTTCAAAGTGTTTTTCAAATATTTATATTATAACTCTGTCTGTAGCCTCCTCAGAGAATGGTCAGAGGTTGGGGAACTCGGAGAAAGAGAAGATGTATAAAATAAAGGTACAGGAGTTTTCAGTGCCTGAGCAGAGTGGAGAACCCAGGAGTCCTGGGCTCTCATTCTTTAGGTTAAACCTGAAGTGTCTTCCTGACATTTTTATGTATCATCCCAGTGGGGCCCATGGTTCCCCAAAGACATTTCATGTGGGTTGAGCTCGACTGGGGGTGAGGATAAGGAAAAAAACTGATATCTTGTCCTGTCCTATCACCATTTTCCAGAACCTCAGCAGGTTCCTTGGTAGTATCCTATGAATCTTCCTACTGCTGCTCTCTGGGAGAGTGCAATAAACCAGTCAGTACATTTTTATCGAGTACATGATAAATACTCTTAAGACACCAAAAAGTGTTATGAATAAAAGGAGTAAGGTTGAGCAAGGAATAGCTCATTCTTCCTGGTTCTTACTGGAGCATGTAAATTTATTGAACTAAGAATTTTCCATATATTCTTGGATTTTGGCTCCATGAAAGCCTTATGGAATAGATATTATCAGTATCTGGCCTCTTTTTTACAGGACAGAAAATATGAGGCTCAGTGACGTTAAATCACATGCCAAGGGCATATAGCTACAAAGTTACAGAGCTGCGACCCAAACCCATTCTAACTCCAAAGTCTGTGCTCCTATACACTATGCTAATGTGATTCATTTATCTGGTCCACTTTCTCTCCATTTTGTTTTTTTTTTTGTTTTTTTTTTTTAATTTTTTTTTTTTCAACGTTCATTTATTTTTTGGGACAGAGAGAGAGCATGAACGGGGGAGGGGCAGAGAGAGAGGGAGACACAGAATTGGAAACAGGCTCCAGGCTCTGAGCCATCGCCCAGAGCCCGACGCGGGGCTCAAACTCACAGACCGCGAGATCGTGACCTGGCTGAAGTCGGTCGCTTAACCGACTGCGCCACCCAGGCGCCCCTCCATTTTGTTTTTCTTTTTTTAAAAAAATTTTTTTTTTTCAACGTTTATTTATTTTTGGGACAGAAAGAGACAGAGCATGAACGGGGGAGGGGCAGAGAGAGAGGGAGACACAGAATCGGAAACAGGCTCCAGGCTCTGAGCCATCAGCCCAGAGCCCGATGCGGGGCTCGAACTCCCGGACCGCGAGATCGTGACCTGGCTGAAGTCGGACGCTTAACCGACTGCGCCACCCAGGCGCCCCTCCATTTTGTTTTTCAAATGGGTAAGCGATTCCATTTTATAGAAGGAAGAACTGTGGACCAGAAAGTATAAATGACTTGCCCGGGATGACGTGGTGGTGGTGGTGGTGATGGTGGGGGTAGGAGTGGAAGAAGCTAGAAAAACACATTTTGTTTCTTAGACTGCGTGTGCTTTTTCTCCTTATCACATTATTTCTGGTTTAGAAGACAAGATACCTCTCATTCTAGGAAACAGTCAAAGAACTAGAAAGGGAAGCCTACCATTGATTGTGTGATATTGAATTTCTGAATTCTGTGGCACTGACAAATCAGGTGATGGAGCCATTTTCCTTCCCAATGGATATTGGAGATATTTCTTTCCCATTGGATAATGGATATTGGAGTTAGCCCGCCAGCAGGCTTTGAGGGGAGAGTACATTGCGTCCCTTCAGGATCTTCCAGGAGGATTGAAGACTATACTGAATATATAGAATATAAATGAGAAGGGAGAATATTGAAAGAATATACTATACACTTTGACCAGAGAGCGGGGCTAGAGAATTTAGCTGCCACCAAAGGAGAGGTTCTCTGTAACATTACTAAGTTGCTTCTGAGTCACTTTGAGGAGACAGAGGGAGGAGAAATGCAGAACAAACTGGCATCTCCCAAGACTTAACTGAGTGATGGTTGGGTACCTGGAATACCCTTGGAATTCCCCTCTTCGCCCTTATGCAATGAACTCCCTCCCATCATTGGGTCAAGGTGAATAAATTAAAGGGATAGGGCTAGGCTTTTGTTTCCTGGAGACTTAGTTTTATTTTTGTTTGATATAGATAGCATATTTACATGCAAGAATTCACTGTTCTGTTGCAGAATGTGGATTATTAAGCATTATCATTTCTCACAACCCCAGGGATTACTGTAAATCCTCAGAGAATTTTGTTACATTCAACAGTCATAAACCTGGTTATTCTTACCCTTTCTCAGTAATTTACCAGGAAAGAATCTTCATGAAGTGTCCTTTTTTGCTTCTTTTCCCACAAAACTGGTCATAGCTCAGAGGTTTTATACACTTGTAACCATCTTTTCCTTTTCAGCCATTGTCCATGCCACACGCCTGGAGGTCTGTCACCAAATTTTCACACTTTCTTTCCCATCAAAATCATCTCTTTCCCATCCTCATGAAGTGGGCAGAACTGAATAATAAAGACTGAACCGGTGATGAGTGGCTTTAGTAAAGGAATCTGAAGATCCTTAAAGCTCTTTCCTTCATTCTCTGAGGTTTCTAAGGCCAGACATCAGTCCTGTAGTGTGGTGACCCTGGAAAGCACTTGGGCTCTGGAGTCCATCAGTTCTGGGCTGGAAACCTATCTCGGCCAGTTGTAGCCATGTGATCTTCAGCAACAATCTGTTTCCATCTTTGTAAAGTGACGATGGTATTCATTCGTTGCTGCTGTCTGTTTTTCTGACCACCCGGCCATTTGCCTAGCTCTTTCCCCCCAATTCCTTCAGCTATTCTTTCATTTTGAGCTTTTCCCATCACTTTTGACTCTGCCCTGTGATTTTGTTAGGCTACCGATTGTTCTTATCTACACTTCAACTCATTGCTGTGCAGACTCGCCCTTGGTTTTGTTTCTAGAATGAAAACCCCACGAGGGCTAGGGCTGTGGTTATTTATGCTTACCGTCATATTCCCAGAACCCAGGACCATATCAGGCACATAGCAGGTGATCGATCCACTTTTATGGGATTAATGAATGAATAAATGAATGAATGAATTTCCAGATCCCAGTGCCCAGATCAGTCCCTTTGACCTACTGTGGTACGCAGCCTGATATAAGGAGTGGTTATATTCTACAGGGTCAGGCCCTGTTCAGGCACTAGCCTGTGAATCTTGCCATGCATAGTACCCACAGATCTCAGCTCATTCAGGGCTGATACTGAGTCATCCTGTACTTGCAGGGTTAGTAGGACTGTACAGGCCTCTTTAAGTTGAGAAGGATGGCAAAAATGATTAGCTGAGCCAAAGTGAACAAATGCTCTGAGTTCAGCCTTGTGAAGCTTATTTATACTCCCTTTAGTGCAGTTGTGGCGTGTTTGACATCTTTCTTCTTAACTGCCAATTGCACGTAAGGGCAAAAGCTGTAGGGGTATCTCCTGCACTTGAGTTACTGCAAAAACTGTAGGGGTATCTCCTGCACTTGAGTTACGTGCAAAAGCTGCAGGTGTATCTCTTGCACTTGCTGCAAAAGCTGTTGATGTATGTACCTCCCGGACTTGAGGTACATGCAAAGTTGTTGATGTACCTCCTGGACTTGGTTGCGTGCAAAAGCTGTGGGAATGCCTAGTACCTCCTGTACTGGAGAACCCTTTCTCCTGTATCTGTTACAAACTTGTTACAAAATGTAAGTGTCCTAGAAGGAGTTGCAAGACCACCTTGACTAAGCAAAAAAGTTCCAGGTCGTGTGTTACCTAAAAGAGGGTCCCCTGGTTTCTTGGTGGGTTATCAATTCAGGGGTTGCTTCCTGTGTTACAGTATAAATACATCTGGCTGCAGTGAGGCTAGAAGGAGTTTATTTCCTGTTGCAGTTGGATAAGGTAGGATTATGTCCGTTCTTTTTTATGTCCAAGAGTGTAGCCTGAAACTGCAGGATAATTGAGGTAACGGCAGAGGCAAACTAGTGGGGGTGGGGGTGAGAGCTGAAGGGAGGTTTTTTAAAAAACTTTTTTCAACATTTTAATTTATTTCTGAGAGAGACATAGCGTGAGCGGGGGAGGGGCAGAGAGAGAGGGAGACACAGAATCCGAAGCAGGCTGCAGGCTCTAAGCTGTTTGCACAGATCCTGACGGGGCTCAAACCCACAAACTGTGAGATCGTGACCTGAGCTGAAGTTGGACGCTTAGCCAACTGAGTCACCCAGGTGCCTCGAGCTGAAGGGAGTTTTTAATTGAAGTTACTTTTAGTAAAGAGGCCTTAGGCATGTACAGTCCTATTAACTGCAATTTAGTCAAGGTCTAATCAATGGTTAATTAAGGCAAAGTCAGGGCTTATCCAGGAGCACAGTCTAGATAAGGCCTAGATAAGGCCTAGTTGGGGCTCAAACCTAATTAAGCCATGGCCTTGGCATAGTTAGGCCTAACCAAGGCGCAGCCAGGTTCAAAGCCTAGTTAAGGCCTAGTCAGCCTGAGGGCTAGTCAGCCCAGATAAGATAAAACTAGAGCCTAAGCCTACTTATGGCCTAGTTGCCCAGTTAAAGTCTAGATAACACAGTTAAGGCCCTGCCAGGGCCTAAACATAGTTAAGGTCTAGTCAGAGTCTAGTTAAGGCACAGCCAGGGCCTAAATGTAGTTAATTACTAGTCAGAGTATAGTTAGGTTTAGTCAGAGCATGGTTAAGGCCTATTAGGGTCTTATTAAAGTTTAGTCAAGTCCTAAGCCTAGTTAAAAGCTAGCTAGCTTGGTTAAGGCCTCATCAGAGTGTTGTCAAAGCACAATCAGTGCCCTAGCCTAGTTTAGGTCCAGGCAAACACCAGGTAAGGCCTAGCTAGGACCGAAGCCTAGTTAAGTCCTAGTCCTAGTCTATTTAGGTCCTAGTAAGGGGATAAAAAAAAGTTTAGTTCTAGTCAGAGCTTAGTTAAGACTTAGCTAGGGTCGAAACCTAAACTATAATCAGAGCTAGTTAAGTTCTAGTCAGGGCTTCAGCCTAGTTGAGTGTTAGAGCCCAGTGAATGCCCAGCCAGGATGTAAGCCTAGTTTAGATTTTGTTAAACTCTAGTTAAAGCCTTGTCAGTGTTTATGCCTATTTAAGGTCTGTCCAGAGCCCAGATAAAGCGTAACCTTAGTTAAATATTAGTCAGAAACAAGTTAAGGTATAGCCAGGGCCTAAGCTTAGTCAAGGCCTACCCAGAGGTCTGTTAAGATATAGGCAGGGCCTAAGCCTAGTTAAAAGCTAACCAACATGGTGTAAGATCTCCTCAGAGTATGAAAAGGACTAGCTGTGGATTAAGCCTAGTTTTTGTTTAGTCAGAGACCAGTTAGGGCCAAATTCTATTTAAGTTTCAGTCAGAAACTACTTGAGACAGATCCAGGGCCTAAGGTTATTCAAACCTAGTCAGAACCTAGTAAGGCCTAGTCAGTCTTGTTAAGGTATTCAGAGAACCCAAACCTAGTTAAAAGCTAGCCAGCCCAGTTGAGGCCTAACTAGGGGTAAAGCCTAGTTCAGGCCTAGTCAGAGCCCAGTGAAGGTTTATTCAGAACCGAAGAGTCTAGTAAATGTATAGCAAGAGCCTGAGACTAGTTAAGGGATAGTTTGTCAACTTAAGGCCTAGTGAGTTTATTTAAGGCCCAGCTAGGGCCAAAGCCCAGTTGAGGCTTCATCAGCTCAGTTAAGGCCTAGTCAGGGCTCATCTGAGGCTTAGGGTTCATTCAGTTCAGGCCCAGTCAGAGCCTAAGACTGGTTAAAGACTAGCCAGCCCACATAAACATAGTTTAGGCCTAGCTAGAACCTATTTAAATCCTAGCCAGGGTCAAAGTATAGTCAAGGTGTCGTTGGAGTCTAATTAAGGCCTAGGGAAGCCACAGTCAGAGTCCAGTTAAGGGATATCAAGTTCCTAAGCCCCGCTAAGACTTAATCAGCCTAGTCAGAGCCCATTTAGCCTAGCCACGGACCAAGTCTCATTAACATATAGTCAGAGTGTAGTTAGGGCGCAGCCAGGACCTAAGTCTAGAGAAGACATAGATAGCCAGAGTCTCATTTAAGGCATAACAAGGGCCTGAGTCTGTTTAAGGTCTATTTAACCCAGTTAAAGCCCAGAAGGGGCTAAACTTAGCTTTGTCCTAATCAGAGTGTAGTTAAGTCTAAGCCGGGGCCTAGGCCTAGTTAATGCCTAGTTAGAGTTTAGTTATGGGGAAACCAGGGCCTACATCTAGTTAAGGCCTAGTCATCCCAGTTAAGGCCTATTTAGGCCTTCACTTTGTTCAAGGCTAGTCAAGACTAACGTAACCAATTTATACCAGTTTGCCCAAGACTTTCCATATTTAGCAAAGTTCTGGGTCCTAGAAAATCCCTTAGCCTCTGGTAAACCAGACTGATTGGTCGCTGTAGTCAGGGTCTTTAAAAACAACTTTTCTTTGCCTTGGAATTTACAAAACATAGTTGTAGTGTATAGTTTTAGTTTATAGTTTACAAAACAGATTTTCAACATCATTTCATTTGATTATTAGCGCATCTGTTTGAGATGGTTGTTATCATCATCCCTAATACACAGAGGAATAAATTCCAGTTTACAGGGAAGTGCCTTCCTTGATGCCGTCCGGTCAGTGTCAAAGGCAGAGTTGAAATCAAAATTCAAAATGTTTGAATTCAAAAGTCAGGTTGTTCTTTTGTTTAAGCTATGGCAAAGGGGCATCTCCCCATAATTAACAGTTGTCTAAGTTACAAAAGTAATACTTGCTCAACGTGTTATCATCATCCTTATTTTTCAGATCAGGAAAGTAAGTTATCTATTGTGAGCTGAAGTGGCCTGCCCAAGGTAAGAAACCTTTTAAACTTGAACTCAGTTTCTTCTGCCTCCGAATCTCTTTTTCTTTCCCCTTTAAAAATAACCTCGCTTTTGGGGCGCCTGGGTGGCGCAGTCGGTTAAGCGTCCGACTTCAGCCAGGTCACGATCTCGCCGTCCGTGAGTTCGAGCCCCGCGTCAGGCTCTGGGCTGATGGCTCAGAGCCTGGAGCCTGTTTCTGATTCTGTGTCTCCCTCTCTCTCTGCCCCTCCCCCATTCATGCTCTGTCTCTCTCTGTCCCAAAAATAAATAAACGTTGAAAAAAAAATTTTAAAAAAAAAATAACCTCGCTTTTTCCTCCACCCTCCCTCCTTCCTCAGTGTCAAACACTTCAGTACGTGTCTGTCAGGTGTCAGAGGTGCTTACCTACGTCTATTATCTGAAGTCCCTCAGGCATTTGGTAGGCTGTACTCGCAGTGACACTTCCGGTTTCAGCCTGAGGTTTATTTATTGAACTGATGCTTGTCGTCTCATCAGGGGGTGTTTGTTGAGTCTGGCAGCAGAGCTGACTTTGGTAGTAGAGTCAAGCCTCAAGTACTTGACCTGCTGTGATCAAAGGATGGAGACACTGAAGGTAAACTTGGTCTGCTCAGTAATTCTTGGGAGGGCGACTTGATGCATCCATGTCGTAATGACATTTTGGGGACTAGGGAAAGAGATCAGGCCTCCCTCTCCGTTACTGTGGATTCAGCTGCCAGAAGGCACTGAGAACTTGGCTTGCCTTTTCCCGGCTGTGCCATTTCTGTTGCCTCCTGTAAGCCTACCAGGGGTGACAGGTGTCTCTGTGAAAAAGCCTGTATGTAAATATAGCTGTATCTTCCACTATGTTATCCTGAGGACAAAATAGTTGCCACCCCCGCAGAATGTAGCAGCTTCTGGATTGGATGCCAATGGTAGCAATGTGCCAAGCATGAAGTATCCTGTTCCCCCCACCTCTGCCAAGGCAACACCAGCTTCCTCTTCAGTGGTACATTTAAAGAGACAGCCTCCATTCTTCTTGTGTGGCAGTGATAGAGGGTGAGAGCTTTCAACGTGGGTGATCGGTGGCTTGGATGGTGGCACTGTGGACGAGGCCACTCGGATGCACTTTTGGTAGCAGATGCTTTCTTGGACTGGGATTTCCTGCTTTCTGCGGTTAAGTTGCTTTGGAGAACGATTTGGTTTACTGTCTCATGCGAGAGGAAGACAGAGCTGGTTAGCAAGAAACAAATGATTTATTCCGCTGAGCAGCTGGGAGATTCAAACGTTGCTTTCTTTCTCGAAGAGAGCGCCATTTGGGAATGGCATTATTTTCTCTGACATTCACATGGTGCTTCCCCACATGAACTCAGGTCTTTAGATGACTTCATGTGTTTGTATCTCCATGAGCTGGTGAAACACATTTAGCTTCAAGGCATTGTGGCATAGGCAGGGCATATCTCTCTCCTAACAAAAGATCTGGAAGGCCTTTCCTTGAGGACTGGGGGCTCTGCAATGTAACGTTGGAGGCTATGGAAAAAGAGCAGAGAACTAGGTTTCTGATTCTATCACATTCCAGCTATGTGACATCGTCTTCACTCTCTGGATGTCAATTTTCCTAAATGTAAAATGGAGGCAATAAACTCTGTGTTGCCCTTGTCTATGCTATACGGTAACCGTGAAGATCAGATGACGAAATAATAATGTGAAAACATAGAAAAAGTATAAAGTCCTATAAAAATGTTAAAAGATTATTAGTCCTGTTATTCACTCAACAACTATTTATCAAGTACCCACTAGGCACCCTTAAACAAAACAGAGATCACTGTCCTGTTGGGGTTTACCTTCTAGAGAGGGGAGCCATTAAAAAAATAATAATCATGATAAATAAGTAAGCTGTACGGTATGTATAGAAAGTGATACGTTATAAGAACCGTGAAAAAATAGAACAGAATAAGGAATAAGGAAGACCCAGGCATGCCAGGTGGGGGAGGGGAAGTTAAATTTTTAAAAGGGTGGCATGTGTAGTGCTCACTGAGGAGGTGAGACGTAAGCAAAGGGTTTGAAGGGGGTGAGGAATTTGGTCATTCAGATACCTGACCTGAGAAGGCGGAAGGAACAGCCAGTGCAAAGTGCCTACGGAGGAAGTGGGCTGGGAGAGTTTGGGGAATGGCAGAGTGGCCAGAGGGGCTGGAAGAGAGGGAGGGGGAGAGAAGTAGAAATGAAGTTGCAGGTTACATCTGGGAGGGCCACGCAGGCCATTATAAGGATCTGGGCTCTCTTTAGTCTGAGGGAAACGCAGAGCCATTAGAGGAGGAGAGATATGGTGTGACTTGTATTTTAAAGAGATCACTCTGGCTGTCGTGTTGAGAAGAGACTGGAGAGAGGTGCAGGACATCCTCTCAGGAGGCTGTCGAAATAAGCAAGGTGAGAGGTATATGGTGGTGGTTGACAATGACAAGTTATTAGATTTTGAATATATATATTTAATTTTTTTTAATGTGTATTTTTGAGAGACAGAGCACAAGGAGGGGAGGGGCAGAGGGAAGGAGACACAGAATCCGAAGCAGGCTCCAGGCTCCGAGCTGTCAGCACAGAACCCGACGCGGGGCTCCAACCCACGAAGCGTGAGATCAGGACCTGAGCCGAGGTCAGACCCTTAACCGACTGAGCCACCCAGGCACCCCTAGATTTTATTTAAAATAAAATTATTTAAAATAAAATATTTTGAAGGTAGGACCAAAAGGATGTTGGCTGTGGACTGTGGGGGAAAGAATGGAGTCAAAGATAAACTCAAGATTTTTTAGCCTGAGTAGTTAGAAGGATAGACTTGCCATCTACTGACCTGGAGAAGGCTATAGGTAGAGTAGGTTTTGGAGGGAAGACCAAGGATCCAGTTTTGGGGATACTGAGTTTTAGATACCACATGTGAAGGCAATTAGATATACAAGGATGAAATTCTGGAGAAGAGTCTGAAGTAGCTAAATAAACTTGGGAGTCATCTGCATATAGGCGTTATTTACAGCCTGTAGGAGATCATCAAGGAAGTAGCTATCAGTGGAGAAGAGGACGACTTGGGGAGTGATCAGCCATGTCAAGTGTGGAAGCCACTGGGGACCTGGACAAGGGTACTTAAGTGGAGTAGCCATTATATTTAATGAAAAGTGTGTGTTTTAGAACAGAAATATTTAACCTGGTAATATCGAGCAAGCGTGCCTTGAGATTCCCTTGTCTCTAGCTAATATTAAAAAGGGAATTCCGTGAGTGATCCTGAAAGGGCAACTTCATCCAGCCTTTCGCTTTCACTTGAGCAGCAGGCTGGTCTCATATTGGGAGGGCTCTTGCCAGACCAAAGAGCTGTGGCCCTGATGTACTTTCCTGAGTGCCAAGCATATAGATAATGGGATGAACTATTCACCCATGTTTAAAATGCTAACCTTTGGCCCCTTTGGGAACCTCGAGTGGTGGAGGTTTGAAATCTTCAGAGGCAAAGGAAATAAGAAATTCATGCCCGAGGGCAAAGCATTTTTCTTTATAGGATATTAAGAGGCATCTTCTCTGCCTCCCTTCCTCCGATTTATTCTGATTATATCTGTCTCAGAGGTCAAAAATGGAGAAGTGTTATTTTTTTATTTCCATGGATCAGTATATGGTCTTTGGGTGATTTTACTGTTCCTTTAGGTTTTTGGCATCTTTCCTTTTCACTAGAGTGTTCTAACTGTAGGTGCAGCCTGGGAACAATTGTATATAAGGATGAGGACAATGAAATGGTTCTCCTCAAGGGGACTTGTGTCCTCTGAGCCACTTGGTCAGCCACCCACCACGGCCATCTTGTGTTCTTGTTGCCTTCTTAACTGCTTCTTATTCTGCTGGTGATTGGGAGCTCCTCCCAGAGCATTACTAGGTAGACCCCAGTGTAAGGGACAGCACAGAGGGTCGAGAGAGCAAAGAATCAGATTCTTACTCTTGCTCTGCTACTAACCAGCTGGGTAATCCCGGCAACTCACTTATCATCTTTGGGTCTTTCACTTCCTCAGTCGTAAGAAAAGGAATAATCCTTATTGCACAGGATGTTTTCAGGATTAAATAAATTAATGTATGTGAAGGTGCTGGGGATGTAATTAGCAGTAGAAGGAAACCATGAAACACTGGAATGAACTGCCAAGGGAGGTTATGGATTCTTATCTTGAGATCCTTAAAAACAGAAACACTCTTCCTTTGATGGATAAGCAGTAAGCACGTTTTCAGGCAGCAGGAAGAACTATATGACCTCTGATCTTTTTTCCAGGTGGAAAAAGAAATGAATCGGGTCTCTTCTGGCAAGCTGGCATTTGCCACAGAAACAGAGAGGAGGCCCTGACTGGTGCTTAGTTTTGCTTGTGTCAAACTTCTGAGAAGTATTCTTGGAACTCAGGGCTAAATCCAAGCTAGGATGGTAGAGGATAAAAAGTATACAAATATATTCATATATATATATATATATATATCATGCCCTCTTTCTCACCCAAATGATTCACATGAGAAGATCTGGAAGTCTGGGCTGGTTCAGGTGAAGTCAGGCCAGACACGGGGTAATGGCCGTCATTATCTTGCCTTAGACTTTGCCAATCACTTTCCAAGTGTTTCCAAGGAATCGCTAGTTAATGTTTTGAAAGATTCATTGCCATAAGGTCAAGTGGAGGGACTTCTCCACACAGCTGGCAAATACACTGGAGGAATAATAGCCAGTGAGCAGTCTGATGTGTAGCCAGCTTTTACCAGCCAGAGCTAGAAGCCAGAGTAAGCACGTGCTTCAAAGGCAAGAAGGAGTTAGGCTAGGAAGATCCACTAATCCTCAAGGATTCCCTACCTGATTGGTCTCAGGTCTCCTGAAAGGGTTAGGTGGGAGCAACAGTTACAAGACAGTCCTGCTTTCTCATATCTTTACCCAAGTTCAAAGTCATGTCAGTTCTATCTATGAGATAAATCTGGTACTTCCTTCCAGTTTTTATTTTTATTATTATTTTTTTTATTTTAGAAAGAAAAAGAGAGAGTGCATAAGTGGAGGAGAGGGGCAGAGAGAGTGGGTGAGAGAGAATCCCGAGCAGGTTTCACAGTCGGCATAGAGCCGGACATGAGTCTCGATCCCACGACCCTGGGATCGTGACCTGAGCGGAAATCAAGAGTCAGATGCTCAACTGACTGAGCCACCCGGGTTCCCTCCTTCTAGTTTTTGTAATACCTGCAGCTATCTCCCCTCCTACCTTCCAGGGGTCACTAGACAGTACTCAGGATGCACCACACACTGTTTCCTGGATCCTGGAATTTCTCCAGAACAATTATATTAGCTAGCATTTATTAAGAGCTTACTATACACCAGGCACCATTCTAAACTCATTGCATGTATGAACTCCTCTCATTCTCACAACTGTTATTACCTTCATTTTGAGGAAACTAAGGCAGAGGAGTTGAGCAACCTTCCAGTTAGTAAGTAGAAAAGTTGAGATTCAAACATAGACCTGTTTGACACAGATCCTACCCTTACAACCACTGGCATCATTTTACTGTCTCTCCCAAAGAAAATACACAAGTAAACAAACAAAAACAATTTGCCTTTTTCCTTCTTACAAATCTGGGGAAAGATGTGGAAATAGAATCCCTTTTCCTGTTACTCCCAAGTTTTGTTTTTATTTTCCTTACTTTAGACCCTGTCCTCTGCACTGATAATATTTGAAAGCCAAGAATCTTTTGAGAAGTATTACAGCTCCTTTCAGGCTCTCTGGGGGGCCTGGGGGCTTCTCACAACAGCCAAGATTCAGGGACAAGCCTCTGCAGGGTCCCACCAAGTCAAGATGGGGGGGCCTGTTTTCACGTTTGAATAGTGTTTTGAGGAAGCTATTTGTCTGTCTAGGAAAATAACGAAGAGATAAGTTTCAAAAGTGGTTGTTTTTCTCCGGTGACTAAGTCGTCTTTCTGAAGGGTAAGCAAGAATTTGTGATTCTCTCTGCAGCAGTGAGCAAATTTGGAGGAGGAGGAAAGAAATTCAGTAGACTTCAGTTTAAATTGACCATAAGGACATTTCCTACTCCCTCCTTTTTCCAGTTTCTGTTTTGAATTTTTCATATATTTTCAAGAAGGGACCATGTTTAGCTCCTCAGCTGCACAATCCTTTCCTTTCTCTCTTGATAAATTAAAGATGGTTCATGGGGATTTTAAATGTCAGATCCTATAACAGGCAAATGCCTTATTGCACACAGTTTTTTTTTTTTAAAGGCAAAGGTTTGTTGCTTTTTAAAAAAGGAGTTTAAAGGGTAAATACTGTCGTGCTGTTCATTGTCGCCCCCAGAGAGCACCAGCTATGTCAAAATTATAAAATTTGACTTTTGGGGACAAGGACCTCTTGATGTTTCCTCAGGAGTGGGGAGGAAAGCAATGAGAAGTAATGTCTGAGGGGGTGCTTTTTTTTTTTTTTTTAATCTATATTGAATGCATGTATCCAAATGGTACTGTAGCACCAGAGAAGAAAACATTAGGAAAAAATTTACTGTTCAGGGGCCCCTGGGTGGCTCAGTCAGTTAAGCATCAGACTTCGCCTCAGGTCACGATCTCACAGTTTGTGGGTTTGAGCCCCGCATCAGGCTCTGTGCTGACAGCTTGGAGCCTGGAGCCTGCTTCGGATTCTGTGTCTCCCCACTCTCTGCCCCTCCCCCGCCCGTGCTCTGTCTTTCTCTCTCAAAAATAAATAAACATTAAAAAAATTTAAAATAATACAAGTTTACTGTTCGTAGATAGGAACCTGGCACCTACACTCACCAAAGGCACATTTTAATCTCTCCCACATAGCTGCCTCTGTTCCCCTTGGCTATGAACTAATTTACCTTGCCTGATGCAGAGAAGCTTATCAACTATAAACATAGACCCAGAGGACTTGGATTCCTTTGCTCCTTTTCCATCCTCCTGTTAGACACTTATTGCCGGTTTGCTAGTTATGAGCATCACAAAATAGCAGGGTAGGACTATCAGCTAAAAGAAAAATGATGGCTGTTGATTCGTTAGGCTGACAAAAATGTCGTAAGAGTGAGATGAATAAAAACCTGTGGGGTTAAAGACCCTAGCTATCAGATGGCTAGCATGGCCTCTGCCCTTAGCTGTCTTTCTGTAAGATGTGGGTTATGTCATCTTATGTCAATTTATAACTCCATCTCGCTATAAAGCTCTCTTGGTTTACTAAGCACTGACATGAGGACCCTTCTCTGTACCTTCGGACTTCACTCCATTTTCATTGGCTGTGATGACTGGCTTGCTAAACCCTGGCGAGACCCTCATCACTGTCTTGCTGTCCTTACTGGTGTTATAGGAAAGAGACCTGAAATTAAAAGTAAAACAATTTTTTGAGATATAACATACATATGGTGAAGTACACAAATTTTAAGGGTGCAGCTGATTTTTTTTTGTGTTTTTTAAAAATACTTATTTAAGTAATCTCTCCACCCAACGTGGGGCTTGAACTTATGATCCTGAGATCAAGAGTCTCATGCTCCTCTGACTGAGCCAGCCAGGCGTCCCCAGCTGAATGGTTTTTTTAAACATATATAATCAGGGGCGCTTGGGTGGTTCAGTTGGTTAAACATCCGACTTCAGCTCAGGTCATGATCTCACGGGTTTGTGAGTTCAAGCCCCGCATTGGGCTCTGTGCTGACAGCTCAGAGCCTGGAGTCTGCTTCGGATTCTGTGTCTCCCTCTCTCTGCCCCTCCTCATGCTCTCTCTCTCTCAAAAATAAACACTAAAAAAAATTAAACATATATCATCACATCATGACACAGAACCTTTCCAGAACCTTAGAAAGCGTTTTCATATCCCTTGCTAGTCAGTATCCTCCCACCCAAAGGTAACTACTTCGTTTACTTCCATTCCATAGATTTGTTTGCCTGTTTTAAAATTTCATGTAAATGGACTTATACAATATGCACTTTTATACATCTGGTGTCTTTCCACATTCTTGTCCGTGCATTTTTGTGGACATTTGTACACTTTTCTTTTGGCTGTATACTTAGGAATAGAATTGCAAGGTCATGCAATAGAGGTATGTTTGGTTTTAGTAGTTTTTTTTTTTTCAGTTTTTTCATGTTTTTTTTTGGAAGACAGACAGGTGTGAGCAGGGGAAGGACAGAGAGAGGGGGAGACACAGAATCTGAAGCAGCCTCCAGGCTCCTAGCTGTCAGCACAGAGCCTGATGAGGGGCTCGAACCCACGAGCCGCGAGATCATGACCTCTGAGCGGAACTCAGACGACTGAGCCACCCAGGTGCCCCGGTTTTAGTAGTTTTCTAAAGTAGTTGTACCAGTTAACACTTTTACCAACAATGTATGAGGGTTCCAATGCATGTTCTTCTCAATGCTTGGTATTGTTAAGTTTTTTTTTCAAACCTAAATATTCTGGTAGGCTTCTGTGTGTCCTATTGTGGTTTCAATTTGCATTTTTCTGATGAGCAGTAATGAAAACCTACTCATATGCTTGTGGGTCATTCGGATGTTCTCTTCTCTCAGGTGCCATTTAATTCTTATAACATTAAAACACGGATTCTCTTTAAAACACGGATTCTCTCTTTTTCTTACTGATTTGAAAGAGTATAAAAATATATGTATATACTGGATACGAGCCTTTCATTATGTGTACTTATTGTGAATATTTTTTCCCGGTCTGTGATTGGCCTTTTCACCCTCTTAAGGTGTCTTGTAATAAATGGAAGTGCTTCATTTTTATGAAATCCAATTTATCAGTCTTCTTTCCTAGTTCATGTTTTCTTGTGTCGGGTAAGAAATCTTTGCTTACCACGGTCATGAAGATATTTGTTTACAGTTTGATCTTGAAGATTTCTTGTTTTATCGTTCATATTTAGGTCTAGGATCCATTTACAATTATTTTCAATTTTGGTATGTGATGTGAGGTAAGGGTCATGCTTCTATTGATTTCTTTGTCCCTGTGCTAGTACCATGCTGTTAAAATTATGTAGCTGTAAAACTAGCTTTGATATCTGATAGTATATGTCTTCCAATTTTGTTCTTCTTCAAGATGTTTTGGCTCTACTAAGCCCTAAGTATACCCTTGTATGTTTTATTTTATTTTATTTTATTTTTTCTATTCTAATTTTATTTTGTTTTAGAGAGGGAGAGAGCAGGCAGGGAAGGGGGGCAGAGAGAGAGAGAGAATCGTAAGCAGGCTCCATGCTCAGGGTGGAACCTGACGCGGGGCTCAATCCCACGATCCTGGGATCATGACCTGAGCTGAAATCAAGAGTCAGATGCTCAACCGACTGAGCCACCCAGGCACCCCTCCTTGAATATTTTAGAATCTCTTTATCCAGAGTGCTCTTTGGGGACGGTTTTGAGCTTCTTGACTCATTAGCCACCCCATGCCCTCACAGTTTCAAAATCTAGGCAACATTTTGAAGGAGGCACTGGTAGTGTGCTTTGTGGCAGTCCCCTTCCCTCGAGTGAGAATTTGTCTCTGAAGTACCATGAGACTGTGGGAAATTCCACCCAGCTTTTCCCTGCTCGGAAAGGAGCCTAATTCAGCTGACTTCCAGGTGAAGAAAACTAGCCCTGCATTTCAGGCTTCTCTAATTTCCAATCCATTACACTAACCTCAAATGTTATGCAGAATTTTCCTTTTCCACTGTCGAGTCCCTCTGCCTTGTGGACAAAACTCATCTTCAACTTCTGCCCAGAATTAGCAGACGTCTCAGTGAAGCAAAAAAACTCTCGAATACCAGGTCATTTAGGAAGGGTTCTGTGCTCTTTGAAATTTTAGTTCATCTTGTTCTTGTTTCCACAGATCAGGGATATCTTTACTTGTTGATTTTGCAGTTTCTTTTTGTTTTGTTTTCTTTCTTAGTTCGGACAGGACCATTCGCATCCCACGTGAACGTCCAGAGAACATTCCATAGAACCTTGACTTTCTCATCCATCTCGGCTCTATCACAGGTGAGTAGTTCATGAGTGTTTGGGCCAGTTCAGTAGGTCAGTGGAAGGGCAGATTAAATGGGACACAAACTTCTTTTCACAGATGATGAGGATCCCTGAGGGCACTGCTCAGGATGTCTCCATCCCTCTGCCTTAGGACTCACAGTCAACTTGGATTTCAGCCAGTTTCCAGGGATGGCAAATGAGATTAACATTCTCAATTCTATCCCTGTTTAGAATTCTCAATTCTATCCCTGCTTAGAATGAGATGTCAGGTCTGGCCCGAGTGAGGCAAATTTTGCTCCTGCTCCCCTAGATGCAACCTCTATTCTGTTTTTTTTTTCATCATAGATCATTTTGCATTCTCTAGGATTGCATATGAATGGAATCATACAGCATGCATTCTTTCATGTCTGACTTCTTTCATTAAGTATAATGTTTTTGATATGCATTCATGCTGTGGTCCCTATCAATATTGGCTTTCTTTTTCTTGCTGATTGGTATTACATTGTACGAATATACCACATTTTGTTCATCCGTTCTCCTTTTGATTGACAGCTGTTTTTTTGTGCTATTATGCACTATTATGCATAAAGCTGCTATAACCATTCTTCTGAAAGTCTTTTTGTGAATTTCATTTCGCTGGGGTAAATACCTTGGAGTGGAATTGCTGGGATCAAGTGTGTGCTTGCTTAGTTTTATAAGAAACTGCAAGACATTTTCAAAGAGGTTGTACCCTTTTACACTCCCGCCGGCAATGTGTGAGAATTCTGGTTACTTTACATCTTTGGTCAACATCTGGTGTTGTCAGTCGTTAATTTTAGCCAGTTTAGAGTATTATTGTGAAGTTAACTCGTATATCTTTGATGACTAATGATGTTGAATATGCCTTCATGTGCTTATTAGCTATTTATTTTTCTTCCTTTGTGAAATGTTTGTCCATATCTTCTGCCCAGTTTTTAATTGGTTTATATCTTTTTATTATTGAGTTGTAGGGGCACTGTTTTTTTTTTTTTATTGAGGTATAACTGACATACAACATTAGATTAATTTCAGCTGCACAAGAGAATGATTTGATCTTTGTATATATTGTAAAATATTCACCACAATAAATGTCATTAACATCTGGTTACCGTACATAGTTACAAAACACTTTTTTTTGTTATGATAATTTTTGAGATCTACTCTCTTACTAACTTTCAAATATGCAATCCAATATTATTCACTTTAGTCCTCATGTTGTACATTACATCCCCATGACTTATTTATTTTACAACTGAAAGTTGGTACCTTTTGGCTCCATTCACCCGTTTCCCCCACAGCCCATCCCCCAGTAGGGGCTCTTTGTATATTCTGTTTATAAGTTCTTTGTCAGATATCTGCTTTGTGAATGTTTTCTCAGACTGTGGACTGCTGCTCATTTTGCTTCTGGTGTGTTTTGATGAATCGGTTTATCTTTGTTACCCCTTGCTACCCCGGCTGCAACTTAATAATATTTACTGAATGAAAGAGCTAGTAGTAGTTGTCCCTCCCTCCAACCTATTGGTACAATAATGCAAAAATGCACCGTATGCTTGAGAAAGGGATGGTCAGGGGAGTTTTTTAGGCTTGAGGGTCAGAAATCTGAGGAGATTATCTTTAAACTGAGACCAGAATGACAGGAAGCCATCCATTTTTTTTTTTCCCCTGGGGAAAAGGGACCCCAGGTAGAGGGAATAGCTAATAAAAAGGCCTTTAAGGAACCTTCATAACACTGTTGGTGGAAATATAAATTGGTGCAACCACTGTGGAAAACATACGGAGGTTCTTCAAAAAATTAAAAATAGAACTACCCTATGATAACAGTGATTCCACTTCTGGGTATTTATCTGAAGAAAATAAAAACACCAATCGGAAGAGATATACACACCTCATGTTCACTGCAGCATTATATAATAGCTAAGACCTGTGTCTATCAATGGATGAATGGATAAAGAAGATGTGGTATATATACATGATAGAATACTACTCAGCCATAAAAAGAAAGAGACCTTTCCATTTGCAACCACAGGGAAGGACCTTGAGGGTATTATGCTCAGTGAAATAAGTCAGGCAGAGAAAGACAAATCCTATATGATTTCACTTATATATGTGAAATCTAAAAAACAAAACAAATGAATAAACAAAACAAAGCAAAAGTCATAAATACAGAGAACAGATCAGTAGTTATCAGAGCAGAAGGGGGTTGGGGGTTGGGTGAAAAGGGTGAAGGGCGTTAATTGTATGCTGATGGGTGGTAACTAGATTCATTGTGGGGATCGCTTTGTAATATATGCAAATATCGAATTATTATGTTGTACACCTGAAACTAATTTCATGTTATATACCAATTTGACCTCAATAAAACACAAATAAAAATAAAAAACGAAATACGTAAGAGTTATATAAAAAAAAGGGCCCTTAATGTAAGTTGAGGCTAGGCACAAACTATCCAAAATACCCCTTTAAGCAAACTAAGGTGTCAGAAGTTGGTTGCTTTAAAAATTACCACAACTGGAATACCCTGATGCTATACTCTTCCTCTTTCTTAGTACTACAGTACTTAGTAGTTTCTCAACATCCTCCTTGCCTTCCCTAAACCCCCAGGGTCCTAGGTTTCAAGATGCTTTGAAGATAGGAATTGTGGATTAGTTAACACGATGGTCAACAGGGTTAAGGCTAGGTCAGGAATTTTTTCCCCCTTAAAGGTGACCAAGTGATAGAAGAAATAAATCAAGGTTTGCGTATGTAATAAGTAGCTACATTTATCTTTATAAAACAGCAAAATATGAAATGTGCTACCTTTCTGCATTTTACATTTAGATTGTAGAACGTAAAAGTTTGTCAAATCGATATCAATTCATTTAAGTGAGATACAATCTATTTTGGCAGTTTTGCCCAGTTTCGGGAGAGATGGAAGAAAAGATGATGGGAAGGGATAGTGGAAGATGGAGATACAGATAGAGTCAAGTAGAATGAAACACAGAGGTGAATAAATGGAGGTATATTGAGCAAGAGGAGAAATAAAAAGAGTTCTAGTGGGAGGTAGAGAAGCTGAGAAACAAAATGGGTAAAAGAGAAGCCAGAAGTCATATAAGTTTTGTGCGAGTATATTTGTCTTGTGCCCTTGGGCTAAAGGTGTCCTAATAGGTTATTGCTTCCTTTGAAAAATGTGGTGGTACTCTCTAGTAATATTTAACACACATCTTTCTTTTGTGTTTCCCTTCCGAAGAGCTGATACATGCTCTACAGTAATGCCAAATTCCTTGCATGATTTCTTTCCATTATTTCCTTCCACCAAACTGCTTTTTCTCTAATCGAAAAGCAGAGATTCTGTAAGTTAATAAAATAACCTCTAATATCCATTCTCCCATATTTCAGAGAGTAAGTTACCTCCAACCATAATTGTGCCTTCTGGTCATCATGGCTGTGATCCTTACCGGGGCAAACTTTATGTGTACTGTCAGGATTTTTGGACAAAGAAAAATGTGTGGTTCTGAAAAAACTTATGCTAAATGGAGATAGTCTATAAGTGAGTGGGTCAAAGCAGGTCCTGTGGAGACCAGCAAGCTCCATGTGAAAATCACAGATCCTCTGGCCAGTGGTTTACTGTACTCTGATAAAGGTCTAAGGAGTACAGTTAGCTGGAGGTAATGCCTGTGGTTTTTGGGCCCCGCTCTGGTCAGAATTGTTAGAAAAGGGTATTGATAGATTTGGCAATATCCTAAAGGAGTGAGACAGATAGCTGCTCCCTAATACTTTCTACTAGGAAACACTTGACTGAGGCTGGAGAAATTAAAACCAGCCCAATTTGTAGGACTGGTGGCTAGAAATTCAATGTGTATATATACCAGCGAAAATAATTGGTCAAAGGTATATAGCTAAACTGGTCAGCCATGGACTGGAGATGTATGCCATAATAAATGGAAAATTACAGACTGGAATATTGAAGGAAAAACAATCTGGTGAAGGGAGATATGAAAATAAATCAACGAAAGAAATTTAGCAATGTATGTAGGATATATACCAACTCATCAGAATGGAAAGACAGAATATTAAAAGAGGAGATAATCTGACCCCCCAAACTAATGTAGACTCTACAGTCTTGGGGACTCCAAGTCCCAACTCAGCTCCCTTGTCAGTTCAATTTAAGGTTGCAAAATGAGCACGTGAAGCCTCAGGACTTATGGACATGAATGTCCTAGATGAGGAAGAGTGGGGAGAAAAGTATGAATCAAACAAATGAATTAGCAATACGACGAGACTTGTCAAATTATGAAAAACTTGCATCTGCAACAAACTCATTTTTAAGAGGTCATGTTAAACCAGACACATATGTGAAGTAGATTATACTGGGCCAATCTTTAGAGTTTTTTGAAACGATGAATATTGCCTCATACAAGTATAAACTGAGGAAGAGGTTTTGCAGAGCACGCCAGACATGCAGATGAGAATCGTATGTCCACGGCTTTAGACAAAATTGAAGGAACTAGCTGCTAGATGTGAAATATTGGCAGTAATAGGAAATGACCAAGGAACTAGCGTTATAACAGAAGTTGTCCAAAATTTGACAAAAGACAACGGCTGTGGGACTTTCATTTCACAAATTCCCCAGGCTGGAGGGGCAGCTGGAAACCTTAATGAATGGGATGCTAAAAACACAGAAAGAATTAGCAGCACCAGATATAAGTGGCAATGGGGTAAAGTGCTAATAAAGACAGAATTAATTGAAAGACTGAGTGAATATAACTTCCTCTATAGAGATGTTCGTGAAAGACGGACAAGTAACCTATACTCCCTTTGCCCTCAATTCCTCTATGAAGAGAGAACGAGAAGTATAAAGGAAAGAGAGTGGAGTAGTAGATCCTCATAAGGCCAACAAAAAGGAGGATCAGTAACTAGGGATGCTCTTTTAACTTCATCCTATAGCCAGAAACTGTGGGATAAAGGCTCAAGAATACTAATCTTTATGTTTCTCTTTTCTATTATTAGATCTGCTTTGTTTTCCGACCATAGTACCATTGCCAGTCCCACAGGATCCATTGCCACCAAGAGCTACAGCTTTTAATAATATTTATCTACTGAGGAGGTCATTGAGGTATGGAGTCCGTGTCAATCCCTATGCTGATTGATGGGCTTGTTGATTGTATTTCCCAGCTAATAAAGATCACTGAAGAGCTTTTACAGCTGATTGCACAAGAGCAAATGCCTTGTGCAGGGCAAAATGGTGCAGCACAAGTGATGGGAGAAGCTGCGTCTTCTCCTCAAGAAGAAGATACGCTGCCAGAGCTCGCTGAGCTCTCAGAATTAGAATCAATACTTACACCAAGAGAGGATGAAGACCTAATCCTTGACATAGATCAAGCAATGTTAGACATAGAAGACTTATATGAAGATGTTCTCTCTGGCCTAAACGATGACTTAAGAAGTGGATAAGACCACATGCCCCCACCGGCATGTGAGAACAGATAGTTTTTCTGTTTTAAAGATATTCTGATTTTTCTGAGTGTTAGCAATGAGTTTTCTCCTAGTTCCGTACATTTTCATTATTAATACCTTATAGAACAAGTAATATTAGATTTACTGCCAGTAGAAGCTGGTCTCTTTTCCTCTTTATATTCCTTTTAAAAGCTCTGACTTGAGCCTTATGATTCCTTCCCTGCTTGCACTTGTTTACCTGTTAGAATTCCTAAGAACAGAAGCAAACAATAGCATAACAAGAAATTTCTCACCTAACAGTGGAGTGAAGACCTCATGGATAGATCACATTTTGGAACCCAATTTCACTGTTCTATGAATGGAAACCAAAAAAGGAATACCCCCCCACGATGGTATTATAGTGAATACATCACATAGACAGAACAACATTGGGACACTTTTACTGGAAAAGATATAACTACTTGCTAGGCCTTGAGGAAAGGATGTGTCAACTAAAGGGTGCAATTTTGAAAAAGCTGATAAACTGTAGAAAAGTTTTTGGATAACTTTTGTCAGGGAGAAACCTTTGAAAAAGCTGAGGCCAAGAGGTTCCGATGCACGATTGTTCCCTCAAATGCACACTACAATGAGTCTTCCATATGGTTTCCCAAATGGAAAGGACAAATTATACCAGATAACAAAGAGAGTAGTACTATCACTGGAAGGCCTAAACAAAGCCCTACAAGGGCTGTTCACCAATGGAGAGTCAAATGCTTTATGGCATAGGCTCAGAGATGATGGTCCACAAATGGAAGGGGATAAAGTATATCTTCTTTAGTATAGTTAGATTTATAAAGAATAGTTGATAGGCTTATTATAGTTAACCTGCTGCAACCTTGACACAGAAATCTTAACTATTACGATATGGGAGCAATAATTCACTTAAATAAAATATGGACTGGTATTTAGCCACAATAATTCTAGAAATACCAGAAGGGTAAAATGGAGTAGTTGGAGGACTGCCCCCCCCCCATATCAAAACAGAAAGAGACCCAATAAATTTATGGGGAATTCATTGGTCATACTAATTCCCATGCCATTCAGTAGTCTCATTTCCATTTGGAAAAACAGCTACCCTTCATACAAGTGCATGGACACTGTGGTCCTCCTTCCTAGGGAATGGCCTTTGCATCTCTTAACACGGCCAACAACTCGCAAAGACATAAAACTGTCGCTAGGACAAATTGACATATGCAAATTGTGAAGAAATGACATGTAGAAGCTCATCCATGTGGATGGAAACCAGACTATACCAATTCATACAGAGTAGTAAAGCATATTATTGTCAAAAAGATTAAAATACAGATGCTGCATCTAATCCTAAGCGAGGTCTACATACATAGACAATTAGCTGCTTTTAAAGGCAAATGGAGGGTGGAAATTATAGACTACACAGCCAGGTCTTGTTTGGATGAGCAGTAGCAGGAGGGACATAAATCAGTTTGCCACAGAATTTCAGGATAAGTACAGGTAACAAATTGAAGAAAAAGACTGCTGTATCAAAAAAAAAAAAAAGCTACCAAAGACCCTTTTGAAAATCAGAAGAACTTACGGAGCTACTCAAACATGTTAGCATGAGAAAGTTCCACAGAAGACTGCTATGTTGAAAGACTGAAAGAGTAGAGGAGGATCCAGGACACTTGGACGGATGAACAAAGACAAAGAGGAGAAATCCAAGTTTTATCATCAAGCAACTACTGTGGATAATGACAAGCCATACCAGACAACAGATTGAGGGACTTTGCTGCTGTACTAATTGGACAAATTGAGCATTACTTTCCTTGGGTAGGGGACTCTAACTATGCAGTATGTCCAAAATGGAAAATAAGAGATGCAGTGCAAAGGGACTGTGCCAAATTAACTAAAATATAGCTCTGGGAAAACAAGAAGAAATGGTTCATCCCATCATTCCATTAGGAGCACTTTTCTAAAGGAAGATTAGTGGTAACAGTTAAACAAGGAAATCTATACATGTAGCAACCAAGAAGAATAACAGAGAAATTGGATAAAAGTGAAAAGATAGAATCTATGCTTTAATTAAAGGTTTAGAAACAGCCAGGGAAGCTATATACTCTCCCACTAGGAATTTGGACTTTAGGAAATTGGGCTATAATTTTGTGTCAAAATAAAACGCAAAGCATGAGTACTTCGACAAGATCCGGAAACATCCAAGGAAAGACCACCATTCTGCTACAAATTCTATTTAGCGAGTGATTTAACTGTAAATGGACAGATCCGGTGCTCCTCAAATATGATAGATGCTGAAGGGTAGCTAGTCCCCCAAGGAGAACTCTGGAATATAGACTTCAGAACAACACCACGACGGATTAGTGTGAGCTTCTTAAAAACGTGAATATTAATGAGAAAACACCAGCAACCATACCAACTCAAGCAGGTTATTCAAATACATCATGAGAAATCTGTGGGACTACTCCAGGCCTTGAAACAAGATGAAGCTTGAACCAGCCTATAAAACAACTAATGGCCAACATGGTCCTTACGTGTCAAAGCTGGAAGATGCTACAACCTCATAACATGTGAAGCTGGCTCGCCTCCTGACTAGATGTGGAAAGACTGTACTATAATGGCACCTTAGGATTAGATAAAATATATCCCATTGTTTGCTCTGATTGCGTGATTATATGTGTTTAGAAATTGTTAAGATGCAAGCCTGTTCCAAACAATGAGTAGTTGTATTAAGTATGTTTGCTCTACAGAACAGAATTAGACATTAGGATTAGAAATAGAGTTGATAGTGATAAGAAATAAGTGTAGGAAATAATAAAATACTTAGGAATAAGAGCCAGTAAGGAAGTATTTTCAAGGAGAGAGAAGAAAAGCAATAGAGTTATGAATAGTCATGCAACTGTTTAGGGTGAAAAGCCATGGTATAGTTAGTTCCTAAGAAGGTTTATGAACAAGTCCCTGTTTTTGTCATATGCAAATTAGCCAACCCTAAGTTGGTAATATTGATAGAAATAGCTGGTTGGCAACTGACACAGGTCATGCACTTAAAAGACAATTAGAGGGAAATACATTAACTCGGCAGTCCACTGACTGGATACTTCTTCTTTTTTTTTTTTTGATTTTTTTTTGATGTTTATTTTATTTTTGAGAGAGAGAGAGAGAGAGAGAGCGCGTGAGCAGGGGAAGGGCAGAGAGAGAGGGAGACACAGGATCCAAATCAGGCTTCAGGCTCTGAGCTGTCAGCACAGAGCCCGACACGGGGCTCAAACTCACAGACCGTGAGATCATGACCTGAGCCGAAGTTGGTGAGCCACCCAGGTGCCCCTGATTGGACTTCTGATTGGAATCTTGGATTTCTCCTCCAGGAGACTGGAGAGAGTGGCTGGCCCTTTATTTAAACTAGCCCTTCTCTGGATCTTCTTGAGACTAACACCAAAGGCAATTCTTGTATGGCATGGACGGATAGAGAGACAGGCTCATCATTTGAGACAAACTTAAAGCTGTGAAAACCAAGGGAGTTAGGTTGATAGATGGCAATTAGAAAGCACAAGTCTATCCTTGTGTGTTTTGGCTAATGTGCAATGAGCAGCTGTGATTACATAGTTATATCTTTATGTGATGATTAACGCCAGTTATTACAGTTTGTATAATCCTTATTTGCTATTGATGCACATCATTTTATTGCTATGTGTTTTAACAGATTTTAACTAATAAAATTTCATTCATAAGTCAAATAATGTGTTCCTCTTAAATTACCTGGTGGTGGATTTGGAGGCTACCAAACCAGCATAAAGGAACCCCACTCAACAGAAGATGGAGTATACACAGAGAAAATATTTTACCGGGAGTCTGAAGTTCTAGTTCCTTTTTTTTTTTAAGTTTGTTTATTTATTTATTTACAGAGAGTGATTGGGGGAGAGGGGAAGAGAGAGAGGGACAGAGAATCCCAAGCAGGCTCCATGCTGTCAGCACAGAGCCCATTGTGGGGTTTGATCTCATGAACCACGAGATCATGACCTGAGGCAAAATCAAGAGTCCAGCACTTAACCAACTGAGCCACCCAGGTGTCCCTGAAATTCTAGTCCTGGCTTTGTCAGATTATCCTGAACAAATCTCTGAAATATGGTCCGTTCTTGTCTGTAAAATGAGTTATAATTACTTTTCTGCCTACCTTCAATGGTAATAAGGAATAGCTAAAGTGATAAAGTTTTCAAAGACTTTTGTATGAATATCTGACAATGGGACAATACATGAAATCAGCACTTTTTAGGAGTATCTGAAAAATGTCTATAGGACAATACCCGAGAGTCTATGTGACATGTAAAGATTATCCAATAGTTTTACACCTGTTTTCTAAGAGATTAGAGCTTTCTTATTTTGCTCCATGTCAAAGTTATAGTTTGGAATTGGTTTATGTTTCATTCTTCTGAGCTCTTTTTTTTTAAACCATAAAATTAAATTCTTTCTGGGGGTCCACTTAAGTTCTAGTAGGAATAACAGTGAGGAAAAACCAACAATGAAAAAGCCTTCTAGGAAACAGTAAATTATATTTCATTCAAGGCTAAGATTTTGTTGCTGATGGGGTTATGTAACTCTGAACATTTATTACCCCATTATTACCCAACTAGATTTTTATAATGATTTTTTAAATCAAAGTTGACTATTGTGTTCTTATATCAATAGCCTTATCTTAATAGATTAGAAGTATTTAGCCATTTCCTCTTCCTCTTGGGTATACTTATCTTTTCAAAGACCCTATTTCCCCAGTCCATATTTAAAACTTGTTTTTCTTCTGCCTATATAACCCTTAGCTCAGAAGCCAATCAACCAACCAAACAAAAAAAAAAAAAAAAGAAACATAAAAAAGAAGAAAAAAATAACCCTTAGTTCCTTTAGTTCTTTGACAGTTATTTGTATTGACAGACACAGATACCTATCAGTCTCAAATGTCTTCAGGGTCATAAAGAATCTTTGAAGGTGATCTCCATTATACCTCTGAAGGATGTTAATGCATTTTAGCAAGGTAAGGAAAACAACTGAACTCTCTACCCCTTGTCACAATTTCATCCTAAAGACCTTAGTAAAATATTGAAAACGTTTCAAGTTTTTTTTAGTTTGACATAGGTATTCATGTAAAGTGGACTAGGGAGCTGCAGTTATGAAACACAACTTTAGTGTTTCAGATGCCTTTAATCAAAGATGCTATTAACGAAAATAATTCATTTCAAAAAGTATCCAGACCATGAGCCCTCCATGATTATTGACCACCATGGCCCCAGGATGAAGGGTGGAGTCATTTGTTATGTGTTCTCATAGAAGTTCTCCTTCAGATCACTTACGTTGCATGTAATTATATATTCACTGATGTGATCATTTACTTAATGTCCACAACTAGCTTGTAAGTTTCATGAAGGTAGGGTCAGTGCCCATTTTCTGTATCCCAAACACCTAGAACAGTGCTTAATAAGCATTTTGTGAAAGAATGAGTACTATTTCATCAACAAATCAGATGGTCAGTCTTTTCCCCTACTTATCTGTCCATAAAGAAAATATGCAGAGGCTGTGTGTACCTTGGATAAATGAACCTGTTTTTGTTTTGTTTTGTTTTGTTTTGTTTTGTTTTGTTTTTGAGGCCTGTTGAACCATTTGTTTGTGGAGGGGTAAGTAGTAGAAAAATACCAACTCTCACTCTGCTGTGCTGGACTCTGGAGGGTGTAAGGTTTCCTTAAAGCAGAGAAGAGCTCAGCTTACCTCTTTCTGGTGGTATTTGATTGCCACCTTCAGCTTGGCCAGGTCATGGTACTTCTGAGGGTCAAGCTCTTCACTGTGGTCATCTCGATGGTTGAGGATGATCTCCAGTTCCCGGGAGCTCCGAGCTTGGTCCAGCAGGTCTTTGGCAAAGAGCTTGCACTGCTGGGAGAGTTCCTCATACTCGGCCTTGAACTCATTCTCCACCTTGCTGAGCTCTTTGAGCTCCCAGCCCAGACGGAAGGCAGTTAGGATGGGGTCCTCGCTTGATAAGGCAATGAGTGAGGGGCTTGCTAGCGCTTTATAGATGTTCAGACGGGAGCGGGAGTGGCGCAGACTGTCTACCTCTGAACTGGACACACACTCGACACAGTTGCAGCGGATCTGGTGGGGCCGTGGGATAGTGACCCGTTTTTGAACAAGCAATTTGATGATTTCATAGTTGTTGGTGTGGGCGGCCAGCATGATGGGAGTGATGTCCGGTGTGAACTCAGAGAACTGGGTATCCATCATCAGAGTGGGAACCTAGGTGCAATAAAATAAAGGCATAAAGGCCAGGATTAAGGCTAGGAGAGAGAGGGAGCACAGGGCATTAAATGTTAGTGATTCAGGAATTGGAGTCACTTTTCTTTTGCCAATGACCTTCATCATCATAGCTATTTGTGGAATACTAACTATATGCCAGGCATACAGCACTTTACATGTATTTACACATTTAATCCCCATAACCTTGTGAGGCAAATATTCTCCCCAAATGAAGAAGCTGAGGCACACAGAAGTTAAATAACATACCCAAGCTTACATAGCTTTTAGTAACTGAGCCAAGATCCAAACCCAAGCAATAGGACTCTAAAGCTTGGTTCTTACATTTATGCAACCACAATATGCCCAATTCCATCTGAGGCACAATGGGGGATATAGAGAAGAGAGGGAAAATTTTTCCTAACCTTCTGGAGTTTAGTTGAGTGGGTCAGACTTATATAAAATTGGTAAGTAGGAGTACACAGTAGCGTGTGTTCAGTTCCAAATGAATTGTAAAGACCATGCCACTAAATCAAGCCCTGGAGGCTAAAGAAAAGATAATCTCAAGTGTTTACATTGACTTTGTATGTATATAGGACTTCCGGAGACAAAAGACCAAGGCCAGATAGAGTTCTTCCAACTTCCTGTAGGTCTCAGCAAGGTAGAGAGAATCTCTTATTGTCAGAAAGAAGTACTCTGTAAATGAAGACCTCTTGGCTTGGGTGAGGGGTTACCAAAAGCTAAAGGGACCTTTGATAACACTGTTATGTCCATGATGCAATGCTTGCTGTAAATAGCAGTTATTGGTGGAAGGCATGGGGTTCTTAGGGTATTCATGAGCATTTTGGGGTGAGTTTGCAGAAAGTGCAATGATCAATGATCATTGCTCAATGAATAAAAAAAATATTTTGGCTTTAAAATGTGTGTTTTGGTCATATGTGGAATTTGAGAAATGTAACAGAAGACCAAAGGGGAAGGGAAGGAAAACTGAGTTACAAACACAGAGGGAAGCCAACTATAAGAGGCTCTTAAGTACAGAGAACAAACTGAGGGTTGAGGGGGGTGAGGGGTTGTGTGGGCAGGGAAAATGCGTGATGGACATTGAGGAGGGCACTTGTTGGGATGAGCACTGGGTGTTGTATGTAAGTGATGAATCACAGGAATCTACTCCTGAAGCCAAGACTACACTGTATATTACCTAACTTGACAACAAATTATTAAATAAATAGTAAAAAAAAAGAGCCAAATTATGGAAAGAGCCCAAATTTCCATCAACTGATAAATGGATAAAAAAAAAAAAAAAGAAAAAAAGGAAAAAAGAGGTTAGAGTGGGAGAGAGCCAAAGCATGGGAGACTGTTAAAAACTGAGAACAAACTGAGGGTTGATGGGGGGTGGGAGGGAGGAGAGGGTGGGTGATGGGTATTGAGGAGGGCACCTTTTGGGATGAGCACTGGGTGTTGTATGGAAACCAATTTGACAATAAATTTCATATAATAAAAAAAAAATAAATGGACAAAGAAAAAAAAAGATGTGATACACACACACACACACACACACACACACACACACACACACTGGAATACTACTCAGCAATGAAAAAGAATGAAATCTTGCCATTTGCAATGACATGGATGGAACTAGAGTGTATTGTGCTAAGCAAAATAAATCAGAGAGAGACAAATATCATACTTCACTCATGTGGAACTTAAGGAACACAACAGATGAACATATGAGAAGGGAAGGAAAAATAAGAAAAACAGAGAGGGAGGCAAACCATAAGAGACTCTTGAATAAGAGAACAAACTGAGGGTTGATGGAAGGAGGTGGGTGGGGGATGGGCTAAATGGGTGATGGGTATTAAGGAGGGCATTTTTGGGGATGAGCACTGGGGGTTATATGTAAGCGATGATTCACTGGGTTCTACTCCTGAAACCAATAATACACTGTACATTAACTAACTTGAATTTAAATAAAAAATCTTTAAAAGAAAGAAAAAAAATAAAATGTGTGTTTTGGGACCCAGTCTGTTCTCAGTGTAATAGGGAAATGGAGACAGCTCTATACCCACAGAAGAGTCTCAGTGTGGTAGGATCTAGAGCTAAGGAATGAGGAGGACTGAAATAGTCAGAGGAGGCTTCATGGAGGGGTGGAGCTGAGCATTCAAAGCATGGATAGGACTCCAGGAAACTGAAATACTGATCTTCATACACTTAGAAAAGAATAGTTCCAAATACTCATTTGGATTGGGGAGAACAAAACATGGATGATTGAGATTCTCATGGAACAGACAAATATTGTTTTACTCAAAAGTTTCTTTTTAAAAAAAATGTTTATTTATTTTGAGAGAGAGAGAGAGAAAGAGCAATCAAGCAGGGGAGGGGCAGAGAGAGAGAGAGAGAAGGAGAGAGAGAATCCCAAGCAGGCTCTGCGCTGTCCACACAGAGCCTGGTGCAGGGCTCGATCTCACAAACCGTGAGGTCATGACCTGAGCTGAGATCAAGAGCTGCTGTTTAACTGACCCAGCCACCCAGGCACCCCTCAGAAGTTTCTTTTTATTCTTAAAAATGTTTTTTAGAAAATTGCAGTTGCTGATGAACTGACAAAAGGATGTGTAGCAGTTTTTCATCATCTTCGCCTCCTTCTCGCTTTGGATGAAAGATTCACAAACAGGAAAGCGACCAGAAAACAGGAAGTGCGAGAGAGGTAGAGGAGAAGGAGGGGAAGAGTGTGCAAGAAATCTAGTTCTTTCATGGAGTGGTTGCATCGGTCTCTAAATAGTTGAGAACTGGCTGCACATTGATCATCAATTACTTGGATAGAGCAGTGAGAAAGCATTGTTAAACATTTAGAGGAAGCAGCTACAAACAAGACAGCAGGAAGTGAGCAACTGGCTCATAAAGTAAATTGGACACAGGAAAGAATCATCTCAGAAATTAACATAAGCCTCCTGGCTAAGGAAGAAGTAGTTCTGAGTGGGCCCAGGAACAAACATAAACACAACAACCAACACAAAGCCTCGAGTTGGGGGAGATGGTAGATGAGTAATGTTCTGCCCAGGAAGAAAGCAACTCAGTTCTGGAAATCTGCCCCTTCCTACTGGGCAGAAGCATTTCTCAGTCTCTGCTATCATCTAGAGGCAGGATATGTGGTGAGTGGAGGGAAGATAGCCTATAGCACAGGATTCCCTGGGTCGTGTTGGAGGAATGTGTCCCCCCTACCATGCTGCTCTTCCTGTCCTCTCTCTCTCTCTCTCCTCACTTCCTTGCTCTTTCTCCTTTTCTTACCCTTCTTCTTTCTTTCCCTCTATTCCAATGCTGACAGGCCTGTCCAAGACAGACGATGGTACATGTGAATATTGCTTAGCCCCACTTGTGTCATGGAACTGAAAGGTTGTTGTCTATGCTTAGAATGTGAAATGCTTTCTGGAGCCATCTGATTCATTGTCTTTGACGTGGTGCTCCACAAGGAGCCTCTGATTCTCTCTTTGGCTTTCTGAGTAAATGACACAAGAAAGGAAATAATTTTAAAGGAAAACTGGTCTACGGTGACCAACCGTGTCTTCCTACTCTCCCGTCAATATTATTCACAGGTGGCCACACTCATCTCATTCATTGTTCTCTGTCTGTATGTCCTTGTGGGATCCTCTGTGTGTAATGGCCTCTCCTCATTTCTCTGCAAGTGAAGGGCCACTGTGAGCCCTGGCTTCTTCAATAACTCCTCCTCTTAACTTGATCCTACCCCTTAGTGACCACCCAGATGTTGTGGACACTAGATTACATCAAAGATCTCACTTTTCTGATGCTGTCTTACGTTGTTCTCTAATTATTTCACATACGCATTTCTTGCCTCATCGATGAGGTTGTGTGAGTCTAACACAGAGCTGTCTTAGACTGCTTTTGTTTTCCCTATAGCATCTATAGCACAGTGGGAGACACCACAACAGGCACCAGCCAAAACAATTTTTTTTTCTAGTCTCAGCTTAAGAAATTGACTCATGTACAGACCTAGCTCCCATAATCTGAGTCAATGTGAGCCAATTTCCTTGGGTCTTTCCTTCTAATGTCCAGCTGAGAAGGTAGACATTCCAAGACTAAGGAGGGATAGCAAATGGGCTTTATAGGGAATATTTGAGTTCCCCCCATCATAGGACAGTCTGTACCTGCCATTTTCACAATTCTATTGTTTCAAAGTGGAGACTCTGACTCAAAGACCACAGATCTATACTACTCTTCGCCTCTCTGCTTCTTCTTTTCTCATCCTGCTGCTTTTCCCTTCCCCAGCTGTAGGAACTATGGGCTAAGCATCAGGATAGCCATGGTAAGGAAAGAGAGATTCAATAATGAAGGTCAGAGATTTCTGATAATACTCAAGACTTTGTGATATGGTCTACAACAGGGGCCAAACAGGTAATAGGTAATAGAAATGATGGCTATGTGTGGGTCCATATGCATAATTTGGATGAATGAATGATAGAAACTAGTGAACTGTAGAACACATATCCTCTCAAAGGGAGTATCTGCTGCTCCATTCCTTGTTGTCATAAAATTGTTGTTATAAGCACGCATAAAGGTCCGATGTTGTGGGTTCTCAAGAGAAGTCAGAAGTATGGATTTTGTAGTAGAATTTCTTATTTTGTTGTTGGCTCACTTCTTTTTTTAAAAAATTGAAGTATAATTGGCATACAAATCCTATTAGTTTCTGGTGTACATCATAGTGATTTGATATTCTGAAGTGTTAAAAAATGACCCCCACAATAAGTCTAGTTACCATCTGTCACCAATGAAAGTTATTACGGGGGCACCTGGGTGTGGCTCAGTCGGTTGGTGAAGTGTCCAACTCTTGATTTTGGTCCAGGTCATGATCTCATGTTTCATGATATTGAGCCCTGCGTTGAACTCCGTGCTCACAGTGCAGAGCCTGCTTGGGATTCTTTGTCTCCCCGCCCCTCTCTCTCTGCCCCTCCTGCGCGGGGCTCTCTCTCAACATAAATAAACATTTTAAAAAACTTACAATATTATTGACTATATTCCTGATGCTATACATTACATTCCTATGCTTTCTTTTCTTTTTTTTTTTTGTACATTCTTTAAAAAAATTTTTTTTAATGTTTATTCATTATTGAGAGATAGAGACAGAGCATGAGCAGGGGAGGGGCAGAGAGAGGGGGAGACACAGAATCCGAAGCAGGCTCCAGGCTCTGAGCTGTCAGCACAGAGCGCAACGCAGGGCTCGAACTCACAAACGGCGAGATCATGACTTGAGCCGAAGTTGGATGCTTAACCGACTGAGCCACCCAGGCGCCCCACTATGACTTATTTTCTAACTGGAAGTCTATACCTCTCAATCCCCTTCAGGGTAGAATTTCTTAAAGTTGTAAATGTTGGCTCAAAAAAGCTACAGATAGTGTGCAGTCCAAACAAAATACATATATGAGGCGATCTAGGCTGGAGTGAATCAGTTTGTGACCTTCGAGCTAACATAGAAATTGTGAGATGGAGGGGTAGGAGAGGAAGCTGGACATTTAGTCAGGGGCCAGATGATGAAAGGCCTCATATGTTATGTTAAGGAACTTAATGTTGTCTGTTGGTGATGGGGAGCTACTGAAGAGTTTTAATCAAGGAGAGTGGCATAGTTGAACAATTGTCTTACAAAGGTCAGTATGGCCCAAGTATGGGGAATGAGCAGTGTTACAAATAGGGGGAATGAGCAGTATTAAATGTGCTGGTAAATGTTTAATAAGCAGCTTTCCATGAAAAAATCTTGATTTGTAGTGTTTGCCTGTTTCTGTGGTGTGAGTGAGTACTCCCATTGCAGCCAATTTCACGCTACCCATACAACCAGAGAGCACAGAGTTGGTATGAGATGCGTACAACCAGCTTTTACCAGCCTGTGTAAGCCAGCTCCAGCATATCACTGGATGAGTATCAGAGAGATGAGACTAGTTAAAAGATGTCATTAGGGCACCTGAGTGGCTCAGTCGGTTGACCGTCCAACTTCGGCCCGGGTCATGATCTCGCGGTTTGTGAGTTCGAGCCCTGTGTCGGGCTCTGTGCTGACAGCCCGGAGCCCGGAGCCTGCTTCAGATTCTGTGTCTCCTTCTCTCTCTGCCCCTCCCCGACTTGTGCTCTGTCTCTCTCTGTCTACCAAAAACAAATAAAATGAAAAAAAAAAAAAAAAGTAGTTGAAACCAAGGGAATAAGTAGGATCAGCCTCAGCTTGCCCCAGCTCCTGCACAGCTCTGTCTGCTGATCTACTCCAAGGACTGGGCCCAGCCCGTTTCCAGAGCAAGTGAAGCTTGAGGTAGGATGTGCTCAAGTGGCCAGTCTCTGTCTCCTCCATTCCAAATTGCAATCACTGGGGCCCTGCATTAGGACGCTCTTTGCTCTGTTAGTTTCTAAATCCCAGCCTCTTCCCCACGTGTGCCCTCCATTGTTCAACAAGATTTCTACCTGGATCATAATCTGAGTTTCTGTTCATGTAACTGGCCTAATAGTCCAGATCTAGTGTATTTTCTGGATTATCCATGCTTCGTCTTTGAGCTATACAAGTCTGTAAATTGTAATACAAACATTTCTTGTTTAATGAAATGGAATTGATCAGTGCCTTATGCAGCATCTATTTGTAAATTTCTCTGCATCTATTTGTAATTTTTTTCAACATTTCTGATAGCCTATATCAGGGGTCAGCAAACATTTTCCGTAAAAGGCCAGCAGGTAAATAGGTTAGACTTTATGGGCCATGCAACTCTGCCTTTGGAGCAGGAAAACAGCCATAGGCGATGTGAAATGAATGGGTGTTGCTGTACTCCATAACATTTTCTTTACAAAGACAGGTGACAGGCTGAATTTGGCTTGCAGGCCAGAGAATGCAGATCCCTGGCCTCCTGGATCCCTCACTAATTAATGAATTAAATAAAATCTTTGACACGTGTTTAAATTTGTATAAGGATCATGATTTAACTTTTTTTTTTTTTTTTTTAAGTAATCCTTTAACAGCCATTTTGTGTTCAGATTGAGGTCAGGTAGCAAATTCAATTTTATTCTTTTCTTATCAAGTTTTGCCTTCTCTTTCAACTCCAAAATTATACTGATGGATCTTGGGCTTCCCATTAAAAAGTATTATTTTTAAAAGGAAAAGGGAAGGAGGGAAAGGAAATCAACACATGAAGAAATTAGATTTTGTTCCTATTACCTACAACTGTATTTCTAAAGAAACCTGGTGCATGAACCGACTTGAGTTTTAAAATTTGCAATGATGTGGGCTCAGGCCTTGGCCCCTAAAGAAGCTACCTTGCCTGCCTTTCCCTGGAGCTTTGCATTCAGGCCCTAATGAGTTTGCTCCTGGATCTGCCCGAGGTCTCCCTGTCAAAAAGCTAGCATTGTATTCGAGGATCCTTTTGGATTAATGAGCTCAGAACAGAGCTGTGCTAGGCTCAGCCCTCATCACATAAAATGCAGTACAGTGAGCTAAAGTCAGCTTCTTTCTTATTTTCACCTAAATTCCATTGCCAGAGGATACAGAGGGATAGAAAATGCTCCACCTAGCCCACTCTCAGGACTGGCCAGAGCTTTTACAAGGTTATTATACTCAAGGGGCCCAAATGATACATTCATTTCCATTAACCTCATCACTGGACACAATCTGCTAATTGGAATTTTTCTGAACCCTATTGTTACCAGCCTTAGGCAGGCGCCCTTGCTGGAGTTTATCACAAGCTTCTGAAATTAAACCCCTCATTTGTAATTAATGGGCAGACCCCTTATCAGGAGCCACCTCATTCATACCCACAATGCCGTCTGGTCATAGGCCAAACCTCTTCATAATTGGCACTTCCTCATGCAGCTGGCCTGATAGCATCATGTTGGAAATGAACCTCCCATCTTATGCCTGGATTTGGTGAAACTGCAATACTTCTTTTTCCACCTGCTGGATCCCCTCTTCCCTGCCCCCAACATGACTCTGCCTTACCTGTGAGGTCAGTTAGCTAGTAGTGGTGATATGCCAGCTACTTTGCAGCAGCCATTGGCATCAGATGGGAAATAATCTGTTTCCCAGAGGCCGATAAAAGCAGAAGTGTAAGAATTAAGATTTGCTGGATCGTCTCAGCTGATTTCAAGGCTAAACTATATATAATCTATATTGGAAGGCTAAAATGAAAAAAAAAAAAAAACCCTTATTTGGGGACAATGTTACAGACCTCAGGTGGTATTTTTAAGAAGTTAATATTAATATGTAAAAATCAATAATATATATAACCATGGCCAGCATTAGCCTGATTAGCAGGGGTAAATATGATACTAACGGTTACCGGTTATCAAACACTTCCCATATACCAGGCACCATGCTGGAATATCTCATTTGGTCCTCACCATGGTTCTATGCTATACACATAGTAATTATCCCCATTCACACCTGAGGAAACTCAGTCTTAGAGAAGATAAGTGCCTCATCCAAGGTCATAAAGCTAGGAAGTAGAGTGGCCAGAACTTGAACCCAGGCAGTTTGGCTCCGAAGTCTGTACCATTAACCAATATACCACTTCACCCCCAACAAGCAAAATGCCAACTGTTTGATTTTATTACATCAATAAACAAATCTACAATCCTAACGCTGAATATTCAGATATATCGTAAGTATATATTATAGGTTTTATTGGGCATTAATTAACTTAATCGACTAGTATTCTACTCTAAACCCAGATAGATAAACATTATGTAGCACCGCTCAATGTTTGGAAGCCTACAAAATCATTCTTGATTTCTCATCAGATGGGGGCTCTTAATTTTTCGAAAAGATAAGAGCTAAGTCTGTGAGAAAATATATATAGCTAATTCCATAGGTTGTGAGTGTTTGTGATTTTAGTTTTCTAATTAGAGGAAACCTAGAAAGGTTTTTCTCAAATCTAGATTGTCGCAAAGTGTAAATGAATCATTCCATACACTTTTCTTTGCAAAATTTGAGCTGTAATGAATGATGGGAGCCATTGACTCCAAACGGTGCACCTTTGGATAGATATTGCAAATGAAGGAGGAGGTAAAAGAAGCCAAGATGCTAAGTGCATACACTGTGGGTGGCTTTTGAGAAGCCAGCCCTCTGTGAAGGCATTCTATGTACCGTTGAGATATGACATTTCTCAGGAAAATAGTGAAAATGATGCAGTGAGTCAAAAATAAGTAAATCAGAAGATGTACGTTATTATGGAGATGGAAAACACGTCAGAAGTGAAGGGTGGTCATTGTGTCTCTATGATGGCACAGAGAAATGGAGCCTGGATCTCCCAATGTGAGTGTAGTTAGCTTTTCAGAGAGCCCTATGTTGGAGCTTGATGCAAATATCTCTTTAGGAACGCCATTGTTCTTGGTTCATTTTTTTGAATGTAATTTGTTTTAGTCTTTTTCACGTTTATTTATTTTTGAGAGAGTGCAAGCGGGGGAGGGGCAGAGGGAGAGGGAGACACAGAATCCGAAGCAGGCTCCAGGCTCTGAGTTGTCAGCACAGAGTCCGACGTGGGGTTCTAACCCACAAACCGTGAGATCATGACCTGAGCCGAAGTCAGATGCTCAACCGACCGAGTCACTCAGGGGCCCCAATGATGTTTTGTTTTAAGGTTGCTCAGTTCATGCTCAGGCATTGGACCGAAGGGTTATACAATTGAAGGACAAGGCTTGAGAGAGATGTTGTCACATTCATGAAGCAATTATTGACCCCACTTTCCTGCTTCTCTTAGTTATCCACACCTGAGGCAAGCCAGGTAGCTAGTCCTAGCCTCCAGAGGTAGAATACTAGTGCTCAACAGCTACTTTATTTTAAGTTTATTTATTTATTTATTTTGAGAGAGAGAGGGAGAGAGAGAGAGAGAGAGAGAGAGAGAGAGAAGGAGCAGAGGAAGGGCAGAGAGAGAGGAAGAAAGACTCCTAAGCAGGCGCTGCACTGTCAGTGCAGAGCCCAACATGGGGCTCGAACCCACAAACTGTGAGATCATGACCTGAGCCAAAACCAAGAGCGGGATGCTTAACTGCCTGAGCCACCCAGGTACCCCACAACAGCTACTGTAAATGCCGGCATAGTCCCTGAGGAGGTGGGGAGGTTTTCCTTTACATGACTGTCTTCGATCTTTTCAGCAAAGCAAACATTATAAGGTCATCAATTCCCTTTTGTCTAGTGGTAAAACATCTGCAGGGTTGAATTTTGCATTTTGCTGTATAGTTAGACAAAGTGCAGTGAAGAGTGAGGGGCCGCCATTATGTAGTATAGTTTAGAGTTTCCCCAAATTCAGAGTTAGCAGAAGAAAAATGGGTTTAAAATCTGAATTATCTAGTTTCGTTTTCTAGAATGAACATAGAAGCTTTTCAACTTTTCCCTGAAGACATCCTATGAGAAAATGTATGTAAACTGCAGGATGGAGAAATTCAGAAGTCCTGACATATAAGATCTAGTCCAATGACTGTCTCAGGCCCATGGGCCTTATAGCCAAGATTTCGGTTTTGGAGGCACAAGAGGTGTTGGAGGAGAGCATGAATTCCTTCCATGCTCTCAATTTCAAAGAAGCGTGGCCCTGATCTCCTCCAAATAGTCCCTTATGATTTTAGAAGCTGTAAACATAGCTCAATCCAAGGCCTTTTGAGAATGTCTTTACCCTTTTATACTGTATCGTCTTTTGGGTTAATGTGGTCAGTCATTTTATTACATACTGTTGAAATCACAATCTGTCATTCATCTGAAAACTTTGGCAGGTTCAAAGGCTCTCTTCCTTCCAATATCCTATTAATTAGTGAACTGGACCTAGTTCCCAGTTTTCCTTCTCCATAGCCTCAATCACTTAGAGATTTCTATTCTTTGCAATTCAGACGGAAAAATTGTTGTTTTAAAATTTGTTTTACATTTATTTATTTTTGAGAGAGAGAGAGAGCACAAGTGGGGGAGGGGCAGAGAGACAGGGAGGCACAGAATCCAAAGCAGGCTCCAGGCTCCCAGCTGTCAGCACAGAGCCCGACGCGGGGTTCTAACCCACAAACCGTGAGATCGTGACCTGAGCCGAAGTCGGACGCTTAAGACTTACTGCGTGGGGGTGCTTGGGTGTCTCAGTTGGTTAAGCGTCTGACTTCGGCTCAGGTCATGCTCTCACGGTTTGCGAGTTCGAGCCCCGCGTCGGGCTCTGTGCTGACAGCTCAGAGTCTGGAGCCTGCTATGGATTCTGTGCCTCCCTCTCTCTCTGCCCCTCCCCTGCTTGCACACAGGCTCTCTCTCTCTCTCTCTCTCAAATATAAATAAACATCAAAAAAATTAAAATTAAAAAAATTGTTTTTGAAATTCTGTCCCTACCATGGAAAGGAACAATTTCCTTCCAGGTAGTTCGAAGGCAATAGAGTTAGTGTAACATTGCAAAAGACCCTTAAGAGCAGAATAGATGCTTCCCTGTCTGAGATTGTTTCAGAATGCCCCCAGAGCAGAGTTTCTCAACATTTGGGGCCAGACAATTCTTTGTTGCAGGGGCTGTCCTGTGCATTGTAGGCTATTTAGCAGCATCCCTGGTCTCTACCCCTTAGACGCCAGTATCAGCTCTCCCTTCCCCTAGATTTCACAACCAGAAATATCTCTGGGCATTGCCAAGTGTCCTCTGGGAAGCAAAATCACCCTGGTTAAGAATCACTGCTCTAGGCTACGAGGCTTCTTTGGCAGTGGGCTGACTGGAACAGGGAGAGGCAGAACTAGCTAGAATTCGCCACGCCAGTCTTAGGCTCTTTTATCCCAATCCACCTGAGGATTGCAACACACTCCCATCGGTACACTAGCTCACGGGGGCAAGAATCCTCAATGCGTGGAAGGACAGGGAGTGAGAATGCCACTCCTTTCCCCAGGAGAGGTTACTAGAATTTTATTTTCAGGAGAATATTAAGTTTGAAAAACTCTAGAGGCGTGTTGTGCATTATGATGAACACTAGCCACGTTTGGCTACTTAAATTAATTAAAATTAAATAATATTTTATGTTTCAAGTAATATTTAAAAAATTTAGTTCCTCAGTCACGCTACCTACATTTCAACTACTCGATAGCCATACGTTGTCCACCCTTTTGTACAGAGTAGATACAAAAACAAACAAACAACCATTTCTATCATGGTAGAAAGTTCTATTGGACAGCACTGCTCTAGGAGGTTGATAATCACCCGATTCTTAAAAATACTTAAATTCTTAAAAACGTGCTAGAAACTTTGCTAACCCTTGACGTGTATTATCTCGCTTATGAGGTAAGCACTGCCATTATTTGTATTTTATCGAGAAGACAACTGAGGCTCAGAAAGGTGAAGCGAGTTGTCTAAGGCTATACAGCTATCAAATGGAGCAGCCAGGACCTTAATCCAAGTGGTTTCGATCCAGAGCTTGGGTTGCTAACAAGCGCGCGATACGGACTCAAGGTGGTAGAATGACCACTGTCTGGCATCAGAAGCAGCCAAGACATGCTAGTTGTGGACAAGAGAGTTTTCTTAATATGTGGGCGGAACAGTGTATCTGGAGGGTGTGGATGGACGCAGAGGCCTAGGAGGCAGGTGGCTGGTATTGTACAGGTTTGGAAACATGAATGGGGGTACTGGGCAGGATATAAGATATATAGGATATGTATATATATAAGAGGGTACTGGGACTCACTTCCTAGAATTCGTCCAACAAAGCTCAATCTTGGCACTCTTTGACATTCTGGCTCAGTATGATTTTTGTTGTTGTTGTTGTTGTTGTGGGGATTATCCTGTTCATTGTAGGATGTTTAGTTGCATTCCTGGCTTCTACCCCTTTGATGCCAGTAGCAACTCCTCCCCAAGTGCGACAGCCAAAAACATCTCTAGACCTTGCCAAATACCCACCGAGGCACAAAACTGCCTAAAGTTTAGAAAAGTAGAGTGTAAAAGCATAGTCTTGGTTACACGACAGTAAGGCAAGGGCTTCGGTATAGCTACCAAAATACAAGATTCAGAGGGGACCAGCAGCTTGGCTGACCGGACAATGAGCTGCAGAGCTGTTGGACCCCAGGTCTAAGAGTCTCCACGAATAGGAACAGGACGAGTCCCAGAGCCTGTACTAGAAGAGTCCCCCCATGGGAATGAAGTATCTTTAGGGGTGGTGGTACTGAAGGGCTACGGTGGCAGGGAACTAGGCAGCTCATTATGGAGATCACCTTCCCACGGCACGACACTATTATTCTATTATCTTTAGCACACGCATCTCATGGCATCAGCACCGTCAGGGCCTTTGGTTATCATCCAAATGGAAAGTCCATGAGTTATGGATGTGCCAGGCAAACATGAGACAAACCTACAATGACTGCCATTCATGGCAGGAAACATGTTTTATGGTTGGTGTTGCTGGAGGCACCCTGGGGAATTTTGTATTTAGGCCCCTGCTTCTTGAACTCCCCACCTGGGATTTCCGAGTGGCTTCTCTCAGAAACACCCGTGCAACAAGGAGCTCCTCCCTCTGTAGCAGGACTTGGCTAAAGTTGGGAAGCCTTTGAGAAAAGAAGCTTGAGCCCGCATAATGCAAGAAGCTTGGGTCCACCTACGACAGGCATCTCGGCAAAACTCATTTCAAGAATTTCTTTTTTTTCTTTAGCAGAAACACAGGATTCAAAAGTCTGGGGTGGCTGTGGCAGCATGCATCACGAGGAATGGGTGATTACGCAGTATGCAATGGCCAAGATTAAATTATGGGGTCATAATAAGAAATGGGTCATGTTTAAAAAAAGATGTAACTTTTGGTTGATAGGAAAAGCAGCTTTAAATTATTGTATGATTGAACCTATGCCCATCATGGTGACACCATCAATCGCAAGCAAGTTCTTTCCAAACACAGTCTTTGACAAGTGGAGGTTTACTAATATCCATGTAATGTACTGCATTTACTCATATATTTTCCCTTTGTTAAATTTTGAGAGGAAAAACTCAAGAAAAATGTCACCCCCCCCGCCATAATTTCTTCCTCTCTCTGACATTACTTTTAATTTTATTGCTTTGAGCTTGCAGCAGCATTTCCAATAGTGCATTCTCAGGCAGAATGCCTTTTATTCTTGTCAGAACAGACCAAATGTTAAAGGAAAGGGGAAGGAGCTTGGCTGCCTCTGGTTGGAGATGGGAGAAGGGAGAGCTACTTTGGGCTTTTACCGCATGGCTACTGTCTCTTCTGTCTCTTGTCTGTCTTTCTCCCAGTACACTCCTAGGCTAAAGGTGTAGGTTGTGGTCTCTCTAGAGACAGCTAAGTTGGTGCTGATCACTACTGAATTAGGAGGACATCAACTGCCTTGTCATTGTTTCCCTGAAGTCAAACATACCTAAAATCTGAAATGTGGAAAGGCACAGACATTTCAAATGTAAGGATGACCTTTCAGTCTCTTGCAAAGCATTCCCCTCTCTCTGAAAGATCCATGTAACCAGATATCTTAGAGCTTCAATGAAGTCTTTCATTCTGCGGCACCTTTTCAGGAATGCAGGCCAGGGCTAATGAAAGGAACTTAGAAGGCACTGGGGCTCTCGATTAAATTCACTACTGCTTAAATTTCTCCTTCATATTCAGTTAATAGGGGACAAGAATCCCAAAGAGTGCTGAAAAGTTGCAAGAGGCAGTGATTGAGGCTCCCAGATGTTTGATTGTTCTACTCCCCAATGTGTAATTGGAGAGGAGATAAGACCCAGCTCTCAGCTCCATAGATGTGGGGGATTTGTGTATTGTCAGATAAAAGCAGCAAAGGTGATCAGGTATGATAGGAGGAGGCTTAGCCCCCAGGAAACTCTTCTTCATCTGTGGTCTCATAAATATCATTCATTCATAAATTTCAGACTCCCTGGGGGCCCCCGACATACATTTGAAGAGTCTGGGGCAATTGACACTTGCACGGAATTGCCTTGGTATTTCTTTCATACCCTGCCAAAGGTTCTGCTCCATCAAATTAACATTGGGGTGCTTAACTCTTTCTGAGGCTAGAGGTTACTGCACCTTGGATGGATTGCAGTGACAGAGAAATGGTCTAGATTGCTACTATGTTTCATTTAATCCTGATGATTCTATGATTAAGTAAGTGCACTCCACCCAAACAGATATCCACCAGAACTTCAAAAGTCTTATTCTAGAAATGTATCAATGACATCACTGCCTGTAGAGTTATTAGTGAACTCCCCTATGGTTTACATATATATGGGGACTTTGTATTATTGCCTATGTACTATACCAATTGTATGTCAGGTACAGTACCTATTTAATGTGGCTTTATAAAGTAGTTTTAGAATAGTTTCAAAATATTGTTCATTTCCTCACAGCATCCCTGTGATATTATTTAGTATTATCCCTTTGCTTTACAGTGGTAAGAGGTTAAAGTATAAAAAGGTTAAGTAATTTGCCTAAAGCTACATAAACAGTTGAGGAATGGAATCGTCATGTGAACTCCACTCTAAGATTTTGTTCAACATATCATGTGCCACAGCCTGTATACACATTGCAGAATTGCAGGGTTGGAAGACATGCTAGAGATGGCATAGCCCAGCCTCGTAATAGATGTTTAATCCTTTTGCTAACACTCCTGCCCAATGGCCATTCTGCCTCTGCTCACATATGTCCTGGGGTGATATGCCATTTCATTCCTCTTCACTACTGATATTATGGTTTTGAAATTGGGTGGCAACATTTCCTTCCTCCCCATCAAACACGACTCAGCACCCATGGGCTGCCCATTCTAGTATGGAACCCTTTATTAAGAATGTTTTCTTGAGTAGTGACGCAACATGCAGCAGGCAGTGAGGATGTACTCCTTCCTATTTCCTGACTTCATCTTCAAGGGAGTGGCAGCTACGGCTGTGGTTGGTTCAGTAGCTGACCTGTAGTTCTTTGTCAATGCCGAAGAGTTACCATCCTCAAGATGACTGGCTAGGAGACAGTTGCCCAGATCAAGGCTTATGGAGCCCCACTGGAGGGCATCACTCTGGAAGATCAAGTGGTACTTCTTGCAGGCATACCTCTGGAGGAGGAGGCTACCCTTGGTCAGTGTGGGGTGGAGGCCAGGACCTCCAGAAGTGGCTGACCACATGCGTGGAGGTGAAGTCCATGGTACCCGGGCCTGTGCTGAGAAAGTGAGAAGCCAGACTCCCAGAGTAACCAAAAAGGAGGAAAAGGAAAAGTAAGGAGAAGAGGAGATGATAATGGGCTGTATCAGCAATGGATGTAGCAGTGTTGCTTCATCCATGTTATACCCACCATTGGGAAGAAGTTCATCAATGTTAACTCTTGTTTTGTAAGTTTTTAAATTTACTTTGAGAGAAAGAAAGCACAAGTCAGGGAGGGAAAGAGAGAGAGGGAGAGAGAGAGAATCACAAGCAGGCTACGTGCTGTCAGCACAGAGCCCCGATGTGAAGCTCGAATCCACAAACCATGAGGTCATGACCTGAGCCAAAGTCGGACGCTCAACCAACTGAGCCACCCAGGCGCCCTCACCAGTATTAACTCTGAAGTGCTTTGTGATACTGATTTTTGTGAATGAAGCCATTTGGTTCAGTCTGCCTTGCTTAAAAAAAAAAAAAAAAAGCATCCTTTCCTATCTTATATTTCATTCCCTCTTGTTACAAGGTGGCTTCTCGCTCATCGGATCAATTTATGGATGCTGGCCCAAGGAAATATTTCAGCCCAGTTCCCAAAGAAGGGGCTCAGGATTGAGAATGCCAACTTGGTATTTTTATTAGGCCACACTGTTCTGTCTGCCTACTGGGTTTTGTTCTCCAGTCCTGAAGACCAAGAAGGATGGAATTGATGGTACCAGTTGAATCATTTAGTTGAAATTATGAATTCAGGATTCTTCCTTGGTGCTTTAAATGAACCAAAGTAGTGGGAACCGCCAAAGAATGATTTTCAGGTAAAGACAGCCTTGCTTATTTGAGCTACTTCCCCTAAATGAGATCTATAGCATTTTCTCCGAAGCCAGTCCGAAGATCCAGAGAACAGTTTCCATTCTGATCAGACAAGCTATTGCCCATAGAAGCTTAGCACTGACAGCAGAATATATGAGTTCATCTTGTTCTGTTTCCGGTTTACAAATGGCAACCAGCTGATTTAGAAACCATGGCAGTCTCTGATTAAAATGATGGAGATTCTAACACTGGCAGAAAGAAATCAAGCTCTCAGGAGGGAAGGCAGAAAAATAACTGCACAAAAGACAAGCCAGGGCTCACCACTGTGTACCCCCTTAGTAGTCCAAGGGAAGGCTATTTGGTTGGTAAAAGCTCTGAATTATGACTACATCTATATAATGGATGAATATTTCAGATTCAGTATTAGGGGTTGTTAGGCTTGGTTTTTAGACACAAATATATTTAAGTTTTAGAGAATATATTTTAATGCTCTCCTGCACTAAATGTACTAACCTGGAGTCAAAGATATTGTCACTGTGACATTTTTGTGGCCTTATTTCCTTGGGTCTGTAGATCCTGTCATCTAACAAGAGAGGTTTGCTTCATGGGATTGGTATAAGTCTTTTGGGGGCACCATGGAGATTGGAAACCTTGTCTTGAATTTTGTTCACAGCAAATACCAGCTCCCTAAAATAACAAATATTTGATTTCAAGAAGGTTTGTATATCTTTGGAATGTCTTTCCTCTTCACCAAGAGCTGAAATTTGTTTAGCCCATAAGATGAAGGATTTAGGTTAGATGCAAGGAAGACAGACTCCAGAATGTGTGACTATAGAATGCCATAAAATTTACTCTGGGTGGCTTTAAAGACAGAATGATTTTTTTTAATTTTATTTGAGAGAGAGAAAGAGAGAGAGAGAGAGACAGAGAGACAGAGAGGCAGGCAGTGGGAGAGAGACATAATCCCAAGCAGACTCATGCTCAGCACAGAGCCTGATGCAGGGCTTGATCCCACAACCCTGGGATCATGACCTGAGCCAAAATCAAGAGTCAGACACTCAACTGACTGAGCCACCCAAGTGCCCCTAAAGACAGAGTAATTTTAATGTAGTGAAAACAACGCTCGATTGAAAGTCGAAGTTATGCATCTTGGTTCTGCTATATAAGACAGTCTGTTGAGCCTGGATAAATCACTTCCCTCTGTGAGTCTCACTGTCCCCATCTATAAAATGGGGAGGAGGTGGACTAGACAATCTTTCCAGGTCGGACATTCTGTTCATCTCGCTCATTCATAAAACCACTTATTGTGGCAATATGAATTGACTTGAAGCATTATACCAAGTGAAATACCTCAGACAGAGAAAGACAAATACTGTATAATCTCACTTATGTGTGGAAACTTAAAAAAAAAACCCCACCAAACTCATCAACACAGAGAACAGATTGATGGTTGCCAGAGGCAGAGGGTAGGAGGTAGGGGAAATGGATGAGGTTGGCCAAAAGGTACAAATTTCCAGTTATAAAATAAATCAGTCCTAGGGATATAATGCACAGCGTGGTGATTATAGTTAATCATATTGGATTAATATAATTTAATACTGGATTGTATATTTAAAAGTTGCTAAGAGAGTAGAGCTTAGAAGTTTTTATCACAGGAAAAAAGTGCAAACTATGTGTGGTGATGAATGTTAACTAGACTTATTTTTGTTGATGATCGTTTTGCAGCATATACAAACATAAAATCATTATGTTGTATACCTGAAACCAATGTGCTGTTTTATGTCAATTATATCTCAATAAAAATCATTTATGGAGTACATGACATGTTCCAAAAGCTATTCTAGGCCCTGGGGATTCAAAAATGAACAAAACACAAAAAGCCACTTCTCTAGAGAGGCTGATACAGGCAACAAACATATCTGTTAGCTGGTGATAAGTGCTACTAATAATCTTGAAGCAGGGAAAGGGGGTAGGGAGCAATGGGGAAGGTGTTATTTTTACGTAGAGAGATCAAGGAAGGTCTGCCTGATAAGGTAGCATTGCAGCAAATATCTAAAGGAAAGAAGGGAGCCAGCCATGTAGCTACTTGGGTAAGGAACATTTCAGGCAAAGGCACTAATGCTAGACCATTCCTATAAGAGGCGACTATCGCTGAAGCAGATCGAGCGAGGGAGAGTGGTAGGAGATGAGAGAAAAGAGCAGGGGTCAGATAATGCAGGGCCTTGGAGGCATTGGAAAGGGCTTTGGAGGGTTTGACCAGAATGACATGGTCTGACTTAGATTTTCAAAAGGTGACTGCCACTGGGAAAAGACTAGATTGTGTGGGGCTGAGAGAGAAAGCAGGGAGACCAGTTAGGAAGCTATGATAATCATCCAAGTAAGAGGTAATGGTTGCTTGGACTAGGCTGAGGAGGTAGGGGTCATGAGAAATGGTCAGATTCTAGGGTGGTCTGGAGTGATTCAAGGTTTAAAAGCTCTTGTCGTGGAAATCTCATGATTTCCTCTATTCTTTCTTTGAGCCCCTTCCAGATATTATGAGTCTGTAATTGCAGTTTATGTACTTCAATCACAAGAAATTTTTGTTTATCCCCTTTGCGAATTCCCCAAATTCCTAGCTTTTCTGAAATCAAAGTGGAAAAAAAAATATTCTGAGTAACAATGGAGGTCGTTGGTACCATCAGTCTAGTGAGGGCTTCTCCTCTTTGAACTTGGTAAGGTTGTTCTATTCTAGGGCTAAATGCCATTTTATTGACTGCAGGGCAAGATGACACTAAAAGCTTCTACATTATCAAGAATCTCTGCTGGCATTATCCGTCAGGGTTGTCTGACCATCTTATTTTGACACAGGTACTGTGTACTCTCTCAGTGTCCCCAAAACATTCTTAATCTAGATGATTGCGTCAGCATGGCATCGAGTAAAGAATTTGGAAACTATCCTATTTGTCTAATCAATGTAGACAATTTGAAGAGTTTAGACCAGAAATAGTATAGGCTTGTCATGTTACATTTCCTCTCTCATATGTTTCCTCCCTACTAAGGAAATTCGGGAAAATGTTTTCCCGTATAATTTGATACTTCCCTTTTTTTCTGAAGTAGCTATTATGCTGCCAATGAGTCAGGGCAAAGAATGGATTAAATGGATTTTTGTCATTGCTTGGGTATAAGAACTCATTCCTCTGCTAAAGACCAACCCTTCTTCCTGTTTCTGTTTCATTTCTACTTCCTTTGTGCTTGAGGTATAAGCCTGTCTGGTCCCTTTTATGTCTCCAACTTGGTGAATCCTAGCTATAAGAGCCATAAAGAGTTTCTTTCCTTTGAACAAAGGTACTTAAGCACTAAACTGGACACTTAAAAATAAAGGAATGATTAAGCATAAATACTCTTTCATTCAGGCTTTCTTATACCAGAGAAACATTAAGACATTTTAAGCATCACTTAAACAATTGTATACTTTTATGCAAAAAACTTAAAAGATCTCGAATACAATTAGCTTTGCTCTTTGCTTCAGACTTGCTGTAAAACTGAGTAAACCACTATTCTCTAATACATCGGTGTTAATTTTAAAGGATGAATAAAGTGCTAATGACCTTAATATGCAGAGTTTAGACAAATCAGTAAGAAAAAGATGAAGACACTAGTAGGAAAATGGGTTCCAAAATGAACAGCTGATTCACAGAATAGAACACATTGCTTACAACATGAGAGCATGTGAAATCCCACTTATAATAAAAATTCAAATGTAAATCAATAATGAGGTAGCATATTTAAGTGTCCAATTGACAAAGATTTCCCCAAATCATTGACTTTTTTGCAGTCTCTGATTCCAAGGATGTGAGAAACAGGCATTCTCACACACTGTTGGTAGGAGAGCAATTTGGCAATAGAAATAAAAATTAAATAATGTGCATACTCTATGATTCCATAATCTTCATTACTAAGAATTTCCCTTACAGATATAATCACACAAGTGTTCAAAGACACAAATGCATGCACACACACGGGTATTCATCACAGTAGTGTTTAGAAAAAAGCAAAATTCAAAAACCTAAATCAAAAATCAAAAACCTAAATATTCTTGAACAATTTAAGAGTTCATTAATAGAGGACCGGTTAAAGAAATATGGCACATTTGTATGATATAATGCAATATTGCCATTAAAAAGATTATGGTAAAGATAAATACCTTCAGAGGGTAAGATGTCCACCGTGTGTCGTTAAAGAAAAAGAAGCAAGTTGCAGAGCATTCGTGCAAAGAAGTCTGTGTGTGTGTGTGTGTGTTTGTGTATATGTTTGTTTGAATATGCACAGATAATACCTAGGAGGACACACCTATATTGTTCATAATGATGACTTCTAGGGAGTGAGTTTTGAGAGTAACAACATGTATTATTTTTACAACAAAAACTTTAAAATGAGCATGGCTGTGGAGAAGGGTGGTGGTGGCCTGGGGCCTGGATGCTTGAATAACCTCAGTTTGAGAGTTGAGAAATAATGGAGGGGGAAAGGGAGAAAACTGCTTGAGTAAATAGGGCACATATTCATTTTGCTTGGGTAGACGGAGCCCAAACTGCTCTACATTCTGGCTGCCTAGTAGGGCTTGACGCCTTCCCCATTTAGGCCCATTGGCAGGTGAGAAGAGACTATCAGGCCGTTCGATGACAAGGGGATGGATTGGAGGAGCTCGAGGCCATTTTTAGCTCCACAGTTCTATCCACAATTCTCATATAGATAACGGAGCTGATGTTGCCCAACATCAAATCACTCCCGGTTGCCCTTGAAGAGCAGAAGAGCAGAGGAGGATTCACAAATTCCACTCTCCAGCTGCAGAAGTGTTTGCTCTGGGTTATCACCCCCCTTTTCTGGAGGAGAGTTAAAGGAGGTAGACTCACAGGAGATTTGTCAATGGTACCATGTTCCTCTCCCTTCTCTGACTTGTATTTCTTTGGACAGTTCTTTCAGTGCCTTTTTCTTACCTGGCTCACAGCCCCCCCCCCCCGCCCCCACTTTTTTTTTTTTTTTAAACGAACGGACTGGCAATAATAATCCACTGATAGTATGGTGAAACAAGCTTTCCTTTATTCATGATCCTGATTACCTTCCTCGTAGGGAGGACTTCAGAGGGCTGACATACTTTTTTAGAATAGAGAATAGCTGCCAGATTAGGGTCATTTAATCCTGCCAATGGCAACCAAGCGTACGTTTACCAGCAGGTGCCTGAAATCCAGGCCCTCACTAAGGTGGCTGTCCTTCTGACTCTGGAGAGTTTCTTCTGGTAGAAGAAACCACTTTCATTAACATGTGTTGTCTGTTGGACTCACTCTGCCTCCAAGCTTAGGCCTGGATTTATCAGTGACAATTCAGCATGAATTGCCAACCCTCTCTCCTCAAACCTTCAACCCTGCACCCACATTTTGAAATTTATTCTATAGGAAATAAGGAGGAATGTTGACCATTTGAGTAACATGATCAGATACTAGTGCTTGGGTACATACAGTACTTTCTTACCTCTAACAGCACTTATATTTTGACTAATTGTTGATAGGTTTGCCTCCTCTCTTCAATTAAGTTATTGAAAGGGACTTAGTACTCAACTTGGTGTGGTGGCTGAAAGAGGGTTAAGATGAAGACAACGGCACGGTTTCGAATCTAGAACACTGGAAGGATGACGGGAGGGATATGGGTGCCATCACCTGAGAGAGGATACACTGGATGCCGAGGAGGACCTAGAGGGCAAAGTGAGGCTAGCGCTGGCATTAAGAACACAGAATCTGCAGCCATGCTGCCTCAGTTTGAATCCCAGTTGGTCTACTTACTAGCTGCATAAGCTTGGGAAAGCTATTTAGCCTCTTTGTGCCTTAACGCACCCATTTGTAAAAATGAGTAATAGAATTATCTCGCAGGATGGCTGTGAGTATCAGACAAGTGAATGTAGCTTATGTACGTAGAATGGTGCCTGGCACACAGTAAGTGCAAATTGGTGCTTACTATTTTTATTATTGGACGTAGTGAATTTTATTTTATATTTTTAAAAAAATTTTTAAAAAGATTATTTTTGAGAGACAGAGAGAGTGAGTGGGGGAAAGAGAGAGGGAGAGAGAGAACCCAAGCTGGATCCACACCATCAGTGCAGAGCCCGATGTGGGGCTCGAACCCCCAAACCACAAGACCATGACCTGAGCTGAAACCAAGAGTCAGATGCTTAACCGACTGAGCCACCCAGGTGCCCCTAGACATAGTGAATTTTAAATTTTTTTTCAACGTTTATTTATTTTTGGGACAGAGAGAGACAGAGCATGAACGGGGGAGGGGCAGAGAGAGAGAGGGAGACACAGAATCGGAAACAGGCTCCAGGCTCTGAGCCATCAGCCCAGAGCCCGACGCGGGGCTCGAAATCACGGACCGCGAGATCGTGACCTGGCTGAAGTCGGACGCTTAACGGACTGCGCCACCCAGGTGCCCCAAGACATAGTGAATTTTAAATGTTTGGGGTACATCTAGGCGGGCATGTCTAGCTGAAACTTGGGAAATAAATTATAGATCACATGATAGATATTGAGCTACAAAGGGAGAAGTGATAGAACTCCAGGCAGCACCAGTATTGAAGGAAGAAAAAAATAGGGATTCTGAAAAAGAGACTGAAAGGCAGTGGGCAGAGAAGGAGGAGGAACCATGTAGGCATGATATCATGGAAGCTACGAAAGTCGTCAGCCAATGAGATTAAAGTGGGACACCAACATTGGCACTGTGCGTATGGAGAGGGACTGGAAGAGAGGAGGGAGAGAATGTCATTTGGGGAAGTAGATAGATGAAAGGGGAAAGAGTCAAAGATCCGTATGGCCAGCTCCTCACAAATACTTGCTGAGGGGTAGCACTGTTCAACCAGTCCCCTGGGTTATCGGTGGGTCCAGCTTCTTTTGTTGTTTGTTTGTTTACTTACTTATTTATTTCGAGAGACAGAGTATGAGTGGGGAGGGGCAGAGAGAGAAGGAGAGAGAATCCAAGCAGGCTCCACACTCAGTGCAGAGCCTGACGGGGGACTCCATCTCATGAACTGTGAGATCATGACCTAAGCCAAAATCAAGAGTTGGACACCTAACTGACTGAGCCACCCAGGCACCCCTCTGGCTTCATCCCATTTCAGTCCCCTCTGCCCCAGCTTCCAGTCAGAGGACCAGTGACAATGAGCTGGGATGATGGTGACTATTCACCAAGGTCCCAACTAAGGAGTGGTTCAACCAGTGACCACAGACTAATTCCCCTCTACTCCAACTAGGATCAGAGAAAAAAAGAAGGAGGGCAGATACAAGAGCACAGGAACCCAACAACTGCTGTTTATGATAAGACTCAGGGCATACCTGGCCCAGTGCCCTGACTCTGAGTGAGGTATTTGGCACCTTCCATCATGAGGGTAATGGCGTCCCAAGCACTGCTTCATCACCAACCCTTCACTCCAGCAGCCACTGTGAACAGGCCACCGTCATTCCAACTCCCCCAACATTACTCATTCACTTCCCCCTGACCAGCGTGCCATCCCTTTCTTCCTTTCCAGCTCAAAGCCTATTTCTTAAAAATGTTCCTCCCTTAAAACCTCTGTGTCTACTTGTGTCTGGAGTGTCTTCCTGTATTGTCCACATCACACATTTTAGATGATGTAGCATACATTTGCTTGCACTGTTCTATTTCTGTCCCGTGGCTTTTGTTGGCATATGGAAAGGCACAGTAACAAGGTAGTGTTTGGTGCACTGGGATAGGACAGCTGGGAAGGGAGATGGAAGGAGAGCTCTGAGTTTTGCACCGATATTTCACACTTGAACTAATTTGCAACAAGAGGTATAAGCTGGAAAAACCAATAGCAGTGAGGAGAGGAGCCTGGGGGTGAAAAGGAGACAAACATTGGCTGCCTTTTAGACAACTGAACATATTAGGTGAAGGCGGGGGGGAGAATATCACACGCAGATGAGATATACCTGCCCTAGGACAGAGGAGAATAAGAAACTTCTTAACTGGACATATGTATGTCGACCATGAGTGTAAAGCTGTAGAAAGGAAGCCCTGAGTTGGTGGTAACCCTGAAGGGAGGGGGGGAAGGAGCATGGCTAAAAAGTCGCATGTGTTTTTATTTAGTGATTTACTTTTTACACTACTTTAGGGATTCTTCTTTGTGAGGTGTTATGCAGCCAGCTCCCTTGGGCTTCTTGAAACCAGGTTTAAGTAATTATGTTTTTTTTTTTCTTTCTGAGAGGTGAATATCACTATCATATCTTTTGTGTCCCTTGGAACACAGAAGGCCGTGCTCACTAAGAGGGGCAGGGGCTGGTTGGACACCATGTGCATGTCTGTTCTCCACAAGAATCTATAAATTTCTTGAGGGCACTAACTGTATCTTTCAGTTTTACTGTGAGGCATATAATTAGCAGTCAAAAATACTTAGACAATTGAATTGAACTGAAGAGAGTTAATCATTTGCTGAAACTCTGTCATCAATGAGTTGTTCCAGAGAGACACCACTTGGAGCTGCTTTGTTTATTTTCAGCTTTGTTGTAATTGTCACCACTTCTGATGATCCCTCAGAGGCAGAGCGGAGTAGTAGAAAGAGTGGCTTGGGAGACAGGAAGCATTTGTGCCAGTTTGGACTCAGCTAAGTGACCTTGGACATGTTAATTTCAGACCACATGATTTTCAAACTCTCTATAGTTCTGCTCTGTGAGTGCAGTAGGCCTTGTCTACTGAAAATCAACAAAGATACACGAGAGGAAGTAACTCAGTTTGTCAGCTTGGCCACTATGATGTGATGCAGTCATTTTGAAATTTTCTTCCAAAGAAGTCGTTGATTTCTTTTTTTTAAAGTTTATTCATATATTTAGAGAGAGAGAAAGAGGGAGAGAGAGAGTCCCAAGCAGGCTCCAAGCTGTCAGCGCAGAGCCCGAAGTGGGGCTCGAACTCATGAACTGTGAGATCACGACCCGAGCTGAAATCAGGAGTTGGACATTCAACCAACTGAGCCACCCAGATGCCTTGGCTGATTTATTTTCTTGAGTTGATTGACACACCCCATGTTTTTGATCTAGAACTTTTTTGATCTAGAACTTTGATTTTGGAATGAAAATCAGAGAATGAAAGCTGTTACTCAAATTACTATAAAGGTAGATACCTACTGTTGGGCAAGTCAGGTAACAAAGAGTTAATAATGTTACTACTATTCTGTATTAATGCTAATGATATGGGTATTATATAGCAAATGCTATGGATCACAAATTATGCCAAATGTTCAAAAATAGTTCTCACGTAAATCTTGCAACAATCTGTGACACGGGCAATATCATTATCCCCGTTATACAGGTAAGAAAACTGATGCTGAGTCACAGTGGACAACTTTTTCAAGGTCACTCAGTCTGAACTCTCAGCTCTGATGTGCTAGTGGGTGCTTAATACATTTAAAAAACAATGAGTAAATAAGATTAGCTAGCATGTGATATCAGCATGGTTTCAGCTAGTAGAAGTAGGAGCAGTATTAGCTACTTACTCATCGAGTGTTTACTCTGTGTCAGGCACTGTTGTAAGTAATATATGTGCATTAGTCCACTTAATTCCAGCTATCACTCTACGAAGTGGACTCCATTATTGTTCTCCTTTACAGACGAAAAAACTGAGGTCTGGAGAGATTAAGGAAACCTATCCAATAAACGGCAATTCTCTCCTTTACTTTCTGCTCTCATATTGAGTGTTGGAGATTTAGAGGTTAGACTCTTTAGGTCCTCTCTCTGTGCCTCAGTCACCTTTGCCCAGGCCCTCAGGGGGCCCCTCCACACTGTGCAATCTCTCCCTGAGACCAAGAGGCAGGCAGGAGAAGGGAGTAAATGTAGTGTCTCATTGCTGATTTTCTACAATCTTAACACAAACACTTATCAGTGTTGTTGAAACTTAATCTCACTAGCTCATCTGTGAGACCAATTTTAATTTGGAGCCATCTGCCACAGACAAATGAGTAATTATGGCAGAGCCCAGAGGGGTGGGCCTTGGGGAGAAGGTTGGCTTAGCCTCTTTCCGCCTGCCTGCACTGACGCAAGTGACCAAGAAAGAAAATTCTTTGGGTGGGCTGTTGATGCAAAGGCCAGCAGTTCTACTTCCCTGTTGCTTAAATCCTTAGACACCACTGAACAAGGAGGGATGACTTTGAGGTCATACAGCTTGCCTAACAGCAGAAGGGAGACCATTGTCATTAAGGCCGGGCAGAAGGAGGTAATCTGCGAACTGAGCCAGCCCGCTCACCAGCCTCTCTCTCATTGTATTAGTCGTTCCTTGTGATGAGTGCCACTTGCCAGCTGGTCTCTCCACACAATATGACCGGCTAAGTCAAATTGATAGAGTGAGGCTGAAAATAATAGTCATTGACCTCTGTCTAGCATTTAAATTTATTTTCAAAAGACTTTAATGTACCTTATTTCATCCTAATGACAAGCCCCTAGATTAGGTATTGTTCCCTTCATTTTATACATGAGGAAATTTAGTCGTAGGGTGATTCTGTAACTGGACAGGTGTAAAACACCTTGGGTCTTGCCCAAGGTCATCCTGTTAGCTGCAAGCTGGTTAGTACCTCAAACTCTGAATTAGACTCTGTCATCCTGTCTTCTAGACGAGTGGCTGTCCAGCTATGCTTGCTCCTCAGGGACCACGGAGGGATAGGAGTGTGTGTGTGTGTGTGTGTGTGTGTGTGTGTGTGAACAAGTGGGGCTTTGGGCCCTGATCTGCACTTAAACTAGGCCAGCTCTGCTTGGGTCTGTTTGCCTATTTTACTTCTGGGAAGGATTTCATTTAATGAAAGGCTCTGCTTCTGAAAATGTCTGAAAACCACTTGCCTAGTAGTATTTCTCATGGAGAGTTTAGTGGGTTGAATGGAGTCCCCTCAAAAGATATACTCACCTCTTAACCCCCAGTACCTATGAATGTGACCTTATTTAGAAAAAGGGTCTTTGCAGATGTCAAGTTAAAATGAGGTCAGCGTGCATTAGGGTGGGCCCTAAATCAATGACTGGTGTCTTAGAAAGGAGAGGGGGATCAGGACCCAGAGACACAAGGAAAAGACACGGAGGAGAACTCTGTGCGACGATGGAGGCAGAGATTGGAGTGATGCGGTTACAAGTGAAGGCATGGAACAGATTCTCTTTTAGGGCCTCCAGGAGGAACCAGCCCTGTCAATACCTTTATTTCAGACTTCTGGCTTCCTGAACCATGAGAGAATGCATTTCTTTTATTTTAAGCTTCCCAGTTAGTGGGAATTTGTTATAGCAGCCTAGGAAACAGATACAGAGAAGTCCATAGACCTTTTACCTAGAAATGGGTGAGGGCGGGCTTATTAAAATGCTGGTTCCGGGCTCCAACCCCAAGGCTCTGAACCTGTAGGGGCTCAAGAGTCTGTATTTTGACAAGTTCGCCATATGCACAATGATTAATCTTTGAGCTGGTTTTGACCATACACAGGTACAAGACTCTGCTCCCAGAGTCAGTGCGCCAAAGGAAAAAGGCTTGATGTACAAGAAATAGGCTGGTATTAAGCCTTCTGTAGTGCAAAAATTTTGAATTCTGAGAATTATTTAAGAGTGTTTACCCTAAGGAGTCACAAAATCTGCCAAGAGAGTCAGATTTTTGGAGCAGCCAGAAGACCTCAGAACAACACACACACACACACACACACACACACACGCACACATGCACACATGCAGTCTTATACTTGTCTGGTGCAGAGAATTCTGATAAAGCATCACCATTTTGACTTTAAGATTTGGTCCCTATTAAAAATGCAGTTTTCCATGTGAGTGCTGATACTTGAAGCCAGTGTCAGACATTTATGCCTCGCCTTTGATCTTTACCTGAGAGCACTTTTGATAGGCTAGAAGAGGGAGAAGAGCAGGATGGGCTGAGCAGAGGGGGTCTCATTGCCAGCCTGAGGCCAAGCCCTTTGCCAAGTAAAGCCAAAGAGGGCCCCAGTTTATCCATCCAAGACTGATGGAGGTCAGCTGTGCCCAATCTCTTGGCGACATGGAGGAGGGCCAGTGAAAAAGGCCAGGTGTTTGGCTTCTGGGTGTGGGAGGGGCACCTTCCTGGGAGTGGCCTATCCAGCCGGACCTGCGGTCCTTCAGGAGGCCTGTGTTTGCTCACATCCCTGATTTGCTCCCAGGTAAACAAATCCTGATTCTATTTCCCAGAAAGGCAGAACTTCAGCACGGTGGCGGCCTGTTGTTATAGTTACTGACATATGACTTGCCACAGTGATTGTCAGAGCAATGGGAGAAAATAAAATTTAGCAGAGGCTGGTGGTGGGGGTTGGGAGAGAGAGAGGAGGAAGGGAAATCTGCCAAAAAGACTTGGAGCTGGGGCCGATGGCTGTGTGCCTTTGTACATATGGTATGATATTCAAGTATGGACAAAGGAGGTCTTACACTGGCGGTGTCTGAAAGGATCTTGGGAAAAGACAGCCTGTCCCAAACAGCTTCACCCCTGTTCCATACGCCTGACATTTCACCATTAGTGGTTCATTCCTGTGAGTTAAGCTCTGCCTTTCTCCAGGGGAGGTCACGCCTTAGATTGTACCCTGGAGTGAGTTTTCCTTAGATTGTACCCTGGAGTGGTGCCTTTCTTCCCCAGAGTTTGCCAGGGCACTGGGGAAAGATGGGGGAAATGGGGGTCATCAAATAAAGACATGGCCTGTTTTCAAAACTCTGAAAGTATTGCTAGTCCCCTCTTTGGAAACCCCCTGTGCTCTGCTCTCTTTCGCAACAGTTATGAAGCTGAACGTGCAGGATGTCTGAGAGATACACATAGCTCTTCCTTATTCATCAGCAAATATTTATCTATCACCCATTATATACTAGGCATTGGGTTAGGTACTACTGGGGGAAACATGGAAACAGTTGGGTATTAGATTATGCCTGACATTTAAGAAACAATCTAGTTACAGAGACCAGACATTTACACAAGTGAGGCTGACCAATAGTACACAGTTGTGTGTGAGTGGTGTCAAAGGAAGGATAGAGCTAATGACTGCATAATCTCAGGGGTGGGCAAGATCATCACAGGGTAGGGTGTCTGGGTAAGCCTTAGTTCAGAGTAATGCAGTTTTTAAAACATTTTTTTAATGTTTATATTTGAGAGAGAGAGAGAGAGAGAGAGAGAGAGAGAGAGAGAGAATGACAGTGCACGAGCGGGGGAGGGGCAGGGAGAGATGGAGACAGAATCGGAAGCAGGCGCCAGGCTCCGAGCTGTGAGCACAGAGCCCAATGCGGGGTTCGAATCCACAAACTGTGAGGTCATGACCTGAGCCGAAACTGGATGCTTAACCGACTGAGCCCCCCAGGCGCCCCCAGAGTAATGCAGTTAAATCACTCCGACCCTTAGCAGGGCTGTGGTGAGATGGGGCAGAGAACAAATCAGTTTTGATAGGAATGGTGATGTGGACTCAGTAGGGAACATATTCATACCTCTCTGCTTTGCTCTTCATCCAAATTCTGGCCTGTCCTGTCCAGAGAGCTCTTGATCCTTCACGGGTCTACCCTGTCTCAGAACTCTGTTCTGCGAATCCCAAGACTTAGATGGCCACAGAAGCAGTATAGCCAAGTGGTTAAGAGGGTAGGTTTAGGGGTTAGGTGGCCTGGGTTTGAATCCTGGCTCTGACACTGAACTGTGATCTTGGACAACTGATTTAACCGTGACTCAATTCTTCTCATGGGTAGAATGGGGGCAGTAATAATAGTGTCTACCTAACCGAGGTGCTGGGGGGATTAAATGAGCCAAGTGGTGTAAGTTACTTAGCATGGTGCTGGCTGCCTACTATTTGTTCATGAAATAAGTGTTTATTGAGTGCCCGTGATATTGCAGGCACTTTCATAGTGTGGGGTTACAGCTGCGCTGTATTAAATGCTGGTGGAGAACAGAGGCATTCAGGCCCTTTATTCAAGGAACTTTTCATCTACTGTCTTTCTTCCTGTTCTATCCATTCCAATTCTTAGTCTGAGAGTTATCACTTAAGTACTTTCATTCTTTTTGTTTAACCGGGCAGGCAAACAGTAAAGCTCCACTTCCCTTTAAGCCGAGCTTTGGCCATGACCCATAAGGTTTGATCTGAAGTGTTCTCATTATCTGAGCACTTTGCAGTTTGGGGCTTGATTTTTACTATTTTATTGCTTTTTAAATTATTAAAATTTAAAAAAATGTTTATTTATTTTTGAGAGACAGAGAGAGATAGCCTGAACGGGGGAGGGGCACAGAGAGAGAGGAAGACCCAGAATCCAAAGCAGGCTCCAGGCTCTGAGCTGTCAGCACCGAGCCCGACGCGGGGCTCGAACTCACGAGCCGTGAGATCATGACCTGAGCCGAAATCGGACGTTGGGCCAACTGAGCCACCCAGGCGCCACTATTTGTTTTGTTTTTTGTTTTTGCTTTTTAATGCATTGTCGTATTCCATGTTTGATGATACTGTATTTTCTTTGTCCCTACTATATCTTTCTCCCTACTTCGTCCCTACTATGCTCCAAAGGAAGAGAGTGGAGAGACCTGTCTGACTTGAGGGGTTTAGGAGAAACCTGCAGGAGACAGGACATGAAAAGACCATTACTGAAGGGTATTGAGCGCTAGGCTTCATGCACTGGTTTCTCTTCTAATGACAGCTTGTAGTCACTGAAAGGGTGGGTAACAATGGCAGGATTGTTATGCTGTGCTGTGAAGAATAAGCCGACATCGTTGTCCAGGAAGGCTTGTGAGAAAGCAAGGGGCTATCGGCAGAGAATCCAGTTAGAAGATTTTCATGTCAGTCTGGGGCAGTGATTCTGAAAGCTGAGTGTGCATCAGGATCCCCTGGAGGGGTGGTCAACACACAGCTTGGTAGGCCTCACCCCCAGAGATTCTGATTCAGAATTTGCATTTGCATTTCTAACAAGTTCCCCTGGTGATGCTAATGCTGCTGGTCCAAGAACCACACTTTGAGAATCCCTCAGCTAGGAGGGAGATGATGAGGAACACAGGGAGAGTGGTGGGAGGAAAGAAAGTATGTAAGAGATTGGAGCAAAAGAAACCACAGGGCTTGGGGACTGGACATAGAGGCGGGGAAGGGGAAGAACTCAAAGATGACTCCAGAGTATTAAACCTAAGTGCTTTGGAGGATAGGAGAGTCACAGAGGCAACCCCCCAAACATTTAGGGGTGGAATGTAGTCATATCACAGGTACTGGGAAAATACATGAACCCCTATATCCATTTGCACGTGCACCACAGTATTCACATTTAAAGGTCTTCTGTCATTGTCCGGGAGAGAGACCGGTGAGAAGGAAAACTCCCAGGTCTGTGGTTGGCCTCTTCTTTTCTAGATTGTAACCTTTGAGTAGAGGAAGAAAATGAGGCTAGAGAGCAGAGGCCAGGGAGGGTAGAAGGAGCTTGGATGTTCTGGAAATGGAGAGCACACATCTGGGTTGCCACGTATTGAATGTATATGGGCAAATGCTCACAAAGAAAAGGCAAATGAGGAAGACCTAGTGTGGGCCACGCAGGGTCGCTCTAGGATGCCACCTGAGATCACTGATGCGATTTCTGAGAGCAGAGGGTTGCCATGCTAGGGCTACTTAATGCCAGCCTACCTAACCTTCCCTATTTTCAAGGCTTCTGATCCCGGGGCCTTATTGTTCCCGGCTATTTCCCAGCCTGTAGGGATTTCTCTTACCTGCTTCTCTCCACTGGGCCGCCTGTAGCTGAGCAGAAGCTCCACAGCGCCCACCACCTCCTTGCGGATGGCGTAGAGCAATGCATCGCCTACATACACGCTGTGGTTCAGCAGTAGCTCCATGATCTCCAAATTCTCATTCTCAATGGCAATGAGCAGGGCGCTCCGGCCCAGAGGATCCATGCAGTTGATGTTGACATTGTAGTAGATCTCAGCCTCCTGTAGGGCCTGCTTCACGGTGGCATAGTCCCCCTTCTCCACAGCATTGAGGAACGCCTTCTCTTCTGCAGAGAGCTCTGTCTCAGCCCTCACGATTTGCAGGGGGATGCGGTCTCTGTAAGGTGAGTAGTTGACTTTTTTGTAGTACAGTTGGGCCATGGTTCATAGCAACTTAGCAACCTGAGTGAGAGAGAGGGAGACCAAAGAGATGCTTAGGTGCCTGAAGGTTTCAACTGGTCAGTTTATGGAGGCAGCATGGCTAAGCGGTTGGAAAATCCTCAACTGTTTTCCCCCCACGATCTTTCTCTTCTTGCAAAGTGGTATAGCAAAAGAAGCCCAGACATTTGGGTTCAAATCCTGGGTTCAAATCCTGCCTTTTCCAGCTCCGTGACCTTGGATAAGTTGCTCAAGCCCATTGTGCTTCGGTCTATTATTATTAATGTTATCAATATATTAATAGCATTAGTGGCAGTTATCATTTAGTTACAGCTCACTGTGAACCAGGCTCTGTGCTAAAGAATTCCTTCCTCATAAAGCTATTGTGAGAGTCAAATGAGATAATATACTATCAGAGCAACTGGCAGGGTGTAAACCTCCCAAGACATGGCACAAATTAATTCCTCCCTTCCCTTCTGCTGTCTGAAGATACTCATGATAATACTGCTGATTGTCAGAGCGACCACTGGCCAATTTTCTTTAGACCCTGGGCCTATGGGCCAGTGCTAATTTTCAGTGTCACATTGCAGCTTCCCCAGATGTAGACCCTGTATTAAAATCCAGTTTTCATGCTACCTGAAGCCCTGCTTTTTGCTGCTTCTCAGTGGGGAATGGGTATTGGCTCTGATAGGCCAAAGTCACATACTCCCTCTGCCGATTCATGATTTTTCCTCTACCGCTCGAAACCAAGGAGCTTATGGATCCGATAATCTGTTCGATTCAGTTCTGAGAAGAGAACGGTCTGTTTTACATGCACCACATCTAAAGCCCGATTTCAATGGAAGTGATTTTAAAGTAAAACCTATTACTGAATTCCTACAATGTGTTTAACTTTCTCCGGGAAACCAAGAAAAAAAGACAGTTTTGGCCTTCAGTTGCATAGAATGAATGGCAGTATAGAGTTCTTGCCTCTATACTGTTTCAGATCAAATTCATGCACATTCCTCACTGACCTCCTCCTACTAGCCCTGTGAGATAGGAATGCTTATTCTCCCCAGGGGAGAAGATGAGGCTCAGATCCATAAGGTGATTGGCTCCCCTTTCCCTCCCACCCCGGGGACCTCCAGGACCCTCTGGAGGCTGAGTTTGGCGGGACCCACTGAAGTGTCTCATTACCGAAGTATTTTGCCAGCAAAAGGAAATGGAAATGTGATAAAGGGCCACTTGTGTCATCTGCTGGGTGGAAGAGAAGATGAAGACATGACATATGCCTCAGTCTTCCAGGTAATTACATCCCTGCTTTGGCAAAGGGAGAAGCATATATTATACCAAGTGGCATTTGCAATTCATGTGCCTGTGGTCTTCTGGGAAGTTAGTATTTGAAGGTGAGTGTCACCTCATACCCTGAACAGGCCCAAAGGACAAATTTCTCTCTGCATCCACATCTCTGTTTGGCTGTCTTGATATGCACTGATATTCTGTGCTACTTTCAAGTAACTCAGCAGTGGCTGAGGAAAGTGGCACTTAGAGTAAGCATTTGTCACTAAACAGCTAATGACTTTAATAATCCTAATTGTAGACTGCCTCCCCGCCTCCCCATCTCCATTATAAACAAAAAGAGGGGAGGAAGAAGAGACAGTGTGATCTCCTGAAGAGAGACTCAACAACTGGATTCAGTTTATATTTATTTATATTTATTTTATTTATCTGTATTTATTTATTTATATATATTTATGTATTTATTTATATTATATGAACACGCCAGAAGCCATCAGTAGGCCTAGTGCTGTGCTAGTCACTTGGAGAGGGTATGAAAGAATAGGTGCATGCCTTCGTCTCTCGCCTAAACCATTCCACAACCTTACAATTGATCATCCTGACTCCATTCTTTCCCCCTCCACGGAGCCTCCCGCACCATCCCCAAGTTATCCCGTAAAACACAAATCTGGTTCCATTTCGCTCTTCCTTGATTAGTTGTGATGAACTCAACATTCCTTTCTGAGTTCTACTTGGTTTTGGTTCATGTGTTTACCTCTCCAACTTCTCACCCTCATCCACTATTCTTTAGCCTTGTGGAGCTGCCTTTGAGTCCCCCACATGCCAAGCTTTTGGCCACCTCAAGACCTTTGATTACCTCCTGGAACACTCTTCTCCAGCTCTTTTGATCTTTCAGGTCTCAACCAAATGTCACCTCCTCAGAGCAGCCCTCACTCACCACTCTTTCTAAAGTGGTGCCTTCATAGTCTTCTCTCCTTTGTGTTCTTTTCCTTCTTAATGCTTATCACAATTTGTAGTGACATATTTCTTTTTTGAATTGTTTTTACATTTTTACATTTGTTTATTTTTGAGAGAGCACAAGTGGGGGAGGGGCAGAGAGAGAATGAGACACAGAATTGGAAGCAGTCTCCAGGCTCTGAGCTGTCAGCACAGAGCCCGATGCGGAACTTGAACCCACAAACCATGAAATCATGACCCGAGCCAAAGTTGGATGCCACCCAGGTGCCCCTGTAGTGACATACTTCTTTGTCTTACTGGATAATCATCTCTTCTGTCCAATTTGCTTTAAATCTCAAGTTCAGGGACTGCATCTGTCCTGTTTTTATAGCACCTGCACCTAGCCAAGTTCCTGGCACACCCTGGATACTTGATATATATTTGATGAATGAATGAGTAAACCTTCCATGATATTCTCTCATCTTTCTCCATCCCAACCTAAGTTCTAGCCATACTGAGCCATGCTCTCTGAGTGGCCCTTTAATGACCATGTCTTTGCACATAGCTTCATCCTACTCTCTCCACTTAACAAATTCCTTCTCGGCTTCAGCACCTTGCTCATAGTTCTCCTCCTCTGTGAAGTCCCCCCACCCCACCCCCAACACCTTCAGAAGGTTAGCCAATCTCCCTCTGAGTTCTCCACTGGTACTTGGATGACATTTCTCCAATGTCACCTAATAGCATGTTTGTCTTTATGCCACTAGGGTTTGAGTACCTTGATTCCTGTCTTCTCAGCACTTGCAATGGGGTCTAGAACATGATGGGTGCTCAACAGATGAATGTTTAATGAACAAATACAATCTAGCTGAGGAAGGTTGGCATGGTCATGGAACGAAGGGCTAAATTATGTGGTAGTGATTTGATACTTTGGGATTTGAGAAAGGGCTCAGTGAGGGCTGGAGAACTCAGAGAATGTTTCATGGAGGAGGTAGCTCTTTAGCGAGTTCTTGAAGGATGAATTAAAAGGACAAATGTGGGGGCACCTAGCTGGCTCAGTGGGTAGAGCCTGTGACTCTTGATCTTAGGGTTGAGTTTGAGTGCCATGTTGGGTATAGAGATTGCTTAAAAATAAAATCTTAAAAAAAAAAAAAAGGCAATGTGAAAATGTGAGGGTGGTCCAGGCCCTACAGAACATAAGAACAATAATAGTGAGATGGATCATGGCCTAGTTGGGAGAAACTGATAGGAGCACAGTTTTCAGGCTATGATAAGATACAAAGATGAGAGGTGAGCTAAAAGGCAAGCGCTCACAACCTCAGTTGTCCCATCTGCAAAACGATCTTAAATGCTCGCTGCCCATTTGCCACTTAAGAGGTAACCATGGGAGAAAAGGCTAGATGTATTTTCAGATGGGGTCACGAGTGATGCTGTGCTAAGCACTGTTGCTGAAGGAAGATCTGTGCCCACTTGAGTAAGGCAAAGCTGTGGGGTAAACTGAAGACAAACGTATCCTAAGGCAAGATGAGAAGGAAGGGAGCTAACTAAATCGGTGCCCTATTATGTGCCAGGCACTATGCCAGGAGCTGGTGCAACAAAACAAGTAGTATAGCTTTGAATGCTTAATATGCCCCAGGCACTGTGCCAGGGCAGAACTATTGCCACTACTGCTTCCGGTGCTAATAGTAATAATAATGGAGGCACCACGCAGGACCATTCATTGAACTTTCACTGTGTGCCAGATGTGTGGGTTATAGTAGTGAATGGGGGGGGGCAGTAAAATCATGGTAATTTGAGACTTGAAGTAAGGATAATTGGATTATATATAGTCAATTCAGCGTCTAGATTTACTTTTCATCTCTTGCATTTGAAACGGATCTGGTCTATTGCATTTCCAGTGGGCTATGCTATGAGAAGCCTCACAGTATTCCCCTTAGAGAAAAATCTCTCCTCCAGAGGTTTGCCTGAGAATATACTATTAGAGAGTCACTCTTTTGCGTTAAGGCACTGCATCTCTAAAACTACCCCCAGAAGGAATAAAAGATCACGTGGCTAACAGCTATTAACACCTTTAAAACTTATTTTTACATTTATTTATTTTTGACAGACAGAGCACAAGTGGGGAGGGGCAGAGAGAGAAGGAGACAGGATCCGAAGCAGGCTCCAGGCTCCGAGCTGTCAGCACAGAGCCCGACGCGGGGCTCAAACTCACAAACCGTGAGATCATGACCTGAGCCGAAGTCGGACGCTTAGCCGACTGAGCCACCCAGGCGCCCCAACAGCTATTAACACCTTAATGTGTATTCTTTGATTAGGGAAGTTGCTGTGGCCTTCGAAGTACAGAGACATGTGTCTAGGGCAGGAAAGGTGTGATGAAGGGGAAAAGAGAGGCCTGGTATCCTCCCTTGGAAATCTCTTTCATGCCCACTTCTATACTACACATTGACAATGCTGTAAAATGGGTTCCCTGCGTTGTCTGACTATACGTAGGCTTACGTAAACATCTAATGACTTGCCTAGTGCCCTGCTCTCTTCCAACCCCTCAGCCGGTGCCATTTTACCCTTGCTTACAGCTTTAGCTTCAGCTTTGCTCCAGGCTCTGGGACCAATCCTTTCTTCATATACTTGCTGTTAGTCCTACTCTGCCATTATTCTGGGAACAAATAGCTAATGATAGAGTTTCTGGCATCTCTTGAGGATGTATTATTGGGAAGGTTCCTTCCCGTCACCTTTATACTTGGCAGGTTGTACTCATTTGCCATTAACCTAAGCCAAGAGATGAGGTTGGCTTTCCCATCATTCTGCACTGGCCTTGAGGTATATGCTGAACTAAACGAAACAAAACCAGCCAGCACCTTATGCCATTCTACAAGTGAACCTCACTCCCAGTGTAGTCCCCCAAGTATGGAACATTAGGAATGGTCTAACAGGCTGCCCCTGGGGGCTTCTCATGTTCTCTCTTTTCTGTGCTGCTAGCCAGAGGAGATTGTCTAATGGGATCTGTGACATTTGTAGGCTTAAATGATGTGATTTAAGGAGCTCAATCAATGGGCTGGGCAGAAGGCCAGGGCGCAAATCCCAGCCCAGATCACTGCCCAACTCAGGACTTTGTCTGTGAGGAGGAGAGCATGGCTTCCCACCCAACTAAAAAAAAATTGTGCCTTTAGAGGGACATGGTATCTGTGTGTGGTTTTCACTCTGTGCCGTGAGGATTGAGCTTGAATAGCGAAACCCTTGTGACCTCTCACCCTTATCCAAGCCTATCTATCCACTTCTGCATCTCCTCAGAGCCCTTTAAGACAGGTAGATTTAATCTGATAAACTTGTACAATCTCAAGTATAAATGGTGGATAATAAGCACATTTAGTGAATATGTACCAGGCACTGTGGTAGAAGATGATGGTAATGGCCCAGGGGCTTAAGGCCATACGTCTTCCAGGAAAACATTACATTTAAAAAGGAATCTTTAATGCCCAATCCAAAAAGTGACTAAAATGGAAATTTTATGTACAAAGGCACAGGAGTGGGCTGGTGAGAGGAAGACTGTGTGTGTGTGTGTGTGTGTGCACCCGCGTGTTTGGTGGAGTGTTGATTTTGAGAGCATTTTGGCTCCTTTCAGAGTACCACTTTGAGAACGTCCTAATTTTAATGTAGTAATTCTAATCTTTCCCAGAAAGGTGAACCAGATCGTGAACCTCCTGCAGGGGACCTCAAAGGTCATCTAGAATACTCTCCTGCCCAATGAAAAGGTCCCCTTGACGATATCCTTGTTAAGTGACTATTCAGTTAATGAGCCCTTCCACTGATGGGAAACTCAGCACTTTCTTACCTGTGTGGTGGATGCGGACTTTCAGGAAATGCTTTTCTATGTTCACCTGAAATCCTCTGCCTGTGACTCCTATCTCATTGCCCTAGTTGTTTTGTCTAGAGCAGCAAAACCCTTCAAATGTTTAATTTCAGCTCTTGTGTCTCTCTCTGCACTGAGTCTCCCCTTCTCAGGAGTTATGATCATTTTAGTGGTCTGCTTCTAGTTACACTATATTTTGTTTCTCTTGAAATATCGTGCTCAGAAATGCACGGAGTGCTCTAGAATGGTCAGGCTGGCACAGATTACAGTGCACCTATTTTTTTCTTCATTCATACATTCAGCAGTGCTTAGTTGAGGTCAAGGTACCATAGCATCTTGTTTCAGGAGGCACTTTAAACCAGCCTGCAGGGGCGCCTGGGTGGCTCAGTCGGTTAAGCGGCCGACTTTGGCTCAGGTCGTGATCTCGCCCTCCTTGAGTTCGAGCCCTGCGTCGGGCTCTGTGCTGACGGCTCAGAGCCTGGAGCCTGCTTCGGATTCTGTGTCTTCCCCTCTCTCTGCCCCTCCCCCGTTCATGCTCTGTCTCTCTCTGTCTCAAAAATAAATAAACGTTAATTTTTTTTTAAAACCAGCCTGCATAGTGGTGTATTGCAGTATTGTTTCTCATGTGTATAAAATTTATCAATTCAAGAATTTTATTAATTTATACATAATAATAAATTAACATTAAGCATTTATCAGATACCAGATACTATGGCCCTAAATGCTTCACTTACATTATTTCATTATTCCTCACTTTTAGACAGTTCCTATTATAATCTCCCATCTCACAGATAGGGAACCTGAGACACAGAGAGGTTAAGTAAATTGTTTTAGTTCACACAGCTAGTAAGTGGTGGTTTTGGATTAGAGCCAAGCTTCTGACTCCAGAGTCTACATTTTTAACTACTTCAATGAAGGTAAACTCTTTTATATGCTCCATAATCCCTATAATAGTACCAGGAACAGTAGATACTCATTGTTTCAGTTCAACAAATACTTGTTATGCACCTTCTATTTGTCAGGCCCAGAGTACTTGGTAGTGGGGAATACAAATATGTGTGTGTGTGTATATATATATATATATATATATATATATATATATATAATGTGTATATATATATATAATGTTCTATATACACATATATAATGTGTGTGTGTATATATATATATATATATATATAATGTTCTATGCATATAAATGATATAGACCTTGTTTTTAAGCAACCGCCAAATCCAGAGGGAGAAACAAATGAAAATAAGTCAAATGTACTATGGTATGATAAGGATTCTAACATATAGTAGGGGCACAAAGGATGAAGCGTTCAACTCTACCTGGGGAGGTAATTGAAGAGAAAGTAATATTTGAGCCATGTCTTGTAAAGTGGATAGGAGTTCACTACATAGCAATGTCGGGATGGTCATCCGAGGCAATAGACACAGCACGTGCTCAGATATAGATGTATAAAGCACAATGGTATTTTAAGAGAATGTTAACTTTCTATTCTTCATACGTCTAAAGCATGTGCCACCTGGGGACCTTTGCGCATGTGGTTCACTGCCTATAACCCTCTTCCACTACATCTTCACAATTTCTTTCTTTCTTTCTTTCTTTCTTTCTTTCTTTCTTTCTTTCTTTCTAAAGTTTACTTATTTATTTTGAGAGAGAGAGGGAAAGGGAGAGAGAGCACAGGGGAGGGGCAGAGAGAGAGGGAGAGAGGGAATCCCAAGCAGGCTCCATGCTGTCAGCATGCAGCCCAACGTGGGCCTCCATCCCATGAACTGTGAAATCATGACCTGAGCTGAAATCAAGAGCTGGACGCTTAACTGACTGAGTCACCCAGGCAACCCCATAATCCCATAATTTCTTTCTTAACATGTAGGTTTCAGATCAAATGTCATCTCCTCAATAAGCCTTCCTAGACCACTTTTTCTAATGGAACCTCTCACATGTTCTTCTCCATCTCATTACCCTGACTTGTTTTTCTTCAAAAACTTATCACTATTTGAAATGATCATATTTATATTTATTACTTTAACAACTAGCTCTCCCAACCAAAATATAAACTTCATAATAGCAAGAGCCTTACCTATAATATTTACTACTCTATACACAGAGCCTGGCACATAGTAGGCTCTCAATAAATTTGTATTGAGTTATTACATGAAATAATGATGAGGATAGAGATGGGGTAATGTTCTGTCACTAGAGCTCTGCTTCTGTTTGTATGTTTAACTTCCTCTCCTCCATACAGCCATGTGCTCAGGCAAGAAGCCCCTCCTTCACCTCAAGGAAAGAGTCTTAACTGGTCTAAGACTAAGTCAATATTGGTAATTCCAATATTTCTTTGGCAAGTGATTGATCTAGGTTTGAGTATTTGTTGCAACTCTGGCCAATGCGATGTCCTAGGGGACTTCTGAGAAAGGTTTCTTTGTTCTGCAAAAGAGATGTAAAAAGAGAAGTATTTCCCTTTTTGCCTCTGAATGTTGTCATTTGCTTGTGACGCCAAGGACTTTGGTAGCCACCTTGGAATTATGAGGACAGTCAACCTAAAAGATTCAGCCTACATGCTGAGGATGGCATAAATTGATTCCTTTATGAGGTCTTTGAGCCATTTAATTAACCAATCTGGGAGTTGCTCAATCTCTAGTCTTTTAGTTGTATGAGATAAAAACTCCCTTTTTATTAACTCACTTTTAAGCATGCTTTTCTGTTATAAGAAGCTGAAGACATCCTAAGTGACTGCATTTTCTGAAAAATTACCAAAATTAAACCATAAATAAATGGAAAAACTGAACAGATTAATAATTATAGAAGAAATTAAAATAGTTTGAGATATCTACCAATTAAAAGTCTTTCTACTCAAGTGGTTTCACAGCTGCATATATAGAGCTTTAAAAACATACAGATGAGGGGCGCCTGGGTGGCTCAGTCGGTTAAGCGGCCGACTTCGGCTCAGGTCATGATCTCACGGTCCGTGAGTTCGAGCCCAGCGTTGGGCTCTGTGCTGACAGCTCAGAGCCTGGAGCCTCTTTCAGATTCTGTGTCTCCCTCTCTCTGACCCTCCCACATTCATGCTCTGTCTCTCTCAGTCTCAAAAATAAATAAACATTAAAAAAAAAAACCATACAGATGATCATCTTGTTATTAAAAATAGTTTGGATTATGGAAAAAGAATTAATTATACAGAGCTAGCATAATGTTAAGGTCAAAATTTAATCAAGATAACCTAAGATGAAAACTATAGACTATTTTAATCATGAAAATAATACCGAAAATTCTAAATAAAATATTAGCAAATTATAACACAGTAGCGAATTTGGAGAATAATACCTTATGACCAAAAGGAATTTATCCTAAGAATGCAAGCATGGTTCAATAGGAGGAAATTGTCAATACAATTTGGTAAATAAGTCAATAACTTAAAGGAAAGAAAACATGATTATATCAATACATGAAAAAAATAATTTGCTTTAACTCAGCACCTATTTTAAAAAAAAACTAAAGTAACAGTGGAACAGAAATAAACTACTTATCCAAAAAAGAGACTATTTACCTTACAACAAGAGTAAATATAATAAATTGTGAAATACTGGAACCATTGTCATTAAAATCAAGAACAAGGTAGGTTTTACCCTATGACCCAGCAGTAGCACTGCTAGGAAGTTACCCAAGGGATACAGGAGTGCTGACGCATAGGGGCACTTGTACCCCAATGTTTATAGCAGCACTCTCAACAATAGCCAAATTATGGAAAGAGCCTAAATGTCCATCAACTGATGAACGGATAAAGAAATTGTGGCTTATATACACAATGGAGTACTACGTGGCAATGAGAAAGAATGAAATATGGCCCTTTGTAGCAACGTGGATGGAACTGGAGAGTGTGATGTTAAGTGAAATAAGCCATACAGAGAAAGACAGATACCATATGTTTTCACTCTTATGTGGATCCTGAGAAACAACAGAAACCCATGGGGGAGGGGAAGGAAAAAAAAAAAAGGAGGTTAGAGTGGGAGAGAGCCAAAGCATAAGAGACTCTTAAAAACTGAGAACAAACTGGGGGCTGATGGGGGGTGGGAGGGAGGGGAGGGTGGGTGATGGGTATTGAGGAGGGCACCTTTTGGGATGAGCACTGGGTGTTGTATGGAAACCAATTTCACAATAAATTAAAAAAAAAAAACAAAGAACAAGGTAGGTTTGCCACTATTAGCACTATTATTCAATTTTAAGGTTCTGACTTTTGTAGTAAGAAGACATGAAAATATGATAAATATTTAACAGAGGAGACAAAATTACCTTTATATTTACATAATGTAATTGTATAATAAAGTGCCCGAGAAACTTTACAAAAATCTGTTAGAACTAACAGAGTACTTTGGTAAGGTGAGAGAATATAAGAAAAATATATAAATATCAATAGCCTTAAAAAATTTAACCATAATCATTACCTTTACATTTACATAATGTAATTTTGTAATAAAATACCCAAGAAACTTTACAAAAATCTGTTAGAGTTAACAAGGGATTTGGTAAGGTGACAGAATGTAAGAAAAATGCACAAATATCAATAGCTTAAAAAAAATGTAGCCATAATCATCACCCTCACTCAGAAATTAAAATGGAAGAAACCCAGGGCACAATAGTGACATCTTAAGATATCCAGGAATTAATTTATTTAGCAAGGAACAGGGTCTATGTAAAAGAAGTTATTAAAGGGGATAAAACAGGACCAAAGAGAATAGGGAAGCACATTATGTTGCTGAACAGAAAGACTCAGACTAAGAAAAATATAATTTCTTAATTAAATTAAGATGTAAATTACAAAAAGTATGTCATTCAGGTTTTATATGGAGCTGGACAAAAAAAATAAAGTTTAAATAAAGGGATAAATGTGTAATGTTTCCACAAAATTTTTGATTAAGGAAAAAGGACATTGTATAAAATGGCAAAGTAGGGAACTCTAAAAACCCATGTCTCCACTAATGCAGTAATTAACCATCATAACAAAGACCATCAGAATCAACTTTTCTGAACTCTGGTATCGAATAAAAAACTTAAAATAATAAGATTAGTGCTTAATGAAGAAAGAAGCTACTAAATTTTGGCGAGAGAATTTTGTAGCATTTCTAATGAACTGCCTACCATCTCCTGCTCCTCAGCTTGGATAAAGCTATGGAGACAGTGGCTCCCATTCCTAGTTGTGGCTTGCTGGTGTCAGGCAGGCCAATATGGATTTTGTTCTCAAAGAATTGTGGTCTTATATTTTGACTGGTTAATACATATGTACTGAATTGCTGCATGAAAAAAAGGGATCAGCTGAGAAGATTGCCTGTTTTTACACGCCCTCCCCCCTTGGAATTTTCTGAGTTAGAGCACCCTCCCCAATAGTATTTGCCAAATGCTGAACAGCAGATTTGAGCAAGTAGAAGAATCGGTGAAACTGAAAATATCTCAATTAACATTATCCAGTCTGAGGGACAGAAAGTCAAAAGAAATGAAGAGCACCTTGGATGTATGTGAGACACTACTAAGTGTACCAACAGATGCATAACGGGAGCTCTAGAAGGAGAAGAGAGAGAAAAAGTGGCAGAAAGTATATTGGAGTAAATAATGGCCAAAAAGATCCAAAATTTGGTGATGCACATGAATCTATATATCCAAGAAGGTTAATAAACTCTAAGAAGGCTAAACTCCAAGGAATTCCACACTGGGACACATTAAAATCAAACTATCAAAAGACAAAGACAAAGAAGGAATCTTGAAAGTAGCAAGAGAAATGACTTGTCATAGACAAACAATCTTCAATAAAATTAATAGCCAATTTCTCTTCAGAAACCATAGAAGCCAGAAGGCAGTGGGTAATATGTTTAAAATGTTGAAAGAGAAAAGACCTTCTCAACCTAAATTCTATATTCTGCAAAACTATCTTTCAAAAATAAAGTTGAAATCAAGACATTCCCAGAAAAACAAAAGCTGAAGGAGTTGATTGCCAGTAAACCTGCCCTATAAGAAATGCTAAAGGGAGTCCTTCAGGCTAGACAACAATTCAAAACCATCTGAAGAAATAAAGAAACACTGGTGAAGAGCAGTACATAGCTAAATATAAAAGCCAGTATCCTACTTTTGGTTTATAAGTCTTCTTTTTTGTATACATGACTTAAAAGACAAATGCATAGAACAAAAATTAGAAATCTATGTTAACTGACATACTAAATAAAGATGTAAGTTGTGACAAAAGCAACATAGAAGGGGAGGAATGGAGCTGCATAGGAAGAGAGTGTTTATACTATTGAAGCTAAGTTATTATTTTTTAAAGTGTTTTTATTTAGTTTTGAGAGAGAGGAAATGAGTGGGGGAGGGGCACACAAAGAGAGAGAGAGAGAGAGAGAGAGAGAGAGAGAGAGGATCTGAAGTCTGAAGTCGGCTCCAGGGTCTGAGAAGTCAGCACAGAGCCTGACGTGGGACTCGAACTCATGAACAGCGAGACCATGACCTGAGCCGAAGTCAGACACTTAACCGACTGAGCTATCCAGGCGCCCTGAAGCTAAGTTACTATTAACTCCAACTAGCTTCCTATACATTGAAGATGTTGATTTTAATCCCCAGGGTAACCACCAAGGAAATAATTTAAAACATATATAGAATAGACCCCTCTTGGTGTGCTTCGTTGGCTCAGTCAGTAGAGCATGAGGCTTTGATCTTGGAGTCATGAATTCGAGCCCCACGTTGGGTGGTAGAGTTTACTTAAAAAAAAAAAAAATATATATATATATATATATATATATATATATATATATATATAGAATAGGAAATGAGAAGTAAATCAAACACAAGGCTGAAATGAAGGAATTGATAAATAAAACTATATAAGACATAAAGAAACAAATAGCAAAATGGCAGAAGTAAGTCCAGTAATTATAGTTTGAAGGGTTTAGGTGGAAGCAATGCAAGATAATGATGTTCCATTTGGCTACACTGGTCTTTGAGGGTTTTGGGGGGGGCTGAGGTGGAGGGGAATCAGGAAGGAAAGATCCAGTCAGCATGTGGAGCACGGCATTGAAATCTGGTGATGTAGAATTGGGAGTCATCAGAATATTGATCAAAGGTTCTCAAATCTCGCTGTACCTTAGAATGAGCTGATAAGCTTTTAGAAAATATCCAGGCTTGGGTCATAGTATCCCCATCCCCGACACTGACACTTAAGGACAACTCCCTGGGTGAATGTAATATGCAGCCAAGATTGAGTACCATCATTATAAGGTAACTGGAACTGTTGGGAATGGATATGATTTTCAGTGGGAGTGCAGAGATCAGGGGGACTGGAGAGGAAATTTCTACTTAGTGTGGAGAAAGGTTTAGATATCCACTGTCCAGTGTAGTAGCCACTAGCCACATGCAGTTATGCAAATTTAAATGAATTAAAATGAAATGAAATAAAAAAAATTCAGTGCTGCAGTTACACTAGTCCCAGGTGACTCATGATTACCATGCTGAACAGCACAGATACAGAACACTTTCATCATTACCGAAAGTTCTCTTGGACAGTGCTGGATCACCCAAATGCCTCTTCCACCTCCACAATGTCTACAATACAGAGGACTTTTTCAAATTCAGGGTAGAACAACATAGTATCTATGCTAAAGTGTAGGTACTCTAGTTTGCATAATCATTTTCATGGCTATGGCCATGTGGTGTTTTTATTTTTGTAAGGTCTCCAAATCTTTATTAAACTTCTCTTTGATGTCCAGCAGAGTTATGTGGAACTGCTGGCAGCTGAATTAAATCGATGCTTTTCACTTTCACTAAAGCGAAGACATGAACAAAAAATATATATTTGTCTCCCTCAAGTCACTCAGCTGAATCGGGAAGTTTAACTCTGTTGCTCAACACTCATTATCACTTTGTCTGCATGATATTCCTTGAAGTAGTCAAGGGAAAGGCAGAATGGATGGCACTGATTACAGCAAATAATAGGCAGTGTAATTGGTTAAAAGTGTTGCATCTGATTATTAGTCTTGGGACTGGCTTTCATCCTAGATCCCACAGGCCGTCAGAAATGAGTGTCTGTCTCCTTACTGTTACCTGTTCACTTTGGAATCTAACATGACATTGTTCACATAGGAGCTTACTGGCCAAACAATCCTTAAATGGGGCAGAAGGATTTCTTTAAGTTTATTTATCCCTTTTGGCCAGAACTGCCATCTTCCAGTAATTCACCAAAATGACTACCACAAAGGGAAAGAGGAGAGGTACCCACTATTTGTTCTCTATGCCTTTTAGAAAACGTAGAGTTGTTCCTTTGGCCCCATACATGCAAATCTACAAGAAAGGTGAGGTTGTTGACATCAGAGGAAAGGGTGCTTTTCAAAACGGAATGCCCCACAAATGTTACCATGACCAAACTGGAGAGTCTACAACGTTACCCAGCATACCGTTGGCATTGTTGTAAACAAGTTAAGGGCAAGATTCTTGCCCGAGAATTAATGTACGTATTGAGCATATTAAGGACTCAAAGAGCCGAGAGAGTTTTCTGAAGCATGTGAAGGGATCAGGAAAAAAGAAAGCCAAAGAGAAAGGTACTTGGATTCAACTGAAGTGCCAGCCTGCCCCACCCAGAGAAGCACATTTTGTGAGAACCAATGGAAATGGCCTGAGCTGCTGGAACCCATTCCCTATGAATTCATGGCATGATAAGTGTGAAAAAAGACTGGGGCGCCTGGGTGGCTCAGTTGGTAAGGCATCCGACTTCAGCTCAGGTCATGATCTCGTGGTTTGTGAGTTCGAGCCCCCCGTCGGGCTCTGTGCTGACAGTTCAGAGCCTGGAGCCTGCTTTGGATTCTGTGTCTCCCTCTCTCTCTGTCCCTCCCCTGCTCGTGCCCTGTCTCTCTCTCTCTCAAAAATAAATAAATGTTAAAAAAAAAATAAACAAAAGACCTCAAAACTGTAATAAGGAAATAAATAAATGAAAGTTTATTTATGCTACTATTTAGGGAATATGAGTGAGGGGTACACAGAAGTTCTTTGTACTGTTCTTGTACCTTTTTATGTGTCTGAAATTATTTTAAAATAAAAAAGTTACTTAAACCAGCAAATCATAAATTTTCATTAAAAAATCAAACAATTGGCTTAAAATAAAATTTTCCAGTCTTCCCCCCCCCATGCATTTTAAATGAGTTCATCCTACATATACATTTTCTATCCAGTTTTCTTCACTTAATATTTTTTTTAAAAGAATTTCCCACACGTTATTATTATCCCACACACTCTTTAAATCTTCTGCCTTTTCTGCCACCAATTTCCCTTATGTAGAAATGACTCTGCTAGGTGAGATTGAGGGTGTATGGTTTCTGCCATCTTATGTTAAAATATCATGTTAAATGGCTATATAATATTTTATTAGATCAGATCAGGTATATCAATGTACTTAACTGGTCTCCAATTTGGGGATATTTAGGGTGTCTTCAATTTATCTCCATTGTTAAAAATGAAGCTGTGATATTTTTGTACATAATTTTTAAAAAATATTCAAGATAATTTTCTCAGTGTAGTTTCTAGGAGTCAAATTACTGGGTCAAAAACCAGGAGCATTTTTAAAGATATGTACTGCTGAATTTCTTTTAAAATGGTGCTATTTCCCAGTAGTAGCTTTTTAAAGTAAAAGAAAACATCACAATTCCCAGAAATGGACAGAACAGAAATGGACCCCAGTTTTCTCATGTATAATGTATAGTTAATGATCCAAAGCCTCCTTTCTTTTATGTATTCTAAGATTCTGTGATTCTGCAACAAATGGGTAATGTGTCATGAATGAAGTACATTTTGGATGTTCCAACATATCTTACCTTCATCTTGGGAGGGAGAAAGATTGGGGAATCCTTCAACTGATGCCCTGGAACTCTCTCTAGTAACAGACACTAAGGGCTAACATGCACATCGTTCCAATCCTCTGCTTCAGAACAGGACTTTATAAAAATGGGCCCCAAATTTTACCTGTTAGTTTTTCTCATTTCTAAAGGAGGAAGAAGATCAGTGCCTTGAGCATAGCTGGCACTAATTAAAATAGTAAAGATCAAGATTAGCTGGAGTTTTAGGGAGGTGGTTAGGAAAGGAATGTAGAGGGGTAAACCCGAGCTGGATCTGAAAAACTGGGTGGGATTTAGATAGGCAGAGGGGAGAGTTGTGAAAGCACCTCTGTTATACGTGGGGTGGAGATGGAAGCTAAAGGTGGGACTTGGCAATGCCCTGGGTATGGCAGTATTTGGGAAGAGAGGGAAGTATGTAGATGTAGCTAAGCTGGGCCCATTTGTTGGAGGATATAGAACATTTGGTTGAGAAACTAGCTACATCTTGATCTTGGAGGCACTGGGGAATCACTCTAGGTTCTTAAACAGGATGTGATCAAGAAAGCTGTATATTATAAGATGACTTCTATGGCTGTGCCAGTGGTGAATTAGAGTAGAAGAGAATAGGACTTTTCCCATCAGATATTGGAGTCCCATCTGGAATGCCGCCAGATGGGAGAAGGGAAGAATGTTAGAGTTATTTCAAAGAAAGAGAAAGACAGGGCTTGGTAATCTATACATTATAGGGGATGAGGTAGAGAAAGAACCTCAAGATGATATTCAAGTTTAAGCCTGAGTGACTAAAACACAGGTAATGGTGCTATCCATGTAATTGAGAAAGACTCTTCACTAGGCTGGCTACTGGGGCCCTGATACTTTCAGGGGAAACTGAGTTTCTGTCCAACAGATTCTATTTCTTCATCACTTCAGTTTTACTTCAAAGATGCTTATTTTGCCTTCTTCTTGGTCTTCATCTGGCAGTGGCTCTTAACATTTTAACTTTCTTTCTCTGTCCCAGAGGATTCTGCCAAGTAATAATCGTAAATGCTTAAATGAACTCAAGAAGTTCTGCTGAGTATTCCCTTATAATGCAATCTCCTTCAATGTGACTGTTTTGTAACTTTCTCATTTTGCAAATTGGGATCCTCAAAACCAGGTCACCTTTGTTGGTACTATTGGTACTTTTCTAACAAGGATATATTTCCTGCAAAGTTGGTTAGTTCACCTCCCTTCCTTACTCAATAACACACAAGATTAGGGCTTGCAATGTTACAATTGTACACTTCCAGAACAAAAGTTAAAAATTTGTCTGGGGACTTACCTGGAAACAATGGTACATACCTGTATGTGTAAAATGGTGCAGTTTGAAGAATAGTGTCCTGGGAATTAGGAGACTTGGATTCTAGTGTCAGCTCTTCTGCTAATTGAAGTATGAACTTGAACTAGTCACATTTACCTCTTCTCTATGTCTGTTTCCTTTTCTGTGAAATGAGAAAGATAGAAATGATGATTGTAAGATCAACGCCAGCCCTAAAACCGGCTATTTATTAAAACAAAGTTTGCACAGTATTAGTAACATTCATGATACTCAGAGACCATGGGGTTAGATAGAGCACCAAGTGAGGGCCACATTTATTGGTTAGCCAATGTGTTTACTCCCTAAAGACAAGCAAAACAGGATGATTCAGGTTGAGAGAAATGAAGTTTGAGACTCAGTTACTGGTTTGGATCATTTTTATGCATAAAATAAACTATATCATTCAGACTGGATCACCATTCCCTTTCACATTGGAATCCAGTCCAACATTATATGCCTGTTCTCATAAGGTAGAATAGAACAGGACACAAAGAGGGGATTGCTCTGATTTTCTGAGGCCCGTCTACAGCCTCTGGAGTGCTGATTCCCAGAAATAGCAGTCATACTGCACAGAGCCATCTTAAAGAATCCTAGTAATTTTATCATAAGGGGGGAGACCAGCCCAAGATCTTTCCTCTAATAGAGATTCCAAGGAGTAGGTTGTTAGAAAAGAGGCTCTTACTTCATCGTGCCCCGTCTAAGAGTTAAGACTATTGCCAGAGTATCTCTATTGCCTGCTAATGATCCCCTATGAATCTGTTATTCACCAGTTAACATTGGTGCTTCTGAAATCTGGATAGCAGATCACCTGGAAGTCAGAATGCTCTCTGTGGATCCTATAAAATATTGCTATAAGTATATTCCAACTTCTTTAAGCTTTTGCATCTATTACCTCAATATGCACTGGGCACCATGTAAATAGAGGGGCATACTAACACATACAAAAGCTCTGTTCAGCCAATTTTTCATCTCTCAACTCAATCCAACCCTGTTCTCTCATGTGGTCTATTCTCCCTGCTACCTATCCTATGCACACCTTGCTCTCTGGATTAAATGCTCGTGTGAACTGTGTTCTTCTTGGCTTCAAACTTTGGCTTCTGTTCATATTTTCCTACCTCCAAGACTGCCTCAAGTTGCAATTGCCTTGTCTTGCATCCCCACTACTTTCTTTTGTGGGCAACTGATTCTTACAAGCGGGATTGAGACAGTATGTTTCAGACTATCGTATGACTACAGGGTATTTTTACTAGCAGTTTAAAATACAGACACAAGTATGTGACCACAAATGAATAAAAGCCAGCCATTGGTGACACCTGATGTGCTTGTCCTAGGTGTTCTTTGGCCACAAGTTCATTTGTTTTGCTGTCTGCTACAGTCACTAAATGATTTAAGAGGAATCTGGGAGTGAAAACCTGAAATGGAGAAAATTTTCCCCATGAACTAAAATTGTGTTTGCAAATTAAGAAATCCTGCCACGGATTGATTTTGGTGGCAGAATCCCTTGATTCAACCTGAAGAACACCAGTGATGTGTGGAACTGTAATTTGATGAATACCATTGAACAGAACATCTTAAGTGTTATTTAATATAATTAGTCATCCTGTACTACTACTTACAGTAAGCAGTTCTGTAGGTTATGTTAACTTACTGTACAATGTGGGACTTTTGTTTATCCTCAAATTTCCTCAAATACTAGCATCTTAGGATACTAGTAGCTTATTAAAAATGTTCCTCTTGGCCATTGTCTCTCCCAGATGAAATATGTCTTGAGTCAGGAGGCTTTTAAGCTCTCTCTATGGTTTAGTGGTCCCTAATATTTATTTGATTACAAAGTTTTTTTTACATACATCATCGCATTAAATTATTTTACTTCTCCTTGCCTACCTCACTGAGTTGCTATCATTTACTTCTTAAAATATAAGTTAACCCTGGAAGAATGCAAGGGTTAGGGGTGCTGACCCCCTGTGCATTCAAAAATCCATGTATAATTTTTGGCTCTCCCAGAACTTAACTACTATTAGCCTACTGTTGACCAGAAACCTTACCAATAACATAAACAGTCAATTAACACATATTTTGTATGTTATATGTATTATATACTGTGTTCTCACAATAAAGTCAGCTTAGGAAAACACTATCAGGCCACACCGGAAAAAAGTATGGAGGTTTCTCAAAAGGTGAAAAGTAGAACTGCCGTATGATTCAGCAATTGCACTACTAGGTATTTACCCAAAGGATATAAAATACTGATTCAAGGGGCACATGCACCCTGATGTTTACGGCAGCATTTTCAACAATAGCCAAATTATGGAAAGAGCCCAAATGTCCCTCGACTAACGAATGGATAAAGAGAGTTGGTGTGTGTGTGTGTGTGTGTGTGTGTGTGTGTGTGTGTGTGTAAATGGAATATTACTCAGCCATCAAAAAGAATGAAATCTTGCCATTTGCAATGACGTGGACGCAGCTAGAATGTAATTATGCTAAGTGAAATAAGTTAGAGAAAGACAACTACCATGTGATTTCACTCAAAGAAACAAAACAGATGAACATAGGGGAAGAGAAAAGAGAAGAGAGGGAAGTAAACCAGAAGAGACTCTTAACTATAGAGAACAAACTGAAGGTTGATGGAGAGGAGGTGGGGGGATGGGCTAAATGGGTGATGGGTATTAAAGGAGGGCACTTGTTGGTGGGGCACCTGAGTGGCTCAGTCAGTTAAGCGTCCAACTTCCGCTCAGGTCATGATCTCACAGTTCTTGAGTTCGAGCCCTGCATCGGGCTCTATGCTGACAGCTTGGAAACTGGATCCTGCTTCGGATTCTGTGTCTCCCTCTCTCTCTCTCTGCACCGCCCCCCCCTTCACTCTGTCTCTCTCTGTCACTCTCTCTCTCTCTCACAAATAAATAAACATTAAAAAATTATTATTAAAAAAAAAAGGAGGGCACTTGCTGGGATGAGCCCTGGGTGTTGTATGTAAGTGATGAATCACTAAATTCTACTCCTGAAACCAATATTACACTGTATGTTAACTAACTTGAATTTAAATAAAAATTTGAAACAAAATAAAAATTAAAAAGTAAGAGTAAATTAAAAAAACTGTTTTGTTCTAAAATTGTTTTAATCTGATTGAGATTGTTTACAAACATGGGCAGTTCTCCTTATCAGGTTATCTTTCTAGGATTTGATTTGCTATCACATGACATATTTTGTAAATCAAAAATTAATCTTTATTGTAACAATAAACTCACTTTTTAATAAAAAAGGAAAAAGAAAATGCTATGAAAATCCTAAGGAAGAGAAAATATATTTACAGTACGGTACAATATTGGAAAAAAAAGCCACATATAAATGGACCCGTGCAGTTGAAGCCCACGTTGTTCAAGAGTCAACTATAGATGAATATTTTCAGCATCACACAACTGAAGAGTTTGCTATACCATCCAGGGACTAGTAAGTGGCAGAGTCAGAATTATAACCCAAGTCTTCTAATTCCATGTTCTGGGCTTTTTCCACCTGGTCCATTCAGTGTAAAATGGAAAAGTGAGGAATACTCTGTGAAATACAGTGATTAAAGTGATCCCAGGGCTGCACTGCACATTGTATTGGGAGACAGAGTCACCACGTTTCAGCTGAGCTCGGGAGAGGATTCTGCCCTTGGACACTTTACCAAGTTGAACTATGCTTATAATCCTTTTAAGTGTCAGCAACCTTCTTCACCGATATGGACTAAATTATATTCCCCCAAATTCACACACTGAAGCCCTAACCTCCAGTTAGGATTGTATTTAGAGTAGGAAAGTAATTCAGGTTAAATGAGGTCAGGAGGGTGGGGCCCTGATAGGATTAGTGCCCATATAAGAAGAGACATCAAGGAGCTCAGTCATTCTCTGCACCATGTCAAGACATACTGCCTACAACCAAGAAGAAACCAAATCAGCCAGAACCTTGATCTTGGACTTCCCAGCCTCCGGATCTTTGAGACATACATTTCTGTTGTTTAAAGCCACCGAGTCTGTAGATGTTATGGCAGCCTGCACAGACTAAGACATCCAATTTAGGTTTCTTCTTACCTTGGAAAAAATTAAAAAGTCTTTTGGACTTTTTGGATTTGACAGTCCAACAGTTGCATACATGGGACAGGTCGATTATAATTATTTCTTTCTGAGGTGATACATTTAAATTAATAGAATCCACTCATAGTAGGCATTGAGAGGTTGCTCTGGATTTGGAGTTAGAAGGAACTGAGTGGCTTTATTAAATGACTTGGTGTGGGGTAGTAACTTTCTTTTCTTTTCTTTTTCCTTTTTTTTACTAGGGGAGGGAGTCAGTAGCATTCTACTTAAATGCTTGAAACTCAGTTTAGGGGACCAGTAATTTGCACTGACTTCTTGGTGGGTTGGCCTACAGCTTTGTATACGAATTGCAAAATTTTTAATGTTTATTTATTTATTTTTGAGAGAGAGAGAGAGAGCGTGCATGCACATGGGAGTGGGGGAGGGGCAGAGACAGAGGGGGAGAGAGTCCCAAGCAGGCTCCACACTGTCAGTGCAGAGCCTGACACAGGGCTTTATCCCATGGACCATGAGATCCTGACCTGAGCCGACACCAAGAATCAGACGCTTAACTCACTGGGCCACCCAGGCATCTTGATCTGGCTCTTAATATGCTTTTTATTCAAAGGTGTTAAAAATGTTATATACATTCTACGTATTTATTATATATTATTATACATCACCCATTTGTAATTTTGGTGTTTTTTTACATTTATTTATTTTTGAGAGACAGAGTGAGACAATGCATGAGTGGGGGAGGGGCAGAGACAGAAGGAGACACAATCCCAAGCAGGCTCCAGGCTCCAACCCATGAACCATGAGATCATGACCTGAGCTGAAGTCAGACACTCAACTGAGCCACCCAGACACCCCTGTAATTTTAGTTTTTTTTTTTTTAATTTTTTTTTAATCAAAAACTTTTATTTTGAGAGAGAGAGAGAGAATGGGGGAGGGACAGGGAGAGAGGGAGACACAGAATCTGAAGCAGGCTCCAGGCTCTGAGCTGTCAGCACAGAGCCCAATGTGGGGCTTGAATCCACAAACAACGAGATCACCACCTGAGCTGAAGTCGGCAACTTAACTGACTGAGCCACCCAGGCGCCCTGTAATTTTGGTTTTTAATCCTGAGCAAAAGTATTATTTTGAACTTAAGTCAAAAATAACAATTTCATCACAAACGTTGTTTTACATAGCAACTTCTCTTTCCTCATTTTTCACTGGTTGCTCATTACTGTATTCCTTTTCTCTACTTACATGAACTGCTGAAAATTCCTAGATGTTTTCTATTTTGGCATGGCTATTGTTGTAAATGTATTTTATTTTATTTCGTAAGGGTGTTTTAAACCTTTGAAGTATATGGATAGTCTTGGTTTTTTTTCTTCTTTCTTTTTTTTCCCCAGTGTAAGAATGTTCTTTTTTTTTTATTTTCACAAAAATTTTTATTTTGAAATAATTAGATTCCAAAGAATTTGCACAGATAGTACAGAGGGGTCCTCTGCATCCTTTACTCAGTTACTTCCAATGGCTACTTCTTACATAACCAGAGTACAGTATCAAAACCAGGAAACTGACATTCGTAAATTCCATAAATTCCGTGTCTTTCATTCCAAGCCATTTTATCAGATGTGCAGATGGGTGTAACCACCACTGCAATCAAGACAGAGAACTATTCTCACACCACAAAGGTCTTCTGTGTTTTACCCCATTATGCTCATCCTCCTTCCGCACCTCTCCACCTTCCCCTAACCATCCCTAACATCTACACCCACTAATTTGTTCTCCATGGCATAATTTTATCATTTTAAGAATGTTATTCAAATAGAATCGTACAAGAAGTGACCTTTTGAGGTTCACTTTTTAAATTCAGTGCATGTACTTGGTTCCTCTTTCTATCCCATGGTACGGCTGTGTCCCTGTTTGTTTTAACCATTCACCCGTTGAAGGACATTTTGGATATTCTGGTTTTTGGCTATTGCAAGTAAAGTTGGTATGAACAATCATAGATGGGTTTTATGCTTTCATTTGTCTGGGATAAATTTCCGGGGTAAGATTGCTGTGTTATATGTGCAAGTTTCATTTTTGTTTTTGTTTTAAAGAAACTTCCTATTTTTCATTTTACATCCCCACAAGCCATATAGGGGAAACTCAGTTTCTCAGAATCCTTGCCAGCATTTGGTATTGTCACTATTTTTTATTTTAGTTGTTTTGATGGGTTGTATCTACCATTGTAGTCATATCTCATATTGCATTTCCCTGATGGCTAGTGATGTAGAAAATTTTTTCATGTGCTCATTTGCTATCCATAGATCCTCTTCTGGGAAATGTTTCTTTATATTTTTTGCCCTTTTTCTTTTTTTTAATATTTATTTATATATTTTTAATATAATTTATTGTCAAGTTAGGTAACATACAGTGTATACAGTGTGCTCTTGGCTTCGGGAGTAGATTCCCATGATTCATCACTTACATACAACAACCAGAGCTCATCCCAACAAGTGCCCTCCTCAATGCCCATCACCCATTTTCCCCCTCTCCCCTGTGCCCCCATCAACCCTCAGTTTGTTCTCTGTATTTAAGAGTCTCTTGTGGTTTTTACACTTCCCTTCCCCCATGGTTTTCTGTTAAGTTTCTCAAATCCCACATGAGTGAAAACATACGATATCTGTCTTTCTCTGACTTATTTCACTTGGCATAATACCCTCCAGTTCCATTCATGTTGTTGTAAATGGCAAGATTTCATTCTTTCTCATTGCTGAGTAGTATTCCATTGTGTGTGTGTGTGTGTGTGTGTGTGTGTGTGTATACAGTATCATATATATATATATATATATATATATATATATATATATATCACATCTTTACATCTTTTTTATCCATTCATCTGTTGATAGACATTTAGGGTCTTTCCATAATTTGGCTATTGTTGATAGCACTGCTATAAACATTGGGGCACATGTGCTCCTATGAATCAGCACTCTTGTATCCTTTGGGTAAATTCCTAGTAGTGCTATTGCTGGGTCATAGGGTAGTTCTATTTTAAGTTTTTGAGGAACTTCCACACTGTTTTCCAGAGTGGCTGCACCAGTTTGCATTCCCACCAACAGTACAAGAGGGTTCCCATTTCTCCACGTGCTTGCCAACATCTGTTGTTTCCTGAGTTGTTAACTTCTGCCACTATGACCGCCGTGAGGTGGTATTTCAATGTTGTTTTGATTTGTATTTCTCTGATGATGAGCGATGTTGAGCATCTTGTCACGTGACTATTGGCTATCTGGATATCTTCTTTGGAAAAGTATCTATTCCTGTCTTCTGTCCATTTCCCCAGTGTAAGAATGTTCTTGAGGGGGTGGGTAAGACAGAACAGAACAGTCAGTAGCTTTCCCTGTTAGTGGATAGCAAGGTCAAGATGAAGAAGGACACCAGCTATTCTCTTAAAATTTAAAAACTCAGTCCCATATGTGAGTACAATAGAGCTGACCTTCTGAAAGACTATAGAAAAGGCAATTTCCTGGGCATATTTCTATTTTTCCTTTTCATTTCCTTTCAACATCTATTTCTACTGCCTACACAAGCACAGAGCCTATGGGGCAATGACACGGGGCCTTTTTCTCACTTAGCTGTCTAATATCCACATAGGTGTTAGGTGATTAACAGATTTAAAGTATTACTGCTTACAGGAAATACCTTGCCATTTAAAATTCTTAGAAATGAAAAAGACTTCAAGATCCATAGTAATGAATTTTTAATGGTGTAATTTTGAAAATAGCTATTTTTGTTCTGGGGAGAAAAAGGTGGTCAAATGCTTACATTATGTATTTGTTCGGGTGGCCTAACACCCTTAGTGAGCAGGGAGCACACACACATGTCCCTAGGTAGAAGAATTCTGCTCCTCGCATACAGATTATAGTGATGCTTCTACAGTGATTCTAATCTCCAGAGACAGAGGCAGTAGTGTGCTGTAGATGGTTCATACAGTCTCACAAGTCTTGGATTTGGCAAAAGATTGTTGTGCAGGCAACAGCAGGAGAAATAGATAAATTAGACCTTGTCAAAGTTGAAAATTTTTCTATGCTTCAAAAGATGCTACTAGGAAAAGGAAAAGATAACCTACAGAATGGGAGAAAATTTTTGCAAATCATATCTGATAAGGGGTTTATATCTAGCAGATGTAGAACGCTTGTAACTCAATAATAAAAAGACAAATAACCCAATTAAAGATAGGTAAAGGACTGAAATAGGTATTTCTACAAAGAAAATATACAAATGGCCAATAAGCACATGAAGAGATGCTCATTATTAGTTGTCAGGAAAATGTAAATCCAAACAATGAGATATCACTTCGCATTCACTATGATGACTATAATAAAAAAAGTCAGATAATAACAAGTGTTGATGAGGATGTGGAAAAATCAGAACCTCCATGCACTGCTGCTGGGAATATAAAATGGAGCAGCCACTGTGGAACACTTTGACAGTTTGTCAAATGGTTAAAAATAGAGTTACCATATGATCCAGCAATTCCACTTCTAGGTATATATCCAAGAGAAATGAAAACATATGTTCTCACAAAACTTATGCGTAAATGTTTATAGCAACATTATTCGTCATAGATAAAAGGTGGAAACCACCTACATGTCCATCAACTGATGAGTGGATAAACAAAATATGGTTATATCCACACTATAAAATATTCGGCCATAAAATGAATGAAGTCTGATGCATGCAGCAACATTGACGAACCTTGAAAACACCATGCTAATTGAAAGAACTCGGTCAAAAAAGGCCTCATAATATATGATTCCATTTTTATGAAATGTGGAGAATAGGCAAATCTATAGAGCCAGAAAGTAAATTAGTGGTTGCTGAGAGATGGGGAACTTGGCAAAAAGGTTTGTGAATGCTTTTTAAGGTGAAGAAAATGTTCTAAAATTTATTATAGTGATGGTTGCACATGTGCGTGAATATACTAAAAAACAATGATGATGCTCTTTTTGAATTGTATACGTTAAGTGGGTTATTTATATGCACACCATATATGAATTATCAATCAATAAAGCTGTTTTAAGATATAAATTAAACAGAGACATTGAAGATATAAAAACAAATTGAACTTCTAGATTTGAAAAGTACAATATCTGAACTTCTAGATTTGAGAAGTAACAATATCCGAGGTAAGTAGAACACTGCATGGGATTGATGGTAAAGAAAAAGAGATTAGATGATGAGGAAGAAAACATTAGCTAACTTTAATACACAGCAATAAAACCACGTAAAGTGAGGCACAGAGACATAAAATAAAACAAAACAAAACAGGACAACTTCATCATATGTGTAATTGGAGTTCCACAGGAGAAGAGAAAGGAGTTGGCAAAGAAAGTATTTGAAAAATAATAACCAAAATATTTTTCAAAAAAATTTTAGAGAACATATTTTTAAAATTTAATATCATACTACTTATAATTTGGTGCCAGAGTAAAAAATCTGGGTATTTTGACATTTGAAATGTGACTATAACCGGGAAACCAGTAGATTTCCAGACTACAATGAGGAATACTCCATTAGGACAAACCACTTTTTTTCCCCCAAATTTTTATTTAAATTCTAGCTAGTTAACATACAGTGTAATATTCATTTTAGGAGTAGAATTTAGTGATTCATCACTCACATATGACACCCAGTGCTCAATACGATAAGTGCCCTCCTTAATATCCATCACCCATTCAGCCCATCCCCCCACCCACCTCCCCTCCAACAACCCTCAGTTTGTTCTCTACCATTGAGTCTCTTATGGTTTGCTTCCCTCTCTTTTTTCCCCTTCCCTTAAGTTCACCTATTTTCTTTCTTAAATCCACATATGAGTGAAATCCAATGGTATTTGTCTTTCCTGATTGACTTATTTCACTTAGCATAATACTCTCTAGCTCCATCCACATCGTTGCAAATGGTAAGATTTCATTCTTCTTCCAGCCTCTATGTTATTTTTTAAAAATATAACTTATTGTCAAATTGGTTCCCATACAACAGCCAGTTCTCATCCTCACAAGTGCCGTCCTCCATGCCCATCGTCCACTTTCCTCTCTCCTCCAGCTCCCATCAACCCTCAGTTTGTCCTCAGTATTTAAGAGTCTCTTATGGTTTGCCTCCCTCCCTCTCTGTAACTTTTTCCCCCTTTCCCTCCCGCATGGTCTTCTGTTAAGTTTCTCAAAATCCACATATGAGTGAAAACATGGTATCTGTCTTTCTCTGACTGACTTATTTCACTTAGCATCATACCCGCCAGTTCCATCCATGTTGCTGCAAATGCCCAAATTTCATTCTTTCTCATTGCCAAGTAGTACTACATTGTATATATAAACCACATCTTCTTTATTCATTCATCATTTGATGGACATTTAGGCTGTTTCCATAATTTGGCTATTGTTGACAGTGCTGCTATAAACATTGGGGTACATGGGTCCCTATACATCAGCACTCTTGGATTCCTTGCGTAAATTCCTAGCATGCTATTGCTGGGTCATAGGGTAGATCTATTTTTAATTTTTTGAGGAACCTCCACACTGTTTTCCAGAGTGGCTGCACCAGTTTGCATTCCCATCAACAGTACAAGAGGGTTCCCATTTCTCCATATCCTTGCCAGTATCTATAGTCTCCTGATTTGTTCATTTTAGCCACTCTGACTGTCGTGAGGTGGTATCTCGGTGTAAAGTATTTTTCAAATTTGATGAAATATATATACCTATAGATCCAAGAACGTCAAGGACAAGAAACATGAAGGGAACTATTCCAAGAATCATCTTAATCAAATTGCTCAAATTTATTGATAAAAAAAAATCCTAAAAGTTCTCAGTGGATACAAACACTTTAAGTTCGGAGGAACAAAGAAAAGAATAACAGTGATTTCTCCTCCAAAACATCACAAGCTAGAGGGAAGAGGGAAAAGGAATTCAAAATGGTGAAGGAAAAAAAAAGCCAAATCCTACACCCAGAAAAAATCTTAAGACAAGAAAAATGAAATAAACAGTATTTTCAGACCAAAAACCTGGAAATAATTCACTACCAGCAGACCCACACCATGAGACATATTAAAGGCATATTCAGACAAAAAGAAAATAATGTAAGAGAGAAATATAGATCTATACAAAGGAATGATAAGCACTAAAATTGGAAGCTTCATGGGTAAATATACAAGCTACTTTTTCTTACTTAAGTCTTCTTGATTATAACAGACTATTTTAGCAATAATTTTAAGCAATGTATTGTGAAGCTTATAAAAAATAAAAGTCAAGGGGCGCCTGGGTGGCGCAGTCGGTTAAGCGTCTGACTTCAGCCAGGTCACAATCTCGCGGTCCGTGAGTTCGAGACCCGCGTCGGGCTCTGGGCCGATGGCATACCCCCATTTTTTCCAATCCCAGCATTTCTGCTATTGCTGCCAAAGGCTTGACTTTTATTTTTTTTTATTTTTTTATTTTTTTTTCAACGTTTATTTATTTTTGGGACAGAGAGAGACAGAGCATGAACGGGGGAGGGGCAGAGAGAGAGGGAGACACAGAATCGGAAACAGGCTCCAGGCTCTGAGCCATCAGCCCAGAGCCTGACGCGGGGCTCGAACTCACGGACCGCGAGATCGTGACCTGGCTGAAGTCGGACGCTTAACCGACTGCGCCACCCAGGCGCCCCTATTGTAACTTTTTTATATGGCGGAATTTCTACCTCTAAGACAGATACTTCTCTGCTGTGGATCTTAGAAAAACAAAACGAGCCCACACCCAGACACAGTGGAAACTCCTTTGCCATTTTGCTTCTAGCCAGAGAATAAGAACTTGATAATCTTTGTGTAAGTGAACCCTAACCCTAACCCGTACCCTAACCCGTACCCTAACCCTAACCCCTAACCCTAACCCTGTCAGTTAATTGGTGACAAAAACTGGTTTGTTGTCCCTAGTTTTGTTGATTGAAGCATTTTACATAGCACTGCAGTTTCATGGTGGTGGTAGTTGATACTCTGTCATTTTTTACCTGTTTCCCCCTCTCTTACTCCATATTCTATCACCTAGCATAGCATCTGTGACATAGCAATAGTAGCTTGGCAAAATTTTGTTGAGTGGATGAATGAATGAATACACAAATGGGCTTTGGGAAGGTTATTAATCTTCCTGAGGTCTTGGTTCCTAATATGGAAAGTAGCACTAATAATATTATTGTGATAATATATATGTAAAGTACCTAGCACATTGCTTGGCACATAGCAGACAATCAATAAATGTCCATGTTTTGCCCTTTCTCCTTCTCTTTGCTTCATCCTGACCACCTACCTGGATGCTTGTCCTGAATCCATTTTCCTTAATGACCTTGTTCTAATACGTGAACTGAAAAACCAAATTACCAACTGTCTGTTGTTGGCCAACATTACCTTAATTTAACTCTCAGGGTGGGTTCAGGGAACTTTTATGGATGGAAAACCCTTCAAGATCTAAAGCTGTAAAGTCTGAAAGGAAGGTGTTTCAGACCACTATGAGCAAAGGTAGAGGAAATATTTATGAGCTCTGAAGCTCTTTAGCATGCAAGGCTGTGGGTTAGGGCATCTTGAGCTTACCAGCTCTGGGAAGTATGAATGCTCAGACTTTTCATACTCTTCAATTCAATACTCCAACCCCATATTAGACCAACGAAGACTCCCATAAATGAGCCTAGACAGCCAACTTTTGAGAGACTCATCTACCTCTTATCTAAGATGTGGATTCTAGTTCCAGCTATGCTAAAACGTACCTTGGGCCAATCCTGTAACTTCTCTGAGACTCAATTCTCTCTCCACAAAGAAGATTTGTAAAGTTCCATCAAGGCAGAAGAGGATAAAGAAAATGTGGTGCTTTCATACAATGGAATATTGAACTGCAGTTAAAAGGAATGGTCTAGATCTCAAAGCAATGCTGAGCGAAGTAAACCAGATACATATTGTATGATAACTTTTAAACAAAACACAAAAACAATACTACACTTTTATATGTATGTAGAAGTATCAAATATGGTCTGAAAAGAAAAGCAGGAAACTAATAATAGTTCTTGCACCTGAGGGGAATGGAAGGGCACAAGGAGGTGTCCTAGATTGGGAGGAGGCCATCAGCTTTATCTTTAATGTTCTGTCCTAAACTAAAAACTTTTTCTAACTTTCTCTATTTTAAAATAAATTTCTAAAATATTCTAAAATAAAATTTCTAAAATATGTTTAAAATAAATTTCTAAATATTCCATTTTAAAAAATGGAAAGTGTTAGATTAGGTAGTCCCTCAGGTCCCTTTGAGCTGTAATATTCTAGAGCTCTAAAAGGAAAGGAAGACTTCAGTAGTGGAAGGTTGCAACAGTCTCACTTAGCTCACTTTGGCTAAATTCTCCCCTGGGAGATCAGAGCAGACTACCTTTAAGACCTGTTCCAGCACTGAGTGTCTATGAAAACAAGTGAAGATGGACTGAGCTCTCTTATATGATTCATTCCTTTCTGGGCTCTTGCATGAACTATGTCCTGACTTCAGCGTAGGAGTTGAGGGTCAGAAGGACTTGGCTACCACAAGGCTTACTAAAGAGAGGTAGAATTGTCTTGGACATTTGCCACCATGGAATACTTCTATCCTTTGTCCGGAATGTCAAGGGAAAATGTTTTCCCTACAGAATTTCCTTCCCTTGCTTGCTTTTTCTTTTACGTTAACTGCTGCTGCTAATAGAAGCTGCTCTAAGCAGCAATTGCTTTATCTTTGATGAGTAGACAAGGGCTTGTCTGAAATTAAAAAACCCAGACATCCGATTGCTACTTATTGTGGTAAAAAGACGGAAGAACTAATTGGCAACTGTCTCACCCCCACCAGTTGTCTGTCTCTTTCTGCTTTCCTTTCTTGTGTTTCTATCCCTTCTAGGACAGTAATACAGGCCTGTTAGATACCTTCAGCCCTGAACACTTGGGGATTCTTTCTTTCCCTGTATACTCACTGCATTTGCTATACTTATTCCTGCCTCTAATGCAGTAGTCATCACAGTGGTTAGATGCATTTGGAATACTTCCCCCTTCTCCCCTGGACCTATGTCCAGCTCCCATTCACAAAGCCTTCCCTGACCACCTCATTGCACAGTGACCTCTCTTCTCTGTACTCCTATGGCATATCAGCCGTACCATATAGATGAATCCGTATAATATACTGCTTTGAATTCTCTCACCATTTAAACGATGTCTTCTTTCCCTGTCGTCCCATTTCATAAAGCCTGGGCATTGGATGGAAGGATGACAGTGGCCAAGGGCAGTGGTCTCTTAGGGCCCCAATGTTCATTTGATCCTTTTTCTCATTCCCAGGTTTTTATTTCTCCCCATTTAGAGTGAAAATGGTAGGTTAATGTGCGGGTGGAGAATACACCTGAGCAAATGAGCGATGTTGATAGATATATCAATTTGATAAAGAAAAGGCCTTTAGGGCTCCTATGCATTATTTTCTAATAACTAGGCAGCAATCTATCACCTCTAGGTCCATTCATCAAATAAATAGGTTGAGTAGGTTTTATTAGAAAATGAATTTTGCTGCTGACTGGCTCTGCTATCTTTGTCATAGCCTGAGAAACTGTCTACTGGGTAAACTCGGGATTTTTCAAAAGCCAAACTCATTTTTCCTAATATACAGAAGCCCAAAATGATCCCTAGGGTTTTGGTCTGTCTGATAAATAATATGCATCTTTTGTTTCTAAAAAGAAGAAATCAATCCGCTCAGCTAACTTCTTACATTAGCTTTCTAACTCAGAGAGAATTTATCATCATTCTTCTTCCTGTAGTTAGTTTGGATGTCAGCCTAAAGCTGAAGTTCAGCATTGACAATTCTAAGTAAACTATGACACTAATCAAATGAGCCCAGTTATTAGGGAAAAAGCTGATACGATCATTGGCAAGCAGAATCTCTGCCAAGTTCCTGCCTTGCATATTCAAAAAATAATTTGTGCTTGGAGACAGCGTGAGGGGGAAATGAGGGGTGGAATGAGGGTTTACAAAAAAGCATGAAAACTTTTGGGTTGATGGGTATGTTCGTTATCTTGATTGTGGTGATGGTTTCATATGTGTACACATATGTCAAAACTAATCAAGTTGTGCACTTTAAATATGTGGACCTTATTGTATTTCAATTATACCTCAATAAGGCTTTTAAAAATAATTTAAAGATATCCATTTTCAAGTTTTACACTCCTTCCCTGAGACAAATTCTTGAAGCTCATAATTTTCACCTTAGCCCCAGTGGTTAAGAAAATGTGTTTTGGAGTTGGCGCTGTCATTTACTAGCTTAGTGAATTTGGGAGGTTTTTTTTTTTTTTTTTTTTTTTTTTTTTTTTACCTCTCTGAGTCTCAGTTTCCCATCTGAAAAATAGAGATTGTAATGAGAGCAACTAGTTCACACGTTCAGGGTTAAATGAGAGAAGGTATGGAAAGTTCGTAGCACAGTATAGAGCACTAATTAAGCCTTAAAGAAATGGAAGCTATTATTGTACCTGTAAATGTGATATTAACCTTGTCTTGGCTGAATGCATGCAGAATCCCCAGCAGATTCCTAAAGCAGTTTATTGATTGCAGTCAATCAGCTACCTTTATTAGATACTCACCTGTGGCTAGATCCCCATAACGGAAACTGCTAGAAAGTAAAAAGATATGCAAATCAGAACCCCTGACCCCAGTGAGCTGATTGAATGAATGGGAGAGATGGGACACACGTATGAGGGAGACTGTACCAAAGCATGTATGGAAATATACAGAGAAGTCCTGATTTAAGTAGGGGAAGCAATACAAGCAATAGTGAGTGGACGATCTGGCAGGGCTCACTGGGGAACAGTGGTGGTTGATAGTTAAACAGATGACGGTTTGAGTCCCCCCTCCACCATTTATTAGCTGGGAGAGCCTGGGTAAGTCCCGGAGACTTTCTGAACCTTAGTTTCGTACATAGAGATACTCATATCTTCCTTCTAAGGTTTTTGTGAAGATTAGATGAGGCATGTCTGAGCACCAGCACTGAGCCTACAGCACAGCAAGCATTCAACAAAAACGAGAGCAATTTCTAGAATTGTATCTCCAAACTTGAGGGTTATTTTCCACTTTTTTGTTCCCACATCTTTCCTTCTACTATTTTGATGGGAGATTTCCACAGAGGAATCCCAGGGCAGTTTCACTGACCAAAACCTCCTATTTGCCTGGCAGTAGGTAAGGTTCTTGGCAGGCCTGATGACTTCTGCCCTTCTGAATTCCACTTAGCCATTCCAGTGGATAATTAGAGCTAACACTTACATGGTCCTATGACACAACATTTTGTGTCAAACAATATGGGACATTTTAGGAAGAGGACACATGGCCCCAAATCTTTCTGTGCCTAGGTATATTATTCGTCAGCTTAGACTGCCATAAAAAATACCACAGACAACAGGGATTTATCTCTCATATTAAGGGAGACTAGAAGTCTAGTTGCTTGCTGATTCCATTCCTGGTTTGCCCACATCCTCCTTCTTACTGTGTCTTCACATGGTGGGGGGGAGGTGGGGAGAGAAAGAGACACAGAGACACAGAAAGACACAGAAAGACACACACACACACACACACACACACACACACACACACACAGAGTGGAAGAGTGAGAGTACGAGTGAGATAGAGAGAGGCGGGGAGGGAAAGAGAGAAGGGGAGGAGGAGTGAGTGAGAGGTGAGAGGGAGGGAAAAAGAGTGTGCTCTGATGTCTGTTCTTAAAAGGGCACTATTCCCATCATGAAACCTCCACTATCACAAGCTCATCCAACCCTAATTACCTCCCAAAGGCCCCATCTTCAAATACCATCACATTGGGGGTTAGAGTTCCAATATATGAATTTGGGGGGGGCACAAAACTCAGTCCATAGGCTACTAATTTCTGTTCATAATTAAGTAAATGGCAAGTGCACTCTTGCATTTTTTGGGCCCCCAAAACTTGGAGTCATCTAGCAGTCAGGGTCCTGGTTTGCACCCAGGTGGTCCAGCTTTGACTCTTGGTGTGGGTATACAAGCCTGGTAAAGAGGCAGTAGGATGTAGTAGTTTGACCTCAGACTCTTGAGCAGAACTTCCTGATTTCGAAACAAAGCTTTGCTCCTTACCAGCTGTGAGACTACAAAAACCTTAATCACTCTCTCTGTGAGGCCAATCGTCTACCTCGTGGAGAAGATACCATGCATATATACACACATACCCTAACTGGGTTGTGGTAAGGTTTAAATGAGTGAAGAAAGCAAAGAGTTTAGAACATAGGAGGTGCTTAATAAATGTTAGCTATTATTATTCATTAAAAAAACAAGCTCCATGAGGGTAGGGATTTTTGTTTGCCGTGTCTCAAGCAGCCAGAACAGTACCTGGTACATATAGAAGATGCTCAGTAAATATTTGTTGAAGGAATGAATGAATCCTTAGTTCCTCTCTTTCACACATCATATTCAATTCATCAGTTCTACTTTCAAAATATATCTAGAATTGACCACTTTTGCCTATTTTCTCTGCTACCATGTGGCCAATAGCCTCTATCTCCTTTCAGTGAAATGATTACATTCTAATCATTTCTAATTACTTCATTACTTCAAGTAATCATTCTAATTACTTCATCCTAACTAACCTTGGTCTTTCATTCCTTTACTACCACTGCCCTCCCCGCCCCCATCCCTCCTCAGCTCCAAACCTGCCTCCCTCTCCTTGCCCAGAATCATTTCTTCAAATCACACTCAAAGTGATTGATCCTTTTTTTTCTTGATCCTTTTTTAAAAAAGGTTTTTATTTAAGTTCCCGTTAGTTCACACACAGTGTAATATTTGTATCACGTGTATAGTATAGTGATTTAACACTTCCATACAAATGATTGATCCTTTTTAAGCCTTATATCACACTGCTCCTCTGCTCAAATCTTCCCGTGACCCCCTGCTCATTCACAGGAAAGGGCGAAATTTTTATCTGATCTGCTCTTAGTTACCTCTTTGATCTCATCTTGTATTACTTTCCCCTTTGCTTGTTGTATGTCAGTCACACTGGAATAGAACAGTATTTCTTTAATATACCATGCACACACTCCTGCCTCAGGATCCTTGCACTTCCTGTACCTTCTCCCAGGAGCACTCATTTAAAACAATTAATGTTTATTTATATTCATTTAATACGATCTATTGTCAAATTGGCTTCCATACAACACTCAGTGCTCCTTTATTTATTTTTGAGAGACAGCAAGAAACAGAGTATGAACCGGGGAAGGGCAAAGAGAGAGGGAGACACAGAATCTGAAGCAGGCTCCAGGCTCTGAGCTGTCAGCACAGAGCCCGACGCGGGGCTCGAACCCACGAACCATGAGATCATGACCTGAGCCGAATTTGGATGCCTAACCGACTGAGCCACCCAAGCGCCCCTCCCAGGAGCACTTTTAATTTACTTTCTCGCTTTCTTCAGATCTCTACCTAAATATGGCCATTAGAGAGACTGTTCCCAATCATCCTGTGTAAAACACCATCCCCACCTCTACTGTTCCCTGACCACTTCACTCCGCTTTAGTTTTCTCCATAACATTTTTCACCACCTGACATATCCTTTATTTGTTTGTTACTTATGGTCTGTCTCATCTCTCCAAAATGTCATCTCCACCAGGGAGGGGACTTTGGTGATTTTGTTCACTGCTGTATCCTCATTGTTCCCTGTTGTATCCCCAGTGCCTAGAATAGTACCTGGAATATTTTGATTCCTCGGTAAGTATTTGATGAATGAATGAATAGATGGTCTTTAGAAAATAATGTCCCTTGTTATCATCTTCTTACTCTAAGGAGCAGCTCATAGTCTACGATAACCTCCTTCGAGGGCCAGCTCCATTTAGCTTTGATCGTTGGAGTGAGGAAAATGAGTTTTTCCTTCACAAAATCAGTTTGGTAAGCAACATATAGGAAAACATTGGGCTCATGGGGGAAAATATTTACAAAAGCCATTGGGGATGGAAATTTGGATATTACATTGTAATATCACTCCTCCATTCTATGGGTCTGGTCAAAGTGTTACCAGTCTCCGTCTGGCTGCATTTAAAAATCATCCTGAAAAGTCTGTTCTTTTATTTCCATAAGATAACATCTTTCCAAAGACTCAAACTATTCACAGTGTCTTCTGGGAAATGTGTTATTATTATTATTTTTTTTTTCTGGGGGAACAAGGGAAGGGAAAAGTAGTCTTTTATGTTTATGTACTTCTGTATTATTAAGTTTTTAACATGGAGCAAGAATAATGTTTTTAAAATAAAAATATCTTCTCTATTCTGATTTTTTTTTTCTTTTGGGAGAAAAACCTTGGAAAATATCAATCAATGACAATTCTTCCTATTTTAAAAAATTGATAACATTGTAACTTAAAAAAAAAAAACCTTTATAGTAGGCAAGTATAGGAAAATTAAAAAAAATGTAAAAGCTCTAGACAAGGTTATCGAAGCTTTGGAGTATTTAAGTTTATGAACTTGCAGCCCCGTATAAGATGTTTAATTCACAGATCTTTGCTTGGGGCTGTGAATTTATGCTCTGAAGTGGAAGGGATTTAAAAATTAGGAAGTCTCTGGTTTTCCCATCTGTGTTAAATCCATATAATCAGATGAGTCACAATGAGCTTGGGGCAGGGCTGGGTGGGGGGAAGCTCTCTGCTTTTACAAAGCACATGTCCACCAGAACTCTCTGAGCCACTTTGTATGTTTTCCACACACTGGCTGACAGTCAGGAAGCAGCCCTAAGGTGTCCAAGTGAATGATTCAGGACAGAGCCTCCAGCTTCTTTGGTTCTAGCCCAAATTGTAACCTAAGAAGTAGGAAGGAGGGACAAGGCCGTCATCCAAAACTCAGGCTTGGGGGTAAGCATGGGGACAACACGTGGGAGGTGACTTTTCTAACCCTGACCTCAGCTGCATACTACTTCTTAGAGGTCCAGGAGAGGTCCTCAAGTAGCAGACAACCCAGTAAGGACATCATAATGCAGACGAAGCCTCCCCTGCATCCAGTAAGACTGTCAAGGTGAGACCTTCTGTGCTCTATGACACCACATTCTCCTCTGACCAGCACCACCATTCCTTGGCTCCGGTGCCTATGAGTATGTTTTTGCTCTTCTCAGCAGCCCCTCTCCCATCACACACTTGTACATATCTCTTGCCCTTTTTCTTTCTGATTACCTAGACTATCACATTGAAAAGACAAACCACCTCCAACTCCAAACCACGTAGAGCTGAAGCAATCTCTTGCCTTGATTTTCAATGCAGAGCTCACGGGAAAATTGAGGTGTTAAATGTTTCCACCACTTATAGTACTGTGTTCCAAGGCTGTTAGACCCTTGACGGAGTGTTTTCCAAACTTTCCAAAAATTGGAGAGGGATACCCTGCACATCTTGAAAGTATCAAACGAGCGAATAAACAAACATGCTTTAAGCACTCCTTCATTTGTTTTAATATAATTAGGTTTAGGAGTAGGCAATCAATCAGAATGTCTATGTGTAGCATTTTGGAATCGGGAAGAAATTGGAAACATAACCATCGTGACTCCATTCTAATAAGCTTGAATGCAAGCAGAATAGCTAAAGAGAAGACTCTTTCTACTCTTTCCAGTTCCTCCTCCCACTCAAACAGTTCAGTGCGAGCGAGCTGGTCTAAGACCCTTGAAAGCACAGCATGTAGGTAGCCACCCCTCTCTCTTAGGGCTTGAGTAAGACTGGCGTAATTATGTGGGCATTCATTTCAGAGAGAGTGAGTGCCTACTACCAGCCAAGCATTGGGCTAGTTGTTGGGTATACAACGGTGAGCAAAAACAGATGTGATGCCTGCTTTCTTGGAGCTTCTGATCTCATGGACGAGATTGACATTAACCACATAATTACACAAATGAGTATATAATTATAAACTGAGATGAATATTCTGAAATAAGAAACAGTTCTAAGGAAGTGTACACTATGGCAGCGAATTAATGAAGGCTTCCACAAGGAAATAGTGCTTAAACTGAGATTTGAAGGGTTAGCAGGAGTTAAGTGACTGATCAAAAAAAAAAAATGTATTTCAATTAGGAAGAATGGAGGTCCAAGGTACTGTGGAGGACTAGAAACAAGGTCAGGGCAGCAAGTCCACCCAGCAGGGGAGCTGTGGGAGACGAAGCTGGAGAATTCAGTGGGGATGTTTTTTGATGGGTGTACCACTAGCTTTGGAACACAATTGTACATGGGGGCGGGGAGTGCTAGTTCGTATTTGCAAAGTTCCAGGAAGTTTAGCCTCTCTGGTCTCTGCCCACTAACTGTCAAATTATCCCCCGGGCATTTATGACAACCAAGAAGTCCCTAAATTTCTAAACAGCCCCCGGTTAAGAACTACTGGATGTAAAGCCTTGTCCTACAAGCAAGGGGGAAACAATAGGGACAGTTTAAGCAGAAGAAGACCGTGACCCGATTTGTATTCTGGAAAGATCATTTTGTCAATGTATATTACTAAGTGAAAGAAGCCAGTCTGAAAAGGCTACATACTGTTTAATTCCAACTATACGACACTCTGGGAAAGGCAAAGCTATGGAGACAATAAATAGATCAGTGGTTGCCAGACGTTAGTAGGGAGGGAGGAATGAACTGATGGAGCACAGGGGATTTTTTGGGGGGGGGCAGTGAAACTACTCTGTATGATAATGTAATAGTGGATAGGTGTCATTATATATTTGTCCAAACCTATACAACGTACAATACTGAGAGTGAACCCTATGTAAACTATGGACTTTGGGTTGTTATGATGCATCCGTGCAGGTTTGTCAATGATAACAAATGTACCGTTTTGGTGAGGGATGTTGATAATGGGGGAGGCTGTGCATGAGTGGGGATAAATGGGAAATCTCTGTACCTTCCACTCAATTTTGCTGTGAACCTAAAACCACTCTAAAAAACGAAGTCAATGTCTTATAAAAAGCAAAGGAATGTCAGCAGGATCACTGTGGAAATACTGAAGGTAGGGGATGAAGATCTGATTCAGATATCCTCCTGGAATTAAAGAGGAGAAAGTCCCTTAAAAGAAAGATTACTCTGCCTGTAGTGCAAAAACTGGAGGGTTTCCCCAAAGACCCTCTCTGATTAGGTTGTTGCTAGCATGCAAAGGCTGCCTGAGGATCAGAGGGGTGGTGGAGGGGATAACTGGACGAACTCTCACCAGACATGAATGGTAGCATTTTACTGCATTTGTAATAGCAACTGCCTATTGAGTACTTAATATATGCCACGTATGTGGTATGTGCTCTATACACATTATTTTATTTTGTTCTTATGATAACAGTGCAAAGTATTAATGATATCCCTATGTTACAGATGAGAAAATGTAGCATTGGACTTTAGTGACTTTCCCAGTGTTAGCAGGTAAGTGGTAGATCCAGGCGTCCATAAGGACTGTTTGACCCCAGAGCCCATGCTCTTAGCCACAGTGCTATATCTAGATGTTGTATTATCAACAGAGCGTCGTAGCGGAGTACAGAGACCAAAGGGCATGTGAACCGGGCTGAAGTCTGCGTGGAGCACAAGAACTTTTGCTATGGAGCATTTCGAAGAGCTGGTGACCAGCATGAATACCCTGGGTGCTTGGGATACAAGGGTGGGGACAAGAAGACACTACAGAGAGTTGGAAAGATGCTGAACACAAATTTGTTCCTCTAACATTTGCCAAGGGCAAGTCCTGCTAGAGTCATGTCTTCCCTGGTACTGCAATGTCAATTTGAAAGGGGCCTTCTGGAAGTTATGGAAGGGGAGAGAAGTTTTGACTGAGTTATAAGGGAAAGCTGAAGCCTTTTGGGCTTACACCATGCATTCAGAGAAGAATGGTGTTATCCTATGTGACTTGAGTTCGGTTTGCAGTGGCTGCCCATACACCCAGGCTTCCTCTACAGGTTAAAGTGTATGGTTTCATTCAAGACATATTTCCAGGGCTCTTTCAGAATGAATGCATCATTAAGCATTATAGGGGAAGCAAACGTGCCTACCGCATAAACCCACCTTCAATGGCGTCATGGTCTAACGGAGGAGACAAATATAACCACATATAATCAACGGAGGCACAGATGAAATCCCATGGGAGGACGGAGCAGAAATGCTCACTTTCACCTGGGAAGTGGGGGTGGGGGTGGTAAAAGAAGTTTTTGTAGTGAAGGCAGCATTTGAGCCGGCCTGGCCTAAAGGGTAATTTTTTTTTTTTTTAGATCAGTGGTTCTCAGAATGTAGTCTTTTGACCAGTAGCATCAGTGTCACTTGGGAATTTGTTAGCGATTCAAATCTCAGGTCCCCCTTGGACCTAACTGAATCAGAAATTCCTGGGTGGAGCCCAGCAATCTGTGTTGTAACAAATCCTCATTTTTGAGAACCACTGTTTTAAGCAAAGAAGGAGAGGCATTCTCAGTCAAGAAGACAATGTGAACAAAAATTTAATGGGATTAATCCAGGGGGTGTCTCTGTGACGTGTAAAGAACCAGACGTGGCTACAGGGTAGAGTCCATGGGTAGAGGTCACAGGAAAGCAAGCAGGGTCATATTGGGGGGATCTTAGACTTTATATTTTAAGCAGTAGGTGACATAGAGGTGTTCAAGGAGGAGAAAAACATGGAAACCAGGAGATTGATGGACAGGCTGTTAATCTAGGGACAGGGTGGGGGAGGGGGGGAGGCGGAGCAGGGCCTGGCTGGCTCCATCAGTAAAGTATGTGACTCTTGATCTCAGGGTTGTGAGTTGGAGCCCCACGTTGGGGGTGGAGTTTACTTAAAAAAAAAAAAAATGACGCTGCTAATCTTGTCTAGTCCAGTGGTTCTTTGCATTGGTGACACATTAGACTCACATGGAAAGCGTGTCAACATCACCAACAGCACGGCCCCTCTCCCAGACCTTCAGATTTAATTGGTCTTGAGGGTGGCCGAACGTTAGTATGTTTTAGAAGTTCCGCAGATCATTCTCAAGTCTGCCAGGGTTGAGGACCCCTGTTCCAAGAGAAGGATAAAGCACATCTGTAAGTGGATGGGAAGGAACAGGGAGTAACATTGCTGGAGACCGTGCTCACCACAGCTGGGCCATCACATGCATAAGGACCCGTGCATAAGGCCCAAGCCGGGCTCTAACTCTTCATATGGGCCACTTCCCTGACTACTTTTGTGAATCACTTCAGGAGCTCCGGATAAATCTGTGCTGCAAAACCGGATCTGATTGAGGGGACTTTCCCAGAGCCATTTCATACAGATGCCTGGACAAAGCTCACCCAGAATCTCTATGTATCCCCCAAGGGTCCACCATGGGATTGGCCAGGGAAATGGATAGGCCTTGGCCGGGAGAAGAAGTGTTGCTCGAAGCCTGAACGTTCGTTCCCAAAGCTGCTTCCCTCACAAGCCCTCACTGGCAAATGCTGACCCATCAGGTTGATTTCACACTAGCAGAAGGAGGAAGAGTGCTCAACAGCATGCAAATTATGATGATCTAAAACCAGAGGTGGGTAGTGGGGGTGTACAGGAGAGGGAAGTAGAGGGACATGGCAGGTCACCATGAGATACCTGAAATCCAGCCAGGAATGTGGCTGATTAGACGGGGGCAAAGGCATGGTGACCGGTAGAACCACTCAGCTCTGTAACACTTATACGAACAAACAACAGTGTTAGTAGCTAGTATTCACTGAGAGTTACTAGGAGCCAGACACTGGGCTTAGAGATTTATTTCTATCATCTCATTTAATTCCTATACTGACCTTATTAGATAGGCACTGGTGATAGCCCTTTCTTATAGATGAGGAAATTGAGGTTCAGAGACGTTAAGGCATTGGCCCAAAGTCACACAGGCAGTAAGTATACTACCAGGCCCCTAAGCCAGGCTTGACTCCAAAATGTGAGCTGTTAACCATTTCTGCTGCAGTTAGTTCATGATAGAACCATCCCACATTCTGGCCCAGCTGGAATTTATAGGGGATGTATGGAAGATTAGACAGAGGCCAGGCTGAAGAATTTGGGTTTGATTCTAGGGGCACTGGAGAACTATTAGAGACATTACTGGCATCATTATTGGCATTAGCAAAATACTCTTGCAACAAATATGTGTAAGATGGATCCAGATGGGGTGAGACAGGCAGGACTGGTTACATAATTTGCGAGGCCCATTGCAAAATGAAAATGAAGGATCCTTTGTTAAAAAAATATTAAAACTTTCAAGACAGTGAGAGCAGAGTCTTAAACCAAGTGTGAGTCCCATGAGAGGGCATGCCCATGAAGCCAGCTCTGGAGACAGGAAGACAACCTGGAAGTCATTAAGTGGCAGAAGGGGGCAGGGTGTGGACAAAGTTCAGGACTGGGGTGGTGTTGGTGGCCAGGGCTAGAAAGAAAAGGATGGATGACAGCCTCAGTGGGAAATTAGACTCCACAAGATTTCATGAACATTCCTGTCTTTTTCACCTCCCGTATTCAGTGACAACTCTGAGATCAAGTCTAGATGACAGAATGGAAGGCTCAGGAAGTGGAGCTAATTTGAGAGAGAAATTGACAAATTTGCCTTGGAAACCTACACAGTTTCACCTGCGTGCTTGGTGTTTAAATGAGTGTGAATGCTGTTAATTCATATTAGATGCTGTCTCGTATGTGATTTGGTCTCTGGCTTAGCCATGAAGCTATGTTTTGTTTCCTTCCTGAGAGAGATTATTTAAAGTTTGTTTCTGGGCATAGAGGTGGGCAAAGTAAACTCTCCTCCAATCTACTTTCTTTAGACTAGAAATGGAGTACCTACACGGGTTGGAGCTAGAGAGTACACAGCAATCGCCTCCCTCCTTCCATGCCCAAGAATCTTCAGATCCTGAAGGTCTTTCTAAGTACAAATTGGTCAAGTATGTAACAGATTCATTATCTTGACTTACAGCCTCCCCTATATTCTCAGCATGTCCTTGGCCCTGTTCCTCCTAAGCTGCTTATTAGGACACAGAGGCACTCTGGGTGATCCTGGTCGGAGATGAAAGCCTTTGAATGGCTCTACGGTTCTCCAACTGGGTCACTCTGACAAATGAATAGTCTGGAGCTACAGGAATCAGAGTGGTTTCAGTCCAAGTGCAGCAGGGAAGGTGTGCTCGTCAACCAGTGCTTGGGCAGGCCATAGCAAAGAACCAAAGTGAAGGAGTCCCCTTAACATGGCCTAACCATTTGGGTGGTAGGGGTACAAATGGGGAGAGGAATTTCATCGAAGAGCAGCTCTGTGTCTGATTTATTCCCTGCTAATCTCCTGTCTCATAAAGCATCCAGCTGTACTCCAAAGGTACCCTACAAAGAAAGCAGGCCCTCCATCCAAGTTGAAAACCACCAAACACATGCCCATATGTTAGTTATCCCGGTGAGGAGGGCCTGGCTTGAATACAAGTGAGGAGATGGGTGCCTTGGTGGATGATTTGAGTGGCATTAGCCCACCTCTTCCCCTGATCCCCAGCCTACTGGGTCCTTGGCCTGCCACGGAATCCTTCGTATTTCCATGCGAGAAATAGATTGATAGACTCTCATGCAGAAGTCACCTTCTTTTGCATGGACTCTACTGTATTTTAGAAACAGAGAAGCTGGATTTGGGGACAAACAGAAAGTCCCAATTTGCTACTTACTAGCTGTGTGACCTTTTATCAATTACTTCTGCGAGCCTCAGTTTTCTTCTTCATAACAGCAACTACTTAATAAAGTTACTGTGAAATTAAATGAGTTAATGCATGTAAAACACGACAGTGTCTGGCAAATATCAGATGTTTGATAAAGGGAAGATTCATCATAATGATAGGAGCTGAGTGGTTTGGACATGTGGGCTGTGCAGCCACCACAAGCTGGAAGTCTAGGTTGCAAGATGTCCTAGGGGATCTGCGTGTCACTGCCACAGTCAATAACCCTGGCTTTTTCAGACCACTACAGGGCTTCCTTGTGCCTTCTGATCTGGATGCTTTGCTGTCACCTTGTTCTCTCAAATGCTGCCACAGCGTGGATGAGCTGGGAGCAGACTTCACTGGGGAGTGTCACAGCCATGATGAGGGCAACTTTGAGTTTGGACATCCACCTACTACCAGGGGCCTCATTCTTTAATCTGGGAGCTTCTCCTCCTGTAGGTTTGACTTGGGGCTAGTTTGAGAAGCCGGACCAGGGGGCCAAACCAGGAAGGAGGTGACAACTGTCTTCAGCGTAGTCTTACTTCTCCTGATGGGGCCTTGTGCCCCAGGTACCCGGTATTTTCACATGAAATCCCTGACTACTCAGGAATGGTCATTGTGGTCATTGTCAGGCCTCTCTCTCCCAGGCAACTCTTCCAGTCACACACCTTCCCTAAACTCCCTTCCTTGTGTCTACAATTTGCCTGTTTGGGGGCCCCAACTCTCAGGATTCTGCTTGGCTTTGAATATGATAACGTGCTTTGCACCTGAGTGTTAATGACCCGTGATGACTGTATCACCCCTGCCAAGTTTTATTCACAATTGGGGGGGGGGGCTTGGATGCCTCAGAAGAGGGAGCAGAGTATGAACTCTGACTCAGCATGGCAAGGAGGAGACACGTTAGAGCAGATGTCTTTAGTGCCCTGCAGTTCAAACCGTGGTACAAGTGGATGTACCTCTGAGTAAGACCTCTGGCCTTTCCTCTGGCCCATTCATCCCTTAGAAAGGCTTTACTTCAAGAAGTGGGACATTCTCGTCATTCAGAGAGTAGGCTCTGGAGCCACACTGCCTGGTCAAATCCCAGCTCTCCCACTTATCAGCTCTGTGACCTTGGCCAGATGACTTCATCTTTCTGTGCCTCAGGCTCCTCATCTGTGAAATGGGCTTCGTAACTGTACATACTGCACAGGGTTGGCATGGGAATAATCGATGAATTACCATGCGTAGAGTGCCTAGAACAGCGCCTGGCACATGGTAAGGGTTACATAAATGTTTGTGAAATACATGTGGAGCCAGAGATGTGGAGCCAGAGATGTGGAATACATGTGGAGCAGGCCAAACTTCCTTCCGGGGGGAGAGCCATCCACACAGCCCCTCCCTCCCCCAGGAGAGGGCATGAGGAATGTCCAGGCTGGAAACAGAGTGGTCTCAGACCTCTACACAAGGCAAGCGCGGCTCTCCCCAGTTTGACAAAAGTAAGACAGGCTAAGCCTAATGAAGCAGTGTGGGGAAAAGGAGGAGTCTGATTCCATCATCAGCTGAGAGACGCAGCTGCCTTTGAGAAACCTCTCCTTAGATTTAGCGGGCCTCAACCCCCTTGGCCGCTTTTATTGCTTCCAGGACCAAGGGATCTAAACTGGCAGTGCCTGAACAAGTCAGCATGTACCTAATCTGGTGGGTGTGAAACCCAGCGGCCACTCAAGGAAAGTGGAAATGGCAGGGCTCTGCGGGATACGCATATATTTTTATAATGAAAAAGTTACAGGCATCATCATGACGGTGACTTAGAAAGAGTCATTGCTGCTGCTGCCTCTTCTTAGTAGAGGCCGGAAGCTTGCAGACTCTCAAGCAGCAAAGCCTGTTTCCCATCTCAGACTCACTTTGGGTGTGCTGAGCTCCTTTGCCTGGAACAGGTGGGGGAAGCTCCTCGAACCAGCCTGCGGCATGCCAGAGGAGGCTGAGTGAGCCAACGGGAAGAAAGGGAGTGGGGCTAGATGGCTGGCCGGAAGGAAGGTATTTTGAAAAAAAAAAAAAAAAATTCAGCAAGTGTGGGGATCTCAGTAGGTTACTCAGCCCCAAAAGAGAGCTCATTGGCTGCCTCCAGACCCACTAAGTCTGCTTACATGCACTGCACATTTTTGCACTGTATCCAATTCAGCCCTTGGTGAAACATTTGAAGATCCGATCTTGTTTTCCTGCACATCAATCATTTCTCCATTGTATCAGACTTTATGTGAAATGAGGCACAGGCTCATATATTAGGTCGAACCACGTAACACTGGTGAGTTTGTCAGGAAAACGGCCAAATGTCGCAATTTTGTGTGACAATGCCTGCCAATTTCTTGGCTCTGCCTCTCAGCCCCTTACAGCAGAGCTCAGTATGTAGCAGGTACTTGTCGAACCTATTTTTGTTTGATTAAATTGCAGGCAACCAGGATCTCACAATTCCTTCGCTTTCAAATGCAAAGGTAATTCAGGATAATAACATCCTCTCTCACTGATTGAGCACTCAAGATTTTGCTGGGTTCTATACTGGGCCCTTTACAGAGTCCATTGTCCTATTTAATCCTGAGAAAAACCTTATGAAGCAGGTGTAATTATCTCCTTTCCACAGATAAGTCTGTGGCTCAGAGATGGTAAATGCTGTGCCCGGTATTTTTGCCATATGGATCTTTGCTGTAGACATTTTTGCTGCAAGCATTTTGTTGCGAACATTTTCACTGCATAACTAATTGGCCATAAGGCAATTTTGCTGTAAAAAGATAAAATCACGAAAACTTGAAGAGGGACATTCATTATAAAGGATATAATGAAACACTAAAAGGAACAACATTTAAAAGACATCATTGAAAAATACCAAATATTTGAATACTTTAAAAATGTGTGTACATTTATGCCAATACTGTGCAAACAACTGATTTTATTTTGTGGATTGTACCGAAGCACTTGTCTTCAAAGTCTTTTGTTCATAGTACAATACTTTTCCTTGCTGATTCATCATTTCCTTGTTTGGCATCACACTTGGAATTTTTTTGCTCAAGTCTCTTCCTTCATTAAGAGAGGTATCGGCTTCCAAATAGTAGGCTGCATATTTGTACCTGAGCTTTGTACTGTATTGTGAAAGCCTTCTGCACTGTTTGCTGGTGGCAGATTGTCACGTGTCCACTGATTGCCATTCCAAGGTTCTATGGAAAATGCAGAGGAAATTCTAGTTCTGTAATACATTTGTGACTGAACTTTATCATTGTTACTGGTATGTTACCATTTTCTAGGATAGTACAGTATGTAATCTGACTTTACACTCGTATTTCACACTTCCAGTAAGTTTTATCACCGTATTTTTTATCAAGTCAGTGTACATAGTTGTTATCCACTGTTTTAAGACTAACATGGGGGCTCCTGGGTGGCTCAGCTGGTTAAGCGTCTGACTCTTGATTTCAGCTCAGGTTATGATCTGCCAGTCCATGAGTTCCAGCCCCGCGTTGGGCTCTGTGCCAACAGTGTGGAGCCTGCTTGGGATTCTCTCTCTCTGCCCCTCCCCCGCTCGTGTGTGCACGCGTACTCTCTCTCTCAAAATAAATAAATAAACTTAAAAAAAATTAAGACTAACATGTCTACTCATTCCTGCATAGGATTAGCTAAGATTTATATAGACCATTATGAGGGCTAGCTAAGATTTATATGATATAAAGATTGGAACTTTGTCAACGGAGAGATGAAACCAAACCGAACAACCGGTTTACTTTATCTTTTACGGCAAAATTGCCTTATGGCCGATTAGTTATGTGGCACAAATATTTGCAGTGAAATACTTGCAGCAAAGATGCCTACAGCAAAGGTGTTTAGCTGAAAATACCTATGACCGTTATATGACAAGTCTAAGTTCACACACGGCCACTGTGGGGCAGGTTCTAATGTTTAAGGGCAATTGAGGAGTTCACTCAGTCCTACAATCCTAATGAGCACATCAGCTTGCCGTCATTCGCACAAAATGTTTTGCAGTTACTCCAAACAGCTTCCTACCAAGAAGAGGGACTCCTGTGTGCTACTCAGACAATGGAAAACTCTAATTATCAAATGGGTTGGGGCAGTGTTTAATCAGGTAGTTGCAAGTGGTTGCTTGCTGCCCATTAATGATTAAACCATCACCTATAGTAGTAGGAATAGTCATTTGCCGGGTGCTGGAAATTGATCATGTATGTAGAACATATTCTGAGGCTGTAAGAAGATTTTGTGTTTATGTGGCCCTATTTCTAGAAAAACTGTCTGGGTCACTAAACTCTGTCCATATCACGGCACAGATGTTGAGACAGAGCAATTTAGAAGTCAACAGAATGCTTGGAGGTCTTATAATCAGGATATCTCTCTTCCATTTGATAGCTGTGAAAACTGAGGCTGATGTAGGAGGTGCCTGGCTCCAGGTCAAAAACAAAGGGTTTAAAGGCAGAGCCAGTGCCCACACTGAGATAAATATCTCTCCTGCTCCCTTCACTATACCCTGCCTCCCTCGGCACTATTATCCTTGGTTCACATGGTCCCTCTGTCAGCGTTTTCCGGCGCTTCTGAGGAAGTTATGATCAGGGGGCTACACTGGCAGGCTCCTTGGTGAATACTCACTAATGTGAAAAAAGGAAAAATCAAAGACTCCTTAGAGAATCTGTTGAATGAACTCACTAGAGGTGTGGTTCTTAAAATTCAGCACGCATCGGGGTTACCTGGAGGACTCCTTAAAACTCGGATGGCAGGGGCCCATCCCCAGAATTTCCTATTGAGTAGCACTGGGGTGGGGCCTGCAAATGTACGTTTCTACCAAGTTCCAGGGACCACACACTGAGAACTGCTGTTCTGGTCTACAAAACGGGTATCATGATATTTGACCTCATTCCCCCACCCCCCAAGGTTGCCTGAGTCATCTCAAACTTTTAGATGAGAATGGTTTTGGACATAGTACCTCACTTTTCTCCATTTTGAATATGCTGAAACAGCTTCCAAATCATATCTGTCCTTATGCTTTTCCATAGCATTCTAGAAGAAATTTGGAAGAATTATTAGGTCATTTCATCTGGCTTTCTGCATCTAAGCTGGGATGTACCTAACCCATTCCAAATATATGCGTTGCTCCTTCCACTTTTTTTGTTGATTTATGCCTTGAATGATTATGATGAGCATCTTCCCTGTTCAGTCCTGTGAACTAATCATCCTTTTATCCTAATACTTCCCCTTGGATGTTCCACAGTGATTGCTCCCAGAGAATCTAGTTGCCCACCCACTCAATGTGCATTAGCTCCCTTGCCTTCCCCTTCTCGAACTGGTAATAGCTCCCTATCACACGTAAGCCACTGGCATTCCCTTGCTTCATTTACCACATGATAACTGGAAGGGGAAAGCCCTCCAGATGACACCCTACCCTATATTTCTAAAAATGGTGGTTCTCAAACTTGGTTGCACATTAGAGCCACTGGGTTAGCTTTAGAAAGTTCTAATGCCTACGGGGCACCTGGGTGGCTCAGACGGTTAAGGGACTGACTTCGGCTCAGGTCATGTTCTCACGGTTCATGGGTTTGAGTCCTGCGTCAGGCTCTCTTATGGGGGGTCTCCCTCTCTGGCTCTCTGACCCTGCCCCACTCATGCTCTGTCTCTCTCTCTCTCTCTCTCTCTCAAAAATGAATAAACATTAAAAAAAAATAAAAAATTCTAATGCCTAGGCCCCATATTAGATCATCTGAGTCCGAACCTCTGGGAGCCCAGGCATCAGTGTTTTCAGAGCTCTCCAGATGTTTCTAATGCTCATCCAAGGTTGAGAACTACTGTCAAAACCAAAGACACTTTTTCCTTTGCTCTGTCTTCTTGCCTTTTTAAGCAGAGTTTCTCTAACTGTGGGCATTACTTTAGAAGGGATTCGGTATAGCAGTGGCTCTGAAATGTTAGCCTGCGTCAGAATCACCCGCATCAGAAAGTCTCACTTCACCCTCCGAGTTTCTGATTTAGTAGCACTGGGGTGGGGCCCAAGAATCTGGATTTCTACCAAGTTCCCACGTGGTATGTGGATGCTGCTGGTTCAGGGACCACCCTTTGCAAACCGCCACTGTTAAGGAAAAGGACACAATTCTCTTCATCTAGCACCCCTTTAAGAGACAGTTGTGATGAGTGACTTTTTTTTTGCTCTCAAAATCCAAGACGATTTTTGAGCACCGTAAGAGTGTGTACATTTACACAGCTGTGTTGGGGAGGGCAGTCTCAAAATTACCAACTGTCCATTTGCAAAGACAAGTGAAAAACAAATGGACTGCATTAGGGGCACGAAGCAAACGTTCTCCTGGGTAATGGAAGGCAGCCAGAGACTGAGGAAAGAGTTAAATCATTAGGTTGTTTATCTTGATTCAGTCTCTGTAGGGCTTGGTCTCCGTCTCCACCTGCCATGGCTAGAGCTTTCTCCTACCATTTAAAAAGGAGCGGGTTTATTGTTGAAATGCAAGGGCAAATTAGACATCGCAGGCACCAAGAAAGGACACAACAAATCAAAGCCATTCCTAATCCAGAGCAGCAGAGCAGAAGGAAGAATGCTTTAGCCAATGGTGCCCAGTGCTTGCAAGGTTAATTATTCTCCCCAAAGATGGTGGTGGTGGGAAGGGTGGCTAGGCAGGGATGATGAGTTTGGGAAGGGATTGGTTAGTCCTTCCATTGGCTCAGAATGACTAACAATGTAGCTCGTGCATTTGCTGTCCATTCCCCCTGCTCTACTTGATCAGAGACAAGGACAGAGATGGTAAGTGTGTCCAGCAGCCCCAAGGCACGAATTACGTTACACCTTAAAAAGAAGCACCTCTGGGAGATAACAGTGAATGAGTGTGTGTGTGTGTGTGTGTGTGTGTGTGTGTGTGTGTGTTTGTGTGTGTGTGTGTGTGTGTGTGTGTGTGTGAATAACACCTATTTTATTAGATATTGAGTCTTTCTGACTAAATTTTGTACGGATGAGCTGGCATAAATGCTGGCCTAGCTAGAGGTACTCAGAAAGCAGAATTGGTAGGTCAGTCTTGATACCTTTTTTCTTCCTGGCCTCACATCCTAGTACCTTAAGACCGTGAGGAATGGGATGCTCTCCATCCTCTTGGGTCCCTTCCCTCAGAATGACCACCAGCTCACCGTCTTGAGAGTGTGGTCCAACCTAACCACGTATTTCTCAGGACTAAGCTTTTGCTCTGTGTTCAAGTGCATCCACGCGTGTGTGCATGTGTGTACATATGTGAGTGGAAGGAGGTGAAGATGTACTATAGCTCAATGTTAACTATGCAAAATCAGACTCCTTGGGTCTAATCCCAACGGTACCACCTATTAGCTGCATTACCTTGAATAAATTACTTCACCATTCTAAGCCTCCCTTATTGTCTTTCAACAAGGGATCACCAGGGTCGCCTGGGTGGCTCAGTCGGTTAAGTGTCCAACTCCTGTTTTCTGCTCAGGTCAGATCTTATGGTTCGTGATTTTGAGCCCATGTCAGGCTTCATGCTGACGGTGCAGAGCCTGCTTGGAATGCTCTCTTTCTCTCCCTCTCTCTCTGCCCCTCCCCCACTCTCTCACTCTCTCTTTCAAAATAAATAAACATAAAAAAATTAAAAAAAAATTGGGGCACCTGGGTGGTTCAGTTGGCTAAACGTCTGATTCTGGCTGCGGTTGTGATCTCACAGTTCGTGAGTTCGAGCCCTGCGTCGGGCTCTGTGCTGACAGCTCAGAGTGGAGGCTGCTTCAGATTCTGTGTCTCCCTCTCTCTCTTCCCCTCCCCCGCTTGCACTCTGTCTCTCTCTCTCTCTCTCTCTCTCTAAAATAAATAAAAACATTAAAAAAATTAAAAGAAATAAACAAGAGATAACCAAAGAGCCTAATATAGAGAGTGGTTGTCAGAGTTAAAGAGATAATCCATGTAAAGCACTCAGCTTAGCACATTATAAAGACTTAACACATGTGAGCTGTTGTTATCATTACTTTCATGGTGGAAGAGAGAGGTTTCCGAAGAAGGCAGAGAAGCCGATAGTAGTGGCAACATTAACCTAAATATTGGGGGGCATTGTAAAACCACTATTTGGGGCCCTTGGGATACCCTTTTCCTTGGGTGATTGCCATTAACATCATGGCCAAATTAAGCTATTTAACAGACTCTCGGTAGGAGGGGTTTAGAGAGTAATGTTTCCAAGCAGAGAAAGGACTGGGCAGGATTTGCTTACAAAGGACCTTAAGTAGGAAGGGGCAAAGCTGACAGAGTGGATCAGCAGTCAGTGAGGCTAAATTCACGGTGGGTAGGGGAGGGGGATGGGTCTCGGAACTTTCTTCTTCCTTTCCATCCACACTCCAGCTGTGTCTGAAATACCTGTGTCTCTCTGGGGATACTCTGCTTTCCTTCCTATGGCTTTTGAGTAGACTCACCTTTTTCACATTGCCAGTTCTTTGCTCACCCTGGAACACTTTTTTACTCACCGTTTACCTGGTTGGCACTTATTACGCCTTCCTTCCCCCCACCCCTTTCCTCAGGACCGAGTTTCATGCCTTGCTTTAATGTCCCCACAGGCCCCAGTAATTCTCATGGCATAACAAGTTATCAGAGTGCATTGTAACATCACGTACACCTTGCTTCTGAAATACGATACGCTGTGAACGTAAAATACACGCCAGAATTGGAAAACTGAGCATGAAAAAAAGAAAGAATGTGAAATACCTTATTAATGATTCTTCATATTGATTACATGGTGAAATAATGCCTCTGTGAGGGAGACACCTTGCCTGTTTTGTTTACCATGGTGTCCCCGCTGCCTGCGGGAGAGTACCACTCCCTAAATATTTCTGAATAACCAAATGAAGGAATTAATCTTACATCCGGGCTTGCATCGAATCCTGGAACTTTGCATAGAAGGGACATGGGATCATCCTAGATTTATTTTTCCATCCTCTGGGTGACAATGTACTTAATTCATATGAGTGGATTTCATGTCTTTAATTTCACTAATTACAGGAAGTTGTAGCTGTGGCTAAGTGATGTTACACCGATCCACTTACAGATTTAGAATCTGTAAATCCTTCTCGTGTGTTCAGAGAATTGATGTAAAGAGGAAAGAATTCCCCAAATGAGGGAAATTTAATGTAAAAACTTACCAGGATGAGCATTGAGGAATATATAGAACTGTTGAAGCACTATATTGTACACCTGAAACTAATATAACACTGTATGTTAACTATACTGGACTTAAAATTTAAAAAAAAATTTAAAAAAATCTGTAAAAAGGGGAGATGGCAACAGGAGCCAGGACGTTGTGGCTAAAAGGAACTGTAAAAATTTTCTATTGCTATGTAAAAAATTACTACAAACATAATGGCTTAAAAGAACATAAATGTATTCTTTCACGGTCTCTGTGGGTCAGAAGTCTGGGCACAGCATTCCTGAATTCTCAGCTCGGGGTCTCACTGAACAGAAATCAAGGCGTTTGGCCAGGGCTACATTTCTCACGGGGGCTTAGGGCGTCTTCTAATTTTACTAAGGTTGTTGGAAGAATTTGATTCTCTTCTAGTTGTTGTTGGCTGGAGACTCCTCTCAGTTCCTGGAGGCTGCCCACAGTTCCTTGCCATGTGGCCCGCAAAGGCAGCTCACAAAGATGGATGTTCACTTTCTTTCAAGCCAGCTAGAGTCTGTCTCTCTGATTTCCTCTTCCTCATCAGCCAGAGAAATCTCCCGGCTTTTTTTTTTTTTAATGTTTTATTTATTGTTGAGAGAAAAACAGAGCATGAGGAGGGGAGGGGCTGAGAGAGAGGGAGCCACAGAATTCGACGCAGGCTCCAGGCTCTGAGCTGTCAGCACAGAGCCCGACGTGGGGCTCAAACTCACAAGCTGTGAGATCAAGACCTGAGCTGAAGTTGGAGGCTCAACTGACTGAATACACCCAGGCACCCCAAAATCTCCCTGCTTTTAAAAAAATATTTATTTACTTTTTTTTTTTTTTGAGAGAGAGAGAGAGAGAGAATGAGCAGGGTAGGGGCAGAGAGAGAGGGAGACACAGAATCCTAACCAGGCTCCAGGCTCTGAGCTGTCAACACAGAGCCCAAGTTGGGGCTCAAACTCACGGACCTCGAGATCATGACCTGAGCTGAAGTCAGCCGCTTAACCGACTGAGTCACCCAGGCGCCCCTTAGTTATTTTGTTTTTGTTTTTGTTTTGTTTTTGAAATCTCCCTGATTTTTAACGGGCTCATGCCATTAGGTCAGTTCTGCCCAGATAATCACCTAAAGTCACCTGATTTGGGACCTTCATTACATCTGCATACCTTCACAGCAGTACCTGGATTAATGTTTTATTGAGTAACTGGGAGAATCTGTGTATACACCAGGGACTGGGAATCTTGGGGGCACATCTTAGAATTCTGCCTACCACAGGACCTCGGACAAAGTCTTCAGTTGTTTCAGTGAGAATGAAATTATGAGTGGAAACTTTGAGTCTACATGGGGAGCCAATTTTTTCCAAGCCCAAGAAAGCCTATTTTGGAAGTGGCCAAAGGACCCATGGAGGGTACTCTGAAATAAGGTATTGTGAACATTGGAAGGCATGTTAATGCACATTTTACATATGTGGAAATGGAGGCCCAGGGAGTGGAAGCCTTCTGGGAGTGCTCCTTGTAGTCCCCTCATGTTCCTTCTATAGAATCTAATGACCTTTGGGAAGAATTGGCAGATGGAGCATTTGAAATCTGGTGAGATTAAAATCTCTCATCCAAACTAACTTTCTCGCTTTCCATGACCTCCTGTATTTTGAAACAACTTACAGCCTAAAGACCTGTTTATTCTTTGAGTTGCAGAAAACAAATGTACTTGGCACGTAACATTGAATACATTCTATCCTTCAGGTCTAACCCTGAATGTACTGAAGGTTAAATCATGAGTTGTGCTGAATTTACCATTTTTCAGAAGCATATTTGTCTTTCAACCAATTGTTCAAGAGATGGGGAACTTGGAGAAAGAAGCAGCTCCATTTCTCAGTCAGGACAAAGTGCAGTGATGGAATTATTTGAGAACCGGCTTTTACGGGCGGGGACTTAGAAGACCTGGCAAGTGTGGGTCAGGGGTCTTGATACTTTGGGATGGAAGTAACCTTTGCATCTCAAAGTCCTCTTATCCTGACTCCTCAGAAGGGATCTGATGAGGAACTCAGAAGGGAATGTAACACTTTGGGGTCTCAAAAGAACATTAACCAGAGTGACATTCTGAGGCCCAAATTTTAAAAATGTACACATGGAGTTTGTTCCTGCAGTGCTGACAGTATGTTATCCATGTGACAAGATGAGCAAGTATTATTTTTGCAGAGGCAGAAAAAAAAATGGCATCTCGGGGGCCTGCCTGGCATGACTGAATTTAATGACAGCTGCCTCCTGTGTTCCTTACCTTTGGATTTGGGCTGGGGCCTCTTTCAGATCCCTGTCAGATCAACTTAGATCATTCACTGAAAATGTTTTCTTCTCATTGTTCACGTTTCCTGGGGTTCAGGCACTGAGAATAATTTTTCTACTGCAAAATAATCAATAGCCTGACTGCAGCTGACTTTTCCCACTCACAACGGCAGTCAATTCTTAACTCTTCTGGGGATGTTTATCTAGTTGCCTGATGCTTCAGGCTAACCTGCTTGATGACTTCAATTTGCTTCTGGCCTTTGGGGTTTTTACTCTCCTTATTACCACCTCTACCACAGGGTCACAAGAGGATAGAAGGAACTGGAAAAAATCAGTTCACTTTCTTGTTTGAAGCTTTCAGGAAAGGTCTGGAAGGAGTTGGGGTAGAAACACACTATTGATTCTACTGGGCTGTGGGGAGTTATCTGTCACCTATCCCTTTCTCTTGTTTTCCGGTCTGCCCCATCCTTACATATATTTGAGGATGGACTTAGTGGTTCAGGAAACCCCCTGGGTTTGCAATATTAAGTGATGTCCACTTTGCCAACCCACACAGTACATGTGATAGGTAAAAAAAAAAACCAAACAAACAAGAAGAACACAAACAAACAAGCAAAAACAACACAGAAAAGCCTCTAGGTGATCAGTATAGATGCAGCTATCTAATTAATTCCTTGTAGCCAAGTCAAAGCAAACTGAAGGTTTTTCTCCACCCACCAATGGTGAAGGAGGATATCCATAAATTTCACCATTTATACAGATATCTGAGGCTTCTCTTCTGTTTTTGTATTAATCTCTATTGTGAAACTGCCCCGACCTCTGATTTTCCAATCCCAAACTGAATAGAAATAGAAGTACAGACTCTCAGTCACATGCTAGTGAATGAGTCTTTCATTCCCTGTCCCTTCTTGGTGTTCCCATGCAAATGTAGAATCTAAAAAGAACAATAGCTACTAAACAGTCAAGATGATCGAATATACTTGCTCCAAGGACTAAGGCTATTGTGTGTCTGTGTTTGTGGCCACGTTTCATGCACATAGGGGGAGCGATAGAGTCTCCCCTTAAGGACACCAGGAAGCAAGGGCCGTGGAGTCAAAAGAAAGATTTTCATATTCCAAATGGACTACTTACTAGCTTATTGATCTTGGGTAAGTTATTGATACATCTTGCTGGGAAACACAAAGTTTAGGAAGCTTAAGAATACCTATTCTGCATCTCCCACGAGGTTGTTGTGAGGAATAAATGGAATAATTATGTGAGCATGTCTAGCAAAACACCTGGCACTTAATGGGTATTTAGTAAATATTTGTAGATTCTGAATGATGACTCTAAGGGGTCTGGCTTCAAGAGGCCAAGGAGCTCAATAAGTAGAGCTTGGATGTACATTTTGGAGTAGATAAGTAAATAAGGAATTAGTGGGGGGAGATACTACTGTCTTTATACTGTAAGAATTGGATATTTTAAGCCACTCTCAGATTTCCATTTATCCCAATCCTCCATCATATTTGATAGGAAATAGGAATGCTTTTCTAGAACTCAGTTCTTTTCTAGGACTTTAAACCATTTAAAGTACAGGCAGGGAGGAAAGAGCCTCTGGTTACAGTGAAAAACGGACTCTTCATGTGTGTCTCAGGATAAGTCAAAATTCCTAGTTACTAGCCCTCCCCACAACAGCATATTAGGAATTCACAAGAACACAAACTTTATGAGAGAGGGTGTGTGTGTGTGTGTGTGTGTGTGTGTGTGTGTGTGTGTGTGTTTTACTGCTGTATCTCTAGTGACTAGAAAAATGCCTGGTACAATACATGTGTTGAATGGATGAATGAGTGCTCATTCGTCATTCCAGGTGGAACCTTGTCACCAATATCTACACATTCCTTTTTAGTATAACTGTCATGGAATGAGAGTATGGAATGTAGAAAAGGCCTGGCTGTGAGAGAAAGAATTTTATGGTAGTTCCAAAATTACAACCACAAAAAGAATATTGGGTTGTTAAGGCCTTCCACCTTGGCTTAAGTCTAGGGAAAGAGAAAAAAAATTATGTTAATTGTCATGGGATTTACTGGAAATATTTTTTTACTGGAGCAAGATTAACTGCTATGAAGTTACTGACAGCAGGACTAGCATTTTCTACCTTCTTATTGTTTAGCATTTATGTAGTCCAATTCCAACACAGTGAAGCCCTCTATTAAACCCATCCTTAGGGATTGGGGAAAATTTGTTACAAATAGGACTTAGTTACTTAAAAATTCTTTATTGTCTTCTTCCTTCTTGGCTTTCTTTTGGCAATTTTCCCACCTGCCACTGAAATCTGTTCCCAACTTCCAACCTCTGGCGAGTTTCTCGAAGTCCTTGGAAGATCCTTTTGACAAAGACCCTGATTCTGTGACTTGTGGGCATGTTGGTCCTGGATTGGCCAGAACCTGGCAAGCAGGTCCTAGGCTCCTGTGAAAACATCTAAAAGGCTTCCTGTCAGAGACAGAGTTATCTGGTTTCCGAGTCTTCTTGTCTCTGGATCCTTGTGTCACCCTCTACCGTTGTGACGATTTCCTTCGATTTGCCTAGCCATCTAGATTCTGGAGTCTTCTATTGATTACTTGTCTGGCTCTGACCTGTCATTTTATTCTGACCTGCAATTTTCATGAACTCCCTGGAAGTGGACTATTTTCTTGACGTGTTTCTACATTCTGGTTCTACAATCTACGTTTATCTACAGCTATAACTCGATGTTTTTCTGTAGCTCATGGTGCCTTTGCCTGATATCCTCATATTCCTGATGCTCCAAACATTGCCTAAGTCCCAACAGAGGGGAAATGCAAGGTGGGGTCAGTCCAAATCAAAGAAAATTTGCAAAAGGAGTGAGGGCAGTTTCAACTAGTGATTTTACACCCATCTCCTATTTATATAGGTAGGGACATTGTGTCCTCAATCACTAGAAATCTTTTCCATAGGAATTCTGGCCTTGGAAGCTTCATTCAATCTAGGTCGTCTGAAAAATGAACTCTACCTTCTTAGAGATGCTGGTCCATCTCTGCGCAGAAATGGAGAGGACTAATGATTACCCACGCCCTATTTCCTCTGACAAGGAGATAAAAGTTTCCTCCATCCCTGCTGTGATGGTTAATTTTATGTGTCAACTTGACTGGGCCATTTGTGCCCAGATATCTGGTTAAACATTATTCTGAGCGTGTCTGTGAGGGTATTTTTGATGAGATTAACATTTGAATTAGTAGACTAAGTAAAGCAGATTTTCCTCCCTAGTGTCAGCGGCCCTCATTCAACCAGTTGAAGGCCTAATAGAATTAAAAGGCTGATCCCTGAGTAAGAAGGAACTCCTCCTGCCCAAGTGCTTGGCCTGGAGACATTTGTCTTTTCTTGTTTTCATACTTAAACTGAAACATTAGTTCTTCTTGTGTATCAAGCCTGCCAGGTTTGGGCTCGGAACTTATATTATTGGCCTTCCTGGTTCTCAGGCCTTTGGACTTGGGCTGGAACTATATCATTAGCTCTCCTGGGTTCCCAACTCACTGACTTATCCTGCAGATCTTGGGACTTGACAGCCTCCACGGCATATGAACCAATTTCTTATAATCTTTCTCTCTCTGTGTGTCTCTCTCTCTTATGCTATCGCTTTTGTTTCTCTGAAGAACCCTTACTAATACACCTGCCCTTCCACATTGGCTACTCCATGAAGAGCAAGAGAAAAAATAGAGGAAAGTTTCAAGCAGTCTTCTTATACTTGAGGAAATATTTCAAATTAGGGTGAATTTGGAGGAAGGATGCTTTTAAGAATCAAAAGACCAAAATTGTAATCCTGACCCGATTTATTTGTGTTTGGCATGATATTTGATAAGTCGTCTCCCCTGTACTACTTCCATTTTATAGTGAGAGAAGCTACTTTAATGAATGTACATCATATACCTATGCTGTAAGTATGCTATAAAAACTCAAGCAACTCAATCATTGTTAATGAGCAATAGTATCAATTCCTAATGTTTTTTTCCCTTTCAACCAAGAACAATTTCTTATAATTTTCCAAGATGCTATTAATACTAAGGGCAAAATGAATCCCTTGCTTTCTTTTGTGTTTTTAAATAGAAATAGAGATATAATGTCTTCCAGCAAGAATTTTGCATGTGTGTGGTTGTGACAATTCAACAAAATTATTTGTAGGAAATCAGCACCCAGATATTATGAAAAAAGTCTAGTCACATATTGTTAAAAAGCCCTGTAAACTATGGTATTTCAGTATATGGGATAATATTTTATATTTTATTTCCAAGCTTGTTGTTTGAGGTAAAAACAAGAAGTGGGTGAACATGTCAATTGTCAAAACTACAACTTATTAGGTTTCCTACTAAAGCTGATTTTACAGAATCCTCGATTACTGACACCATTCTAAAAGGATCAGTAGAAACATATTTTGTCTAAATAGGAATAAAGGAGTTTTGTGAACAGGAGACATAGGTAACTGGCACCATTTCCACAAAGAATGGCTAGACGGCCATTCTGGATGCATCAGTTCCCCTGTACCTCTACTCAGACAATACCTCTGCCAGGATACCCTCTCCTTCCAATTCTTGAAACCCTTCTCACAGGCTATAGCCCAGTTTAAGTCCAGTCTCCCCTAGGAAGCAGTCTCTGTCCACCAAAGTCCCCCTGTCATTCTGTCTATCGACATGATTTGTGTCCAACACTTATTTGGCACTTAGCAGTAGGAGAGATACCACAAGGCAATATGTATTCTCCTCTCCAACACTTCATGGCTTGGCCAAACACCTGCAGCAAAATCTTGGACAGATTGCTGGACTTTTCTGGACCTCCATTTCTTCATCTTTGAAATGAAGAATTTGGATCAGGGCTATGGTTTTCAATTTTTGTTTGGTCATGGAACCCTTCCTGCAACAAAATCTGTAGAACTCCAATATACAATACAGAGACAAGTAAGGGGGTTTCTTTTAAAAAACAAGGCTATGGACTGAGAGTCTTCTGGGTACAAAACCAAACCAATAAAAAAAAAAACCTTCTTAATGTTGGTTTGAGATCCTTCTGTGGAATCCTAAGAGCTCTATGAGAGAGTGTGAAAGCCACCAAGCTAGGTGATCTCTAAAGACCCTTTCTAGTCTCTATAATCTATACTTTTGTGTGCGCGTTTGGAGTTTTCGCTAGATTGCATGCTTCTGAAGGGCAGTGATTGTATATGACATTGGATTACTAGATGATAGTATTGCCTGTGGAGAGAAGGTGCTACCTTAAGGTATGTGGGACAAGGAAAGGGGTGAGCGCCCTTGGAATAAAATTTAGTCTTCTGTTCAATAGTCTGAAGAAGTTTTTGCTTCTTTCCTGGATTAAGGAGATGGAGGCAACAGTTACCACATTCTGACCTTGACCTTGAGACTTTGAATTTGCCCTTTAGCAACCTTTCCTTAGTTTTGGCTTCTTAGGAGCTCGACTGTTGGTAGCATTGGGAGATTGCTTGACTTGCTGGGTGAAGATTATTTAAGTCTCGTTGGACTTCCATCTAATTAGCATAATTTGAGAGACAGACCTGATCTCTTCGGAGGAGAGGAACATGTGTGTGTGTGCATGCGCATGCTCATGTGTGTGCACATTGGTGAAGTTTTGTAAGTACTATTATGTTTTTTCTTTCAAAGTACAGACGTCAAAGCTTAACTAAGTGAGTTTGATAATAGGAGAAAATGCCCTCAGATCTGAAAGTAGGCTATGTTGATATTTTAGACCAAATAACAAAATTCTCTTCTCTAAGTCCCCTTTTATGATTTTCACAAAGCCATTTCAAACCAAAGAACTCATCATCGTGTCTCTGAAAATAGGTTGATTCACTATATTAACATAGTGACTATGATATACCCATGTTATTTGCATATTCTTTATTCTATGCATATAAATTACAGAGGCTTACTTTCAGAGAGAATAAAACTTAGAAAAAACCAACAAGGAAGTATTTGTCATCTCCATCCTAGGTGCTGGGCTTAAATTGAATAAACTAGTTGACACCGCGAGAACTCTCAAATATCCATAGGTCCATTACTCTTTTCTTCTTGCTAGCAGGTTGTGACTTAAACTTCACTGTCAGCTTTAGTGATCAGTTTCAAGTAAGTTTAAAACTAAAAGGGATACTTGAGACCAAGCTCCTCATTCACTGTACGTAAATATAGACCCAGAAACATGGTGTCCTAGTTAGTAGAAAGGCTAGGACTACACTCAGTAGTGTGTTGTATTTCCTACTGACAAAAGCTTCTTGTCTCTCAACTTTTAAATTTTTTTTTAATGTTTATTTACTTTTTGAGACAGAGAGAGACAGAGCATGAATGGGGGAGGGTCAGAGAGAGAGAGGGAGACACAGAATCTGAAACAGGCTCCAGGCTCTGAGCTGTCAGCACAGAGCCCGACGCGGGGCTTGAACTCACGAACCGCGAGATCATGACCTGAGCCCACATCGGACGCTTAACTGACTGAGCCACCCAGGCGCCTCTTGTCTCTCAACTAAATTGAGCAAGTAGGGATGTGTATAGTCTAACTTCAGGACCCTTACGTGACCATTTGAAAGAAAAGAAAGGTATAGAAGATTCATTTTCGTGACAGCCTGGTCTTTAAAAAGTCCCTTTCTATAAAATAGGGTAGAAATTTATGTGAGGGAGGGAATGATTTCATTGTGATTCATTAATTAGCTGAATTTCTCTTGGTTTATGGGATGTGGATACCTTGGTTTCTTATAGGGTCATGAGAAAAGATAAGGATTCTGGGATTAAATTGCCCATCAGCCTCATCTTTCTCTCCTGGAGGAATCTGCTTATCTAGACTCTTATAGAAAGCAGTAACCATGTTTTAAACGAAGGCTTAGTAGTATAGTGGAATAGATCTTGCATTTTAGAGTAAAAATGACCTAGGTTAGAATCCTAACTTTTTCTGCAGGGGAGGTGAAGTGGGAGGGAGAAGGCATTTGTAATTTGATGGAAGAAAAATAACTAGCACCTAGTATTTACTATGTGACAGGTGTTGTGATGGGCATATTGTATCTATCTCAATCCTCACAACAATCTTTTAGAGTTATATATATATCTACATTTAAGAGAAGAAAAAACTGAGGTCTGAGAAGGCTAGGTAAATAGTGTGAGTTCAAAAGGCAGAGTTAGGATTCTAACCTAGGTCATTTTTACTCTACAGTGCAAGGTCTATTTGGGGCGCCTGGGTGGCTCAGTCGGTTAAGCGTCTGACTCCGGCTCAGGGCATGATCTTGCGGTCCGTGAGTTTGAGCCCCGCGTCCGGCTCTGCGCTGACAGCTCAGAGCCTGGAGCCTGTTTCAGATTCTGTATCTCCCTGTCTCTCTGCACCTCCCCTGCTCATGCTGTGTCTCTGTCTCAAAAATAAATAAACGTTAAAATAAAAAAATTTTAAATGCAAGGTCTATTCCACTGTACCACTAAGCCTTCATTTAAAACATGGTTACTGCTTTCTATAAGAGTCTAGATAAGCCGAGAAATATCAGTCTTGCTTAACTGTCCTTAAATTCTGCCCCCCCCCCCCCGGAGGTTCCATTAGAGTAGAATGAACACATTCTACCATCTTCCACAGAAATAAAAAGGGCAGAAAGCACAGCCCCTTGAGACATGGAATTAAAAGTTTATTTCCTGTTTTCTCCTGTCTCGGCCTGGATGAAGGGTCTCAGTGTACCTCTCCTGCCTCTAGTCAAACCAAAGACAGGCATCTGGGAATGGCTTCTTGGCTATGAAAGTCAGATAGTGTTTTTATTGTCATTTTAACTGCAAATTTCTTCCAACCTCCTGTTTCCAATGCCTGCACCTGCTAATTGGCTAATTTTGTTTTCACTTTGCTGAAGCTTATGTATTCTTAATTATGTTAATAGGGGCAAACTATTTAAAATATTAACATTTAAAACATGTACCGAACACCAACAAAGTTTCTTAAAACAGTAATTTATTTAGGTAAAATTCACATAACATAAAACTGACCATTTGAAAGTGAACAATTCAGTGGCAATCAATGGATTCACAATGTTGGGCAACTATGACCTCTATCTAGTTCCAAAACATTTCCATCATGACTAAAATCTCTAACCCGTGAAGCAGTTTCTCCTCATTTGCACCTCCACTGCCAACTCTATCCCAGCCCCTGGCAACCACCAATCTGCATTCTGTCTCTCTGCATTTACCTATTCTGGTTATTTCATATAAATGTAATCATATAATATATGACATTTCATCTGGCTTCTTGCACTTAGTGTAATGTTTTCAAAGTTCATGCACATTGTAGCATTTATTGGGACTTCATTGCTTTTATGGCTGAGTAATATTCCATTCCATGTATATACCACAATTTCTTTATCCATAAATCCACTGAAGGACATTTGGACCCTTTCCACTTTCGGCTCTGGTGAATAGTGCTGTTATGAACATGTGTGTACATATACTTGCTTGAGGACCTGTTTTTAATCATTTGGGGTATATACCAAAGAGTGGAATGCACATGCATATTACAAGTCCAGTCTTTAACTTACATGCATATTACAAGTCCAGTCTTTAACTTTTTGAGGAGTCTCCAAACTGCTTTTTTTTTTTTTTAATTTTTTTCAACGTTTATTTATTTTTGGGACAGAGAGAGACAGAGCATGAACGGGGGAGGGGCAGAGAGAGAGGGAGACACAGAATCGGAAACAGGCTCCAGGCTCTGAGCCATCAGCCCAGAGCCCGACGCGGGGCTCGAACTCACGGACCGCGAGAGATCGTGACCTGGCTGAAGTCGGACGCTTAACCGACTGCGCCACCCAGGCGCCCGATCCAAACTGCTTTTCAAAATGGCTGAACTATTTTACGTTCTCATCAGCAAGATACAAAAGTTCCAATTTCTCCACATCTTGGTCAGTGCTTGATGTTGTCCTTTTTCTTTTAATTATAAACCATCCTAGTGGCTGTGAAGTCCTTCATTGTGGTTTTGATTTTTATTTCCCTGATGACTAATGATATTAGGGATCTTTTTATGTGCTTGTTGACCACTTGTATATCTTCTTTGGAGAAGTGTACATTTAAGTCTTTTGCTCATTTTTAATTGAGCTTTTACTTTTTTGTGGTTGAGCTGCAAAAGTTCTTTATATATACTGGATACCAGGCCCTTATTATATATCTGATTTATAAAAACTTCCTATGATTCTGTAGTTTATCTTTTCAATTTCTTGATAATGTCCTTTGATGCATATGTCTTTAATTTTGATAAAGTCCAATTTATCTATTTTTCTTTTGTTGCTTATACTTTTGGTGTCATATATAAAAATCCACTGTGAAAGCCAGGGTCATGAAGGTTATCCTTATTATTTTTTGTTGCAGTTGTTATGGTTTAAGCTCTTATTTCATTATCTGTGTTGAATTGATTTTTATATATGGTATGAAATAAGGGTCCAGCTTCATTCTTTTGCATGTGGATATCTTATTGTCCCAGCAACATTTGTTGAAGAGACCATTTCCCCATTGAATGGTACTGGCATCTTGTCAAAAATCAATTGACCATAGACATATGGGTTTATTTTGGACTCTCAATTCTCTTCCATTGATTTGTATGTTGATCCTTATGCCAGTACCATCTCGTTTTGATTACTGTAGCTTTGTAGTAAGTTTTCAAATCAGGAAGTAGGAGTCCTCTAGCTTTGTTCTTTTCCAGAATTGTTTAGGTACTCGGGGTCTCTTGAAAATCCATATGAATTCGGGGATTGGCTTCCGTTTCTGAAAAATGGCTGTTAGAATTTTGATAGGGATTGCTGTATAGGATAGGGAATTTGATAGGGAATCTGTATAGCCCTTTAGGCAGTACTGACATCTTAATAGGTCTTGCAGTCTATGAACATAAAATGTCTTTCTATTTATTGCGGTTTTCTTTAATTGCTTTCAGCATTTTTTTTTTTTTTTTTTTTTTTTTTTTAGTTTTTAGTGTGCATCTTTAACCTCTTTGGGTAAGTTTATTCCTAGATATTTGATTCTTTTGACTACCATGGTAAATGGAACTATTTTTAAAATTTCCCTTTTGGATTTATCCATTGCTGGTGTATAGAAACACAACTGATTTTTGTATGTTGATTTTGTATCCTTAAATTTGGCTGTATTTGTTTACTAGCTTTTTTCTGCATCAATTAAGATGACAATGTGGTTTTTCTACTTATTTCTTTTAATGTAATGTTTTACATTGATGGATTTTCTTATGTTGAACCACCTTGCACTTCTGGGATAAATCTCATCTGGTCATGGTATATAATCTTTTTAACATGGTATTGCATTCAATGTGCTAGTATTTTGTTGAGGATTTTGGCTTCTGTATTCATAAGGTATATCTTTCTGTAATTTGCTTGTGATGTCTTTATCTGGTTATGCTGGTCTCATACAATGAGATAGGAAGTTTTCTCTCCTATGTTTTTAAAGAATTTGAGAAGGATTGGTGTTAATTATTCTTCAAATGTATGGTAGAATTCACCAGTGAACTTTTCATTGTTGAGAAGGTTTTATGTTTTGTTTTGTTTGTTTTTTATTAACTTAATCTCTCAGAATTTCTATTTCTTCTTCAGTCAGTTTTGGTAATCTGTAAGTGTTTAGGAATTTGCCCATTTTATCTAGGTCATCTAATTTGCTGTCACAGAATTATTTATAGTATTCTCTTATGATTCTTATTATTTCTATAAGGTTGGTAATCATGTCCCTATTTTCATTTCTGATTTTAGTTATTTGCATCTTCTCTCATTTTTTGTCAGTCTACCTAAAGGTTTGCCAATATTGTTGATCTTTTCAAAGAACCAACCTTTGGTTTCTTTTATTCTCTGTATTAGTTTTCTATTCTCTATTTTGTTCATCTCTACGCTGATCATTATTTCCTTTTCTCTGCTAGTTTTGTATTTACTTTGCTCCTTCATTTCTAGTTTTTTAAGGTGTGAAGTTATGTTATTGATTTGATATTTTTCTTTTTTTAATGTAGGAGTTTACAACTATAAACCTCTTTCTTAACAATGGACTTGCTCAGGGGTAATTGCTGTCTGTTTCTTTTCTTTTTTCCTGTGAATGGGCCATGCTTTCCTGTTTCTTTGTACGCCTTATGATCTTTTGTTGAAAACTGGGCACTGAATAATATAATGTTATGTAGCTCTGGAAATCAAAGTTCTCCAGAGTTTGCTATTTTTTTTTTCCTTTTCTGAAATTTTATTTTAATTGCAGTACAGAATTTGCTATTTTTGATTGTAAAAGTCTATAAAATTCAAACTATTTTTCTACAGACTGAACTCTTTGTCATGTATACTCAGTGGAGTCTCTTTTTCTTTAGCTGTATTTAACTAGTATTTTTTTTTAATCCAGTGTAGTTTCTTTGTTGTTATTGCTTTTATGGTTTTATTATTTTTTAAGTTTTTATTTAAATTCTAGTTAGTTAACATACAGTGTCATACTAGTTTCAGTTGTACAATTTAGTGATTCAACACTTAGATACAACACCCAGTGCTCATCATGACAAGTGCACTCCTTAATCCCCATCATCTATTTCACCCCGCCCCCCACCTCCCCTCTGGTAACCATCAGTTTGTTCTCTAGAGTTAAGGGTCTGTTTCTTAGTTTGTCTCTCTTTTTTTCCCTATGCTTGTTTGTTTTGTTTCTTAAATCCCACATATGAGTGAAATCATATGGTATTTGTCTTTCTCTGACTGACTGATTTAACTAGTATTTTGACAGAGATTTCTGTGAACTCCAGAACACACACACACACACACACACACACACACACACCCTTCAACATCAAAATACAAGACCAAAAAGCCTATTTCTCCCAGTCTTTGCAGATTGGTTCTGTGCTGGCACACTCTTTCAACACTTAGCTAGACTGTTTACAACTCTAGCATAGGCTCCACTGCCTATTTCCAGAGCCCAGAGATCAGCCAGAGGTGAAACCTTAGGATCTTCTTAGGTCTTTTCTGCACATGTCTCCTGCCCTGGGAATGTGCGTGGCTTTCTAAAATTCCCCAGTCTACATGGGTGCTTTTGAATGCCCAACTGTCCCCCAAAACTCTCTTCCCAGCTATCCTTTCAGGCTTTAAGCAGTCTATTATCTGTCTCAACCATAATCTTTTGCCCCAGGCGGCTGCAGGTTTTTAATTTGCCTTACAGTGTTTTTGAGCAAAGTCCACTATTTTTCTGCCCTGAGTGATTTCTGAGTTAAGTGAAACAGAGCTCTTCAGGGAGTTCCCAAACAGTTTAGAAGAGATAAACATAATTAATTATCAGATAAGATCTGCTCTGCTCCCTCTAGAACTGGGAACCAGGGTTCAACAATAGAATTTGTTGTCTTCAAGACTGCTGCTGAGCTGGGGATAGGATAGGTAAAGGGGAAGGCCAAAATGCAATAAATGCTTTCCTACCGTGTGGAAGTTGTTTTTCTTCTTGATTCAACATTTTCTTGGTTTCTATAAATCTTTGACTGTTTTCCAGAGTTCTGACAAAATTGATTCTGCCAGTTTCCGCTGTTTTTCCATGTTTCTAGGGAGGGATGGGAGTTTGGATCTGCCTACCCTGACATTTTCCTGATAGCACTCACACCAACAAAGCTTTAGCTGGGCCATTGAGTCCAAGGCTTGTCCTGGAAGGCTGGGCTTGAGAAAGCTATTACTTTTGCCCACCACAGACAGTTCTCTCCAGTGACCCTTAAAAGGAACCCTGCTCTCCACATGCCTTCCCCACATAGGACTGCATGCTTAGAATTAGGCCTAGAGTATACCCACAGACATATGAATGTTGGTGAATGATGGGAAAAGATTCTGTTAACTATTAAGGCAATGGGAAGAGAAGTCAAATAACATTTCAGTCAGGTGACCAGATTCCAGTCTTCCCTCAAAATACGTCCCTACAAATGGCTTTCACTGATGCATTTAGTTGCCCCTTGGGTTGTTCTTTGTTACTTCTCCTTTCTCCATCAATTGTAAATATCCTTTGTTCAGTGAAGACATATTTTCTTGCTAAACACAGCTCTGAAATATTATTACATCCCACCATGCTAGGTAATTTCTCTGGCATCCAGGTTTACCTACCTGATTAGTCCTCTTCTCTCAGCCCATATTTATCACTTTTTACAGTTCACCTACCATTCCTGGCCTGGAATCCTTAACATTGAAGGCTCAGACCCACTCAAAGGCTACTCCTGATTTCTCTTTCATTCCCCTCCTACCACTGCCACCAGAGGGCAGGCATTAAAAAAAAAACATAAGCAGATTTGCCCTATCTGGATTACACTGCTTCCTCTGGAATGTAACAATTTTACTTATTGGGAAATTCATTCCAATTTTCTTTTGCCATCTTGACCTTATCTTTTTTCCCCCTAAATCTTTTCTGCAGCATTGCCCTCCATGATAGGTACTTTTTAAGCTTTTGTAGTAGCTCTTAGAACTCTCTCTGCTCCGGGTCCATTTATCCTTACCCTTTTCCAAAATCTCTGAATTGTACCTTACAAACATAGATACTTCCATTTCTTTGGCATTTTCAGAAAATGTAGGTTATGATCCTGTCAGACAAATTGTCAAAGCTACAGTTGCTATAGGTGAAATGGAAACTAAATGCTGAGTGTACAGATGAGAAATCACACTAATTGCCTTGTAACCTAATTGGACCAACATTCTACTGCAAAGATGCATTGTGGGTAATTTTCTTCTACTTTGGGGGGCTGTCTATATTTGCACTATGTTTTAATTGGAAATTCACTGCTAATATAAGATTCAGGACATTTAGTGACCCCTTAGAGGCATTCAAAATACGCAATGAGAAATAAAGATCCCCCCTTCTTCCAAGAGTTGAAAAACTTGGCAAAATCAGGTACATGTATTTTTCCACTGCAAAAAAAAGAGTGTCAAATGCAAAATCATCATCTTCTTTCACTAAGAGGTGACCAAGGCTGTACAATATCAAGTCAGAATGATGTAGAATGAAACCACAACACATGGAGCTCTTGAAAAAGGAATCTTTCTGGATAGCAGAGTTTTCTGGAGTTCAAATTTACCTCTTTGCATTTCAGCGATTTTTAATTTAATCATTTTGGCTAGAACATTTTCTAGCATGTATTGCACACTTCCTTGCCTCCTTAAGTAGAATATATTGAACATATTTCAACTTTTCTCGATGACTCAGGGTCCATGCTGTGATTTTTAGCTTTTCAGTGTGCTGTATCCAGTGATACCCTCAGGGCCTATTACAGGCTATAAGAATGTTTGTTCCAACACTAAATGTTCCCAGACTGCAGAGAGTTATTTTGTCAGCTTTTTCCTAGTTTTTTTTTTTTTTTCCCTCTCTCCCCTTGCTGTAAGTGTTCTCTTATCTTTGTTTTAACATCCGCTGTCATGATGTTCCTTCCTAATCTTTGGTAGGGCTGAAAATAAAGTAGCTAAACTTGGTTATAATTGTGCATAAAATATAAGTGTAGGTATCCTGAATCAAGTCCTATCAGGGCTCACCTTGAGGGAAGCACCTGTGTTAAAATGCATGGGTGTGGTGCTCAGGTACACTCTTTGCTTTGTTCTTGGTTCTTAGCTACATTATAGTTAAGTGATAATGCTGGGCTTAAAAAGTGACAGTGGGAAAGATGGAGGGTCACTGTAAAAAAAAGTTTTTTTTTTTAACATTTATCCATTTTGAGAGACAGAGAGACAGAGCACGAGCAGGGGAGGGGCAGAGGGAGAGAGGGAGACATAGAATCTGAAGCAGGTTCCAGGCTCTGAGCTGTCAGCACAGAGCCCAATGCGGGGCTTGAACTCAGACCGTGAGATCATGACCTGAGCTGAAGTCGGAAGCCCAACCGACTGAGCCACCCAGGCACCCCGAGGGTCACTTTTTTACAGTAACATTCAAGTTACTGTAAATCCAGAAGGTAGTTGGCAATGTGCTTCATGTTGCACTCCACTGTTCCAAAATGACACCTTTATTGCTTTACCTTTCAGAGAAATATATTAAGCCATAGCTGAGGGCCATCATTTAAGTATACCAGTAGGTTGCACCTCTTTCCTGAAACCTTAGTTTCTGACCCCATGAGCATCTTATACCTAATGCTCAGGCTCTGAAGGGTTTCGCCTATAGGTCCTATAGATGGAGGAGATAAGGTAGATAGCAAGGGTCAGGGTGAAACCCCTTTTTATTTCTGCATGAAAATAGAAGCTTCCGGTTTGATCACATTCCTCGTTTTGCAATTGACAGCAGAGATAATTTACAACTGGGCAAATGTTCTTTGGAGGCTTAAATGAAGAAGGCTTCTTTGATTATTCTCTTAAGGAATAACCATGATAGGAGTTTTTCACTCATGTTTGTACTGAAAAGGACATTTGCAGATCCTTTTGACAAAGCTAAGTGTCTTGTTTGGTTCTTTTATGTATCCTGAAGCTGCAGGGAGCCTCTATTACTGTCATGCAGAGCCTAAAATCAACTGGAAAAGAAGGAGACAATGAAAACAGCAGATCTGTGCTGAATCAGGTGCAGTGAGGAGCATTCAGATGTTAGTAAGTCCTGTGTTTGTCACTTAATTCAATCAATGATTTATTTTATCCCAACCTCTAGGCCCAAATCATTTTTTATGAAAAATAAAAATAGCGCAATGTGACCTTGGCGTTCACCTGAGTACTGAACGTCTTAGAGGGAAGGCAAGCACAGGCGAGTTTTTCACTGATATTATCTGTTTGTACACAGGCAAGTTTTTCACTGATGTATCTGTTCATACACTGATTCCCTAATTACAGTCCTTCATGGGGGACCAGATGGCCATTAATTAAGGAGGCTCTTCAAATAAGAGACCCCAATGTACAGAACCTTCTTGTACTCTACATCTAACAGATGCTCAGTCTAACTAGCTTTAGTTATAGTACTCAGGGTTATGGGGCAGTTTCCTTTTGGAAGGAGATACAGAATATAGAGACATCCCAGAAAAGATGGTGCATCACATAAATAAATCCTTATTACCCCGTAGTGCATTAGTGGGTAACCATCAGCACCCAGCTTTTTCTTTTATGTCTCCCAAGGTAATGAGAATTGATAATGTACACACTTGACCCTGAGGCCCTCTGGGTCCCCAATTTCCTTCCAAATTACTAACAGAACCTTAATTTGTATTCAGTGTAATCACCATTCTAAATGTCACTTAAAAATTGTTTTAGCTAATTCAGAACTTCTCTATTAGCTAGACTCTTTGATGAACTAGAACAACCCATTTCTAGACTCTGACAGATAATTTAGTTTTCATTAGGTAGATGACTAGTTAAGTTTATACACTTAAAGAACAATATGCATGATAAATATGCATGTCACACATGGAAAAGTTCAATGATATGAGTCAGTTGGAGTGTTGACTCTTTCCTGCCTTGTTCAGACATAAGCCCGGGAGATACAGTGAGAAGGGGGATAATGGGGGATCACTGATGTTATTGATCGGTTTGTGTACAGCTGGAAAAAGCTATGATATATACTTTGGTAACAGAAAAAGAATATAGGTGGTCAAGAGACTTGGGTTATGGGCCTAGTTCTTCCATTAAATACTCACATGACCCATAACTCTAATTACTATAAAATTGTAATGTGTACCTTTACACAGGTCTCACAGGTTTGTGAGAAGACCTTTGGGCTTCCCAAACTAAGTCAAGGATTCAAGTATAAGTAGTTTGTCTGAAAGTTGAAGGAAACGCCTGGTAGAATGGGGTAGTAAAATAAGGGAGGGAAGAAAGCATGCATTAAAGGCAACATTATTAGACTAGCTACCGTGGAGAGTGACTGGTGCCTAAGCCTTCAGGAGAAAGTCTGAGAAGCAGTGTAAGTTATTTGCGTCAGGATTATCCCATCTGAAGGGTGAGGTGACACTAACTCCTTGTTAGTCTGGTTTAGGGCCATGAAAGACCTTGGCATGTCCAATCGGCCACACAGTTTGGCCAAACAAGCTTTGGCATCCAGAGAAAGTCCTCAAGAAAAGAAATGCAAATGCTGGCAGTAGAAAGTTGGGGTAGCATGGTCTGAAGTGGTAAGAGTGAAGACGTATGGGCATGATAGCATCTGCTACATTTAGTACAAAGGTATAAATGAATGGGTTTGGGTACAAATAGAAGTTCTTAATAATTATAAGCATTAGAATTAGAGTTGCCTGCTACAACCCATGAAACTGATGACTTTCCATATGGTTGGAAAGAAATTGAAATAATTATAAGCATACCAGCTATTAAACACTTGCTATGTGTCAGAGATACAATGTCTTGTATCTTAAAGACATTGACCCATTTAGTCCTCTCTATGAGCTAAGTATTGTGATTATCTCCATCTTGTAAGACTGAAGTTATGACAGCTGACATAACTTGCTCAAGGTCAACAGAGCTAATAAATGGCAGGCCTGGGATTTAAACCCTGGCAGTTAAATAATCCAGTCCATACTCTTAAGACCACTATATTCTATTGACAACCCTGGGAGTAAGGGGTGGAGCTGCATCTTCAGTGACCTTGAAGATCCTGTCTCTTCAATTTTTCCTTTATAGCCAACTGCCTCACCTCAGCTGGTAAAGAGGATTTAAGATATCTTGCTGAGGTTTCGCTTGTTGGTTTCTGGACCAGTGCCTTGAAAATCACAGGAATCTCTGATCTATTTTTTACAGGTTATATTGCACATAGCTCTGTAGTGGGAAAGAAATCAACACGTCTTATGAACGTGGCTCCCCTTATTGGGGAAAGATATTTTATAGCTTGACTATTTCTCTTGTTCTCAATGGTTTTAGGCAGGCTGGTCAATTTGGAAAATATGTTTTGTTTTACCTGTCACTTTATGGACAGTGGGGTGATTACTCAAATGCGAATCAAATAAACTAAGCTTAATTTGCATGTCTCAATCCACTCAGGAAAAGCAGCATGGGGAAGCTAGAGTGTTAAGGATTAGAAACTAATTCTCTATTTGCAGCCTATGATGAGGCTGACAGATGATCACTGCAGATATGACAAGTGCATATCTTATCTGAAAACTGTCTTCTACAAGGACTTTGGTATAAACCTTCTAACTGATGCCCATGAAATGACAGTGTTGGAATCAAGTTTCCCGAGCAATGTGACAACCATTAAATGTACGCTCCGTGGGAAGGGGAGATAAATGGTGCTGAACATTTGGAGGAAAAATAGAAGGTGCCACATTGGACCCGAGGACTCTGATGTTATTGATGAGCAGTGCTCAGTCGCTCCAAGAGGCAAGAATGTTTTTCCTTTAATTCTCTTCCTTCATCTGAGATAACATCTTCAATTGGCTCTTTTGTGCATATACCTATTGCCCTCTGAGACTAACCATACCGAACACAACTTAACACCCTTCTCCAACTCTTTTCGGGCTTCAATTAGTGCTGATGGCCTTCTGCTCCTTTTCCTTAGCTTACCTCCTCAAGGTAATGGTCCCTCCCTTTACTCCTCATGGATTGGCCCTCTTCGGTCTCCCACACCTGGCTTCCGCTTTATCACTAACACTAACTACAGACTTTCTCTGATCTGAACCGTCATTGTTACTGCTAAAGCCCAGTATCCATACTGGGGCAGACAAAAAGTATTATAAGCTGCTCATCTTTTCCAAAAAATGGTTTGCCTTTAAAACCATATGTGATACATGTTGGCCATATTTCTCCACCCTGATTTCTTCATCCAGGCAAATCCCCATTCTGGCCTGCAGTTCTATCAGATTTGTTGTCACCTCTCTGATTTTATGAGCCTTATTCCCTCCACTTGAACTATTCCTGCTTCTTGAATATGCTCACGTAAAGTCTATCTATCACTGAAGTTCTCCTCCATGAAACCTTCCTGTCTCTATAATCCACTATACTTCATGCTATATGCAATCATTCTTTTTGATAGGTACTTATGTACACTTTCTATTTATATTATAGAAATACTTCATTTAAGAACCTCATCTCCTTGGGGCACCTGGGTGGCTCAGTGGGTTAAGCATCCCATTCTTGGTTTTGGCTCAGGTTGTGATCTCACGGTTCATGAGTCTGAGCCCTGCGTTGGGCTCTGTGCTGCCAGTGTGGGGTCTGCTTGGGATTCTCTCTCTCTCTCTCTCTCTCTCTCTCTCTCTCCCTCTCTCTCTGCCTCTCCCTTGCTTGTGTGCTCTCTCTCTCTCAAAATAAATAAATAAACTTACAAAAAAAAAAAAAAGAGTCTCATCGCTTAACTGGATTGTAAAGTTCTTGAGACAAGAACTGTGGGGTATGTATTTTTTTCTGAGTTCTCACAGTTCTTTCCAGAGTGCCAAGTCTGGACAGTCTCACTTTTAAGGTTGGTGACAAACTGAAAGTTGTTTACTACACTGTACCAATGTATCTTTTTTTTTTAAGTTTATTTATTTATTTTGAGAGAGAGCAAGTGGTGTAGGGGCAGAGAGAGCGGGGAGAGAGAATCCCGAGCAGGCTCCACCCTGTCAGCACAGAGCCTGATGAGGGGTTTGAACTCACAAACCGTGAGATCATGACCTGGGCTGAAATCAAGAGTTGGACGCTTAGCCAACTATGCCACCCAGGCACCCCATGTACGAGGGTATCTTTGATGCAACCATTGAACATACCCGTATAAAAAGTGCTTACATGTGTAGGTTCTTCGATTTGCAGTTTCAGTGTGAGCTTGGGTTTATATCACAGCCTGGAAAGAAAAAAGAACCTACCTGTGGCAAAAGGTACAACAGGGATGTTGTAGGTAGTGATTTGCTAAGGAAACTCATCCCATTGAATTTCAAGTTAGACTAAGCCAGCAGTTACCTTTGGAAATAACTGTTAGGAGGAGCGGTGTTGTGATATGCTATACAGTGAATATTTGTGTCCCTACAAAAATTCATATGTTGGAACCTAATGCCCAATGTGACAATATTAGAAGGTGGAACATTTGAGAGGTAATTAGGTCATGACAGTGAAGGCCTAAAACAAGACCCCATAGAGCTCCCTAGCCCCTTCTGCCATGTGAGGACATAGTGAAAAGATGGATGTCTATGAACCAAGAAGTGGGCCTTCACCAGACACTAAATTTGCTGGCACCTTGATCTTGGACTTCCCAGCATCCAGAACTGTGAGAAATAAATGTTTGTTGTTTAATAAACCATCCACCTATGGTAATTTATTATAGCAGTCCTAATAAACTAAGGTACTATTTTTTTAGGGCTAGAATACAGATTTGCCTCATTCTTATAGCAAGCAAAGCTATAGGGCTCTGTGCCTTCAGTAATTAGCATATTACCATTTGATAGTTTCTCTGTTGAGAAGAGGCAGAAAAGATAGAGATAGGAAACTCAAAAGGAGAGACTGTCTTGCCTAGTCTTTCCTCATTCTAGAAGCCTTTTTCATGAAGTCTTAGCTAGAAACTGGGGAAGAATAAAAACTTTTCCACCTAAGAAAAAGAGCCCGTGGCTCTTTTGTTGGTAAGGCAGATAGAAATCTTAAAGCCATGAACTAGTCAGGAAGGAATTTGATTTAAAAATAAAGATTCAAAGTGAAGTAGAATGGAGCATCCTAATTATAGTCTGAGGATAATGCCATGCTTTAGTTAAACCGTAGTTGATATTGCAATTACTTTGAGACAACAAATATATAACATTTTCTTTATTTTTTGAAAGTTTATTTTAAGAGAGAGAGAGAAAGAGAGAGAGAGAATCCCATGCAGGCTCTGCACTGTCAGTGCAGAGCCCCATGCAGGGCTTGATCCCATTGATAGAGATTATGATCTAAGCCAATATCAAGAGTTGGACACTTAACCAACTGAGCCACCCAGGTGCCCCTGTTCTTTTTTCTTTAAGTGATTGTATGTGCTTGATCTTTTTATTATTATTATTATTTTTTTAAGTAGGCTCCACTTGAACTCACAACCCTGAGATCAAGAGTCTCATGCTCTATTGACTGAGCCAGCCAGGCGCACCAATGTGCCTGATCTTTAAGCATATCTGAACATATTACTTAAAGTAAGATAGACCACTAAAGTGTAATATTTTTTTATAAAATGTAAAGTCCTAGAAATACACAACTTTTGTTGTAGTCTAAGGTAAACACATGTTAAGTTTCAATTTGATCATTCAAACCACTTACTCAAGGCACTTACTGCCACCTGTTATTCATGTATCTGAATTACGTGAAAAGGGCCTGAAGGGTATTTGAGTCTCTTGAGGGTTGAACTACACAGCCATACACGTAAAGTGACATTTGCCATCTATACTGACATCTCAATAATTTTATGAGACTTCTGAATATTTCATTCTTAAGTGAGAGATAATATTTAGACGAGAAAATTGCGATGAGGAAGAAAGCTTGGATTTTATTCCAGCTTGAGCAAGTCACTTAACTTCCCAAACCTCAGCTTCCTCATCTGTAAAATGAGATGATGGTAATAATTGCCCTTCCATACAGAGGTGTTGTGAGAATCCAACTGGAGACAACTGTGTGAAAAAGCTTTGTCTAATTGTACGTAACATATGCTTACTTGGTGTTGCCAACATAAATGTTGAATAGCAAATGAAACAAAATGCTGTCATGGGCTCAATGAATATTAAAATACTACAGTTTGCCTTCTTCTAATACCAGGTTAAATCTACTTTGGTTCCCCTGTGCTGTTCCAATATCTCGGCAGATTCTATGTGGTTGCCCATCCCTAAGCCCCTCAGCATGATATGAGGTTTGCCAGAATTTTCCCTAGCCTAGAAACTCCACTTCCTAATCCCTCTTGATTATACACAGTGTTAAAAAACTCCACAGTGCTTTTAACTATGTTTTCTGAAGGATAGGAAAAGGAGACTCTATCCTTCTGGGCCATAATTAATTAAAAAGCTGAATTAGGAGCCTTGGATTCTTTCCCCACATCTGCCAGCTCTTATTATGCAACCTCTTACAAATCACTTAACTTCTTTATGCCAATATTCCCTCATCTATAAAAGAGAAATAATAATCTTTGCATTTTACCTGTTTCACAGGGGTGCTATGGTAGACTGATAATAGCTCTCCCCCCAAATATCCATGTCCTAATTTCTGGAACTTGTGAATGTTACATCATATGGCAGGTGTGATTAAATTAAGGATTTTAAGATTGGGAAATTTCCCTGAATTATTTGGCAGGCCCCAAATTCAATCATATGCATCTTTATAAGAGGGAGGCAGAGGGAAATTTGATAACACAGGGAAAAAAGGAAGAGGTAACGGGACTACAAAGCCAGGGCCTGGAGTGGTGTGGTCACACATCAAAGGATTCTGGCTGCTACCAGAAGCCGGAAGAGTTAAAGAACAGAAGATTCTCCCCTAGACCCTCTGGAGGGAGGGTGGCCCTGCCAGCTTTGACTTTAGCCCAGTAATGCTGATTTCATGCTTCTGGTCTCCTGAATTGTGAAAGAATAAGTCTCTGTTGTTTTAAGCTCCCACATATGTGGTAATTTGTTACAGCTACCATGGGAAACTAATACAGGTGTATGAGGATTTTTTTTTAATTTTTTTTCAACGTTTTTATTTATTTTTGGGACAGAGAGAGACAGAGCATGAACGGGGGAGGGGCAGAGAGAGAGGGAGACACAGAATCGGAAGCAGGCTCCAGGCTCTGAGCCATCAGTCCAGAGCCTGACGCGGGGCTCGAACTCACGGACCGCGAGATCGTGACCTGGCTGAAGTCGGACGCTTAACCGACTGCGCCACCCAGGCGCCCCCAGGTGTATGAGGATTAAAGGCTCCTGGTGCATAGAAAATAACCAATGAATGTTAAACTTAATTCACATAAGTTACAGATGTGAAAAATGTAAAGTGCCACACATTTGTAATGAGCAGTCATCAAAGCTTGCTTTGGGGCCCCTAAATGTTGGCCGTCAAGAATTCATCTTTAGTAAGTGAAAATAGTGCTCCAATAATGCTGGGCTGTTGAAAGTCAAAGGGAGGTAGTTGAAAAAATATTATATGTGGGAGGGAGTCAAATATCCATATTTTTAGGTGAACCCTGCAGTGTGTAGACTGATTTGATCCATCAGGCTTGGCAAATATAGTCTGTGTGCTTCCCAAGCGATAATGTCCAGGATCTCTAACTGCCCTTATTTCTAGGACAGTGGTTCTCAACTGGAAGCAATTTTGTCCCCCTTCCCCAAGGAACACCAGTGATAATTCAATACATTTTTTGTTGTCACAATTTGGGAGGAGGGAAACTACTACTAATATGTGGTGGGTGGAGGCCAGGGATGCTGCTATACATCTTACAGTGCACAGGACGGCATCACAACAAATAAGTATCTGGCTTAAAACCTCAAGGGTGCTGAAGTTGATACATCCTGCCTGGGGGGAGGGGTGGAGAAAACTAGTAGCAGACTAACTCTTTCCATCTGCTTTTAACATTTATTTCTTCTTGATTGGAAAAGAGTATTTTTTTTTTAAAGTTTGTTCAAGGCTATGGAACTCGGTGGGAGAGTGAGCTCATCAGAACCCTTCTCTGGATGGTTTTGTTCGCTTACAGCCAGTGGAAGGAAAAGTTCTGGAGCTCTTTCCAAAGTCCTCACTGCAATGAGCAGTTCTGCTGTGAGGATGAGCTGAGCCAGAGCCTGGTGTTTCCCTCTATACCAGTTCTTGGATCAGTAGTTTAATTCTCGACCCCCTGCAGGTTGTCATGCTCTCATAGTCACCAGGGCCCCCAGTATATTATTTAGAATCAGAATGTTTGTTTACGTGCCTAGACAAAATGGATCTGGAATTTCTGTTGCACTGCAGTAAAAGGTTAGAGCTTACATAAGCCAGATAAATGCAAAGTCAAGGTGACTCTATTTTATGTATCACATTAACACAGCATTGTAAATCCTTGGGGCACATTTCAGGAATTGAGGGAAGTCATGGCTACACTACCTAGAAAAGGGGAAAAAAATGCATGCAATTTAGAGAAATAACATAGATAATGAGAACTGTGAAGAACCTTGGCATCTCTCCCATCTGGAATCTACCTCAGTTGCGGAGCAGTCTGTGAAGAAGATTCAGCAGGACCAAGTTGGAGTGACCAACTGTGTCCACTTCTCTCCTTCCACTTTTGCCTACCCTATCCTGACCACAATTTGCTTACATTATTTTTGCTACATTTTTCCTGCTGCTTTCCTAGAGTTAAAAAAAAAAAACGTGCCAACTAGAACTTCTTGGCCATCCAACTTTGTGAGGGCAGGGTCCCTTGTCTTACTTCTTTATTGAATCTTCAGTATCTAGCCCAGTGTCTGCTGCACAGTAGGTGCTCAAAAAATATTTGTTGGGTAAATGAATGAATGAACTCTCTTCTCAGGCCTTTAAAATTTTTTTAATGTTTATTTATTTTTTAGAGAGAGAGAGAGATCTGGGGAGGGGCAGAGAGAGAGAGAGGGAGACACAGAATCCAAAGCAGGCTCCAGGCTCCGAGCTGTCAGCACAGAGCCCGACGCGGGGCTCGAACTCATGAACCATGAGATCATGACCTGAGCCGAAGTCAGATGCTTAACTGACTGAGCCACTCAGGTGCTCCTCAAGCCTTTTTTTTTTGTTATTGTTGCAACTGAGGCCCATACCTTATTTGTCTTTGGTGGATCTGTTGGTCAGACTACCTACGTCCATCCACAAATATCCATTGAGTATCCCCTTAAAAGTGGTTTTCGAACTTAATCATACATCAGAATCCTGGAGAGTACTTGTTGAAACACAGATTGCTGGGCCCTACCCACGGTCTTGGTGGGGCTTGAGAATTCACATTTCTGACAAGTTCTCAGGTGATTCCAGTGTACTGTAAAGTGCCCAGAGGGAGTATACTTTGGGAGCTACTGTCCTAGGTTTATGCTATGCTTTTGTGTAGTAGACATGATCTTGTCACACCTGAGAACACAGTGCTGTTGATGAGCTCTTCTGGTGGAGAGGAAACAGCATGAAGTGAAAATAAATGTTCCGCTTCACAAATATTTCTTAAAATGCTCATTAGTAAAAATGAGTCCCCCTGCCCAGCAGAGCACTAAAAGCCAAAGGCGACTATTCTGTATTGGTAAGAGAGTAGGAATTTCACACTTTACTTGTGCGAGTCAACTTTGGTGCAGCATTGCCTTCATTGTCTATTTCTCATCATTCAGATCTCAGCTTAATTGTCCCTTCCTTAGAGAAACCTTCCATTCTTGCCTAATCCACTGTTTCTCAGTGCTGTTTATAGTTGTAAATAACTTAAATGGTGGACAACAGGTGTTTGATTAAATATATGGTGCATACAGTCAGTGGACTGTTTTCCATCCACTAAATATATTTTTGTAGAAATATATCTATTGACATGCAATGATGCCAAGAAATATGGGGGATGATAAAAGCATGTTCGAAAACAGCAATCTGACATAATTTTGGGGAAAAAAAAAGATTTCTAATTGACTCTAAGATGCCATGATTTTAAGACACATCATCTATATGATAACTCTAACCATATTTGTGTGGGAATCACTACCACGTCAACTGTGAATATCCTTTGGAAGATGCGGCCCAATTCCAAAACACTAGCATATGAAAGAAAATGCTTAAAGGAATCTAATACGCATAGAAAAGGGTCTGGAACATTATACACCTAGGTGTCAACAGTAGTTTTTTTCTGGATAGGTAGTTATAGATGTTTATTGGTATTTTGATTTTTTCTTCTTTTTCCTTATTTGCAGTTGCTGACCTGTCTTTAATGAGTATGGTTAACTTTTGCAATAAAAGGAAACCTTTTTATTTAAAAAAAATTTTTTTTCAATATATGAAGTTTATTGTCAAATTGGTTTCCATACAACACCCAGTGCTCATCCCAAAAGGTGCCCTCCTCAATACCCATCACCCACCCTCCCCGCCCTCCCACCCCCCGTCAACCCTCAGTTTGTTCTCAGTTTTTAAGAGTCTCTTATGCTTTGGCTCTCTTCCACTCTAACCTCTTTTTTTTTCCTTCCCCTCCCCCATGGGTTTCTGTTAAGTTTCTCAGGATCCACAGAAGAGTGAAACCATATGGTATCTGTCTTTCTCTGTATGGCTTATTTCACTTAGCATCACACTCTCCAGTTCCATCCACGTTGCTACAAAGGGACATATTTCATTCTTTCTCATTGCCACATAGTACTCCATTGTGTATATAAACCACAATTTTTTTATCCATTCATCAGTTGATGGACATTTAGGCTCTTTCCATAATTTGGCTATTGTTGAGAGTGCTGCTATAAACATTGGGGTACGAGTGCCCCTATGCATCAGTACTCCTGTATCCCTGGGGTAAATTCCTAGCAGTGCTATTGCTGGGTCATAGGGTAGGTCTATTTGTAATTTTTTGAGGAAGCTCCACACTGTTTTCCAGAGTGGCTGCACCAATTTGCATTCCCACCAACAGTGCAAGAGGGTTCCCGTTTCTCCACATCCGCTCCAGCATCTATAGTCTCCTGATTTGTTCATTTTGGCCACTCTGACTGGTGTGAGGTGATATCTGAGTGTGGTTTTGATTTGTATTTCCCTGATGAGGAGCGACGTTGAGCATCTTTTCATGTGCCTGTTGGCCCTCCGGATGTCTTCTTTAGAGAAGTGTCTGTTCATGTTTTCTGCCCATTTCTTCACTGGGTTATTTGTTTTTCGGGTGTGGAGTTTGGTGAGCTCTTTATAGATTTTGGATACTAGCCCTTTGTCCGATATGTCATTTGCAAATATCTTTTCCCATTCCGTTGGTTGCCTTTTAGTTTTGTTGGTTGTTTCTAAAAGGAAACCTTTTTAAAGATACTCTGCTTATTCTTCTCTTCTTGGAGGTAAATCAAGGGCGAGAACATATCCTCAACGATGCCTTTAGTAATAAGTATGGTTAACTTCCGCAATAAAAGGAAACCTCTTTAAAGATTGCTTATTCCTCTCTTTTTGGAGGTTAATCAAGGGCAAGAACATGTCCTCAACCCTGCCTCATGTCCCAATCGTGGAATGCTTAGCACCAATTACCCACTGAGTTTGGATCATCACAAGGAATTAAAAGAAGCACTGGGGGGCAGCTGGCTGGCTCAGTTGATAGAGCATGCAACTCTTTTTTTTTTTTTTTAATTTTTTTTTTCAACGTTTATTCATTTTTGGGACAGAGAGAGACAGAGCATGAACGGGGTAGGGGCAGAGAGAGAGGGAGACACAGAATCGGAAACAGGCTCCAGGCTCTGAGCCATCAGCCCAGAGCCTGACGCGGGGCTCGAACTCACGGACCGCGAGATCGTGACCTGGCTGAAGCCGGACGCTTAACCGACTGCGCCACCCAGGCGCCCCAATAGAGCATGCAACTCTTGATCTCCAGGTCGTGAGGTTGAGCCCCACATTTGGCATGGAGCCTACTGTGAAAAAAAATAGTTCAGAATGCCATGAAGACAAGGTAGTCCCTAGTACTTGGCATCATTTAGGCAAGATGAAATGTGGCTGGTCGATGTGCACTAAAAATAACAATTCACATTTGAAGAGCAGCAGACGCCCCATGTCATTTTTTTTTTCTGATTTGGGTAGGAAATTATGCCTTTTTATGCCCCCTCACCCAAATCCATCTGGAAACACTACTTACTGCAAGGGTCACCACGGCAGGAACTGAGAAAGAAAGCACTTATGGGCTAAAATATACTTTAATTGTAAATATAGCAATTTGGGACTGAAATACAAATGTACGGAGAGGCTGTCTGGATATAGGACTTGGTTTAATAATTCAGATCATTCCAAAGAACTTGAGATTCTGTGGGTACAGTGGTGAGAAAGTTCAATATCAAATAAATTTAGCAAAAACTTAATAAAACAAACACATAAACAAATAAAAACCACAACACGCTTTGCTATTAAAGTGCTCTCAGAGATGCACATTATACATTAGAGCATTAAAGGCTATGGGAAGTCCTGCAGTAAAGATGCCTATTTACCTTTGTTTATCCCAGTGTTTTCCAGATAGATTTGCTCCCCCCCCCCCATAAAAACATTTGTGAAAATTCTGGATGAGTACATGCTGGGCAATATTGCCTTAGATAATTATCTCAGGGATGGTTGGTCATTTACATAGAATAATGTAAAAGACAAAGTAATAATTAATGCCCTGGTTTCTATTCTCATGTGTGGCAATATTGGTTTGACAAAAGCAAAAATAATAACTGTGGTTGGGGAGAGTAATATCCTCAAGATGGCAGCTTAGGTCATTCCTGACTTTGCTCCCCTCACCTGAAAAACAAATAAATCTATTTAAGAACAAGACACCATTGAGAGAATCCTAGAACACAGGGGCAAGGTTGAAGCAACCGTCTGCAACTCAAAGACTGAGATAGAGTGTATTATAAGGGTAAGAGAAATGGCTTCATGTTGCCACTCCCCCAGGACAGTGCAGTACTGAGCTGCCTGTTCATCCAGTGAGAAAGAGAATTCAGGGAGGAGAACCAGCCTACCCTAGCAATGTGGGTCACTTTGTGGGAGCCCTTACTCTGACCTTGCACCAGGAGGACTGCAGGGTAATCTGCAGGGTACAGCCACTAGGAATCTGACTGCAGTGGAAAAGGAGGCATGGTTTGCAACAAGCAGCACAAAGATCTTGGGATACTGAGTTCATACCTGGAGTGTCCAAGTAGTAATCTTAACCAATGGCTTTTGCTCATCTACAGAATCAGGTTAGGGGTGCATGCAGCAGGGTGCATATCTGGGTGATTCAGATCCCCAGACACAAAGTTTTGCCAGCCCTAGAGCCTGGTTTGTCCATACCCAGGCAAGGTGCTGAGTCATAGCCCCATCCACTGTGAAAAGTATCTTCCTGCCCCATCTGAACAGAAGGGTTGGTGACAACTCCTGGAAGCTGTGTCCCAGTGGCACTTGAGCTGAGAGAAGGACATACAGAGCCAATAGTTTGCAGTGGCCCTGTTTGGTCAGGGAACTTGGGGTATAGGTCAGCTCAGGTTAAGACAACAAATAGCTTTACTAGTTTTAGAGTTGCTTCTCCTGCTGTGCCTGGGCAGGGAATCTAATTCCTAGCCCCACTCATCACTGAAACAGCCTTCAGTCTGTCCAACCAGAGAACATAACCAGAACACACGGGAAGCTGTAAAACCCATTCAACAGCCCTAGGTACCATGGCACTTGAACAGAGAGCACAGCTCATGGCTTCCCCTCTCTGAGAGCAAAACTGGTGGACCTACCTGATCAGAAAATTTAGTACACATTCAGGCCTGATTTGGGCCTCCAAATGAGCTGTACAGGCCTTGGGCCCTGGCCCGCTGACTTTCCAGTGCAGGAAAGTTAAATCATGACTTCATCTACTACTGAATATAGTACCCTACTGAATATAGTACCCAGTCCTATCTATCTCCTAAACCCAATCAGAGAATTCAGGCAGCTGTGAAACCCATCCTTGGGTAGGGGACAAAGTCAGCAGTCTTATCCACCTGTCCTCAGCCAGTAGTACACCCCCATCCGTATTCTCAGAGCTCAAATAGTTGCCTCACCCCAAAATACACCATAACAGCAGGCCCTACCTACCCAAAGACATTACCAGCAGACACACCCAGAAAACCAAACTGAGCTGACTGGTGAAGAACTGTCTCTGCCAAAGTGAATCTATAAAGTCTAGAAGTGGAGCCCCATTACTCAAATACACAGATACCAACCTAAAGAATCAAGGATAATAAAAAAAAAATCACATCAATATGACACCACCAAAGAAAACTAAAAAAGCTCCAAAAACTGACCCTAAAGAAATGTAGATCTGTGAACTGTCAAAAAATTCAGAATAATATTCTTAAGGAAGTTTAGTAACCTAAAAGAAAACACAGACAGACAATGAAATGAAATTAGGAAAACAATGCATGAATAAAATGAGAATTTTGACAAGGAAATAGCAAAAAAAGAATAGCAATCCCAGAGTTGAAAAATACAATAACTGAACTGAAGAATTAAATAGAGAGTTTCAAAAGTAGACTTGATCATGAAAAAGAAAAAATTAACAACTGGCAAGATGAAGACATTGGAAATTACCCGGTGAAAGGAACAAAAAGAAAAAAGAATGAAAAAGAGTGAATAAATCTTATTGGGATTATGGCACACAATGAAAAGAAACAATATTAGCATTATTGGAATTCCAGAAAAAGAAGAGAAAGAAAGATACAAAAAGTATATTTAAAGGAATAATGGCTGAAAACTTTCTGAGCCTGGGGAGAGAAATGGACATGCAGATTCATGAATCCCAAAGTATCCCATATAGATTGAACCTGAATAGGGCTACACTGAGACACATTATAATTAAATTATCAAAAGTCAAAAATAAACAATTTTGATATCAGCAAGAGAAAGGAGAGAAATTACACATAAGGGAACCCCCATAAGACAATCAAAAGATTTCTCAACAGAAACTTTTCAGATCAGGACAGAATGACAGGATGGATGACATATTCAAAATATTGAAAAGAAAATACCCGTCAACCAAGAATTCTATACCAAGAAAGTCTGTCCTTCATAAACAAAGGAAGGATAGAGACTTTCCAAAACAAACAAAAGCTGAGGAAGTTTATTACTACTATATCTGTCTTTTAAGAAATTCTAAAGGGAATTTGGAGAAGGGAAGTAAAAGAACCCTAGTTAACATCATGAAAACATAGTATAAATCTCATTGTAATAGTAAATATGTAGTCATAACTAGATTTTTCAATATGGTAATAGTGATGAATAACTTACAACTCTAATTTAAAAGTTAAAAACTGTAGGGGCACCTAGGTGGCTCAGTCAGTTAAGTGTCCAACTTCGACTTAGGTCATGATCTCACGGCTCATGAGTTTGAGTCCCACATTAGGCTCTGTGTTGACAGCTCAGAGCTTGAAGCCTGCTTAGATTCTGTGTCTCCCTCTCTTTTTGCCCTTCCCCTGCTCATGCTCTGTCTCTCAAAAATAAATAAAACATTTAAAAAAGCTAAAAACTCTAGCAAAAATGGTCATAAATACAATAATCTGTTAGTTACACAGTATAAAAAACATGCAAATTACAGAAGAAATAACCTAAAATGTGAGGGGAGAAGTAAAAGTATAACATATATGCATTATATTGAAGTTAAAGTGTTATCAGTTTAACATAGGGTGTTATAAGTTTGAGATATTTTATGTAAACTTTATGGTAACCACAAGGAAAAATCTTGTAGTAATTACACAAAAGAACATGTCAAAGAAGTCAAAGCCTACTGATTCCAAAAGACATCAAAACACAAAAAAGGCATCAGGATAACAAAAGAACAATGGAGCTACAAAAAAACCCATAAAAGAATTAACAAGACGGCAATAGGTAAGTCCTTATCTATCAAAATCAATTTAAATGTAAATGGTTTAAATTCTCCAAAAGAAATAGAATGGCTGCATGGATTAAAAAACCCCAAGATCCAAGAATATGTTGCCTACAAGAGACTCACTTTGGTCTTACAGATACACATAGATAAGAGCAAAGGGATGGAAAAGACATTTCAAACAAATGGCAACAACAACAACAAAAAGCAGGAATAGCCATATTTAAATCAGACAAAATAGACTTTAAAATAGTAGAAAGAGATAAAGTCATTATACGATAAAGGGGTCAATACATCAAGAAGATATAACAATTATAAATATTTATGCAACCAACATCCAAACACCTAAATATATAAAGCAAATACACAGCTAAAAGGAGAAATAAAAAGTAATACAATAATAGTAGGAGACTTTCATACCCCACTCTTAATAATGGATGCATCATTCAGATGAATGAGAATCAATAAGAGAATAGCAAAGTTGAACAGCACAATATAGACCAAATGAATGTTCTATCCAACAACAGCACAATACACATTCTTCTCCAGTGAACATGGAACATTTCCTAGGATAGACCTTATGCTAGGCCACAAAACAAGTCTTGGCAAATCCAAGAAGATTGGAATAATATCAAGTATCTTCTCTGGCCACAATGGCATGAAACTAGAGATCAATAACAAGAGGAAAACTGGAAAATTCATGAGCACATGGAAATTGAACAACAATCTCTTTTTTTTTTTAAATTTTTTTTTTAACGTTTATTCATTTTTGGGACAGAGAGAGACAGAGCATGAACGGGGGAGGGGCAGAGAGAGAGGGAGACACAGAATCGGAAACAGGCTCCAGGCTCTGAGCCATCAGCCCAGAGCCCGACGCGGGGCTCGAACCCCCGGACCGCGAGATCGTGACCTGGCTGAAGTCGGACGCTCAACCGACTGCGCCACCCAGGCGCCCCTGAACAACAATCTCTTAAACAACAAATGGATCAAAGAAGAAATTAAAGGGGAAATAAAAAAAATTCTTTAAACAAAAATGGAAATACAACATACCAGAACTTATGAGATGTAATAAAAGCAGTCCTAAGAGGGAAGTTTATAGCAATAAATGCCTACATTAAGAAGCAAGAAAGACCCAAAATAAACAACCTAACACTATGCCTTAAGGAACTCAAAAAAGAACAAACTGCTCAGAGTTAGAAGAAATAAATAAAGATTAGTACAGAAATAAATGAAGGAGCCATGATGGTGGAATGGCATGGAAGTTTTTTGTGTGTCTTGCATCCATGAAATTCAGCCAGACCAACACTAAACCATCCTAGACACCTAGAAAACTGATTGGAGGATTAACACAACAATCTGCACAACCTGAACCACAGAATTCAGCAGAAAGAGAAAAAAATCATTTTTATTTTCAATTTTTATTAAAAATATTTTTCTTTAATTTTTGTTACTATATTTTTTACTTTTGTGTAAATTTTTTAGAACAGAAATAAATGAAATTGAGAACAGAAAAACAATAAAAAAGATTAACCAAGCTAAGAGTTGGTTCTTTGAAAAGATAAACAAAACTGACAACCCCTTAGCTAGACTAAACAAGGAAAAGAGAAAGGACCCAAATCAGTAAAACTATAAATCAAAAAGGAGACATTACAACTGATACCACAGAAATTCAAACGATCATAAGAAGCTACTATAAACAACTATATGCCAACAAACTGGACAATCTAGAAGAAATGGAGAAAATCTTAAAAATGTACAACTTACCAAGATTTATCAGGAAGAAATAGAGAATCTGAATAGATCAATAACTAGTAAGGGCATTGAATTAGTACTCAAAAGTGTCCCAGTGAAGAGAAACTCAGGCTTCATTGGTGAATTTTACCAAACATTTAAAGAAGAATTAACACCAATACTTCTAAAATTCTTCCGAAAAATTGAAGAGGAGGAAACACAGAAAAACTCATTTTACAAAACCAGCATTATTCGGATACCAAAACAAGAAAACACTCTACTAGAAATGAAAACTACAGGCCAATATACCTGATGAATATAGATGTAAAAATTCTCAATAAAATGCTAGCAAAATGATTTCAACATTATATTAAAAGGATCACTCACCATGGTCACGTGGGATTTATCCATGGAATACAAGGATGGTTCAATGTACAAAAACCAGTCGTTGTGATACATCACATTAATAGAATGAAAGAAAAGAATTATATGATCATCTCAATAGATGCAGAAAAAAACATTAGACAAAATTCAACATCCATTCATTATATAAACTCCTAACAAATTAGGCATAGAAGGAACATATCTTAACATTATAGAGACCATATATGGCAAGCCCACAGCTAATGTTACACTCCATGGTGAAAGGATGAAAGCCTTTCCTCTAAGTTCAGGAATAAGACAAGGGTGCCTACTCTCAATCCTATGTAACATACTACTGGAAGTCGTAGATAGATCAATCAGACAAGAAAGAAAATAAAAGGTATTAGAATTGGAAAATAAGAAATAAAATTGTCCCCATTTGCAGACAACATGGATTTATATATTGAAAATTTGAAAGACTCAAACTAAAAATACTGTGAGATCTAATCAATGAATTCAGTAAAGTTGCATGATAGAAAATTAATATACAAAAGTCGATCCAATTTACAATAGCATCAAAAAATGAAAATAATATGGGTAAGTATTGAGTAGTAGAATTACTGAATCATATGGAATTTCTATTTTAAATTTTCTGAGGAACCTCTGTTCTGTTTTCCACAGTGTCTATACCAATTTACATTTCCACCAGCAGTGCATGAGGGTTTACTTTTTTCTCCACATCCTTGCCAACACTTATTATTTCTTGTCTTTTTGATTCTAACCATTCCTACAAGTGTAAAGTGATACCTCATTTGGTTTTTATTTGTATTTCTCTGATGATGAGTGAGGTTGAACATCTTTCGATATGTCTGTTGGCCATCTATATGTCTTCTTTAGGAAAGTGTCTATTCAGGTCCTCTGCCCAGTTTTCATTTATATTATTTGTGTGTTTTTGGTGTTGAGTTGTGTAAGTTCTTTATATGTTTTTGAATATTAACGCCTTACCAGATATATCATTTGCAAATATCTTCTCCTGTTCAGTAGGTTGCCTTTATGTTTTTTAAATAGTTTCCTTTGCTGTGCAAAAGATTTTTGTTTTGGCGTAGTCCCATTAGTTTATTTTGCTTTTGTTTCTGAGGAGACATATCTGGAAAAATGTTGCTAAGGCTGATATCAAGAAAATTACTGCCTGTTTTCCTCTAGGAGTTTTATGGTTTTATATCTTAGATCTAGGGTATTTACCTAGAGAAAATAAAACCCTTAATTCAAAAAGATATATAAACCTCTATGTTTATTACAGCCTTATTTACAAAGGCCAAAATATGAAAGCAGCCCAAGTGTCCATTGATAGATGAATGGATAAAGCAGATGTGGTATAGTGGCTCAGTCGGTTAAGCATCTGCCTTAATTTCAGCTCAGGTCGTGATCTCACAGTTTGTGAGATAGATCCTCACATTGGGCTCTGGGCTGATAGTATGGAGCTTGCTTGGGACTCTCTCTGTCCCTCCTGTGCTCCTGCTCTCTCTCTCTCTCTCTCAAAATAATAAATAAATAAACATTAAAAAAGAAGATGTGGTATATATAAAAACAAGAATATTACTTAGCTGTAAAAAATTAGATCTTGTGAAAAAGGGATGGAGAAGCATTCATCATGCAAATAGATGTGCAAAGAAAGCCAGGGTAGCAATATTTATATCAGACAAAATAGACTTTAAAACAAAGACTATAACAAGAGACAAAGAAGGACACTGTATAATCATTAAGGGGACAACCCAACAAGAAAATATAACAATGGTAAATATTTACGCACCCAGCATAGAAGTACCCAAATACTTAAAGCAGTTATTAACAAACATAAAGGAAGTAATTGGTAGTAATACAATTATAGTGGGAGACTTTTAACATCCCACTTACATCAACAGATCATCCAAGCAGAAAATGAACAGAGAAACCGTGGCTTTGAATGACACATTGAACCAGATGGATTTGACAGATATATTCAGAACATTCCATTCTAAAACAGTAGACTACACATTCTCTTCAAGTGCATATGGAACATTTTCTGGAGCAGATCACATATTAGGCCACAAAATAAGTCTCAACAAATTAAAAAAGATCAAAGTCATTTCAGGCATCTCTTCTGACACAACACTATGAAACTAGAAATCAACCACCAGAAAAAATCTGGAAAGAGCACAAATACATAGAAGTTAAATAATGTGCTGCTAAACAATGAATGGGTCAACAAAGAAATAAAAAAAGAAATAAAAAATATATGGAGACAAAGGAAAACATCTTTGGGATGCAGCAAATGGTTCTAAAAGGGAAGTTTAGAGCAATACAGGCCTACTTCAAAAAACAAGAAAAATATCAAATAAACAACCTAACCTTATATGTAAAGGATCTTGAAAGAGTACAACAAACAAAACCCAAAACCAGTAGAAGGAAGAAAATAATAAACATTAGAGCAGAAACAAAATAGAAACTAAAAACCATATAACAGATCAACAAAACCAGGAACTGGGTCTTTGAACAGATAAACAAAATTGATAAACCTTAGCCAGACTTATCAAAAAAAGAGAGAGTAGACACAAATAAACAAAATTGGAAATGAAAGAGGAGACATAACAACCCAAATCACAGAAATACAAATGATTATAAGAGCATATTATGAAAAATTATATGCCAACAAATTGGACAACCTAGAAAAAAATGGATAAATTTCTAGAAACATATAACTTCCTAAAATCGAAGCAGGAAGAAATAGAAAACTTGAACAGAACAATTACCAGCTATGAAATTAAGTCAGTAATCAAAACACTCCCAACAAATGAAAGTCCAGGACCAGATGGGTTTACAGGAAAATTCTACCAAACATTTTAAGAAGAGTTAATACCTATTTTTCCCAAATTATTAGAAAAAATAGAAAAGGATGGAAAACTTCCGAATTCATTCTATGAGGCCCACACTTACCCCAATACTAAAATCAGATAAAGATACTACAAAAAAAGGGAACTACAGGCTAGTATCTCTAATAAACATAGATGCAAAAATCCTCAGCAAAATGCTAGCAAACCAAATCCAATAATGCATTAAAAAAAATCATTCACCATGATCAAGTGGGATTTATTCCCAGGATGCGAAGTTGGTTCAATATTTGCAAATCAATCAATGTAATACATCACATCAACAAGAGAAAGGGTAAAAACCATATGATCATCTCAACAGATGCAGAAAAAGCATTTGACAAAGTACAGCATCCATTCATGATAAAAACCCTCAACAAAATAGGTATAAGAGAGGTCACGTGTGAAACATACAAAGACCATATATAAAAAACCCATAGCTAACATCATACTCAATGATGAAAAACTGAAAGCTTTCCCCTTAGATCAGGAGCAAGACAATGATGTCCACTCTCACCAATGTTATTCAGCATAGCACTGGAAGTCCTGATACAACAATCATGCAAGTAAAAGGAGTAAAAGGCATCCAAATTGGCAAGGAAGAAGTAAAACTTTCATTACTTGTAGATAACATGATACTATATATAGAAAACCCTAAGGACTCCACCAAAAAAAAAACTGCTAGAACTGATGAATGAATTGAGCAAGGTCACAGGATACAAAAATCAATGTACAGAAATCTATTGCATTCTTATATATTAATAATGAAGAAACAGAAAGAGTATTTAAGAGAATAATCTGATTTACAATTGCAGCAAAAATAATAAAATACCTAGGAATAAACTTAACCAAGGAGGTGAAAATCCTGTACTCTGAAAACCACAAAACATTGGTGAAAGAAACTGAAGACAACACAAACAAATGGAAACATATCCCATGCTCATTAATTGGAAGAACAAATATTGTTAAAATTTCTATCCTACCCCCAAAAATCTACAGATTTAATGCAATCCCAATCTGAGTGCCAACAGCATTTTTCACAGAGCTAGAACAAATGATCCTGAAATTTGTACTGAAATAGCCAAAACAATCTTGAAAAAGAGAAAGGATGAGGGAGCATAAGGCAACCTGAGGACAAAGGACAAGCTAGCACCTCCCCTAGGTGGAATATGTGTGATATTCCTCAGACACTCCTGGCTACCCAAGAACAAAGGAAAGGGGTTTAAGTGCTTGCCATGGTGATGTGGGAAACTAAGGCAAATGAAAAATTAATTCCCTTACTGCCTACAGCCCATTGACAAGTCCTTGAAACAGGCAGAATGACCTCCCTCTAGAAGCTCAGCTGCCTCAATGATAACACTTTGCTAGGGGCTTAACATTATCCTGACCCCCCCACCCCAGGATCCTGTTAAGTCTACTTTAACATATACAAATTCCTGTGGAAACTTACCTTATCTCAACTCCTCCAAGATACATGCTGGTGATCCTACTCCAAGATTGTGGCCCCCTGATAAACATCTGAAGGGTTTCATGATTGAAGTTTTGCTAAATGGTAATAAATGGCATTTTCCTAACAACACCTATCCCCTCAAGGTCCTGGGAACCTTGCTTCCAAAATACCTTGAGACTTACTCTATCCCTAACTCCCTCCCAACCTGAAGGTATATAATCAGTTACCCATCACAACCCCAGTGCAGTTCTTTCTGCACATGGGTCCTGTCCCCATGCTTTAATAAAATCACCTTTTGCACCAAAGATGTCTTCAAGAAGTCTTTCTTGGTTGTCAGCTACAGACCACCCCACCATCACCCGAAAATGCCATCAGAAACAAAACTGGAGGTATCACAAGCCCAGATTTGAAGTTATACTACAAAGCTATAGTAATCAAAACAGGAAGGTACTGGCATAAAAGTGGACACAGAACAATGGAACAGGATAGAAAGCCTAGAAATAAACCCATCATTACATGTTCAATTAAACTTCAACAAAGGAGGCAGACATATGCAATGGGAAAAAGTCTCTTTATCAAATTGTGTTGGGAAAACTGGAAAGCTAAGTGCAAAAGAATGAAACTGGACCACTTTCTTACACCATACACAAAAATAAACTAAAAATGGATTCAAGACCTAAATTTGAGACCTGGAACCATAAAAATTGTATAAGAGAACACAGGCAGTAATTTAATGACATTGGCCATAGCAATATTTTTCTAGCTATGTCTTATGAAGCAAGGGAAATAAAAACAAAAATAAACACATAGGACTACATCAAAGTAAAAAGCTCCTGCACAGTGAAGCAAATAAAACTAATAAACAAAAATCAACAAAACTAAAAGTCAACCTACTGAATGGGAGAAGATATTTGGAAATGACATATCCATTAAAGGGTTAGTATCCAAAATATATAAAGAACTGATACAACTCGATAAGGTCCCAATAGTTCATTTTTACTTTTGTTTTCCTTGCCTACAGAGACATGTCAACTAAGAAGTTGCTGTGGCCAAGGTCAAAAAGGTTGTTACATATTTTTCTCTAGGATTTTGTTGGCTTCCTGTCTTACATTTAGGTCTTTCATCCATTTTGATTTTATTTTTGTGTATGGTGTAAGAAAGTGGTCCAGGTTTGTTCTTCTGCATGTCACTGTCCAGTTTTCCCAACATCATTTGCTGAAGAGACTGTCTTTTTCCATGGATATTCTTTCCTGCTTTGTCAAAGATTAGTTGGCTATACATTTGTGGGCCCATTTCTAGGTTTTCTATCTGTTCCATTGATCTGTGTGTCTGTTTTTGTGCCAGTACCATACTGTCTTGATGATTACAGTTTTGTAATACAGCTTAAGTCCGGAATTGTGATGCTTCCAGCTTTGGTTTTCTTTTTCAAGATTCTTTGGCTATTTGGAATCTTTTATGGCTCCATACAAATTTTAGAATTGTTTGTTCTAGCTCCGTGAAGAATACTGGTGTTATTTTGATAGGGATTGCATTGAATGTATAGATTGCTTTGGATCGTAGTGACATTTTAACAATATTTGTTCTTCCATTTCTTGAGTGTGGAATGTTTTTTCCATGTCTTTGTGTCTTCTTCAATTTCTTTCATAAGCTTTCTAAAGTTTTCCGTGAACATATCTTTTACCTCTTTGGTTAGGTTTATTCCTAGGCATTTTATGGTTTTCAGTGCAATTGTAAATGTGATTGATTCCTTGATTTCTCTTTCTGCTGCTTCATTATTGGTGTATAGAAATGCAACCGATTTCTGTACATTGGTTTTATATCCTGAGACTTTGCTGAATTAATGTGTCAGTTCTAGCAGGTTTTTTTTGGTGGAGTTTTTTTGGTTTTCCACATAGAGTATCATGTCATCTGCGAAGAGTGAAAGTTTGACTTCCTCCTTGCCTATTTGGATGCCTTTTACTTTTGTTGTCTGATTGCTGAGGCTAGGACTTCCAACACTATATTGAATAACAGTGGTGAGAGTGGACATCCTTGTCGTGTTCCTGACCTTAGAGGGAAAGCTCTCAGGTTTTCTCCATTGAAATGCTATTAGCTGTGGGTCTTCTGTATATGGCCTTTATGATCTTGAGGTATGTTCTTTCTATCTCTACTTTCTTGAGGGTTTTAATTAAGAAAGATGCTGTCTTTTGTCCAATGCTTTTTCTGCATCTATTGAGAGGATCATGTGGTTCTTATACTTTGTTTTATTAATGTGATGTTTCACATTGATATAATTGATAATAATATGGAATATTATTTATCCATAAGAAGAAGGAAATCTTGCCATTTACAACAACATTGATGAAGCTAGAAAGTATTATGCTAAGTGAAATAAGCCCACTCAGAGAACAACAAATACCTTATGATTTCACTCATATGTGGAACTTAAGAAATAAAACAAACTAACAAAGGAAAATAAAAGGAGACAAACCAAGAAACAGACTCATAACTATAGAAAACAAAATAATGGTTATCAGAGGGGTGGTGAGTGGTGGGATAGGTGAAAAAGGTGATTTAGATTAAAGAGTACACATATCATGACAAAAAATAAAGGAGAGATGTACAGAATTAAAAAAAATTATATCTTGCCATTTGCAACAACATGGATGGTCATAGAGAGTGTTATGGTAAGTGAAATAAGTCAGACAGAGAAAGACAAATACCAAATCATTTCACTTATATGTCGAGTCTAAAAAACATGAATAAACAATCAAAAAGCAGAAACAAACCCACAAACATAAAGAACAAACTTATGGTGGCTAGAGAGGAGAGGGCTGGGCATGGGAAAATGGGTGAAGGGGAGTGGAAGAAACAGGTTTTTAGTTATGGAATGAATAAGTCAGGGGAATAAAAGGCACAGCATAGAGAATATAGTCAATGGTATTGTAATAGTGTTGAATGGTGACAGATGGTAGTTACATTTGTGGTGAGTATAGCATAGTGAACAGATGTGTCAAATAGCTATGTTGTATACCTGAGACTAATGTAACATTGTATGTCAACTATACTTCAATAAAAAATAAACAATCAAAATACTTAGAAAAGATTTATCTAAGGATATGAAAGACCTTTTGCTGAAAACAAGCCATTGATGAAATACATTGAAGAAGACACAATACAAGGAAAGGCATCCTGTGTTTATGGATTGGAAGAATTAATATTTTAAAAATGTCAATACTACCAAAAGCCATCTGTATATTCAATACAATCCATATCAAGATTCCAATGGCATTTTTTTACAGAAGTATGAAAAAACACTCCTAAGAATTATTTAGAACCACAAAAGACTCCGAATAGCCGAAGAAATCCTGAGAAACAACAAAGCAGGAGGCATCACACTCCCTGATTTCGAGCTATACAATATAGATATGGTCATTAAATAGTATGGTACTGGCCTAAAAATAGACAAATAGACCAATAGAACAGAATTGGAAGCCTAGAAATAAACTTAAGCATATACAGTCAACTAATATTTGACAAAAGACCCAAGAATACTCAATGGAGAAGAGTGTCTTTATTAAATAGTGCTGAGATAATTGGATATTCACATGTAAAAACATGAAACTGGTCCGATATCTTATGCCACTCACAAAAATCAACTCAAAATAGATTAATGACTTAAATGTAAGACCTGAAACCATGAAATTCCTGGAAGAAAATATAGGAATGATGTCATGTTGTTTTCTGACCTTCTGAGGTAGAGGAGAAACATGTTAAAGAAAGAGTGGAGGAAATATTGTTTTTCCATGTGTAACAGCACTTATAGGGTAAAGAAAAGTCTGTCATTTGTTATTTTATTTGAGTCTCATAGAACCCGTGTCAGGAGGCAGGACAAGGGTTAGTACATTCGAATTCCCATGTGAGTAAAAAATCAAAATAGGTCAATTGTCTTGCTTAAGGTCCACGGTTAGTAACAGGCCTAGGACTAGAACCCAAATGTGCTTCTTATTTTGTTTGTCACCTCCAACACATATATCCTTTGTTTATTCTCTGTCCTGCTCTGTGCCTTGAGGGTTTAACTCTAGCAGAACATATAACCTACATCTTTTGCTAGCTGTTTTCCAGTTGAGATCAGCCAATGGGAGTTTCCTGCAGAATACTGAATGATAGGAAGAGATAAAGCTCACTACATTACTTCTCTGCTTTTTCTCAGCTTTGGGGCCATTTCCTTAGTGCCATAACCCTAGCTTCTGCCAGGTAGCTACTTTTCACTATTTCCTCTTCTTATTCCTTCACCTTTAGGAATGGCAATGGGGTCCTGGTGTTGCTAAGTCTCTGGGTGCTTCACCAACCCTTTGTTTATTCCTTTTATTAGAATCTCTTGGAACATCTGGGGTCAATTCTGTTTCCTGCTGAGACCTTGACTGATACAGTATGCCTTGTCAACTCAACATCTACTGCTTTTCCCAACCACCTTCTGCCTCAGAAATGTTGGAGCAGGGATTACAATTGTTTTCCAAAGCAAGTTCGTCTTCTCTAAAGTTGATAGAAGTGGACACAGAAACTGAATACGCATAAGAAAAAATGCTGTTGAACTGCTTCATCCGATCTTAGAACCAGTTTTGCCAGGAAACCTTTTTTTAAATTGCGGTAAAATACATATAACATAAAATTTACCATCTTAACCATTTTTAGGTATACAGTTCAGTAATGTTAAGTGCATTCACAATGTTGTGCAACCAATCTCCAGAGCCCTTTTCAATGCTGAAACTCTGTACCCATTAAACAACTCCCATTCTACCCACCCAGCCCCCGGAAACCATCATTCTACTTTCTTTCTCCATGAATTTGAGATACCTATCCTAGGTACCTCATAGAAGTGAAATCATACCGTATATGTCCTTGTCATCTGGCTCATATCACTTAGCATAATGTCCTCAAGGTTCTTCTATGTTGTATGTGTCAGAATTTCCTTCCTTTTTTAAGGTAAATAATATTCCATTGGATATATATATCACATTTTGTTTCCCCATTCCTCTGTTGATGAACATTTGGGTTGTTTCCACCTTTTGGCTCTTATGAATAATGCCGTTATGAACATGGATGAACAAATTTCTCTTTGATACCCTGCTTTCAATCCCATTGGGTATATACCTAAAAGTGGAATTGCCAGGTCACATGGTAATTTTATTTTTAATTTTTAGAAGAACCTAATATTTTTTTCCATAGTGGTTGCACCATTTTCCAATCCTACCAACGGTGCACAAGGATACCAATTTCTCCACATTCTAACATTTGTTATTCATTTATTTTTTTGATAGGAGCCATCCTGTGGCTTTAATTAGCATTTATCCAATAATTAGTCACATTGAGCATCTTTTCATGTGTTTGTTCACAATTTGTACGTTTTTAGAAAATTGTCTATTCAAGTTCTTAGCACATTTTTTAATTGAACTGTTTATTTTTTGTTATTGAGTTATAGTTCCTTATTCTGTATATTAATCCCTTATCAGAGATAGGATTTATAAATATTTTCTTCCATTCTGCAGGTTGCCTTTTTACTGTGTTCATTGTGCATTTGATGCACACAAGTTTGAAATTTTGGCGTCCAATGTATTTTATTTAATTATTTACTTTACTTTTGTTGCCTGTGCTTTTGGTGCCAAATCCATGTCATGAAGTTTTTCACGTTTCCTTCTAGGGCTCTATAGTTTTAGTGCTTACATTTATATCTTTGATTCATTTTGAGTTAATTTTTGTATGTAGCGTGAAGTAACGTTCGGACTTAAATTTGTTACATGTTGATAACCAGTTTTCCCAGTATCACTTGTTAAAAAGACTGTCCTTTCCCCATCGAGTGGTCTTGACAGCCTTGTGAAAAATCATTTGAGCATATATATGGTTTCTTTCTGGGCTCTTAGTCTATTCAGTTGGTTTGTGTCTGTCTTTACGTGCCAGGGAACATTTATGGAGAGCTCCGAATAATTTTATTTTGTATAGTAGTGGCTCCCCTCACCCACTGAAGTATGGTGCTGTGAGGTAGGGTAGTAGTAACACAGTCAGGGGAGGAATCAGACGGAAATATCAGGCAATGTTAAGAAAACCTGTTGGCAAATGGTAACATTAACATTAGTGTACCCAAGTAGGAAGCAGTCTAACTGGAGAAATGGAAACACTTTACAAATGAGCTCACTCATGAGTACAAATCCTGCAGTGTTCAATTCCAGAAGCTGACATTTAAAACAGCTTTGGGAACTTGATTTGCGTTTTCCTGTAGGAAGAAGGTATATATGGTGCCTTCTTTCTAAAGCCAAATCATAAAAGACTATTTAGCCCAGAATATGTTTGGAATAGTGGCTATTGGTAATACAAAATATGGTAGGCTGGAATACCAACTTATTCTTTGAAAGACAATGAGTGGAGGTTGTAATTTGTTTGACGTATTTTAGAAGCTAGCCCTGAAGTAAAAACAAACTGAGTTTGAGAATCAAAGAGGAGAATGGTGAAGACTTGGAGAGTCTGAAGGGACTTTCCCAAACTGTGGAGCAGAGTAGTAGGGGAAGGATTTTGAGGTCAGATAATCTAAGTCTGCTACTTTCTGATTGTATGACTTAGATTCTTTGAGCTTCAGTTTCCTCATCTATAAAATGGTGATCGCAGTACTTATATTTTCAAGATTGTAGTGAGGATTAATGAAATTCTGTATGCTTAGCACCTGTCACAGCACCTACTATAAGAAGTGCTTAGCAAATGCTGTTCACTTACATTTAAAGGGCTTTAGAGGTTAATGACACTAGTTCTGATGCTGGTATATCAATAGCACCAAACCTACAATCTGGTATTTAAAGTTAATAGAGGAATGAGTAGCTGGAGCTATACGGGGGAATGGTAATGAGTTTTTTTCTGGTATGACAGATCAAGAGCTGGCCTGGACAGGAGATATAGGAAGAGGGTGGAAGAAAGTGTGTGTGTACATGAAACGATTTCCTGGTGTGATTAACTAAGTGGAGGAAAATGGGGAGCGTTGCAAGGGCATATCTTCCTTGATGTTGGAGGAAGGATATGGCACCAGGTATTGGTTTTCCCATATATGAGAGTACTTAATGTACTTAAAACTGTTTTTAAGTAACTCATTAGCTTAGATGTGTCAAATGAACTCACATATATCTAACTTACATGTATAATAGTTGTAGTCATTATAGTTTTACACAAATCTTAATAAAGCAGACCTGGCGGGGCACCTAGGGGGCTCAGTCAGTTAAGCGTCTCACTCTGGATTTCAGCTCAGGTCATGATTTCACTATTGTGAGATTGAGCCCTGCATCCGGCTCTGTGCTGACAGGGCAAGGCTGCTTGAGATTCTCTCTCTCGGTCTCTCTCTGCCCCTCTCCTGCTCATGCTCACACACTCTCTCTCAAAATAAATAAATAAACTAAAAAAAAAAAAAAAGCAGCCATGGTCAGGCTGCTATGTGGTAATACTTTGAGAGTCACCAGTTTAGGTGGATACTTGCACTTAAAAAGGATGATAGGTTCCACATTCTTCAAATTTGGTCTTTTTCTTCATTTATTGGAATGTTCAACTGATCTAAACTGGGTGAGGTTTGTGGTACAAAACTACCAACAGCTTGAAATGCTGTAGGACTATAAAGTAATTAGGGTAGGGTAGAAGAATATGGGAAATTCCTTCTGGAGGCAATGTGTTCTGAGCTGAGCCTTGAAGGGAGTGATGAAGAGAGGTGAGCTGTCAAGGGAGAGGAACGTCGTATGTTAAATAATAATAGAGGGACAAGGTTTGTTGTGGTTGAAGGGCTCAAGAAACTTGGCACACCAAGACAAAGTGGTTAAGGTGAGGGTACTGGAGGCTGGGCTAAGATGCTTGGACTTAGCTGGGTAGGCAATAGGGAGCCACTATGCCATACTACAATAGGCAGTGACAGGATGTGAGTAAAGTACTCTTTAACCATGATTATGGCTATGGTGTACTTTGGTGGTTCCCAAACCTGGCTTAAAAAATACAGATGCCAATACAGGTGGCATCCCCAAAGATTCTGATTTGGGGGGTGGGTAATGAGAGAGGTGGACATAGGGAATTAATGGTGGCATGTGACAGAGGTGAGGACCATGGCCAGAACTAGGGATAAGAACCCCGAAACCCAACTCTCCTCAAAGTCTATGAACACGACCACCTGCTCTTTTTTGAAAGTTCTCATATTGTTTCCTCTTCCTGGGATGCCTTTTCTCTCAATCTTCTTCTCTCAATCTGCCTATTATTCAAGGCCCAGCTCAGATGTAGCCTTCCCTGAGAAGCCCTATGAGGTCCATGACTCTCTTCCAACTGCTATGATCTCTCCTGTGATTACTTTGGGAGAGCATACAAGAAAACCATCGTTGCAGATCATGAATAGTAAGGGAAGCGTTTGAAGGGCAGGATGGAAAGTACAGAACAAGGAAAGGTTTATGATGTCATCCTCACTCTTTCACTTACTCTCCACATTATTGAAATCCATTGCAGTTTGTGTGTGCCTGCTTATTTAGAATTACAGATTATACTGTCTAGTTTTAAGTAACCCAGTCCTCACACAATGAGAAAGCAGTTTAAAATTCTTCCTGCAAATCAACCAGGGATTGTGGAGACACATAGTATAAGCACAAGAGAACAATAAGAAAATGGCGGGGCTAATGCCATCCTGTCCTAGAAGGTTCTAATCCTGGAATGAGCTCATTGTCAGCCACATTACCAAATAAAAACAGGAATAATCTAATTAATAAACTATTATAAAGCAGGCTCCAAAAATTTTCCAAAAGTCTCTGTGAGGTATCTTTTTGGGGGGTGGTGGTGGGTTTATAGCCATTAAAACCAAAAATTGAAATTACTGAATTTAGGACTGGAACTTCAGGTTGCTAAATAATAAAGGCTTAAACTAACATTAAAAAATGAAGTTCATCGGGCTCTGTACTGACAGCTTAGAGCCTGGAGCCTGCTTCAAATTCTGTGTCTCCCTCTCTCTCTGCTCCTCTCCTGCTCATGCTCTGTCTCCCTCTCTCTCCTTCAAAAATAAATAAAAACATTAAAAAAATAACATAAAATGAAGTTCATTAAATCACATGACTCTCTCTAAAGATATTATTTTAGTATTAACTATTTCAGTGAAAACAAAAAGGATTTTGGAGCTGTTAATATGTCTATAAAGCATTTTAAAATGTAGTTAATTTCATCTTACATGAAATCAAAATATGGTTAAATTGCATACTTTTAAATTTCTTTTTTGTGTTTGTTTTATGATGTACACAATGTTAGTATATATATTACATTATAAAATTATATATAGTTTCTTTTCTTAGTAGCAGAGTTAGAAATCAAGAAAACTGCATATTTGCAATGAGGAGGAAGGGGAAAGGGTACTACGCACTGAAAGTGCTTTTTCTATTCCGAGACACAGAAGGAACAGCCAACAAATTAAGCCTATTTTAAGATTGGGATTTTAATATTTTAAGATTGGGGGTTAAAAGAATATTATGCAGGAGGGTAGGGCAGGGAGTAGCACTGATACCTGCCAGAGGTGGGAGCCATGGGTATAAGGCTGCTGCTAACCCATTTTGTGCCTCTGTATAAGTTAGAAAAAGGCACAACTTCCTTAAAGTAGATTCAGCCTCACACCAGGGTCCATAGCTTGGTAAGTCTGTGAACTGGCTCAAGCTGAACCCCCATTTATTCCCATCACTCTTGTGCAGTGTGTAACCCCAACAACTATATACAGTGGCCCTGCATGAGAATACTTAATAAATGGCATATCCACTTAAAAAGCCTCCCCAAATGACTCTGACGACCAGCCAGAGTTATAAACTATTGGTCTATATAATACCGTGTTTACTTATTTATTCCATAAACTCCGTAGAATTCTTAAGAGAAATGCACTTTAGAAACTGGTCTATAATTCTGACATCTCACTAATCTTGCCTTCCCATCAATGAGTTTGATGTAAGCAATGTCTGTAACCAGTGATCTAGCTAGGGGACCCTGGGTCAATTACTTTCTCTCTCTGAACTTCATTTTCTTCAGTTATAAAATGAAAGGAGTTGAACTAGATGATCTGGAAGGTCCTTTCCAGACACAGTGCCGTATGTTTAATGCATTTTACTGCTTAGCGATGTATGAAAATTCTCTGCCAGGCAGCATGTGCAGCTACATTTTATTGGCTGGTTTTGGCTCGTTTTCCTGAGAGGGTTGAAGGCATATGTTCACTCTAACTCTGTTTTTAGAGAGGGGCCATTTTTACCATTAATTGCACTGTCTTCCTCTTGCAGCATAGGCAGCATTTACAGCCAACCACAGAGTGGCAACTACAGTTGTTTGATTATCCTTCATGTGGCTGTATGCTTAGTTGAATACCATATTTACTCATAGGCCTTGGAAATCATTCAAAAGCAGTTTTCTTTCCTGGTGGCTCCAGTGGATAGCTGGGAAACCAAAGGTCTAGCTTCAACGATTGGAAGCCTTGATGGAGGGGTTGAAGATCCGCGAACAGTGTGTTTTGAATCTCCTCACTTTCAGTCACGAAACCTCATTAGATCTCCTTTAGATGCTCCTGCCCAAAATCTCAGAAGAGTTTCTGCTTTAGCTGACAAGCAATAAATACTAACTGGGAGGCAAAAATATGGTGGGAGAAATGGCATTTTCTTCTCAAAATTGGGGAAGGAAAGGGAAATGTGAGGCAAGTAAGTTTGGTCTTCCCATCAATGACTGATTTAATAAGGATATATAACCAATTAACTAGCTATGGGACCTTGGACAAATGACTTTCCCTCTCTAAGCCTCAGTTTCTTCGGTTATAAAATAAGTTCATTCGGGTTCGTAGAGCTCAAGAAATGTATAGAGCACCTGTGTATAGAGCACAGCCAAAGGCATTTTTTCCATTATTCTTTTATTATTATTTCTGGAGACCGAAATATAAACCTCCCTTCAGGTAGTTTAGGCTTCATGTAGTTTAGGCTTTTTACTCAATGAACAAACCTAGTCACTTCCTATTAAAGACAGAAATATGTGCTAAGAGTTTCCACAGCTGTTATTGGTTCCACATTCTTATGTGCTTGGCTACCTTGCCAGAAAATCTTTTACGCAATACAATTCTCTCCAGCTACAGTTGGATTCAGGAAGCTGATGATTGGTTAGACCCAGTGATTGGTTAGATCATGTCAGTGATTGGGTTTTAAGCAAGTTTCTTAATGAACAAATGAATCACTTGGGGAGCTTATTAAAACTCAAATTCCTGGGCTGTACTACCACAGATTCAGAGCCAGTGGGTCTAAACAGATCCCCAGAATGTAATATTGTAACAAGCACGCCAGAAGATTTTGCTGTAGGTAGCCAGTGGTCCACCATTAGAGGAACGATTTGCTTGAAAGATGGTAATGGAGAGAGACTGCTAATGTCAATCACTACTTGATATTTCTCTAGCCTCTGGTCTGTCCTTTTGTTTCCAGTGTGAGTTACTCTTTTCTAGATTAGAACACAAACTTAGAAAAACTGATGAGCCTAAAGTCATACAGTGGGTTAGTGTCATGAGTGCAAAGGCTCTGCCCACTTTATGTGTTACCATAGCCCCGGAAGTAGCTCTGAGGGGTAACTTCAGCAGGCTTGGAATCAGCCTGAGTAGCCCTGATTAATTAAGAAAGTGTATGTATAGGGCACTGACTCCTAGTCAATGTGTGAAACAGACTGATTAATCTTTGTTTTGTAACCATGGATCTGAGGAGTTTGGGGATGGTTTGCACCAGCTTGTCGGCAGTGTTTTCTTTTTCATTGAGGTATAACTGGCATATGACATTATATTAAGTTTCAGGTGTAAAACATAATGATTCGATATTTGTGTGTATTGTGAAATGATCATCACAGTAAGTTCAGTTAACTTCTGTCACTTTACATAATTACAGATTTGTGTGTGTGTGTGTGTGTGTGTGTGTGTGTGTGTGTGCAATGAGGACTTTTAAGTTTATTCTCAGTAACTTTCCAATATGCAATACAGTATTATTAACTATAGTCACCATGTTGTACATTATATCCCCATGACTTATTTATTTTATAACTGAAAGCTTGTACCTTTTGACCCCCCTTTGATCTTGTGTATGCTCTCCATGTAGTATCTTTGTGAGAGAGGGGACAGCGATTGCAAACTCTTGTTTTCTCCAGGTTCAGAGAGGTAAAGTGACTTCTCCAGAGTCCCCGCCCAATGAAGAAAGAACAATATTGGAATTTCTTCTCCTAGCTAGATGCTGACCTCATAGACTGGACTTTTTAGAGTAGTCTTACTCTGCCATTCAGGATGACAATAGATGAGAAGAAAGCCCTTAGTCTTTTTATCTACCAGCTGGTCTATGTAATTCCAGTGACCGGTGTTAGGTTTGATAAGGAACAAAAGAACAAAATATTGCTATCAAATGCTTGCCGTAGCTTTCATTGCTAAAGGATAATCTCCACTGTCCCGTACTAGCTGGTGTGAGCATATGAGCTGAGGGCAGGAGCCTCTAATTCCACAATTCTGATGTCAGGGTTAAGGCAGAGTAGAAAGGACCACTCTAAGTCTCAGGGACTAAGAGGACCTAAATCACATGCAGGATATCATTCCCTTACACTAAAATATAGATTTAAAAAGAAGCATCAACAGATCTTGAATAAAATGTTGTGCTACCAAAAACTGTTTGAAAAACTATGATATCATCCCATCATCTCATTTTACAGATGAGTAAACTATGACCCAGAGAGGGGATGTGACTTGATAAGGTCTCTTCAAACCTTTAAATATTGAGCATTGATTTCAACCCTTACTCTTAATAGCCTTTAAGAGGAAAGTATATAATAATAGCTACTCTATTTGAGTATTTTATTATATGTCAGGCACTGTTCCAGGTGCTTCCTATTTAATCCCCACAACAACTCTGTAGGGTAAATATCATTATTATCATCATCGTTTTACAGATGAAGGAACTAGGCACCAAAAAGTTTAGCAAACTGCCTACAACCTCACAGATAGCCTTAGAGTTGGGATTAGAACCCAGAGGGTCTGGATCCAGAGACTATGAGCTTAACCACTATTCATCTTGTGGCTCGAACACAAGGGACAGGATCACCAAAATAATCTTCTCTAATCAAACTCTAACCATCCCATCAGTTCCCTGTTCAAAAACTCACATTGGGTTCTGATTACAAAAATACTGAATCTTGATTAGCTTCACTGATGTTTGAGGAATGCCAACAGTTGTGAAATGAGAACCCCGACTCACCAACCATACCTTGCATGACTATTCATAGACTACCATCTCGCCAAGCCCATTCTGCCTTTCTGAGTGGCTATTCGGCATTACTAAAACGTATTTGGTGTTAGTCCATTCACAACACATGGAATGATCTCTGCCCTCTAAGAAACTTTACCTTTAAAGCATTTCTGAAACTGTCATAGTCAGCAGAAGTTCTCATTGCATACTGCTATTTTGGTTGCTAAAGTCTCTGTCACATGATGCAGTTCCATTTCTAAAACTGTTCAGATTCTTTATGTAAAACCCATTCAAAGGCATGGTTCATGGTAGGCACTCAGGGGAAAAGGTAGCTTTCTGGAGCTTCTGAGTTACGCTAGAGTTTAGGGATGGGTGGTTAGGAAGAGGTAGAAAACAGAGCCCAACAACCAAGCCGGTAGTTGTTTGCTCCATGCTTATCCTTACCATCACAAATTTCACCTAAAGTATCTGTTTATCAGAGTTTTCATCTGTGTCAACATCAGAACGGCGCCAAGGTAGGGCATCAGATCCATACTCCCCAAAATGCCAAGTAGCTCTCACAGAAAATAATTAGGGACAATATTGATGGTAAATGTAAGAAACTTTGTGGAGACGTTTAAGTCAAAGGAGACTCATACAAAACTTTGTTCTGGAGGACAGAATAAAGGGAGTGGTATTAAATGTAAGAAAATGGATTTTTACAAACACTCATTTAGGACCTGATCCTTAAGGAATCTTGATTGATTTGCGATGGTAAGTACAAAATGACCAAATCTATCTGGAAGATGCTGAGGACCCATCAAGCCTCAAGCCCATCCTACTTCCCTTGTAGTTCTAACCAGGGGCAAAAAAAGGAGGTGCCCAGAAGTTGAGTCCAAAGCTTAGAAATATGTGCTTGATCAGCATGTGGTTTAAAAAAGTTTTGAATTTGTCTTTTGGTTGGGCATGTCCTCTTCTGATTACCTCAGTTCTTTCCACTCCTAATTGTCTTGTATCCAACTGCTTCACACATTTATGTTATCTGGTCTGGGCCCTGAAGACATTTAAATCGGCAACTCCTGCCAAACTACCTCTGAATGATGAAATTATATGCTGTGAAGGGAGGGGTGGCCACCCAGGGACACATACCACTGTTCAGAACTTGAAAAAGAGCGAATAAAACGATTACTCTTATAAATTCAAGTGAGATTATAAATAATACTAGTAATATGTCTTCTGAAGGATTTAAGATCTACCATTTTCCATTGTTGATGCACATTAAGGGTGTTCTTATCAGTGTAATATATTAGCATAACAAATTACCTGGATATTAACAAACTTGAAACAAAGAGCCTTATCTGAGGCGCTGTGTCAAGGACATTGGTGCTTTCTGATTCCAGTGTTTGGTTGAATTGATCACCCTAATTTATCTCAGTAGTTCTCAACTGGGAGAGCACATAAATAGATCAGAACTTCCCAAGGGAGGTTATCACAGTAAATCATTCTGTACATGGGTTTGTGGCTAATTGCAGTATATTGTTTGTATGAATGCTGTGAAAGCAAAAACAAAAAATGGTTGAAAGCTACTGACAGAGTCTATATTGAAAGAATTGCCAAGAAAAGTTTGGTTTGTTAGGTGCAATTTGCTTTCTCTTTGTACTCATGCCTCTATTAGATCCCCCATGAAATGGGGAAGATAAAACCTATCTTCTTGGTTTTCTTATTTTGTGGACCCCTAGATGAAAATGCCTGATGGCTTAATTTTGGCTTTCCCTTAGAGTCTCCAACAATTGGCCATTTCCCTGACTTAAATGTTGTGTTTTGTCCTTGGAAACTTTCTTCCAGTGGTAAGGAAAACAATTCCTGGGTTGGCTACATCCTCATTTGTGCCTGATTCAGTTTGTAGGCAATTGAAACTTCTCAGCAACTGTTTATTAATTAAATTCCCACAGGATTTCTTGGACTGAACCAAGCTCTGTCCACTCTATGGCTAAGCTCAATTTTGATCAAATCTGTGCTGAGGTCTACAGGGCAGGTGGCAAAACAGGAAAAAGAAAGTTGACAGAAGGTGTCCTTCATCTCCTACTGAACACCAGCACTCAATCCTGTTATATTCCCTGTTGGGTACAAGACTTGAGGGTATACTTGGGGCTAGTTCCTGGATGTGAGAACAAGCTTGTTTCATTGGGAGGCCACGCACAAGTTGAGGCTAAGAGGGAATGCAAAGCCATGTCTGCAGAGGAGTGCTGCAGGGGAAAACTGAAGACCATATTAGTGTTCAGATCTGAGATGAGTTTGAGGCTTGAAATCAGAGCTGAAGCAAACCAGGAGGAGCTGGGTGAAGGCAGAGTAGGCCAGGAAGCAAGCTCCCTGAGAGTCTGTGGCATTTGGTTTTGGGTTAGGACTGTAGTCTCACACTCACCAACTGGATTTGAGCCCTGCAAGGAGGCAGAGAAGTACAACATTTACCAAGGTAGCTGGCTTTCTCTTCCCCCACCCCTACTCCTCCTCCTTCTTCTTCTCTGTCTCTCTCTCCCTCTCCCTTCCCTCCTCCTTTCTCTCACACACACATGCGTTCAACATGTGAGTGTGTGTATATGTGTATGTAGGGGCCATAGGAGTAGTTGGGGACACAGCAGGGAGGAAATAGAGAGGGAAGGAAAGAGAGTAAAGGAAAAAGTCTAGGTTCTTCTGGTGCTGGTTCACCTCTTTGCTATTTTTTTAAAGGTTTAGTGTGTGTGTGTGTGAGAGAGAGAGAGAGAGAGAGAGAGAGAGAGAGAGAAGGGGAGGGGCAGAGAGAGAGGGAGACACAGAATCCGAAGCAGGCTCCAGACTCTGAGCTGTCAGCATAGACCCTGAGGTGGGGCTCAAACACTTAACCGACTGAGCTACCCAGGAGCCCCTTTGCTATTTTTTTTTTTTTACATGAATCCACAATCTGTAAGGAAGCCTAAAGCAAATTCCTAACTGGGAGTTATTGAGAGTTTTTAGTTAGTTCTCTTGCCTAAACCAGGAACAGTTTATTCCAATGATATAATGGTTTGATTTTCCTTTATGAGTTATAGTCATCTTTCTATTTCTCCTGTATGATATAGGCATTATTTGTATCTCCAGGCCATTCCATTTAATCAGTAAGATATCTTTTCCTTCTAGACTTGGAATTCAATTGTATTATGGCAGAGATAGCCAACTTACTTTACTTTTGCCCTGTTTCATTTAGACTGTTTCGATGCTGCCTGCTAACTCTCTCCCAAGCAATAAGATTTCTGATTGTAAATATGCTGTTATAAAAATAATTGAAAAAATATTTATTGACTTCCTATCATATGCAAGGCAATGTGTTGTTTTCAGGGTGTGTTGTGAGGACTGGATAGAATAAAAATACAGAATGGAGTCCCTGCTTTCAGGAGCTGAGTCTACTTGGGAAGAGAAAGCGTTTAGACAGAAAACTATGGCTAAGAATAATACAAAAGGAATAATTTAAAAGGTCAGTTGTGAAATTCAGATACTATCCTATGAAGTCAGAGGAGGGAACAATCACCAAAGAGTAGGAAGGCTAGCAAAGGCTTTAAAATGCCTGCTACATACCAAACATGCAATGCATACATTTGTTGGGTGAAGTGGAATTTGAGCTAAATCTTGAAGGATGGGTAATATTTAGAAAGGTAGTTTAGAGCAGGAACTATATTCTTGATAGAATATATAATATAGGCAAATGCGGGGAAGCATAGATTGTGTTGGGGGATACCGAAGTAGTAGTTTTTCTAAAATAAAGGGTTTATGAAAGGAGATCATATCGAAAATGTGGTTGGTGGCAGATGATGGAAGGCCTAGGATACATGGGAAAAGAGTGTGGGCTTTCTCCTCTAGGTAGTGCAAAACCACTGAAGGTTTTAAGAAAAGGATAATGTCAAGGGAGGATGCACCTGGTGACAGTGTGCAGGATGGACTGACAGGGAGAAACTGGAAGCAGGTGGCCTAGCTTGGAGGCTACTGGAGTGGTCTGGACAGGAAGTAATAAGGGCTGGAGCTACAGTGGTAGCAGTGGGAAATGTTATAAGATATAGAGTAACAACATGTAGAAGATGAATGAACGGGACTTAATGACTTGATTTCATACATGGGGCAAAGGAAAGGTAGAAAGTAAGATGACTTAGGCTTCTAGTCCATGAGACTGAAGAACAGTGGCATTACCAGTAATGTTTTCTCTGCCTAGACGTTGTTTAATGCTGCCTTAGGCTAGTTTGCAAAAGGACGAGACTCAAGGAGCTATTTGTGTTGTCTGTTTAAGTCCCTTTTGCTTTGTTGTTTCTTGGGACTCTGGAAGAGTTCTAGAGATTCTAGACTGGCATGTGTGAAATCTGGACTACAGGCAGGACCAACCAAAATTATGACAGATCATTTCCATTGTGTCCTGATTCATCTCTCTTGCTATTTCATTCAGATTGCAAGTCTGTTGGTTCTACCCAGACTCACCTTTTTTTTTGGCAATCAATAAGGACTGAATAGCTTTTATTCATTGGTGCATCTTCCTCCTAACTCCCTTGGGCAGCACTGTCTCTCTGCTTGATATTAACACATATCTTCATGCTCATTTTTGGACTCTGAGAACTACAGATATCTCGGGGATTGATGCTTGCTGCTTTTTTGTGCACCTGAAGGCACCAGCCCTAGAAAACTAATGATGCCTTTAAGTTTATTTATCAATGTAAATAAAGGGGCCCTTTGCCTGCAGAGCAGGCTAAGAGGCTCAGGAAGATTTTTTTCCTTTCCTCACAGGGGATTGGGTTCAGTAGTGTATGCTTGAATGAATTCCTTGAAGCAAAAGAGACACTAAAGGAATCTATATGAAAGATTAAAAGAATAATGTCAGGTAGTATATAAAAACTTACTTAGTGTTGTGTTTACTTATTTCAAAACCATTTATAATAGTTTGTCTACAAGCCAGCATATTCCCCACCCCACCCCAAACACATGTGCACTCCAAAATAACAAAGTTCTATGGTCACTTCTGTCATATATAGGAAAATAAATGGACTTAGAGTACCATTTTTTTAGATGAAGCTTTCTTTTTTTTTATTAACTTGTTTTATTTTTTATTTTTTTAAATTTACATCCAAATTAGTTAGCATATAGTGCAACAATGATTTCAGGAGTAGATTCCTTAGTGCCCCTTACCCATTTAGCCCATCCCCCCTCCCACAACCCTTCCAGCAACCCTCTGTTCTCCATATTTATGAGTCTCTTCTGTTTTGTTCCCCTCCCTGTTTTTATATTATTTTTGTTTCCCTTCCCCTATGTTCATCTGTTTTGTCTCTTAAAGTCTTCATATGAGTGAAGTCATATGATTTTTGTCTTTCTCTGACTGACTAATTTCACTTAGCATAATACCCTCCAGTTCCATCCATGTAGTTGCAAATGGCAAGATTTCATTCCTTTTGATTGCCGAGTAATACTCCATTGTATATATATGCCACATCTTCTTTATCCATTCATCCATCGATGGACATTTGGGCTCTTTCCATACTTTGGCTATTGTCGATAGTGCTGCTATAAACATGGGGGTGAATGTGTCGCTTCGAAACAGCACACCTGTATCCCTTGGATAAATGCCTAGTGGTGCAATTGCTGGGTCGTAGGGTAGTTCTATTTTTAGTTTTTTGAGGAACCTCCACACTGTTTTCCAGAGTGGCTGCACCAGCTTGCATTCCCATTAGAGTACCATTTTTGATTGGAATAATGATAAATTTGAAAGTAGAGTCCATGGATCTTGTGCTTAGAATCATACTATATTTCATTTACCATGTAATTTTTTAAAGTTTTTATTTATTTATTTACTTAAGTAATTTCTACACCCAACATGGGGCTGGAACTCATGACCCCAAGATCAAGAGATGCATGCTCTTCTGATTGAGCCAGCCAGGCACGCCTTATTTATAGTGTATTAAAAAAAAAACATTTTCATACTCCTTAGTTCATTTGATTCTCACAGCTCTCTTGTGAGGTAGGTCAGGAAGATATCATTCTTTCCCAAGTTACACAGGGGAGAAATTACTCCCTCAAGGTCACTAAGCAATTTAGCATCAATGTCCTTTCTTTTTCTTTCCTCCACTTGCCCCTCCCTTTTCCTTTTCCTTCTCCTTCTTCTTTATTTTCCTCTGAAGAGGAAAGGCTATAGCCATGCTTTTCTCTGGGCTTCAATAGTCAATCAGTCATCAGGGGCAAGGGACAACTGGAAGAGAGATTAAGTCCCTCCTACAATGTAGAGATAATGCAGTTGCTGTCCACTATGGCAGCCCCGCACATCTCTGGCAGCTAGCTTCAGAAATAGGAAGGAAGCACCCAGGGTCTTTGGCCCAATCCCTCAGAATGAAAGCCAACCCTCTGCTTCGTCCATTGCAACGGATCAATTTTCCTAAGCATCTAGAATGTTGTATGGGGAGTAATCTCCCTCCTGAAAAGTTTAGATAATGAGTTCCCTTACAATATAGGATGGATCAAGTCATGGTCTAGGTGATTTAAACAAAGACCAATCTCACTCATGCACATAGTTTCAATGACTGATTTATAAAGCAATGAATATCAAATCTAGTCTCCTTGTACTTCTCTATCCTGAACTTAAGATTTAAGTAGGCTCAATCAATTGCCTGCTGAGCATTGCCAGTGGTATGTAATCCTTCCTCACATACGTCAAATTCAACAAATCTAATACCAAATTCATCATCACTCTCATCTTAATGTACCTCACATAATTCATATCTGCTTTTGGTGATACCATCTTGAATCCCCCTTTTCTATTATTCTCCCATTACCCATCACCAAGAAGTATCAGTACAGCCTCTGACACCTCTACTCTCCATTTCCTTCTCTCTAGTCCTACTGCTGCTGTCTGGGTTCAGGACTTTGCCACTCTACTGGATTTGTCACTCTACTGGATTATTGCACCCTCTTGTTTTATGATCTGCCTGACTTCATGTTCTCCTCCATCTTTCACTTGGTGATTGTGAGATTTCCATAACACAAATCCAACCATATCTTGCCCCTGCTTAAAAGCTTGCCGATGGTTTTATTATGTCTACCGGATCATGTTTGAATTGATCAGTAGGCATCTACCTGGCTCTCCAAAGGTTTCTTTTCCTACTTCCACTCACGTACCCTGGACCCCAGCTATGCCATATTACCTCTCCCCAGCACATTTCTGACTTTCCTTATACCTCTGTCTTGGCTTTGGATGGCTTCACTTGATACCTGTTCTCTGCTTGTGAATACCTACTTCTTTCAGTTGCAGCTCAAATGTTACCTCCCCTCTCTATAGCTCTCCCTAATGTCTATAGGTAGAACCAAAACTTCCTGTTTCTCTGCTCCCATGGTCCCAGAGTTGTCTATAGTTCTGTAAATACACTGAAAACAGCTTCCGTCATAAGATATTGTAATTATTGGTTTTTCAGAAATAAAACAGGCTTGGGGATAGGGAGAAGATCTTATCCACTCTCCCACCATCCTACACACTTTGCATAGTATTTAACACTTAGTTGGTTTTCAGTGAATACTCAATGAATCTGTAATTCATTAAGAAATTCATTTAACCATTCAGCCCCTATATTTGGCCCAAGGTTTTTGGTGATGATCCTGCAAGGCCTGGCCCTGGCCCTCATGGGGCCTACCATCAATGCTTAGAATGGTGGGAGACACCTATAAATAGATGAAGAATTCTAATGGAATATGGTAAGTGTACAGTTTGAATTTACATTGTCAGACTGCATAAAACAGAGGCAAAGAGCATAATCTCTTCTCTAGAACTGGGCTAGCCTGGATTTGGAGATTGGTTTCACCATTTCCTAGTTGTGTTGCTTTAGGCAACTTACCTAATGTCCCTGTGTTTTTCTTTCCTTATCTGTAAAATAAGAATTATTATAGTCTTTATCTTATAGAGGTGCTTTGAGGATTATAGGAATTAATTTTTTAATGTTTTATTTATTTTTGAGAGAGAGAGTATGAGCGGAGAGGGAGAGGGAGACACAGAATCTGAACCAGGCTCCAGGCTATGAGCTGTCAGCACAGGGCCCGACATGGGCCTCAAACTCATGAACTGTGAGATCATGACCTGAGCCAAAGACGCTTAACCAACTGAGCCACCCAGGTGCCCCTATGAGTTAATATTTATAAAACACTCAGTGTCTGACATATACCAAGTGTTTAATAAATTAAATGAAATCTGGTGGAGAGCACAATGAAAACTAAATTGCTTGGCTTAAGGGATAATGGGGTTAACCTTGTTTCTTCCTTACCACTTCTGATTTTACCTCTCTTAATGACCTTCCCCTTTCCTGTCACTTTAGGTTCAGAGCTTATTTAGGAAAAAAAAAAAAAAAAAGAGGGAGGCTTGGTGAGAATGCCTCTTCAGGGTGCAGTGCAAAGCCCAGCATCCTGCCACTCTTTCTACTTACCTACCTCACACACTTGGACCCTCAACCTTGCTCAGGCCCAGTCACCTGTGTGGCAAGGCCTAAGTCCTGGGGCCCTGACTAGTGGGCCTTAGGTGTTTCCCTGTGTTATTACCAGTCTCATCTCTTTTCCATCCCTCTTTGGGAATGGCTTTTAGCCCATCCCTGCCTGCTCTCCTCACAGAAAAGACTGTGGTTGGGGGTGGGGGGGGGGCCCTGGGACTCGCAGGCAGACATTTTGCAGGGCTTTTGACAACCTCTGGCCAAAAGGGGTCCTTACCCTAGCCATTCCTTCCCTTGTTGCCTCTCTTCCACTGACTCCCACCCTTGTGGGGCTTCTGAGCCCAGTAGCGTCAGGGAGGGGGAAAAGGAGAGAAGAAAAAATCGCTAATAGCCCCTGTAATTATTTTTGTATTGTTTTATTTATTTGCCGAGACAACTATTTTGCCATATTGCTAGAACGTGTGTCTGTCATCTCAGATTTGGCAGGCCAACTATGTCACTGCTTTAATGACTCCAGAGCCATGTCCCTGAGAGGTCGTCCTAATTGTTCCTGCCTCCTCAGCTCGGTGCCAGGGGTTTTGTCTGTCTAGAGGTTGCGGCTGGCTAGTGGGAAAGGCATGCAGTCTCAAGCGCCTTCCCTCTGCCCACTGTCCACCTCCGCTTCTCTCAGATCAAAGCTCTTGAGACCTACTGCCGACCCCGGGAAAAGCTGGTAAACTCTTCCCCTTTGCCAGAGATAGGGAGGGAGATGCACTCAGAGAAGAAGCATGGCAGGTGCATGAAACGCTCCATTGAACGGTAGAAGGGCTGGGAGGAACGCTGTGCATCTCCCCTGCCTATTAACTGTCAAGGTCACTGAAACCTTGAGCCTCCTTTGAAAAGTTTCCCAGACCCTTTAGTTGCCAGAGTCCTAATAATTCCTTATATCCGGGAAAGGATTTGTAAGTATGTTCACACACATTTTTCTTTTTCTTACTTAAAAACCTGGTGAAGTAGATAGTATTATCATCCCATTTTACAGATGAAAAAACCAAGGTTAGAGAGATTAAGAAATTTGCTTATAATGTGGGAACCCTGAACTTTCTATTCCAAGCCCATGCTCTTTTCGACAATCCAGGGATGTCTCTTTGTCTTTCCTGTCCCTCCATTCCCAGAAAGGGTAGAGATAAGCTGCTATAACAGCCTACCCCTCCTGTACCTCTCTCTCCATTTACGATATTTTCTTTGCGATCTCTAGTGCCCTTTAGCTGTACATGAGGCCTGAGCAGTGGCCTATGCCTTAGATCTCCCTTTCCCCCTCCCAGAGAGAAAGAAAGCTGAAGATCTGATTCCTACTATTGAACTGATGACTGATCCTTGGGTAATGGGTATTGTATGCAGGTTCTAGAGAGTTCCTCTTTTCAGCCAGGGCTCAGGCTTAAAGGAACAATGCTCACTTAATGGAGATTCAGACACCAAGGTCGGGTGAACGGACCCGTTTCACTGTCTCCTTACGGAGAAAGGAACGTATTTTAGCTAGAGCTGTCTATTTTCAAATAGTATTCAGCTATTTCAGGGGCAAAGAAGTGTGTAAGGTTCTTGCTCCTGATGTCTGCCTGAAGGGGGCTCAGTCAGTGCTGCTGCCTTTCTGGCTGGTGAGCAGTAGGGAAGTACACATATTAGCAGAGCCCCCACTCCTGGGACAAGTGGAGACCCTCTGTTCTGGGTACAGGACCAACTGCTCCCGGAGAATACACGTGGGGAGAGCTATGGGTTGGGAGTAGAGGACCTTGGCTTCTCGTTCCACGTTTGTCATTGCTTCTTTGAGTAAATCCCTTTACCACTCAGTTCCCTGCTCCTGTCTATAAAATGCAGTGAAGCTCTCTCAAATATAAAATAAGCATTTGGATTGCACTGTGTACTTTTTCACACAAAGTACTTTGTTTGATCAGAAAGTCTGGTTTAAACTTAGGATGAGGAAACCGGCTCAGGAGGATTCTGTGGCAGAGCCAGGATCTAAGCCCAATTGTGTTGGAAGGTCATGCTTCAGCGTCTTTATATGTTAGGTGAAGATAATGATGATGACAATGATGGAAGCCAATGAGTGCTTATCAGAAGCCAGACTCTGTGCTAAGGAGTGTTACTTAATCATCACAACATATCAATAAGGACAGTACTCTTCTTATCCTCAGTTTAGAAATGCAGTGCGTAAAATGCTGAATGAGAAAGTGCTTTGGGATGTGCTTTCCTCAGTGCTGTCTGATTGCAAACCAGTCCTCTGCATCATTTTAATAGGCTCACCAGATGAGCCTGGTAGCCTCCAAGGGGAATGCACACTTGTCCGGGTCCCAGGTCAGAAGGTCATGGCAGGATGGGGAAATGCCTACAGGAGACCCTCTTTCACCAGCAGGAAGGTGGGGTGTGCAGCATCCTCAGCTCTAACCTGTTGTTGCGTGAGCTGAGCTGCACATGACCAGCGAGCTCAGTGGGCACCTGTTTGGGAGCACCTGTTGTTCCATTTCTTCCTTGCCACCTTGACTGTTAGCCAAAGCATTTACTTCTTCCGTCTCCAGCCTCTTCAAGCAACTAGGGAGACACATCCCTTTCCCCAGTCCCTGTTCTGCCTTTGGTTTGCCCAGACAGGAGTTGACCTGTTAGCCTTGTCACTTTACCTCTGGAGTCTCAAGGGAACCAAATCTAACACACCAGCTGTAAGAGCATTGTATTTGGATCTGTGCCGGGACACCATAAAGCTTGTGTCCTGTACCTCACAAATTAAGAGATTTTATTGCTGGGCTCATGGAGTTTTGCTAGGCACTCAGTCCATCTCTAGCACTAGCCCCCATCCTTCAGCAGTATCATTCTCTGTCCATAAAAGTCATTCTCTGTCCATAAAAAAGAGTTTGTGTTCCTCTCCAGACCTTTCCAGTGTATTGTCTGTCTGTTATCATGTTGCGACGAGATTTCAGGGAAAGGTATCCAGAAATGTCAGGGAGGCTGTGCCATCACGCAAACCAGATACCACACCAGACAGGATAAAGATGAGCACGTTTCAGAGTCTGATGATAAGGTGGTGGTTTCGAGGACAGGCAGGTGTGGAATCAAGCGGTTGCCAGGGTTAACATTGCATTTTCCAAGACTTTCAACACTTTTTCAAGTCCTGAAATACCTCAACCCTTCATTTACGTTTTTCCTCTCAGGCTTTTGAGTGCCTGTAGAGAAAGTCACATTGGCTGTGCAGGTTGGTGCCATCAAGTTCTCATCTTCTAAGCTCTGCCAAGCCCATGGTGCTATTCTAGGCACGCTTCTTTTTTTTTTTAATTTTTTTAAAGTTTCTTTATGTATTTGGAGAGAGAGAGCACAAGTGGGTGAGGGGCAGAGTGAAGGAGAGACACAATCCCAAGGAGGCTCCACACGCCATGAATGCAGAACCCGACGTGGGGCTTGAACTCACAAACTGTGAGATCATGACCTGAGCTGAGATCAAGAGTTGGATGCTTCACTGACTGGGCCACCCAGGCGCCCCTACCCGCTTCTGTTTTTTTTTTTTTTTTTATTTCTTGGGTTGTCTTCCTTTCGAAAGTCCCATAGATGGGGATCCATCTTGTTGCCTTCCCACCCCCCCCCCCCCGCCCCGCCTCACAACAGAAAAGCTTGTCCCGTACCTCACAGAGAAAAGTCTTTGAGGTGTTAACTTCCTCCACTCCGTGCCAAATCTTATATTTGTATCCAATTACATTTTACTTTTGGAGGTGTTTCTATTCCTTTCTAAGACTGATCTCTGCACCTCTGCTCTTGATCCTCTACCTCCTACCTCCATTTGTTTCTCAGATGCTTAATCTTCTTCACTCAATGCTCCCCTTATCAACCCTTGAATGTGTTCAAGTGTCACCACCCATAATAAAAATTCTCATTCAGTCTCCATTTGTATCGTTTTTGTCTCCCGTTCCTTTTGCTACCCATCACGGTTGAGCTTCTGTCTCCATGACTCACTTCTACCACATCAGAACATTAACAACAGCTAATATCTATTAAGTTCTTACTATGAACCAGGCACTGTGTTGGGCACATTATATGAACAGTCTTCTTCGATTCTCACAACAACCCTCTGACCTAAGTACTATCGTAAGCTCCATTTTACCCACAAGGGTGGTTAGAGCTTTTGAATGACTTATTCAAGGTTACATGGTCCAGTGAGTGATAGAGCTGGGATTTGAACAGAGGTAATCTGACATAAGAGCCCATACTTTAACTCAGTTACCCACAGACTTGTTCTGTAAAGGCCTAGGCAGTGAAGCTTTTAGGCTTTGCATCCCACATGGTCCCTGGTGCTACTGCACAGCTCTGTTCTTGTGGTGTGAAAGCAGCTATAGACAATATATAAATGAATGAGAGTGACTGTGTTTCAATAAAACTCTATTTATGGACAATAAAGTTGTGGTTCCTTGTCGGAATATCAAATCCAATGGATTAGCTCTTAATGCTGTTGATACAACCCACTTTTTCTCCTCCCATGATTTTGAAGGCAATACTCACTTCCAGTTTTCCATCTACCTTTATAAATCCATTAGTCTCTTCTGAGAGTCTCTTTTCTCCCATCTACCTTTCAAATGTTGGTATTTCCCGGGATCAATCGTTGCCTTCTTTCTTTCTTTCTTTCTTTTTTTTTTTTTTTTTTTTGCTCTGGTAGAGTAATTGATCCTACTTCCATGACTAACACTGGCTGTTAATGTAATAACTCAGAGCATGGGCATCTGAGTTTACTTTCCTGGGTTTAAATCCTGGCTCTAATAGATACTACTTGTGTGACCTCATGGGGTTGTTGTGAAGGTTAAATGATTTATGATTTGGAAAATTCTCAGAACCATGTTGTTAACATAATACATGCTTAATAAAATATTCATTATCATCATGTTATTATTGATTAGATATAGACATCCTAATCTATATCTCCAGCTCAGACTTCTCCTTCGAGTCCTACACCTATACATCTAATCGCCTATTTAACATCTGTAACCTAGATGTCCTACTGGCACCTTCACTTCAACATGTTCCAAACTTAATACATCATCTCTCTCCCACTCCCAACCCCCCCCCCCAATGCTAACCTGCTATTTTCCTCCATACTTCCTTATTCTTGTTAACAGCATCACTGTCCACTCAGTCACTTAACCAAGAAAGCTGGGAATCTAGTTTAATGTCAGAAAAAAAGTGACATGAGACATCCAGCTTTAAAGCCAAGAGGAGACTGAACATTTTAAATCCCCCTCAGTGGGGATTTGAGATTAGCTATGTGATTGATTTGAAAAATTTCCTCTCTCCCCTTTCCTAATCTCCTCCCTTTTATTCCTGCCAGAATGATCTTCTCTCTCTCCTTTAAACGTGATGTGTCCATTTCTAACTCCTTACCTTTGACCACACAATTCCTTTCATCTGAAAGGCACCCCCCTATATATCTCCAAATGCCATTCATCACTCAAGAGCTAGAACACCCATGAAGTCATCTTGACTTCTCTCATCAACAAGATAAGGTATATTTTGGAATTGAGAGCTTATATTTTTAAAATGAATTTCACTATTACATATGTCATACTTTACAAAACCTTTTGTCACAAGTCTATAAGTCATACTGTTTCAACTGGATTATAAACACCTTAGGTTCACAGAGCATAGGATGTTCTCTTTTGTGAATTCTCCATAGTGTCTCACACAGGTCCCCTTTTGCCTTCAATCACTCTTTCTCTGGCTCCTCTCCCTCCAATAAACATGGGCCACAAAGTTCTACTTTAACTATTCACTTTTATCCTTCTTTTGACTGTCTCTCTTGGAGATTTTTAAATCCGTTTTTAGAGATAATTTTTGTAGACCTATATCTATGACTTCCCAAATTTTCATTTCATTTCCTAACCTGTCTCTTGAGCTGCAGTCCCACGTCTCAAAGTTTTTGATGGATGTTTTCATGAGGATGTCTTGCCTGACGTCAAACTTAATACTATATTGAAATCTTAACTCATCATCTTCCCATCTCACCCCACCTTCACATGTCCTTATAGCATCATCCTCTTCTGTCACCTGGATAAAACTTGCAGTCATCTTTGACTACTTTCATCACACATATACAGTCATTTACTATAGTATATCTACCGTCCCCTTATGGTATCTTTTACACCCCATCCTTTTCAGGTCCATTATAACAACAACCATAATAACAACTCTAGCAGTTAACATGTAATGAATGTTTGCTATGGCTGGGCACTGGGCTAAGTGTTTTATATTTATATTTTATATTTTCATCTGCATAGCATTACGAAGTAGGTATTCTTAGTATCTTCTTTTCATAGATGAGAAAACTAAGGCTCAGAGTGGCAGAGTGAGAATCACACCAAAATGGGTTTGGACTTAGCTTCCTTACTTAACCACAGTGCTACTTACTCCTCGTCCCTAGATTTCTATAATTGCTTCCTAACTGCCGTGCCTTCTATTTCTTGCTCCTCCACCAATCGTTCCTGTAGACCGTTTCCAGAATAATCATCTCCAAACATTGCTACCATTATTTCATTTCTCATCTCAAAATCATTTGCTATCTCCCTTTTATTCGCTGAATTAAATGTAGTCATAGCCCAACATATCAGGCCCTCCACACTCTTACCACAACCTAACTTTCTAGCTCTGTCTCCTGGAAGCATATACCTCCGCAAAAGGATTAAACCACAGTGTTCTACTCAGCCATACCATGATGTCATGTCTGCTCCTATCATCTACTCACTCCTGACCCTGTTGTGAGTTCCTAGAGGGAAAAGGATGGGTGTGCATGTTCGTACCCCACAGTGCCTTCCACCTAGTCTACACGTAATGAATATATGTCAAATGTTTGACAGTAGGGACTCAGTTACCACTTGGAGATTGTTTAATTACTCCTTCACACTCTCCTCTTTCTTTCTTTACCAATAGTGTTCTCATTTTCTATTCCTTAGCATAATTACCCTACAAAAATGTAAAAATCCTCTTCTCTGCAGTACCAACATCTTAGGAAAACCATGTCATCAGCTTTTTCCTCTGTTTATCCCGAAACATACCTTCCCGTCAATCTTTCTTCTTTGCTTGCAAGTTATCATTAGACTAAATTGTACTAATCTAGGAAAGGTTTCTGGAGATGACCGCTGTGTGAAGATGATAGCACAGCCTATAGCATAAAGTCCTCTGGTTGATCTTCAGGTGAAATATTTTATGTAAGCTGCAGACTTTTAGGCCATGTTCAGCACTGGCCAGGGCCCCCGAGTGACTGTATCTAAGAGATGGCAAGGGAAGTGACAACTGGGAGGCTTAGTTCCAAATGCAGATATTATAAATCTCCAGATGTTCTTATATCCAAGAGAGAAAGCATTCTCATTTTTTACTGAATCTTTTTTAGTTTAGCTTATTTGTTTGTGTTTTAGATCCTTGCTGCTTTCTGGGCATTGCCACAGATTAGGGACCACAATGGCAAGGGACAGGATGGAATGCCTTTATAGTTCAGGAAGATCATGGTGTTTTATGTTTAGGCAGAGATTTCATTTATTTATAAGGATTGTTTATAACATCTGCTCAGTGGTTCCAGTCATCCAAAGTAATATTTTTCAAACTTTTTGACAGTAACCCACACAAGAAAAACGTTTTACATTGGACCCAATATACACACAAACCTGTGCACATGTACACACATACACACACACGTACGTTACTGAACAAAAGTGTCATTAAACAATGTCCACTCTTACTATACGTGATTCACATTTTTCTCTTTTTATCAATTTAATTTAAAAACAGTTGTGGTGAACTGCTAATCTGATTTCAAAGTACATTAATGAATCATTGCCAACACTTGAAAAACACTGGTTTAAAGGATGGAAACAAAAAGAGATGATAAGATGTTCTGTTTTGTGCTACTAGAAGGAAGTATACATTGCATGCAATTGACAAGCTGGCAAGGAACAGTTCTTAAGCCACAACTAAAGACCAAAGTCCATAGTAGGGATAACAAAAATAATTAACTGTGGTGTACTGGTTTTGGTAGCAGCTTTACACAATTCTTTGTTTAAAATTAAACTTGTAATTTTTGCATATGTGTGTGTGTGTGTGTGTGTGTGTTGTGCCTTTTGCTGCATAACATGCTACCCAACTATATGGTAGTCTATTTCGATGTTTACAAGGATGGAAGAGTTCCACATTCTTCTGCGAATTAGATAGAAAGCTGTGGCCCTTTTTCAAAGATTATTCATAAATAAGATATTGAGATTATTTATTTGAACATACGATCCCTTTATTACTACATGGAATAATACTAGCTACCTTTCATGAATTTGCTATGGTTTTTCTCCCCAGTGAGGGCTATACGACATTATTGAAGCATTAGGGTTATATAATGTACCGAGTATTAAGGGGAGCATCATGGGGCCAAGGGGACTGTACAGTATTTTAAAAACTGGGTATAGTCACCAGTTGCTCGGATAACTGATTGGCTCAAAGATCTCTCCCTTAATCAGATGTCAGTTCTTCCAAAGTTGCATTGTAGTGAGAATGCAGCAAAAAGACAAGATAGATTTGAGCTGTAGTTTGAGAGATTTTGTGATGCTGTAAAGATCTTTCTGAACATCAATTCATAGTTTCTTGCATTTGCATTCAGAAGTTCTTGAGGGGAAAAAAAAATAAGGAATGGGTGGCAACCAAGTAGATGGTACACAGTGCAAGCAAGCTTTTTCACTGAATACCCTTTGATATATTTTCATTAAACATTTTTTAATGTTTATTCATTTTTGAGAGACAGAGAGACAGAGCGCGAGCAGAGGAGTGGCAGAGAGAGAGGGAGACACAGAATCCGAAGCAGGCTCCAGGCTCTGAGCTGTCCGCACAGAGCCCGATGCGGGCTCGAACCCATGAACCATCAGATCGTGACCTGAGCTGAAGTCGGAAGTGTAACTGACTGAGCCACCCCAATGCGGGCCTCAAACCCTGAACCGTGAGTTCATGACCTGAGCAGAGATCAAGAGTTGAATGCTTAACGGACCAAAATACCAAGGAAAACAAAAATGACAACCAAAAGAGCTTTCTGACAATGAGGAGACAGTACAATGTAGGCCAAGGGAGAAATGCAAGATTTGTAGGAAGAAACTGGATGTTCCAAACCTGCCTCCACCATTTACTAGGTGTGCAATACCAGGCATACCACTTAACATGCCTGATCCTGTCTCCTCATCTGTTAAATGGGAGCATAGGTATATAAAGCCTGTAGTGAAGATTATTTAAGATAACATATTTGTAGCACTCAGCACATAGAAGATTGTGGTAGACAGAATAATGGCCCTCTAAATATGTCACCACAGCCCCAGAACCTGTGAATGTGTTAGGTTACATGGTCAAAGGGATTTTTTTTTCAGATGGAATTAAGGTTGATAATTAGATGACCTTCAAATAGGGACACTATCTTGGATTATCCAGGTGGGCCCAGTGCCCTCACGTGGGCTCTTAAGAGCAGCAGGAGAAGGCGGAATAGTCAGAGAGAGATGCAAAGGAAGAAGAGGTAGGAGAGATTCAAAGTGTGAGGGGCACTCAACCTGCCCTGACTGGCTTTGAAAAGATGGAGGAACTGGGCAGTGGATCAAGGACTGTGGGGGGGGGGGGGGCTTCAACTGACAAACAGCAAAGAAATTGGGACTTCACTCCTACAACCGCAAGGAAGTGAATTATACCAACAACCTGAATGAGCAAAAAAATGGATTCTCCCCTAGGGCCTCCAGAAGGAAATGCAGCCCTGCTGACAGCTGATTTTTAGCCCAGTGGTCCCCATGTCCAATTTCTGACATGCAGAATTATAACAATAATATATTTGTATTGTCTGAAACTGCTAAACTTGGGGTTGTTATGGCCATGATAGAGAACTTATACAAAGATGTCCAATCATCAACAGCAATTGCTATTGTTAATTTAGGGTGACCATAGAAGTCCCAGAAATTAGTGATTTACATTGTCTATTATAAGATTATTGATGATGCACTAATGGGATCCTCTTGAAAATCAATGGATGTTGGGCAACCCCAGTTCGAATCGAAGCTGTGGGTCTCAAACACACCAAAGGTCTGGGACCCAAAGGTAGTTTATGCCAGTGAATTAAGTTTCTGGAGAATCAAGTGCTTAGTGGTTTATTGGAATGTATGCAATTTATTAAAATGTATAGAATTTTTGGAATTCATAGGTGCTATATCTATCGTATTTTACAGGTGAGAATATGGAGCCGGTAGAGAACATTGTGGGCTGGGAGGAGGTAGGGCATTTCTCATTCTTCTCACCTGTAAAATAGTGATAGGGATAGTGTTTACTTAAGTCATTATGTCTAAAATGAGTAAGTTACTTGCTTCCTTTGAGCTTCGGTATTGTCCATAAAATAAAGATGATAATGTACCTATTTTATGCAGTTGTCCTGTGGGTTTCAATGAGATACTGCACATAAAATGCTCGCCACATAACGTAGCACCTTCTAAGTGTTAACTGTTGCTCTTGGGCTGACCTTTGTGAGATGTGTTGATAAGGAAAGGTATTATGTAATAATACGTCATTACTTTCTGAGGGAAAAATCAGTGCAGCTTAGGTGGAGATTTATATATAATATTTTTGTTCCTTTGGTGGACTCAGATGTAAAAAGTTTCTCTTTTGAGTTTCTCTGCTATGCCTTGACCTACATCGTTTATTTAATAAAAAATTTTTTTAACATTTATTCATTTTTGAGAGGGAGAGAGACAGAGCATGAGCGGGGGAGGGGCAGAGAGAGAGGGAGACACAGAATCAGAAGCAGGCTCTAGGCTCTGAGCTGTCAGCACAGGGCCCCACGCGGGGCTCGAACTCACGGACCGTGAGATCATGACCTGAGGCGAAGTCGGACGCTCAACCGACTGAGCCACCCAGGCGCCCCTACATCGTTTTTTTTTTTTAACCCAAACCATTTGACACCTACCCTGTGAAGTAAGGGTTACTATTCACCCATTTTACAGATTGGTATCGGGCAAAAAATCCGGCAATATTTAGTTCTGCCCCTGGAATGCTATTTCAGGCTTGATTTTTTCACAGTTGCTTCACTGAAGGATGTGTGTGTGTGTGTGTGTGTGTGTGTGTGCGCATGTGTTTGCCTACTGCATGTGTTTGCAAATATGCAGAAAGAGCCTCACTACTAACTTTCTACCTTCGTAATTTTGAGACATGCCATATAGAATAGGGCTACTTCTGACTTCAGTCTTATTCTATGGAGTGATTTTGTCAGGAAAACCTTTAATTCTTTCTGCATAATATTTGTTTGGGGGCTCCCATTGTTCTGAAATTTATTTTACTTTTGGGTGTCTGTGGAAAGCCCAGTGTGATTCACGCCAACTAGGAATAGAGGCTAGGCACCCAAGACATCACATCTAGTGACTAGCTGACTAGCAAACTAAACTTATTGACCAAGTCATATTAATTATAATGATATTTTCCATGTATTGATTGTTCAAAATATGCCAATGTCACATAGTGTCTCATTTAATCTCCATAACAACTCAGGGTCAGCAGGTACTATTATTAATCCCTTTATACCGATGAGGAATCTGGGGTGGGGAGACAAAGTACCTCGTACGAGTTTACATAGCTAGTTATTTGTGGGCAGGATCAGGAATTGAACTCAGGTCTGTGTGAGTCCCCAAGTCCAAGTCCTCCTGGTAAGGAGAACAGTCCTATGGTCTGACTCCCCTTAAATCAACTCTCTTGCCCACACTTAAGGCTTTTACACTGGATAATGGGAGAAGTGGACCTAGGGAAAGTTTATATTTTAGAGTTTTTTAAAAAAGTGATAAGTCACTTGAATTGTCCCTGCGTGCCCCGTAGATAATGGTTTATTTTCCAATGACTTTCAGATGCTTTTTGGGATAAACTCTAGTCCAGTGCCTCTCAAATCTTAACATTTGAACAAATTACTGGGGAAACTTCTTAAAAATCAGATTCCAATTCATTAGGTCCGAGGAAGAGTTTAAGATTCTGTACTTATAAATACCTCCCGGGGCACCTGGGTGGTTCAGTCAGTTAAGTGTTGGACTTCGGGCTCAGGTCATGATCTCACAGTTCCTGAGTTCGAGCCCCGTGTTGGGCTCTGTGCTGACAGCTCGGAGCCTGAAGCCTGCTTCAGATTCCGTGTCTCCCTCTCTCTCTGCTCCTCCCCTGCTCGTGCTCTGTCTGTCTCTCCCTCTCAAAAATAAATAAACATTTAAAAAAATAGCTCCCGGGGGATGGTGGTGCTACTGGTGTGGGGACCACACTTGGAGTAGCAAGGCCCTAACCTGCTCCATCCCAGCCTCTTCTTACTAACCTTGTGATAGTCTCATGACAGTGTAGAAGTTCTTCATATCATCCTTCTGGATTATAACAGACGTGTTTGCATTGGCCTATTTTTTAGATCGTGGGGGAAAAAAACCGCAAAAAACTGGGGTGGGATTAATTGAAACCAGGTATCAAAGCTAAAGAATGGAGGTAGGAAAAACACCCTACCCCCCCCCCCGAAAACCTTCCTTCTTCTCATACTCTACTATAAAAACCATCTGCCTTGTCTTTTCTGCTTCTTTTGTTTTAATTTCTCAGGAAGTGTGTGAATGTGTGTGTGTGTGTGTGTGTGTGTGTGTGTGTCTGTGCCTGTGCATGTGCATGTGTGTGTCTTGGGGGCACGTGGTGGGTGAGAAGGCAAGTCACAAGGATATGGCAATAAACATGGTAAACATAATCGTGGCACAAAAGTGGAGGGTTGTGATCTTGGTAAACTTGGTTTTAGTTTCCTCTTTGACTTCCTGGAAAGATCTTCGGAGAGCTTTGGGGAATTTATTCAGTCCTAGAAGGAAGTCTTGGGTTCTGGTTGGGGCTCTGTCGCTAGCCACCTGTGTGATTTTGACAAGTCATTATCACCCTCTGGGCCTCAATTTCTCCATAGGTGAAATGACAGCATTGGCTCCTGCTCCCATCCCTGTTCATTTCCCACTATGGGCTTTTGAAAAAGCTGGGGCAATTGCATTGGCTACCAGCATTTGAGTAGTAACTCCACAATGAGTGATGGCGAACCAAACCTTGGGAATTTGCAAAGTTCCCCGGACCCAGTGAACTGTGAGTTTTTTGCTTGGCCCCACCAGCTTTTATTTATTTATTGAAATCATCTGCTATCGCTCAGTGGTGCACGCTGCACACATTTGTTTAGGAGACCACAGCCAGATCATTCAGGCCTCATTCTTTGCAATCAGTATGGGTCTGTTGGTCTCAGTGCTCAAAGGAGTTGAGAGAGCCATCAACAGAAGGAAAGCTCCCGTGAGTTTTGGAAAGAATGACAAATCTCAGCTACGAAGCTCTGGATTCAGTGGCTAGCCTCAGCTTAGCCCTGATCTACAACAGAAGACTGCAATTTCTCCCTAGAATGAGGCATCATTTCTGCCAGAAGGATGCAAACTTTGTGATACCCCTCCTTGAAAACCTGGAAAATGACCAGATCAGGTTGGGCTGGTTTAGACTACAGGGCGCTTTGGGGAGAAAGTTCCTGCCCCTCTCATTCCGCACCAGCTAATTAGAGGCTTCTGAACAGCTTAGTGTACTTAGCTAAAAACAAGCATCTTTGGAAGGAATAAAGCAGGCAGAAATGTTTTGGTCCCTCTCCTTCAGTGATGGAGCCACGGCAAGAAACAAATTGGAATATTTGGAAGCAGGCTGGAAGGAAATAGCATGACACATTTGAAATATCCATTCGATAATTAAGCACCTGAACGGCTTGTAGATTGGGATTTAATATGCTAAGGGGTGAAATGGGATGGTAAAAGTGAAAATGTACTCCAGTGCTCCCAATTCTCTGGTTCTAAGGAATTCTATCATTGTTCACTCAGTGTTTACAAAGCAAGTCATAGGCAATTTTACCGTGCTTCACATCGGAATCAATTTTCTGGACTAATTCCATCCTCAGCTGAGCAAAAGAAAGCAAACACCTGGATGGTTTTCCTTCCATGTGTTTCAAAACATCTTTGGGTTCTCTCCTAACCCTCTTCTCTTCTTCCCTACCGTATCTTTAATTTTTTGGCCCACCCTTCTCTAAGCACGTATGGTCCTGCGTGTCATTCGGGTAGTTAATTCTAGAAAGCATGGAATCATAGGACTGTTGCTCTTATAGTTGGCAGATATTTGGTGCAGGTTTCTATGTTGGAGCATACACCAAAGGCAGGGAACCTGTGTCAACACAGCCAGGGACTGCATCGGTTCTGTATCCCTGCACTACCCACCTCCATGTCCTTTGAGTAACTGTGGATCAGGACCCACCGTGGCAGTCAGATATACACATCACCAAGACCAGAGCAGAGACCTGTACCTTCCTTAGGCTGCATCCCTGTAGACACTTTCAGTTCTTCCCCAAGTATGAAGCTGCCAGTTCTTTCCTACCTGTCTGCAACCTGGTCTTTGCTATTTATGGGGAAGTATAATTTTAACCTATCTAAGAAGATATTTGCTTATGATTGCCTAAAACAAGTAACAGCATGGGCACCTTTTCAGATCCTACTTGAGTACTCCTCATTCTGTTCTGTCTCTAGGCTCTAGGCAGGGAGCATTAGGATAAATTGCCCAATGCAATGTAAACAGTTTCACTTAATGCAGAATCTGTTTTTCTCATTTGCTGAATTGGAAGGAGGTAATTCATTGTATTCTGGCAATATAGTAATAAATAGAAAGTTTAACAGAAGAGTCTGGGTGCTTTGGAAGCACAAATTCAAACATTCCCCTCTTTGCTACAGCAGCACAGAGCCCGATTGCATGGGGTTGATCCGGGTCCTTGAAAAAATACACACACACACACACACACACACACACCCCGTGTGCATTTATATATATATATATATATATATATATATATATATATATATAGTAAAACTCCATGAAAGCAGCATCTCCAAGAGACCAAAACATAGATTTCAAGTGGCACTCAGTTTTTCCTTCAACCTTGCGAACAGAGCAAAAGCAGCTCCTCTTGACCCTGTGGATTTCCTTTATTCCAGGCTAGATATTGGCTCTGAAACCAATGTGCTACTATGTGAATGTATTTTCATGCCTTTTGAGTTAGAATAAGATTTTAAAGTGTGAGTAAAAGGTACCATTTGACATCATTTATATGTCAGCTCGTTAAGAATCTGTGGGAAAGGAGACATGATATAAATCATCTGTACCAAAATACAAAAAAAAAAAAGTCTTAGACCAACAAAAGGCAATCATGAATGCTGATATACAAACTTGCCATATTTGTTAAATGCCATGAAGATAAATACATGGTAATAGACAAGGTCTGGGGGCCATAACAATGTAGTAATTATTTCTTGTTTGAAGTGAGGACTGACATGCACAATCTCTAAAGGGAACATTATTGATTTGTCTGTGTCTCTCGTATTCATATAATAAACTCGGGTAAAGTTCAGAGATCCTGTCTTCCACACTGGTCTCTAGGCTTCAGGCTTTTCATGAGGGAGTGATAAGCTTGCTAGCCACTAAGCCATCAGCACATATCTGACCATGGACAGAAACACAGGTTGGCAGTGGGGAAAAAGCCCTTTTCCTAGCCACATTCTTAGAGACCATGGAGAAATACCAGGATTTGCAAATACAACTCAGTACCCGTGTGTGTTGGGGGGGGGGGGATGATAAAGTCAGTATATGTGTTTGGAGGGAGGGGGGTGTTCCCTTTAGAGCAGAGATCTGACTGATGTCCCCCCCCCCCCATTTGCCTTTCCTAGTGCCTTTAAGGAAGCCAGAAAAATGAATCTGGTCATTTCTTAAGTTTGAAAGATATAAAACAAAAAGAAGGTAAAAGGACTCTCATGAGTTCACCCCAGCTCTCTGTATCTTAAAGTGGCTTTTGGCAAAAGGGCCAAGGTCCTTATTCCCATGCCCATCTCCCAGGAGGATTTTGAGGAAGCCTGGGAGCAGGCTCCCCAGGGAGCTGGATACTTCCTCAGGGATGGAGCAGATCACTGTCCAGGGGGTAGGGCAGAGCTCTGGTTTAGGAGAGCATCCGGAACGAAAACGATGTTTTGGTCATTGCCAAGAGCCACCTTGTCCTAACACCCCTGAGAGCTGTACCCCCATCGCATCTCTCTTCCTGTGTCCCAAAACAATCTGTTGCTGGCTTTGCTCTGCTCCCCACTACCCCAGCCCACAGCCAGCCAGCCAGCCAGCGCCTCCCAGCCCTCAGCATCCCAGCACCCTCACTTAACCCGCACCTCGCCACCCCTTATGGCAGTGCTCTCTTGCAGCGAAGCACAGGGCACAGGGCCGCCTGTCGACTTACCCCGGGCCGAGCGGTCTGTTCGGATCTGCGTCGTCTGGTGTCCGCGAGCCAAGGCGCGCGGTGCGGCCGCCTTACCGGACTCGGTCTCCGACCGGCGGCGGCGCGCAAACAGCAGCCGCCCGGGACAGCCCCGGGCCTGGAGGCTGCCCAGCGGTGGGCAGAGCAGCACCGGGAAAGGGGCGGGGTGCGGCGAGAGGCACAAGTGCTGGTCCTACCTTGGTTTTTCTCCCTTCGCTCCTCAGTTATCCCCAAACTTCCCTGTGGCCGGCCGGCCCTCCTCACCTTCCGCCTCCGTCAGCGCCCCCAAACTCTTGGCGCCACCCGCCCCCTGCCGTGTGCTCTCTCGCTTCTCCCCGCTGTCTGACCCCACCTGGGCGGCTCCGAGGGCACGCACGCCCTTCACGCCGCCAGCCGCACAGCAGGAGCAGGGGAAGAAACTGACACGGGGAAACGGACAAGGGGAGCCGGCACGGGAGTGTGAGCGAGAGAGAGAGAAAGAGAGAAGAGACAGGGAGAGCGAGACAGGGAGAGCGAGGCACACAGAGAGAACCGCATTTACACTCTGACATGCACAGACGCACACCCCAGCTCCAGCTGCCAGGTAGCGGCTGGCGGGAGACCCGGCCACCCCTCCAAATCTTTCTAGGCTAAAGGGTTCTGTCCCCTTCTGCTGCCGCTTCTGGAAAATGCTATACAACGAAAGGGAGAGAAAAGCAGAGAGGGGTGGGGAGGGGAAAATCGAGGAGGTACGCTCCCTTTCTCCTCCCCACCCCTAGCTCCAAAAATGTCCAACCCTGAGCTCTTCCTTCTCCCTTCTATCTGCTCCCGGCTTCCCTCTGCTCCCGTTCTCTCTTTCTCCCTCCCTTAGGGTGTCTGCGAGCTGCGGAGAACCCGTCGCGGTTGAGGGGTGTGCGTGTGTGTGTGTGTGTGTGTGTGTGTGTGTGTGTGTATGGAGGGGGAGAAAGCGGCGGATGGCTAAAGCACCTCTCACCTCCCCCAGCCCCGGCCGGCCAAGGCCTTACACACCCCCAGCTCTCGGCAGGGGCGGGCGGGGCGGGGCGGGGGAGGCGGGGAAGGGGGAGGGAAAGAGGGAGGACGGGGCAGCCTGCAGGGGCAGCAGCTACTGCCTTCTCTGCAGCTCGGTGGCCAGGGGTGGAAGGAAGCCGCAGCCGCAGCCCCAAGTCAGCCCCCGCTGCCCCGTCCCACCGCCTCATCTCTCCCCCCTCGGTACGGAATTTTCTGTTTCGTTCGTTTGCTCTCCCCGGGCCTCCCCCTCCCCTGGGTGGTGGCAGAGACTGGGGCGGGGGGGGGGGGGGCGAGCGCGGGCGCGGGTAGAGGCGACCGGAGCGCCTCGGGGCGGTTGGCTTGCAGAGCCTCTTTTTTGCCCCCTTGGCTTGAGTACCCCTTGCTTTGGACAGTGACCCCCCCCACCCCCACCCCTCCCAGCGCAGGCCCGGTGCTGGTGCTGGTGGGGCTGCGTTGGCAGCCACGGGTCGTCCCAGGGGAAGGGTAGTTGAGCCAGTGAGAGCGTGTGCTAGCGGCCGTGGACAGCCGGACAGTGGGACCCTGAGTCGCCAGGGGCTGACCTGGGGTCGTCTGGGCTGGCTTCGGTCCTTGACGGGTCTAGTGTAACCCAGTGCGGGCAGCCCGGGAGCTAGCCCAATTTCCCCATTGGTGTCCCTCTCACCCTTAGGGTCGGTCCTGCCAAGACCAGCCTAGATTGAAGCGGGGTGGTGAGTGGGGACGGATAGTGCTATTGTAGGATGAGGGAGTAAGTTGCTTAGTGGTGGCAGTGGCTTCTATGTGTGTGTGTTGTGGGGGGGGGGGGGCAGCGTCACCGGACACTTGGGCGACTCTTTGATCTTTGCGCCTTTGTGTCACGTGAGGCAGCCCCCCCACCCCCACCCTCCCCATCTCTGACCTTATACTTAGCGCCCAGAACGCAGACCGTCTTGAACCTTCCCGGGACCAGCCTAAATGCTCCACCCCCACCACAAGCCTGCGACTACTACCTGCAACCTGCGGGCACTCAGGTCCACTAGCTAGCAGCATGTCGTGGCCCGACCGCACAGCCCCAAAGCTCGGCTTTGTCTTTTATCTCCTTCACTACCTTTCTTCGGAAAGGAGGGTGCGAGGCTCTGCCTTTCTGAGCGCTGGGCTGGTACCTGAAACCCTTTTCCCTACCGATTCCCACAGTAATCCGGAGCTCAGAGAATGCTCCACTGTTCTTTCAGCTGTCGCCTGCACGCACGCTGTGAGCCCGAGTCGACCTCCAGAAGCAGCCAGAACCTTCTGCCCGGTCTAAATGGCCAAGTGTTGCATTGCCTTGTCATTGAAGCTGGCGTAGTTATGTCTAGTGTGAGCCCTAGCAACTCTCCTAGGCTACCCTGGGAAAGTCCCTCGGGGCACCGAGCAAGACAAGTTTTTCTGTTGTCCTCAGTCTCCTTCACCCTGAGGTGGCCCAATATTCTGGAGAGTCTGAAGCTTTGTGTGGGAGCAAGGCATCAGAGAAAAGTATTGCCTGGGGGATGAAGGGTGTGTGTTTGTGTGAGCGAGGAGGGACAAGGGTGAGGCAGAACGGTTCCAGAATCGAGTGATTTTTTTTTCATCTACATCATGGCCTAATGTACTTCCTGAAGTGTTTAAACCTTTCTGCCTTTCTCCCTTTCAAAGGGAGTTTTACTGTGGCCAACAACCTCAAATGTACATACAGCCTTCCAGACAAAAGAGGTCAATGTTGCGATTGAGCGGGTCCCTCTTTTGGCTAGAGGGGTGAGTAGGTTATGTGGCTCTGGACAAGACCTCGGCGCATCTCCCTTTCTCTGGCCAAAGGGTAGTTTAGCTGAGGCTTCTAAGCCAAGCCTAGGATATAACCAGGAACAACACACAGGGAGAGAAGAAAAGTCCTTTTCTTGTGAGCCTTCTCCTTCAAAGGCCTTGTCTATAGTGCAGTTGCCTTTAACATATGGAGATTATGGGTGTTTTTGAGTTGTGGTGTTTTTCCAGTGGATTTGTGCATAAGACCCAGATTTTCTTCTTGTGCCCACCCTACCCTACTAACCTCTTCAGGAGACCAAAGACATACAAAAGAAAATCCTCTCCAAAGTTGAAAGCACACCATGCAAATGTCAGGCATCACTATACCAATACCAGGACAAACCTACTGGGGGATCTCCTAATGCAATTGAGAAGCAGACTTGGGCGGGAGCCTGAGCTGGCCTAGGTTGTTTGCGAGCCTTGGGGCTGGGAGGTTCATCCTCTCTGTGAATATGGAAACACTCAAGTTTTCTAGTTGGTGGCTGAGAATGTTTCTTTGAATTCTCCTCAGGCAGTTTGCAACCAGAGGCTACAGCTGCAGAAGTGGTTCAAAGTCCCAAATGGAAGTGGTTTCGAGTAATTTAAGGTAGATTTACCTGGCTGCTAGGCGAGGTTTACTCACATGGCCTGGCCTGTTGAAACACCATCCCGATAGGACTTCAAAATGCCATTGGGACTTAAACATTCTGAGGCACTCTCTTTATGCCTACAGCCTTGACTAGAGTGGTAAGCGGGACATACAGACCAGAGTTTGTTGTGATATTGGAGGCAAAGTGAGATTGATATGAGAAACCCAGAGAGTAAAGGCATTTTCTTTTCCCCTTTAGGCAGGGTTTCTCAACCTGGGCAGTACTGACATCATGGGCCACACGATTCCTAATGGTGAGGGGCTGTCCTGGGATTGCAGGATGTTTAGCAGCATCTCTAGCCTCTGTCCACTAGATGACAGTAACACCCCCACCTTGTGACAACCCCAGATGTCTCCAGACATTGTCAAATGTCCCCTAGGGGGCAGAATCCTCCTCCCCCCCCCCCCCGTCCCCCCTCCCCATCAAGTACCACAGCCATTGACGGTGGTGTCCGTATTTCACAGACCATATTTTACCTTAATTCTACCCACATGGCGTGTCCAGATCTTATATGGAACAGACTCTCAGAAAATATGGGAGATTTTGTGAGGAAACAGCGTGAAAAGAAGTTTGTATGGATTGATACATTTTGTCAAATGATTGAACTCATTGTTATAATCATTGCCACCTCCCCATCACCATCTAACTTTTGGTGAGCGAGCACTCACTATACTAGGGAGCTGACTAGAGCAAAGATCTGTGAGGCACAATTCCAGCCTTCAATATACTAAGGAACTATTGACCTTTATGTCCCCAAAGGAAAAGGGGTACAGATTTTCTTGGATAACTAGTTTCTGGACTGAATCCAACCTGGCTTTCTCCCTATTATTTCCCCTTTGTCCTCAAACAGTGACTTATTCTTTAAGGTTCTGCCTTAGGGAGTTTGTTCTGTGTGTTGCTAATCACCATACCTTTAACATTGAATTATTTGTGGCTTTTCTCTATATGACCCTTATCCGGCATTGAATGTATCCAGCATTAAAGTGACCACAGCATCACAAAGGCTTTGACAAATTGAACAGTTTGAAGGACAGTTTTTTATTTACAAAGGAAAGGGCTTCTAGTCCACCGGCAAGTTAGAGAAATCCTCCACAGTGGCAAAGACAAAGGAAAGGAATGGAATGGAAGAAGAGAGGCTTCTTCAAATACTCTGGAGTGTTGATTGTGGGTTGTAACATTCAGCAGTATCTCTGCCCCAGGAAGTCAAACAACACTAATGTGAGTGGTAGGATCCTGATCAGGATTTCAGCAAAGGAAAATGCAGGAGGAAGTGTGGAATATCTGTCCAAAATCAGCTGAGTAAGCTCCTGCCTTGAAAATGAGTGTCCGGTGAGCCACACCTACATCAGTGTCACCTGTTTTGAATAAGTCTTAGCCCAATACCATGCATATGTAGATAGCAACATGTCACTTGTGAAAACCTAACACAGGGACTACCGATCGGCACATTTAAACTTTGTAGGTCCATGAATTATGGTTCTCGGGCCAAGGCCAATTATTTATTTAAATAAAAGTTTTGCCTGAATTGGGACCATGAATGGCTGTAAGTAATTGAAAACAGGTTTCACATTTCCAGAGTGTGTTCCAATTCTTCTACCACAACAGGATCCCTGTAATCAAGGCATAAGGCCTCGAATAGCAATTAATCTTAATAAAAGAAGTGTAAACACAACCACAGTTTATGGATTGGCTAAGGACTTTGCTGTGCCTACCATTAATAGGAATGCAAATGCAGCTGGCCCTGGGCTAGTTTATAAAGCGGGATTTACACCATCACAGAACATTTAGAGAACATTGGGCCTTGCCTGAAGTTCCCTGATAGTTAGTGACAGAAACAAGACCCCGATCAAGTCTTGCTGCTTTGTGACTGACTCCCTGTGTGGCCTCAGGAAGGGCAGGTTTAGTTTTTATCGTGTCTGCCCCCACCCTCTTCGCTTATTAAAATCTGCCCTCGTGGAATTATATGATCTGCCCTAGTCAAAATACCAGTGCTTTCTCTCTTAGGAGTACCTTTGTCTTCAGCCTTTTTGTCCCAATTGTCAAAACAAAAACAAAAACAAAAACAAAAGCCTCTATCTATACTTACTCAGGAAAATGAAAGCATGACGGGACAAATATTTCTTTCATGTAAAGACTTCCTGAGGCCCCTGAAATCACCCCAGCTGCAGGTCAGGACTTGTAAATCTGTGGAGGCCAGGGTAGCACAGAGAAAGTTGGTTTCTCCTGCCTTTTCAAGAATAGGCAATTTTTTTTTTCAAGGAGGGCTTGGTACAAAAATGAAATGTTTAATTTGAGTATTTTTCTCTGGAGGGTTGGCTGGTTTGAAGGAGTATCTGGTGAGCTGTGTTGTATTCTTGATCAATAACATGGACCCTCATGGAGAGAGTAGTGAGGGGCTACCTATGGAAGGTTTCTGGAGGGTGGGTTGTGCTGGAGAGTGTAAGCTTTGGAGTCAACAGACCTTGGTCTTAATTCCAGCTCCGTGTCTTATTAGTTGTAAAAACAAAGTCATGTGAACCTTGGTTTGCTCATCTCTCAAATGGGGATAATAGCTCTCAGAGTTGTTTAGTGGATTTAAGTGGATAATACGTAAGCTTAGCATGGAGTCTAGTATGTAGCAGTAACTCAGTAATTGCTCATTTCCTTTCTCTTCCATTTCTGCCTTTTTTTTTTTGTATTCAGGGGACAGACATAACATAAAAGTAACCATCTTAAAAATGTACAGTTCAGTGGCATTTAGTACCTTTACATGTTGTGCAAACTTCATCTAAAGCTAGTTCTAAAACATCTTCACCCCAAAAGGGGATCCTGTACCCTTAATCGGTCATTCCCCATTCCTCCTTTCCCTAGCCACTGACAACAATTAATTTGTTTTCTGTCTCTAGGGATCCAGCTATTCTAGATATTTCATATAAGGGGACTCATACAATGTGACCTGTTTCATCTGCCTTGTTCACTTAGCAAGTTTTCAAGGTTTATTTGTGTTCTAGCATGTGTTGGTACTTCACTCCTTTTTATGACTGAATGACATTTCATTGTATGGAGATATTACTGTCTCAGTTTGGGCTGTTGTAACAGAATACCATAGATTGACTGGTTTAAACAATAAATATTTATTTGTCACAGTCTTGAGGTTGGAAATTCCAAGATCAAGATGCCAGCAGATTCTGTCTGCTGAGCACACTTTTCCTGATTTGCAGATGGCTGCCTTCTTGCTGTGTCCTAACATGGCAGCTGGACTATGTGTAAGAGAATGAGAGAGAGAGAGAGAGAGAGAGAGAGAGAGAGAGAGAGTGCACTTTTTGGTCTCTTCTTATAAGGGCACTAATCCCATTATGGGGTCTCTATTCTCATGACCTCATCCAAACCTAATTATTTCTCAAAGGCCCTACTCCCAAAAGCCACCACATAGGGGATTATGGCCTCAACACATGAATTTGGGGGGAGGAGACACATTCAGCTCATAGAAAAATTTGTTTACATCAGTTCATCAGATGATGAGCATTTGGATTGTTTTCATCTTTTAGTTGTAATGAATTATGCTGTTCTGAACATTTTTGCACAAGTATTTGAATATCTGTATATACCTAGGAGTGGAATTGCTGGGTCATATGGTAATTCTATGTTTAACTGTTTGAGGAAACACCAAACTGTTTTCCACTGTGGCTGTACCATTTGTAGTCCCACCAATAATGTTTCAATTTCCCCACATCCTTGCTAACATTGTTATTTTCCATTTTTTTTTTTTTTTTTACATTACAGCCATCCCAGTGGGTGTTAAGTGATTTCTTATTTGGATTTTGATTTGAATTTCCTAATAATTACATGAACATCTTTTCATGTACTTGTTGGCCAATGTTATATTTTGTGGAAAAATATCTAAGTCTTTTGACCATTTTTAAATCGAGTTGTCTGTTAGTTGTTTAGTTGTAGGACTTATTTATATACAAATCCTGGACACTAGACCCTAATCCAATATATGATTTGTAAATATTTTATCTCATTCTGTAGGTTGTCTTTTTACTTTCTCGGTCGTATCCTCTGATGTGGAAAAATTTATAACTTTGATAAAGTTTGATGTTTTCTTACAAACATTTTATGCTTTTATTTCTTATGTTTAGGTCTTGATTTATCTTGAGTTAATTTTTGTTTATGATGTGAGATTAGAGTCTGCTTTCTTTCTTTCTTTTTTTTTTTTTTTTTGTTTTTTGTTTTTTGCATGTGGATATCTAGTCCCAGCATGGCTTCTTGAAAAAAATTATTCCTTCCCCATTGTATGGTCTTGGCACCTTATCAAAAATCATTTTGCCCATCGATGTTTGGGTTTATTTCTGGACCCTCATTTCTACCCCAATTGGTCTAATTTGTCTATCCATGTTCCAGTACCACACTCTTTTAATTACTATAGCTTTGTATGAAGTTTTGAAATAAGGAAGTGTGAGGCTTCCAACATTGTTCTTCTTTTCAAGATTGAGCTGGCTAACCAGGGTCTCCCAACTCCATGTAAATTTGAGGGTCAACATTTCCATTTCATCAAAAAAGGCCATTGGGATTTCAGTTGTGATTACACTGAATCTGTAGATCACTTTGAGGAGTATTTCCATCTTAACCATATTGTCTTCTAATCTGAGACACAATGTCTTTCCACTTATTTAGGTTTTCTTTAATTTCTTTCAGGAGTGTCTTATAGTTTTCAGTGTGCAAGTCTTGTATGTCCTTGGTTAAGTTTATTCCTAAGTATTTTACTCTTTTAAATGCTATTGAAAAGTTAAATTGTTTCCTTAATTTCCTTTATGGGTGTTTTATTCCTAATATATAGAAATATAAGTGATTTGTGCATGTTGATCTTACAACTTTGTCTAGTTTGTCCATTAGCTCTAATGGTTGTTTTGTTCATTCTTTAGGATGTTTTCTTTATATGAGATCATACCATCTGTAAGTAGAGATAGTTTTATTTCTTCCTTTCCAATTTGAATGCCGTATGTTTCTTTTTTCTTGCCACGTTGTCCTGGCTGGAAATTTTGGTCCAATGTGGAATAGAAGTGAAAAAGTGGGCATCCTTGTCTTATTTTTAATCTTAGAGGAAAAGCTTTCAATTATTTGTAATTGAGTATAATGTTATATATGGGTATTTCACAAATGCTCTTTTATCAGGTTCACAAAATTACTTTCTATTCCTAATTTTTAAGTGTTTTCTTTATTATGAAAGGGTGTTGAGTTTTGTCACATGATCTTTTTTCATTAGCAGAGATCATCATGTAGATTTCCTTCATTCTGTCAATGTGGTATATTACATTGATTGATTTCCTTAAAAAATTTTTTTAATATTTTTAAAATTTAGTTTTGGGGGAGAGAGAGAGAGAGAGAATGAGTGGGGGAGGAGGAGAGAGAGACAGGGAGACACAGAATTCGAAGCAGGCTCCAGGCTCTAAACTGTCAGCACAGAGCCTGATGTGGGGCTTGAACCCGCAAGCTGTGAGATCATGACCTGAGCTGAAGCCAGACGCTCAACCGACTGAGCCACCCAGGCACCCCTGATTGATTTTCTTGAACCAACCTTACATTATTGAGCTAATTCCTATTTAGTTATGGTATATAATCCTTTTAATATGTTTCCGGATTCAGTTTATAATATATTGTTGAGGATTTTTGCATCTGTGTTCATAAAGGATATTGGTCTGTAGCTTTGTCTTCTCATAATCTCTTGGTCTGGCTTTGGTATCAGGGTAATGCTGGTCTTGTAGCATGAGTTAGGAAGTATTCTCTACCTTCTGGAACAGTTTAACAACAATTAGTTTTAATTATACTTTAAATATTGATAGAATTCACCACTGAATCCATCTGGTGCTGAGCTTTTCTTTAAGACATTTTTGATTAGGGGATGTTTTTGATTACTGATCAATACCTTTACTTTTTACAAATATGTTCAGAATTTATGTTTCTTCTATAGTTAGTTTTTTTTTTTTTTCAACGTTTATTTATTTTTGGGACAGAGAGAGACAGAGCATGAACAGGGGAGGGGCAGAGAGAGAGGGAGACACAGAATCGGAAACAGGCTCCAGGCTCTGAGCCATCAGCCCAGAGCCCGACGCGGGGCTCGAACTCCCGGACCGCGAGATCGTGACCTGGCTGAAGTCGGACACTTAACCGACTGCACCACCCAGGCGCCCCTCTTCTATAGTTAGTTTTGATAGTTTGTGTTTCCAGCAATGTTTCCATTTTATTTTGTTATTTAAGCTATTCATTTTTTCTTATAACCCATTTTATTTCTGTAGGATTAGTAGTAAAATGTCCCCATTTTAATTTCTGATTTTAGTAATTTGAGTCTCCCCCCCTTGTTTAGTCAATCTAACTATAAATATTGTTAATTTTGTTGATCTTTTTAAAGAAATAACCTTTGCTTTGGTTGACTTCCTCTATTTTTTTTCCTATTCTCTGCTTTATCGCTTCTCTAATCTTTATTATTTCCTTCCTTCTGCTAACTCTGGGTTTAATTTGTTCTTTTTTTTTTAGTTCTTTAAAGTGTAAAGTTAGATTATTGATTTGAGTTCTTTTTTAACATAAATGTTTGTGATATAAATGTCCCTTGGAGCACTGCTTTCATTATATCACATAAGATTTGGTATACTGTATATTCATTTTTATTCTTAAAGTATTTTTAAATTTTCTCTTGTGATTTTTTCTTTGATATTTTTGTTGTTTGAGAGTTTGCTGTTGAATTTATGTGTTTCTGAGATTTCCTGTTTTCCTTGTGTCTTTGATTTCTATTGCTAGCCTCATTCCATTGTAGTTGGTGAAGATACTTTATATGATTTCAATATTTTAAAATTTATTGAGATTTGTATGGTCTAACCTATGGTATATTGTGGAGAATGTTCCATATGCACTTGAGAAGAATGTGTATTCTGCTGTTGTTGAGTGGAGTATTCTGCATATATCTTTTACATCTAGTTGGCTTATACTATTAGTCAAGTCTTCTCTTTCCTTATTCAATTTTTGTCTCATTGTTCTATCCATTATTAAAAGTGGGGTATTGAAGTCACCAGCTATTATTTTAGAACTATTCCTCCCTTCAATTATTTTTTTTTAATTTTTTTTTTCATGTTTATTTATTTTTGAGACAGAGAGAGACAGAGCATGAGCAGGGGAGGGCCAGAGAGAGAGGGAGACACAGAATCTGAAATGGGCTCCAGGCTCTGAGCTGTCAGCACAGAGCCCGACGCGGGGCTCGAACTCACGGGCCGTGAGATCATGACCTGAGCTGAAGTCGGCCGCTTAACCAACTGAGCCACCCAGGCGCCCCTTCCTTCAATTATTTTTTAAAGCATTCAGTAACTTTTTATTTTGAAGTATATTTATTTATTTTGAGAGAGAGAAAATGCAAGCAGGGAAGGGGCAGAGAGAAGGACACACAGAATCCCAAGCAGGTTCTGTGCTGTCAGTGGAGAGCCTGATGTGGGGCTTGAACTCATGATTCGTGAGATCATGCATGACCTGAGCAGAAATCAAGATTCCGAGGCTTAACCGACTGAGCCACCCAGGTGCCCCCTTCCCTTCAATTCTTGAATCATTTATTTTGGGTCTCTGTTGTTTGGTGTATATATTTTTATATAGTTAGATCTTCTTGATGAGTTGACTCTTTTATCAGTGTATAGTATTTTTCTTTGTCCCTTGTAACATTTTTTTACTTAAAGTCTATTTTCTCTGTTATGAGTATAGTCACCCCAGCTTTTTTTTTGGTAGTTATATGCATAGAATATCTTTTCATTCCTTCACTTTCAACCTATTTGTGTTTTTGGCTCTAAAGTGAATCTCCTAAAAACAGAATATACTTGGATTATGTTTTTTTGTTAAATCTATTCTGTCAATCTTTGTCTTTTAATTGGATATTTTAATCCATTCACATTTAAAGTAATTACTGATAAGGAAGAACTTACTACTACCATGTTGCTATTCTTTTTCTGTATATCTCTTTTGTTTCCTAATTCCTTCATTTATACCTTCTTTTGTGTTTGCTTTCCCCTTCTGCTTTGGGATTCTGTAAGGTAAAGAACAAGTATGGGAAAGCTAATAATCTATTCTTCATATATTTATGCAATAACTATGAACTAGAAAATCCTCACTTCCCTCTATACCTACTTCCTCATCTTCTGTCATAGGCATGCAAATCAACCTCTCTAGTCTCTACTTCCCACAGCCATACCTATCCACTTAAATGTTTAATGTTCAAAGACAGTTGTTCTGAAATTGACTACTTTTCCCCAGAAAACCCATTTTATTTTAGTAAGTAAAATATAATCAGGAATTTTATTATTTCAGTCTCCCAGACTTAAGTTTATCTTGGATTCCTCCCTCTCAGTCCTCCACTTCCATGAAATCATTAACATCAAGGGGAACCTGGGTGGCTCGGTAGTTGAGCATCTGACTCTTGATTTCAGGTCAGGTGACGAGCTCACAAACTGTGAGAGCAAGCCCCACATCGGGCTCCATGCTGACAGTGCTGACAGTGTAGAGCCTAGTTAGGATTTTCTGTCTCCTCTTTCTCTGCCCTCATCCCTCCCCCCCACCAACTACTTGCTCACTCTCTCTCTCAAAATAAATACATAAACATTAAAAAAATCTATTGATGGGGCGCCTGGGTGGCGCAGTCGGTTAAGCGTCCGACTTCAGCCAGGTCACGATCTCGCGGTCCGTGAGTTCGAGCCCCGAGTCAGGCTCTGGGCTGATGGCTCAGAGCCTGGAGCCTGTTTCCGATTCTGTGTCTCCCGCTCTCTCTGCCCCTCCCCCGTTCATGCTCTGTCTCTCTCTGTCCCAAAAATAAATAAAAAACGTTGAAAAAAAAAATAAAATAAAAAATCTATTGGAAATTCTGCCTTGTCATTTGGATTTGAGAAGATTTGAGGGGAAAATTCCATATAAAGGTAATAGTATGTGCGGACTCCTGGGCAAAAGCATGATATATTCTAGGAAGTGAAATAAGTGTAATATAGATTACAAGGAGAAAAGAGTAGCCAGCATAGTCAGGGGCTAGATTATGCGATTATGTAAAATCACGTGAGAATTTACCATGCTAGAGACTTTGAAGTTTATTCTAAGAAAAATGAAAAGCCATTGAAGAAGGAGAGTTATGTGACCAGCAATCCATGTTAAAAGGATCACTCTGTTTAGAGAGAATGGGTTAGAGGAGAAGAACACTAGAGACAGGAGGATTAACTGAGAGGGTGCTGAAATAATATACAAAGAGGTAATGGTGGCCTAGAGTAAGGCAGTCACAGTCAGGTTGTAGAGAAGAGGACACAATAATGAGAGAGTTAAGAAATATAATCAATAAAAGTTAGTGATGAATTGACTATGGTGGGTGAGGAAGAGGAATGTGTCAAAGAAAATTTCCAAGTTTCTGGCTTGAGCAAGTAGGTGAATAGTGATACCATTTTACTGAAATGGGGGAAACTGACATGCATATTTGAGAGGAAGCATATGGGTTCAGGTAGGATAGGAAGAGTTTAAGTTGCCTGTGAGACATCCAAGGGGAAATGTTAGAGAGTTGGTCATATGAATCTGGGGATCCAAAGAGATATCAAGGTCAGTGACAAGATTTGGAAGTTGTCAGCCTGTATCTAAAGCCATGTGATTCAATATCATCTAGGGAAAGAATATAAATAGAAAAGGGCAGAGGGCTACGCTGTGTGTAGTCCTCCAACATTTATAGATCAAGCAGTGAAATGAAGGCCACAAAAGAGACTGAAAATACTAGAGAGAGAGGAGAAAAATCAGAATAGTGTAATATTCCAACAGCAGTTAAGGATGGTGGCCAAGGGATAAATATATCAAGAGGAAATTCAAGAGATTTGTCAGAAAAGAGGAAATGAAAGGAGGGACTAGTTGGTGGGGCATATGGAGTCAAGTGAAGTTGGGTTTGTTTGTTTTTACGATGGAAGAGCCTTTGAGAGGTTTAAATGATGACAGAAAGGGACCAATAGAAAAGGAGGGAAGGAAAAAAGAGATAATCCCTATAGTGGAATCCCCAAACAGGGGGCATAATTAGCTTTAGGGAAGAGGGGGGCATCTTTCTTGCTATAACATAAATGAAGGAGGAAAAGCATCAATGTGGAATAAGATAAATTTGTAGATTTCATAGCCCAAAGGTGGGGCAGTTTCCTTCTGACCTATTTGTATTTACTGTGGAGTACTGGGAAATGAGACCATTTACTGAGAGGAAGGGCTCAAGGTGTAAGGATTTGGAGGTTTAAAGACAGTGTAGAAAGTAATTTTGAGGATGGGAGCTCCAGCTAAGTGAGTACTCTAGAATCACCAGGCAGTGTTGAGAGCAGGTTGGTGGTTCTTCTAACACTGCTCAGCAGACTGAATGCAAGTGCAGAAAAGGTTAACCTATCCAAGGTTTTGCTAGGTGGGTGTGGTAAAAGTACAGTGGATCCAGAGAGCTGGGATGTGATGGATCGTTGAATCCAAGCTCAATATACAGACAAGTTAAGGCAGGTGGAGACCATGGATAAGGTAAAAATAGAGGGCTCAATGAACAGATGGTCTCAATGAGGTTGAGGAACTTCATTATCTTGAGAACAATAGAGTGCACATAGCATAAGGTTAGACACTTGGGGCTCCTGGGTAGCTCAGTCAGTTAAGCATTCAACTTTGGCTCAGGTCATGATCTCACGGTTCAGGAGTTCGAGCCCCATGTTGGGCTCTGTGCTGGCAGCTCGGAGCCTGGAGCCTGTTTCAAGATTCTGTGTCTCCCTCTCTCTCTGCCCCTCCCCCACTCATGCTCTGTCTCTGTCTCTATCAAAAATAAACTAAAAAAAAAAAAAAAAAAAAAAAAGGATAGACGCTTGTGGTAAGACCGTGGGGTCAGAAATTAATTTTAGAGAGGAGGCAGTTTCCGGTCTAACAAAGTCCAGGGTGTGACTGTGAGAGTGAATGACTGAGGTACGATGAAGACTAAGGTAACTGGAAATAGAACTGAAGTGTTAGGGTGTTGGTTAGATCATCCATACAGTCATGGATGTCACTAAAGGTGATGGCGGGAATTGGTGTGTAGAGGGTGGGGATGGTGGTGATCAAGTGTGAAATTGGTGCATAACAAGAATGGTTAGAAGGCCATTTAGCTGAAAGTTATGAACTTTAAAGTGGCAAGGATTATATGGAATCTAGAGCCAGACTAACTGAACTTAATTTGTGACCCCCACCACAAAGTGATGGATGTGACGTTACTTAATCTCTGTGCCTCAGTTTTTTTTTTTCATCTGTAAAGCGGGTATGATAATATTTCCTGCCTCCTAGGTTTGTTAAGAAGATCAAATCAGTTAATAGCTGAAAAATATTTAGAACAGCACCAGGCTTATAGTTATATTTTTAGGTATTGTTCTTCTCTCCATAAAGCTGGGTACCGATCTCTGATTATTTTCAGATATAAAATCTCAACCAACTATAGACATCCCAGTTGTCAGCTTGAGTGGTTTTATTTCCGTCATCTGTGACCCATTCTTACCAAGGCTATGCTGAGTACATCAGCAGTGACATCCTCAGACTCAGCCAGGTCATCAGCAGGGAGGCCATGTTTTCTGAAGCCCACTTTGTTTCGCAAGAGGCTGATGGGAAATATATCAGCTGTATCCTCAAAAGTTGTATTAATAATGAGTGACATTAGACTCATAAGCAGAGTGACCTGATAGGAGCTTCATCGGTGCCTTAAAAGCCACATTAAACAATGTGGTGTAACAGTTACCAATAACCATTTTCCTCTTTGGAGACTACAAACCAACCAGCCAGCCCCAACAGTATGAGTCTCACACTGCATAGAAAAGCAAGGATGTAGAATGGGGAGATAACAGGGTAAAGCCATTCCCAGGAAGATCCTCTGTTAGAGGCAGGTGCATATCCCTATAAATCCACAGTAGTCTTAGAGGGTACAATTGGAGGATGCAATCATGATTTGACATTTTAAGGCATGTCCCAAGTAAGCATTTGTTCTCTAGTTCCCTCCACACTACCTAGATATGCCAATATCAGGTGATTCTAATAGAATCACAAACTCGGATGTGGAAGAGGCCGTAGAATCGAGGTGTGCCTTAATGGTAAAGGTTCTATAGCAAACTCAATGGGTTATGATTTCTTTCATAGTTGGAGGAGGGTGGGGACTCTGAATCTAAGTAATAAACCGTCCTTACCCCTACTCTCATATACATTGATTCACTCATTTAACAAACGATTATTGATTGGGATACATCAGTGAACAAAACAAAAATTCCTGTCCTCATGGAATTTACAGGAAGGGAAAATTAGAAGGGAATACATAGCAGTAGATTCAACTAAAAGAATCATGGTTATTTATTTTAAAAGGGATGAGTTACTTCATTTTTATCTACCAAGATGATATAAGGCTATAGTGAAAGAAAAACAAAGTTTCTGCCAACAAAGGATGTTATCGTTTCTGCCAACAAAGGATGTTATCTGTTTTCTCCCAATAGGTGCCTAGAGCTGCAAATTCACTTTTTGTACCCCTCTAAATGTGTTCTTTGGAAAATATCTGGAAAATGACTATGAGCACTCCTGGACCATCCCAGAGACACATTTTAACATTAGTGAGTGCCTTAAGCCCAAGGTGGGAAGGTAGCATTTTAGTTATTAGTGAGCTGGGAGGGGGTAGTTGTTTTGAGGACCAGGAATCTTCTTCATTCTGGCCCTGGCTATGGGTCCCTTTTTTAAGCCAGACACTGTGCTAGATCCTAGATTTGAATAAGATAGTTTCTGGCTTCAATAAGCTTAAGAGCTGTCAGAGGGAAACAGACACTGCAAAAGATAATCACAACATTATTCATGCCACATCAGTGATGTGGCCAAAGTAATGGGAGTATAGAGGAGAAAGAATGACTAGTTACTAACTCCATCTGTGGGAGTCTGGGAAGGTTTCATGGAAAATGTGATATTTTAACTGGGGATTGAAGGATTCATGAGTATGCTGAAGAAAAAATGTAGAGAATATATTCTATGCAGAGAGAACAACATGTACAAAAATATGAAGCCAGGAAAGGATTTACTAAAAGCATATTTTGTAGTGATGTGAGAACCCTACTATAGCTAGAGCATAAGAAGTTTGTGGGGAAGATATGGTAGGAGATGAAGTAGAAGAGGGAAAGTATCAGATTGTCAAGGAATTTGTATATCATACTAAGGAATTTGGCAGTGGAGAATCAACAGAGATATTTTCAAAGGAAGGTGGATATGTAATCAAATATTTTTGGCTTTATTTTTCAGAGAATGGGATTGGTAGCTTTATGGAGGATGAAGCAGAGACTAGAGGTGAAAGGGGCCACGAAGCTGTTGCAATAGTCCAAGCAGGAGACATTGAATGTCTAAACTAAAGTAATCACTATGACAGAAAGGATTGAAGAGAAATTTTTGAGGTAAGACTGACAAGATTTGATAACTAATTGGAAATACACAGCAAGTTCCAAAGAAGAGTGAAGGATCATGTGAAGGTTGGCTATGTAGATATTAACCAAAATGAGATATACTGAAGGAAGCAGGTTTAAATGGAATAACATGAATCCAGTTTTGAGATGGCTGTGGTATATTCAGCTAGGTAATCAGAACACAATATCTTAAAAAACAAGAGTGTGAAATGTTCTGGAAAGATAAAATATAGTGACGATTGAAAACAGACTGAGGAAATTCAGCAATAAAAGGACATTAACAAGAGTTAATTTTATTTTAGTGCAGTGGTTTTAGGGAGCAGAAATAAGATTGCATTACTTTGGGCGCCTGGGTGGCTCAGTCAGTTGATTTCAGCTTAAGTCATGACCCTAAGGTCATGGGCTTGAGCCCTGCATTGTGCTCCTCACTGAGCGTGGAGGCTGCTTGAGATTCTCTCTCTCTCTCTCTCTCTCTCTCTCTCTCTCTCTCTCTCTCTCTCCCCGCCTTTATCCCTCTCTCCCACTTGCTCTCTCTCTCTCTCTCTAAAATAAAAAAAAAGAAGATTGCATTGGCTTGAGATTTTAAATGAGAACAGTTAGAAACAAAGAGATTGTCAAAGAATAAAAAATAAAATTATTATCAAATGAATTTAAAAAGCAAAGCTTAGGGGTGCCTGAGTGGCTCAGTTAGCTGGGTGTCCAACTTCAGTTCAGGTCGTGATCTCATGGTTTGTGAGTTTGAGCCCCGCATCTGGCTCTGTGCTGACAGCTCAGAGCCTGGAGCCTGCTTCGGATTCTGTGTCTCCCTCTCTCTCTGCTCCTCCCCTGCTCATGCTCTGTCTCTCTCTCCAAAATAAATGAACATTAAAAAAATTTCAAAAAAAGCAAGGCATAAAGTTTTAATTGGGAGAAAACATTATTTTTTTTTATATTGACAAAAGCTAATGTCTACAGTAAACATGAGTCATGAACTTTCAGGCACCAACTAATGTAACATGACGGTTTAAAAAACAAAGATTATTACAAGGAGAAATTGACAAACTTCTGATCCTAGCGGGAGACACTAACCTACCTGTATTAGTTAGAATTACTTTTGGCTGCATGTAAGGAGAAACCTAAAATAGCAGGGGCTTAAACTGGATGAGGGCTTATTTCTCCCTTATAGAAAGAATTCTGGATGTAGATTTTCCAGGGCCTTATGGGTTGCTGTTCTGCCATCATTAGTGTATTGCCTTATACTCCAAAATGGTTGCTTGAACTCCAGCTTTCATAGCTATATTCCATGTAGGAGAAAGGGAGAAAAGGAGCTGCCCCTGCCACACAAGCTTACATCACAATAGCCAGAACTCAGATGGCAGCTGCAAGGGAGGCTGGAAAATGTGGGCTTTTATTTGGGTGACAGTATGCTCAGCTGAAAGTCAGGCCTCTGCAATTAACAAGAAAGAAATGAATGGATGTTGGGTTGATAAGTAGCAGCCTCTGCTGTGTAAATGTCTTCATCTTTGACAGATCAAATGGACAAAAAAGAAAGAGAACAAATTAAATAATATAATTAATGTTTGACTTTGTACATATATCTATGTCTACAACTTTGTGTCCTATGCAGAACACATATTCTTACTAAACGCTCAAGACACTTTTACAATAATTTTTCTGTATTCAAATGACCACAAAAGAAACTTTAATATGTTACAAAAAGCAGAGGTGGTTTATAGCTCATAATCTCATACTCTCTGATCACAAGTCAATGTGCCTAGATACTAAAAACCAAAAGTAAATAAATAAGCAAAATCAAAGCAGGAAGAACATTTAAGAAACTTACTCTAATACATGTTTTTGGATCAAAGGTAAAGTCAAAGCTTCAATTACATATTATTTATATAATAATGATGAATACAACACATTAACAAATTAGAGAATGCCTGCAATGCTTTATTCAAAGGAAAACCCACATAATCCTTTTGTCAAACAGGACCAAAAAAAATCACAAAGCTAGAAAGGAAAAAAGAAAATTAGGAAAGCATGAGTAATTATTATAGATGAAAGAGGAAATGGGACAGAAAATAGAAACCCAGAAAAACTGATAAGTAAATGTCAGAGTCAGAGTTTGAAATGACACATAAATTGAAAAATCTCTGGTGAGAGTAATCAAGAATATAAGAGGAAATAAAGAATAAAGAAAAAGCACAACATGAGAAATGTTATGTGGTGGTTGAATAGTGTGCCCTCAAAATTCACGTTCATTCAGAATGTCAGAGTGTGACCTTACTGAAAATAGGGTCTTTGCAGATGCAATTAAAGCGAAGTCATACTGGATGAGCATGAGCCCTAAATCCAATGACTGGTAAGCACACAGAAGAGGGGACAGACAGAATGACACACAGAGTAACTGGTGGACACACAGAAAAACACAGACCCAGGGGAAAAGGCCATGTGAACACAGAGGCAGAGATTGCAGGGGCTGGAAGAAGCAAGGAAGAAGCAAAGTTTCTCTCCCTAGAAACTTTGAAGAGACTAGGGCCCTATAGAAAATTGGTTTTAGACTCTGGCTTCCAAAACTGTGAGAGAATAAATTTCAGTTGTTTTAAGCCATCCGGTTCGTGGTACTTTGTAATGGCAGACCTAGGAAACTACGTCTCAGCTTAAAAATTGAGGGCTAACTATATAATAGGGACTGTTCTGTTTTACACTTTTGCATACATTAATTAATTTCATCTATACAACGTCTGGTGAAGGTGCTGAAGTCGGTGCTGTTTTACAAATGAAAATATTGAGAGTGTAAGTAATTTGCCCAAGTTAAAGGATTCAGACCTAGATTGATTTCAGAGCCTGTGGTCTAAATCATACAGTTAACATCCTCTCAGACACATTGTAGACATAGTAGGTTCAGAGATGGAGAGAGAGAGGGAAAGAGAGAGAGAGAGCACAAACAGGGCAGGAGCAGAGGGAGAGGGAGAGAGATAATCTCAAGCAGGCTCCCTGCCCAGTATGGAGCCTGATGTGGGGTTCCATCTCACAACTGTGAGATCATGACCTGAGCCAAAATCAAGAGTCGAACGCTTAACTGAATGAGCTACCCAGGCACCCTTGGTTTATCTTTAAAATACAATATATAACACAGGCATTAAATATAATAATGTAGAATTCATAGTTCTAGACATGGAAATATGTTCTTTTTAATTTTTCCCAGCTTTATTGAGGTGTGAATGACAAATAAAAATTATATATATTTAGGTTGTACAACATGATTTTTAAGGTATACAATGTGATGTTTTATTTGATTAGGATTTAGTGAACTAACACATCCATCACTTCATATAGTTACCATTTTTGTGTGGGAGGAGAACACTTAAAATATACTCTCAACATATTTCAAATATACAATAAAATATTATTAATAATAATCACCATGATGTACGTTAGATGCCTAGAACTTATTCATCTTATAACTGAAGGTTCGTATGCTTTGACCAATGTCTCTCCCTCCTCCACCACCTTCCGCAGCCCCTGGCAACCAGTGTTCTACTCTATGGTTTTATGATATTTACTTTTTTAGATTCTACATATAATTGAGATCATACAGTATTTGTCTTTTTGTTTCTGGCTTATTTTACGTAGCATAATACCCTCCAGGTTCATCCATGTTTTTGCAAATGGCAGGACTTCCTTCTTTTTTATGGCTTCTTTTTTATGCGTTGGGTGTGTGTGTGTGTGTGTGTGTGTGTGTGTGTATAACATTTTCTTTATCCATTCATCCATTGACACTTAGGTGGTTTCCATATCTTGGCTATTGTGAATAATGCTATAATGAACATGAGAGGGTACCTATTTCTTTGAGGTACTGATCATATCCTTTGGATACATATCTGGAAGTGAGATTGCTGGATCATATGGTAGTTATATTTTAAAATTTTAAAGGAACATCCATACTGTTTTCCACAACTGTACCAATTTATATTCCCACCATCAATGTACAAGAGTTCTCTTTTCTTCACACCCTCACCACCATTTGTTGCTTTTTTTTTTTTTTTTTGGATGATAGGCATCTTAGCAGGTGTGACGTGCTATTTCATTGCAGTTTTGATTTGCATTTCCCAGATGATTAGAGATGTTGAGCACCATATATACCTGTTGGCCATTTATATGTTGTTTCTTGGGGGAAATTTTCTATTCAACTTATTTGACCATTTTTAAATCAGGGTTATTTCCTTTTTTGATATTGAGTTGTATGAATTCCTTATATATTTTGGATATTAACTCATCAGATATATGATTTGTAAATATTTTCTCCTATTTTGTAGGTTATCTTTTCATTGTATTAATAGTTTATTTTGCTGTACAGAAGCTTTTTAGTTTGAGGTAGTCTTACTTGTATTTTTTGCTTTTGTTGCCTATTCCTTTGGTGTCATATCCAAAAAGTCATTGCCAAGACTTTTCCCCTGTATTTTCTTCTAGGAGTTTTATGGTTTCAAGTCTTACAGTTATGTCTTTAATCCATGTCAAGTTAATCTTTGTGTATAGTTTAAGATAAGAGTAAAATTTTATTCTTTTCTATGTGGATATCCAGTTTTCCCAGCACCATTTATTAAAGAGACTGTCCTTTCTCCATTGTATATTCTTGCTGCCCTTGTCAAAGATTAATTGATTATATGTGTGGATTTATTTCTGGGCCCTCTATTCTGTCTCATTGGTCTATATCTATTTTTATGTTAATACCATACTATTTTTATTACTATAGCTTTATAATACAACTTGAAACCAGGAAGTGTGATGATGCTTCCAGCTTTGTTTCTCTTAACTTTGCATTGGCTATGCAGGATCTTGTGTGATTCCATACAAGTTTTAGAGATTTTTTTTTCTGCAAAAAATGCTGATGGAATTTTGATGGGGATTAAATTGAATCTCTACATAACTTTGGGTGGTATGGACATTTTCACGATATTTCATGATATTAATTCTTCCAATCCAGGAATACAGGATATCTTTCCTTTTATTTGTCTTCTTCAATTTTTTTGTCATCAATGTCTTACAGTTTTCAGTGTACATATTTTTCACTTCCTTGGTTAAATTTATTCCGAAGTATTTTATTTTTTGACGCTATTGTAGATGGGATTATTTTCTTAATTGATTTTTTTGGATATCTCATTATTAGTATACAGGAACATAACTAATTTTTATTTTTTTATTTTTTATTTATTTTTTTATAGAAACATAACTAGTTTTTATATACTGCTTTTGTATCTTGTCATATTACTGAGCTTGTTTATTGGTTCTAATAGTTTTTTATGGAGTCTTTAGGTTTTTCTATGTATAAGATTATGTCATTTGCAAATAAAGACAAAGTAACTGTTTTCTTTCCAATTTTGATGCCTTTTATTTCTTTTTCTTGTCTACTTGCTCTAGCTAGGACTTCTAGTACTGTGTTGAATAGGAGTGCTGAGACTGAGCATCCTTGTTTTGTTCCTGATCTTAGAGGAAAAGCTTTTAGCTTTTCACCATTAAATATGATGTTAGCTGTGGGCTTGTCATATATGGAAATATATTCTTTTTTGTTGGTTTGTTTTGTTTTTTCATTTTATTAAGTTTTTTTTTATTATATGAAATTTATTGTCAAATTGGTTTCCATACAACACCCAGTGCTCATCCCAAAAGGTGCCCTCCTCAATACCCATCACCCACCCTATTCTCCCTCCCACCCCCCATCAACCCTCAGTCTGTTCTCAGTTTTTAACAGTCTCTTATGCTTTGGCTCTCTCCTACTCTGACCTCTTTTATTTATTTATTTTTCTTTTTTTTTTTTTCTTTTTTCCTCCCCCTCCCCCATGGGTTCCTGTTAAGTTTCTCAGGATCCACATAACAGTGAAACCATATGGTATCTGTCCCTCTCTGTATGGCTTACTTCATCATTTTATTAAGTTTTTAATTTTAATTCCAGTGTAGTTAACATAGAGTGTTATATTAGTTGCCGATGTATAATATAGTGATTCAACAATTCTATACATTACTCAATGCTCATCATGTTAAAGTGTACACTTTAATCGCCATCACCTATTTCACCCATCCCCTCACCCAGCTCCCCTCTGGTAGCCATCAGTTTGTTCTCTATAGTTAAGAGTCTGTTTCTTGGTTTGTCTTTCTCTTTCTCTTTTTCTTTTGCTCATTTGTTTTATTTCTTAAATTCCACACATGAGTGAGATTATAGGATATTTGTCTTTCTCTGACTTGTTTCACTTAGCATTATGCCCTCTAGCTCCGTCCATGTTGTTGCAAATGGCAAGATTTCATTCTTTTTTTATGGCTGAGTAATATGCCACTGTATGTGTGTGTATGTATATATATGTATATATACATATATATACCACATCTTCTTTATCCATTAATCTCTTGATGGACACTTGGCTGCTTCCATAATCTGGCTATTATAAATAATGCCGCTATAAACATAGGAGTGCATATATCTTTTAGAATTAATGTTTTTGTATTCTTTGAGTAAATACCCAGCAGTGTGATTAGTGGATCATAGGGTAGTTCTATTTTGAATTTTTTGAGGAACCTCCATACTGTTTTCCAGAGTGGCTGCACCAGTTTGCATTCCCAGAAACAGTGCAAGAAGGGTTCCTTTTTCTCCACATCTTCACCAACACTTGTTCTTTCTTGTGTTTTTGCCAGGAGTGAGGTGATATCTCATTTCGTTTTGATTTGCATCTCCCTAATGATGAGTGATATTAAACATATTTTCATGTGTCTGTTGGCCATCCAGATGTCCTCTTTGGAAAATTGTCTTTTCATCTCTTCTGCCCATTTTTTAGATCGGGTTATTTGTTTTTTAGGGGTGTTGAGTTGTACCAGTTCTTTGTATACTTTGGATACTAACCCTTTATCAGATGTGTCACTTGCAAATATCTTCTCCTATTTGGTAGGTTATCTTTTATGCAAATATCTTCTCCTATTTGGTAGGTTATCTTTTAGTTTTGTTGACTGATTGCTTTGCTGTGCAAAAGCTTTTAATTTTGATGTAGTCCCAAGAGTTTATTTTTGCTTTTATTTCCTTTCCCTCAGGAGACAAATCTAGAAAAATGTTGCTACAGCCAATGTAGAGACATTATTGCCTATGCTTACTTCTAGAATTTTTATGGTATTAGGTCTCACATTTAGGTCTTTAATTCATTTTGAGTTTATTTTTGGGTATGGTGTAAGAAAATGGTACACATTCATTCATTTGCATGTAGCTGACCAGTTTCCCAACACCATTTATTGAAGAGACTATCTTTTTCCCCACTGTATATTCTTGCTTCTTTTGTAAAAGATTAATTGACCATATAATCATGAGTTTGTTTCCAGGCTTTCTTTTTTAATACAGGTTTATTTATTTATTTATTTATTTATTTATTTAGAGTCAGAGAAAGAGAGAGAAAGGGACCAAGTGAGGGGCAGGAACAGATAGAGAGGGAGAGAATCCCAAGCAGCCTCCGTGCTGTCAGTGCAGAGCCTGATGAGGGGTTTGATCCCAAGAACCGTGAAATCATGACCCGAGATGAAATCAAGAGTCAGACACTCTACTGACTGAGCCACCCATGTGCCCCTGTTTCTGGGCTTTCTATCCTGTTCCATTGATTTATGTTTTTGTGTGTGTGTGTGTGTGTGTGTGTGCCAGTACCGTACTGCTTTGATTACCAGAAATGGGTAGTATAACTTGAAATCTGGATTGTGATACCTCTAGCTTTGTTGTGTTTTTTTTCCCCAAGATTGTTTTGGCTATTCAGGGTCATTGGTGGTCCCATACAAATTTAAGGGTCATTTACTCTAGTTTTGTGGAAAATACTGTTTGTATTTTGATAAGGATTTCATTAAATCTGTAGATTGCTTTGGGTAGTATGGATATTTTAACTATATTTTTTTTTCTTCTAGTCCATCAGCATAGAATATTTTCCTATTTGTGTTGTCTTCAATTTCTTTCATCAACGTTTTACAGTTTTCATAGTATAGGTCTTTCACCTCCTTGGTTAAGTTTATTCCTAGGTATTTTATTACTTTTGGTGTAATTTTAAATGGGATTGTTTATTTAATTTCTCTTTCTATTGCTTCATTATTAGTGTATAGAAATGCAACAGATTTCTGTACATGGAAATATATTCTTGAAAGAAGCTTGTTCCTGAACACTATGGTAATAATTATCTATTGCTGCATAGCAAACTATACCAAAACTTGATAGCTTCAAACAACAAACATTTATTATATCATATAGTTTTTGAGGGTCAGGAATCTGGGAGTGGTTTACTTGAGTGGTTCTGGCTCAGAGTCCCTCACACATTTGCTGACAAGGTATTGGCTAGGGCTGTGGTCATATCAAGGCTTGACTGTGTTGGAATAATCCACTTCCAAATTCACTTACATGGTTGTTGGAATCTCTCAGCTCCTCCCTGGTTATTTGCCAGAGGCTTCTTTTCCTTACTATGTGGGCAAACCAATATCTGCCTGAGTGTTTTCATGGTAGGGAAGCTGGCTTCTCCTAGGGTGAGTGATCCAAAAGAGAGTAGAGACAGAGAAAAAGAAAAAAACCACAGTCTTCTTTAGCTTAATCTCAGAAATGTCATACCATCACTTCTGTCATCTGATATTTGTCATACAGACAAACCCTGTTACAATGTGGGAGGGAACTACACAAGGGTGTGAATACCAGAAGGTGGGAGTCATTGTGGATCATCTTGGAGGCTGGCTACCACAACAAATATGCATATATTTGCATGGAGATGGAGAGGAAAAGGACATCAAGGTATCAAGAATATTTATGTCTGGGTGGTGAGATTGTGGGTATTTTAAAAATATATGTTTTCTTTTTTTTCTGTTTTCCAATTTTTATAGTGTACACAATTACTGATGTTTGATGAAATCAGCAACCAATGAATCCATTTTATTAAAGAAATGAGTGGGAGTCATGGAGGCATAGGAGAGAGAAGGAACCATTGATGGAGTTCTGGTGGATATGGAAGGGAGTGCACTCCGGTGTACAGGTGGAGGACATTGTCCTAATCACAGTGAGTGATAAGGAAAGTGTAGATTTGTGAAAGGGTTGGCATTGGATGTGAAAATTTGTAAGTATTGGAACAGACATATTAGGTTTTGGCCAAGACAGTTAGCCTTGAATTGTAGTGGAGAAATGTTGACCTCTGAAATATGAGAGGAGGAAAATATAGTTGCTATTATTAGAAATATTAGGGCATTAAGGTAGGAAATTTGATGGATTTCACACATAATGGTGCTTTTTTTCCCTCTGATAAAGGCAGCAAGATATTTTAGTAAGCCTTACTAGGATGGGGTAAAAGGCCTGGAGAAGTTTGTGCAAGCTTGAAACATCAGTTGTTTGAAATGGAAAAGTGTGCCAACCAGAGAAAGGATTGTATAGAAATCGTGAGAGCCTAGATGATAGTATCTGTGGTCTCTTATGTCTTATGTCAAGGAACAGTGTTACTAGCTCTAATGTGTAATAATGTTCATCTGTGGATTATTTACAATACTTGCTGCCTTTCATGTTAAAGGAACACTGTTTCTCTACTCACAACACTTTTGATACCAAATACAGCATAATCTTGGATTGCCAGTAACTTGTCCTGTGAGTGTTCCACAAGACAAGCAAACATTTCTAATAAATATGAGTGTTCCACAAGACAAGCAAACATTTCTAATAAATGTGAGTGTTCCACAAGACAAGCAAACATTTCTAATAAATTTTAACTTGGTAAACGAGTGATGTCGTGCAATACAAGCAATATGTGATGCCGAATGTCACATGATAACGGCTGAGCCAATGGTTCTTGACATCTGCTTTGATATACAAGTGCTTTGGATTACAAGCGTGTTTCCAGGATGAATGATGCTCACAAACCAAGGTTTTACTCTAATGGCTTTTTTCTTTCACAGGAACCAATTTTCCAATTCTCTGAATACTAAGTGGGTGTCCTATAATTTAACTCAATTCTGACATTAATTACTCAGAGTTAGACTACACATGTTTAATGGCTCAGTTCCACAAGACTGCCCTCACTTCAGATGCCATTGGCAAGTATTGGGTCCCCAGGGTATCCACACTTCTCTTTGCCTTGGCTACAAAGTTAGGGGTTCCCACACAAACCTCTTCAGGTTTGATAATTTGCTGGAACAGCTCACATAACTTAGAGGAACATTTATTCACATTTACTGGTTTATTATAAACAACATTATAAAGGATACAATGAATAGCCCAATGAAGAGGTACATAGTGTGAATTCTGGAAAGGTCCTGAGTGCTGGAGCTTCTGTCTCCATGGAGTTGAGCTGCACCACACTCCTGGCATGTGGATGTTTTCACCAACCCAGAAGCTCTCTAAGCCTCATAGTTTAGGGATTTTCATAAAGGCTTCATCATGTAGGCATGATCAAATATTAGGGTCATCTCTAATCACTCTTCCCTCCACATAGGATGGTGATGGGGCTGAAAATGCCAAGCTTCTAATCATGGCTTGGTCTTTCTGGTGATTGGTCCCCCTTCTGAAGCTATCTAAGAGTCCACCAAGAGTCTCCTCATTAGAACAAAAGATGCTCCTATCATCCTTAAAATTCCAAGGGATTTAGGAACTCTGTGTTAAGTTGCTTCTATCACCTACATCATTCAGGAAATTATAAGAGTTAGGACCTCTGTGTCAGGAGCCATCATGAAAGACCAAATATTAGACCTAACAGTGCTCCTAGAACACCTGTTATGCAGAAAATTACAAGAATTTTAGGAGCTCTGTGTCAGAAATAGAGGGCAGAGACCAAATATATATTTCTTATTATGTTGCACCTGTTATTGGCCAGCCTCTGATATGACTTAAATCTCTTTAAAAATAATGATGAATTAATGAAAGATGTTTGCACAGCATTTCTCCTTACTGGTTACTAAGTCAGCTTTTATTTATTTATTTATTTATTTATTTATTTATTTATTTACTGGTAGGGGAGGGGCAGAGAGAGAATCCCAAGCAGGCTCCATGCTAACAATGTGGAGCCTGATGCAGGCTTGAATTCACAAACCTTGAGATCATGACCTGAGCCAAAACCAAGAATCAGACGCTTAAGTGACTGAGCCACCCAGGTGCCCCCTAAGTCATCTTTCTTGAATTATGTAGTTAACTTTAGTTTTAGGATGACAGCTATTAGTCCCCATCTGGGGACAAACCAAAAGCAAAATTTTGGTCTTTTCAAAATGGTCATGGCACATTTTTAATTGGATTATTATTTTTTTGGCGTTGAGCCTTATAAGTTCTTTATATATTTTGGATAGTAACACCTTATTGGATATATCATTTGCAAGTATCTTCTCCCGTTCAGTGGATTGTCTTTTTGTTTTATTGATGGTTTCCTTTACTGTGCAAAATCTTTTATTTTGGTATAATAAATAGTTTAGGAGCTCCTGGGTGGCTCAGTCAGTTAACCAGCTGACTTCATGTTCTCACAGTTCGTGAGTTCAAGCCCCACATTGGGCTCTGCACTGACAGTGCAGAGCCTGCTTGGGATTCTCTCTCTTCTTCTTTCTCTGCCCCTTCTCCATTTGTGCTCTCTTTCTCAAAATAAATAAATAAACTTAAAAAAATTTAATTTTGCTGTGGTTTTCCTGACAAAGAAACAAAAACAGTAATTCGAAAAGATATATGCACCTCTATGTTTATTGAGCATTATTTACTATAGCCAAGATATGGAAGCAACCCACATGTCCATCTGTAGATAAATGGACAAAGGAAATGTGGTATACGCACACACACACACACACACACACACACACACACACACACTGGAATATTATTCAGCCATAATAAATGAAATCTTGCCATTTACAACAACATGGATGGATCTAGAGCTATAATGCTAAGTGAAGTAAATCTGAGAAAGACAAATACCGTATGGTTTCACTTATATGTGGACTTTAAGAAAGAAAACAAAGGAAAAAAGAGACAAACAAAAAATAGACTTTAAAAAATTTGTTTAATGTCTATTATTTTTGAGAGAAAGACAGACAGAGAGCAAGCAGGGAAGAGGCAGAGAGAGAGGGAGACACAGAATCGGAAGCAGGCTCCAGGCTCTGAGCTGTCAGCACAGAGCCTGATGCAGGGCTCGAACTCACAGACCACGAGATCATGACCTGAGCTATAGTCGGCCACCCAACCAACTGAGCCACCCAGGCGCCCCCGCCCCCAAATAGACTTTTAAATGCAGAGGACAAACTGGTGGATGCCAGAGGGGAGGTGGGTAGGGGGATGGATGAAATAGCTGAAGAGGATTAAGAGTACACTTATTGTGATGAGCACCGACTAATGTATAGAATTGTTGAATCACTATATTGTACACATGAAACTAATATAACATTATATGTTAATTATACTGGAATTAAAAAGATACATAAATAACAATTTTTAAGAAATGGATATGGCCATGAAAATAGAATTTTTGCAAGGATATTTTATGTAGCTGACATGAATTATTTTTAATTAGAAGAGTCTTCATTACATAGGTCAAGAATATGCACATAGGTATATAAAGCTTAGTGTTTTTTGGAACTTGGAAACTCATTAATATATAAGACAAACCCTCAAACATAATAGTTTCTCTTTTTCTGATAAATGCCAAAAACACTATATTATTGGAGAACATGGAAAACACTACATACCTGATCATAGGGTTGAAAAGCATATTTGGTAGCTATACTTGTGAACATACCCTAATTTACAAACTTGTTGATCGCTGTATGTACACCTGAGACTAATGTAACATTGTCAACTAGACCCAAATTTTAAAAATGATTTTCAACAAATTGAAACATACCTCTTTTTATTCTGCATACAGAGAATTTGATATACATTAAAAACTGTATATCTTGGGGCGCCTGGGTGGCTCAGTCGGTTAAGCATCCAACTTTGGCTCAGGTCATGATCTCACAGTTTGTGACTTTGAGGCCCGCATTGGGCTCTGTGCTAACAGCTCGGAGCCTAGTGCCTGCTTCTGATTCTGTGTCTCCCTCTCTCTTTGTCCCCCTCCCCACTCTCTCTCTCTCCAAAATAAATATGAACAAAATTGTATATCTACATTACAGTCCCTCTGTAAAACCTATTGACTAATGCCCAGGGCTTACTAAATGCTTGCAGCTGATAAGCTCCTCTCTATTTTTTTTTTTTTTTTTTTTTTTAGTGTTTATTTTTGAGAGAGGGAGAGACAGAGTGCAAGCTGGAGAGGGGCAGAGAGAGAGAGGGAGACACAGAATCCGAAGCAGGCTCCAGGCTCCAAGCTGTGAGCACAGAAAGGGGTCCAAACTCACGAACTGTGAAATCATGACCTGAGCTGAAGTCGGACGCTCAACCGACTGAGCCACCCAGGCGCTCTATCTCCTCTCTATTAAGTCAGAATACCCTTGCTGCCACCAATTGAGAGGTATAAGAGACAAGATAGCGTTGCATTTTTTCCCAAACTTATTTAGGCCAATTGAACTTGCTATTGTAATTCCATAATTTGATTTTAATATTATGACAATCAATGGAATATGACTACAAAAGTAAAATTGTTGTTTCTATGAAAACCAAGTTGAATCAACAATATTAGGAATAAAATAAGGGATTTAAATAGAGATATAGCAGAGATTAATAAAAATATTACAAAGCACTTCATGCTACTACTGTTGAAAAATTAGATGAAATAAATAAACTTCTAGAAAAATATAAACTATCAAAGGTGACTCAGTTAACCATAGTTACCAAATGACCCAGAAATTCCACTCCTTAGTTGTATACCCAAAATGATTAAAAATTGGTATTCAAATACTTGTACCTGAATGTTCATAGCACCACTATTTACAATAGCCAAAAGACAGAAATGATCCAAATACCCATTAATGAACGTGTAGGTGAGCTAATTGTAGTACATCCACAGAATGGAGTTTTATTTAGCCATAAAAATTAATGAAATACTGATACATGTTGCAACATGATGAACTGTAAAAATATGCTTAGTGAAAGAACCCAGACACAAAAGATCACATATTGTATATTTCCATTAATGTTAAATATCCAGGATAGATAAATCCATTAATACTGAAAGCAGGTTAGTTCTGGCCAGGGGATTCACTGCTTTATGGGTATGGGGTTTAATTTGGGGTTGATAAAAATATTTAAGAATTAGGTAGATACGGTGATTGTATAGCTTTATGAATGTACTAAATATCACTGAATTGTTCACTTCAAGATGATTATTCTTATGGGAATTTCACCTTAATAAAAAAGCAAAAAGAATGTCTCACAATAATCTTCCAAGAATAATTAGTAACCCGCCGTCAAAATTACTATACACAAAATGTATCAAGGCACCATGAATGAGCACAAGCAGAAACAAACAAACAAAACCAGTAGTATCCCCCAAATGCTTCAGATGTTGGACTTCTGAGACAGATTATTTGGGTTATGTGTATAAAAATATGTCTTGTATGTTTAAACAAATAAGAGATAAGGTCAAAATACCTCTAGAGAATAAGAAAGTATAAAGTAAATCATATTTCAATTGTAATAGAATTTCTAGAAATAAAAATGCTGTAACTAAAGTTTAAAATTCAGGGGATGAAAACTGACTATAGAAGACACAGAAAATCTAAATACTTTTATATCAATTTTTAAAATTGTTTTTATACCTAAAAACCCTTGTACAAAGGAAACACCAATCCCAAATGGCTTGACTGGTAAATTCTACCAAATATTTAAGAAATAATATCAACTGTACACAAACTCATGTAGAAAATAGAGGACGGGGGGACATTTCATGGCATATTTTATAAGGCAAGAATTTCCCTGATATGAAGATCAGAAAAATAAATTAAAAACAAGGAAACTATAGGACAATGTACTTTATGAACATAGAAACAAAAATCCATAACAAAATATTAGCAAATAGAATCTAGCAATATACAAAAAGGATACTATCTCATGGTTTATTTTCATCTCTGTATTGAAAAGTTGATTTCCTCTTCAAAAGTCAAGCAATGTAATTCCCAAAATTAACAGACCTGAGAAGGGAAATCATAGATTCCTCTCAAATAGATTCTGCAAAAGCATTTGACAAATTCAATATGCAGAGACTTCTGCTTATAACCAAGATGGAGTAATAGGAACTTGATTTACTCTTCTACCTAAAACAACTAAAATAATCTGGACAAATCATATAAAACAATAATTTTCAAGACATTGGTTATCATTGAAGGATGGGTGGAAATACCTTAGAGATGGGAAAAAATAAGGTGAGCCTTAGATTACTGTCTAGAGAGAGTATTCAGCCCATGGCAAAGGGAGGGAAACCCAGGCAGAGATCACTAAATGTTGTAATTTGAGGAGATGAAGCTATGAGTCAGGGGAGGCAAGGGTACTTAGAATTCACAAGGCAGAGTATGGTATCCTTTTTGTGGGGGGGGGGATTGACAAGCTGATTCTCAAAATGAGTGTAATTAACAGATGAAAACAGAAAAACCATATGATCATCATAATAGACACAGATAAAGCATTTGACAAAATCCACCATCCATTTTTGTTAAAAATTCAGAGCAAACTAGGAATAGAAGGAAATTTTCAACTGATAAAGTGTGCCAGCAAGAAAATTACAGCTAACATTATAAGTAAAGGTGAAAGACTATGTTTTTGCCCTGAGATTATGAAACAATGCAAGGATGTTATCTTTTGCCACTTATATTCAACAGTAGAGTGGCAGTTCTGTCCATTGCTATAAGGTGAGAACAAGAAGTCCAGATAGGAAAGGAAGAACAAAACTAAAATTGTCGTGATTTTAAGATTATATGCTCTTCTATGTAGAATATCTGATGGAATCTACAAAAAAAAAAAGGCAGCTAAAAATAAGTGTATTTAGCAAAGATTCAGAATAGAAGATCAACATACAAAAATCAGATTATTTGGTTTATGTTAGTGTTGAGTTGTATAAATTCTTAAAATTTTTTTTTAATGTTTATTTTTGAGAGAGAGAGAGCGAGCATGAGTGGGGGAGGGGCACAGAGAGAGGGAGACACAATCTGAAGCAGGCTCCAAGCTCTGAGCTGTCAGCACAGAGCCCGCCACAGGGCCCAAACTCACGGACCATGAGATCATGACCTGAGCCGAAGTTAGACGCCTAACCGAGCCACCTAGGTGCCTCTATAAATTCTTTATGTATTTTGGATATTAACCACTTATCAAACATATTGTTTGCAAGTATCTTCTCTCATTCAGTACATTGTCTTTTCATTTGTTGATGTTTTTCTTCCCTGTATAAAACCTTTTTATTTTATGTAGTCTCAATTATTTTTGTTCCCCTTTGGTTTCCCTTGCCTGAGGAAACGTATCTAGAAAAATGTTGCTGAGGCTTATGTCCAAGAGATTGCTGCCTATGTTTTCTTTAAGGAGTTTTGTGGTTTCGGGTCTCACATTTAAGTCTATAATCTATTTTGAGTGTATGGTGCAAGAAAGTGGTTCATTTTCATTCTTTTGCATGTAGCTGTCCAGTTTTCCCAGCACCATTTATTGAAGAAACTGTCTTCCCCATTGTATATTCTTGCCTCTTTTGTCATAGATTCATTGACTATACAAACATGGATTTATTTCTGGGCTCTCTATCCTGTTCCATTGATCTATGTATCTATTTTTGTGCCAGTACCATATTGTTTTCATTACTATATCTTTGTAGCGTATCTTTAAATCTGGGATTATGAAGCCTCCAGCTTTGTTCTGCTTTCTCAAGAGTGCTTTGGCTAGTAGGGGTCTTTTGTGGTTCTATGCAAATTTTAGAATTATTCTCCCTAGTTCTGTGAGAAATACTATTGGTTTTTTATGGGAATGATATTGAATCTGTAGATTACTTTGGATAATATGAACGTTTTAACAATATTGTAGTTTCAGTCCATGAGTCTGGTATATCTTTCCATTTGTTTATGTCATCTTCAATTTCTTTCATCAATGTTTTATAGTTTTCAGAGCACAATTCTTTCACCTCCTTGGTTAAATTTATCCTACGTATTCTATTGTTTTTGGTGAAATTGTAAATGAGATTATTTTCGTAATTTCACTTTTGGCAATTTCATTATTAGTGTATAGAAACAGAACAGATTTTGGCATATTAATTTTGTATCCTGCACTTTACTGAATTTATGTAGTCCAGTAGTTTATTGATGGAGTCTTCAGGGTTTTCTGTGTCTAGTATCATGTCATCTGCAAAGAGTGGCAGCTTTACTTCTTCCTTACCAATTTGAATGCCCTTTATTTCTTTTTCTTTTCTGATTGCTGTGGCTAGGACTTCCAGCATTATGTTGAATAAAGGTGGTCAGAATGGACATCCTTGTCTTATTTCTGGTTGTAGAAGAAAGTTTTGCAGCTTTTCACCATTAACTATGATGTTAGCTGTGAGTTTGTCTCATATGGCCTTCATTATGTTGAGGTATGTTCCACCTAAACCCACTTGGTTGAACGTTTTTATCATGAACAGATGTTACGTTTTGTCCAATGTTTTTTTCTGCCTCTATTGCAATAATCATATGGTTTTTATCCTCCATTTTGTTTACATTGATTTGTGGATGTTGAAACACCCTTATATCTCTGGAATAAATCCTACTTGATTGGACCTAAATAGGCATTTTTTTTTTTCAAGAAGACTTACAGATGGCCAACAGACACCTGGAAATATGCTCAACATCGCTAATCATCAGGGAAATGCAAATCAAAACCACAATGAGATATTACCTTACACCTGTCAGAATGGCTAGAATCAAAAAGACAAGAAATAGCAAGTGTTGGTGTGGACAAAAAGGAATCCTCACATGCTGTTGGTGGAAATGTAAATTGGTTCAACAAGTATAGAAAACAGTATGGAAGTGCCTCAAAAGGTTAAAAATAGGAATACCAAATGACCTAATAATTCCACTACTGGGTATTTACCCAAAGAAAATGAAAACACTAATTCAAAAAGATGTATGTTTATTGCAGCATTATTTACAGCATCCAAGTTATGGAAATAACCTAAATGTCCATGGATAGATAAATGGACGAGGAAGATATATATATATATATATATATATATATATATATATAATATATATACTATATAAAGTGGAATATTAATCAGCTATAAAAAAGAATGATATCTTGGATTTGCAACATGAACGTACCTAAAGGGTGCTATGCTAAGTGAAATAAATCTGACAAAGAACGACAAATACCTTATGATTTCACTTATATCTAGAACCCAAGAAACAAAACAAATAAATGGAAGCAGATCCATAAATACAGAAAACTAACTGGCAATTGCCAGAAGGGAGGGTGGTGGTGGATGGACAAAATTGGTGAAGGATAGTGGGAGATACAGGATTCCAATTATGAAATGATTGGGAATAAGGGAATATAGTCAATGGTATTGTAATAGTGTTGCATGACTTGTGGTGAGCGTAGCATAAAGTATGAAGTTGTTGAGTCACTATGTTGTACGCCTGAAACTAATGTGACATTGTGCGTCAACTACACATCAATAAAAAAAATTGTTGTATTTTTATATATTAGCAGCAGTCAAAAATTGCAGTGGAAAAAACAATGCCATTAAGTGTAGCATCAAAATATGTTAAATACTTAGGGATTAATCTGAGAAAAGATGTGTAAGACTGAGATCAGAGGAGACCTAAGTAAGTAGAAAGATATGTTGTTTTCATGAATCAGAAGGAAGACTTGATATGACTAAAATGTGAATTATTCACAATTTTTTATCTACAGACTTAACTCAATCGCAGTGAAAATGCTGGTATGCTTTTTTTTTTTGTTGGAAATTGACAAGATGGTTCTCAAATTTACATGGAAATATAAAGAACCGAAATTAGCCAAAACAAATTCAAAAAAAGAACAAATTTGGAGGACTTGCACTAGCTGATTTTCAAGTCTTAATGTCACGCTACAGTAATCATGACAGTGTGGTATTGGCATAAAGATAAACAACTAGATTGATTTTTGCCAGCATCCATGAAACTGGCAGGCCGTCCTGTCAGCTTGCAAGTAGAGTAAAATCTCAGACCCTTCACAGTTCTTGACACAAGAGCCTTCAATTATTTGTGATGATACGTGTCTTTTTTTTTTTTAAATGTTTATTTATTTTTGAAGGAGAGAGAGAGGGAGAGACAGAGTGTGAATGGGGTGGGGGCAGAAAGAGAGGGAGACAAGAATCCAAAGCGGGCTCCAGGCTCTGAGCTGTCAGCACAGAACCCAACATGGGGCTCAAACTCACGAGCCACGAGATCATGACCTGAGCCAAAGTCGGATGCGTAACTGACTGAGCCACCCAGGCGTCCTTGTGACGATATATTTCTTAAACTGGGTTGTGAGTACATGGTTCTCCATTTACTGTTTATTCTTTATATTTTACATACACATTAGAATTTATATAATACATTTAATGATAAAAATAAAAGAACACTAAAATGAATTGTAAAAACTCAGTGAATCCATGTCACTAAAAATGTTGCTGTCAAGCCAAGTGAGGTTATCACATCTATGAATAATTGGGAATAAGATCACAAAATCTGGAAGGATTCTTCACTCAGTATGCTTTACAAGTGCCTATAGGTTCTTACTCCATGTTGAAAGAACTGAAACTAGGAATAATTGATGACACTTACGGGTGAGTTTTATACAAGAAAAATTATAATGTAGACCTTGGTCGTACAGCAAAATACTGGGAAAGGAATGTACATTTATTCAAGTTAAAATATCTAAGGTGTACATGTAGGCTTTCTTATTGTTTTCTGCTTTAAAGGAGATTTTTAACATAGTCAACCCTCTGTCTCTATTGCATTGGTAAGTGGGCTTGCATCATACTATAATTAATTAATGTAGCAAACAAGTTCTTGAGTAAATATTGCTTGGATGTTTAGCTTTTTATTTAAGTAAACCTCAACAGCTTAGGGAGAACTTCAAATCTCCATGGCACCCAGCGACTTATTTTCACTCCGAATACAATGGGAAGTCTGACATTGATTTTGGCTGAGATCACACCCTTCAAGGGGACAGGGTAAGTTTAGAAGTAATTACATATTTAGACGGGAGATTTCAGGTGACGATGCAGAACTTCAATAATGAGACTTGATATCCTTGACATTTGATTTATATTTTTATTCATGTCTTGAATCTTTCAAGTTGCTCCGTTTCCCTCTTCCTGACAGGTGAATAGCAGGGAAGACAGATATATAGTGAGAGAAAGAGAGAGATTAAAGAGAGGAAGGTAGGGGCGCCTGGGTGGCGCAGTCGGTTAAGCGTCCGACTTCAGCCAGGTCACGATCTCGCGGTCCGTGAGTTCGAGCCCCGCGTCGGGCTCTGGGCTGATGGCTCAGAGCCTGGAGCCTGCTTCCGGTTCTGTGTCTCCCTCTCTCTCTGCCCCTCCCCCGTTCATGCTCTGTCTCTCTCTGTCCCAAAAATAAATAAACGTTGAAAAAAAAAAAAAGAGAGAGGAAGGTAGAAAGAAATTGGAAAAGAAAGAGGGGGAGCAAGGGAGATGGAACAAATGGGCCAACTAGGAAGATAAATAGATTTAGCAAAACAGAGAAATAAGTAGAGGGAATTATGAAACAGGAGTAGAAAGAGTGTTTCTATGGTGATAATAATGAATTCCAATACAAAATTTTCTCCTCTTTTTTATGCCCTTTCTATTTACCAGGCTTTTTACCTTATACCATTCAACCTGTACAACATTAAGAAGGAGTTCCTATTATTCCTATTTTATAAATTAGAAAACAGAGGCCTAAAGAGGTTAACTAAATTGTCCCAAAGGGGTGGAGTCTGGATTTGAATCCAGGACTCTTTGTCCCGAAGGCCAATACTTTCCCCAGTGTATCAGACTGCCTCTGCATGACACTGACACAACAGGTTAAAAGGCAAGAGTTTGTGCTGAATAGGTTACTTGGCATCATATAAACAGAACACATAGAAATAATCTAGCTTTGGTTTCTCTTCATTACCACTCCTCATGCTCCCCACAGAGGAGATTAAACAGGCAGGCAGGGAGAAAAAATAAAACTCCAGCTTCTGTTTTTACTATTACTGCAGCTTTAGGGTCAATCAGGCAGCTTACTTCCCTCTGATCTCACAAAGGGCTTAATGCCCAGTTCACTTATAGAAACTCAGTCCAAAGTAGCATTTCCTAACCTTTTAGGCGTTATGAACTCCTTTGAGATTCTAAGGAAAACTATTCACTCTCTAGAAATATATACAAATACATGAAAAAATTTTCATAACAATTCAAGAGTTTTATAGGCCCCCTCAAGGTCTGGGGTTTACATCAGAGATAAAAGTCTTAGGGTCTGGAACTGCAAAGAAAGTGACCTTGAAATCTGTGACACAGAATGAGCACCAAACCTAGCACCTTGGCTCTGCCCAAACTCAGATGAGTCATTTTTCAAATGCAAGGTTGGATGTGGTTATCTTCTCTTCAATTTTAAAACATATTCTTATGAAAATTTTGATGCGAGAAGCTTAAGCTTAAATTCCTACCTAGACTCCTACCTGATATGCACTAAGAAAGTTCCATCGTAACATTAAATTATTTGTGATTCCCAGTGCCCACTAGTGGTCAAGGAAAAATATTTTGCCTTGAGTATTGGAGGTTAGAGATGGCCATCACTTCCTGGAGGAGAGACAGCTCACTCTGAATTTCAGAATAGGGTCTTCTCTTTAGACATCGCTTACTTTCAATTTTGATTTTTCCAAACTCATGTATTCCACTAAAATTTTGATGAGATCTTGTTGGGGTTCATGGTGAAATAATGACATATTAGACAGAATGCTGGACAGAGTCAGGACCTGCCACTAACTTGCTATGTTATGGTTCCCGAAGGTAGAACACGTTCTCTTTGTGTCCTCAATATTTTCATTTGTAACTTAAGGGATTGTACTATTATCGGCGCTTTTCAAACCTCTTCAAATTTTTTTAGTAGGGAACCCTTGTGTTCAGTGGAAATCTTACATAAAAAAATAGAAGTAGAGCTACTGTGGATCAAAAGGTGATGATGGTGATGGCAAAGTCTGATTCCCTCCCCGCTTCTCATTCTCTCTCCATACCGCCAACATAGCCATGAACCAATTCCTTATAGGTTGAAAATAGTTGATCTGGAGAGCAACAGCATGTAATGGCCAAGAGCATGTGCTTTGGAGTCAAGTACATATGGGTTCTATTCCTGGCTTCACCACTTAATAGCTCTATGCTTTTCAGCAACTACTTATTCCCTCTGTATCTCAGTTTCCACGTCTGACAAGTGAGGATGATAAATAGCTCTTATTCTGTAAGGCGGGTGTGAAGATTTAGTGACTAAACGCATGTAAAGTGATTATCCAATGCCTGGTACATGGTAAGTGCTCAACAGATGTTTGCTGTTATTAACATTGATCTATATCATTTTAAACAAAGACTTGGCTCATGAAAATTAGGTCATCCAGTTTGCCCATTGTGCTTTCTTGCTCAATAACTCTTTCCTTCCTATTTTATGCTACAGCTAGAGTAACCAGCATGGTAAACAGGACCTCCTAATCTCTCTAACATTTTAGCTACACTGTAATAAGTACAGTAAATGAATGTAGTAAATAACTAGTCCCATAGGAGGCTTTTTGAGCTATCCCTGTGATTTTCCATTTTTTTCTTTTTAGTCATGGGGTGCTTTTATTTTTTAAAATAAAACATGACTCCGAAACTCAGTATGTAAAGCAGATAAGGGAAGCACTACTCTAACTGAGGCAGGATGGAAGAGGAAGCATTACCTCCTATGTCTTCTCAATCCCTACAACACCACCTTCCTCCTACACTCTGGAAAACTCAGAAGTACTCCAGTGCTCCATGAAGCAATGTTTGAAACAATTGGACCACTGAGACCCTTATATATCTTAGGTTCTGTGGAACTAATTCATTTCACTTGGGCATACAATTTGAGATTTTCCATACTCCCATCATTTCAAGGAAAATACATATCCTACAAAAGGGTATCTTACCTTTAGAGATCATTTTTATACCCATTGAATGAGAAACTTAGCCTCCGTGTCCCACTACAGTGATACATTTTGAGTCTATTTGCTCAGAACTCCCATAGTAGGTTAAAAAAAAAAAAAAAACCCAAAACAGCTTTATGGAGGTATAAGTGGCATACATAAACTGTACATATTTAAAGTGTACAATTTAATGTTGTCACATATGTCTACATCCATGAAACCATTATTAGCATAAAGATAGTGAACATATCTATTATCCCCTAAAGTTTTAACAGGCCTCTTTGGAATCCCCTTTCAGCCCCAGAAAATTGCTTTTGGTCACAGTATAATAGTTTACATTTCTTAGATTTTCATATAAATAGAACCATACAGCATATTGTCCTTTTTTTTTGTCTGGCTTCTTTAACACAATGTAATTATTTTGAGCTACATCTAAATGTTGTATATCAACAATTTATTCCTTTTTATTTATGAGCAGTATTCCATTGTATAGATATACCATAGTTTGTTTATCCATTCACATATGGATGGACAGTTGATTCATTCCCAGTGTTTAACTATTACAAATAAAATTGTTATGAGGATTCATATACAAGTTTTTATATGGACAGATGCTCTCATTTCTCTTGGATAAGTACCTGGGAATAGAATGGCTGAATCATATCGTAGTTGTGTGTTTAAATTTTAGCATTTTGAGAAAACGCCAAACTATCTTCAAAAGTGGTTTGCCATTTAAGATTCCCAACAACATTGTATGAGACTTTCATTTGTTCTCTATCCTCTTCAACACTTAGTCCAATTTTTAAATTTTAAGCATTCTAATAGGTTTATAGTGGTATCTTATTATGGTTTTAACCTGCATTTCCCTAATGATTGATGTCGAACATCCTTTCATGTGCTTGCTGGTAATTACGTTTTCTTCCTTGAAGTGCTTGTTCAAATTTTTTGTCCATTAAAAAAATTGGGTCATCGTTTTTCTTATTATTGAATTTTGAGGGTCATTTATCAAATATGTTTGCAATGGTTTTCTGCCAGTCTGTAGTTTGTATTTTTATTATTTTGTCAGTGTCTTTTATTAATTTTTTTTATGTTTTCTTATTTTTGAGACAGAGACAGAGTATGAATGGGGGGAGGGTCAGAGAGACAGGGAGACACAGAATCTGAAACAGGCTCCAGGCTCTGAGCTGTCAGCACAGAGCCCGACGCGGGGCTCGAACTCACAGACCGCGAGATCATGACCTGAGCTGAAGTCGGACGCTTAACCGACTGAGCCACCCAGGCACCCCTATCAGTGTCTTTTAAAGACAAGGGGTTATCATTTTGGTGAAGTCCAACTTATCAATTGTTTTGTATGAATTGTCTTTTTGGTATTGTATTTAAGAGATCTTTTCCTAACCAATGGTCAAAAAAATATTTTCCTATATTTTCTTCTAGAAGTTTTAAAGTTTTAACTTTTATGTTTAAGTCTATGGTCCATTTTGGTTTAATTTTTGTAATATAGTGTGAGATAAGATTAAAGTTACTTAGCGTGCATATGGACATTCAATTTTTTGAGTACCGCTTACTGAAAGTACTTTCATTTCTCCATTGAATTCCTTTTTAGCTATTGTCAAAAATCAATTGAATATATGTGTGGGTCTATTTATTGGTTCCTTATTTTGTTCTATTGACCCATTTATGCATTCATACATGAATACCACACTGTCTTGGTTATTTTAACTTTATAGAAAGTCTTAAAATTACATGGTGTTCGTCCTCCAACTTTGCTTCCCCCCCTCCGCAAAGTTGCTTTGCTATTCTAGATCATTCTAATTTTCAAGTTAAATTTAGAATTATCTTGTCAAATTTTAGAATCAGCTCTATTTACAACAAAGACTGCAAGTGTTTTTCAACTATTTTAAAAAATAATTTTAGACCTATTGAATAGTTGCAAAAATAGCTAGTAATATACCCATCCACACTTTGTGCAGGTCCCCCAAATGTTAATATCTAACATAACTGTGTCATAATGATCAAAATTAAGAAATTAACATTGCTACAATGCTATTAACTATTGACTTTATTCAGATTTCTCCTGTTTTCTACTAATGTCCATTTATTGTTTAGGATCCAAAGCAGGATATCACACTGTGTTTCGTTGTCATTCCAATCTATGACAGTTCCTCAGTCTTTCTTGTTTCTCATGACCTTGACACTTCTGAAGAATACTGGTCAAGTATTTTGTTGGATACTCTGCAATTTGGGTTTGTATGATATTTTCTCATTATTAGAGTGAGGTTATGGATTTGGGGAAATAATCCCACAGAGGTTAAGTGATCCTCTCATCACATAATTTGAGGGGTTTTATGATATCAAAATGACTTATCATTTGTCATGTTAACCTTGATCACTTGGTTAAGGTGGGTCTGCTAGATTTCCCCCATTATAACATACTGTTTTTCTGTTTCTATTCTGTTCATTATAAGAAAGTTACCAAGTCCAGGCAATACTCAAGGGGAGAGGAATTAAACTCCCTTTATCTCCAGGAGGGAGATGTACCCAAAATTGTTGGCTTATGTTAAAACCAACATGGTTATTAATGAATAGTTTGGAAAATGTACTTGGAGGCTATACAAATATCATATTTCTCCTTAAAGTTTTACTCACTAATTTTCACATTTATGAGTAGAATTTTGCCTATAGCAATTGTTGCTGTGGTGTTATAATAGTTATTTTGTATTTCCCTCATTTCTTCTACATTCATTAGTTTGAATTAATCAGTAAGGAAGAGCTATTGCTTCTCTTCCATTTATTTATTTATTCAGTCATTTATTTCATTCTTTGGGTTATAATCCAACACTATCACTACTTAGCTTGTTGCTTGGATTGTTCAAGTTTTTGTCATTGGAAGCTCTTTCATGTTAGCTCCCGTGTCCCTTTGACATGCCCCTATCTTGTTTTTTTCTGAGTATTTTTTTATTTTTATGGCACTGCAAGATACTCCAGGCCCATTTTCTGTTTTCCCTGTTATAATCCTAAAATCAGACATTTCTCGAAGGAGCCCCAGATCCTTGGTTGAAGAATGACATTTGAAATAAATATGTGTGCCTGGGTGCCTGGCCGTCTCAGTGGATACAGCATGTGAGTCTTGATCTCAGGATTGTAAGTTCAAGTCCCATGTTGGGTGGAGAAATTACTTAAAAATAAAATCTTAAAAAATTGAACTCTGAGATAAATATGTAAATGTTAGGTGTGCTCTTTGCTTCTTGGGTATCAATGCTTCTAGTTCTCAGCAAACAGAGCTGAGCTAGAAATTGTCTTTTTACTAACCCATTTTTAAAAATTTACATATACTAAAACTTACTCCTTGTGATGTACAATTCTATGATGTTTGGTGGATGCATACTCATGTATGATATAGAACAGTCATAGCACAGTGTTATTCCTTTGTGGTAAATTCCTTTTCTACACCTTCAATCTCATGGTGGGGTTGTGACTGTGATTGCATTAATTCTATAGATCAATATAGGGAGAAATGGACACCTTAGTATTGAATCTTCTAACCCATAAACACAATATATGTTTCTATCTATTTAGGTCTTATTTGCTTTTTCTCAGCAACATTTTACAGTTTTCACTTTACAGCTTTTGCATATATATTGTCAGATTTATCCCTAAGTATTTAATATGTTTTAATGCTATTGCAAGTGGTATTTCTATTTTTATTTCAATTTCTGAGTGATTTTTCTAGTCTATATAAAGGCAATTAATTTTTGTATTGATTTTTTGCAGTTTTGCCAAGCCCACTCATTGCTTCTAGTTGCTTTTTTGTAATTTAACTGAAATTTCTACATTATCATGTCATTCACAAATAAAAAAATAGTTGTTTTATCTTTCTTTCCAACCTTGATAACTGTTACTACATTTTCTTGCCTGATTGTAGTTACTAAAACCTCCAGTTCAATGTTTAAAAGAATTAGAGAGAGTGAATATTCTTTTCTTATTCCTGATTTCAGGAAAAAGAATCCATCTTTTACCATTAAGTATGATGTTAGCTATAGGTTTTACATTAATATTCTTCACAAGCTGAGGAGTTGAGGAAGTTTCCTTTCATTCTAATTTTGTTGAGACTTTGTCTTTATCAGTAATAGATTTTGGAGTTTCACAATATTTCTGCAGTGGTTAAGATGATCATATGGTTTCACCTTTTTTGGTTTGTCTGATATAATGTAACCATCCCAATTTTTGTTTGATTATTATTAGGAAAATATATCATTTCCCATCATTTTACTTTTACTCCACTTGTGTCTTTTCATTTGAAGAGTGTTTTTTAAAGATAGCATACATTTGGATCTTGTTGCTGATTTAATTTGATAATCTTTGCCTTTTAAATGGGATGTTTAGACCATCTACATTTAATGTAATTGTTGATATGGCTAGGTTTAAACCTTTCCTCCTGCCATTTGTTTTTAACTTGTCACATATATTCTTTGTTCTTTTTCCTGTATTTTTTGTTTTATTTTGGGTTAATTGAAAATTTTTAGTCCATTTAATCTCCTTTATTGTCTTATTAAATTTAACTCTTAGTATTTGGGGGTGATTATAAGATACATCTTTAACTAATCACAGTCTATTTTCAAGTGATATTATACTACCTACCACATAGTATAGGAGCCTTACAACAGTACACTTCCAGTTCTCTCCTCCAAGCCTTTGTGCTACAGTTGTCATGCATTTTTCTTTTACTCATGCAACAAATATCACAATAAATTGTTATTATTTTTGTTTAAACAATCAGTTATCTTTTAAAGTATTAGAATAATAAGAAAATTCTTTCATATTTACTCATGTGTGTACCATTTTTGGTGCTCTTTATTTCTTTTTGTAGATCTAGGTATCAATCTAGTATACTTTTTCTTCTGACAGACTTTCTTTAACATTGCTTGAAGCATAGGCCTGCTGGTGATGTGTTGTGTCAGCTTTTGTGTGTCTGAAAACATCTTTAATTCCCCTTCATTTTTAAAGATTTTTTTATTGTGGTAGAATATACATAACATAAAATTTACCATTTTAACCATTTTAAATGATTCATTTCAGTGGCATTGGGTACATTCACATTGTTGTACAACCATCACCACCATCCATACCCAGAATTTTTTCATCTTTCTCAACTGAGACTCTATCCCCATAAAACACTAACTTTACCTTCCCCTGCTATCCGCTCCTGCCAACCATCATTCTCCTTTCCATCTCTATGAATTTGACTACTTCAGTTACCGCATATAACTTAAATCACACAATACTTATCTTTTGATGAGTGATTTATTTCACTAAGCGTAAAGTCCTCAATGCTTAGCTATGTTGCAGTATGTGTCAGAATTACCTTCTTTTTTAAGGCTGAATAATATTCTATTTTATGTGAATATCACATTTTGTTTATCCATTCATCTGTTGATGGACATTTGTGTTCCCATTTTTTAACTATGGTAAATAATGTTGCTTTGAATGTGAGTGTACAAATACTTCTTCATGTCCTTACTTTTACTTCTTTTGGATATGTACCCAGAAGTATATGGCTGTGTCCCCTTTATTTTTAGAAGGTATTTTCTCTTGACTGTTTTTCTTTTGTTATTTTAAAGATGATACTTCACTGTCCTCTCACTTGCATCATTTCCAATTAAAAAATCTGTCATTCTTTTCTTTGTTTCTCTACAGAAGGTGCTTTTTTCTCTGACTACTTTTAAGATCTTCTGTCACTGGCTTTCCTGAAATTGGATTATCATGTAAAATGGTGTAATTTTCTTTGTTTTTTCTCTTTTTTGGCTTGGGTTTTCTTGATCTTCTTGGATCTACGTTTTTATATTTTCATCAAATGTAGAAAATTTTTGTCCATTGTCTTCAAATACCTTTTCTTTTCTCCTCGTCTCTTCCTTCTCCTCTTTACTCTTTGTGTTTTGTTTTGAATAGTATCTATTTTTGTGTATTTAGGTGCACTGATCTTTTTAAATTCAGTATCTAGTCTGCTATTAATTGTGTCTTGTAGCACTTTCCATCTCACACACTGTGGTTTTCATTTCTACAAATTTGATTTGGATCTTTTACATATCTTCTGTATCTTTATTTAACTTTTAATATAGTAGAATACAGTTTCTGTATCTTTATTTAACTTTTAATATAGTAGAATACAGTTACACTAAATTTTAAGTGTCCTTTTCTGCTTATAGTAATGTCTTTGTTAGTAGTGGACCAGTTTTGGTGGGTTGATTTATTTTCACATTATGGGTCATTTTTTCCTGCCACTTGCATGCCTGGTAATTTTTTTTATCTGATACCAGATATTGTGAGTCTTACTTGTTGGGGTTGGTTATTTTTTTTTTGTATTCCTATAAATGTTCTTGAGTTTTGTTCTAGGACGTAGCAACACCACTTAGAATGACATGTTCAATTCTTCCCTTTGGGATTTGTTAAGCAGATCTAGAGTTATGTTTAGTCTAGGACTAATTATTTCCCATTATTGAAAATAGGCCCTTCTCTCCATCAAAGATCCGGGCCTGGACAATTGCCTTGGTTGGCCATACCCAAGACAGGCTTTGGCAGAGACTAAACAATGGCTCTGGTCTATGACAGTGAATGAGTTGTCCTTGTTCTAATAAGTTCAACCAGACCATGGGATGGGAGGCTAGAAAGCTAGGTGGAATTTGAAAGTCCTGTGATATGAATGTGTTTCTGTATGTGTATGTATATAATTGGTGCATACACAGTATATGTTGTTTTAAGCTGAATAGTAGACTACTCCATCTTTCATTTATGGCTTACACTAGCATACATCCAGGCATATTCTGGAAATAGAGGAATGTTATAGATGCCATTGCCATCATTGAATATTTATGGATTATGACTGGAGATGCATGGTGATGGGCCGGTGTAGGATAAATCAGTCAAGAAACAGGCATGCCAAGATAGGTATTCTAAGACACCATAGATTACTCTAAGATGAACTTATGAAATTTGATCAGAGTTAAAATAAGTAGTTTCTAGACAAGAATTATATTGAAAATATAAAATAAGCTGCAGTCAGCTTCCACATGTCCACTATGGGTCTTGTATTTGGCATTATTGTTATTGTTCTGTAACTCTGGGCATATGGATTCAGCACTCAAGAAGCTATTGAACCCTGTCATTTATTTTGTTCCCAGTTAGCATGTAGCTACTGGAATGATGTCAGTAGATATCTTTATTTGCAAGGTCGCATGATTAATTCTACAAGGTACACATTTCATCTGCGATCTAGACCCCTGACATTAGGATTGAATTGGAATTCTTTTCATCAGCCCATTGATAAAATAAAGTTTCTATAGAACAGCATTTCTAAAGTTTGGTTAAGAAGACCACCTACTACAGAATCACCTAAAAAGCTTATTGAAAAATGTAAATTTATAGCCCTCACTCCAGACGTACTAAATCGAAATCTGTGGGTGTGGGGCCCAGGAATCTATATCTTTAATAAGCTTCCCACAGGTTTCTGTGGCACACTAATTTTTTAAAAGCACTTCTATAGGACTAATATTTAAAAAAAATTTTTTTGATGTTTATTTATTTTTGAGAGAGAGAGAGAGAGAGATGGAGCACGAACAAGAGAGGGGCAGAGAGAGATGGAGAAACAGAATCTGAAGCAGGCAAGCTCCAAGCTCTGATGTGTCAGCACAGAGCCCGATGTGGGGCTCGAACCCATGAACCATGAGATCATGACCTGAGCCGAAGTCAGAGGCTAAACCGACTGAGCCACTCAGGCGCCCCAGAACTAATTTTTTTTTTTTTTTTAGGGAAAAGGTCTTCTAGTATGAATTGGTACTTTTGTTGTTAGTTCTTAAATGTTTCCAGATATCTTCTAAACTTGGATTTAATCTTATATTTACATTTTGGTTCAGTGCTCTCTCTTAACTCACTAACATCTTCCCTTCCTGCTGTAGTGCTTTAGTTCGGTTTATAGTCAAAGTACCTGTGGTTGCTCCTTGCAGCTCCAGCCGTTCAACTCTATTACAGTTAAACGGGGTATATTCACTTCGCATAATCTGTCACTGCTGGTTAAAGCAGTGGTTCTCCCACTTAAGGGTGCATTATCACCTAGAGGGTTTGTTAAGCTATAGATCACTGGGCCCTGTCCCCAGAGTTTCTGATTAAGTAGACCTGAGATGGGGCCCCATGATTTGCATTTCTAACAGACAGATTCCTTAGTGACACTGTTGCTGCAAGTCTGGGGACATTACTTTGAGAACCAGAGTGAAAGAAACAGGCTGCCTGCTGAAGATTTGGATCAGCTAAAAATGGTTCTCAAACCTGACTGCCCATTGGCAATTGGTGGGCAATTGCCCACCAATTATATATTGCCCATTGGTATATATTCTCAGTCTTACCTGAGAATCTTAAACAGCATACTAGTGCCTGGGACTTGCTTCAGATTAATTAAATCAGAATCACTGGGACTGAATCCTAGGGGGTCTTTTAATATTCAAAGGTGATTCTAATGTGAATTCAATGTTGCAACACAGTGTGCTATAAACTTCAGGCCAAATTCCCTTCTGTTTCTCTATCCCCTCTTTCCCACATAGCTGAATAATGACTGGAGATGTTGAAAAACCCTTGCACTTATTACTTCCTCCATTGGACAACTTCCCTAATCGTATATTGTACATTGTTGCCAACAGACAATTCTGCTTTTTAATCCCAACTTTGACCTGTTTTTAAGGCTCCTGATGCTGGCTTGGAGTGACCTTGCACATCAGCACCATCTTCCCCTCCTTCCCTGTGTCTATTGTTTTACAAGTCAGTTTCTTTCTATAGCAATAAGCCATTCATCATCAGAACTATTATCCAGAAGGGTTCTGTGCAGGAGCTTTTCTATACAATGTTGCAACAGGTGATGTTTTTAATCTCTTTACTTATAGCATCTTCCATAACTGGAGTATGCCAAGAAAGTGACGCTTGTTGGAATATCTTAATTATTCTATATTCATCATAAACATAGTTAAGAGCAGTAGGTTTGATCATGATGGATCCTTTTTCATTAAAATCCTGTGTAGACTGGGGCACCTGGGTGACTCAGTCGGTTAAGCGCCCGACTGCACTCAGGTCATGATCTCACAGTTCGTGGGTTCGAGCCCCACATCGGGCTCTGTGCTGACAGGTTGGAGCCTGGAGCCTGCTTCGGATTCTGTGTCTCCCTTTCTCTGCCCCTCACCCACTCATGCTCTGTCTCTCTCTCTCTCTCTCTCTCTCTCTCTGTCTGTCTGTCTTTCTCTCTCTCAAAAATAAATAAACATTAAAATCCTTTGTAGACTGGAGAAATCACAGTTTTGCCACAAAAAGAATACCTTCAGAGCTATATTGATGCTTAATTCACCTGCCAGGGTCAAGATGAGGTGGAAAACAGTTTCTTCTCAAACCCCCTATGGTTTTACCTAGAATGTGGACTTCATTTGGGAAGGGGGCTTCACAGAGACAGACAGAGGACATCAGGACCCACTCAACTCAAGTCTCTTGTCAGGTTTCCATTTTCATTCATGTGCTCAAAAATATTTGCTGAAGGTCTACTGTGCCAGGCACTGTTCTAAGTGCTGGGGATAGAGCAATGGAGAAAGTAAAGTTCCTGCCTCACGGCAATGACATTCTATTGGCTAGCATATGCGTGAAAGACATTTAAAAATGTCAACAAGTAAAAATATTAAGTATATGCACATAAAATTTCAAATAGTGATAAGTGCTATGAAGGAAAGAAGCAGGATAGTGAGAAAGAGTGCATTGGGAGTGAGGGCAGGGATATGCTGCTTTACCTAAGGATGTCCAATGAGAAGTCATTGCAGGAAATTTTAAGTAGAGAAAGCACATTATCTGGATAATGATTTTAAAATGATCTCTCTGGCTGCTACATAGAGAATGGTCTATAAGATGGCAGGAGTGAATACGGGTGATTAGACTGGAGGTGGCTTAGCCTAAGATTTTAACAATGCGGGGATGAGAAATGGGTGAATTTGTGAATACCATGAATATCATGAATTTTACAGGCATAGCCAGCAGGACTTACCAATAAATTGGATATGGAATGGGAGGAAGAGAGAAAAGGTGCCTGGGTTTTTGGTTTCAAAAACTGGGATGATGTTGGGTGTATTTACCAAAATGAGGAACAGTGGAAGGCAGAGCAAATTTGGGAGAAAACTCAAGAAATCTGTTTTGGTCATATTTACTTTGAGATGTCCATATTGACATGGAGATTCTTTTTTAAAACATTTTTAGTGTTTATTTATTTTGAGAGCGAGCAAGCTGGGGAGGGGCTGAGAGGGAGAGAGAGAGAGAATCCCAAGCAGGTTCTGTGATGTCAGCACAGAGCCCGACGTGGGGCTCGGTCCCACAAACCGTGAGATCATGACCTGAGCCAAGATCAAGAGTTGGACGTTTAACTGACTGAGCCACCCAGACGCCCCTGAAATGGGGGCTCTTGATTGGTATCATGACTCTGGAGCTCAGGAGAGAGAGATCTGAGCTGGAGATACACATTTGTGAGTCATCAACATATAGAGGGAATTTAAAGCCAAGGGCCTGAATGAGATGCCCCAGGGAAGGAGTGTAGGTGAGGGGAGAGATGTGAAGCCTGAGCCCTGAGGTTAATGGTGAAGGAAGTGAGGAGGATGCAGAGCAGAGTCAGAAGGAACAGCCCTTAACACTGGTCTTGGCAATGACTTTTTGGATATGACACCAAAGGAATAGGCAACAAAAGCAAAAAATACAAGACTACCTCAAACTAAAAATCCAGGAGAAGGGAGTGGTCAACTGTGTCAAGTCATGGTGACCAAGGCTGCTAAACGGCCTCTCCTGAACCCATATGTTGTAGAGAATAAGAATGCCAATTTGCAAAGCAGGAACCAGGAGTTTTAATAATTAACTGGAACTTACTGCATCATCATCATCATCATCATCATCATCATACTGGTAGTCATCAATTTTTTTTCCCAGATCTATTATGTCATATGCACTCGCCTAAGCATATGAATGCAATTAGCTCAATGAATCCCAAGAAAACTGTACGAAGTATACACTATTATCGTTCCCATTTCACAGGTGGGGGAACTAAAGCTCATAGAGGTAAAATCATTTGCTCAATATCACAGTGTCATCTGGGGCAAATTATTTCCCTCCTTTGAGCCTCAGGTTCTGTTATCTATAGAATGGGTGAGTAGATTCGTATGGGTTTTTCTTCTCCAAATTTCTATTTAAATTCTAGTTATTTTACTAATTTTTTTTTGGCCACAGGACCCTCATCCAAAACAAAAGCAGATGCAGAAAGTCAACATGAAGTATAACAGAGTGGCACTATTTCCAACTTCTATAATAGGGTCAATAATCCCATATTCTGGGTTTCTACCCCCGCCCCCCCGCCACCACCACCACTCTCTGCCCTGTGCTTCCCAAACCGCTCAACTGGATGGATTCTGTGTCCTTCGGCTTTTAAAACTCTAGAATTTAGATTCTCATATGCCCTCCATGTGACCAAGGGCTGGTGTTACATACAGGGTTATTGGTCAGTGTTAGGAAATTCTTCTGTGGCTCTGGGTCGCATACCACAGAGTCATCAGTACATGTGGGGTGAAGTCAGGACCACTTGCACCTCAGTGATGTGGCCATAATGGAAGCTCCTCACTGCCCCCGTTTGAGGGGAACATGTCGATGAATATGACCCAATGTGATACCTTGAAAAAACTGGGTGTTCAATAAATGGTTAAATTAAAAAGAAGTGAGTGGTTCTTTGACATTTCTTTAGGAAAATTTTCTCTACATCCTCTAGTAAAATTCAGACTTCTCCCTCTGCACTCCTTGGATCCTCTTTCTACTGCCACATCGGGAAGTCATTTATCATCTGATTATGTCTGTGTCCCCTCTACTAGATGGAATCACATTCACCTTGGCACATAGCACAGGGCCACTGTACTCATCCAACATTGAATGAATAACAGATTTTCTTTTGGGGAGGGGCGGCTCTAGGACGGGGAGGAAAATTGTTTGGCAGACCTCAAGGGAGCCTGGTGCCTTCCACTCATTTGGTGTTCATTGGAACGTTTTGTCTCTGGGAACTCATGCTGTACAGCCATAGAGGCTTAGAATTCTTTAGTGCCTATTAGCGTATTATACACAAGAAGGAGTACATGTATCCACTTCTCCCAATGTGATCGGACTGCTATGTGACACTTAGGGTGCGAAATTCTGGTTTTGGTCTTCCAGCTCCAGTTCTGCTGGTGGAAATAAAATACAGTCAGGGACATACAGGCAAATGCAATCAACAGCCTGCAAGATTGACATTGGTTGTGACATGCTGCAGGGGGCGGGGCAGGGCAGCAAATCATTCTTGTCCGCGCAGAGGCCTTCTGTCACTGAGAATGGAAAATACTCAACTGCAATTGCTGAGTAATACCAAGTCTGAAAACCTTGACCTATTGTTCAGAGTGAAAACCTCAGATAAGAGCACATGTCCTTCCTTCAACTCACTAGAGCAGAAAGAATAGGGTCTCTGTGTGCTACTGACCTGGGTTTGAAACCCAGTTTTGTGTATTTCTAGTCATGTAACTTGTGGCAAGTTACTCAGTTTCTCTTAGTTTCTCTTCTGTAAAATAAGGATAATGATGTATACCTTGGTAAGTTTGTGTGAGTTCAGGCGGTTATGTAAAGGGTCGAGCACACAGTAAATTCCCAATTTAGAGTAGCTTAAAAAAAAAATCAAATTCGTTTTGCCTGTGCCAGAAATAGTCCTGCGTCTTATCCTTTTAATGTGTCTTATCTGCTAAGCATCCCAGGTAAGGAGTGGGTGATGATGGCACTTCTGAGGGCAGATAGGGAAGGCAGTCTCCCTGCCCTTAAGTGTCTCAATATATCCTTCATCTGTCTGCAAATGGAGGCATATGTATTTTCTTTTTTTTTTTTTTTAACGTTTTATTTATTTTTGAGACAAGGAGAGACAGAGCATGAACAGGGGAGGGTCAGAGAGAGGGAGACACAGAATCTGAAACAGGCTCCAGGCTCTGAGCTGTCAGCACAGATCCCGACGCGGGACTTGAACTCACGGACCGCGAGATCATGACCTGAGCCGAAGTCGGCCGCTTAACCGACTGAGCCACCCAGGCGCCCCAAGGCATGTGTATTTTCATTGGTTAAGTCATTCGGTCATTCTTGCCTCCTGGAAAGAAAAAAAGCTGCAGGTGATGATTACTTTAGGGGTTTACCCCACAGGATTAAGCTCTTTCCTTCATTCACTCACTTATTAATTCCTTTAACAGATATTTAATAAGTGCTTCCTATGAGTGAGGCCCTTTTAGAGGCAGTAGGGATACCAGACAGACAAAAATTCTCACTTTCATAAAGCTTACAATATGTTTGTGGGAGACAGACAATAAAAAGGTAAGTAAAAGATGTCATTGCAAGTTAGATAGTGCTAAGTACCAAGGAGAAAAATAAAGCAGGAAAAGGTGATAGGAAGTATCGAAAGTATCCTGAGTGAGAGTTTCAGTTTGGGATAGAGAGACTAGGAAAGGGATCACAGAGAAGGTGACATTTGAGTAAAGGGTTGAAGAAATGCAAATAATCTGGAGAGGAGGCTTCTAGGCAAAGGGTCCAAGACAAGTTCAAAGATTCTCAAGCAGGGGGTATGGCTAATGCATATATGGGGTAGCAAAGGGGCCAGTGTGGCAGGAGTTGAATGAACAAAGCAGCACTAAAAAGTATGGCCAGAGAGGTAACTGGGGAGTCAGAAGGTAGATGGTGAGAACTTTGCAGGTAACAGTAAGTACTTTGCCTATTACACAGTATGAGATAGGGAACTATGGAGAATTTAAATTTTTTTTAACGTTTATTTATTTTTGAGACAGAGAGAAACAGAGCATGAATGGGGGAGGGTCAGAGAGAGAGGGAGACACAGAATCCGAAGCAGGCTCCAGGCTCCAAGCTGTCAGCACAGAGCCGGATGCGGGGCTCGAACTCACAGACCGCGAGATCATGACCTGAGCCGAAGTTGGATGCCTACCTGACTGAGCCACCCAGGCACACCAGGAACTATGGAGAATTTAGAAGGATCTCTCTGGTTGCTGTGTGAAGATTAGATTTTGGTAGGAGCAAGAAATAGGGGAAGAACATCCATTTGGAAGGTTATTGCCCATTTTACCCACTGTCATCAGCAAAGAAGGCAGTAGAAGGAAAAAGGTTATCTTGAGAAGAGGACGCTGGCCTGTCAGTCAGTCTGAAACCATTACCACTTGAGGATGTAGCTGGGGAGTATAAAAAAAGGAGGGTAGTGATGTATCAAAGCACCAAGTGATTTATCAATTTTGCTGTTACCTGTTTTTTCCTGGCAGTACGTGGGGGGGGGGGGGAGGGTCTCACCAACCTCAAGACGTTGCCTCAGCTCAGCTGTCATGATCACTGTGACAACAGCCTCATCTTGGGTCTCACTCTGGCTCTGGAAAAAGGCCCAAACTTATGGTGACATGCCTCTTCCCTGCTGTGTCTCTTTTGCATCATTTTTTTTCCCCTCTCAGATTTAATCTCAGGCTTTTGCCATTCACTCATCACCAACTTCTTTAGTAAAAACAACTGGGTGTTTGAGAGATCTGGGAAGTTTGTTACATATGTCATTTGTTCTTTGGATGAGAAAATTGTAGGTTACGAGCTCTCCAAGGTTCAAGCATTTGATATTGTCAGTTGTCTTAAATTACATTTACTTTGAATATCCAGAAATATAAACATGGGGCTATTTCTAAGTTTCCTGTCATCTGAGAAGTGGTCTAGGTACTAATGGCAGGATGTGACATCCTGCCTATTGCTAATTGCACCCAGAGGCAGGGAACACATTTGGCAAATTTAGTAAATAGGTAAACAGGCTCCAAGAAGGATGAAAGAGTGCTATGCTCTCAGCCATCAGGTGGCCATAATGAGGGCAAAGCTAATGTTATGTCTATGTAGGCAGAATAATATGATTGTGGCAGAGCTAATCTGTTGACTTCCACTGCCTTAATGATCCACTGCTTGCCTCCCCGGGCAGTGCTGAGTACAAAAATGGCTGACGTGAACCAGGCTGTTCCCTACACACACCTCCATGATGCTAGGTTCATCATCTGCCTCCTGTTTTTCGAGTATAGCATTGCTAATACAATTAGTCCTTTATACCTTATTCTCTCACATATCTTATTCCATAATTGTGGGATGGGCAGGGCAGGGATTATTATACCTATTTTCCGATGAGGACAGTGAGATCCAGAACAGGGGAAGGGTCTTGTCCATAAACGAAGAGTAGACCCATATCTTGACTCCAGTCTTCATTGCTTCTTCCTAAACATGAATCACAGTGCCTATCACAGAATTATTAAACAGGCTTCATTAAGTGCCTGTTTATACTAGGCACAAAACAAAAAGTACATAGACTTGTTTTCTCCAAATCTTTGTTTTCTATATACAAAAGATATACATATGACAAATAAGCACACAGGGATAAAGCAAATATCAAATTTGGTGACATCAAATTTGGGTTGTAGTTATGGGTACTATAAGATAGAAAAAGTTGTGAACTTGTAGATATGACTGACATATCAGTCTGAGTGACAACTGGGGTGATAAACTTCCCTGTTTACCTGGGACTGAGAGGGTTCCTGGGACATAGGACTTTCGGTACTAAAACCAGGAAAGACATAGGCAAACCAGGACGAGTCTGTCGCCCCAGACAACAAATCTTCCCTAAGGGCAAAATATGGAAACAGAAGGGTATCATAGAAGGAAAACTGAACTTAGTGTTAAAAACCTAGGTGAAAATCCTGACTCTTCATCTGTCCTGTGTAACCTGGGGAATGTCCTTGCTCCTCCCTAGGTCATAGCTTACTCATGTGAGAAATGGTGATATCCATAGTACCCATCATCCAGAGTAGAGAGCATTAAATGAAATAATTCATATGGGTAAAAATGCCCAACTGTCGATAGCTAGGCAAATGGAGGGTTTTATTTGATGGTGGCTCCAAAGAAAACCCAAGAAAACAGTGAGAGCAGTATTATGCTTGTTCTCATGCATCTGCTCTATCTATGAAAATAAAGTTCCAATGAGCTTTGAGTGATTTGAAGAGTCAAGATACTCAGCAAAAGTGTCAAATTTAGAACAAGGTTGAGACTGTATTACATGGCCATCTTCTTTCATAGATCTGGAGAATAAAACATTAGCAATTATAGGTGGCAATTATATTTTCTTTACCAAACCAAACAAGAGAAAGCATCCTTCTCCCACTTCCTCCTATTGACCAATTTCTTTCAAAATTTGTAGTCAGACTCTCCAGAAATTGCAATAATACGAGGTCAAACATGGAAAATAAGATATTCATGTCAATTGGGGGTTTACTTTCCAAATGTCCCTACTTTGTCTCTTAAATAGTGGTTTTGAGGAATTACCCATTTTTAAAACTGCTTCCCCTTCATTGGTACTGGGACAGCGTAGCTAAGAAAAAGGGGGATTTAACTTCTATAAAGGCCTTTTTATTTGTTAATTTCCTCATTCAACTCATATTTATTGACAGTCCACCAGGTCCCCATCAGTTACTTGGGCACTAGTGATACAAGTAGTGAACAAGGCAGACTAGATCCCTGACCCCTCATCACTTTGCACTCTAATGAGAAGAAGCAGATATTAAACATCTTTTAAATATAAACACATGATGATTACACATGTTGAACGGTGCTATGAAATAAAAGGACAAGAGAGTTTTGGCAAAGAATAATGAGGGTTTTAACTTAGACTAGAGTGTGTGGTAGTGAAACTTAAACTTCAAGGTCCCATCTGACTTTGGAATAGAAATGAAGCGCGTGATTAGTATAGTTTTTTTTTTTTCTTTTTCCTTAAATTGCCAATGAGAAACTCAATTTGAGAGCTTTGATACTGAGCTCTCTGTTTGTTGTTGATTCAACAAATATTTGAGTACCTACCATGTGCTAGGCATTGTATTAGGTGCTGGGATAAAGTGTGGGAAACAAGGTAGATAGAGTTCCTACCTATATGGAGCTTATAGTCTGGGGAGTGGGAATAAATATATGTCAGATGGTGAGACATGCTAAAAATAAAAATAAAAGGTGAAAAGAGAAACCTGGGGTGGGAGTTATTCACTATTTTCAGTAAAGTAGTTAGGAAAAATCTTTCTGGTAAGGTGATATTTGGGTAGAGATCTGAAGCAAGCAAGGAAACCAGCTATGGGGATTTCTGGTAGGAAATCCTTTCTAGATAGATGGAACAGCCAGTACAAAGGATATGAGGCTAAAGTATGCTTGTGTGTTCAAGGAACAGTGAAGAGGGCAATATGGCTGGAGCAGCATGAGAGAGGAAGAGAATGACAGAAGACAAGATCAGAAAAGTCCTGAGAATGACTGGGGCCAGGAGATATTAAACCTTGTAGTCCATTGCAAGGGGTTTGTTTTTTATTCATCTGAAAGAAATGCTGGTGATCTCTTAAGAAAATACAATCTCTAAAACTTGGCAGGACAATTCTACTGTCCCTATGAAGCAAAGGATATGTGCACTGCCCAGGAAGTTAGAATGATGCTAGGCCAACACTAATTAAGTTATCCATGTTTTAGAAGTTGTCAGGATATAGCTTGGTTGCTTTTCTTAGAAACAGACATTTCAATTTGGTACATGAAAAAGAATATAAAGACCATGAGATGGGAAGATTCCCAAGTGTGGACAGTATCTCGGTGTATACGTAAAGGAAACTTGGGGCCAGGTTCTTAGAATAGATGAGATTCTTAAAATACATTTATTAGTCAGGGAGTGTTTTTCAACTGGGAGTTTGACATTTCTTCACTTCTGGAAGGAGCAGATAAAACAGAGAAGGCAGGTAATCTTGAAGAGGTTAAAGGATGTGACAGAAACCTAGGCAGTAGAGTCCCTTTTTTGATTGCAACAGATTGCTCCTGACTGAAACAAATTGCCCCCCACCACCTGCCGAAACAGCCACTTTTCTTCTACCTCTCTATCCCTGCTTTAGTATCCTGAAATTCAAGAAGGAGGACATACAAACGTTCAATAGTGGCAGCACCTACAACCGTGATGTTTAACCATTTTAGAATAAAAGATCCCATTGACAGGCTGGTGAAAGCTATGGAATATTTTTTTAAGTTGTATAGACACATGACTGTGAATTTTTGTGTATTTCCATAAGTTCGTGGACCCCTTATGCCCATCCATGGATACTCTATAAGAACCTGGAATTCAGGTTAAATAACTGTACTAAGAAATCAACTGGGCTTTTGCTTTAATAAAGGCAAATGTGGGACATAGAAGACCATGAGGGGAAACAATTGGAAACTATTACTCTGAAAGCATTAATTGAGGTTATTTTCCCACCTAACCATTTTCTCTGGACTCTGAAAAGCAATCTTTGTTTCCATTCTTCTCAGTGCTATCTGGTTTACACAAGGGATTCAGAGGGACGTCAGGCAGGGACTTCTGAGGACTCCTCTGCTTTCTCACCCTCCCATGGGAAAGGGGTCTGGCCACCTGGTCTGAAACAGAGTCAAGAAAAAGAGGAGCAGTCAGGATACATCAAGGAGTCTAAACAATTTTTAATTCTTCCAAAAGGAAGGATGTTATTTTCAACTAGGTTCCGGTATGCAAGACAGCCCCCTGGCTGGCAGTGAATGCTGATGTCAGTGTATGCTCTCACAGAGCTTTGCCCCCCTGGGGATGTTTTTCTTTGTTTGGAAGCTTCTCCTTTTTGTGAATTATGTTTAAGCCTCTCCGCAAATATTCAATGGAAAAAGGTCAGGGTTGAGCCAAAGGCAATTATGAAGCACTTACAGAGTTGGAGACTGACAAGTGATAATAATTTGGAGATACTTGTTTTCCTTGCCTCTTTACCACTCTCTCCAGCCCTGCCCCACAACCTGGTGTGGACTGACCATTCAGCAAAGTTGGCCTTTATCACTTCTACCTTACGTAGAGAAATATCAGTAATGAAGCCATTGATACTACTTCTCCAGCACTGAAGTTACTTTTAAGTATGATGATTTCATGTCAATGCTGAATGTCTTTTCACTGTTTCTTTTCATTAGCCACTGGGAAAGAAAGAAACAGATTTGATGGTGTTCGGTATGCCCTGTATGTTCCCTTGGAAGCAAAATGAGTTTAATTTATTTTTACAGTCTCGCCTTTTGTCCTCCTCAGCAAGGCAGGTGTTCATGCTGCTTTAATCCATTCAAAGCAATGACTAATCAAACTAGTTTACAGCAATTCTGTTCCAAGCCTTGACCCCATAACTCCTCTGATCACAAAATCTCCATGTTAACATTCATGCAGGCTCACAAATGGAATGCTAGAGGGAAACAGAGGAGAAGGAAATAGCAAGTGTAGGGTCAACACAAGTTTTAATGTGCTTATTCAGTGTTTGACTAAATCCATAAAACAAAACACCATCTGGGAGGAGGGGGTTCTTCCTGTCAGATTTCCAGGCTTTTAAGGACCAATCAGAAACAAGGAGGTAAGGTTATGGTATCTTGCTCAGGGTACTTTCTTCTTTAGCTGAAATGAGAGTGCAATTTTTAGACTGGGCCTAAGAGGAACAAATGCAACCTTTAAAAGGCCATAGTTGCCCCTAACAGCTTTGCAGGATATGGTCACATGGTCTTGAGGACTTTAAATGGGGCTGGGGTAGGGGTAAAGGTTTCTAATTTTTGCCCAGTGTTCTGCAATTTGGAATATGCTGGAAAAAAAAAACCACTTCATTTTTGGCTCCAAGTTTCAGTGGTTGATGGCTAACATAAATTTTGAGTGGACTTAGAAACGCATTTAGGGACACCTGGGTGGGTCAGTTGATTAAGCACCTGACTCTTGGTTTCGGCTCAGGGCATGATCTCACGTTTTGTGAGTTCAAGCCCCACATCGGGCTCTGTGCTGGCAGTATGGAGCCTGCTTGGGATTCTCTCTCTCCCTCTCTGTCTGCCCCCCGCCCCCCAACTTGTGCTGTCTCTGTCTCTCTCAGAATAAATAAATAAAATTAAAAAAAAAAAAAAGGAAAGCCATTTAGAAAACCTTTAATGGAAGTTTTTATAATTGTAAACTTGGAGAATAATTATTCTTCACGGGACTGTAACCTCCATAAGAATGGGATCTGTGTCTGTTAGTGCTCACTGTAGTATCTCTAGGGCCTGGTATAGTGCCTGGTTCATGGTAGCTTTCTATTACATATTTGTTGAATGAATTAATGACTTACCACTCTGGTAGCAACTTGACCTTGTCTCCTATCCTGCCCAACCACACAGTCTTTTAGGAAAGAAAATCAGTTGTCTCTGCCCCCTTCCATGTCCAATAAACTTTGTGAAGTTTTTTTCCCAGCAAATTTATACTACTCTTATCTCTACTAGAGAGTTAGACACAAGAAAATTAAGACTTTTGGTCTTTACTGACCTTTTCTTCAATACAGTTCACAGTCCTTTCAAATCGTTGAAACAGGTTCTTCTGTTATAGCAAAGTCTTACTGGCTTTAAGGAAGAAACCTCTGAAAGTTGGATGAACTTATTCATGTCCCTCGAGGCCCTTAAAGATCCTATGAAAAAGCCCACTAAACATTGCCCCACTCATCTAAAAGTGTTCAATAGCTTCCAAAGTACTTAATTTACAGCCAGGTAAAACAATTGTTTATGTATCTGAAGTCCAGATCATAGAAAGGTCAAACAAGCAGATTTCTTTGGCATTTTCTACCCACTGCTTTGATGAGAACGAATAAGGAAACCGACATAAGGAATTGATTTTTTAAGAAGCACCATCCAAGGACTGGTTAGGACTTGGTACATATTCAACTCAAGTTTCTAAAACCAGTTATATCTCTAGTACTGGATAATGAGAAATCATATTCTCCATGGGAACATTAAAGCTGTAAACAAGGTTCAGTCACTGAAGAAAAATGGTCATTCTCAGTAGGGTAGATTTTCTGTTTTCATGTTATTATCTTGATTATTTGAAAAATGGTCGTTTATGTAAAGTAGAACGAGCTGATAACTTTTAGTTGCCCAGAGTGATCAATTAAGAAATAGGCCATTTCCGCATCAAACCGACTAAATGAAAGTTGATTGTTGAGAAATTTCTGTAATGGTTTTTATATTTTGATTTATTTAATAATCAAGCTTTTTTCCTCTGAAATAATTTGCCTGTAAGCATTTTGATTATGGATCCAAGATCCAAACAGCCAGGCTTTCTGTAAGCTAATATAACAGAGAAATAAGGACAATTTTCCATACAAGTATTCATTTCCATAAAAATGAAACTGTAAGGCTTGTGTTTGGCTGTTTGAATATGAGATGACGTAAATAGTCCTAAAGCACACATTTTATTTCATCTTATGTAATTATTACTTTAAAATATTTTTTTATTTGAGTATAGTTGTCATATAATGTTACATTAGTTTCAGGTGTACAATATAGTGATTTGACTTCTCTATATGTTATGTTATGCTCACCTCAAGTGTCAATACCATCTGTCACCCTAAAGCATACATTTTAAAATGAAAAATATAGAAACAGCTAGGTACAATACTTTCAAGATTTTTTTCTTTGACTTTCAAGCAGTTTGATTATAATGTGTTGTCAAAATTCCAGGCAAAGCAAAATGAAAATCACCAAAGGAATAGCATATTTAGTAAGAGTTCATTGTGCATATAAGAACTGTTCATGAACCGAGAGCTTTCAAATTCAAAGACTGATATGGATCTCAGGAACATAGTGTTACGGAATGACTTATAAAGGGAAAAACGAGGAAGTTGCTTAATCTTTATTATGATTGGTTACTACCATGGGGTTTCCAGATGGTAGGAGATTGGTTAAAAGTGATTATCTTATACCATTTTTAGGAAGATGACTTAAGTTTCTTTTATGATTTTCAGAGGCATTTACAAGAAGCAGCTCAAGTTAGGTTTTGCTTGTTTAGCAGAACAAACTAAATTAAGTTTCACTTATATGACTTCAATGGTTTTGTTTACTCAGGGAATTTTCAAGTCTGGTCTCCATTTTGTGATTTTACAGTATCTAGGTGTGACTTTTTTTTGAGTTTATCCTATCTGGAATTTGTTGAGTTTCTTATATTTGTAGATTAAGGTTTCTCATCAAATTAGCAAAGTTTTAGCCATTATTTCTTTTTTTAAACATAATTTATTGTCAAATTGGCTAACATACAGCATGTAAGGTGTGCTCTTGGTTTTGGGGGTAGATTCCTGTGGTTCATTGCTTACATACAACACCCAGTGCTCGTCCCAACAAGTGCCCTCAACCCATCACCCATTTTCCCCTCTCCCCTACCCCCCATCCACCCTCAGTTTGTTCTTAGTATTTAAGAGTCTCTTATGGCTTGCTTCCCTCCCTCTCTGTAACTGTTTTTTCCCCTTCCCTTCCCCCATGGTCTCCTGTTAAGTTTCTCAAGATCCACATATGAATGAAAACATATGATATCTGTCCTTCTCTGACTGACTTTTTCACTCAGCATAATGCCTTCCAGTTCTATCCACGTTGCTGCAAATTAGCCATTATTTTTTCAAAAAATTCATTCTCCCTTCCTTTCTTTCTCCTCTCCTTCTAGAACCCCCATTAGGTATATTTTAGTGTTCTTAATGGCATCTACAGGTCTCTTAGACTCTTTTCATTCTGCTATTCTTTTCTATTTCTATTCTCATACTGTATAACCTCAGTTGATCTATCTGTAAGTTTGCTGACTCTTTCCGCCTTCTCAGATTGATGTTGAGCCCCCCTTAATATCTTATTTCAGTTATTGTACTTTGAAATTCCAGGTGTTTTACTTGCTTTTTTTATAATTGCTATTTCTTTATTACTCTCTATTTAATAAGGCAACATGCTCATACTTTCCTATAGTTTTCTAGACATAGTTTTTTTGTTAGTTTTTTTAAAGATATTTAAAATAGATGATTTAAATCTTCACCTAATAAATCCAACACGTGAGCTTTCTCAGGGATAATTTCTGTGGAGTGCTTTTTTTTTCTTTCTATAGGCCAAAATTTCTTATTTATTTGTATGTATTATAAATTTTTGTTGAAACCTGGATGTTTTCAATAATATAGTGTGTCATATCTGGAAATTGGATTCCCACTGCTCCAGGATTTGTTGTTGCCATTTGTTATTATTGTTGGCATGCTGGTTTTGTTTATTTAGTCACTCTCTTGTACTGATTCTGAAAAGTCTGCATTCTTTTTCATGCATGGTCACCAAAGTCCCTGATCAGTTATCTTAGTGGTCAGCTAATGATTGGACAGAGATTTACTTAAACGATTTGAACCAAAAGGCGTTTTAATCATCACAGAGGGTTTCTGTGTGACTGTTTGGGGCATGCTGTTAGCCCTCCAGCACTTTATAACTCTGCCTTAATCTGCAGAGCCGCAAAGTGAGCCAAAGGTGAGAGATTTCTTAAATTATTCAGTAAACGTAAGTTCTGAAGTAAAAGGCTGTCTTAAGTTTTTCCTGGGGAAACACACAGTCCTACCCATTTGCATGGCCTTTTATACACTTAGGAATATACTGGAACTTTTTAAATTCCCATATGTGCATCTCATTCCCTTGCTTTTTAAAAAAAGTTTGTTTATTTTGAGAAATAAATGTGAGCAAGGGAGGGGCAGAGCGAGAGAGGGGGAGAGAGAGACTCCTAAGCAGGCTCTGTGCTATCAGCTCAGAGCCCAGCGTGGGGCTCGACCCCACAAACTGTGAAATCATGACCTGAGCCAAAATCAAGAGTCAGACGCTCAACTGGTTAAACTACTCAGGTACCCCTCCCTTGCTTTTTAAGTGTTTAGGCCACTTTTTGATTTCCCCAAGTTTCATTGGTGTCTTAGGTAGATACAATATTAAACATTTGCCACAGATTGTTTTCAAAACTCTAACGAATAAGGCTGTGCACACTGAGCAATGTCTGAGTTAGGTCAAATAAAGACAGGCCCAGTGACATGAGGTTTAACGGAACTGCAAGACAGGTCAAATAATGACAGTTCTGATAATAGTGCTTTGGTGAAGCTCTGAAACCATTTTTCCCTCTCCAGTGGCTACTAGGCTGTTGGGTTTCACTGTGATTGTGTATATATTAGTTTTCAAAGTTACTGTGGAGCTTCTATAGAGTAGTAGCTTTTAAAAGGGCCTCACTTCAGAAAATTAAAAATAGACCTACCCTATGACCCAGCAATAGCACTGCTAGGAATTTACCCAAGGGATACAGGAGTACTGATGCATAGGGGCACTTGTACTCCAATGTTTATAGCAGCACTCTCAACAATAGCCAAATTGTGGAAAGAGCCTAAATGTCCATCAACTGATGAATGGATAAAGAAATTGTGGTTTATATACACAATGGAATACTACGTGGCAATGAGAAAGAATGAAATATGGCCTTTTGTAGCAACGTGGATGGAACTGGAGAGTGTGATGCTAAGTGAAATAAGCCATACAGAGAAAGACAGATACCATATGGTTTCACTCCTATGTGGATCCTGAGAAACTTAACAGAGACCCATGGGGGAGGGGAAGGAAAAAAAAAAAAAGAGGTTAGAGTGGGAGAGAGCCAAAGCATAAGAGACTGTTAAAAACTGAGAACAAACTGAGGGTTGATGGGGGGTGGGAGGGAGGGGAGGGTGGGTGATGGGTATTGAGGAGGGCACCTTTTGGGATGAGCACTGGGTGTTGTATGGAAACCAATTTGACAATAAATTTCATATATTGAAAAAAAAAATAAAAAAAATAAAAGGGCCTCACTCAGTATTCTTACTGATATAATTTCCCTAGGGACCATAATTACTAATCCTGTTATTAATATTTGGTGAATATCACTATAGTTTAAAGGTAAGACTTTACCAAAATGCATCTTTTGACTTATTCTGGATGGATCTGGGAGTTTTAGGCCAAGTTTTCAGCAGTACAGCCTCACATTGTGCTTACAAAGTTAAGTGGCCGTTGGGTTGCTCACTAGGTTTCAGTCCAAAAATCATTCCAGTCATTGTCCTCCTTTACAGCCGATTCTGAAATATTTTCTCAGTGGTTTCAGCTGCCTTGTTTGAGATTTTCTTTTCAATCTGTTTAACCTTTCCTGAAGAGAGTGACAGCAATGTCCTCCTCTCTGATAAAAAATCCAGGAGGATTTTTTCTTTGAGTTATTTCCTATGTCACCTGTGACTTACAAGTGATAGAGCTAGATTATTTAAAAATGAAGTAACATAAATAAAAGTAAATGAAAGACACTTCAAGAGTCATTTGATCAAAATGGCATGGTTAGTTGATACTTGGAGAATTCTTCCTTTCCTAACACATAGAAATGATGGATAAGATATAGACAGAGTAAATGTAGAAAACACAATTGTACTCAAAATAAGGTAAACATATACATAGATGGGAAACTAAACATAAATACAAAAAAACTGAATGTAAGGTTAATATCATAGGTCCATTGCACTTCTGGTCTAGATATAAGCAAAGGTGGATGGATGTTCAACTATTTTGGAATAGCAGAACTAAAAGTGCTTCATAGGAGGATTAAGAATTAGGGCTAGGCTTACTACTCAGAAGTAGGGACTGGTATTAGTCTTTTCTGCATTGGAGCAGAGGATTAGACTTTTCTGCATTGAAAGAGGTTGAAAACAGCTTCACCGTTGCTTCGGTGACTTATGTAAAGCTGTATACCAAGGAAGTAGGAGGAGGCAGACACATCCTAGCATCTAGAACTTAAGCTAAATCTCTGGCTAGCTCAACAATTATAACTACAATATCATCAATATCATATCGAAATAGGGAGCCTAAGCCATCTGGTTCTGAACTACAGAAGGAGATGAGAGTTTTGTGAGTAGAGGCAACTAAAAATGGACTAGACAGAATGTTGATGAACGAGAAAGATTAGTTGATCTTACTCAAGTTGAGTCTGCAAGTTAACATTCCAAAATTGAGAAAGAGTAAGTCTAAGAAAGGTAACCAATAAAATCAACAATCAGGAAATGAATTGATTGCATATGAAAATAACAACATAATCGAAAGATGATGGTAAAATATACTTGTTCAAAATACTCAAATATACATAAAGACATCCATTAAACAAAACTAAACCAGGCATAAATTAAACAAAAAATACACACAATTAGAAATCTTAGAAATATAAAAATACAGAAATTTAAATTTAAAAAAAGCTAAATAAATTCTAGACTGCATATGGTAGTAGAAGGCAGATTTTCACTCAAAGTGCTGAAGAAAGTATCAATCTAGAGTACTATAACCAGGTAAACTACCACTCATAAGTAAAGGGTAAATAAAGACATTTTGAGATATAAAGAGACTAAAAGAATTTACACTTATAAGACCTTTTGAAAAGAACGACTTAATCAGAAAGCATGCAAGCATGAGAGTGGAGTGAAATATTTAAATTGTTGAGAGGAAAAAACATACCTAACAACCTATGATTCTGTATTCTGTGAAATTATCCTTAAAAAGTGAAAACGAAATATTTTCTCTGACATAAATTGAGGGGTTCTGTAGCCAGTAGACCTGCCTTGTAAGAAATGTTAAAAGAAGTTTGTTAGAGAGAAGAAAATAATATAAGCTAGAAACTCAGATTTACATTAAAAAGGAATAATATTAAAGAAGGAATATATGAAGGTAAAGCAAAAATTTATTTTTAGTTGATCTGACATAATTTTTTTCAAAAAATAATATCACCTATGTGTTTATATATGCTTATGAATATATTTGATGCATATGTATGTATATATGCTAATTTATGAATATATGTATATGAAATTATTGAAGGCAATGACACAAGGGAAGAGAGGAAGAAATTAGGAGTATTTTATTATTATAATGTGTTCACACTACCAGTAGAGCAGTACAGTGTTATTTGAAAGTGGGCTTGGATTAGCTATAAATGTATATCACAAAACACTAGGTAAATACACACAAAAAAACCCAAAAAATAAAGAAATATAATAGATATATTAAGAAAGGAGATATAGAGGAATCATATGAGATGTTCAATAAAAAACACAAAACACAGAAAAAAGAGCGAAAGACAAAAATAAGAACAAAGGCAACAAATTGAAAACAGTAGCATAAATTTGACAGATATAAATTGAACTATATCAATAATCATTTTGAATGTCAGTAGTCTAAATGCACCAATTAAAAGACAGAGATTGTCAGAGTGGATTAAAAAACACCACCCAACTATATGTTGTCTACAAAAAAACCCCACTTTAAATAGAAGGACACATAGATTAAAAGTAAATTGATGGAGAAAGATACACTATGCTACAACTACAAAAAGAAACAGAAGTAGCTATATTAATTTCAGCATGGACTTCAAAGCAAGAGAAACTACGAGGGATAAAGAAGGACATTACATAAGGATAAAGGAGTCAATTCTCCAAAAATACATAATGATCCTTAATCTGTATATATGTAGTAACAGAATGTCAAAATATCAGAGGCAGAAATTAATAGAATTGCAAGAAGAAATAGATTAATCCACTATTATAGTTGTACACTTCAATATTCCTCTACTGGAAATGGACAGAGCCAGCAGGCAGAAAATCATTAAGGACATAGTTGAACTCAGCCACACCATCAATTAATTGGTTATAATGGACATGTATAGAATACTTCATCCAGCAACAGCAGAATACACCTTCTCAAGCTCACATTGGGACATCCACTGAGATAGACCATGTTCTGGGCCATAAAACACACCTTAACAAGTGTAGAAGAATCGAAATTATTCAGTGTCTGCTCTCAGACCACAATGGAATTAAACGAGAAATTAATAATAGAAAGTCAACTGGAAACCCCCCAAATATGTGGAGATTAAGCAACACACTTGTAAATAACACCTGAATCAAAGAAGAAATCTCAAAAAAATTAAGAAATAATTAAAAAAAAATTTTTTAAATGTTTATTTATTTTTGAGAGAGATGGGGATAGAATGTGAGTGGGTTAGGGGCAGAGAAAGGGAGACACAGTATCCAAAGCAGGCTCCAGGATCCAAGCTGTCAGCACAGAGCCCAAAGCAGGGCTTGAACTCACGAGCTGTGAGATCATGACCTGAGCTGAAGTCGGAGGCTCAACCGACTGAGCCACCCAGGCGCCCCAGAAATAATTTTAAATAAATGAAATTGAAAACACAACTTATCAAAATTTGTGGGATGCAATGAAAGCAATGCTGAGAGGGAAATTTATAGCATTGAATGCATATATTAGAAAAGAAGAAAGAGATGGGGCACCTGGGTGGTTCAGTTAGTTAAGCATCTGACTCTTGATTTTGGCTCAGATCATGATCTCACAGTTTCTGAGATTGAGCCCCACCTCAGGCTCTGCACTGACAGCACAGAGCCTGCTTGGGATTCTCTCTCTCCCTCTCTCTCTGCTCCTCTGTGCACCTCACTCTTTCTCTCTCAAAATAAATAAATTAATTAATTAAACATAAGAAAAGAAGAAAGAGCTAAAATCAACAACTAAGCTTCCACCTTAGGAAATTGGAAAAAGAAAGAAAACTAAATCCAAAGTAAGCAGAAGAAAAGAAATAATAATAATCTGCACAGAAATAAATAAAATTTAAAAAATAGAGAAAATCGACAGAACCTAAAACTGATTCTTTGAAAATATTAATATAATCAAAAATCCTCTAGGCAAGCTAAGAAAAAAAGAGAGATAACAAACGTTACTAATATCAGAAATTAAAGAGGGGATATCACTCGAGATCCCATGGACATTGAGAATAATAAATGAATGCTATGAATAAGTCTATAACCATAACTTTTGATGACCAAAAATGAACCAATTCCTTGAAAAACAGTGTGCCAAAACTCACACAAGAAGAAATAGCAATCTTCATAACTCTATATTTATTAAAGGAATTGAATCAATAATTATCATCTTCTGAAACAGAAAGCATCAGGTCCAAATGGGTTCACTGGTGAATTCTACCAAAAATTTAAGGAAGAAATTATACCAATTTTCTACATTTTTCAGGAGATAGAAGCAGAGGGAATTTTCCTAACTCATTCTGTAAGGCCACCAGACAAATACATTACAAGAAAACTACAGATCAATACATCTCATGAACACACATACAGATATCCTCAACAAGATGTTAGCAAATTCAATCTAACAATGTATAACAAGAATTATATGCCATGACCAAGTGGGGTTTATCCCAGGTACACGACTTGATTCAACATTCAAAAATCAATGTAGTCCATCACATCAATAGCCTAAAGAAGAAAAATTATATGATCATATCAATAGATGCAGAAAAAACCTTTGTCTAAATCCAACACATTCATGATAAAAACTCTCAGTAAACTAGTAATCGAGGAGAATTACCTCAATTTGTTAAAGAATATCTATGATAAGTGGACAGCTCTATTCATACATAATGGTGAGAAAATTGAAGTTTTCTCACTAAGATCAGGGGCAATGCAAGTATATTCCCTCTTACTACTGCTTTTCAACATTTTACTGGAGTTCTAGCTACTGCAATAAAACAAGAAAAGGAAATTAAAGTTATACATATTGGAAATAAAGAAATAAAACTCTTTTTGTTCACAGATGATATGATTATCTATGTAGAAAATCTGAAAGAATCACCAATGTAGAAAATCTGAAAGAATCAGAAAAATAAACCAACTGCTGGAACTAATAAGTGATTATAACAAGGTTGCAATATACAAGATTAATATACAAAAGTCAATTGCTTTCCTATGTATCAGCAATGAACAAGTGGACTTTGAAATTAAAAACATAATATAATCTGTATTAGCACCCTCCAGAAATTAAATACTTAAGTATAAATCTAACAAAACATGTACAATATTTATATGAGAAAAACTACAAAACTTTGATGAATGAAATCAAAAACAAACTAAATAAATAGAGAGATATTCCATGTTCGTGGATAGGAAGATTCAATATTGTTAAGAATTCAGTTTTTACAACTTGATCTATACCTTCAATGCAATTCCAATCAAAATCCTAGCAAATTATTTTATAGATATTGACAAACTGATGCTTTAAATTTTTTTTTTATTTATTTTTGAGACAGAGAGAGACAAGTCGGGGAGGAGCAGAGAGAGAGGGAGACACAGAATCCGAAGCAGGCTCCAGGCTCTGAGCTGTCAGCACAGAGTCCGATGTGGGGCTCAAACTCATGAACCGTGAGATCATGACCTGAGCCAAAGTTGGATGCTTAACTAACTGGGCCACCCAGTCACCCCGACAAACTGATTCTAAAGTTCAAAATGAGAGATAAAAGACCCAGAACAGCCAACCCAATATTGAAGGAGAGCACAGTTGGAGAACTGACACTACCTCACTTCAAGACTTATTATAGAGCTACATTCATCAAAGCAATGCGTTATTGCAAAAGAACAAACAAATAGATCAATAGAACAAAATGGACAACCGAGAAATAGACCCACATAAATACAGTCAACTGATCTTTCACAAAGAATTAGCAGCAATGCAATGAAGCAAAGGTAGTCTTTTCCAAAAATGGTACCAGAACAACTGAACGTTGACATGTAAAAAAATGAATCTGGACACAGACTATACACACAGGTATATATACACATGTCATATGAAGTGATAAATCACTAAATTCTACTCCTGAAGCCAATATTATACTATATGTTAACTAACTAGAATTTAAACAAAAATTAAACTGAACTAAAAATAAAATAAAATAAAATAAAATAAAATAAAATAAAATAAAATAAGAAAAAGAAAGAAAAGGCAAGGAAACAGATCCTGCCATAGAGCTTGCAGAAGGAATGTAGCCACCCTAACACCTTGATTTTAGCTTAGTAAAACCCGTGTTGGGTTTATAATCTAACAAAACATAAGATAATGAATTTGTATTGTTTCAAGCTACACAGTTTGTGATACTTTATTATAGCAGCAGTAGGAAACTAACATGTTATGCAATAGAAAATTAGTATGTTTATATTTTAAAATATTTTCGTTTTAATCATATTGATAACCTATCATTATAGCTCAGAAATATACTGTTTATTTTAAAAATAATACAAAATTGATCAAGACCTAAATGTATAATTCAAAACTATAAAATTCCTGAAGATAATATAGGCGAAAACCTAGATGACTTTGGGTTTAGTGATGGCTTTTTATATACAACACCAAAGCAAAATGAATCCAACAATGAGACAATTAAGTTTGTCTAGCTGAACCTCATTAAAATTAAAAATTTATGCTCCGCAAAAGACACTATCAAGAGAATAAAAAGACAAGGAACAGACTGGAAGAAAATATTTGCAAAATACATGTCTGATAAAGGACTGTTATCCAAAATATATATGGAACTCTTAACACTCAATAATAAAAAAAGAAATAACCTGAGTAAAAAATGGGCCCATGACCTTAACAAAGACCTCATCAAAAAAGATACATAGATGGTAAATGAACATATGAAAAGATGTGCCACATCATATGTCACCAGGGAAATGCAAATTAATACAATGAGATATCACTAACCAATTATTACAATGGTGAAAATCAAAAAATACTGACACCACCAAATGCTGTTGAGGATGTGAAGCGACAGGAACTTTCATTCATTACTTGTGGGAATGCAAAATGGTACAGCCACTTTAGAAGACGTCTTGGTGGTTTCTTGCAAAACTAAACACGTTCTTATATGATCCAACCATCACACTCCTTGGTATTTCTCCAAGTAAGTTGAAAACGTATGGGGCGCCTGGTGGCTCAGTCAGTTAAGTGTCTGACTTCGGCTTAGGTCATAATCTCTCTGCTCCTGAGTGCAAGCCCCGCTTCGGGCTGTGTGCTGACAGCTCAGAGCCTAGAACCTGTTTCAGATTCTGTGTCTCCCTCTCTCTCTGCCCCTCCCCACTCACGCTCTGTCTCTGTCTCTCTCAAAAATAAATAAACATTTAAAAAAATTAAAAAAAAAAGAAAACCTACATGCACACATAAACCTGAACACAAATGTTTATAGCAGCTTTATTCATAATTGCCCAAACTTGGAAGCAGCCAAGATGTCCTTTAGTAGGGGAGTGGATAAATAATCTATTGTTCATGCAGACAATAGAATATTATTTAGCACTAAAAATTAATGAGTTATCAAGACGTGAAAGACACGGAGAAAACCTAATGCACGTTACTAAGTAAAAGAAGCCAATCTGAAAAAGTTACATTCTATATGATTCCAAGTATGTGCCATTCTGGAAAAGGCAAAACTATAAAAGACAGTAAAAAGATCCTTGGTTGCTAGGAGTTAGTGGGGAGAGAGGTATGAAGAAGAAAAACACAGAAGACTTTTAGAGCAGTGAAAATACTCTGTGTGAAACTATAATCACAGATACATATCATTATACATTTGTCCCAACCCATCGAATGAACAACACCATAAGTGAACCCTAATGTAAGCTTTGGAGTTTGAGTCATAAGGAGGTGTCAGTGAAGGTTCATCAGTTGTAACAAATGTCTCACTCTGGAGGACGTAGCATGTGTGGGGTCAGGGGCTATATGGGGAATCTCTGTACCTTCCTCTCAATTTTTTCTGTGAACCAAAAACTGTTCTAAAAAAAATAAAGTCTTAAAATACAAAAAAAAAAAAAAAAAGAACTACTTGAGTTTGCATTTCAAAGAAATTTTAATTAAAGTGTAGTTGGCATACAATATTACTTAAGATTGGATTTTAAAAAACAGGAAGTGAACCCACAAAGAAGGAGTGGGGTACAAGACGTAATGGGGAGGACAGAAACAATAAAACATGAAGATTATTGAACTATCAACTGTATAGAATAATGACATTCATGCATTTGTAACAGAAAGTATAACTAAAATTTTAGACAGCAATCACAGCAAATATGTGGATGGTCAGTGTTACTTAACATATTTAAGGGTAGAGATACTGGATACAGAAGTCTGTAGTTAATGTTTGTTAAAAATGTAAAGATACTCAATAAAAATATATACATTATAATTTCCAACCAGCACAGGGAAAATGAAATAAAACTGTCAAGTAAACAAAAAGTAGGAGTGGACAAACACAAAAGCCACATTAAAAAGTTTGGTAAAATGCCAAAAAAAAAAAAAAAACCACAAAAAAAAAACCCCACATCAAAAGCAGGTAAAAAAAAATAATCCCAGCCAATATAAATTAAATAAAACTTTTAAAAGATAGGACCCACCAGATTGGATTAAAAACAACAAAATGCAGGGATGCCTGTGTGGCTCAATCAGCTAAGCATCTGACTCTTGGTTTTGACTCAGGTCATGATCTCACAGTTCATGAGTTTGAGCCCCCCATCTGGCTCTGTGGTGATGGTGTGGAGCCCGCTTGAGATTCTCTCACTCCTCTCTCTATGCCCCTCCCTGTGGGTGCTTTCTCTCTCTCTCTCTTCCTCAGGAAAAAAAAAAAATAATAATAACTTTAACAAAGTAACAAAATGCAGGGGCGCCCGGGTGGCTCAGTTAGTTAAGTGTCTGACTCGATTTTGGCTCAGGTCATGATCTCATGGTTTTGTGAGTTCAAGCCCCACGTGGGGCTCTGCAGAGCCTGCTTGGGATTCTCCTTCTCTCTCTGCCCCTCCTCTGCTCACACTGTCTCTGTCTCTCTCAAAATAAATAAAACTAAAAAAATGCAGCTAAGCATTATAAGCGACATGATAAGCAGCACATTATAAGAGACAAGTCTAAAAGGAAAACAATGAAAATAAAGAAATGGAGAAAAACAAATGAGGCAAATACTAGGCAAAAGAAAAGCTAGTATGGGGATGCCTCGGTGGCTAGGTCAGTTAAGCATCCAACTCTTGACTTCACCTTAGGTCATGATCTCATGGTACAGCTCCTGAGGTTGAGCCCCACATAGGACTCCACACTGATAGGGCAGAGCCTGCATGGGATTCTCTCTCTCCTTCTCTCTGCCCCTCCCACACTCTCTTCCCCACCTTCAAAATAAATAAATAAACTTTAAAAAAGCTAGTATGACAAAATTAATGTCAGACAAATGTAGAATTTAAGCCAAAGAACATGATGGTTAATTAATGTTGTTAATTAATATTTTTATTACCGGGACACTGCCTAGTAATAAAAAGAACAATATGTTTTACAGGTAAACTATTACTACGAATAAGAGGGTTCAATAAGTTATCTAGATACAAGATAAATATGATAAAACCAAGGGAATACTTATATACCAGTAATTAAATGTAGAAAAATGTGATGGAAAGAAATATTCATAAAAGAAATATTCATAAAAGAGACTCTAAGATTATAAAACATTTAATGAAGGAAATAAAAGTAGTTCTGAAGGAAAAGACGTGGCTACTCCATTTTAGTAACCAGAAGACTTGACATTATACTTAAACAGAAAAAGCAAAACTTTGCAATTTTTGTGTAGGCGAAGATATAACCTCAGAGCTAGAAAGGGTTTCATAAACATGACATAAGAAGGACAAACCATAAAGGAAACTTGTCGCAGACTATGAGTCTGGAGTTCTCTCTTGTCCAGCAAGAGAGAGGATGCAGAATTGAATACGAGAGGCTAACGTCTGGGAGGAGACAAGAGCTCCGAACAAGGGTTTTGTCTCCATATTTATTATGCACTTAAGATCTTACACACGTGGTAAATGTGAAGTAAACAAGATCTTAGACACATGAACATGGAGAAAACAATCAGACAGTAATCATTAACTTGTGTGTGTAAGAAGCAAAGCGTCTGGGGGGCAAGTGGTGTTTGTGATCGAGGTACATTAGTATATTGGTGTCAGACGGAAAGTAATTTCCTGCAGGTGATATAACAAGTTACTCGTGATCCCATTACAATATCTCGCTACCTAACCACGGGCGCTTTTGCCCCTTGGTGGCAGCTTTCTGCCCTAAGCTTTTTTCTAACCCATTTATGTAAGTAGAACCTATTTCCCCACAGAAACTGTTGAGGAATGCATTATAATTAATTCTTCTGCGCATCAAAAGACAGTTCAAAGAATGTAAGATGTGCAGAGCATTTAGCTGGCAAATGATCCGGAATATTTTTGGAACATATACACATATGTAAGAAAAAGGCTAATAATCCGATTGGAAAAACTGAAAATGTATAAGCAGGCAATTCACAGAAGACAAAATCTGAATGACTACGAATCATGTTTATCTGGGGCCACCAGGTGGCTGAGTCGGTTAAGTCTCTGACTCTTGATTTTGGTTCAGGTCACGATCCCAGTGTCATGAGGTTGAGCCCCACACTGGGCTCTGTGCTGAGCGGGGAGCTTGCTTGAGATTCTCTCTCCCTCTCCCTTTGCCTTTCCTCTGTGTACTTGCTCTCTCTCTCTCTCTCTGTGTCTCTCTCAAAAATAAATAAAATCTTTAAAACAAAGAACCATGCCTATCTTCACTATTTAGGAGGGAAATGCAAAGGAGAGCAATCACACAGCACTTTTCACCTATCACATTGGCAAATTTTTAAGTCTGACGATTCCAAACATTGTGAGTGTGAAGAAAATGGTACTAAGGGAGTGCAAAATGTCACGGACATTTAAAAAAATGTTTAGTTTTGAGAGAACAGCGGGGGAGGGGCAGAGAGAGGGAGACGCAGAATCCGAAGCAGGCTCCAGGCTCTGAGCTGTCAGCACAGAGCCTGACATGGGGCTTGAACCCATGAGTCATGAGATCATGACCCCAGCCGAAGTCGGATGCTTAACCGACTGAGCCACCCAGGTGCCCTGGCACAGACATTTTTAATGGACGATTTGCCAGGGTCTAGTCAAACTGAAGATGTTAAGATCATATGATCCTGCTGTTAGTGAGGGCATGCTTTTTTCGCGCTCTGGATATTTCCTTTCACACTGAGGAAGTCCCATTAGTGTAGCAGTTTTGGCCTCTCTCTCTTCCCCTTCGCTGACTCTTCTCCAGGGGAGAGAAGTGATTGATTTTTATTGGTGGGTGTGGAGGCAGGACTGAGTTAGTGAAGTCCAGTCCTTCCATCTTTCCTTCCTCTTGGGAAGCCAGAGTGAGATTGAGCACCTGTCTTCCTGTACTCGTCTATGTTTAAAAAAAAAAGTTGGTTTTTTTTTTTAATTTTTTTATGTTTATTTATTTGTGACAGACAGGGAGAGACAGAGCATGAACAGGGGAGGGGCAGAGAGAGAGACACACACACACAGAATCTGAAGCAGGCTCCAGGCTCTGAGCTGTTAGCACAGAGCCCGATGTGGGGCTTGAACTCACAGACCGCGAGATCATGACCTGAGCCGAAGTCGGAGGCTCAGCTGACTGAGCCACCCAGGTGCCCCACATAAAAGTTTTAATGTTTATTTATTTTTGAGAGAGAGAGAGAGAGAGACAGAGTGTGAGCAGGGGAGGGGCAGAGAGACAGAGAGGGAGACACAGAATCTGAAGCAGTCTCCAGGCTCTGAGCTGTCAGCACAGTGCCTTACATGGGGCTTGAACTCACAAACTGTGAGATCATGACCTGAGCCGAAGTTGGACGCTTAAGAGACTGAGCCACCCAGATGCCCCTCCTCGATGTTTTAAGTTTTACTGTCCAACGTTGCTTGTGACTTGAGTGGGGGTAAATCTGGTTTTAGAAAGAGAAAATATACCTGGCTGCAAGTATAAACACATTCTCTAGTGTCAGCTTTATTTATTAATACTATCTTTCTCTTTTTTGTGATTGTTTTGTTTTGTTTTTACAAAAGCCTGTCGATTGATAACCTTAGTGAGGAAAGTCGATGGTATCGATTGGAAACTCCTCAATATCCAACACGTCATTCTACTTTTTTTTTATATTTATTTTTTAATTTTTTATTTAAAATAATCTTTTAATGCTTAGTTTTGAGAGAGAGAGAGAGACACAGAGTGAGAACAGGGGGGAGCAGAGAGAAAGGGGGACACAGAATCCAAAGCAAGCTCCAGGTTCTATGCTGTCAGCACAGAGCCCAACACGGGGCTGGAACCCGCAAATCGTGAGATCATGATCTGAGCCGAAGTCGGACGCTTAACTGACTGAGCCACCCAGGCGCCCCTGTCACTCTGTTTCTATGTATATGCGCTACGGAGACAATCACACTCATGCCCTCCTGTCCTGCTTCCTGAGCGGTCATCCCTGGCTCATTTTGATTAGTCTCTCTTCTTCAGTTATTCCTTTTTACCTGGCTTGAAGCCTCTGCCCTGGCCTTCCCCTTAAATGCAGACTCTCCTCCCACCCTTGCACTTCAGCACAGGCCGGTGCTGTAAAAACTGATCTTTGCCAGGCTCCCCTGCTGAGGTCTTCCCTTTAATCTGTTCCCTCTGGATCCATGGTACCCTTTGGACTGCCCTGAGCCCTACTCCTGCTTCCCCGTGGCCCTACGGCTCTTGCGACTTCTTTTGATTTTACCACACTGGCCTGGCCCTACCTGCCCTGATGCACTGCTTCCTCCGGCTGCCTTGAAAGGCAACTCGACTATTATTTGACCCCAGCATCCAAAGCTGCAAAGAAACTGCTTGCCTTTGATAAAACAAGAAGTCATCATAATCCCAGCCTAGACCAGAAATTCTTCTGAATGAGCTGATGTCTTTTGAAACACAAGCCATGTTTTAAAAGTTTATTTATTTGAGAGAGAGAGAGAGTGGGGTAGGAGGAGAGAGAGAGAGAGGGAGAGAGTATCCCAAGCAGGCTCCGTGCTGTCGGCACAGAGCCCAACATGGGGCTCGATCTCAGGAACCTCAAGATCATGGCCTGAGCCGATATCAAGATTCTGACACTTAACTGAGTGAGCCACCCGGTGCCCCCAAAACAAGCCATTTTAAAAGAAATTATTACACACCTAATGTGATTTTAAATAGTCTTTAAAAAATAAAAGTAATATTTGCTATGTAAAATATAGAATACAAAGAAAAATAAAATAAGTTCTTGCAATCCCGCCCCTGTATGTATGTATCCTTTTTGGTATTCTCTGTCTCTTCACATATACATGAAAACCATTATGTATACATGCACATATTTGGACACACACACATATATACATATGTCTGCACACAATTATATTTTTTTTACCAAATATGATTGTATACGATGTTTTCCCATTTAATGATATATGATGACCATCTTTCCATGTCATTATGTATTTCCTCTATGACATTTTTAATGGCTGAACAGTATCTATGATAGACATACTGAGATATAATTTAACCATTCTTCAGTTGGACATATATATTGTTGGCATTTAATTTTACTATTAGAAATCATTATGTAACTAATCTCTCTTTGGCTAAATCTTTGTGCCATTCTCCGATAATTTCCTGAGGGTCAGTTCCTAGAAATGAAAACACTGAGTCAAAGTGTATGCATATTTTGAAGACCTTTGAAATGGAGAGCCAGACTGACTTTCAAAATATTTGCACAAATATACACACTCACCAGCATACAAGAGAAAGACTGTTTCTGGGAACTCTGGTCACCCTGGGTATTATCTGTCGTACAGATCTTTAACAATCTGCTAGAAAAAAAAATGTGATTTCATGCTTGCTTTAATTTACATTCTTTGATTACCATCGAGATTTTTATTTCACTCTGCGCTCACTGGCCACTTGTATTTCTTTTTCGTGTGTTGCCTCTTTGTGTCCTCTGCCTATTTTTCTGTTAGCATGGTTGTCTTTGTCACATTGATTGTTAACATCTTCTAATGAGATTTTTTTAAGTTTTTTTTTTAATGTTTTTATTTATTTTTGAGACAGAGAAAGAGCATGAACAGGGGAGGGGCAGAGAGAGAGGGAGACACAGAATCCGAAGCAGGCTCCAGGCTCTGAGGCGTCAGCACAGGGCCCGATGCGGGGCTCGAACACACGGACTGTGAGATCATGACCTGAGCTGAAGTCGGGCGCTTAACCGACTGAGCCCCCCAGGCACCCCATGAGATTTTTTTTAAGGCAGAGATCTGAAGTGGCTTCACTGCAACTATCATGGCCAATTTTAGTTATAAGCAGGAGTAGAATCTTTTGCTCATTTATTATTTCAGTATCATTGTAAGTCTGGACTGGAGCCAGAGGCAGGATAGACATATTTGAGAGCATGAAAGTGAGTCCCAGAGAGGTTCAGTGGCTTGCCCAGTACCACCGTGGACTTCCATGGCTGATCTGAGATATGACACCCATCTTCCCAAATATTGTCATGTTAAATTACTAATTCCCGATTCCAAAGCGTCCCACAAGGGAAATGGTGAAGATACCTCTCTTCATGCCAACGTGTTTAGATTTAAATAAATGCAGAAGTTCAGTTTTACATGGGCTATTTAATAATTGACTGGGCAAGGTAAGGCAACCATTTGGTCACTTTATTCATTTTATCACTTTCTTCCTTGTCACACGCACCTCTGGTGGCTCTCCATTGTCTCCGGGCAAGTTCAGACCCCCAGTTTGTCATTCAAGACCCTTAGTAATCTGCTTCCATGTAGCTACGTGTCGTTTTCTCACCATTGTCCCAAATATGCTCCACCCAGACTCCTCAGTGATGCCAAGTGTGTCCCTGTCTGTAGCAATCCCTGTGACACTACTGTTCTCCACATCTACAATACTCTTCCTCCTCCAATTCCTTGTGTCTATATAAACACATCTTGTCCTCCAGCGTTCAGATTGAGAGCCACTTCCATAGAGCTTCCCCATCTCAGCTTTTACAGATCCTTTCCTTCTCACTTATCTTTATACACTCCTCTGTTGCTTTACTATAGTCTTTCCTGTACTGTCCTGTCTCTTAGAGTTGTATGTGGTTTTGTCTTAAGGGTTGGGACAGAGCCTGAGTACATCTTGTCTGTTGGTATGGGATAACCTGGAGCAGAGGCTTGTAAATTGGGAGGTGATCGTGGGTATTTGTGGAGTCTACCATTTCAGTGAAATATATATTAAGCACTTATTGTGTGCCTCTACCTTGCCACGTGCTAAAAGTGTGTGCCTGTAAGGAAATCACAACCCCCCGTGGGAGGTAGACCTGTCTCTGCCAAAAACTTAATAGTTGACCTTGGGAATTTCATACATTCCGCAAACCTTTATGTGTGAGCCAGCGAGCTTGGCATGGGGGATACAGAGATGCATGATATTAGGCTCTGCCCTCCAAAAGCATATATGTGCACAGCTCCTTATAACACAATATGATAAGTGTGATAGTAAAAATATTCACAAAGTGCTATGGGAATAGAAGGGAAAGTCACACCTCAGGACTTACCAGGCAGCAAACACTATCTATCAAAATGTTTTCAGCCTGGATAGAGGTGGGACCCAGAGACAGGGAGTTTAAGAGAGAGTTTTGAGCAAGGTGGACAATTGAATTAGATATGTTGGTTATAGGCGTAGCAGGTAGAGGGAGAGAGAAAGCATGACGGTTCAGAGTATGTTACAGGAACTGGGGAGGGCGTGTCTCTGTGTGTTTTGTGTGTATATTTTGCGAGGAGGTGAGAGAGTAGGGTAGCTCTGAGAATTAGGTTAGAAATGGATTACAAAGGGCTTTGAATGCTATGCTGAGGAATTTGAGCCAAGAGATGAAGTTTTGCGATGTTAACTGTGCAGAATGAGAAAGGAAATGATAAATAGGAGTGAATAAAAAAAAAAAAAGCATGTTATCTTTAAGAGATTTAAATACCAGGGGAACTGCCTCTTATATGTGCCTCTGTGCTGTGTATATGTAAAGGAGCGTGGTAAACTGTAAAATCTTGCAGTTGTACTGTCCTTGCTGTTGCTTAAGTGAACAACACGTGGTCCCTATCCCTAGCTCGAAAATTTCTCCCCAGTTTTTCAGTAGGTCCGTTCTTCACATGTTAACCACAGGGATTCATTCCTTCGAGGAAAGCACTCCTCTCTCTTCATCATCCTTCCTTCAAATAGGAATACGCCTGGGTTAGCAAACACATTAAGCCCCTCACCCTTCAATGTGAATGAATGTTTTAGTTCTACTTTTGCTTGCGGGGTGGCAAAGAACAACATGAGGGGAGAGAGCTTTCCCTGCCATAGGAGTAAATATGGACAGGCAGTAGCTCAAACACACAAACTGAGACGACCGCAATTAATTTGCCGAAGTCCTTACTACGTGCCAGGAACTCTGCTAAGCATATATAGTTGCTCTTGTATTTGAAAAACTACACACACACACACACACACACACACACACACACACACTGCAAAGTGGGTCTGAACACCATTCTCATTTAACAGATGAAGAAACTCAGGCATGTAGAAAGGTTGAGTCACTTGCTCAGGGCACATGGCTAAAAGGGGTCAATCCAGGATTAGAATCCGGAACTCCCTGATTCTGAAGCCTGTGTTTTTAACAACAACAGCAACGTTATATTCCCCAAAGAATTTTCCCTGAAGGGGATGTCAAATTGAAATTGTACTCATTTATTGTGAAGACCTTTTATCAGCAAGTGCTTACTGAGCTTTTACTATGTCCCCATGCAGAACTGGCACTATAGAAGCTTCTGGTCTAATGGGAGAGATAAGACCAATCCACATAAAATACTAGAAAGAATCTAGGGCAGGGATGTTTTACATGTGGTTTGTTTGTTTCTACTCCACTCTTTCATGCCCATCACTCAACGTGGATGGACTATCACTTTATTCATTCCCATTTGGCCTGGACTCAGATTAAGAATCCTTCTCAACATATATCTTCAGTCAATCACAGTGAATTAGAATGGGTGTGCAAGATGAAACCTATGTTCCTCTCCTATGATGAAACCTATGTCCTCCTAGGAGGACAGAGAAAAAAGAGTTCATGGGGGACTGGCATGGTGTGTAGATTTAGATTGGGAAAGAAGAGGGTGTAGTTGTGGAGACTATTGTGAATGAAAGCACAGGAATGAGAGAGTCAGGTGTATTCAAGCACTGTGGATCTACTCACAAATTAGAATGGTAGGTGCTCATGTGTAGAGTGGCGGGAAACATTGTTGCAAAAATAGAGAAAAGCCCTATTATGAAGGCTATTGAAGAATATGCAACTATTAACAAAATGAGAAGGCAATCTACTGAATGGGAGAAAATATTTGCAAATCATATATCTGATAAGGGGCTAGTATCCACAATATATAAAGAACCCGTACAAATTAATAGCAAAAAAGAAACACACACACACACACACAAATAATCTGATTAAAAAATAGGCAGAGGATCTGAATACACATATTTTAAGAAGACATCTAGATGTCTAATAGTCACCTGAAAAGGTGCTCAACATCGCTAATCATCAGGGAAATGTAAATCAAAACAATAAGGATATATCACATCACACCTGTTAGAATGGCTATTATCAAAAAGACAAGAAATAACAAGTGCTGGGAAGGATGTGAAGAAAAGCGAACCTTCATGCACTGTTGGTGGGAGGGTACATTGGTGCAGCCATTATGGAAAACAGTATAGAGGTTTCTCAAAAAAAAGAAAAACAGAACTCTCATATGCTCTAGCAATCCTACTATTGACCATTTGTCTAAAGAAAATGAAAACATTAATTCAAAAGTTCACTGAAGCATTATTTACAATAGCCAAGATATGGAAACAACCTAAGTGTTCATCAATGGATGAATGGATATAGTGTGTGTGTGTGTGTGTGTGTGTGTGTGTGTGTGTAACAGAGTATTATTCAGCCATAAAAAGAATGAAATCTTGTCATTTGCAATGACATGGATGGAACTTGAGGGCATCATGCTAAGTGAAATAAATCAGAGAAAGACAAATATTATATGATCTCACTTGTATGTGGAATCTAAAAAGCAAAAACAATGACAACAGCAAACAAGCTCATAGACACAGAAAATGGATTGGTGGTTGTCACAGGTGGGGGACGGGAGTGGGTAAAATGGGTGAAGAGGGCAAAAAGTACAAATAGTTATAAAATAGATGTCATAGGGGTGTAATGTACAGCATGGAGACTATAGTTAATATATTGCATATTTGAAGGCTGCTAAGAGAGTAAATCTTTAGAAAAAGATTTTATAATTATAAATGGTGATGGATATTAACTAGACTTACTGTGTTGATCATTTTGCAATATGTACATGAATTGAATCATTATGTTGTATTCCTGAAACTAATATAATAGTTTATCTCAAGTATGCCTCAATTAAAAAAAGGGGGGGGGAATAAAACTATGCAGAGACATTTAGACTTGATATTCCTGGCAGTAAATGTGTTAGACCTTGATGACTTCAACAGAGAAATAACATGCTGAAAAGGTGCTTTAAGGAATATCAGCTGGGTCCAATGAAATAAGGTTGACTTAATCTAGAGTCAGAGAGCATAGGTCTAATAAATGTGGAAGGAAAAAGTGACTTGATTTACTAACTGGCTAAGGATAAGGAAGAGTCATGAGCATGAAAAGAGTGACCCTAGGCTCTGGTTTAAACCAGTTCTCTTGGCATCATTTTTAATGGCTCCCCCGTTTCACTCTCAAGTGTCCTGATTTGGATGATAAATTGTACGTCCACCATGTTTTGATGCCTAGAGGACTCCTAGGGGAATGGAGTACCAGTGACAAAGATATTTACCCAAGGGAAGGTGATTTTTGTGTGTGGGGGGGAATGTGATGATGACTTAATATGTTGGGTTGCAGGTAACAGTGAGATACACCCACTGGACTGGATCCAAAAGACAAGATTACCCTCTAGTCTCTGACTCTCTTTACGTAAGCCCCAACAGAAACTAAAATCAACATTCTTGCTTCACTTGCCAAGCCTATTCTTGCCCGGTCTCTTCACTCTTAATTGCAAATTTATGGTCTCCTCTTTTTTCTTTTTAATTTTTTTAATGTTTATTATTTTTGAGACAGAGACAGAGAGTAAGCAGGGGAGGGGCAGAGAGAGAGAGAGGGAGGGAGACACAGAATCGGTAGCAGGCTCCAGGCCCCAAGCTGTCAGCACAGAGCCCAGCGCCCCTACAGTCTCCTCTTAATGTTAATTTGATAATTTGCATTGGGAGAGAACAGGTTCTAAAGAGAAACCAAGCAGCCAAGCAACAAATCTGACTCTCCTCTCCTACACCCAATCACTTATTAGTTATCTAATTCATGCCTACCATGAGCCCAACATCATGCTAGTCAGTGTTGGGGGAAACAAAATTATGCAAAGACAAGCTCCTCACTTTCAATCATTTTAAATGCTGTTAGTGGATTATAGTGCAATTTTTCAATCAGTTTAATTGATCTTTACATTTTAGATTTAAGAACAAATACAAATTATGAGTGTGACATTTCTATTGTCACCTAAAGCTTGAAAATACGAGTATTAAAAAGGTTATCCATCTCTGTAAATCTGATCCTGCAATTCTGATACTCTGACATTAGGTAGTTAGTATATACCTTGATTCATTGGTCGAGGATATTTGAACAACAGGCATGTGTTCTTTGAGGTCCAGTTACAGCTATTACTTGCTATAGCTTTCCTTTAAAATATCCGTGTCTATGTCTTTTTTTTTTTGAGAGAGAGAGTGAGAGAGAGAGAGAGAGAGCGAGCAGGGGGAGGGACAGAGGGAGAGAGAGAAAATCTTAAGTAGGCTCCTTGCTGAGTATGGATCCCACAACTCTGGGATCATGACCTGAGCCGAAATCAAGAGTCAGGCACTCAACAAACTGAGCACCCAGGTGCCCCTATGTGTATGTCTTCTCTATAGTTATAGATCTTAAAATAACTAAACATAACACAAATGAGTTGCTCTTCAGAGTAAGCTTTGAAAGTACTAAACGTAGGGGCGCCTGGGTGGCGCAGTCGGTTAAGCGTCCGACTTCAGCCAGGTCACGATCTCGCGGTCCGTGAGTTCGAGCCCCGCGTCGGGCTCTGGGCTGATGGCTCAGAGCCTGGAGCCTGTTTCCGATTCTGTGTCTCCCTCTCTCTCTGCCCCTCCCCCGTTCATGCTCTGTCTCTCTCTGTCCCAAAAATAAATAAACGTTGAAAAAAAAATTAAAAAAAAAAAAAAGAAAGTACTAAACGTATAGATACAATATGGTTCCTTTCTCATGAATCCTTAATCATTATTAGTTATGGCTTAATCTACCCTGAAATTTGCCCCAGACATCTAATAATAGATTAGATTTCAAATCTATTCTGAATTCTATCTTCAAGTTAATTCACATGAAAGATTGTTGGAACTTGAGTGCTGGAATCTTCTAAGAGTTGAATTTCAAAAACCATTTTAGAGTTTCACAGTTGTCAACTAGAGTAGTTCAACCTAAGGAATCATTACACAGCTTGTTGTCAAATGCATTTACCGCACATTTCACCTTTCATTTCCCTCCTTTCTGTGGGCCAAAGAAGGCAGAGTGAGGGACAGCCTGGTTGATGTGGCTCAGAGCACCATGAGGCCTTGTGCTTGCCAGAATTATTCTGCCAGATTGCTGTTCTTTCTTTCTCTTTTTTTGGTTTTTATTTTGAGGGAAAATCCATTTGAATGGTGCCTCGCCTTTCTGATTAACACCTTTTCTTCCATATGCAAATCGTGACTTGCTAGAGTCATGCCCTTATAGCAGCTTCAACAGGATAGATTTTTAGCAATACCTTGTATTTCTTCTAATTAAATTTACTTACCTCTGTTGTTTAGAAAAGAAGGTTTTGGAAAGAAATTTTAGACAATGATATCACAGGGAGTATTGGTCAATGACCCACAGGTAACCAAATCAATCTGGTTTAATAATAATAATAACAAAAATAATAATATTACATGTTAACTAACTGGAACTTAAACAGAAACTTAAAAACAATTAAAATTGTATGAAACAACTGACTTTGAATCAATCCTGATTGCCCCTTTCTGGGGCAACAAACTTACCTCTAAGGAGCCATGTTTTCTGCTTGTAACATCTAGAAAAACTCTCCTTTCCATTTTTCTCACTCTTCCTATTAGTAGATTGGTTTTGGGGATGGATATCATAGGGACAGTGTTCACATGATTGGTTCTAAAACTGATAAAAAACTGTGAGACAATAATTTTCCAGTTGAGAAAACATTAGCCTGGCAACATTTTCCCATTAAGGAGAAGAGAAATGATTTGCCTGACATAATTAGTGATAGAATTTGGTTTAGAACCTCCTTCCCACAGTACTTTCTACTACACTATTTCCTAGCAAGCCTGACTGCCCTCATTAAACTGAAATAGTTCTTTAGATAAAATTATATGGGAGAGGGTAAACCTCAAGACAAAAAGGGACCTCAACACTAAGCTACTAGGAGACCTTTATAATGGTTCCAATCGGTGCCATCTGGGAAGTTCGTGGATTCACTTCATGTCCTTTGCCACCTAAAGTAGACAAGACTCCCCTGAATGTAGTTTATTCAAGAATTTCTGCAGCCGATTTTGCTCCAGTTTTGCTCAGTATTTTCTGTTTCAGAGGATCCTAAGGAGACAGAGTTTCATCTTGAAAAGTCAAAAGAATTTATTACTATTATTGTCATACCAGGGAAAGGAGATGAATTTATTTAGCGGCATCTGAAAATAGAATTGCCTCAACGTTGACGCCTGCTGCTGATGCTAAATGATGAATACTAAGCACCTGGCACACACTTTACACTTCTCTTCATTTATCTGCTCTTTATATTGCAGTGCTTTAAGATTCATGGAGCACATTTTCACTGTGTCCTACTCTTGGTAGGGAGCCAGGCAGTAGATGTCATTGATTATTTGTTGAGCATCAATAGCACATGGGGATCTGTACAAAGCATAGCATGAAACCAAAGGAAAAAAAAAAAAAAAACACAGGTGTATAGAATCCAGCCAGAAATCCTGCATTTGAATGTTGGCTCTGTCAAGTTCCTAGCTTTGTAACCTTGGGCAAATTACTTAACTTTCCTGAGATTCACCATCTTTAACTCCGTAAAATGGGAGTCATAATTGCAGCCCTGTGTACCTTAGAGGGTTGATGTGGGGTTCCAATGTGGTATTCCTAGGGTCAGAGTTTTACAAACGTGTTTTTCTCCCAACATTCTACTGTGGAACCTTTGAGGCCTCCATTTCTTTTACTTGAGGATAAAGCCTATAATTGCACAACCAGAAACTGCTTCAAGTGATGGTCACATTTGCAGGGGAAAGTGTGTCTGAACTTTGGAGTCAGACCGATTCAAGGCCTAACTGTGTGATCGTGGCAAAGACACGTAACGTCTCTGAGCCTCAATTTCCTCAACTGTAGATTGAGGATGAATAATAGTACCTACTTTTATAGGGTTATTGGGAGGTTTAAATCCGATGAAGTATGAAAAGATCTAGTGGAGAGTAGGTTTTCACTAAACGGTAGTTCCTTTTGAAGACAAGGTAGTAAAGTGGATATCTCCAACGCTCATCAACTTTTAAGTTTTAATCCATTATTGCAAGGCTGGCAGGAATTGCATGAGCCTTTGGGAATGGGGCCACTAGTTTTCTCCCTCTGCAGTCACCGGAGATAGTTTTGGTGGAGGATATAAAACTGACATGCATCCTTTTGAAACCTTAGTCATCTCGTTGGTAAAATCAGGCTAAGTTTTATAATTAAGGAAACTCAGGTCTGGGGTGAGGGAATGGTTTGTCCATGGGAAGCCAATTAGTAAGCGGCGGAGCTGGAACGAAACCCAGGCAGTCTGACTCAAAGGCTGTGTGATTTCCACAGATTCTGTGCAGCCTCGTGCAGATAGTTTCATGATACTTCTCATGGCAGCTGATGGGAAGAGGGGTGCATGGTAGACCCTCCCTGCAGGCATCCCAGCCCCTGATCTCCAGGTCTGCCCTCCACTTAGGGTACTTCCTGAAAATGGTAGTTTCACCTGAGCCGCTCTTCCCTCCTAGGGAAGTCTCCACTCCAGTTAGTTGCTAAGACCGTAGAATCATGGGATAGGTAAGTCCTGTTTCTCTCTGGCTTCCCGTCTTCTCCCTTTGCCCACCTGTGACCGCTCACAGATGGTCCAGCAGGGCATGGAGAGGACATGTCACTCTGGTAGTGCTGTTGGCTATGCCTGTTGCCCAGAGGGGTCCGGGTCTCACTATCTTTATTGAAATTCAAAAATCTGTCTATAATCTGCTTCCAGCCTGCCCTTTCCTGTTGGAAGAGTACCCCTCAAATCTGACTCTGGCCTGTTTTCTGGCTTTCTATCTGTTTCCTTACAACTGCCTCTCAACGTCTCACCCTCCTGACTCACCCCAGGGTGCCTTCCTCAATTAGCTCATTTCCTGACCATGACAGTTTGGCTATAGGATACATCGTAGGATAGGTTTCCTAAAAAGAGCAGAGCTCACCTGTTTCTCCTGCCTGATTTCCTACCAGCCTTGTAAACAGCTTCAGTTCTGCCCAGGCTCCCATGCCCATTGCCACATTTATAACTGTCTCTGGACTTGTTCATGCTGTGTGTCTGTCCCTTCCCATTATCCACAGCAGAAACGCCTTCTTCTCTCTGCCTGATTCCACTACACTCATTTTTCAGGTACTTGACCAGATACCGCCTCATGTATGGTGACTCTCCTTCATACTGGGATCACTGAGACGGTTCCCGTTTCGGAGAATCAGAGCCCGTATACCATATTTCTGTCATTCTAAAATGCGCCATTGCTTTTAAAAACAGCTTTCTGGAAAAGAAAATGGAACACTACATGAAATGTACATAGCAACTGTAAGACAGCCTTTAATTTCAGGAGCATTAAAGTGCCAAAAGAAATACACAGGTCTTAGTCTTGAGAAAATATAATAGCTTGTACCATTTTATCCAACGCTTGTTTATAGGTTGGCATATACTATCCTTTGTATACTGTCCATAAGTCTGGTCCCCCCAACTAAGTGTCCCATTCATTGAAGGAAAGGACTTCTCATATTTTTTCTCTTGTTTTCTTATTCTTTTCTAATCCTCTCTTCAGACCCTGCCTCCACTTCTCCCTCCTCCTCGGCTCTGAGCACAAATCGAGGCACATAGGTGGGCCCCAGCGAGTCCTTGGGGAATTGGGTTGATGCATCCACTCAACCTGAATCATCTGTCTCCTGCCGAGCCAACACCAGTATGCAATCTCATTCCCTACAGACAGAATCTGCTGGCTTCAATCTATTCTTTTTTTTTTTTTTCCTTAATATTGTTGACTCTAGTTTATTTGCTATAGTTTTCACTACTTTGGCTTTGTATTCCTACCACATTCCTATTACCTTGGCTTTCTATTCTTTCTGCACAGTCATGTAACAACCAAGAAAGGTCTTACAGAAAATACTGACTGGGCTGTCACTTCCACTCCGGTGCCGTTAATGGAGAACAGATTCATTAGAAATGGAACATATGTTCATTAAAGTTGATTCATATAGAAAACTGCAGCACTCTTCAGGAGGAAGGAGATTAGGGAGATTTGCAACCTGAGGAATAATTGACTTGTTGAAACCTCCTGCATCCAAAGGATCAACCCTTACTTAAAAGCTCTAAAGAGTAATTAATGTGATGTTTTTGACAAAAGCGCTGATTAGTAATGGCTTACAAGTCCATATTATTCAATGTCTTTCAGAGGCTCTATTCAGTGAAAACACTCCAAGTGCCAGGGGAGCCTCAGGGTCCACTAAGTGGGAATTTGCAAAGATAGGGTACAGTACCTTCTCTGGGTACTGAATTCTTTCAGTTCCCTTTCTCATTTCCTATACGATACCATATTCTTGAGGTCCCGGGGTGGCGCGGTCCGTTAAGCATCTGACTCTTGATCTCAGCTCAGGTCGTGATCTCGCGGTATGTGAGTTTGAGCCCGGCATCAGGCTCTGCGCTGATGGCGTGGATCCTTCTTGGGATTCTGTTTCTCCTCTCTGCCCCTCCCCAACCTGTGTGTGTGTGCGCGCGTGCTCTCTCTCTCTCTCTCTCTAAAAATAAATAAATAAACTTAAAAAAAACTTTAAACACCATATTCTTGAATAGCCTGAATTGGCAGGAGGAGGGATAGGACATGTGCAGGAGACAGCATTTTGTGTGTGTGTGGATTGGCAAGTACCAACGGGACAAGATCCAGTGAGCACCGATGAATGAGGAGGCCGGGAAGAAGTCAGGGGTTAGTTTTTGGGACCTGCGGGAGACCGTGTCCTGAAGTGTTTTGTTTTTGTTTTTGTGTTTTCTTCCGAGCTCCCAAGTGTCATCAAGTGTGGGTGAGGATGACTGCAGGGTGGAAGGGGTGAGAAAGTAGGGGTAAAGATGGACGTTGGGGAAGAGAAACTCCCTGGAGAAACTCAGAAGGAACACGTTGGTGGCGGGGGGGGGGGGGTTCTCTTGTTTGTATTTATTTTTATTTTGTATTTGAGGAAGGTTGAGATACCACGTTACATCAGTTTCAGGGGCGCAACATAATAATTGCTGGGCTCCCACATGTGCAGCTACCATCAGTAGCTGTTGCGGTACCGTTGACGCTATTCCCTATGCTGTGCCTTTTATCCCAACGCCTCTTTTATTCAGGTTGCCGGAAGCCTGTGCTTGAAAGTGCTTTGTCTCCTAGGGAGGCGATCTAGCGCTGTGTTTACTGGCAGAGACCCGACAGTCAGGCTCTCTGGCTCTACCACTTATTAGCTGGATTACCGGAGTGAGTCTGTGCCTCAGTTTCTTTATCTGTAAAATGGGACAATAAAAGTACCTACCCCGTGAAGTTGTGTGAAGATTAAATGAGTTGACGTATGTGAAGTATTACGAACGGGGCCTGATACACAGTAATTGCTACACAAGGAATGCTGGTTATTGTGTCTTTTGTTTTATGATGACTTTCTGACTTCTTCTGTTTAAAGGTTTAAAACACACTTAAAGCCTCTATCTTTGTGTACCTGACAAGATCTAATGGCATAAGACAAACCTCCTCAGAGCCAAAAATATACCGCAAGACCAGGAGTTGGGAGGTGCAATAGGTCAGATAGGTTTGAGCCGAACCTGTGTCTACTTAGAGAGTCTCCGATTACGGTAACAACAAGAGCAGATGCCCACCTGTGTGTCAGAGTTACATCTCGCAAGGTGGATCTTCCAGTGACATACTTGGGGACTCTGTTAGGTTTATTAAGTGATCCGTATCGCCAGGAAAAGGAAAAGCAGAGGAGTTAAAGCAACACAGGAGTGAACAGTGGCAGAGCAAACTGTTTTAATGGAATTCAGGTAAGCTTCTTCCTTCAGAAGAAGGTTCCTCATTCTACCGAAGTTGCTTCACCTATTGCTTTTTTCTTGACCTCCAGAGGCACCAACGCCAAGCAGTCTGACCCTGAATTCAAGGACTTCTACTGCTTTTATTTTTTTGCAGAAAGAATCTCGTATTTATATCATGGCATTCTTCTTTCGGAGGACTTGTTTGCTTAAAGAAATGTTTTGTTTTGTTTTGTCTTGTTTGAGTTCCTGCTATGTGTCCACTACTATTTCTTTTGATCTTTATAACCTGTAAGGCACTGGCATTATCCTTGTTTTATAGGAAAACTGAGTTTCAATGAGGTTTGGATGTATACAAGGTCATGTACTACTTTATTTGTTGTGTGGGCATCCTCCAAGCTAGAAAAAGCTTTATTGCTATTGCTTATTATAGGAAAATGCATACGTAGTGGTAAAATAAATGGGAAGATACAGAAGGACCTGAAAAAATTAAAAAAAAAATGATGACAGCACTGTTAGCATTTTGGTATATAGCCTTCCAAGACTGTTTTGCCTTTATGTAAAAAAAAAATTCATGTTTATTTTTTTTGAGAGAGAGAGAGAGAGAGGCAGAGTGCGAGCAGGGGAGGGGCAGAGTGAGCAGGAGACACAGAATCTGAAGCAGGCTCCAGGCTCCCAGCTGTCAGCACAGAGCCCGACGCGGGGCTCGAACTCACGGACCATGAGATCATGACCTGTGCCGAAGTCGGATTCTTAACTGACTGAGCCTCCCAGGCACCCCGACTGTTTCCCTTTATATACATGTCTGTTTCTCTGTCACTTCATTTGTATTTGGGTGATCTCCAAGATCTCAGTCCATCCTAATCAGGGCTGATCTGACTGACACAAGTATTGTGGAAAGGCTCACCTATTTGTCAATAAGCCCATTTTTGCTTCTGCATCTCTCTTGCACGATGAGCAAAAGATTTGTCAAGGGAGCTGAAATTGTTCTGAAAAGCTGGACGCCAGTTCACCTGGAGAGCCATCGCTGCACCTCACTCTCCCGAACTCTCCAAAAGGCACCCTGAGCCTCTGACATCGTAGCAAACCAGTAGAAAAGAAGGGGTTACACACTGGATACACGGCACAAAATCTTCAGCGGCCAGAATGTCAGTGTAGCCATCTTCAAGGTCAGCGCTTTCCAAACACCTGCACTGCAACTGTGGCATAAGTAGAAAATATTTCTGTGGAATCCTGGTGTAAAAATGATGAGAGTTGTAGCACCCAGGGGCATTCAGCGTTGGGACTTTGAGGCTGAAGACTCCATATATCATGAATATATTGGCAAGCCTGTAGCTCATTTGCAGGACACCGGAGTGCTGGGGCAGACTAATTAGGGAGCACTGCTGCTTTGACAGCCTTGTCCCCAACTCTCCTCATATAGCTCTCCCAGTTATATCTCTTTTGACCTGTCCTGGTTCCAACTTCCACATGGCTTCTGGCAGATATTCTGTCAGACAAGAATTGGCCTCCAGACCATAATTAGATTGCTGGTGACAATATCTGGCTCCAAGAAAAAAGATCGGGTGAGTAACAGGTGCTGCTAGAACATAAAGCGAGCCTGTGTAATCCCTGCTGCCTCTGCAGAAACATCAGGCAGTTGCATCAGGTACTCTAAGAAAGTACCTGACCCTAAAATAATTTTTTGAAGTCTTTTGTTTTTCTGATGTTGCACTTTTAGCAACAAATGAGGATGGAGGATGATAGAACATTTAAAAGGGTGTCTGGTGTGATGGCAAAGAGTGTGAGGCTCCAATCGTTCCTATCCAATGCTGGATCTGCCACTTACTGGCTGTGTGACCTTGGGCAAGTTACTTGGCCTCTCTAAGCCTTGTCTCTAAAATGAAGACAATAAAAGCAGTTACGGTTGGATGATATCTGAGGTGTAGGGAAGTGAGCATCCTGCTCTTGAGAGAGCTTGAGAAGAAGGAGGAGGCTTGTGGCAGGGCCAGATTTCAGCTAAGCAAAGAAGTGTTGTGTGAAGCTGAGCATGTCAGAGATTTTGCTTACTCTGGAATGGTGGTTCCAGAGAGGCCAATGGAAAAGGTTGATACGTGGAAAGGAAGGACAGAGCAGTCCTAGGAGTGAGGGAAAATTGGGACTAACTGGGAGACATTTAGACATTTTGCTATTTTCTCTATGGTGCTTTTCTTATAGGTGGCTGGGTGCCTGTCTTTTCCTGCTCACTAAAATCATGATGCTTTAATGCCTCTTTCGAATCCCATAGGGCCATGCACTAAGTATTCAATGAAGGTTTGACTGATAAAAATCTTATCTGATGGTAATCTAATGTTTCAAGGTCATCCCAAAGATCCAACTTTGTCAAAGGAAAGCATCAAAATATTTAAATAGGTTATACCATGGGTTTCCTTTATTTCTGTTTTTCAATATTACCATACTCCTGCAGAGATCTCTCAGAGCACACGTCAGGAGTGACTTCTCCCTTCCAACAAGCATGCCTTTCCAGCCTTTCTGTGGTTCAGGGATCTCCTCTTAATTAGAGATTCCAGCAGCCAGGGCCTGGGGTAGAAGCCAGGCTCAGAGTCTGCTGTTTCTAGAGTCTCTAGGGAAGCCTCTCTTGTTACTGGGTATGCCACTGGCCACGCACCAGACCTCGACTGTCTTGATAGTGCAAAAGTAGCTGTAGACCTTACATAAACAAATGGAAATGGCCAAGTGTTCCAATAAAACTTTATTTACAAGAACAGGCAACAGACAAGACTTGACCTATGGGGCGGTAGTTTGCAAACCCCTGGTCTAGAATATTCCATGTGCTTGACATACTCTGATTTAGTAACTCTAACGTAGCTACTCGACAATACAAGCTTGTCATTCTTAATAGAGTCAGAGGCAGGGAATTCGTTCAATGTGTCAGCCTGAATGCCTGAGCACGCCCCTGCCACTGTGTTTATTATGGAGTCCTACTGAATTCTTGGTGGTTTCTTTTCCTTGATGCATTTTTAGAAACTCTGATGAGTGACTTTGGAGTTTCTGGGAAAATGGCCATCAAATTCTTCTTTTGTCCACCTAATCTCTACTTGGCACCTGATACTGTTGTCTTTCTTTTCCCTCATGTTTTTCCATGATCTGAAAGATGTCATTCCCCTTGCAACGTCCTTTTTGATTTTGGTGTTTAGCCAAACTCCTCTTGGCTGCACCGTGCAGTGCAGACTAACCGGGATTTGCAATCAGAAAAAAAGAGTCCCGAGTGAGCAGCTTTCCCCTAATGAGCCTGGCCTTGGCTTGGCCTCCTGATTAGATCTCACATTCTACCAAAAAGCTGTCTGTTAAATGCGATGTGAGATCCTAGATCGAACCCTGAAACAGTAAAAGGACGTTAGTGGAAAAACTATTGAAATCAAGTCATTTACTTATTAGGAATGCACTGATGTTAATTCCTGTTGACAAATGCACCGTGGTTATATAAGATGTTAATGTTAGAGGAAACTGAGTGAAGGGTATATACTCTGTACTACCTGTGTAACTTTTCTGTGAATCTAAAAGTATTCCAAAATATATAGTTTATTTTAAACAAAACTCCCTGCTTAACTCATCTCCCAACCTCACCCCTCCCACTTCATTGTTCGGTATCATGGTAATCTCATTTATGATAACATGTGCAAAGTGTAACTTTCCCCACCCCAACCCCAGTTCCTGCATTAATTCCTTGGAATAAACGAACATATACCAAGGATACTTCTGAAGTAGATAGGAATACAATTCTCATTGTATTCCTCTGCTTACACACTTAGAAAATAGGTCCTTGGGGCACCCGAGTGGCTCAGTAGGTTAAGCATCTGACTCCTGATTTCAGCTCACGTCATGATGTCGCGGTTCATGGGTTTGAGCCCTGCCTTGGGCTCTGCACTGACAGCATGGAGCCTACCTGGGACTCTCTCTCTCCCTCTCTCTCTGCCCCTACCCCCGCTCATGCACATGCACTCTCTCTCTAAATAAATAAATAAACAAACATTTTTTTTAAAACAAGAAAATAGGTTCTTAACACCCACTGGAAGCAAAGAGTGTGTGAAGAGCCTCTTGAATTGTCACCAGAAAGAGAGTCCTCTTGGGTTCTTGGCCCAGTGGACATAAGCGAAAAGAGTTAGTAAAGAAAAACAGATGATTGGTTAGACTGATCCCTCCTTGAGGAACAGATTCCTAGTATTCAATATTTTCTAAGCTCCTTTTTAAGCATCCCCAGTTCCTGTTACCCTCTAGTTCATGAGACCCATAGTTCTTCACTCTTGTCAGCCAGACCTCGGGCATCAAAGTGTTCCCCATCAAAATGCAAACGTTGCCTAGGAGGGGAAATAAGTCAAGTGAAACTGAACAGAACCTGAATAAAGTATGATGACCTGGAGGGGGGGCTGTGGTGGTTAGTGAGGCTGTTGCCCCATCTATTGAGGTCAAAATCATTTTATGTACTCACATATACAGTAATGTAGAACATCACCTTAAAGAAAAATGAATAGGGGCGCCTGGGTGGCTCGGTCGGTTGAGCGTCTGACTTCGGCTCAGGTCATGATCTCGCACTTCACGAGTTCGAGCCCCGCGTCGGGCTCTGGCTGACAGCTGGGAGCCTGGAGTCTGCTTTGGATTCTGGGTCTCCCTCTCTCTCTGCCTCTCCCCTGCTCATACTCTCTCTCTGTCTCAAAAATAAAGATAAACATTAAAAAAAATTAAAGAAAAATGAATAAATGAATCGTTTGTGGGTTGCCATTTTATATGCAAAAAAGGTTTTGATTTAGCTATTTTCTTTCCTGGGTTATGTATGGGTCTAGTTCATTAATCCGAATCTGGTTATGTCAAGCAAAGGATTTATGTCGTAGGAACAGGAACGTGAGGTTGATGCTACAGAGGTGGGACATGGAAATTGAGGCCCAAAGAGTCAGTGAAGGCAAAAAGGGACAGGTAGGTATCATTCATTCGTTAGTTTACTTACCATATTTTCTTTGCATGCTTAACTATACATTAGACACTCTTCTAGGCACTGAGTGAACAGAACAAACAAAATTGTCTTCATGGGGCTTATATGGATTGTAAATGGAAAAACGTATAATATGTTAGGAGGTTGTATACGCCATGCAATAAAAAAGCAGGGTAAGGGAAAGGATAGTGATGATGAGAATCGGAGGTCTGTCCCAGAACTAGGTGAGCATGATTTAGAAGCTGAAAACTCCAATGTACCAGCAAGCCAGCACTTGTGAGCAAGGGATACTAAAGACCAATGGTAATGCTAGGGCAGAAGCACTTTCTCTCTACTTTAGTTTATCAGTTGCTGGATGTGACAGACTTCTGTCCACGGGCATTGATCAGGATCCTGAAGGGGTCCAAAGAACAGAGGCAGATTTTGCTATATATGGTCACTAAAATGTCTTGACGTTTGTAAACATTCCTTTATATGCCCACCGTGGCTTGCATTAATTCTATCTTGCATGCTTCATCCCCCTTCCCACTTTCCTGATAGCCTACCAACTGGATTAAAGGGGTGGATTGGAGGAAAACTGAAAAGGGAGGACATTCGAAAGCAAAGTGGAAAAATCTTAAAGTTGGCATTGAACTTCCATATCTGGAGGCTTAGTGTCTAAACATGTATCTTAAAATTCAAAGCGATATGATAATATCTAGCACTGTACTTGACATGAAATCCATGCTTAATAGATATTTGAGTGAATGAATGAACAAGTGCCAAAACAAGAGGAGCAACTAAAAGCCAAAAAGGAGATAAACATGACTTCCTGTGATATGAGTTTTTATTTTTCCAAACATAAATTCTCACTGTGGATTTTGCATCTTTTGAAATAGGACCATTTACATGCAGTTAATAAAACTTTTTTTTCCGTGGTTTAGAAACCATTCCATGCTAATCAAATGAGGTCAGTTCATTTCCCTTACCTAGAGAACTAATTAGTGTACCTTATGGACCTGTAGGTCAAGGCAATGTGATCTCATCACATCCGTATACGTACAGGACTTTGGTCTTCATGGACCTAAGAACAATCTCTTTAAGCCACCTCATGCTCTTTCAAGATAGGAAGACTCCCCTCCACACACTGGGTGGAGATGCTTCAGATGCTTCAGGATAAGATGCTAAATCTGTAGCTGTTCTCTTTCTTTCTTCATTTAAGAAATGGCTGCTTGAATTATAACTTTAGCCATGATACCTGAATTGATCACTTACTTAAAACTTTATTATCTTAAAATTTAATTAGAAAAATGTATTCGGTTCAAACTGCCGAACAACAAACAAAATTGAACAGGACAAGTGTTTTGTTTCTCTTAGCTCCCACTTCTCAATAAATACAAAAAATTTGAATCCAGACTTGGGATGAATCTTTGAGTCCAGAAGTGGAATTTCTAATGCCCTCATTCCTACTTTCTCCCAAGAGAAGAGAGCACATCAATTCTAGTTCATGTTTTCCTTCCTGACCAAGGCAGAACGTATTCATCATTCTCTGGGCAGAAGGTCATGTGGTTTCCTTGAATCATGCTTTGCTTTCACATTCTGCTATTTGATAAAAGTCCCCCTGGAGACTTTTTGAATGAAGAGATCACCTCTCCAAAGTGAATGTGTTCATCTTTTTTTGTTATAACACAAGAATTCATTTGAGATCTTGGCCAGAGAAATGAATTATGGGTGATAGCTAGTAACTGCAAGACCGGTTTATGACCAGGTAAACTGGCCCAGCCATCTCTTCTTTCTCTTCAGGAGCTCCAGCAAAATTATCTAAATGTTAGCAATCTGGTTTTCTATTAAGAGTCAGTAAATAACCACCAAGGAGTCCCCAGCTCATTACCCAAGTGTTTTCTTAACTGAGCTGAAAGCCTGGACAGGCTCTAATTTCATAGGCCACTAATTATAGAATCCTAGAACTAGAATGAGACTTAGAGATCATAGAGTCTAACCATATAGTCTTAGAAAGGGGAAACTGAGGCTCAGAGAAGAAAAGTCACTTTCACAGAGTTGCACAACTAATTAACCGTAGAGCTAGGATTATAAGGCAATTTTCTTGATTCTCAGTCTCATGCACTTTATACTATCTTCTCATTGGTTTTCAGCACTGCAAACAACTTCTGCGTGATTATGTGCTTGGTATGCTGGTTTCTTTGTCGTGGAATAGACAGCCACTATATCCCAACAGTGGAGAAATACTCTAGATTTTTCTTCATCTTTGCCCCATTTTAATAAGGTTAGGCATTTCCTCTTGCCTCAACTATTTTGTTAAATATATGTACTTATATATAATATATATATGTAAAATGTATATATATAAAATATATAAAAATATATATATAATATATATATATATAATATATATATATATATATATATATATATTATATATATATATAAAATATATGGAGCAGGAGCCACACCTATAGCACTCACTCTCATGCACGCTCTCTCTCTCTCTATATATATATTTTTTTTTTTTTTTTTTTTAGTAGGCTCCATGCTGGACATGGAGCCCAATATGGGGCTTGAACTCATGACTCATAAAATAAACATATAGATGGGATTTGTAAGTAAAACAACCCGTGTGTGTGTGTGTGTGTGTGTGTGTGTGTGTGTATTTCTAAGCATATAGATAGGATTGGTAAGTAAACAGAGAGATATATAATCTCATTCAGGCTTCTTCTTATATGCTGTGCTGTTATAGAATTGTGTGCTTTTTCTCATTGTACTTATTTACCTCTGTGTGCATAATTTCAAACTGAGGTTTGAGAGGCAGGCAGCATGGTGGTTAATCACACACACACTCTTAATACAAACTACTTGGGTTCAAAACATGGCTGCCCCCATTTATTATCTGCTTGACTTTGGACAAGTTGCTTAATCTCTCTATGCCTTAGTATCCTCATCTTTTTTTTTTAATTTAAATCCAAATTAGTTAACATATAGTGTAATAATGATTTCAGGAATAGAATTTAGTGATTCATCACGTACATATGACATCCAGTGCTCATCCCAACAAGTGCCCTCCTTAATGCCTATTGCCATTTAGCCCATCCCCTCCAGCAACCCTCAGTTTGTTCTCTATATTTAAGAGTCTCTCATGGTCAGGGCACCTGGGTGGCTCAGTTGGTTAAGCATCTGATTTCGGCTCAGGTCATGATCTCATGATTCGTGAGTTCAGGCCCCAAGTCACGCTCTGTGCTGACAGCTCAGAGCCTGGACCCTGCTTCGAATTCTGTGTCTTCCTGTCTCTCTCTGCCCCTCCCCCACTTGCACTCTGTCTCTGTCTCTCACAAATGGATAAACACTAAATAAAAATTAAAAAAAGAGTCTCCTATGGTGTGGCTCCCTCTCTGTTTTTATCTTATTTTTGCTTCCCTTCCCCTATATTCATCTGTTTTGTTTCTTAGATTCCACATATGAGTGAAATCATATGATCTTTCTTTCTCTATTTCGCTTAGCATAATACACTCTAGTTCCATCCACATTGTTGCAAATGGCAAGATTTCATTCTTTTTGTGGTATTCTTATCTTTAAAATGAGGATACTAATAGCACCCATTTCAGTCTCAATTAAAGTTCCATCAGAGAAGCAGAAGCATTATATGTGATAGAGAAAAAGATACTTTATTATAAGGATTAGACATTATATAATTGTGGGAGCTAGTTAAATAGTTTTAGCAAGGCTCATTGCAGTATTTGGTGTTGAGCCAAAATCATCAGGAGAAGTCGAGGAGAACAAAGATAAATTGGAACCTAAGAGGACAAACTGGACCCCATGAGGACAATTGAGAACCTGTGACTATCTTTTACCACCTTCAGCCTTGATGATGTGGGTAACTTCCAGGAAAAGCTGGTGTCCTTTACTATGGAGTTAAACATGTACCTAGCCCAGAATTTAGAGAAGCTAACGGAGGATATCTTGAGGGAGCTGGAGGAGCTATAGGTGTGGCCTCTGCTTCAGGCCAATGAGCTGGATCAGGGTATTAGCAATCATGCTCATGAACTTAAACCTGGCCCCACAGGACCTTTGGAGTGTTACAAATGGTTGCTCCTTCACTTTCACCATTCAAATCTTTTGCAAATTTCTCTTGTGGCCAACCATAACTTGGGACCATACAGAGAAAGTAATTCTGAGAAGCATAGCTCTGGATTATAACTAATTTGGCATAATACAAAGCCACCACACTGTGCCTGGTGTATTCTAAGCATTTACTAGACATTAGTTCTTCTACTTGCTAGTGTGGTTCTTTGATTAGTACTTTTTTTCTTCTACTAGATTGCAAGTGCCATGAGAGGAGAGAATATGTATATTTTTATGTACCCCATTGTATCCCTCCACCTAGCACAGTGGCTGATATATGGTGGAAACTCATGAAACACTTGTTGAGTGGGTAGAAAGACAATATAGAAAGAAGACAATTTGGAGAAATTGTAACTCTTGCAAAACAATCTGTCACCAAGTATAATGGTATGGGGGGATAAAGACAGATGCATAAGGTCTGGGCTCTGGCATAACTTGCAGTTGAGGGGTGGGAATTGGACATTGGGATGGCAGAGACCTGAGTAACACAAGGAAGTTTGGGGGAGCAAGGACTTGTGATAGCAGAACTGGACCACTTGTTAGTGTAGTCTCCATCAGAAGTATTCACCTGTGCTGAGTATTTTCCATTTGCTTTTCTAGATTCAGTCCTTACCCTTCTGCTTTCTTCTCTGTGCCCCAAGAGGCTGACCTTTATGGATATACTGACTAGGTTATTTTGCCTTTTGACTTTTCAGTTGAGTGCAGCCAATGGAAGATAGCACCAGAAGATGGGAGGAGATGGAGGTCAAGATAATTATTCCCTCAGGTTGATGTTAGTTGTCAGTGGCTGAATTCCTCCCTCAAAGACCACAGTTTGTTGGGGAATAAAGTTCAGTCTCCTATAGACTCATTTATAAGTCTCTCTCTGGGTTCTGGTAACTGCTCTCCTCCTTGTCCCTTTAGGCCTAGGGGTGGTAAAGTCTCCTCTGTTATTGCTTGCTTTAGGGTGCTTTATCAACCTTCGTTGGATTCTCTTAACCTTTCCTATACCATTTAAATAGCCTCTTCATTAAACTCTCCTCGATTATCCCCTTTAAGTGTGACATCTGTTTCCTCCTGTGACCCTGACTAAAACATCGTAAGTCCAATCTAGTACTCAAAGGAATGTACTGGGGTTTCTAAGGCATGAGAGCAAAAGGGTCTAGGTGACAGACAACACTCAAAGTCTGATGAGGGGTTGAACCCTGGTTCTCAATTATCAGTCTATTGTAATAAGAATCCTGACCATATCTGAAGGTTCCATAACACAGAACCCAGCTTCCTGAGAAGGAACTTGTTAGGTCCAGGCAGACAGACAAGATAGTCCTCATTCGCACCAAAAAACTGAAGCAGAAGCTCAGTCATCTAGACTGAATGACCATGGGTTAAGGGACAGAAATGCCACAGGGACATGAGTCCAGGGGTCACTCCGGTCTCACTGGACACCATGGATGGGGAAGAACAATCAAGACCAAACCTATCAACTGGAGAAATAAAGCTCCCAATACACTGCCAGTCATGGCTGGGATTTGTAGGGCAATCCAGCAGGCCTAGGATGGCAAGTAAATGGCTTTGAAGACTAATGAAGTGGGAGAGGCTGCATGAGGCCAAATTGTGGAAGGAATTAAGTACCAAAGAAAAGGGGTTTGGATTTGAACCTATAGGAAATACGGAGCCATTGATGACTTTTTAACATTTAATATCAATGACCTTTGATAAGTCATTTGTTATGTGAATGATTTAGAAATGTCTTTACTGCCGGTACTGAGAGAAGTGGGTGACGATGATGATGTTAGCAGTTACCATTTATTGAACACCTACTAGATGTCAGGTGCATGCCCCACTTATACATAATATATTATTTAATCTTTGCAATGATATACATTGTCAGTATTATTGTTATCCTCATATTACAATTGAAGTAACTGAGGCTCAAAACAATGGTTTAACATTTTGCTCAAAGTGCTAGAGCTAGAGTGGAGCCTAAAATTGGATGGCTTCAAACCCTGTGAATATAATCTCTATAATAGACCATCCCCATTCATTGTCTTCTCCTCACCTCCAGTCTACCTATGGGCTTTTTGTCTTAAAGTTGGCATATTTCCCTCAGCAATATTACAAAGGATACCAATTTACCAACCTTATTTATGAGCGCCAAACACTGCCTTTATTGTCAGGCAGATACTGGGCTCTTTGCCAAAGTGACGGCCCTGATATGTATCTTCTTTCAATCCTCCTGCATTTGGACAGCAGATGATGAGAAAGGAGAGTCTGGAAACTTTGGAGCTGACTTTGGAGTTGCCCTCTATAGTTGCCCCAAGGAGGTCTTAGAATGAGTCACCAACTTTCCAGACTGCATTTACCGATCCTTGGAGAGGAAATGTTATCCATCACTGGCATTGTACTCCTATGGCCCTCAGCTTCCAGTGACCCCAAAGCTTTGGGGAGATACCTCGTGCCCTTGGAATAGAAAAGAAATTCATCTTCAAAAAAACTAAACTCTCATTAGCATTAGATGTTCAATGGTCTTCCTTCCACTTTCATACACTATTTTTAAGTAAATGTCTGAGTGAAAAAGACCCTTAAGAATCTAGTCCAACCTCTTCAGCTTACACATTGGAAAACTGAGTTTCATAGAGTAGAAAGGACCAATAGGTGGTCTCATAGTAAGTGAATGTTAGAGCAAGGACTAGAGCCCAGATTTTCTGGCCTCCTGGTCAGTTGCCCTTTCCTGTTTCTTTTTTATTATCTACTCATGGTTTATTTTTCACAACTAGTGTGTAAACTCTTAAAGATAGTGACCTGTTATGTATATTTTTGTGTGACTGTAAAATTCTTAAAGGTGCTTGGCATGCAGTGGGTTCTCTGTGAATGTTTGTTGATTAAACTGTTTTTTTCCCCCAGTTGACCATAGTTGAAGCAGAAGAGTTCTCTTTCAGGTTTTGGACAATGGCTCAGTTTGGAACCATCTTCCCCATTTTAATTTCATTTTTCCATTGGTCCAATGGAAAAGCCAGTTGAATCTATTCATTTAGCAAAAGACCTATCAAAGAAGCCCAGCTCCCTAAAGGATATTGTCTAATCCTAATTCTTAGAAAAACTCAGGAAACAAACTTCCTAACAAAGCCTGATTCCATTTCCTTCTCTGAGAGCTAAAAGTTGGAGAAGTCTTATTGGCACTATGCTAGGGGCATTATATGGTATTCTCATTTATTCTCAGAAACAACCTATACACAGAAGTTTAAATTGGCAAAGATTATAAAGCCACTAAGTGGGATAACTTAGATTTTTCTCTTTCTCTTTAAATTCACCTAGAATTCACACACAATAAAATTCGTCATTTTAAAGTGTATTCAGTGCCTTTCAGTACATTTACAATGTTGTGCAACCATCGTTACTCTCTAACTCCAGAATGTATTTATCATCTGCAAGAGAAATTCTGTACCTAGTAAGCAGTCCTTCCCCATTCTCCTCTGCCTCCAGCCCCTAACGACTCATAGTTTGCTTTCTTTCTTTTTATTTTTTAATGTTAATTATTTTTGAGAGAGAGAGAGAGAGAGAGGGAATTCAAAGCAGGCTCTGGGGTCTGAGCTGTCAGCACAGAGCCAGACACAGGGCTTTGAACCCATGAACCGTGAGATCATGACTTGAACTGAAGTCGGATGCTTAACCGACTGAGCCACCCAGGTGCTCCTGGTTTCTATTTCAATGGATTTATCTCTTCTGAATGTTTCATATACATGGAATTATACAGTATGTGGCTTTTTTGTGTCTGGCTTCTTTCACTTAGAATTATGTTTTCGAAGTTCATCCATTTTGTGGCAAGTATCTATGCTTAATTTATTTTATGGCCAAATAATTTTCCATTGTGTTAATATACCACATTTTATTTATGCATCATTTGATGGACATTTAGGTTGTTTTCATATTTTGGCCATAGTTATCAGTCCTGCTATGTACATTTGTGTGAATGTATTTGCTGAATATCTATATTTAATTATTTTCAGTATATGTTTAGAAGAGGAGTTAAGTCTTATGATAATTCTGTTTCTTTTTTTTGAAGAACTACAGCATTTTACATTCCCAACAGCAATGTCTGAGGGTTCCAATTTTTCCATACCCTCACCAAGACTTGTTATTTTTTGTCTTTTTGATTATAGTGTACTTGGTGGGTATTGAAGTAGAATCTCATTGTGGTTTGATTTGCATTTCCTTAATGACTAATGCTGTTAAGCATCTTGTCACGTATGTCTTGGCCATGTGCATATCTTATTAGAAGTGTCTATCCAAAGCCTTTGTCCATTTTTTAAATTGAATTGTCTTTTTAATATTGAGGTGCACATGCACTTTGTATATTCTGGAGACTAGACCTTTATCAGATATGTGACTGGTAGGTATCTGCTCCCATTCTTGGGATTGCTTATTTTATTTAAAAAAAACAATTTAATGTTTTTTTTTTTTTTTATTTTTGAGAGACAGAGAGACCGGGGGGGGGGGGGGGGGGGAGGGGCAGAGAAATACGGAGACACAGAATCCAAAGCAGGTTCCAGGCTCTGAACTGTTAGCACAGAGCCCGATGCAAGGCTCGAACTCACAGACCGTGAGATCATGACTTGAGCTGAAGTTGACACTTAACTGCCTGAGCCACCCAGGCACCCCTGGATTGCTTGTTTTATATTCTTTTTTTTTTATTTATTTATTTTTAGGACAGAGAGAGACAGAGCATGAACGGGGGAGGGGCAGAGAGAGAGGGAGACACAGAATCGGAAACAGGCTCCAGGCTCTGCCCAGAGCCTGACGCGGGGCTCGAACTCACGGACAGCGAGATCGTGACCTGGCTGAAGTCGGACGCTTAACGGACTGCGCCACCCAGGCACCCCGATATATTCTTTATAGTGTTCTTTGAAGCACAAAAGTTTAAAATTTTTATGAAGTACAATTTATTTTTTTTCTTTGTGCTTTTGGTGTCAGATCTAAGACACCATTGCTAATGCAAGGTCATGAAAATTTATACCTGTGCTTCCTTCTACATGTTTATGGTTTTAGCTTTTTAGGCTGTTGATCCACTTTAAGTTAATTTTTTTTTTTTTTTTTAATTTTTTTTTCAACGTTTATTTATTTTTGGGACAGAGAGAGACAGAGCATGAACGGGGGAGGGGCAGAGAGAGAGGGAGACACAGAATCGGAAACAGGCTCCAGGCTCTGAGCCATCAGCCCAGAGCCCGACGCGGGGCTCGAACTCACGGACCGCAAGATCGTGACCTGGCTGAAGTCGGACGCTTAACCGACTGCGCCACCCAGGCGCCCCTTTAAGTTAATTTTTGTAAATAGTGTGAAGTAGGAGTCAAACTGAATGTTTCCTTTGCATGTAGATATCCAGTTGTCCCAGCGACATTTGTCAAAAAGACTACCCATTCATTCCCAAATTATTTTAGCATCATTTACATTGAACATAACTACTGATAAGGTAGATTTATGCCTGGTATTTTTCTATTTGTTTGCTATAAGTTTTATGTTTTTTTTCTTGTTTCTCAGTTACCCCAGTATTGCCTTCTTTTGTGCTATAGATATTTTCTGATGTAACAGTTTCATTCCTTTGTCGTTTATATTGCTGCATACTTTTGTGTTACGTTTTGCATTTGTTTTAGTCGTTGAACTGGGAATTGCCAATATTAATTGTAACAATTTATTTCAAATTAATACCAGGTTAATTTTAATAGCATACAAAAATTTTGTTTCCCCATAGCTAGGTTCCCCACTCCATTAATGCTGTTATTGTCACAAATTACATCTTTAAACACTGTTTGCTCTTCATCGTCAGTGAAATGATTCTTCATAACTTTTGTCCATGTTCTAATTGGCTTGTTTATTTATTTTTTTACGATTGGGTGTGGGGATTTTTTTATACATTCTAGACACTAGTTCTTTGTCAGATATGTGAATTTCAAATTCTTTCTCCCCATTTGTAGTTTGCCTTTTCATCCTCTTATCAGCATCTTTAGCAGAGTAGAAGTTTTTAGTTGTTATGAGTTCAAATTTGTTTGTGTGTTTATTTATTTATTGGAGTTCCAATATAATTTTATTTTAATTCCGGTATAGTTATATACAGTTTTATATTAGTTTCAGGTGTACAATATAGTGATTTAAAAAATTCATACGTCACTCAGTGCTCATCACCACACTGTGTACTCCTCAATCCCCATTGCCTATTTCACCCATTGCCCCTGCGCACCCCCCTCTGATAACCACCAGTTTCTTCTCTATAGTTAAGACTGTTTCTTGATTTCTTTTCCTTTGCCCATTTGTTTTGTTTCTTAAATTCCCCCTGTAAGTGAAATCATATGGTATTTGTCTTTCTCTGACTTATTTTGCTTAGCATTATACTCCCTAACTCCATCCATGTTGTTGCAAATGGCACGATTTCATTCTTTCTTATGGCTAAATACTGTATTGTTTATACGTACCATATATTCTTTATCCATTCACCTATTGGTAGATACTTGGGCTGCTTGTAGTTTGGCTACTGTAAGTAATGCTGCAATAAACATAGGGGAGCATGTATCCCTTTGAATTAGTATTTTTGTATTTGGGGGGTAAATACCCAGTACTGCAATTACTGAATTGTAGGGTAGTTTTATTTTTAACTTTCTGAGGACTCCATACTGTTTTCCAGTAGCTGGACTGATTTGCATTCCCACCAAGAGGGCAGGAGGGTTCCCCTCTCTCCACATCCTCTCCAACACTTGTTCCTTCTTGTGTTCTTGATTTTAGCCATTCTGACAGGTGTGAGGTATTATCTCATTATAGTTTTGATTTGCATTTCCCTGACATTATAGTTTTGATTTGCATTTCCCTGATGATAAGTGATGTTGAGCATATTTTCATGTGTCTGTTGGCCATCTGGATGTCTTCTTTAGAGAAATGTCTGCTCATTTCTTCTGCCCATTTTTTAACTGGATTGTTTGTTTTTTGGGTGTTGAGTTGTATCAATTCTTTACATGTTTTGGATATTAACCTTTTATTGGATGTGTCATTTGCAGATATCTTCTCCCGTTCCATCGGTTGTCCTTTAGCTTTGCTGATTGATTCCTTCACTGTACAGAAGCTTTTTATTTTGATTCTGTCCTCATAATTTATTTTTGCTTTTATTTCTTTTGCCTCAGGAGACATACCTAGAAAAACATTGCTATGGGTGATGTCAAAGAACTTACTGCCTGTGTTATCTTCTAGAATGTTTATGGTTGCAGGTCTCATATCTAGGTATTTAATCCATTTTGAGTTTATTTTTGTGAATGGTGTAAGAAAGTGGTCTAGTTTCATTCTTTTACATGTTGCTGTAGTAAAAATTGAAGTCCAGAATTGAAATACCTCCAGCTTTGCTTTTCTTTTTTCAAGATTGCTTTGGCGGGGCGCCTGGGTGGTGCAGTCGGTTAAGCGTCCGACTTCAGCCAGGTCACGATCTCGCGGTCCGGGAGTTCGAGCCCCGCGTCGGGCTCTGGGCTGATGGCTCAGAGCCTGGAGCCTGTTTCCGATTCTATGTCTCCCTCTCTCTCTGCCCCTCCCCCGTTCATGCTCTGTCTCTCTCTGTCCCAAAAATAAATAAACGTTGAAGATTGCTTTGGCAATTTGGGGTCTTTTGTGATTCTTAATGTCTTTCTTATTTCTTTCCTTCTTCTGGCTTTAGGTTGCTTTTGTTGTTCTTTTTCTAGATCCTTTAGGTATAAAGTTAGGTTGTTGATTTGAGACTTTTCTTGCTTTTAAGTTAGGCCTAACTATCCTCTTAGAACAATTTTTGCTGCATCCCAGAGGTTTTGAACAGTTGTATTTTCATTTTTTTTTGTTTCCATGTACTTTTTTATTTATCCCTAATTGACTCATTCACTGTTTAGTAGCATGTTATTCAATGTCCATATATTTATGGTCTTTCCAGATTTTTTTGTTGTTATTGTTGACTTCTAGTTTCATAGCATGTGGTCAGAAAACATGCATTCATTCAATCTTCTTGAACTTGTTGAGGCTTGTTTTGTGGCCTAATATGTGATCTATTCTGGAGAATGTTCCATGTTCACTTGAAAAGAATGTGTGGGGCGCCTGGGTGGCGCAGTTGGTTAAGCGTCCGACTTCAGCCAGGTCACGATCTCGCAGTCCGTGAGTTCGAGCCCCGCATCAGGCTCTGGGCTGATGGCTCAGAGCCTGGAGCCTGTTTCCGATTCTGTGTCTCCCTCTCTCTCTGCCCCTCCCCCGTTCATGCTCTGTCTCTCTCTGTCCCCAAAATAAATAAACGTTGAAAAAAAAAAAAAGAAAAGAAAAGAATGTGTATTCTGCTGTTTTAGGATGGGATGTTCTGAATATATCTGTTAGATCCATCTGGCCCAGTGTATCATTCAAAGCCACTGTTCCCTTGTTGATTTTCTGTTTGGATGATCTGTCCATTGATATGAGGGGGATGTTAAAGTTCCCTACTAATACTGTGTTATTATCAGTTCCTTTATGTTTGTTATTAACTGTTTCATGTATTTGGGTGCTCCTATGTTGGATGCATAAATACTTATAATTTTTATATCTTCTTGTTGGTTTGTCCCCTTTATGATCATATAGTATCCTTCTTTGTCTCTTGTTATTGTTTTATTTTTTTATTTTTATTTTTTTATTTTTTTAAAATGTTTATTGATTTTTGGGAGAGAGAGAGAGGGGGGGGAGGGAGGGGCAGAGAGAGAGAGGGAGACACCAAATCTGAAGTAGGCTCCAGGCTCTGAGCTGTCAGCACAGAGCCTGATGCAGGGCTTGAACGCATGAACTGTGAGACCATGACCTGAGCCAAAGTCGGACGCTTAACCGGCTGAGCCACCCAGGCACCCCTCTTGTTATTGTTTTAAAGTCTAGTTTATCTGATATTAGTATTGCTCCTTGGGCTTTCTTTTGAAATCTTTTTGCGTGATAAATATTTCTCTATGCTTTAGGTCTAAAATGAGTCTCTTGTAGGTGGCATATACAGGGATCTTGTTTTTTTATCCACTATGTCACCCTATGTCTTTTGATTGGGGTGTTTAATCCATTACATCCAAAGCAATTTTTGATAGATATGTACTTACTGACATTTTGTTACTTGTTTTTTTAGTTGTTTTTGTAGTTGTTCTTTGATCCTTTCTTCTCTTTGTCTCTTTGATGTTTTTGTTTTGTTTTGTTTTGTTTTCTTAGTGATATACTTGGATTCCTTTCTCTTTATTTTTGCATATCTGTTACTGTTTTTTTGATTTATGGTTACGAGCTGAGTTATATGTAACATTTTCTGCATACAGCAGAAGCTGATGGTCACTTAATTTTTAACCCATTCTTTACTCTTCTCCTCTCCATGGTTCAGAAATTTGGTATCATATTTTACATCCTTTTATTTTGTGCTTCTCTTGACTGATTTTTAGTGGTATGCTTAATTTTTTTGCTTTGGTCCTTCCTATTTTTCTTACTCTTGTGATTTTTGTTTTCTACTCACAGAGTCCCGTTAACATTTCTTGTAGAGCTGGTTTAGTCATCATGAATTCTTTTGAGTTTTGTTTGTCTGGAAACTCTTTATATCTCCTTCTATTCTGAATGATAGGATTCCTGGATAGAGTATTCTTGGCTGCAGATTTTTCCCTTTCAGCATTTGAATATGTTGTGCCACTCCCTTCTGGCATGCGAAGTTTTTGCTGAAAAATCAGTGATAGCCTTATAGGGTGTCCTTTGTATGTAACTGTCATCTTTTCTCTTGCAACCTTTACCATTCATTCTCAATGACTATATTTTTGCCATTTTAATTTCTGTGTCTTGGTATGTACCTCCCTGGGTTGAGTTTGTTGTGGTACTTCTGTGCCTCCTGAATCTGGATCTTTGTTTCCTTCTCCAGATTCGGGAAGTGTTCAACTATTATTTCTTCAGATACATTTTCTTCCCCCCCTTTCTCTCTATTCTTCTGGGATCCCTTTAATGAAAATCTTATTTCACTTGATGGTGTCACTGAATTCTCTAAGTCTATTCTCATTATGAACTATTCGTCTCTTACATGTTCAGGTTGATTGCTTTCCATTATTCTATGTATACTTCCATTATTCTATCCTCCAGCTCACGGATATATTCCTCTACTAGTAGTCTACTATTTTTTCCAGTGATTGGATTCCTTAATTCATTTAGTGAATTCTTCATCTCTGATATGTTACTTTTTTATCTCTTCGTCAAGGGTCTCACTGATATCCTCCACCTTTTCCTGAAGTCTCGTATCTTTATGATAATTATTTTTAAATCTCTGTCATGAATATTACTCATCCCTGTTTGCTTAGATCTTCTGCTGTGATTTTGTTTTGTTCTTCCATCTGGGACATATTCCTCTGCCTCATTTTGTCTACCTCTCTGTGTCTGTTTCTGCGTGTTAGGAAAGTCAGCCGCATCTTCTGTTTCCAACAGAAGTGGCTTTATCAAGAAGAGGTCAGTGCAGTGCAATGTCACCTGTTCACCAGAACCTAGCACTTCAGGGGGGGTCTCCTATGTATGTTCCCTATGCCCTGCTGTTGTGTCTGAGTCATTTTTCTTTCAATCCAGATGTCTGCGCTGACTCTGCCTGTGGTGGCCTATGCTTTCTCTCTGTGTTTTAGTGAGACCCAGGCCGGCCAGCTCTCATGTGACCACAGGAAGGCTCTGGTGTGGGGCAGCGGTGGAAGCAAAATTTGGGTTGAGCCACTAGTCCTAGGCCAGATCCCCCAAAGCATGGCGGCTGCTGGGGCCTGGTGCATGGAGGCGGTGGCGGCAGCAGCCAGGGGTACAGTGTGCAGAGGAGGGGGTGGTGGAGGGGGCGTGCAGCCTGGGCGTATGGTGGCTATGCAGGCTGTGCATGCAGGTAGTGTTAACCAAATACGCCCTGAGCCCAGGGCACACCGCTAGCACGTTAGGTGGCAAGTGTCTGTGCAGTGGTGCCTCCCACAGGTGGCTTTGTTCATGCCAGTGTGGGTGGGAGGGAAATTGGCACCTGCCAGCACCTTTGTTCCCAGAGAAGTACCCCCCAAAGGCTCTGAAATCAGTAGAAACAGATCTCCCTCCTTTCGTGCAAGCTGTTGCTTCTATGTTGCCTCTCTGTGGGCTGCTGTCTCCTTAAGGGTGGCGACCCAGCTACCACCCTCCAGGTTCATCTAGTGCTGAGTCAGCCAACTCTGAAAGCTCTGGCTTCAAGTCCCGGTAGTTCTACAAACTATTCAGCCCCTCAGGTTTTCAAAGCCAGACTTTATGGGTATTTGTCTTACCTGTGTGGGCTCCCTGGTTGTTTTCCCTCTCTACGCCTGCAGCTCCCTCCCTTCTGTGGGCAGCTCCCAACCACTGTTTCTGCCTTTCCTAACCGCTCAGATGTGGCTTCTTCTCTGCATTTAGTTGTCAGTTTGTTCTGCCAGTCTTCAGATTGCTCTCCAATTTATTCACAAGGGTATTGGTGATATCTAGTTGTAAACATGGGCAGAATGAGCTTAAAGTCCTCCTGCTCTTCTTCCCAAGCTACCCTGAGTTCAAATATATTGATATTTCCTTTTACGGATTATATCTTTGGTGTCAAGTCTAAGAATTTTTGCCTAGTCCTAGATTCTGAAATTTTTATCTTTTTTTGCTCATCATTTTAGATTTTATATTTAACTCAGTGATCCACTTGGAAAATTTTTTGGTATAATTTGCGTGTGTGAGGTTTAGGTCAAGGTTTTTGGTTTTTTTGTTTTTTTTTTCCCCTCATAAATGTCAAAGTGCTCACCACCATTTGTTGAAAAAGCTGTCTTTCCTCCACTGAATTGCTTTTGCACCTTTGTAAAAAATAATTTGGGCATATGTGTGTTGGTCTATTTCTGGATTCTCTATTTTGTTCTCTTGATCTATGTGTATCTCTCTATTAATAACTGTGCTGTCTTAATTATTATAGCTACGTAGAAATTCTTGAAATCAAGCAAACTGATTTGTATCACTTGTCTCTGATTGTGACCACTTTGCTCTTCTTTTTCAAAGTTGCTTTGGTTATTCTAGTTCCTTTGCTATTCCGTGAAATTTTAAATTAATCCTGTCTGTATCTACAAAACATCTTGCTGACATTTTGATAGGAATTTAATAGGATTAAACCCATGTATCAAGTTCGGAAGACTTATCATCTTTATAAATGATTATCATCATTTGTAAAGATTTATTTAGACGTTCTTTGATTTCTTTCATCGGTTATGTAGTTTTCGGCATACGAACCTTCCACATGTTTTGTTAAACCTAAATGGTTCATATTTTGAACAAATTGTATTTTTAATGTTAGTGTGTACATTTTTGTCATTAGTATATAGAAGTACAATTGTTTTTTCTATGTTTATCTTTATATCCAGCAAGCTTGCTGAATTCATTTATCGGTCCTAGGCGAAACTTTATAGATTTTGTAAATTCCTTGGGATTTTGTACATTGACAATCATGCCATCAGTAAGTAGGGACAGTTGTATTTCTTCTTTGGTGATGTGTGTGCCCTTTATTTACACTTCTTGCCTTATTTTACTGGCTAGAACTTCCATCGCTGTGTTGAATGATATTGGTGAGAGCATACATACATCCTTGGGTTATTCCCGATCTTGGGGCTAAAACATTCGATCTTTAGCATTACTTACAATGTTAGTTGTAGGTGTTTTGTAGATTCTCTTAATTAAGTTCAGAAAATTTCCTTCTATTCCTATTTTTATGAGCACTTTTATCATGAAGAGGTGTTGAATTTTGTCAAACGCTTTTTCTGCATCAATTGATATGGTTTACCTGATTTCTCTTCTTTAATCTGCTAGTGTGGTGGATTATACTGAATGCTATTGAATATTGAACCAGTGTTGAATCCTTGGAATAGAGCTTACTAGGTCATCATTTATAATTCATTTCATATATTGCTGAATTCTAATTGCTAATATGTTGTGAAGGATTATTGTGCCTGTGTTCATGAGGAATATTGGTCTGGAATTTTCTTTCTTTGTACTTTCTTTGTCTAGTTTTGGTATGAGGATATTACTAGCTTCATAAAATGAATTGAGGAGTATTCCTCCCTCTTCTATTTTCTGGAAGAGATTGTGCAGAGTTGGTGTTAATTCTTTAGGTATTTGAGTAGAATTCTCTACTGAAACCATGTGGGCTTAGAGATAATGTTTGGACAGTTTTAAAATTGCAACTTTATTTTCCTTAATAGTTATAGACCATTTCATATTATCTATTTCATATTGGGTAAATTGTGGTAGATTTTTTTTTTTTGATGAACTGGTTCATTTCACCTAAGTTCTGAAATTTTTGTGTGTAGAGCTTTTTAAATAGTATTCCTTTATTATCTTTGTGATATATGCAGGATTTGTAGTGATAAACCCTGTTTTAGTTCTTGTGGTAACTTGTGACTTCTCTCTCTCTTCCTCAGTCTTTCTAGAAGGTGGTCAATTTTATTGATCTCTTCAAAAAATTAGCTCTTTGTTTCATTGATTTTTTTCTCTTGATTTTCAATTTCATTGATTTTTAAAAAAAATGTTTTAACGTTTATTTATTTTTGAGAGGGAGAGACATAAAGCGCGAGCAGAGGACGGTCAGAGAAAGAGAGAGAAACAGAATCGGAAGCAGGCTCCAGACTCTGAGAGGTCAGCACAGAGCCTGATGTGGGGATCGAACTCACGAACCATGAGATCATGACCTGAGCCGACCGACTGAGCCACTCAGGTGCCCCTCACTGATTTTATTTTTTATTTCCTTCCTTTTGTTTAATTTGGATTTATTTTGCTCTTTTTTGGGTTCTTGAGGCAAGTGCTTAGACTATTGTTTTGAGGATTTCCTCTTTTTTTGCATTATAATTAATGCTCTTTTTCTTCTTTTCTAATTTTTAAATTAAAAAAAGTGACTTCCCTCTTTTCTAAGGTGTGCCTTTATTGGTATAAATTTCTGCCTTAGCACAGCTTTACTGTGTCTTACAAATTTTGATTTCGCATTTTCCTTTTCATTCATTCCCACGTATTACTAAAATTTCCCACGAGAGTTCTTTCAGTCATGTATTATTTAGATTTAGATTTAGATTTAGATATAGTTACCAAGATTTTTAGATATTTTCCTTTTATCTTTCTACTATTGGTTTCTAGTTTGACTCCATTGTGATCGGCAAATGCGTTATGTGTGGTTTTAAATCCTTTAAATTTGGTGAGGTTTTATGGCTCAGGATATGGTCTATCTTTCGATATGTACAAGGGTACTTGAAAAGAATGTGCATTGTTCAGCTGTTAGGTGCAGCAAGGAGAGGAATGTGGCCCTCTTAATGCTAGGGATGGGTGGAAGTCTAGGTTCCCCACCTGGCTTCCACTGACAAGGGGGAGGGAGAAGCTCATTCTGGTCATACAGTGATGAAAGTGTCAGCTTCTTGCTTGTCCTTATCCGGCCCCACCCCGGCATGGAAGTTAGGCTGCCTCATTGTAACCTTGCGAGTGTGGGAGTCGAAGCTGTCTATTCTGCCTTCAATGGTTAGGGTGAGGTCATGAGTTTTTCTGTGGTATATGCCTGGAATATAGTAGTATTGCACTGCAGTATTGTTTAAAAGTTTTCTTTTGTTGGGCTTCTTCATTCTTGATTCTCTGGCTAGAAAGAGCAGGCTTATGTTGGCATTTTTTTGGACTGCATCCATTGGTAGTACCATGTTATTGGCTTCTTCCACCACAAGTCTGAGGTATAGGAGGCAGAAGGAAAACCGAAGGACCGTATCTCCATGTTGTTTCCTGTTCCTGAGGTCTCTCGTTGCTGTGCTTTCTTCTTTTCACCCTTAAGAATCTTCTTATGTTTGCCTTTTATGTAATTTTCAGGATTTTAGTTGTACTTAGTGGGAGAAATAGGGAAAAGTATGTCGACCAAATATTTCTGGAAGCCGAAGTCCTAAATTAGTGTCTGTAGATGTCAGTTTTATGACTGGCTTCTCTTCACAGCCTCATAAATAGCTAATCCCTGACTTCTTTTCCATGGTACAGAGAAACAAAAGAAGAGAAGTTCAGAACAGAAGGCCTCATCTGAGCAGCTGATATTGAGCACATGGTGAGGGATTAGGACTCAGCAAAAAAAAAAAAAAAAAAAAAAAAAAAGCAACTGGGCAGAAAATGGAATACTAAAGAGATCTGGGGTTGTGATGGTCCACAGGGAGGGCAGCATGCTCTGAAGAGATATGTGTATGTGTGGATAAATGAGGCAGAAGGAAAAAAACTTGTGTATGCTATTTTTTTGTATTCTCAAAAGAGAGGAAATGAATTGCAAATGAGTTTGGCATATGTTCAAGGAACAGAGATGGATATGCCACTTTCTAACACATAATTCACTTTCTAACCTGTTTACCTTTCTAACCTGTCTTTGTCTTCCCACTAGTATATAAGCTCCACGAAGGCAGGGATTTTCATCTGAATTGTTTACTAATGTATCCTCAGAGCCTAGAATGGTGTCTGGCATGTAGTAGGCTCCCAATAAGTATTGGTTGAATAAATGTATAAGTGAATGAATGGCTTGGATATTGGGACACCTAGATTCTGGTCCTGACTTTGCCACTAACTAGAGATCTTAACCAGGCCATATTCCTTTCCCTGGGCCAGGTTTCTGAAGTTATAAAAGATGAGGATTGCACTAAAACATCGTTTAGGTCCTTTTGTCCTCTCTTATTCAATAGTTCTGTGAATATGTATACGTTTCCTATAACCTATTTATGACATCCATTCATCCACTTACTCACCCATCCACTCATTTATTCCTCTATCCATCCTTCCATTTATCTATCCATCCAACTATCCACCCATCCAGCATTTCTTGGCTGCTTTCCCCTTTTTTCTTGATCCCCCTTTGTCTCTTTTAACCTTTCTCCCACCCACCTCCCCTCTGAAAACCACCAGTTTGTTTTCTGAATTTAAGAGTCTGGCTTTTTGTCTCCTTTTTTTTCTTTGTCCGTTTGTTGTGTTTCTTAAATTCCACATAAGATTGCAACTGTTTGGTGTCTGTCTTCCTCTGACTGACTTATTTCATTTAGCATTATACCCTCTAGATTCCTTCATAGATCCATCCATGTTGTGGCAAATGGCAAGTGCTCATTCTTTTCATTCTTTTTATGGCTGAGTAATATTCCATCCGTCTATATATATATATATATATATATATATATATATATATATATAATATCCATTCATCATCGATCAATGGACACTATCACATCTATCAATGGGTTGCTTCTATTATCTTCATTATTGTACATAATGTTGCAGTAAACATAGGGGTACATATATCTTTTTCAATTAGTGTTTTTGTTTTCTTCAGATAAATACCCAGTAATGAAATGGTTGGACTATTAATATTTTTAATATTTTAATCTTTTTAATATTTTAATCTTTTTAATATTTTGAAGAACCTCCATAATGTTTTCCACAGTGGCTACCCCGGTTTGCATTCCCACCAACAGTGCACAAGGGTTCCTTTTTCTCCACATCCTCAACAAAAATCGTTATTTCTTGTGTTTTTTGGGAGGGTTATTTTATTTTATTTTATTTTATTTTATTTTTACTTTATTTTAGTTAGTTAACATATAGCACATTATTGGCTTGAGGAGCAGAACTCAGTGATTCATCACTCACATACAACACCCAGTGTTCATCACAAATGCCCTCTTTAATACACATCACCCATCTAGCCCATCTCCCACCCACCTCCCTCCATCAACCCTCAGTTTCTTCTCTATCATTAAGAGTCTCTTATGGTTTGTTTCCCTCTCTTGTCTTTTTCCCCTGCTTCCCATATGTCCATCTGGTGTGTTTCTTAAATTCCACATATGAGTGAAATCATGTGGTATTTGTCTTCCTCTGACTGACTTATTTTGATTAACATAATATATTCTAACTCCATCCACATCATTGAAAATGGCAAAATTTCATTCTTTTTGATGGCTGGGTAATATTCCATTGTATGTATATACATACCACATCTGTCTTATCTATTTATCCATTGATGGAAATTTGAGCTCTGTCCATAGTTTGATATTGTTGATAATGCTGCTATAAACATTGGGGTGCATGTACCCCTTTGAATCTGTATTTTTGTATCTTTGGGTAAATACCTAATGGTACAATTGCTGGATCACAGGGTAGTTTTATTTTTGGTTTTTTGAGGAACCTCCATACTATTTTCCAGAGTGGCTGCACCAGTTTGCATTCCCACCAGCAGTGCAAGAGGGTTCCTCTTTCTCTGTATCCTTGCTAACACCTTTTCTTTCTTGTGTTGTTAATTTTAGCTATTTGACAGGTGTGAAGTGATAACTTATTGTTTTTTTTTTTTTATTTTAGCCATTCTGACAGGTGTGAGGTGATATCTCACTGAGGTTTTGCTTTGCATTTCCCTGATGATTAGTGATATTGAACATCTTTTCATGTGTCTGCTGGCCATGTGTATATCTTCTTTGGAAAGATGTCTATTCAGGTCCTCTGCTCATTTTTTAATTGGATTACTTGTGGGTTTTTTGGTGTTGAGTTGTGTCAGTTCTTTATATATTTTGGTTATTAACCCCTTATCAGATGTATCATTTGCACATATCTTCTCCCATTGAGTAGGTTGTCTTTTAGTTTTGTTGATTGTTTCCTTTGCTGTGTAGAGCTTTTTATTTTCGTTTAGTCCCAATAGTTTAGTTTTGCTTTTGTGTTCTTTGCCTGAGGAAACATATCTAGAAAAATGTTTTTATGGCTGTCAAAGAAATTACTGCCTATGATTTCTTCTAGGAGTTGTATGGTTTCAGGTCTCACATTTAGGTCTTTAATTCATTTTGATTTTATTTTTATGCATGGTGTAAGAAAATGGTCCAGTTTTCTTCTTTTGCATGTAGCTGTCCAGTTTGTTGAAGAGACTGTCTTTTCTCCCATTGCATATTCTTGCCTCCTTTGTCATAGATTAATTGACCATATAAACATGGGCTTATTTCTAGGGCTCTCATTTCTGTGCCTTTGATCTATGTGTCTATTTTTGAGCCAGTACCATACTGTTTTGATTACTACAGCTTTGTAGTATATCTTGAAGACTGAGATTGTGATATCTTTAAGGTTTATTCTTCTTTCTCAGGATTGTTTTGGCCATTTGAGGTCTTTTGTGGTTCCAGACAAGTTTTATTATTATTTGGTCTAGTTCTGTGAAAATTATTGATATTTTGATAGGGATTGGATTAAATCTGTAGATTATTTGGGTAGTATGGAAATTTTCCCAGTATTGGTTCTTCCAATTTATGAGCATGAAATTTCTTTCCATTTGTTTGTGTCATATTCAATTTCTTTAATCATTTTTTACAGTTTTCGGAGTAGAAGTTTTTCACCCCCTTGGATAAGTTTATTCCTAAGTATTTTATTGTTTTGGTACAGTTGTAAATGAGATTGTTTTCTTAATTTCTCTTTCTGATACTTCATTACTAGTGTATAGAAATACAACAGTTTGTGTATATTAATTTTGTATCTTGTTACTTGACTTAATTCATTTACCAGTTCTAGTAGCATTTTTTAGCAGTCTTTAGGGTTTTCTCTATATAGTATCATGTTATGTGCAAATAGTGAACATTTTATTTCTTCCTTACGTATTTGGATGCCTTTTATTTCTTTTGTTGTCTAATTGCTATGGCTAGGACTTCCTATACTATGTTAAATAAAAGTGGTGGGAGTGTACATCCTTGTCTTATTCCTGATCTTACAGGAAAAGCTCTAAATTTGTCATCATTGACTATGATGTTAGCTGTGCGATTTTTATATATGGCCTTTATTATGTGGAGGTGTATTCCCTCTAAGCCTACATTGTTGAGAAGTCTTATCATGAATAGATGTTGTATTTTGTCAAATGATTTTTCTGCATCTATCAAGATGATCATATGGTTTTTATCCTTTCTCTTGTTAATGTGATGTACCATGTTGATTGTTAAATATGGAACCATTTCTGTATCCCTGGAATAAATCTTACTTGATCATGGTGAATGATTTTTAAAAAAAAAAAATTATAGGATTTAATATGCTAATATTTTATCAAGGATTTTTGTGTCTATGTTTGTCAGAGCTATTAGCCTGTACCTTCCTTCTTTCTTTCTTTTTCTTTTTTTTAAAAATTTTTTTAACATTTATTCATTTTTGAAAGGCAGAGAGAGACAGAGCGTGGATGGGGGGGGGCAGAGAGAGAGGGAGACACAGAAACAGAAGCAGGCTCCAGGCTCCGAGCTGTCAGCACAGAGCCGACGCGGGGCTCGAACTCACGGATTGCGAGATCACGACCTGAGCCGAAGTTGGCCGCTTAACCGACTGAGCCACCCAGGCACCCCTCTTTTTCTTTTTTCTTTCTTTCTTTCTTTCTTTCTTTCTTTCTTTCTTTCTTTCTTTCTTTCTTTCTTTCTGTGTCTTTATCTGGTTTCAGTATCAGGTCAGTGCTAGCCTCATAGAATGAATTTGAAATCTTTCCTTTCTTTTCTACTTTTTGGAAGAGTTTGAGAGAAACAGATATTAACTCTTCCTTAGATATTTGATAAAATTTACTTGTGATTCCAACATTTCTTGAATACTGACTGTGTGACAAGGACTTCAAGATATACAAAAATTTCTGTCAGAAGTAAAGGAAGTGATTAAAGTTGTGCAGAGTGTTACTGTGGAGAACTATGGAGTACCATGGAGTGTATAATTATGTTTAACTTCTAAGCTAATGGACTAGGTAATACTCTTTGTGCTGAAACTAGGTAAGGCCAGTGAGGTTGCAAAAGTGGGTAAGCAATCACCAGCAGAGGGAACACCAGATACAAAGGCCCTGAGGCATAAAGGGGTTTTACTTGTGTAAGGTAAAGAAAGACCAATTCATAGAAGAGTTTTGTGAGCTAAGGGCAGAGGGATATGAGATAAGATTCAAGAGGGAGACAGGTACACTGAAGTTCTTAAAAGAGTGCAAACAGACCAGCTATGTGCACATTTTATCTTTCCTTTAAGCTACCTGTGGAAGAATGGGTGAAATGATAGGTGTGGGAGGCTCCATTAACCTCCTAGTTCCCCCGTCTGCTTTTGTATTTCTTTCTTGGAGACTTTTCATAGGATGAAATAGTAGTAGATAACATTGTTAGATTACAGTCAAGAAAGGAATGTCTGGTTAAAAGTTATTAGGTTTGTCACAAGACTGACTTTGTGTAGATCACTCCTCATAAGACCATTTGGATGAATCTAACTCCTCAGAAGGACCCTTGAGCTCATCCAACTCTACCAAAAAATGCTTATTTTATAAGAAACACTGGATACTTCCCACATTGCACAGCAGAATTCTCCTTCAGATCATCTTTTTTTTTCAGATTTTAAACAATTTTCTGGTTTAGTTATAAGAATAGTAGTATAGCAGTAGTAGTCATCATAGTTAAAATTTATGGAGCATTTATATGTGGCAGGCATATTAATAATGGCTTTCCATGTATTATGTTGTTATGTGCCAGGCACTCTTCTAAGTGCTTCACATAACTCATTGAATCTCCACCACAACCTAGAAGTTGGAACCATTATTACACCCATTTTACAGATGACATTGAAACATAGAGGAGTAAGGTTTTGTTCAAGTTCTCCCAGATTGTACGTGGGGAGTTAAAAATTCAAATTTGGGATGTCCAATTCCAGGGATCAGCTACTCAACCCTTTGGCTCTATTGTGAGCTAAGCCGCCCTGAGTTGCCAGTGCCAAAATACAAAAGGGTCAAAAATGGCAAAAGGCAACAGATACCAGAGTCCAGCTAGTGAATTAAGACTTGAAGAGGAGCACAAGCTCAGATATTGGGATCAGTTACCCAGGACATCCAAATCCGAGCAGGACGAATTTGAGCACCAAAGTTGGTGGTGTTATTACGAGTCAAAATCCAACAGATATAAACCAGGAGTTGAGGAGGGGATATCATTCATGAGTCTGCAGTCATTCTGGTTGGCTCTGATGGTTTGAACACATACTCCCTTTGAAAACCTGGTATCTCTTTCCCCAACAAACCCCTCAATTAAAGGTAGGCTTCTGAATTCGTCAAGATCTGTAAAAAAATTGAGAGTGGTGTCATAGAATATACAAAGCAGGAGAAGGGAAAGGAACAAGGAAGAAAGGTCCTTTTTATTACCATTATGTGAGTCTTATCCCCTCTTTGTTCTATCATTCTACTATTTCTACCTTGTTGTATCAAACGCTTACCTCAGTCCCAGATTCCCCGAGGACAATTCTTCTTCTCTCACCTGCATCCCAAAGGCATTTTTTTTAAATTTTTTTTTCAACGTTTATTTATTTTTGGGACAGAGACAGAGCATGAACGGGGGAGGTGCAGAGAGAGAGGGAGACACAGAATCGGAAACAGGCTCCAGGCTCTGAGCCATCAGCCCAGAGCCCAACGCGGGGCTCGAACTCACGGACCGCAAGATCGTGACCCGGCTGAAGTCGGACGCTTAACCGACTGCGCCACCCAGGCGCCCCCCAAAGGCATCTTTAAGAGAGTAAGTGCCTTTCATCTGTGGTTATACTGTAGTTGAAACATGTCAAGGACCAGAGAAATAGAAGTAACAAACAGAAAGAAAGAAGACTAAAAAGCACCTGACCCACTGGGAACACAGTTGAGAACCAGGTAATAAGGGAAAAAAGAGCCTGTGAAAAATCAAATTAGATTCAATCAAGAGCCTGTAGGAGAGCCTCCTTCTGTGTGAGGCATTTGTTTTAAGACATGGATTTTGCATTACCTATTTCCTTTGAATGTGGATTGATTTTTAAAATGTTTTATTTTGAGGCAATTTTGCTACATACAGTTATAAGCAATAATACAGAGGGATCCCAGAGCAGACTTTACCTCATTTCCCCCAATGATGACATCATGTATAACTATAGAACATATCACACCAGAAAATTAATATTGATATAACTCAACTATCATATATAAATTTCCCCAAGTTTATTTGTTGTGTGTTTGTGTTTGTGTTTGTGTTTGTGTGTGTGTTTATTTCTATGCAGTTTTATCACGTGTGCAGATCTGTGTGACCACCACCACAGTTAAATTCTACCCTTGTATAACCAAATTCACCTTTCTGTTGCACCCCCAACCCTATCCTTAACCCCTGACAATCACAAATCTATTCTTTATTTCTGTAATTTTGTCATTTAAAAAAGTTATATAAATGCTATTTGTCTATCTCTGACTTACTTCATTTAGCAATATACCCTCTAGGTCCATCCATGTTGTTGCAAATGGCAAGATTTTATTCATTTTGATGGCCGAGTAATATTCTGTTACACACACACACACACACACACACATTTCCTTTATCCATTCATCAATCGATGGACACTTGGGCTGCTTTCATATCTTTACTAATGTGACAATAAACATAGGGGTGTATATATCTTTTGAATTAGTGCTTTTGTTTTCTTTGGGTAAATACTCAGTAGTGGAATTATTGATTAATAGGGTAATTCTATTTTTAATTGTTTGAAGAACCTCCATACTGTTTTCCACAGTGGCTGCACCGATTTGCATTCCCATCCACAGGGCACAAGGGTTTCTTTTTCTCCATATCCTCAACAACACTTGTTATTTGTTCTGTTGGTTTTTTATTTTCATTTTAGCCATTCTGACAGGTATAAGATGATATCTCATTGTGGTTTTGAATGCAATTCCCTGATGATTAGTGATGTTGAGTATCTTTTTATGTGTCTATTGGCCATCTGTATGTCTTCTTCGGAAAAAATATCTATTCATGTCTTCTGCCCATTTTTCAAAGTCAGATTATTTGTTTCTGTTGCTGCATTTTATTTTTTTGGTTTTTGGTGTTGGGTTGTATTATTATCCAAAATAATATCTTTTTGGATATTAACCCCTTATCAAATATATCATTTGCAAATATCTTCTTCCATTCAGAAGGATGGATGTAGAGAGTATAATAGTAAAATAAGTCACTAAGAGAAAGACAAATACCATAGATTTCACTCATATATGGGATTTAAGAAATAAAACAAAAAAACGGAGATAAACAAAAAGACAGACTTAAATGTCAGGAACAGACTGGTAGTTGCCAGAGGTGAGATGGGTGGGAGAATGGGTGAAATAGCTGAAGAGGATGAAGACTACATTTATCTTGATGAGCACTGAGAAATGTACAGTATGTTGAATCATTATATTGTATACCTGAAACTAATAGAACACTGTATGTTAATTATATTTCAACAAAAATATACAATTTTGGAAGAAAAATTCCCCTCGTACATCTAAAAAACTGGTTATATAAATGGAATCGTGTTGGGGCGCCTGGGTGGCTTGGTTGGTTAAGCGTCCGACTTTGGCTCAGGTCATGATCTCACGGTCTGTGAGTTCAAGCCCCGCATCGGGCTCTGTGCTGACAGCTCAGAGCCTGGAGCCTGTTTCAGATTCTGTGTCTCCCTCTCTCTCTGCCCCTCCCCTGTTCATGCTCTGTCTCTCTCTATCTCAAAGATAAATAAACGTTAAAAAAAAATTAAAAAAAAATAAATGGAATCGTGTAGTATGTTATGACTGTGCTTTTTTTTTCTTACCCTACATAATTTTCTAGAGATTCATCCAAGTCATTGTTTCCATCAATAGTTTGTTCCTTTGTCCTGCTGAGTAGTATTCCATGGTATGGATGTGTCACAGTTTGTTTAATCATTTAATCATTACTGTCAAAGAAAATCTAAGTTGTATTGAATTATTGGCTACTGTGATTAAACCTGCTGTTGATATCTGTGTACATGTATTTGTGCACACATGAAATTTTAGTTCTCTGAGATAAGTATACAAGAGTACAATTTCTCAGTCATATGATGGTTGCATGTTTAGTTCTGTAAGAAACTGCCAACCTGTTTTCTAAAGTGGCCATACCATTTGAATTCCAAATGGCAATGTATGAGTGATCCAATTCCTTTCACATGCTCCCCAGCATTTGGTGTGGTCACTATTTTTTGGTTTTAACCATTCTGATAGATGTATAGTAATTTATCAGATTACTATGTCATTGTGGTTTTAATTTGCATCTCTCTGATAGTTTGTAATGTTGAACATCTTTTCACATGCTTACTTGCTATCTGTATATTCTCTTCATGGAAATTTCTCTTCATGTCTTTTGCTTATTTTACACTTGGATTGTTTGGTTTTTTACTGATGACTTTTGAGAGTTCTTTATACCTTCCAGATACTAACACTTTGTCAGATTTATGTGTTTCACATATTTCCTCTTCATCTGTATCTTGTCTTTTCATTCTCTTAGCAGAGTCTTTCATGGAGCAAAGGTTTTAAATTTTGATAAAGTCCAGTTTATCAAATTTTCCTCCCTATAGCCTAAAGAGTTTCTCTTTTTTTCTTAAAAAAAAAATTGCAGTTTTAATTTTACATTTAAGTCCATGATCCATTTTGAGACATTTCCTATATAAAATATGAGGTTTATGCCAAGGTTCAGTTTTTTATGCCTATGACTGTCCAAGTGCTGCAGCACCATTGGTTGAAAAGGCTACCCTTTCTTCAGTGAATTGTTTTTGTGTCTTTGTCAAAAATCAGTTGGGCATATTTGCATGGGCCTATTTCTAGCTTTTGTGTTCTATGAACATATCTATGCTCCATTGATCTATGTTTCTATGTCCCCATCAATACAATACTGTCTTCATTAATTTAGCTATATAGTAAGCCTTAATTAATATCAGGTAGGATGATTTCTCCCACTTTATTCTTCTTCATAAAGGTTGTTCTTACTATTCTAGGGCTTGTGCCTTTCCATATAAATTTTAGAAAATGCTTTTCTAATTTCTAAAATAATCTTGCTAGGATTTTGATACAAATTGCTTAAACTTAAACTAAATCAATTTGGGTAAATTCTTTATTATGTTGAGTCTTCCAATCTATGAACATGGTATGTCTCTCCATTTATTTTAAGTCTTGCATTTCTTTTGTCAGTGTTTTATTATTTTTAGTGTGCGGATTCTGTACATACTTTCTTAAGTGTATAATTTTACTTGGGCAATTGTAAATGGTATTGTGTTTTTAATTTTAGTTTCCATGTGTTCATTGTTAGTATGTAAAGATGTGATGGATTTTTCTGTGTTGATCTTGAATGCTGCAACCTTGCTGATATTTACTTTTATTCTACTCATAGTTTTAACAGTTTTCTGAACCTGGTTTCCAAGATGGCTGCTAATTAGGAGAGAGAGTGATTGCCTCAGGCAGATGCACTTACAGCAGTACAATACTGAAAGTTGACATGAGGAGTGGAGGGATTTAATTAGGTAGGCATATAAACCCCAAATACACAGAGCTCTGGGGCCCTTTGGCAAAGAAACATACAAATTATACTCCTCTTATACATCCTTGTATAATTGAGATTCTTGACAACCTAAGAGGTCATTAAGAGGTCATTTATGACTTAAGAGATCATAAAATGAGGTTCTTAACAGACTAAGTCAAGGAAAAAGTGTTAAAATTATATGAAGACATTTTACCTTTAAAAAAAAGAGCACATACAAATTATTTATGAACTATATCTATACAAAATAAGGTTTGGATCAAATTCTTGGACCTTCCATGGAGGTAAATGCAACCAAATTGATCATCCTGAATACCTCATCTCTCAAATGTACAATGTGCCTAGATTCATAGATACACAGGTGCGTACACAGACACACACACACATGTGCACAAACAGTTCCACACTGCAAAGAGTTGATTGATCGGCATTAATTTTAACATGAGGGACTTTGATCAACTGTTATAGAGGTTTTATTTATTTATTTATTTATTTATTTATTTATAGCACACATGCACACACATGCGTGAGTTGGGGGAGGGGCAGAGAGAGAGAGGAGAGAGTGAATCCCAAGCAGACTCTGCACTGTCAGTACAAAGCCTGACATGGGGCTTGATCCAATGAACTGTGAAGTCATGACCTGAGCCTAAATCAAGAGTTGGCTGCTTAACCAACTGAGCCACCCAAGTGTTTTAATTTTGAAGTAGCCAGTATTGAGTGCCTGGTGGTAATTATGATTCTAACTATTTCACCAGTTTGGATCAGAAGCCTTATCTGTACCATGTTTTAATATATATATATATACTGGGGAAAAAAACAAGTCAATGGGGAAAGAGTATTGGGCCAGCAAAGTAGGCAGTGTATCAGAAGAGGATGTGATGATTATATGTTGCAATACTCATAAGGGACTGGGGCTTTTAGCATATTTTCTTTAGATATAGATTGTGTGGGGTGACTGGCTGGCTCAGTGGGTTAAGCGTCTGACTTTGGCTCAGGTCATGATCTCGCAGTTCATGAGTTCGAGCCCTGCATTGGGCTCTGTGCTGACAGCTCAGAGCCTAGAGCCTGCTTCGGATTCTGTGTGCGTGTGTCTCTCTCTGTCCCTCCCCTGCTTGTGTGCTCTCTCTCTCTTTAAAAAATAAACTAAAAACATTAAAAAATTTAGATATAGATAATGGTTTTAAATTATCTACACATCTTTTTCCTGAGATTATGTATATGTTGTTTGCACAGTGTTAATATTGGAAGTTCCCTGTATACATTTGGAATCTCTCTTTATTCAATATTACTTTTCTCCTGGGGTGGTGGAAGTATTCTTCTCTAGGAACATCTGTGGTCATATTATTGCCTTTAGCCCCCTGTAAATCAAAGATTTGATCTGTTAAAATTTACTGGGCCAGGTCTCCCTTCTAGCAATAGTTTTAAGCAACAATTGACAAGAATATGTTTATTTGCAGGGCTTTCTCTTTGTAACTTCCTCTCTAGTTCTTTCATAAAGGTCTCCACTGCCTCTAAAGTCGACGGCCAGCCAAGTGATAGGATTTCAGAAAAGGTGGGAAGACTAATGATTTGCCCCTTTACCCCCAATCTTCCCACTCATTGCCAAATCCTGAAATACCACCATCACTCAGTCTTTACCTTATTCTACCTCTCAGAAACTTTTGACACAGGTGACCACACCCTCCTCTCTGAAACACTCTTTTCTCTGAGCTTTCATGACACCACACTCTCCTGGTTTTCTTCCTACCTGGCAGAATGCTTTTTCTCTGCTACTTTGTTGGAAACCCCTTTCTCTGGCTTCTAATATTGGGGCTCCTCAGTACTTAATTGTATCTTGTTTTCTCTCTCTATACTCATTATGTAGGTGATCCCATTTAGTTTTATGACTTTTATATCATCTCTATGCTGATTAATCACAAATTTATATCTTCCTAGTACTTCAAATACCTATATCCAATTGGCTTCTTGACATCTCTTGGATGTGTAATAGATGTTGCAAACATAATATGCTCAAAACATAATTCATTTGATTCTATTCTATTCCCTACTTCCCTCCTCTGCCCTGGTTATCTGTTCATTACACAGTAGTTTTTTTTTAATCTCACTTAGTGGTACTATCATTCATCCAAATGCTTAACCCTTTTAAAAAACAAGGGGCATCTGGGGGCTCCTGGGTGGCTCAGTCAGTTGAGCGTCCGACTTCGGCTCAGGTCATGATCTCACAGTGTGGGTTTGAGCCCCATGTCGGGCTATGTGCTAACAGCTCTGAGTGTGGAGCCTGCTTCGGATTTTGTGTCTCCCTCTCTCTCTGCCCCTCCCCCGCTCATGCTCTGTCTCTGTCTCTCTCTCTCTCTCTCTGTCAAAAATAAATAAACATTAAAAAAAAAGTGGGGGGGACTCCTGGATGGCTCAGTTGGTTAAGCATCTGACTTTGGCTCAGGTCATGATCTCACAGTCCTTGAGTTCCGAGACCTGACTCGGGCTCTGTGCTGACAGCTCAGAGCCTGCAGCCTGCTTTGGATTCTGTATCTCCCTCTCTCTATGCCCCTACCCCGCCCACACACACTCTCTGTCTCAAAAATAAGTAAACATTAAAAAAAAAAAAAACTAAGAATCATCCTTGATCTCTCTTATTCTCTCACAACTCACATTCAGTTCATCAACAAGTGCTCTCAACTTTACCTATAAAAGCATATCCCACACATATCTTCTCTCAATCTCCGCTGTTACCATTGTAGTTAGTCACCATCTTTGTTCAACGGAACTATTATACTAGTCTCCTTAATGCTTTCCCAATTCCTATCTTGTCCTCCTCCACAACTAGAGCCAGAACTAATGTTTTGCAAATGTTAATCAATCTATGCTTAAACTCTTTTGGTGGCTGCATGAGCTATCTCTCTGATCTCAGCTTGAGTCACTCTGCATATATTACACTAGTTCACGGAGTACCAGCTGAATGTTTTGTTTTTCTCTCCATATCATCTCATCCCAAATGTCCCCTCCTGAGGGTCTTCCCTGACCCTTTCCTATCTAACATAGTTCCTTTGTCTACCACTCTGGTCATACTATCCCACCACCCTGTTTTATTTTCTTCTCTGTACTTATGACTATCTGAAAGTACTTGACTGTGATTTAGGCTATAAAAACTGCTTCAAAAGTAGATGTGATAAATTAATGGATGGCGAACTTAACCATGTATTTTTGAACAAGGGCTATTCTTGAAACTCCAATTTCATTACTTAGAGACCCCATCCATATTAATGGTCAATCATGTCTGGATTAATTGCATTAGTGGCTTATAAAATTAATATTTTTAAAAAGGGGCATCACTGTTTTCAGACGACATCTGTGGAACCCCAATAAATCAAACAGACAAAATGGAATTCCTCTGGTGAAGCAGAAGATAGCTTGGGATACTGTGCCTTCCCAGTTAGTCTTGCCCCTTGAAGCTTCTCTGGAGCTAAGACTTACCATAGACTTACCTAAGACTTACCATAGAATCCTGGGGCTCTGAAACATGGCTTGCACCATTGAATTAGATATTTAATAGAATTGAATGCAGGGTTATGACACTGGGCCTTACTCCTGTAGCTTATGCTCATTATAAACATATGTTTAGCAATAGTAATGGAAATCAGAGACCTTATACAAATTGACCCCATTGAATGCCATGGCCTGAAAACCTGTCCCATTTAGACAGATATTAGGCCAGGGCACTGTTCGGTTTGGTAAGAACAGGGACTTATGGCACTAAAGTCAAAGATTAAATCAGAGCACCTATTGCCATGGCAGGGGAAATTACCCTTGAGATTAATGGATGGTGCTATGATTCCAAACTACTGTTAGTTGAAGAGGAGTTCAACTGAAAAGGTCACTGAATAATTGTTTATGTAGAGAAGATGTTCATGTTCCTCTTGTTTCTTTATAAATCATTGGTGCTGATACAAATTATGACTTCGGAAGTGTTGTGTTGGGAAATAGGACCTCTGCAGTGTTGGGAAATAGTGGGAGTGGCCGGTTCAGCAGACATACTTGATCTGAGAGTTCTCACCATCATTAATCAAACCCAGATATTGTTCTGTCTGCAGGATCACGTCCTTATAATAGTGAGTAGTTCTGAGGCCAAGAGGTGACTTGGCAACAGTTTATCTGTATTCTTTCAGCAATCGATTAAAAAAATAAGATCCTTGAGTTCTTCACTAAGATTATTTCCAGGAACTAGGATGATATCCAATAATAGTAAGGGCCATTTGGAGAGACTGAGAAAGTCAATATAGCTATCGTGTACCTATGGCCTCAATTAAACTGCCATTCTAATCAAGGGAGAAAGTCAGTTTCATTATCTGTTTTGTTAGATAAGGAAGCCTTTTAAGCTGCTTAAAAACAGGTTAAATTACCAGAAAGGCTGGATGTGTATATAAAGACTCAACCATAGATAATTTAACCTGTTTTTATGCCAGAAATTGACCTGAGGAGCATAGTTCAACTGCCTTTAACAGTCTTTGGAAGAAAGGGCTATTTTTGAGCCTCTTAAGAATCTTCCAGGTATGATATGTAGCCAAGCCCCAATATGATATCATAGGCTGAAGGACTGTACTATAGTCCTTCTAGACCTTAACTCTTTTTACCAGTCACAGTACACCCAAGTTCCTAGTGATGACAACATAGCCCTTCAGATTGATGCACCAATCAGCTCTCTATAGACAGGACTGGGTTAGAAACCGTATCAACATATTTACCAAAATGCACGCAAGAAAGAAGGTTCTATGTATCCTTTCCCTACCCAGTCCTACCACCATGTACAAATGCCCAGAAGGAGGCACTGTAGTGTGGTCAGGCAGTGCTGCTGTCTTCTGAGGGTCCTGGAAAGCTTGTGAATAGGGCTCCTGGTGTCTCAAGAGAAGTAGATCACAAATGACCTTAAACTTCCAGCCCTTTTGGTTATTTCTGAAGCAAGTTTCTGCCATCATATGCTTGAGCCTTCTGATTTCATTTTTACAGCTTTTTTGTTTTTTTGGTAACATTATTGAGATATACCATGAAGTTTGCCCTCTTAATGCATGCAAGTCAATCATTTTTGGTATATTCACAGAGTTGTGTAACCATCACCACTAATTCCAAAACATTTTCATTATGCCATACTTGTTAGCAGTTACTCCTCCCTGCCCCCAGCAACTTCTGTCTTTATAGATCGCCTATTCTGGAAATTCTCCTCTTGTTAACTGCATTCTTTTTTTCCAAGGGTGTTTGCAGTTTTATTTCAAAGCTGGCTTGGAATATTTAGATTCTTAGATTTTGCTTTACTGTGAAAACAGCCCAACCATGATCATTTCATGCTTCATAAACATTTTTTCACTTAGCCCTCTTAAACCTTTACTCTTTGTCTTACCTGAGGGTCATTATAAGACCGTAGCTAAGAATGTGATGTTCTGAGTCAGACAGACCTGTGCCATAATCTCGGCATTTTCACTTATGAGCTCTGTGATCATGGGGCAAGTTATTTACTTCTCTGTACTTCTGCTTCCCCACGTGTAAATGAGAATGGTAATAGTACCTATGTCACAGAGTTATGTTGTGAAAGTTGAATAACTGAATAAATGAAGGCATATGGCACAGTGGCTGCCACATATTAAGTGCTTATTTGATGATAGCTTTCATTATGTCCAAGCTACAGAATATGATGTAACTTGAATGGTGGGATAACATGCAGTCATGACATGTTCAGTTTTGCGTGACTTAGTTCAAGCAATAACAGGAACATTTCAGCTATTGACATACAGAGCTAATCCTTTAGTTTACTTCATTTTTATTATATCTTATCCTGAATGCATGTTTATTACTTTCCTGAAGATCAGAAATCCCTGTATCTTTTCATCCCAGATTCAAGCTGAGCTCTCCTGAGCCAGTGGGGACTCCACAAAGAGAGCAACGCAAACCATTGACATAGTCAGTTGATTTGCATTCATTAATACATTTCAACTGAAATTTTCAGATGGGCTTCAGGGCATCACATCCTAGGAGGATAAGGCTCTTGGAAGCAGGTCTTAGATTTTTCAGCTTCTTTGTGAACTTGAGAATAAAAGTTCGTCTTTTAGCCTGGATATCGCCAAGTCCTAGGGACCATCAAGTTTTCCCTGAAGGAGAGCTATTTTTCCTTGAAAACTGTCTCTGCTATGTCATGGGATATGCATTCATTCCTCACCATTAAGATCCAGTACTAGGAATGGCAAAGGCATAAGGGAGCTATTCCTTCAAAACGGGTGCTTTATGTGTTCTGAAACTCTCTGTAAAAAAAGAATAATAAGGCATTGGAGATGAGACTTCACCCCCTTCAGAAAATGACACCACATGGAATGCTGAATACATCTTTCTCTGCATGAGATGATATTAGTGGCCTAGAAATAGAACTTAGTAAAATGAAGCTCACAGTCATAAATAGACAACTGAAGGTTTGCAAGTGCAGGGAGGGGATTTAATCAGGAAAATGTTCTTTTAATTTTAACTTTTTTTTATATAGGAAAGCCACTGAGGAGCTTAGAAAAAGCACTCATTAAAACAAAGGGACAGAAAGTGAAATAGATGATTCTCGTACCAAGGCCACTGGGATATAGGAAAAGGGCACTGGCATGTTTGCTTCCCAAGAAAATTGTGGATCTGCTTGTGTGAGCCACACCCCAGGCCAGCCCTGCGTGGTAGGATGCTTTATTAGAATGTGTATTCCAGTTAGAACAGTGCTGCCTAGAATTGGACCATGGGGGTGGCACACAGAGTAAGACAGCATTTAATAGACTGTCTTATGAGTTCTGCCTGCTGTTGATTTGGCTGCTTTGACACAGCACATGAATCTGGGTTTGTTGTGAACTTTGCAGATGACTGAATCAGAGTTTTGGCCAAAATATTGTGCTGGCAGCCTATAACAATTCAGCAGTGTAATTTAGTGGTTAAGAGCATAGGCCCTGACGTTAGATCTCCCTGGGTTTTAGTTCCTTCCTTCTTCTTTGCTTCCCTCCACCCCATAAGTATTGTTGAATTCTGAGTAATATACCAGCACTGTGCTAGGTAGTGGCAATAAAATGTGGAACAATACTAGGTATAGATCTTGCTCCTTTAGCGTTTATAATAGTCTAGGGAATGAACAAAAAGTAAAAGAAATACAAACCATAGGAATTTCTATGGAAGGAACACACAGAGTTTAGTGATGGGGTGAATGGTGAATGTATAATCAGGTAGTATAGTAAGGTTTACTGCCTACTTACTGTGCAAACTTACCCTCTCTAAGTCTAAAATTATCTCACCTGCAAACTAGGGGTAACAGCGGTACTTTCTTTATAGGGTTTTTGTGAAAAGGAAAGGACATGATGCCTAGGCAGGCAGTACTTAGGTCAGTTCTTAGCACTGAGTACAACCATCGCCACTGCTGTTCTATTACGAACAAGGCCTGGTGACACCAAACCTTCTCTTTTCCAAACTAAACATCCTGGGTCCTTTGGCCATTCTTCTAAAATGCCTTCCTGATCTCTTGCTGTTTTGGTTTTCTTCTTCCCAGGCACTGAGGCTGGGGTGTTGAGTACTATGTCCATAATCTCATAAGCTGGGAGAGGACCCAGCTGAGGTTCTGATAAAAGGTTGCTGGTCTCAAGTTGAAGTGCAAACGTTTTGGAGCATAAGCCTGAGGCAGAATAGCCAGTGAAGATAGTGTTCGGTATTTCCCTAGTCACCTTGCAGTGTCCTTCACTTGGTCAGTGGATGTTTTCCTTCCCACGTTCAAACAATATTATCTCTCCCTACCAAAACCTATTTACACGGGAGCTGCTACATTTAATTACAGTGATATATAAATGACTAAGTTGGCTTGCAACGTGGGCTTGAGCTGGCTGACCTCCCCCCCTTCCCCACAAGGTTGGCCTTAAGTGCCAAATGACCCCGGAGAGGATATATGTTTGTGAGCGGCAGTGTTGGTCTTCTTCACTATGTTTGTCCCATGGGAAAACCTGATAGGCTCACTTCTTATGTCTTTACTCTTAAGTTGGGAGGAATAGCCAGTAAAAGAGAAAACAGAACAATCACGACAATGGGGGAGCACTGACGAGGCAACAGCTTGCGGAAAGGCAAACATATCTGGGAGTGTGTAGTTTTACAAGCCATGCAACGTTGTTGGCGTGCTTCAGTTTTTTTCTCAGTAAAATAAGGTTCGTCACGTTATTCGCTTTACAGGACCGTGGAGAGGACTAAATGAGTTATTAGAGAAGTGGTGCTTCGAGCAGTGCCTTTCATGTTGTAAGCATTCAGAAAGTGCCGTGGTTCTAGTATGAGAATAACCCTGTGTTTATGAAAATCTCTTCTCCAGATCAAGGGAGGTGACAAAGTCTGTCGTACTTGGTGCCACATCACAGGTAGGGACTTGGGTCCCGTTCTTGGTGCCATGTAGACATGTTTTATTTGTATCATTGAGTATTGCTCTTTCACTATTAATTAAGCTCCAGGCTTCATTCAGATTTAATCAGTGGTCTGAAGAAGTGTGGTGAAATATACATTCCAAAACATATCTTTCCATTACCCTCGTCACAGCCCCTGGCAACCACCATTCTGCTTTTTGTATCTGTGAATCTAATGGCTAGTTATGCCATGTAAGTGGAATAATAAAATAATTGCGTTTTTGTATCTAGCTTTTTTCCCTTAGCTTAATGTTTTGGAAAGTTCATTCATGCTGTAGCATGTGTTCGAATTTCCTTCCTTTTTAAGGCTGATTAATATTCCTTGTATGGGTGTACCCCATTCTGTTTATTCATGCATCTGTTCATGAACACCTGGGTCGTTTTTTACTTTTTGGCTATTGTGAATAATGCTGCCATGCACACAGGTGAGCAAATATCTCTCTGAATCCCTACTTTAAATTATTTTGGATATACACCCAGAGGTGAAATTGCCGGTTCATATGATAATTCTCTGCTAAACTTTCGAGTCTAGTTTGATAATTAGTTTGATAATTCTCTGCTAAGCTACCATACTGTTGTCCACAGTGGCTGTGTCACTTTTCACTCCTACCAGCAATGCATAAAGGTTACTGAGTATATTTAAAGGCTTTCAGATTCGTTTCCGACACATAAGAATCAGGACGTTTCACATCTGTCGACATTATTTTCCTTTATGTCAAGGGCTGAGGAGAGGCAGTGTTATTTGCTTAGATTCCAGATTGAAGGTCTAGGGAGCAGCACCAAATCCAAGTAGAAGTTCTAGGGAGGTCAATCTGGACTCAATTTGAAACGCTTACAATAGGTGGGCTGCTTTGGAGGACAAAAAGAGTTCCCAGTCAGTTCTTAGAGCCCTATCTGTCAGGCGCATTGCAGAGAAGATTGGTGAAGCAAGTGAAAGTTTGAAATAGAAGACCTCTTTGAACTTTACCCAAATAAATATTCTACCATATTAAGCGCTAGCCCTGCAATTAAGCAAAACCAGTGGTTTCAATGAGTGTTTTAGAACCTCCTGACTTCATAATCACCATATATCTCACTCTAAGATATTTGTATTTTGATAGTTACCTCGGCCTAAATCCCCAATAATGAATTTATCCCTGAAGGAAGAATTTTTAGGGATTAGTATTTGGGCACTGGAGGGATATTTTGTCTGCTCTAGCCCACTACTCATTTTGTCTTTAAATTCTGGTTGTAGGAATTATATGAAACCTGTGTGAAAATTCGGGGTTAAATTGGGGTTCTGTGTTCTCCTACTTTCTTTGCCTCCCCATGAAGAGCTTTCCTACAATGATGGATGGCTCCTCCTTTTAATGCACTTGTAAAGCTGGAAAGTACCATTGGCTTAGAGAACCTTGGGATAGAATTGTCTCCTTGAGTATATTTATTTTAGTAGAGAAGGGTAAGAAATCCTCTTCAGCATCTATAGAATGAGAAACTGGCTCATTCCCCCCAATGGCAGTGGAGCAGCCCATTAAGGTCTATCCATAATTTGAGGGCGTCTTGCTGCTTATTCCAAAGTCTTTGGTCTCTGTGCACTTAATGAGAAATTTAATCCAGTAGTTTTTCACTAGCTGTATGAAGAGTTAATGATTCATTCTTGACAATTCTGATTAGATATTCTATGTGCAATTTAAGTAGCTATCACTGTGTAGACATTAGTACTGCTTGGTTATCACCTGTGTATGTTATAACGACCTGAGTGCCTGGAAGCTACCACAGTCATGGTAGACTATGGTTGACAGTGTCTGAAATTTATGTTGCTTATACCAGCATTTGCATTTTAATTCCTTTATCCACAAATAAGCAAAGAAAACCAGTTTGCCTTTTAAAATTGATTTTAGGAGTCACAAAGACGACAAGATAATTTTGGCTTTAAGAATTAGGCAGAATCAATAATCATCAGGGAAATGCAAATCAAAACCACAATGAGCTATCACCTCATACTTGTCAGAATGGCTATTGTCAAAAAAGACAAGAAATAAGTGTTGGTGAGGATGTGAAGAAAAGGGAACCCCCGTGCACTGTTGGTGAGAGTCTGAGTTGGTGTTGTCACTACGGAAAGCAGTATGGAAGTTCTTCAGAAAATTGAAAATGAAACTTCCATATGATCCAACAATTCCACTTCTGGTTATTTATCCAAAGAACATGAGAAAACTACTTTTAAAAGATGTAAGCACCCCTGTGTTAATTGCAGCTTTATTTTCTAATGGCCAAAATGTGGAAGCAACCCAATAGATGAATGGATGAAGAATATAATGGAATATTATTCAGCAATAAAAAGGATGCAGCCTTGCCATTTTCAACAGCATGAATGGACATAGAGGGTGTTATACTCAGTGAAACAAGTCAGAGAAAGAGAAATACCATATGACTTCACTTACATGTGGAATTTAAGAAACAAATGAGCAAATAAGACAAAACAGAAACAGACTCATAAATACCAAAAACAAACTGGTCATTGTCAGAGGGGGGAGGGGTAAAAGATGGTAAAGATAGGTGAAAGGGATTAAGAAGCACAAACTCCCAGTTATAAAATAAATAAGTCACAGGGATGTATAGTACAGCCTAAGGAATACAGTCAGTAATATTATTATAACTTTGTATGATGACAGATGGTGACTAGACTTACTGTGATCATTTTATAATGTATGTGTCAAATCACTGTGTTGTATACCTGAAACTAATATGATATTGCATGTCAAGTATACTTCAATAAAAATAAAGAAGGAGGCAGAGTAGCTCCTGATACCACATTAGATTGATCCGGCAGGTAATAAATAAGGATGCGTGTCTACATGTTTTGCTAAGGAGGGTTCTAGAGCAGTAATCTCTGAAATGGTGTGCTGGAAGAAAATATTAGAAATTCTAGTGATATATTAACGTTCATTGTATTAAAGGATATACTTACATTTAATACTTGAATCGACACTGGTACCCTTATTCAGTGTCTATGTTAGAGGGACTCACGCCAACTAAGATTCACAAGATATTCGGAAGGAAGGGTATGAGTTCTACAGTTAGAAACTCATTAATTTGCCTTCAGAATATTGCACTACGTTGCAGTTTACGTATGTCTAGGTCAGTGAACTTATGAATTATATCTGATTTTAATTAAACTAACATAAAATGGATATGTGGTTTAATAAATGTTTTTTCAAAGCAACTGTGGATTGAAGATCGTACTCATGATGTAAGCACAAATGAGCAACGATAAAATGGCAGAGCTGGCACCTCTCCTATTTGTAGCGTGAGCTTTTCATCAGCTAGCGATTTATCAGGTAAAAATGGTGGTGATCTAATGAGTTTGGAAAAGCCGTTTTCCCAACCCCGAGCAAAACAACATTATTGAGGAGACTGTCTGAAAAAGGAAAACAACCCTATTTATATTCCTTATTGTTAATGATCACATCTCATCCTCAGTATATATTTTGCCTTGAGATAGTGAATCACCAAGGATTATGTACATAATTTATAGGTAATGAATTTTACATATATTTGGACATATTTTCCAAAATATTTTGCAAGGTGGTGCATGAACCCTTCCCTTATGCTCTGCATACCTCTGGTTAGACTACTGGTAACTTGATTCTGAGGACTGCTTAGGATAGAAAAATCCTTCTTCCTCTACATCTTCTCCCTGCGTTTCTCAGCCTTTACTGTCCTTCCCCTTCTCTGTTTCCCCAGTCCGTTAGATTCAAATCATTCCGATATTTTTATCCCTGCCTCCACCTGCACTGTCAAATTAGTAGTTCTTTCTCTCTATAATCAGTTATGTTTACTCATTAAAAACTTCTCATAGCAGTTTTATAGTCTGGCTCCCGACACTAATATTTTTCTTCAAAGGGACTCTGTCCCCTTTTCCTAGAACATATTTATATTTTTAAGTAAACCTATGAAATAATGACTTCATTTTTTTAACAAGTAGAAACATGGAACTTTTTTTTTTTTTAATTTTAGACGGAGAGAGAAAGAGCATGAGCAGGGGAGAGGGGCAGGCAGAAAGAGAGAGAATCTTAAGCAGGCTCCACACTCAGTATGGAGCCTGACATAGGGCTTGATCCCACGATCCAGGGATCGTGACCTAAGCCGAAATCAAGAGTTGGATGCTCAACTGACTGAGCACCCAGGCACCCCATGGAACATTTTTGATAAATGAAATAAATAGCATTTCACTGTGATGGCAGTAAGGCAAAACATTTATATGTTGCCTGTATATGGATAAAGTAATCATGAAAAAATAAATACAGTCCTTAAACCTAAAAGAGATTTAGTTATGGTGAAATAGTGACCTCTTGAACTAAGAATAAGGTCAAGTTGTTTTGCTAACCTGGATTGTATTTGCCGAATTGAAAAATATTTTTTGTGGGCTCATTAGATTCTTTATAAGGACCCAAGTCAAGTCAAAGCAATGGTACAATGAGGTAATAATGACACTATTAGCAGTAAAACCAGTAATCATTCAATTAATTGGATTAAAAAGAACTGCAAGATGCTCTCTAAATAGGAGACATAATTATTTGGTTGTACATGAATCAGTACTTTTTCAGTTGTGTGAAAGAAAAAAAAAAAAAAAACTCAAAGCGGTTCTGAATGAAAAATGGATTCATGTAACTAAGCAATCCAGCTTAAGTATTTGGCATCAGGTGTGGCTCGATCAAAGTATTTCAGCCAGGTCTTAAGGAGACTATTTCTTTTAGTGCTGCTTTTGTGCATGTTGTTGGTCTCAGCCAAGTTTTTCTCAAATGCTGAGAAAGATGGGCGCTAACAGCTCTCGACCTACATCCTGCCAGCTTAGCAACCCTAGCAGGAAAACCCTCTTTGCCGATAATTTTAGTGAATATCTTGAGGCTTACTCTTGCTGGCCAGACCGGGGTCACCTGCTTTTCTGTGAAGTCATGGCAACGGGGTCAGCCTCACCCAAACCACATGAAGAGTTGCTTTCCAAAGGAAACCAAAGGAAAGAGCAATGGACCATCAAAAACAAAGATTTAACTTCCTTATTATGGCATCAAGAGGGTCCTGTTTCCTGTGAGAGTCTGAGCGTTTATTGAAAATAGGGCCTTGCTTTTCTTGTTTTGTTGTTGTCGTGGTTGTTGTTGTGGCCTAGATAACAGAAACAATGAATGTGGAACAATAAGAGATCTGGAGTTCATCTGGTATTCATTCTGTGCTCCTCATTCTTTCACTCTTTACAAAGTAAATACTTAAAACAAGAGCTCATTTCTCAGAATGGACAGTGAGTTCTAAGATAGCACTATGAGAACTGTATGGCATCCTAAGGAATCGAGATCTTAAATTGTTTCCTTGCATATGAGGAGGCTCACCAGACACACAAGATCTGTAATCATGACCAGAAAAAAAAAGAAATTGATGGGAAGACAATACTCTCCCTATGTTGTCTTGGAGACCAAAAAATGAGATTTTTACCATCTCTCCAGAAGTTCCACTCTCTCCTCCTACCCCACCCGTGACAGTGGGTCCTCTTACAACTAGGGACAGGAAATACATTCTACAGCCTGGAAGATCCACTAGGACTGCAGACTTCTAGCATCAGAAATAAGCCCGGCTTTAACAGCCACAGACAGTGAAGCAATCTTTTTGTATTGTTTTTAACAGTCGAGACTTTTTCTGTCATTCATTAGGATCCAGTCAAGGAAATGCTGAATGGGGCTGATGCCATGTAATTGACAAGAAGTTCCCTAGGCCCTGGTGTACTGCTGACAACCGTCTTGTACTTTTCTTCCAGTCGCCAGGGAAGGAAGTGGGGGTTGGGAGAGGAAAATCATTGCCGGCGTTTTCACCCTCATTTAGTCCAGATTGAACATATTACAATACCGGTGTTAATGTATCACGAAAACTGAACTATTGACAATTCTCAGCAGTGACTGAAGCGTGCACAGGATGCCGAACGCTACTCCTTTGGCCGACCTTTTGCCAACAGCCTTAACTGGGTGAGGGAAAGAGGAAGAAGGGTCAGGAGACGAGATTATCATCACAAGGATATTTTTTTCTGCCTGTTCAAGCTGTCACTTGTTAATTGTATTCAGCTCTCATAGCTGTTGGTAAAGGAGGGTGACTGGAATTACGAAGATGAAAACTTCCAGCTTTTTAATTCATTTGTAACCAATGACTGATTGACTAGCACAACTGGGCTTGCATTTTAAACAGCTTTTTGGCATCTTTCCACCACCTAATACAATACAGATAATTCCCTGACAGCATGCCAGAGATAATGCAATTATCATTGAGTTTCCTTAGACATGTTTTATATTATCTCCTTAAAAGAATCCTATTTCCTTGCTGTAATCTAATCTAACCTGGACCTGACTATCTTAAATGAGACAGATAGTTTAAAGACAAAGGATAAACTGGGGATGGGGTAAGGTGCTTGCTACCTTTGCCTCCCTTGTGAGACAGCATCATCTGTGTATTCTGGGTCAATAAAGAGGCCACAGTCCCCGGTTCTGCACCCTCCTATCCCTAGGGACATCTGTGGTACCTTCAGGCTACTTCCATGAATGTTTCCAGTTATTATACTCATAGGAAGAGATCTTGAGTACATTTAATTCATCCCCCCCAGGAGGAACTCCATTGAGACTCTTCCAGCAGACCTTGTTGGGAGTTAAAAACTCTGCTCGAATGAGGAACCTTCGGTGTCTCTCTGCTCTATCCGATAATCCACAGCAGTGTCTATCACCCTTTTCTCTCAGGAAGTTCTTAATATCTGACCTAAATTACTGACAGAGTATCTCAGCACTCATTTTTCCTTAATGGAGATTTATAATGCTATCTTACTCTTCATGTAGTGATGCATTATACTTCCTGGAAATTACAGTCAGCTCTCTCCTTCATCTTTCCTGGGAAAACTGCTCGATTTCCTCCGTTTTTCCCTTCTCAGCCTCAGTTTGGAATATCTGTTAATTAGCTATCTGCTCTCCCTGGCCCCCACCTGGTTCTCCACATGTTCCGAATTTGTGGAGCCCACACTTGCTCCCTCCTGTTATGGCCAGAATAGGTACAGGCTGGGACTGCTTGGGCACTCAGGGATAGACAGTCTAAGAATCATGCCAGAAGAGACATGGCCCACAGAATGAAACAGTGCTACTCTGTATTTTGGGTAACACCAAATGAGCTTGGAGAATTGCATTATTTGTATTATGAATAATGAAAATAATTACAAACCTTCCAGATCCTTCAGAAAAATAGTTCAGCCACCCACCCACAGCAGCTATGTTTGTGCTTCCCACTCATATGTCACCTTAATGGCAGGCAGGCTCTCACGCTGGTCAAATAGAATAATCATAGTGGTTTCCATTCCCAGGCAGGTGAGGGTTTACTGGAGGGGATCAATGTTGCATTCCCCTTCAATTTGATTTTCATTAAGCAAGTGGTCAAACTCTAATTCGGCCTTGAAAACAATGTCTGGCCCATAGCCCTCAATAATGTTTTCCTTTCTAACTGGCCATTTATTTGTTTATGTGGCAAACACATAGAGGGCTTCTTATGTGCCAGGCACTCTTCTAAGTACTTCACAAATATTAATTCATATAATCTACATGACAGAGGAGGTAGTTACTAATAATGGCCTTATTTTACAGATAAGGAATATGTAGCCCAGAGTTAATGACTTGTCTGAGATCGTACCACTAATAAGTGGCAGGACAGAGATTTAAAGCTAGGCAGTTTGATTTCAAAAGCTGCCTGTTTACCTACTACTCTGCCTTTTTGACTTTTTTCTCCATCCCACCTTCCAAGCCCATCTCTTTTCCAAGACTGGACCTTGGTATCTCCTAAACTCATTTTTTCCATTGATTTTCTCTAGTGCATTTTGCATTATGCATTATGCTGTGGATTATTGGATAGGGCGGAGAGACACTGAAGGTTCCTCATTCAAGCAGAGTTTTTAACTCACAACACGGTCTGTTGGAATAGTCTCAATGGAGTTCCTCCTGGGGGGATGAATTAAACGTCCCCATACAGTACATGATTTGGGCAGAGAGATGGCTGGGAGGGATCATCTTGCCTAAATGGTAAGCTTTCTTTTACTATGTGCATTTTGTTCTTGTACTTTTTTTTTTTTTTTTGCCACCTTCAGGATGAGGAAAGATTTCTTTCCAGCTGCTTAATCAATTGCTTTCCCAATGGTAAAAACAGAAAACCTGGTGAGAAACTTGGGTGATTTTGTTTATTTCTCAGATGTCTGTGATTGGCACTCCACCTTAAAGTGCCTGCATATTTGAGATGAGACCAAATGCCCTAGGTCACCTCCAACAGAATCATGGTGGTCGGGGGGAGGGTGGATCTTATAAAAATACAGATTCCTGGGCTCCACTGCTGACCCACTGAATTTGAATATTAGGAAAGGGATCCATGAATAGCACATATTAGCACGCATATTAGCAGGCTCCTCTCTAGTGATTCTTATGCATAACTGAGTTTGAGATCCACGGCCCCCAAGAAGCCTTGTGAATGGCCAGGTCTGAAGAATTAATGTGGGGGCTTTAAAAGAACACAAATGCCCTGGATCCACCTCTGGAGAGTGTGCAGTGGTATGATGGTAAAATAACCATGTCTCTAAAAGAAAAAAAAAAAAACACAACAACATCTGATTCTTAGCATTTGCCAATTTTTGTGGTGTAAATATTTCTGCCATGGTTTATTTCCAGCTACATATGTGAGGTCATTGAACTCACAGTTGTGGAAGACACATGCACAGTTGATTCTTGTAAGCCAGTGCAAGCTGGCACCTGCACATTGAACGGGTGAATGTCAGAGGGTGTGGGTAGGAAGTTGGCAGTAACATAGGAAGGGGAAGGGCACTGAATGCAGCTAGTAGGTGACAGAGCTGGGATTTAAACCCAGCACTTTCTCACTCCCAAGCCCATGCCTTTAAAGTTTATTTATTTATTTTGAGAGAGAGAGAGCTAGCATGAGCAGGGGAGAGGCAGAGCAAGGGGGAGAGAGAGAGAATCCCAAGCAGGTTCTGCACTATCAGCGCAGAGCCTGATGTGGGGCTAGAAATCCCCAACCATGAGATCGTGACCTGAGCCGAAACCAAGAGTCGGAGGCTGAACCGACTGAGCCACCCAGGAGCCCCAAGCCCATGCCTTTAATCCCTGCGTTGTCCATGCCTCTGCATACTGTTTAACCAGTTTCAGGAATATTCTTTCCCTCCAGTTCTGTATGTGAAAATTCTGCCCATCCTTCAAGGCTCACCTCAGCTGCAGACTCCTCCTTGAAGCCTTCCAATTTCCCCATTCCCAGTAGATGTGTCTTCTCCTATTGCTATGGGATGGGTTATGTAGAGACATCATTTTTGGAAGACTTGCTCTTCAAGCAGATCCACTCTGCTTAAAACAGAGGAGCATGGTGCAGGAAAGCAATGGTGCACAGAGGTAAGAGCATGGGTTTTGGAGCTAGACATAGATCAACTCAAACCCCAGGTGCAATATTGATCAGCTGTATTGAGAAGTAGTCACCTTTCTAAGCCTCAATTTCCATAGATGTAAAATGGCGGTAAGAGCGACCCTGCGTGATCATGTAAAGATAAATAATAATTTATGGGAAGTTCCAGGCACTTATAAATTATACTTGTTATTATTCATCTATTTGCCCTATACTGACAAATGTTACTCATGGCTTTGCATCTTCAATAATTTGATACCAAAGGCATAGTCTATGAGTACAGTTTTCCTTTATCAACTTTGAATGCCATTCACCCACTGACCCAACAAAAAGAACAGCATTTAAGCTCGGCTTTGGTGACCCTTAGCCTCTCCTTGAGCCTTGGTCAGGGCTGCCAACCCACACAGGAGCCATATCCTTTGCTTCCCTTCACCTCGCTAAGCTGCAAATGGCTGACCTGCCTGATATCTACTTGCCTCTCCCGCCTCATATTGTTTATGGCTTTCAGGGCAATGAGTGAGTCAGGAGAGAGAAAGCTGGGATTGAGATGTACTACATGCCCACATGCTAAAGTTCCAGTGTATCAAAACTCACTTTCCATGCACTGCGGTCTGCTTGAGTGTCAGCCAGGCTCAGTGGGCTGATGAAGTGATGAAGAGGTTGTCAAAGAAACAGCCAGTACCAATCCATCAATTTGGCCTTTGGCCTAGAGGCAGGAGAGAGCCAGATGTGTCTGGAGTTCGCAAGCCTAGCCCTGGATCCTCCTGGATGATTGCTGTCGGGCTGGTATGCTGGAGATTATCCAACTCTACATAACTCTGTGGTACCTAAAGTCTTTCTGGAATGCTCTTCTTTAAGCTTAGGCGTTTTTGAAGGCTGCTTTGAATGTGTAATATTTGTATCAGAACTGGGCAGGGGTTAATAGAGCATTCAAATGGTAGAACATGAGAAGGGGGAGAATGTTGGAGGATTTTTAAAATACACTTGGCCATTCGGAAATGGGAATTTTGTGGCTCAGGAGACAAACTTTCCAGACTTCACCATTTTGCCTTAGGCTGATTCTGGGTCCCAGGTTCAGAGCAGGTCCCTGAATTGCCAAGCGGCAAGTGACATCACTTGCTGTTGGCCTGCACTGAGAAGCAGTAGGTAACGGTGTGACAAGATTTGGACATACTTGCATGCACTTGCGACAGCCCGGGGACTGGAAGGTTGCACAGTTTATTTCAACAGGCTTTTTCAGTGCTCGCTCTGCCACTTGTGGATGCAGGGATCTTGGAGGATATCACTGAGTCGGAAGTAAGGATTGAATAACATTGAAGGAAATCAGTACTGACCACATTTCTTGGAAGTGCCTTAGCTGAGGAGAGTGGGAGATGGTGAGGGCAGGGGCCCAGAATCATGATAAACTTGGCTTTGGCTTCTCCCCTGCCAGACCTGCGAGTTCAAGGAAACTATTCTTTTAATGTAACACAGTAAAATCTGTGAGAGATGTTTTTTTTTCTTTTTTCCCTCCATATGAGTCTAATTTTGTCTCAACAAGATCTGATTAGCTGGGAATTATCTCAGAATAAAATTTCAAATCAATTGACAAAAACCAAGCCACTGCACCCAGAGTATTCCCTCAATGGTTTCCTGATAAAGACAAAACGCCAGATACTCAAACCCTCTATGAGATGAGGGAAGCTTGACATTTATGCCAAAACAGGTGTTCCCTCTAGGGGGAAAAAAAAAAGTACCTCCACAAGGATTCAACATTACTTTTTAAAATGTTTATTTATTTATTTTGAGGGAGAGCATGCACGAGTGGGGGATGGGCAGAGAGTGAGGAGACAAGACAGAGAGAATCCCAAGCAGACTCCTGGCCATCAGCACAGAGCCCAACATGGGCTCGAACTCACGAGCCATGCAATCATGACATGAGCTGAAATCGAGAGCTGGAGACTTAATCAACTGAGCCACCCAGGTGCCCCAAGGATTGAACGTTATTAATCCTCATTCAGCCCACGAATTATCGTGTCTACTCCTATTCACTCTCCTGAAGGATGATGTTTTACTTATTTTGTCCCTCCTGTTACAGATGTTAGGCTGTTCAGGTCCACTCCACAAATATTTACCGAGCATTTATTATGTGTCATGCATAATGCCAGGCATTGAGGCTAAAAATATAATTATTATAGTTACTATGTATTGATTATTAAATATGTACCAGATACTTTAGATGTAGTTTCTCTTAAATCCTCCCAACAGTTCTATAGATAAGTGCTATATCTTCCCCATTTTACAGATGAAAAAACTGATGCACAGAGAAGGTCAGCAACTTACGAATGGCCACAAGTGGTAGAACTAGTTTTGTCTGGTTCAAGAGTCAACGCTTTTGTTCTATTATGTATATTACTGTGATAAGGACTTTGCCTTCTGTCACGTGATACAAAAACCCTATGTGGTAACTATTGTTATGATTTCCATCTTACAGATGAGGAGACGGAGACTGAGAGAAGTTATATGACGTGCCTGAGGTCGCATGAGGAATAAGTGGTAGGGCCAGGATTTAAGCCCTGGTAGATTCCAGAGCACATGTGCTTAACTGCTATGTTCCATTGCTTCTGTGAAATCAATCTTTGATTATTACCTGGGGACAAAGAGGTCAGAAAGGCATATCATGGCAATAAAACATGGTAAACTAGAACTAGAAGCCCAGGTAGATGAACTTGGAATAGGCAGGTATTGTAATTCAGGTGGACTGATGGGATTCATTCCTATTAAATTCGTTTTTGGAGTAATTAGATCCATTTTCTATGTGTTTTTGTATGGCATAGGCACCACCTGAGTTTATCGAATTCTTGGTGATTAGTGGACCCAAATGGACCTGCCTACCAGTTGCCTTTAGAAAGATCTAGATGAGAGTCAAGCATTTGTTACTGAAAACGTAGCAGCAAAAAGAATGTTGTTGGAGTTTCTAGAATCATTCCATTGTTACTCTAGAACTTTGATTTTACTTGTTGGAAGAAGATCTTTCTCAACAGTCAGTGATCTATTGATTGTGATTTTGAAGTCAGATAAAACTCTTACTGGCTATGTAACTTTGGGCAATTCACCTAATCTTTCTGAACTGTACTGTTGTTTTTCCCCTGTCCAAGAGGGTTAATAATGTACTCCTCACAGATATGCAGTGAGGGTTAAGTGGGACACCATAGGTAAAGCAGCCAGCATAGTATCCTGACAAGATTACACATTCAACAAGTACCAGTTCCCTGGCCCTTATTGTTCTGGCATTATGTGGCAAGATGGCATGGATATTGATCTACCTTAAAGACAAAAACAAAAACCTTCTGCCACAAATAGTAAATGGTTGACTTGTTAACCAGTACACAATCTTCAGGAACTTAAGGGCCAGGGTGTCATCTTATATCCTCTTATCCCTTTGTTCTTTGTGTTGGGTCATCAGCCCTCACAAGCAGGAAATAATCATGGAAAAGAGGAACCAGTAGGTACAAAATCTAACCTGCATTCATGTAAAATAGTTGAATTTCCTGGGGCCCTACACTGCAGTGACACCTTCATTAACACCACATATTCTGGGGACTTGGAACCCTCTGGGTTTTTAGTCTAAATATAAGAGTGCTGTCTGCATAGTTACAGTCAGCTCCAGAACTAGTGGTCAAATTGCAAAGGTTTGTGATTTCCACAGGCTGCACTGGGGGCAAGGGCTGTGAGCCATGAGTCATCTTTGAGTCCCACCTACCCACCTGTCCTCCCTCCTCCTTTTCTTCTGCCTTTGCCAGGGAAATTGAGTGGCTGGGGAGAAGCCAGGTTGATGGGCTCCTTTTTGTACTCCAGAAAACCTGATTTTAAATCTCTACTTCAGGCAAGTGGGATCAACATCACTCCCCACCCCCACCCCCCAGTAAAATGCAAGCCTGGATGGCTTAATTTATCACTCTCAAACAATGTCATTATGATCATATTATGTTTAATGGAGCAAAAAAGAGGAGGAGGGTGCACTAGAGTTTTATGATTCTGGTCTGGTGACTGCTTATATTCACCCTGGCTTTGAGGTTTGGCTAGCATATATCAAGTGGGAGGGTTGGCTTGGCTTTTTAGATGTGTTCAGGGATTCTGCTCCTGGAGCTTATGATTCAGACTTGCTTGTTTTCAGGATTCAGTTACCTTTCCTTCTTTTTTTAATGTTCAAATTGTTTCTGGCAGCAAAACTGAGAAATATTATCAAGGCCTACTCATAGAATTCTTTGCCACAGATGGTATCAAACTCAAATGAACAGACATTTCAGTTTTGGCTTCTTTGCAACCTACGACTTACCCTTAGCAGCCAACTTGTATTAGTGGCCTCAGTCAAGGACAAACGCAAATAGCTACCCTAGACTAGAATACAGTCTCCTTTGCAGCAATTGACATGAGTGCATTCCAAATGTGAGTCAAACCTGAGCCTGAAACCTACTCAACAAGGAGAGTGGTCTGAAGTTCTAGAATGCCCCTGCTAAGTTCCCAGGATGCCTTAGTGCTTCATAACAACTATGTTCCTTTGGTTTGTACCCAAAGCAACCCCCATAATTGGCTTCATTGCCAGGGCTGTTGTTTGTCTCAGAAGCAGACTGTGTACCTGACTGTGTCTTCTGTGAAGGCAGGGTTTGACCATATGGCCTACCATGACATAAAGTCCCAGAACTCTCAAACATTTCTTTCTAAGTTATTGGGCAATGTCTTTTTAGTTATTGTGACATGAGCAAAAGTATAAATATTAGTTGTATCCAGTAAAATTGCCAAGCCAATTTAGAATTCTATAAGGGCTAGCCAAGGTCTCACTTGCTCCCACTATGTCCTTTGCTATTTAAATCTGGGAGATATTACAACAAGCATATAGGGAAATCTCAGCTTCCAAGAGTCTACTCACAAGTAAGGCTGAGGAAATGATCCATTTTAGAGCTGTAAATGTTTGTGGAAATAGCTTCTTACAAGTACCCATATAGAGCCATGCATCCCAGGCTGTACCAAATGTTTTTGGCAATGAACAAAGTTATTGCTTTGGAGGTGGGGTGGGAAAAATATGAAAGGAAAGAGAAAATGTGAAATAATTTACTGTAACATTGGCCCAAGTGCCAGGGAGGGAAAATGAATGGTTTGAATGAACCTAGCAGTTCGCCTATCTGGTTATATTTGCCTACTTTTGGTGAATTGGTTAGGGGAACCCATTGTCACAACAGCATTCTTTCAACTATGCTTTGCCGCTTCCTATCTGCGTGATATAAATAAGTGATGTAACCTCTATGAGCCTCAATTTCCTCATTACAAAGTGGGGATAATGGTATATACCTCCTAAATTTATATGAAGATTAAATACCCTTCCCTTTCCCTCTCCATGGTACACATGCCTGCTCTTGACTTTCCTAGGTACACCCTTAAATATATTATTCTGTCAGAGTAACCAAAAGGTAGAGAAATACAGTGTTCAGACTCGAATCAGGGTCAATATCTAGAATTAGTAGAGACACCAGAGACAAGTTTTAGATCAGTAGTCCAGACTATGAGGTGGATAGAAAAACAAAGTAGAATAATGCCTTACCTGGCCAAAGATGTCCACATTGTAATCCTGGAACCTGTAAATACGTTACCTTATGTGGCAAAAGGGCTTTGGTACATGTGATTAAGGATTTTGATATGGGGAGATTATCCTGGATTATCTAGGTGGGGCCAATATAATTGCAAAGGTCTTAATAAGAGAGAGCCAGAGGGTCAAAGGCAGAAGACAGTGTCACAACAGAAGCAGAAGTTGGAGCGATGCCATTGCTGGCTTTGAAGATGGAAGGGAATGATAATTCAAGAGAAGTGAGAAGCTCCTAAAAGCTGGAAAAAGCAAAGAAAATGAATCTCCCCTAGAGCTTTCAGAAAAGAACCATAGAGCTCTAGAATTAAGTAGTCTTTAGTAAATAATCCTAGATTTCAGGCAAGTTGTCTTTTTCTTGATCAGAACTTATCATTATGTAGTGGTAGGTCAACTTCCAAGATTTTTTTTTAAGTTTATTTATTTGAGAGAGAGAGAGAGAGAGAGAGAGAGAGAGAGAGAGAAAGCATGGGAAGGGCTCTGTGCTATTGGAGTCTGATGCAGGGCTTGATGTCATGACTGAGATCATGACCTGAGCCAAAATCAAGAGTTGGTTGCTTAACTGACTGAGCCACCCAGGTGTCCTGCCAAGATGGTTTTATTTTAGGGGCATCACAAAGGGCTGCCTTGCTCATAAGAATTCCCATTAGAACCATGGAGGGAAGACTGGTATGATTTGTTGAGGAAGTAGAACAATTAGATATGGGCCTATGGGAGTAGAGTGGTTTGCCACATAGCTATTTCACTCATACAATTCACAGGGTACACAGGAGCTAGAGTTTTGTCCTGAGAATTCCCTAAGGATCAGGGTAGTGACCTCCAGCTTGATCTACCTTGAAGCTGAGTGGCCTCTAAAAGAGGCCAGCAAGGGAACAATTGCAGCTACCCATGAGTCAGAGGGCTACTATTTGCTAATTGGCAAATTCTTTCCTATATTACTCTAGTTTAAGTACAACCTAAGGGAGAGAAACATATTTTTCCTCCTTTCAAGCATTTATAGCTCAATTATTATATCCTATCAAACTCTAAGGGGAAATTAGTCTGAATCTGGCTATAATGGAGGTATATAGTTTGTATACATTTCTATTATAGTTTTTATATATTTTATTACTAGCTTTCTCTGTATCTTACTCAACAGTATATGCTAAGCACTTTGCATGGAAAGGGGGCACTACTACATTCTTTGTGGATGAATGAGGAGGAGTTTCCACTGAGAGTCAAAGGATGCTGAGTGAGTCTCACTGAGGTTGGTACACGAGGAAGGCTCAAAGCCATGATCTACTGAAGGCACATGCCATGCTTTTCTGGAGTTAAAAAGGTGGCTCACTAGAGACTGCACAATGACCACTTCTTCAGAGATTTCACTAACATGGCTCCTATTACAAAGCAAATGTGTCCTTTGACTTCCATTGAGATATATTAAAAGTACAGAAAAGCGCAAAGAACAATAACACCGATATCCACCTCGCCCCCCTACTATAATGAACTATTAGCATCTTGTCCTATTTCCTTCTAGTCTGTTTTAGGCACTATAACATTAAAAGTAAGCCAAAGTCCCCTTTAACCACCACCCTAGTCTCATTCCTCTCCACATTAGAGATAAGCAGTATAATAAATTGTATACTCTTATGTATATCACCATAAACAGTGGATATTATTTTTGTGTATATGATTTTCACATTTATATAATTGGCATCATATTTTACTTATTATTCCATATGTTACTTTTTTCACTCACCATTGTTTTCTAAGATCTGCCCATGGTGATATATACAGATCTAGTCCACACCTTATAATTGCAGTAGTAGTTAGCCATAAAACTATACCAAATGTAGTTATCCTATTCCCCTCTTGATGGACAAGTGGGATGTTTTCACTCTTACTGGTATGACAAAGGGCACTGGAATGTCCTTTTGCAGACAAGATGCAGAAGCCTCATTCCTTTCATATTCTCTCTCTTACAAATAAACCACAGACTTAAAACATCAAACAAAGAAGAAATCTCTGAAAGGAGAATAGAAGAAGGCAGACTGTCTTAGGGACCTCAGGGTTTAAGGAACAACACAGCAGTGATTTTGTCGGGCTCTCTTTTTACCTCCTATATATCCCAAACAGCATACTGAAGTAGCCTCTAACTTGGAACCAACATACACAGCCAAAAAATCTCCAAGAAAAGCCTATGACTCTTAGCCACATCACTGGTGAAAGAGTGACCTAACAACAAGACACATTTTTGATAATACCTAGCGTACTCCAACTAAACACCAGTGAAAAAAAACTATACCCAAGCTCTCCCATCATTTCAGTGGGCCAAACAGAAGCCAGCTTTATACCCCACCCTCCTGTCTTGCAGAAACAGGTGACTATGCGCCAATTCTCCCACTGGGAAGCAGATCTTCCACCATATCCTCACCTGGAAAACAGATGAAAAAACTCAGTCCCCCACCCAGGTGGCATCAGTGGGCAGAGTAGGGAGCTGATCTACTCTCTCATCCCTTTACCCCATTACCTCCCATTCTGTGGAAGTAGCTGATATTCTGATTCCCTTCCTGCAGTGGTGTTGGTAGGGCTGAGCAGGAAGGAGCTGATTTCCCATCGCCGCACCTGGCAGAAGCAGTGGAGCCTTGTGGGGAGATTTAGATTCCACCCCTGCCCGACATCAGCAAGGTAGGATGAGGAGGAGCAAGGTTATGTCAGCAGGGCCAAGTAGAGAGACCACTGGGGAGTTGTGTTGCTGCTCACAAAACAATAATACTGAATGATTGTGGATAGGGCTGGGAAAATGGGCATTCTGTTTTTCCCTTTCTTGGTGTTGGCCCACAGGGAAGCTGATCCTCCACTCACACGTGGCAACAACAAAGCAGAACATGGCTGTGCAAAGTGGAGAGTTGGTCCTCTGTTTCCTCCTCTATCCTTGGTGTTAGCAGGGCCTGGAGGGCTGCTAAGCTTACACACCCACTTGGTGTGAGTTTGTGCCCCATGTTCACTGAAAGAGTGTCAGTGGGGTGAAGAGGGGAGCTGAACTTTCATTGCACCACCATTTGCAATGGGATGGTTTGTTTTAGCCTCTACTTTTGCTAAGGTGGTATTAGCAGGCCCAGACAGAAGGTGAACACCCACTCGCACCCATACCTATATATTGTGCTTAACTACGAAGGCTGCCCGCTATAAAGAAGGTTAAATAGGTCCAGAGTCTCACAACATAATGCCTACATTTTCCAGGATATAACTGAAAATCACTTGTTATACCAAGAATCAGGAAAATCATAACTTGAATAAGAAAAAATAATCAACAATGATATGACACAGATTTTGGAAGTATTTGACAAGGATTATAAGTAGCAATCATAAAAATGCTTCATTGGGCAATAATAAACACTCTCACAATAAGTAAAAAATTAAATATCACAATAAAGAAAAAATATAAAGAACCAAAGAAATATTACAGAACTGAAAAACATAATAACTGAAATTAAAAACAAAAAAACAACAACAACAACAACAACAAAAAAAACAACTTCCAAGACAGGCTCAGTGGTAGATTGGAGATGACAGAGAAAAGAATCAGTGAACTTGAAGAAAGATCAATGGAAGTTACTCAATCCGAACAACAGAGAAAAAGTATGCTGAAAATATAATGAGCAGAGCTTCAGTGACAATGAACACTATAAAAAAGATCTAACATTTGTGTTATCAGAGCCCTGGAAGGAGAGAAGAAATAGTGTGGACTGAAAAAAAGTATTTCAAGAAATAGTGGCTAAAAGCTTTACAAATTTGACAAAAGAACACAAACCTACCAATTTAAGAAGCTAAATAAATCACAGAAAGGATAAATCCAAAGAAACCAAATTCAAGATGTCATAATAATCAAAATTCTGAAAACTAAAGATAAATATCTTGAAAGAGGCTAAGGAGAAACAAATTACCTATAGGGGACCAGTGATTTCAAATATCAGTGAATTTTCAGATATCACCTCACGCCAGTCAGAGTGGCTAAAATGAACAAATCAGGAGACAATAGATGCTGGAGAGGATGTGGAGAAATGGGAACCCTCTTGCACTGTTGGTGGGAATGCAAACTGGTGCAGCTACTCTGGAAAACAATATGGAGGTTCCTCAAAAAATTAAAAGTAGACCTACCCTAGGACCCAGCAATAGCACTGCTAGGAATTTACCCAAGGGATACAGGAGTGCTGATGCATGGGGGCACGTGTACCCCAATGTCTATAGCAGCACTTTCAACAATAGCCAAATTATGGAAAGAGACTAAATGTCCATCGGCTGATGAATGGATAAAGAAATTGTGGTTTGTATACACAATGGAATACTATGTGGCAATGAGAAAGAATGAAATCTAGCCTTTTGTAGCAACGTGGATGGAACTGGAGAGTGTTATGCTAAGTGAAATAAGTCATACAGAAAAAGACAGATACCATATGTTTTCACTCTTATGTGGATCCTGAGAAACTTAACGGAATACCATGGGGGAGGGGAAGGGGAAAAAAAATTTAGAGAGGGAGGGAGGCAAACCATAAGAGATCCTTAAATACTGAGAACCAACTGAGCGTTGATGGGGGATGGGAGAGAGGGGAGGGTGGGTGATGGGTATTGAGGAGGGCACCTGTTGGCATGAGCACTGGGTGTTGAAACCAATTTGACAATAAATTTCATTAAAAGAAAAACATCTCCAGGAGCAATAATCTCACCCCTTCTGCCATTAACAGGAAAGTGGACTCTCATCAGACACCAAATGTGCTGGTGCCTTGATCTTATACTCCCCAGCCTCTAGAACTGAGTGAATTAAATGTGTTTGAGCCAAAAAAAAAAAAATGTCAGTGAATTTATCATCTGAAGCCATTGAAGCCAGAAGGAAGCGGCACTGAAGAAACTGTCAGCACCTAATTCTATATGCAGCAAAAATACCCTTCTGGAATGAAAGGGAAAGGAAAACAGTCTCAAATGAAAAAAAAAAAAAAAAGAGAATTTGTTACAACCAAAACTACCCTTAAAGAATAGCTAAAGGAGGGGTGCCCTGGTAACTCAGTTGGTTTAGTGCCTGACACTTGATTTCAGCTTAGGTCATAATCTTATGGTTCCTGAGTTTGAGCCCTGCATCGGGCTCCATGTTGGGAGCATGCAACCTGCTTGAGATTCTCTCTCTCCCTCTCTGTCTCTGCCCCTCCTCTGCTTGTGCTTTCTCTCTCTCTCTAAAAAAAAAATTAATAAACATTAAAAAAAGAGAGAATGGCTACAGAAATTCCCTAAAGAGAAATAAAATGATAACAGAAAGAAGGCTGGGACTGCAAGAAGGAAAAAAACAACAACAATGCAATAGGTAAATATAACAGACTGGCCTTCTTGTCAGGTTTTTAACTGTGTGTTGGTTGAAGCAAATTATAACATTATCTGATTGTGGTGTCCAATTTATGTAGAGAAAATACTTCAGATATTTATATTTTAGGGGTGCTTGGGTGGCTCAGTCGGTTAAGCGTCCGACTTCAGCTCGGGTCATGATCTTGCAGTTTGTGAGTTCAAGCCCCACGTTGGGCTCTGTGCTGACAGCTCAGAGCCTGGAGCCTGCTTCAGATTCTCTGTCTCCCTCTCTCTCTCTGCCCCTCTCCTGCTTATGGTCTGTCCCTCTCTCTCTCTCTCTCTCTCTCTCTCTCAAAAATAAATAAAAATTTAAAATATATTTTAAAAAGTGGGGATAGTAAAGATACTTAAATGGATGTAAGGTTTGCCACTTGTAGTGGTAAAATATTGGTCCAAGTAGACTGTAATGTGTTCAGCATATATATATATATATATATATATATATATATATATATATACCTAGAGCAACCACCAAAACCATATACAAATACATTATATATCATAAAATTCAAATTTATTAAACATAAATCCAAATGGAATTCTATTAAATGCTCAAGTGACCCAAAAGAAGGCCTGTAAAGGGAAACAGAGGAATAAGAAATAGAACAAACAGATAGAAAACAAATAATAAAATAGCAGACTTAAACCCTACATATGAATCATTACTTTAATTGGTCTAAATGTATCATTAAATGACTGAGATTGTCATCACCTCCAAAAGAAACCTGTACCCATTAAAAGTCATTCCCCATCCCCTATTCCCCATTCCCAGCCCTAGGCCCCACTAACTGACTTTCTATCTCTGTAGATTTGCCTATTCTGGATATTTCACATAAATGGAATCATATAACATATGGTCTTTTGTGACTGGCTTCTTTTACTTAGCATTATGTTTTCAAGTTTCATCCGTGTTGTAGCATGCCCCCTCATTTTTTTAATTCCTCACTTATTGGGCACAAGACATGGTGCCAGGAACTATGATGGGTCATTGAAGTGCTTTATTTTGTTTGCTCTTCAAACAATCCTTTGAAGTTAGTAAATAAGATCATCTTGATTGTAGATGAGGAAAATGAAACTCAGAACAGCTAGTAAGTGGCTGAGCCAGAAAGTAAGCCCAGGTCTTATGACAGAGCTCATGTTTATTCCACTAGGCCATGCTGCTTCACTGTTCAGGACAAGGTGGACTTGTTCCAGGAGATAACTTGGAATCTGCTTGATTCCTAGTGATGATTATTGTTTGGCCATAGCTGTAACATTTGAGGATTCTATTGGCCTTCACTTGAGTTGGTTCCATTGAGAACAGGAAGGACTGGTTTTCTCCAACCATGAAATCTGGTCTTGCAGAACTGGGCCTCCCACATCTTTCATTTGTGACCAATTCTGCTTGCATGTCAACTGATATGACCAATATCCTTTCCCATCTATGACAACGGGGTTAAACCTCTTTAGAACTTTGAAGTTTTAGATAAAAGGGATATGTATTTACTTTATACCATAGCTGTTGGCAATTTATCTAAGCTATCATGCTTAATTAATGTAAGTGGAAGACATCATTTGCTACAGATAGCTATAATTATTTCCAGGAGAAACTTGAAAATTTCAGGGAAATTTGGTGTTTTCATTCTGGAAGTTCTTTCTATAGTCTCTTTAAAAAATATCTATTTTTCTTTACCGGTGAAAAGAGCATTTTGAAATTTCCTCTCAGAGACTTGCAAGCAGAAGATTTGTTGAGCAAATAATGTGCAGTTGGGAAAAGCAGCTTAGGTAGCCAGATTTTCAGTGGATAATTTGATATTCTTAGATTGTCAGATACTGTAAGGCATCCAGGTAATTTGCTGCTTTGAACCAAAACACAATTGCCTCCCTAAGCCCCCACAACTTAGTTTTGTTTTTTGAAATGTTGCCTAACAATGGCTTTCTCTCTTCAACTCACCATTCTGCACCATCTGTTAAGAGATTGCCTATTTTGAACACAGCGTCTCATGCACCCTATCATTCTTATAGCTCCTGGAGGAGCCAAGCTGTTTGGAGAAGGAATCGTGGCATTGGGAAAGGGAAGAGGAAGAAAAGGTAGAACTAGAGTCCTTAATATATTTCTAGGAAGTTTCTCTTCTATAGCAGGATAACTATCCCATGGTGGTCCACCCTTTGAATGTGGGGAGTGATACCACATTAAAAATGGGTTAAGGTATAGAGACTCCAGAATTGGACCCACAAATGTATGGCCAACTAATCTTTGACAAAGCAGGAAAGAATATCCAATGGAAAAAAGACAGTCTCTTTAACAAATGGTGCTGGGAGAACTGGACAACAACATGCAGAAGGTTAAAACTAGACCACTTTCTTACACCATTCACAAAAACAAACTCAAAATGGATAAAGGACCTGAATGTGAGACAGGAAACCATCAAAACCCTAGAGGAGAAAGCAGGAAAAAACCTCTCTGACCTCAGGTGCAGCAATTTCTTACTTGACACATCCCCAAAGGCAAGGGAATTAAAAGCAAAAATGAACTATTGGGACCTCATGAAGATAAAAAGCTTCTGCACAGCAAAGAAAACAATCAACAAAACTAAAAGGCAACCAATGGAATGGGAAAAGATATTTGCAAATGACATATTGGATAAAGGGCTAGTATCCAAAATCTATAAAGAAATAACCAAACTCTACACCCAAAAAACAAATAATCCAGTGAAGAAATGGGCAGCAGACATGAATAGACACTTCTCTAAAGAAGACATCCAGATGGCCAACTGGCACATGAAAAGATGCAAAACGTCACTCCCCATCAGGGAAATACAAATCACAACCACACTCAGATATCACCTCACGCCCGTCAGAGTGGCTAAAATGAACAAATCAGGAGACAATAGATGCTGGAGAGGATGTGGAGAAATGGGAACCCTCTTGCACTGTTGGTGGGAATGCAAACTGGTGCAGCTGCTCTGGAAAACAGTGTGGCGGTTCCTCAAAAAATTAAAAGTAGACCTACCCTAGGACCCAGCAATAGCACTGCTAGGAATTTACCCCAGGGATACGGGAGTGCTGATTCATAGGGGCACTTGTACCCCAATGTTTATAGCAGCACTCTCAACAATAGCCAAAATATGGAAAGAGCCTAAATATCCATCAACTGACAAATGGATAAAGAAGATGTGATTTATATACACAATGGAATACTACTTGGCAATGAGAAAGAATGAAATCTGGCCATTTGTAGCAACGTGGATAGAACTGGAGAGTGTTATGCTAAGTAAAATAAGTCAGGCAGAGAAAGACAGATACCATATGTTTTTACTCATATGTAGATCCTGAGAAACTTAACGGAAGACCATGGGGGAGGGGAAGGGGAAAAAAAAGTTACAGAGAAGGAAGGAGGCAAACCATAAAAGACTCTTAAATACTGAGAACCAACTGAGGGTTGATGGGGGGTGGGGGAGAGGGGAAAGTGGGTGATGGGTATGGAGGAGGGCACCTGATGAAATGAGCACTGGATGTTGTATGGAAACCAATTTGACAATAAATTATATATATATATATATATATATATATATATATATATATATATAAGAAAAGTGGGTTAAGGTGTAGTCAAAGCCAGATCCAATTCAGGTAGGGAGTTTAAGGGTCAAAAACCAATGAGTGCTCACTGGGTTATTATTTTCCCTTCAAAACAATCCTTTGAGGGTCAGGAGGGTGTTTTTCGGTATGCAGAGTTAATATTGGAGGTAGAATCATGAATAAAAACCTAGGTTAGCAACAAGATAGCAGTAGAATAGTCCTGAAGAATGAGATAAAGGCAGGTCAACTTTATTCTGAGTGACAGACTATTGCTGGCACGGGCTTACTTTTAAAGTCCTGGGAACATCCCTTCCAGGCTGAACTGTTGTCTGTCTTTAATGCGCCAATCAGAGCCCAGCACTATAAAGTGGCTGGGGAGATAAATGAAGGTGGTATATTCAATAGTTTTCATTGTGGCCAGAGTAAGGTTAGTGAGGGGGTTAAGGAAACAGTCTTATCTTCTCACCCTCCAAAACTCAAATAATCCCCTTATGGGCCTTTGCTGAGGGAAACAGAAAGTGCTGATGGGTGACAACCCTTGGGTTATACTGATGCCAATAAATGAAGATTTGGGGGGATGAGGAATGAAGGTCAGTGTGTGAGTGTGTGAAGAGCTCACTCTTTGATCTGACCATTCATCTTGATCAACCTTTGGATCCTCTGATGGTTAATTTTATATGTCAACTTGACTGGTCCATGGGCACCTAGATACTTGGTTAAACGTTATTTCTGGTTGTGTCTATTAAAGTGTTTTAGATGATATTAACATTTGAATTGGTAGACGAAGTAAAGCAAAGTGCCCCTACCAATGTGGGTAGGCTGAGTAAGAAAGAATACACTCTCTCTGCCTGATTGTTTTTAAGCTGGACATTTGTCTTTTCCTGCCTTCAGACTCCTGTGTCTCCATTCATATCATGTGAGCCAATTTCTTGTAATCTATCTCTCTCCTACACATGTACACACATGTGCATGCTCTAGCTCATTCTTTCTCTCTCTCTCTCTCTCTCTCTCTCTCTTTTTATTTCTCTGGGAAGCCCTAATATAGTAACAAAATTCCTATTACTTGCCCCTTGATCAGTCCAATTCTCCCGGGTGACCTTCTTGGGAGAGCGACTAGAATAACCTTGCATTTGTCCTGTAAGAGGAAGAAATAATTATCACCTACTTAAATCCACAACTGCTTGTCTGTAGCTATAACTGTAAGGGACTAGAATCAGCTCTTCTGATGCTCTTCTGGCTGAATTGACTGGCCAATAGATCAGTGGGAGTGTTGTGTAGAGCCAGCCTGTGCATCACTTATATTTGTGGGTGTCACTGCTTTAAATGTTCTCAGGGCAGAGATTGCATTGTTGTATCGCAGGTACAGTGGCTAGGATAACGCCACATGTGGGGGCTTCGGTGGAGTTCAGTGATAAGACAGTAGTTGGCAATTTGCCCGCTGTATGCAGATCTCTCCGGAGAAAGAAGACTAACCAAAAAGCATGGTTATGTCTACCTGGCAAACATATTTAAAGTTGCAAAAGAAAAATGCAACTGGTCATCACGTGTTTGGTTGTTATCAGTAGTGAGGAGCATTTAGCCCCCAGAGGGGAAAGGTCACCTATGCAACTTATTTTACGTTTAGCCCGCAGGTCAGACTTTAGAAGATCATCCTATTTATGTGTGTAGTTGGGAGCACACACGTGACATTTCAAGTATTTTGTGGATTTATTTAAAAAACAAGAAGAGAGGAGTGGTTTCCCGTTGAAGTTCTTTATCTTGGCAAAATGTAAGGATGATGATGACAGCTGCGATGTAGACTACGATGACGTAGGGCGTATTTTAGAAGTGCCCCGCACTGCTGAACTTTAAACAGAAATTAACTTCTGTTTTTACCTACTGGTAAACTAGAACTGATTGCATTATTTTCTTTAAAAAAGTCAATGTGTTAGATCTTTATTTCTTGGTGCTTTGACCCACATCAAGCTCTGTCTTTTCTGACCTTGCTTCCACCTTTCTGCTCATTCTTACCTTTTCTTTCACCCTCCTCTTCTTCCTCCTTCCTTTGGTGGCCACATGTAGAAAGATTAAAGACATTCTTTGTTTGTGGCGTGGGCCCTGTTGATATCCTTCGAAAACATTACTGCACATCAGGCCACTTGAAAACTTACTAAGGGAATTTTCCAACGTTCACAATGTTTGAAGTAAATTAATTAAGTCTTGATCCAACCAAGTTTTATGTAAGTTTAGTTTTGACTATTGTTGACTATTTTTCACACCTACATAGATAATATATAATGTGTGGGGGGTATATGTGTTAGCATCAAGGATAAAAGATTAGAAATGACTCCATATTGACCTTGCAGGCTGGCAGTCGCTTCTAAAAGATTGATAGCCATAACCCCCGGTCTCTATCCCTCAGATACCCGGTGGCAATAAGCTGGGATGAAATAGCTTTTCATTTTAAAACAGATATACAGCTTTATTTTAAAAAGTGCCCCAATGCCTAAGAGAAAAACAGGTACACTTCGATTTCAAAGGATTTACTTGGTGAAGTTGTAAAGCATTCTAATAAAAAATGTGGCTTTGAACCTTATGAAAATGAGCTACACTGAAGCATGGAAGGTGAGTATCAACCTGAGGCCACCCGGAGAGACAGATCAATCTCTAAGCTCTCTGCCATTTGAGCTCTGGGAGATAATTTAAGTGGAACTTTTTCCATGGTATCAGCTGCTTCCCTCTTTGTCATAAAGATAAACAACATCGCTAGGTGCAATGAAATCCACCTAAAATGAACCGAGTTTAAAATAAACTGATTCATACCATCTTACATGGCCCAAGCTTTTCCAGGCGTCCTACAAAGGGTCACGTCATTAAATAAAAGGGAGCAATTAAAAAAGAAGAAGAAGAAGCTTTCTCCTAAGCTATGAGCTCATTATTCTCTAAGCTCAATCTCATAACAAGTACCTGCTATGCTAACATGAGCTTGGGGAGTGTTTGCTCTATAACCTGCAATGTCAGGTTGATTATTGAAATAACAGGTAGTGTCTATTGTGAACTATTCTATTTGGAGAGACAGAGGCGGTGAAAGAGAGGCTGTATGTATGCATCTATCGGTGTGTGAACATGGAGGGTGGAACCTGTGCATATTGCAAAATTATGTAGTAAGTAAAGTTTATAATTAGCATACTCTAAACTCCAACAGTTGTGGGTGCCCAGTTTTTCCTGCTGGTTCTGTCCTGTAGCTGCCCGAGTCCTTTGGCTATAGTGCCCCTGCCAGACTTGGCTTGCTCCATGCAGTGTCTCCTTCTCGTACATTTCTCTGTCCCTGTTCATTATCACAATTTACTATTCTGACCCCGTTAATTAGGTAGCTCTTCCTAGCTGATAGTAAGTGCCTTAGGGGGTTAAAGAAACATAGGAACATAGACAATCAGAGCTGGATGAGATGTGGCCTAAAGCTCTCATTTTTGACCTTGGGGATCCTGGACCCCAGAGACAGAAATTACTGCAACCAAAGTCATACAGCTGGTTATTGAGGGCTAACAGGTTATCCTTCCCATGTCCTGTTTTATGTACGCTTCAGCCCAAAGGAGTGACTCTAATGGTAGAATTAACTCCATGCTTGATGTGGAAAAATAGATATGAAAGGGTTTTGAGCCATTTTGAGGTTTTCAATGGGAAGTCGTTCCTTCTTCTCTGCTATCGATTTGGCTTCTGTCTCTTGAGGTGCAAAGCATGGGTCCCTGTGCTAGGTGAGCATATCATCTAGCTGGTTGCACCTGTGCTGTTTGCCAGAGAAACTACCTCTGGTACCTTCTCTGACGGTGTCAGAAAAGTGGCTTCTGGGCAAGAGGTGAGCCTATCGCAAATAGTTTTCACCATTTCATTGAGCTCATTTCCATTCTCTCTCTTTTGCAAATTACTGATATGACTTGCCCACATAAATAGAAAGAAGCAGCTCTGCTTAAAAATGCCTGGGGCTGTTCCCTAAGAATTTCACAATGGGAAGCCATCCAGGAACACTTTAGAAATCAGTCATCTTTCTGCTTTCCTTGCTAGATTTTGCTCGGAACTTAATAGGCTAGAACTAAAAAGGCCAAATGGGCTGGTATCAGGGTCCTGTGGGAAACTCACAGGGGTGGAGCTCCTTTCGTCCTAGGCTTGCTTTCTCTTTAAGTGTTCACAAACATAAGATACAGGTTTTGGCTCTCCTCTTCTTGACTAGGCCTTGGTTTTGACCCCTGCCCTGTCTTCAGCCTACTCAGCTTAGTCTTAGGAAAGAATCCTGCTAAGTAAGTAATCCTCCCACTCTTGATATCTAATTACCGTTGAGATCTGATCATCCCTCATTCTTGACGTGTAAACCCTTGGCCTGCCTTAATCAAGAATCTTGTAAGGCCAATTTAGTAAGAACCCCGTACCCTTGATATTCCTTCTTAGTATTTTTCCATCCATTGATCATCCCTTCACCCTGTTCATTGGCTACAAACACCCAGCTGTCTTTGCTGTGGCTAGAATTTAGCCCAATCTTTCTCCCCTATTGCAGTAACTCGATCGCAATACTCTTTGAATAAAGTCTTCGTTGCTGTTTTAACAAATGTCAGAATATTTTTTTTTTTTACTTAACAATCTCAATGCCAGAATTCCACCATACTGTATCCCTAATGAGGTGACAACCCAGGCTCAACTTGAATACTTCCAGTGACAGGGAGTTCATTACTTTGAGGTAGACCATTTACATGATGTGCAAGAGGCAAAAGACAGCAACCTATTGGAAAAAACAACAGCTTTGGTGTCAGGCAGACCTGGGTTGGTTGGCTGCTTTCTTCCTTCTAACCCTCCTGTGGCTTTCGTTCAACAGATATCTTATGAACCCTTCACCAGCAACAGAGGAAAATGGGATAAGGAGTCTATTCTAGATAGAGGGAACAGACTGTGTGAAGGCCACCAGGCAAGAAATAGGCAAGGAAGGAGAGAGCATGGCATATGTTAAAAAATAATTTTCAGAAAAAGGTAAAATCATGATGCTTGTGCAGGTATAAAAATGGATATGTGTTAAAGAATTTATTTTACATATGATACGAGAAAATCAGGCAGATGTTGTAACTGGTATCTAAACAGCACAGATATATATGGAGTAAAGGAATATTGAGATGAACTGCAAATAGAGAAAACTGGTGATTTCACAGGGGTAGAGAGGAGCCAGTTAAATCACTGCTGGGCAGGACATAACTTACATGTGTCTCCATTATCTACAACTAGCAATGAATTGCAAAATGGCTCAAAGACAACAAATGGGGATAGAATCTGATAACCCAGAAAACTATATTGTAGAGGATGCATAGTTTTCCACTAAAACACATTAAAAAAAAAAACTTTTTATGTTTACTCATTTTTGAAAGACAGAGAGAGACAGAGCACAAGCAGGGGTGGGGCGGAGAGAGAGGGGGACACAGAATCCCAAGCAGACTCCAGGCTCTGAGCTGTCCGCACAGAGCCCGATGCGGGGCTCGAACTCACGTACCGCGAGATCATGACCTGAGCCGAAGTCGGCCGCTTAACCCGCTGAGCCACCCAGGCGCCCCAACACATTTTTTTTTCCCCTATGTGTACTTAAGTAATTCAAAGATATTCTGTGTGGCTACATTGCAGTTCCAAGTAGTAAGTGGTTAGAGTGTGGTAAGCAAGGACCAGATCACGAAGGGCCTTTTAAGTGAAGCCAAGAAAATTAAGCAGGGAAGTAACAGCATCCGGTTTATGTCTTAAAGAGAGCATTCTGGCTTCGTTGTTATTGGAAGGACAGGATGAGATATATGCACCAAGTTAGGAGCGTGTTGTAACGCTGGACTCGAATCCTTGCCCTGCTGCTACTAGCTGTACCGTCTTAGGTGAGGTTACTCAACCTTTCTGAGACTCCATTTTCTCTTCTGGAAAATGGATAATAATGCCTTCCTAGTCTAACCCCTCTTGCCTTCTCATATTTGTAGATAGATCTCTTATTTCCCTTAAGTCTTCCTTTCTGAAACTAATCCTTCTCAGCTATTTTATGGTTCCTTCTCTCTTTCCTGGATACTCTCCCCTAGATGAAGTGAGAATCTCTCTTCACTTACAAAGATGAAATGAGCATAGTACTCCAGGTATGGTTGAAATAGTATATAGTAAAGTAGAACCATCAGTTCTCTTGATCTGGATAATAAAACTATTTTGTGGCCTACACTGCATTAGCCTTTTTAGCAACCATGCCATATGATTGGTTCATTTTTAGCCTATAGTTAATGAACGTGCCGGAGTGTTTTTCACATGAATTGCTGCTTAAGGGAATTTCCCTTCATTCAGAACACATGCAATGGCATTGTTAACTTATAGACAGGATTTCATTTTGCTTGTATCAGGCTAGCTTTTGAGTGTGTGTGTGTGTGTGTGTGTGTGTGTGTGTGTGTGTGTGTTTAGTATATACTCATCTAAACATCACAAAATTTTTAACAATAACCAGTAAATTTCCCTCCATGGATATATTATGTCTTTTATCACCCTTACGCTGAAGCAATCACTGTTGCCACTTTCTTGTAAATCCCTTGAAAAATATTCTATTTCTGTATAAGTAAATGTACAACTAAAAATACAAATGATAGCATACCATATACACTTGTCTGTACTTTGTCCTTCACAGGTAATAATGCCAATGGGATGTAAGCTCTAGGAAGGAAGGCAGTTTTACTTGTTTTTTAGCACCTAACAAATGACACATGCTGGAGACTCTATACATATTTGTGAATGCTGATCAACATATTTGAAGATTTTCCATATCGGTATGTTCCAGGGATCAGCAACCTTTCTGTAAAGGACCAAATAGTAAATGTTTTAAGTTGCAGGCCATATGGTCTGTGTCACAACTATTCAGTTCTACTGTTGTAGCATGAAATCAGCCATAGACAGACAATAAAAAACAAACAGGCATGACTGTGTTCCAATAAATTTTTATTTATGAAAACTGCGTGAAGCCAGGTATGTCCTATGGGCTGTACTTTGCCGATCCCTGCTGTATACAAGTCAATCTGGCATTTTTAAATAGTTGCAGACTATTCTATCACATGAGTGAAAGAAATATAAATTCTTTTTCAGACCCCTGTTTTAAATTTTTTAATCAGATCCCCGTTTTATGCTCATCTAGGTTAGCAATCTTTTGCTGTTATAATCAATGCTGCAGCAGTGTTTCAATGAGCAACCTTTTTCTTTGTGCACCTGTCTGAAAAATATCCCCTAAAATGTAATGGCCAGGTGAAAGAGAGCAGGCACTCGTAATTAAACAGATACTGCAAAACTGCTGTTTCAAGAAGTTGCATTAATCTGTGCTCCCACCTCCGATGTGTGACATTGGCTGTTTCTTCACACCCTCTCAGTGCTGTGCATTATTAAATTTTCATTTCTGCTAGTGTAGAGGGTGGAAACTAGGTGATCATTCATTTTCATTTTTACTTTTGAAAAATTCAAGCACACAGAAAACACAGAAAATAGTATTATAGGTACAGTAACAAATAGATGCTAATATTTTACCTTATTTGCTGCACATCTCTCCTTTCTATTTTTTTAATTAAAATTTTTTTTTAATGTTTATTTATTTTTGAAAAAGAGAGAGACAGAGTGCAGGAAGGGAAGGAGCAGAGAGAGAGGGAGACACAGAATCCAAAGCAGGGTCCAGGCTCCCAGCTATCAGCACAAGACCCACGCGGGGCTCGAACTCAAGAAACCTGAGATCATGACCTGAAGCGAAGTTGGACACTTTCTGAGCCACCCAAGCCCCCTTCTCCTTCTTTCTTTTCAAAGAGGAAATAAAATGTTACAGATATAACTAGAATCACTCTTCCTAGTTATATCTAGGATGCATATATATAAAGGAAGAGGAACCGTTCATCTTCAGAGATAAAGATATATGTCACTACCTCAAAATTGACGTATATCACTACCCATATATATTATAATGTATATTGTATAATAATATATAATATGCATTACAAATACATATAAGGGAATGATATAATATATATAACAAATATATCATGTATATAATTCTATATGTGTGTATATGCATATATATGATGTATACACTCACATTAATATGTAGTATCTCTGTGTGTTTTTAAGCTTTATATAGTGGTATCATATTGTCTGCAACTTGTTTTTTTAGTTCAAAATTATTTTTGAGGTTTATGAAACTTGCTTTTATTTATTCAAAATTATGTTTGAGGTTTATGTGGATATATGCACATCAAGTTCATTCATTTTACCTACTCTGTGGTATTCCATTGTACGAGGAAACCATAGTTTATTTATCCATTTTCGTCCTGTGGGACAGTTAGGTGCTGTAAAGGATTAACAAAGCTGAAAACTAATTAAAGTGGTAGGTATGGACTTTAATCAATAATATACTATTGCAGTAGGAAAAAGAGCCCAACGTGAAGTGAACACAACTTCGATTTGTACTGAGGGAATAGGGAAGAGTATAAGGGCCAAGAGAGTCAGGGAGGTGAAAGATTAAAAAGTGGGAGAGGGACACCTGGGTGGCTCAATCGGTTAAGCCTCCAACTCTTGATTTTGTCTCAGGTCATGATTCCAGGGTCATGGGATGGAGCCTGCATCAGGCTGTGCACTGAGTGTGGAGCCTGCTTGGGATTCTTTCACCACCCCCCTCTGCCTCTCCCTGTGCACGCCCGTGCTCTCTCTCTCTCTCTCAATAAATAAATAAACATTTTTTAAAAAGTGGGAGGGGTGTTTGTCCCTGTGAAATCCTTCTGGATTTGCTACCTGGCACTTACTGAAGTTAGGCTTCTATTCTCCCACAGAGACTGGGAGACAGGGACCCTATCTTCCGATGTTGGCTGGAACAGTCATTTCTTTCGGCAGACTTGATTTTTGCCAAGAAGGGACTTTCAGGGAACATCATCTTAGGCATGTGGTTTTGAGCTCTTAGAAACTATGTTAATGTTTTTGTTCAAGCAAGCTTTTATAGGCCAAGGTTGAGCCCTAGTCGAAAAGGGGCTCAGAGGAGCCTGGCTAGAGTTTGGCCAAGGAGAGGATCTTTGTCGAGGATTGTCACATCTTTTTTTTTCCCTGTTAACAGTGCCACAGAGCACACCTTTGTACACATGTGCCCTGGTGTCACAGTTTAAGATAGAATCTTAGAACTGGAATTACTGTGATAGAAGGTGTGGCATCTTCAGGATTATCAAATCACTCTCCAGAATAGTTGCACAAATTCGTGTTCCTGTCAGAAATACATAGGGGCGCCTGGGTGGCGCAGTCGGTTAAGCGTCCGACTTCAGCCAGGTCACGATCTCGCGGTCCGTGAGTTTGAGCCCCGTGTCGGGCTCTGGGCTGATGGCTCAGAGCCTGGAGCCTGTTTCCGATTCTGTGTCTCCCTCTCTCTCTGCCCCTCCCCCGTTCATGCTCTGTCTCTCTCTGTCCCAAAAATAAACGTTGAAAAAAAAAATTATAAAAAAAAAAAAGAAATACATAAGATGTCCAATTTTCCCAAATCCTTAGCAGTCCTTGATCCGCCAGACCAGCATTAGGGTTAAGGCAAATGAAATGAGTCATGCAAGTTCATGGTCAGATCCTGTCTTCATTTGAAAGTTTGATACTTTGTTCATCATTGGAATTTTTTTCTCATTAATTTTGAGTTTCTAAAATCTTACCTTGACTAGTGAGTTTTTTTGTGTGTTCTCTTATATTTTGTGCCTGAGGAGAGTGCCTCACTTGCCTCACCCTAGTCCCACCCCCGTTAGATATTAATTAAATTTATTCCTTTTTGTCATTCTAAGGAGAATAAAATGGTCCTTCATTATCCTAACTTGCATTTTCTGATTGTTACTGAGATCAAGTATGTTTTGCCACACTTACTAACCATCTGGGTTTCTTCTGTGAAATACGTGTACATATTCTTTAACTATTTCCTTTGGGGCGGTTTGCCCTCTCTATATTAATTTATTAAACTTATTTATATACTCTGCATTAAAAAAAAACCTTCATTGGCTATATTCATTAGAAATATTTTCTCCCAGTTTGTGTCTGGCCTCTTAATTTTGTTTATGGTGTCTTTTGTTATGTAGAAAATTTCCCTCTATTCTTTTTAAACCATAAAAGACTCTTAACTTGAGAGACTTTAGAGAACATAACCTAACTTTAGAGAACAAACAGGGTTGATGGAGGGAGGTTGGTAGGAGATGTAGTAGGGGAGTGATGGGTATTAAGGAGGGCACTTATGATGAGCATTGGGTGTTGTATGTAAGTGATGAATCACTAAATAAATTCTACTTCTGAAACTTATATTGCACTATATGTTAACTAACTAGAATTTAAATAAAAATTTGAAAAGCAAAAAAAAAAAGAAAAATTTAATTTCATTATAGTCAAATTTATCAGTCTTTTCATTTATGACCTGCATTTTTCATGAGTTTTTAAGATATTTTCTCTACCCCAAATCTCAAAACTTTTCCTTCTTTCCTTTGGGAAGTTTTAAGGTTTTGCCTTTCATATTCAACTCTAATTCAGCAAGATGAAGTAGAAATTTAATTTTATCTTTTTTCATATAGATAGCTTGTTGCCTGACAAAATTTACTGACTCATTTATCCCATATTTCCTTAATTAAATTATAATGGAATCTATGTCATATGCAAAGCTCAGATATGTAAAGTTGGTCTGTTTCTGAGTTTTCTGTTACATTGTATTGTTCTATATGTCTATTCTTGTACCAATACGCAAAAAATAATGATTTTTTTTCTCATGGCTGAATATCCCATTGTGTATATACAGCACATATTTTTTAGCCATTCATGTGTTGATGGGCATTTAGGTTGTTTCTGTACATATATCTTTTGCGAATAGTGTCGCAATAATCATGGGGATGCAGATATCTCTTCAAAATTCTGTTTTTATTTTCTTTGGGTATATATCCAGAAGTGGAATTGTTGGATCATATGATAGATCTATTTTTAATTTTTTGAGGAAACTCCATGTTTTGGGTTTTTTTTTGTTGTTGTTGTTGTTGTTTTTGTGGTTGGACCAATTTGTATTCCCACCCACAGTGTATAAGCATTCCCTTATCACCACATCCTCACCAGCACCTGCTGTCTCTTATCTTCTTGAACACAACCATTCTAATAGATGTGAGGAGATATCTCATTGTGATTTTGGTTTGCATTTCCCTGATGATTAGTCATGTTGATCATCTTTTGACGTGCCTGTTGGCCATTTTGATGTCCTCTTTAGAAAAATGCCTATAGAAAAAGAGAGTAAAATAACAGTTACCAGGAGATGAGGTGGGAAAATGAGATTGATACTGTTTAAGGGTACAAACTTGCAAAGAGTAGTAAATGAGCCAAAGAGATCTAATGCACAGTACACTGAATACAGACAACCATACTTTAATTATGTAATGTGATAAATATTGCTACAACAGCAATCATGTTACAATGTATAAATATAACAAAGTAACATGTTGTACACTTTAAATTTACACATTGATGGAAACAATAGCAAAACTAAAAGTCAACCAACTGAATGGGAGAAGATATTTACAAACGACATGTCCAAAAAGGGTTGGTATACAAAATATATGAAGAACTTATAAAATTCAACACCCAAAAAACAAATAATCCAATTTAAAACAATGAGCAGAAGAAATGAGCAGACATTTCTCCAGAGAAGACATCCATGCGGCCAACAGACACATGAAAAGATGTTCAACATCACTCATCAGGGAAATGCAAATGAAATATCATCTCACACCTGTCAGAATGGCTAAAATGAACAACACAGTAAACAAGTGTTGGTGAAGATGTAGGGAAAAAGAAACCCTTTTGCACTGTTGGTGGGAATGCCAACTTATGTAGCCATTGTGGAAAACAGTATTGAGGTTGCTCAAAAATTTAGAAATAGAACTAGCCTATGATCCAGTAATCACACTATTGGATATTTACCAAACAACAACAACAACAACAACAACAACAACACTAATTCAATGGGATACATGCACCCCTATGTTTATTGCAGGATTATTTACAATAACCAAATTATGGAAGCAACCCAAATGTCCATCAATCGATAGATGAATGGATAAGTAAAAAGTGGTATATATATTTATAATGGAATATTATTCAGCCATAAAAAGAACAAAATCTTGACTTTTGTAATAACATGGATAGAGCTAGAGAGTAAAATGCCAAGTGAAATAAGTCAATCAGATAAAGATAAATACCATATGATTTCACTCATACGGGGAATTTAAGAAATTTAAAAGATAAGCAAAGAAAAAAAGAGAGGGACAAGTTAAGAAACAGACTCTTCACTATAGAGAGCAAACTGATGTTTTCAGAGGGGAGGTGGGTGAGGGTTGGATGAAATAGGCGATGGGGATTAAGGAGGGCACTTGTCATGATGAGCACTGATGATGTATAGAATTGCTGAATCACTATATTGTACACCTGAAACCAATATAACCCTGTATGTTAACTATACTGGAATTTAAAATGAAATGAAATAAAATAAAAATAAGTTTATACAACATCATGTCAAATCTATTCAATAAAAATTAAAAATAATTATAGCTTAATAAGTTGATTTTGTGGAGGATAAATCCTCCATTTACGATGATGATGATGATGCAGCATTATCCTGGCTCCTCTTGGCCTTTTATTCTTTAGTATAAATTTTACGATTAGCTTTTGAAGGAAAAATTTTGTTGGAATTGTATTGGATTTATGAAATAACTTGGAAAAAATTATAATCTTTGTGATACTGATTTTCCTATCCATGAATATGTCACATGGACATTGACATTTCTTTATATATTTATCTCATTTTATGCTTTTAATATTTTATAATTTTCTCCATAAAAGCTTTATATTTCTATTGTTAGATTTATTCTTTAATCCTTGTAGTATTTTTCTATTGTAAATAATATCTATAGTTATTTTATTTTTAAATTAATTGTTGTTGGTGTTTAAGAACATAGTCTTTATACGTTAACTCTATATGCGACAACATTATAGTTTTTCTTGGGTTTTCTGTGTAGACAAACATTATGTCCAAATAATGTCAGTTTTATTTTTTTCTTTCCCATATTGAAATAGTTGATTTCTTTTTCTGGCTTAATTGTGTTGGCCAGATTTCCCAGTATAATATTGACTAAAAACAGTGGCAGTAAGCATTCTTCACTTGTTCTTGATGTTAAAGCAAACATTTCAAAGGTATCACCAATTATAGTTGTTATATATTTTCCAGTAGCTAGCCTTTATTAAGTTAAGGAAATCAACTTTTTAAGAAGACTTTACTTTTTTCGAGTAGTTTTAATGTACAACAAAATTGAGAGGGAGATACAGAGATTTCTGATATACCCCCACACCCACGCTTGCATCACATCCCCCATTGTCAACATTCCTCATCAGAATGGTGCAATTTTTACAAAGGATGGACCTACACTGGCACATCATAATCACTCAAAGTCCATAGTTTACCTGAGGGATTCACTCTTGGTGTTGTGCATTTTATGGTTGTGGATAAATGTATAGTGACACCCATCCATCATTATAATATCATAGAGTAATATGATATCATTGCCCCTCCCCAATTCTCTGTGCTCTGCCTATTCATTTCCTCCCAGTAACCCCCACACACATACACACTGGCAACAAGTTGTTTTTTTTTTTTTTTTGTTTTGTTTTTTTTACTGTCTCCCATAGTTCTGCCTTTTTTTTTTAATTTTTTTTTAAACGTTTATTTATTTTTGAGACAGAGAGAGACAGAGCATGAACAGGGGAGGAGCAGAGAGAGAGGGAGACACAGAATCCGAAACAGGCTCCAGACTCTGAGCTGTCAGCACAGAGCATAGTTCTGCCTTTTAGGAAATTAACTTTTATTTTAAGTTTTCTGACAGTTTTTATCCTGAAAATGTGTTGGTATTTATCAAAAACTTTTCCTGCATTTCATCAAATTATTTTTCTGTTTGATCTTGTAATGTTAAAAGACATAGAATATGTTTTTTTCTTGAATGCAAAACCATCACTGTAGTCTGCAGAGATACCAAACTTGGTCATGATGTGGTGTATAGATGGATTGGTTTTGTAATATTTTATTTAGTGTTTTTGTGTTTATGTTCATAATTGAGCTTGGCCTGTAATTGTTCCTTTTTGCTTTGTCCTTTTCTGCTTTTGATGTCAAAACTAAACTAGGCTCATTAAAGCACTGAATGCCTTTTTTCTGGAACATTTATGTAAATTAGATGTTATAGGTTCTTTGAAAGTTTACTTTTTGAAATTTAGTGGAGGGAGATTTTTAACTATTTATTCAATTTTTAAACAATAATCGTAGAGCTTTTCAGGTTTTCTGTTTCTCTCTGGGTTGGTTTGGAGACAATTTTCCCTAAGATTAATTAGCATAAAGCTCTTTGTAGTCTTCTCTTTTGATGGTTAAAAATATCATCACTAAAAAATTCATTTAATTACAGTGGTGGGTATATGTCATTATACATCTGTATAACGCAAAGGCATATTGTATAATGAAAAGGCAAAACTATAGAGACAGTAAACAGATCAATGTTTGCTAGGAGTTGGGGGGTGGGGAGAAAGGATGAACAGGTGAAGCACAGAGGATTTTTAGGGCAGTGAAAATACTCTCTATGGCCCCATAATGATGGATACATGTCATTATGCATTTGTCTGAACCCATAGGTTGTACAAACGAAGAGTGAAACCTAATGTAAACTTTGAATGTTGAGTGATTATGATGTACCCATGTAGTCTCATTGACCGTAACAAACGTACCACTGTGGTGGAGGATGTCAATAGTGGGGGAGACTGTGCACGTATAGGGACAGGGGATATGTAGGAACTTTCTGTATCTTCCGCTCAATTTTGTTTGGATCCTAAAACTGCTCTAGAAAATGGAATCCATTACTTCAAAATCTACATTTAATTATGGGTGAAGTTAACTACTTATAAATTTAAAAGCCATTTAAAAATTATTCTGTGCACCGCATGTCCATGTTGTCGGTTCATTTTTATTTGAGCTGTTACTTTTTATTATAGTTTTTAAAGAACTCTTTATATATAAATGAAATTAGGTCTTTATCCTATGCTGTAAATATTGATTCATTTTTCTTGAAATGTTTAGAATAGTTTTTGCAGTCGGAAATTAAAATTTTCTCAGTATTGAAATTTATCAGTCTTTTCCTGCATGACTCTTTCCATTTTATGTGTTGCTTGGAAAGGCCTTCCTCAACGTTAGATTAATTTATAAATATCCTGTCATATTTTCACTTAGTATTTTTGTCATTTTGTTTTTTATATTTAAATCATTTACTATCTATCTGGTATATATTTTTGGGTAGGGGGTCATCCAATTTCATAACAATTGATAACATCAGTTATTAATCAGTCATCAATTCAGTAACATCAGTTATTGAATAGTTAATTTCCTGACAGATTTTAAATACCATCTATATAGCACAAAACACCTATCAGTATAGCTGCCCTTTCTGGACACTTTGTTCTGTTTCATTGATCAGTTTGTTTTCTTATTAGCCAGTGTATAATTACCATAACTTTATAATATATTTTTGAGCACTTTTCTGGCTATTCTTACATGTTTATTTTTTCTCCATGAACTTAATATCTCCATATCTAAATCCCCAAAGTCCTGTTGGTATTTTCATTTGGATCACAAATGAATAGACTAAATTTTAGACTAATCTGTGAGCTGTTATCCTACAACATTGAGTTTTCATATTCAAGAGCAGTGTATCTTTCTAGATGTGCAAGTTTTCTTTTATACCTCTCAGTGATACTTTAAAGCTTAAAGTCCTCTTCATAGGAATCTTACTGGGTTTTGTTTGGTCCTGTTCTAAATAGAATCTTTACTTCCCTTAGAGTTTCTAATAAGATGAAAGTCAATGGTTTCCTCATTTGTAAACTGATAATGATAATAATAACCGCTACTTCCTAGAGATATTTCAAGGATTGAAGAAAATAATGTATTAAAGCTCTTGGCACAGTGCCTGACACCGAATAGCCATTTCATATTCATTGGAGAACTTATTCTTAGACATTATGTCATGAACCTACCAGGGGTATACACTACATTGTCACTCAGATATCTGACTCTTCGCCGTAACACCTAGACTCTGTATGCCTTAGAATCCCTATTGGAACATAGGACAAGCAATTCCAATCGCCATTTCAAGAAACAAGTGGTAGTAACAATGAGAATGACTCATTTTTTTTTTTTTTTTTTTTTTTTTTTTTTTACCATTGGCAATTAAAGCAATTCTCAGGGGCTCTTTCCTCTGTTTCTGTCTTTCTATCCGGAGTACTTAAACAGATCATGGTATATTTCCTCCATACCCACGCAGGATTTTCTTGATTACAGAGAATATAGTAACATGGAATCTCTCGCTATGATTGGGAGACATTTTCTAAGGTGATTAATATTGGATTATTATGAAATGAATTTTGGTGGGCTAGACAAATGCTTTCTGCTTTGGGGCACCTGTTTGATTTTTCCTCATGATCTGAGCTTTTAATCCTGATAAGACCAATTTTTGAAGTTTGAGGTAGAAAGAATCCTGTCTTCTGACTCCCCTGGGTGGAAAGATCTGAGCTTTTTTTCTGGTAGGGTACAAAATCTTAGCTGGCTGGAAAGAACAATTTATCAAGGGCTGTTGGCTATAGTATCTAACTCATCCATGCATATCAGCACCCACTCACAGGAGCCCTTGAAGGAAATGGATCTGGGTCTTGGAAGCAAGTACAGCTTTTAAGACTGGTCCATCTTTTATGATATTTGGAATTCCAAGGAGACCCCACTGTCCTTTTCAGTTCTTCTCTGTCAGCTCATGGAGGCCTTTTAGTCTGCAATTGAGAAATAATAGTAAGTTAATTCAGAAAGAAAGATTTGTATTAGCTGCCTACATTTTAAAAGAGGAAGGTCTTGAATGTCTGGAGGTGGGGGTATTATACTGGGGAACTGTTACAACAGAGTATCGATAATATTTCTGAAAGGGACAGTTTGGTCCTGTAAAGGCAAATTTCTTTAACACCAAACTTGAATACACACATAGCCAAATTAACGCAGTCACAATCCTTTTTTATACCCTGTCATTGTTGTTACTGTCTTTACATATCTAGGCAAATGACTCTATAAGGCTGAAGGAAATGAGCATATAAACATAAGGCCTCTCTTTTCCCATCCACTTAAGCCCCATCTTTGTTGCCTCAATCTAGCTTTACATAATACATCATCCTACTGAGTCTAAACACAATCGCAGTGAGTTCTTACAGATTGGGGTCTCGGGATCATAAAGAACCCTGTGAATATCTGCTTTTAACTAAGCAACTTTGCCTTGACACATAGGCAGGCTAAGGGGCTTATCTAGCCTCGTTCAGAACAAATACTGAGTATTTACTTGATGTAAAGTATAAATTGTAAACCTGGCAACAGCTCCTGGGGGACTTCCAATTTGGTAAAGCCTAACCAAGGTCAAACCTTAGCTTTAAGTCATTTATGAAACAAATTGATGGAATGTCCATTACATACCAGGCACTGTGCAAGGCACTGAGAATATATGACTGAACAGGCCATGGTCTCTGATATCAAGGACATTATAGACAGATAGGAAGACAATTCTGAAACAGGGGGCTCAATGCAGTGATAGAGAGAAGCATAGGGTTCTGAGGCCTTGGGTTCAGAGATGATCACCCAGGGAGGTCAAAGGTGGAAGTCTTGGAGCACAACAATAGTTGAGGTTTGAGCAGGGCAAGAGGATCTAGAATAGAAATCTAAGGATGAATGGCCAGAAAAGGAGCAAAAGTAGGAGAGAATGATTTCATAGAAATCAAAAGAGGAGAGAGATGTTTAAGGGTGGAGTAAGCAATAACATCAAATGGAACAGAGAGATCAATTAAGAAAATGACAGATGAGTATCAGTTGAACTTGGAATTAGGAAGATCATTGGTGACTTCAGGGAGAGCAGTGTTAGTGGAACTGTGAGAGATGAAGCCAGTTTGCAATTAGTTGAGGTATTGATGGGAAATCAGAATATTAGAATCGTGAGTGTAGACTGTTATTTCGAAGAGTTTAGCTGGGAAAGAAAGGAAAGCAAGAGGATGCCAGCTAGAAGGGGTTGTAGGTTAAGGAGGGTTTTCAATATTGCTTCATGTGGAAGAGACTCGAGCATGCCATGAGGCTGTGGAAAAAGAGTCAGCAGGAGAGGGACAACAGGATCCAAGCGGTGAGTCAGTCTTGGACAGGAGGCATGATAGCTTATTCTTTGGGACTAGAGAAAAGGAGTCAACAGTGGGAGGTTGCTGGAGAGGAAAGTCTCCCTTGATGACCTTGATTTTCTCAGTGAAGCAAGAGGTTTGAACATCTGTAGATAGTGAAGGAAGAGGTGGCGGGAAAATACAGATGACCAACAATAACAGCAATATAATAATAATAATAATAATAATAATAATAATAATAATAATAAATATTTGGAAATTCAGCAGTTTGGTAGTTTTAGGCTAGTGTGTACAGCAGTTTCTTTAGCTCCGGGTCCCTACTGGGTTATTGAGGGAAATCAAATTCTTGCTTGGAGCCTTCCCGCCTTCTTCTGTAAACAACTCCACACACACTGAAGGTACCCAAACTTTGAAATATATCTGCTGATAATAATGAGGAGGAGGAGAAGGAGGAATCATTAACATTCAGTCAGTGTTTTCTAAGTGCCGGACAATGTTATAAGCTCTTCACATGCATTAGAGTCAGCTAAGTGAGTTAATCCATGGAAATGGATTGATTGTGTGTGTGTGTGTGTGTGTGTGTGTGTGTGTGTACATATGTGTATTACAAACATAGAGGTGATATACATATAACCTATGTACTCTACACTATGCCCGACACTTAGCAGTAACTCTTGCTTTTCCTTTCTTTACCCATCTTCCCATCCTTCATCATTCTTAGCCCTCACTACCCATCCCCCCCCCTCTCCCCGCCCAGGACTGGGGTAGGAGAGAGGTGAATACAGAACTTGTCATTTCCTTGAGGAGGGGGGCTATGCTATACCCCGTTTGAGGTCCCCGTGAGCGCTGGCATGGTAGTGGACCCGTGGCAGGCTCTAAATAAGCTCTTAGGCTGAGGCAGTTTTTGGCAACCACGACCGGCAGGTTCTCATGAGCACGGAGTTCAGCCACCCAGTAACAGCCCGTTAGGCAGCTCCCTGCTGGGGACAGGGTACCAGGCCTGGAGGCTGAGGACCTGCATTCCAGATGCAGCTCTGCCCCCAGAACCAACCGCGTGACTCTGTGCAAATCCCTGGTTTCCTGGGCCTCAGGGTCCTCACCTGTGAAGTGAAGGGTATAATCTTTTCTCTGCCCACGAGGTTCTGTGTGGATCCAGTTTGGCTGACAGTCATGGAAGTTCTTTGCAAAGGAAAAAGTTTACAGATGCGAAGGGATGTTAAACTCCCAGGGCCAGGGCTTGACTCAGAAGAGAGGGAGAGTCCCTGTGTAACTTGCACATATGGGGGTTTTAATTTGCTTCCCTCCTGTTTAACCAACATCCGTGATTCAAGCTCGTACCGCATTGGAACACCGTGTCCTTTGAGATCCTCAGGGACAGGATAATTTGTAAAGCAGGGAGGCAGCAATCAGCTCATGGCATAGTGAAAAATAGATGAAATATGGTGGGGTCCATATCTGTATTTTTTCAAATGTTGCCTGACTGACAGTGGTCAGGCAAAAGGAAGGTAGCTTATCTCCTGCTTCACTAGAAAATCTTTCTCCCATTACCCCTGCCTGCTCTTGCAGTATAGTCAGACTCTCCAGTTCGGTCCTGAGCCCTCTTCTTTCCATTTATCCTCCCTTCCTTCCCGCATAATGCCATGCGTTCTCTTAGCTTTGAGAACCAACTCCCAAATCTGTGCCTACAGCCCAGAGCTCTGACCCGAGCCCCAGATCTGAAACCACTTGGATGTCCTAGAGGCGCCCCAGGTTTTCCCTCTCCAAAATCTAACTTCCCACTTCAAACCGGCTGCTTCTCCTTGAGCGTCAGCTATGCAGAAGAGATCCCCTCAGAGGCAAAAAGGGAGATGGTTTGGATTTGAGGACACAGTCCAGGCCCCCTTTGTTGTGCGATTGAGCAGAAATGAATAGGGGTGAAGTCTAGGGAGCTGGATGGAATACAGATGAAGCCTTGTGTTAATGAAGTTCTCTTTATTTTTATGACCGTTCATCTCAGCTGGACCCCTGGTGCTGACTGCCATTCCATTTCCTTGGTCCATTCATTCACTCTCTCACTCTTTTTACTTTCCCCTCCTCCTCAAACCCTTAACCCCTCCTCCCTAACACCCCCTCCACACCTGCTGACCTTCCGAAGCAGTCAAAATAGAGTTCCCAGAGACTCCCACATCTCCCCACCTACTGCAAATATACCCGTATTCTTTCTCTTCTCTCGTCATTATGAAAGAACCATCTCAGCTCCTAAGACCAACTCCTCCCTGTGTGTACGGCATGCCAACAGCCTCAAGGCTATTGCGCTAGTAATTCTCCCCTTGATCTCCCACATCAGTGATTTTCACTCTTTACTGGACCATTCCTACCTCTATATAGACATAGTGTTACTGTTTATATCTTAAAACAAAACAAAAAACCTCCTCTTAACTCCACCTGCCCTGTATCTGTGGCCTCAGTTCTCAGCTCACTTTCTCAGCAAAACTCCTTTAAATTAAAAGTTGTCTTTACTTGCTGTCCCCAGTTCTCTTATGTGCTCACTCTAATCCGGATTTTTGCTCCATCACTGTACCAAAATTGTTCTTTTTAAAAAAAAAATTAAATATTTATTTTTGAGAGAGAGACAGACAGACAGACAGAGCACAAGGGGGGGGGGGGCAGACATAGAGGGAGACACAGAATCCGATGCAGGCTCCAGGGTCTGAGCTGTCAGCACAGTGTCCGACACAGAGCTCAAACCCTTGAACCGTGAGATCATGACCTGAGCAGAAGTCAGATGCTTAACTGACTGAGCCACCCAGGCACCCCTGTACCAAAATTGTTCTTTGTAAAAGTCACCCATGACCTCCACTTTGTTACTTACGCGATCAGTTCCTATTCCTTATCTTGCTAGACCTATCAGCAGCAATGAACAGAGCTAATACTCCTTAAAATACTTTCTTTGCTTGGTTTCCAGGATTTGGCCCTCCTCTGGTTCTCCTACCTCGCTGGCTGCTGTCTCCTTTGTTAATTCTTCTTCCTCTCTGTGTCCTCTGATCCCTGTGATCCCCAGGGTTCCATCTCAGAATGCTTTTCTTTTTCATCTGTACTCATTGCCTCAGTGATCTTATCCAGATTCATGGCTTTAAATACTAACTGTACAATCATGACCCCTAATTTGAAATCCCCAGCCTGGACCTCTTCTCTAAGTAGTAGCCTCATACTTCCAAAATGGAATTTTTAAAAAAAATTTTTTTTTCAACGTTTATTTATTTTTGGGACAGAGAGAGACAGAGCATGAACGGGGGAGGGGCAGAGAGAGAGGGAGACACAGAATCGGAAACAGGCTCCAGGCTCTGAGCCATCAGCCCAGAGCCCGACGCGGGGCTCGAACTCACGGACCGCGAGATCGTGACCTGGCTGAAGTCGGACGCTTAACCGACTGCGCCACCCAGGCGCCCCCCAAAATGGAATTTTTAATCTTCACCGCCAAATCTGCTTCTCCCATAGTCTTTCCCATCTCAGGAAATGGCAATTCCATCCTTGAATTTCCTCCCCCCCTCTCTCTCTTAATATTCCCCCCCCCAACCCTGTCCATCCAATTCATAAGGAAATCATGTTGGTATTACCTTCAAAATGTATCCAGAATTTAATCAATTCTCACCATTTTTATTGCCAAAGCCCTGGTCCAGGCAACACGATTTCACATCTAGTTCATTACAGTAGCCTCTTCCACTAGGCTCCCCCTTCCAGCCTTATACCCCTACATTATATTTTCCATACAGAACCATGAGTGAACCTTTTGAGGCATAAGTCATGTCACTCTTCCATTCAAAACCCTCCAATGGCTCCTATTTGACTTAGAGGAAAAGCAAAGTCCTTACAGTGGCCTGCAAGATCCTGTCTAATTGGGCACTGATCCTCATCTTTTACCTACTTTGACCTCATCTCCCATCACTTTCCCCTTTTGCTCACTTTGTTCTAGCCACACTAGTCTCCTGGCTCCTTCTAGAACAAGCTAGTCATATTCCCGCTTGTGGGTATTTTTCCTTGTTGTTGTTATCTCTGCCTGGAAGGATTTTTCTCCCATGTACACACATAACTTCTTCTTTCAGGGAATGAAAGAAGCAAAACAATGAGAGAATGATAAACAACCTCTTGAAATCTTCAAGACACCTAAGCCCATTAAGGCTGTTCTTCTTTGTCTTTCTATATACTCTCTTTGGGAGGTTTCAACTCTTACCTATAAGCTCATGACTCCCAAATCTCTATTTCCAGTCCAGATATCTCTTCTGAACTCCAGATCCACATCTCCAACTGGCTACTGGCAGAGAAACTGCCAGTTGCTAGTTCTGGAGGAAACAGTGGTAGCTGAAATCTAGCTGGTACTCTGCTCACCAAGCCTTGCACCAGGCGGCACCATGCAGAGTGGATAAAGTGGTGGTACTCTTTGCTTCCCGGGAATGTGCCAGCTGTCTGTCCACTGACCAAGTCTTATGCTCAGGGCTGTCTACCTGGAGAAAGCATCTTGTTAATTGTTAACACAAAATCTCCAAGGAGGTTAGCTCTAACTCTGCCCCCCTGGGCATTACTGCTTGAATGTTCCATTGCAACCTCAAACATGATGTGTCCAAAAATGAACTCATCCTCTTCTCTTATCTCCACTGTGAATCTACTCTTGTTCTTTACTTCCAAATGTCTGTTAATAAAGTCATCATTTTCCCATTCAAGCTCCAAACTTTATTTTTTTAATTTTTTTTTTAAATTTTTTTTTAATTTTTTTTTTCAACGTTTATTTATTTTTGGGACAGAGAGAGACAGAGCATGAACGGGGAAGGGGCAGAGAGAGAGGGAGACACAGAATCGGAAACAGGCTCCAGGCTCTGAGCCATCAGCCCAGAGCCCAATGCGGGGCTCGAACTCACGGACCGCGAGATCGTGACCTGGCTGAAGTCGGACGCTTAACTGACTGCGCCACCCAGGCGCCCCTTATTTTTTTTATTTTTTTAACGTTTATTTATTTTTGAGAGAGAGAGAAAGAGACAGAGACAGAAAAAGAGTGCAAGCAGGGGAGGAGCAGAGTGAGAGGGTGACACAGAATCCGAAGCAGGCTCCAGGCTCTGAGCTGTCAGCACAGAGCCCAGTGTGGCGGTCAAACTCGTGAACCATGAGATCATGACCTGAGCTGAAGTCGGACACTTAACCAACTGAGCCACCCAGGTGCCCCCCTTTTTAAAAATTTTTTTTTAACGTTTATTTATTTTTGAGAGAGAGAGACAAAGAGAGGGAGAGAGACAGAGACAGAGAGACAGAGTGCAAGCAGGGGAGGAGCAGAGAGAGAGAAGGAGACACAGAATCCGAAGCAGGCATCCAAACTTTAGACATCTTTCTCCCACTACCTTCTGCCACATTTAGGCAGAGTTTCAGGTTCTGTCAGTTCGACCTGCGTGTCATTTCTTATCTGAGGAATCCTAGGACCTCATTGAATCCACCTGACTATAATCACATCCTACCTAATTCTGAGAGCTGTTTAGGAAACTATCTCAGCAAATAGCTGTGGAAGTTGTTGGCCACAGGTGGGTAATTGTCCATTTAAACTACAAAGCTGGGGGCGCCTGGGTGGCTCAGTTGGTTAAGCGTCCGACTTCGGGTCAGGTCATGATCTCGTGGTTTTTGAGTTCAAGCCCTGCGTCGGGCTCTGTGCTGACAGCTCAGAGCCTGGAGCCTGTTTCAGATTCTGTGTCTCCCTCTTTCTCTGACCCTCCCCTGTTCATGCGCTCTCTCTGTCTCAAAAATAAATAAATGTTTAAAAATAAATAAATAAATAAACTACAAAGCTGGCTTAAGTAGAAAATCCAGGAAAAGACTGCAGAATAGCACCTCTTTTCCATATTCCAGATCTGGATAGAAATAGGTAATGCAGAGCAAATTATAGACTTCCCTGGAGTATTGAGATAGGAATTGGTAGCCCCATTCCAATTTTACAAAGCACACCAGTAAGGCACACCCAACTTTTGTGAACTTTTGTTTTCTCATCTGTAAAAATGAGGTAATTCAAGAAGATGAATTCTCAGCTTCCTCTTGCTCGGATAGCCTAAGTTTCCAGGCCTCTTGCTCAAATGCATACTTCACATCAGAAAGCAACAGGAGAGGGGAACTAGCATTTATTAAGTACCTCTCATGTACCAAATTCATTATATCCATTATGCAACTTAATACTCATGACAATTCTGTAATAACGAGATGCCTGTTTTACAGCTGAAGAAACTGAAGTTCAACCAAGTTAAATAAAAAGGTAGGGTCATGGGGCGCCTGGGTGGCTCAGTCAGTTAAGCATCCGACTTCAGCTCAGGTCACGATCTCGCGGTCCGTGAGTTGGAGCCCCGCGTCGGGCTCTGTGCTGACAGCTCGGAGCCTGGAGCCTGTTTCAGATTCTGTGTCTCCCTCTCTCTCTCTGACCCTCTACCGTTCATGCTCTGTCTCTCTCTGTCTCAAAAATAAATAAACGTTAAAAAAAAAATTAAAAAAAAAAAAGGTAGGGTCACACACTGAATAGGACTGGGCGTGATCCCCGGTCTCCGTGCCTTGAAAGCCTGCCTCTTGGATCAAGATGTAGAAGTTGCCCCTGTGGTTTTTCACTTAAATGCCGTTCTTTAGTCCCAAGATACAAAATGATTTATTTTGAAACTAAGTGCACTGAACCAATGTTCTAAGCATTATTTATAATCATTTGAACACTGGAGCTCACGTTTCTCTTCCTCTTTTTGTCCATTTCACTTCAAGCCACATATTGCAGTAATCCGAAAGCATGGTGTTTCCTCCAGGGAAAAACATAACTGTGCGTAGCTTTGTGGCATGAGCAGGATTAATTATAGAGAAGGATAATTAGAATGCCAGGTAAAACCATTTATAATATCATTCAAGTCAAATTATTGGCAGCATCCTTAGAGAGGACCCGTTCCCTTCCCTTTTCTATAATCAAGTGCCTTTTCTTTGCTGGAAGAACTATTGGGAAAGTCCATCTTTAAGTCAGAACATTTAATTACATCCACTAGGGTCACATCTACCAGTTGGAAGGTGAAAGAATAAACCTGTTTGCTAAGCACTTTGCATCTTCTAAGGTGCCTCGACTGTTTGGATGATATTTTTAAAAATTACCAGTGGATATTTTTAAAAATTACCGCCTGGGTGGCTCAGTCGGTTCAGCGTCCGACTTGGGCTCAGGTCATGATCTCACGGTTTGTGAGTTTGAGCCCCGCGTCGGGCTCTGTGATGACAGCTCAGAGCCTGGAACCTGTTTCAGATTCTTTGTCTCCCTCTCTTTGCCCCTCCCCTGCTTATGCTCTGTCTCTCTCTCTCTCTCTCTCAAAAATAAGTAAAACATTTAAAAAATTAAAAAAAAATCACCAGTGGTGAATTAAAGCTCTTTCTTTAATGTTTATTAATTTTTGAGAGAGAGACACACACAGAAACAGAGAGACAGACGGTGAGTGGGGGAGGGGCAGAGAGAGAGGGAGACACAGAATCCGAAGCAGGCTCCAGGCTCTGAGCTGTCAGCACAGAGCCCGACATGGGGCTTGAACCACGAACTGTGAGATCATGACCTGAGCCAAAGTCGGACGCTTAACTGAGTGAGCCACTCAAGTGCCCCTTAAAGCTCATTCTATAACACTACACAACCATGAAACATTAACTAATTTAAAAATGTGGTCACATATGTGGAGTTCTGGTTTTTCACCTCTGTTGATAACCAATGACTGTTTTGACTGACAGGAGTAGAATAGTTTAAGACAATACTAGTTATTCATGCCTTTGCTCGGATTACTTTGTATCACAGTAGCATTACCCAGAAAAATTCCCAGGGAAGGAGACATAGGACAGGTAAACTTTGATGGGAAGAAGAGAGACTATGGAGTTTGGGCACTGGTTACAAGTGCTATAACTGAATTAGCCTATTATTTCATTCCTTTTTTTCTGTCCTTCTAGGACTAGGCCTTTCTTTTCTAGATCATTAGCAGACAGGCCTGTCCCGATCGCTGAAGGGGAAATGGGTGGGCAGTTAAGAGGTGGCATGATGATGTTTGGTGCTTAGAAGTGCCTTCTGCTTGGAGGAAAGAGAGTATACCTGAAGAGAACGGGCTCTCTGAAGTCTTAACCGAGAGAAGTAATGTGAAATCCTGCCTTTTTTTTTTTTTTTTTTTTTACTGTATCACAGGCCGTAAAGAAGGAATATTTGAAGGCTAGTGGGCTTTTTTTTTTTTAAGACCCTTCAGTAACACAGAGGTAACTGATGTATTGGGCAGCTGGGCCTATTAGTGATCATAGCCCATCAGAGGTAAAAAGCACAGTCAGGAATCAATGAGGCACCCACTCTAAACTGCGGAACTGCTGTCAGAGGAAAAACAAACAAAAAAAAGGAATGGAACAACAGTAGTCCACGTCAGTTAGGGTGTGCCGGAAAGAGATAAGAACAGCACAATGAGAACTGAGTTGATGCTCTCTGATGGGATTAAAGAGAACAGGCAGGGCTTGAATGATTCACATATAAGACAGAGCGTGAGATTAGCAATGACTCAAAAATGGCCCAAAGCCTGAGCTGTTTTGAGATCAATCTTTTGAAAGAAGCAAGATTTAAAAATATATGTGTATCCTTGACAGTTAGAACATGTTGAAGGCTTGGCAGGAATTGGTATTGACCAAATTTTCCCCCAAAGCCAACTGCTTGTTGTTTGTGCCGTGACATACTCATTCATACAATTAATTGTTTTTGTCCGTGCTTTTTAGATGTTCGCCTATAGCATTACTCTGTTTCATTCATTTACTAAGCGTTTAGTAGCAACTCTTCTGTACCTAGAACTGAGGTACAAGTTAGGAATACTTAAAAAAAAGAGAGTTGAAGACATACATGTTTCCTGCCCTTCAGGAGTTTACGATATTGTTTTGGAGACAAGATTTGCAATCATTATACAACTTAAAAAAATCATGGTGACACAGAAGTTTTCTGGAAAAAAATTCACGGAATTCAAAAATTCACGAGTTAAATAGTCATTCTGGTATGTTGTCCCTGAACGACCACGTCTAACATTATTTTCTGTAGGGAAATTGACTGAGTTGTAAATTTAGAATCAAAGGGCTCATTGTGAGTTGAGATTCACCTGGGAGGTAGATCCTAAACTGGGACTGAATGGATGGGCACGGAGGGAAGGGAAAGCATCAAAGGTAACTCGGTAGTAGTGAATAGAAAGGTTTGACTGGAATATAGTGTTGCGTCCACACGACTCCTGAAACAGAATGCCACGGGCACCAGTGACAGTCACAGCAAAATTTATTGCGATGAGAGGCAAGGCCGACCAATCAGGACCGACACTCTTGATCAGAGTGCGGCCTCGAACAGCCGGGGTACAGAGTTTTTATAGCCGACCACATCATCTTATCATCACCTGGGAACAGAACAAAGAAATAGTTCCCAGATGGGGGTGGAAACAGTTCAGACACTCTGCGGTTAAGCCGCACGCAACCAGTTGACCTGCTTGACCCTGCCTCCGGGCCACTTTTTCAAAGTTCTCAACATGCCCTTGCCCCAATCCAATCAAACACTAATCCAGTTGATTTTCCTTGAACTTTTGTTCCGTTGATTCATAGGACAAGGCTGTTATCTCTTAACCTACAGTGTCAAAACAAAGCTGTTATTTCTCAAGGCTACAGGTTAGCCCTACAATTTAACCCTTACAATAGGTTTCATGTCAGGGAGGGAAGTTGGGCTGTGAATGTGGAGACTCTTGAATGTCAACCCGGACATATTGATTTTAATTCTATAGGGCTTTTGAGTAGAAGAATGGCATGATCACTTTTATTGGTCACTTAACAGTGTAGCATACCCTATTTCACATGCCACAGTGTCTTGGAAAAGACTGCATTTTAAGTTGAAACAATTAGAGTAAGGTATTAAGGGATGTTCTCTAGACTTTTGTCTTCCAGAGCCCACGTGGCCACTTAGAGCCTAAAATTAATATTCACAGTTGACGGCATTAAGTATGACACTCTTCCTGACCTAAGTGTGTCACCGTAGCATTTCTATGCCCAGGTGAAATCTCATGACAAAAGAATTCTTGGGGCGCCTGGGTGGCTCAGTCGGTTAGGTGTCCGACTTCGGCTCGGGTCATGATCTCACGGTCCGTGAGTTCAAGCCCCGCGTCAGGCTCTGTGCTGATGCCTTGGAGCCTGGAGCCTGCTTCGGATTCTGTGTCTCCCTCTCTCTGCCCCTCCCCTGCTCATGCTCTGTCTCTATCTCTAAAAAATAAATAAATGTTAAAAAAGATTAAAAAAAAAAAGAATTCTTCCGTTTCACGAAGACATTTAAAACAAGTATCTTCACCTCTCTGAGCCTCAGTTTCTTTATCTATAGAATGGAGAGAAGTGTTCGTACCTCATAGGGTTTAGGATTAATTAACATCGTGCATTCAAAGCTTTCAGCATGGTCTCTGGCACATTGCACCTGACATTCAGTAAATGCCATCATTTGTGGAAAATGGTGAGAGTTTTGAATGCATACTGCATAGAAGGTGAGAGTGGGATGGTTAAGATGAGAGCATGACTTTTGGAGCTAACTTTCCTTGACCTGAACACCATTTCTCCTGGTGACCTTGAGCAAATAATTTAACCTTTCGATGCCTGAATCTTCTCATCTGCAAAGTAAGGATAATAGTGGTAATTATGATATTGAGTTACGAGGATGACATGAGTGAAAAACACACAAAAAGTGCTAGAACACTGCCGGGCACAGGGCAAACGTCAGCAGGTGTTGGCTACTACTATGTGCCAGGCAATAGGCTGAAGGTTTTACTTGTTTTTTCTCATTAACTCCTCAGATGCCCCATGAGGAGGTATTTTTATCCCCATTTCATAGGAAAGGAAATCGAGGCTCAGTGAAATTCTAGTTAGTAATGTGTCTAAGGTCACACCAGTGGCACATAACCCAAATCCGGCTTGCTTTTTCTAGGAGAAGCATTCGAGTGTGGTATGCCAGAGGCTAATGGGAAGGGTGGCGGGGGGCGGGGGGGCGGGGAGTACCAGTCTGGAATGAAAGACAAATTGGATGTGAGATACATTGAACCGGTGGGGCTGGAGGGGACTTTCGGAGGAGGATGTCTTCTCTTTTCTGTGGAAGGATGTGTTCCCTTTAGAAGTCAGCAGCCTATTCCCAGTCTGTGCTGTAAACACTTCAGGGGATTTGCAGTGCTTAATTAGAAAACTTCAGCAGTATTTTAAAATAGTATTAACACAAACTTCTTTAAAGGGCAAACAGCGAATGAAAAGAAGTTGTAAAATGAAGAGCAAACCTCCTGACTGAGAACGGTCAGTCATGCCAAAAAGTACAATATTAAGGATCCAGCAGGAAACAAGGTTAAGAACACAAAAGGGCAGAGGTAGGTGGATTGGAAAAGTCTCATAGGTCACACGCACAGCTACAAAGTAGGACTCAGGAGGCAGGGCACCAGCAGGAAAAAAAAGATCCTAGGGTCTTAACCACAGTGGTTGGTTAGGGTCTCCCTTTCCACATGGTCTTAACTTGCAGATTAATTCCTGTGCTTCTGTTTTCTTTTAGCGTGCGTGCAGTGTGAAATTCTACATTTTGAGATTCATTTCTTTAGCTCTAGGAAGCTTCCTGTGATCAAATAGTAATATCCTAATAGTGGGATCATAATCATAACTAGAAGTAATAAAGCATGTATCGCGAGCCAGACCCTGTTCTTAGTGCTTTACATATATGAACTCATTTAATCTTCACAGCAGCCTTATAAAAAAAAAAAAAATCTGACCGTTGCAGGATTTTTTTTACCTCGATACCCGAGATTCGTTGTCTCTCAGTTTTGAAGAATGAAGAGGTCGACCCAAAATAAGCAGCAGGCAGAAATTTATTAGAGTATAAGATCAGAAGGGGCGAATAGTAGGAAAGCTCTCTTTACAGAGAGGGGACACTTGAAAGTGAATGCCTGCAACTCTAGGCAAAGGTCCTTGTTTTATAAGGTGCTGGGCAGCCCTCTCCTCCCTTCCTTCTCATTCCTTCTCAGGTTCTACCCTTACTGGCTGGATAACTCTAGGTGCTGGGTTGTCCATTCCTGATTGGCTCGACTCCATTGTATGAGGGGTGGTCTATGGCCATATCATTCCTTGTGGGTCATACGTTTTATGGTCTACTACTTGTTTTTAGTTAGGTCTCCTGAGAGGAACCTGAGGGGAAGTGGGTAGCGTTGTTACATTCTTTTTTTTTTTTTTTTTTCAACGTTTATTTATTTTTGGGACAGAGAGAGACAGAGCATGAACGGGGGAGGGGCAGAGAGAGAGGGAGACACAGAATCGGAAACAGGCTCCAGGCTCTGAGCCATCAGCCCAGAGCCCGACGCGGGGCTCAAACTCACGGACCTCGAGATCGTGACCTGAGCTGAAGTCGGACGCTTAACCGACTGCGCCACCCAGGCGCCCCACATTCTTAAGAGCAACCTTATGCCTGGGGGGCTTTGCTGTGGTCAGACACTCCCAGCACTGTTCCAAAATATGGGGTTTTCCCCAGCCAGGGAGTCAGGTCCTAATCTTTCCCTCTCTTTTTTACCCTATCTTTTCCTAGCATATTATTATCATCCCCATTTTATGGATGAGAAAACTGAGGCACAGAAAAATTAAGAAATTTATGAAAATCATATAGCTGATAAAGGGCAGAGCCAGGATTCAGATCCAAGTAAGTTTGGCATTGGCATCTGCATGCTTCTCATCACATTATACGGCTTTATTGGGCCATTATCTGCTATTGACACATTAGTTAGATCTAGTTATTTCTGCTCTTTTTTCTCCAGGATGATAGCTGTCCAGAAGCTGGGTAGAAAAACATCTTGAAGTCACCTAATAGGGGACCAGCCACAGAGCTAAATAAAGATCCAGGCCTCCTTCCAGGGGAGGATGTGTTGGTGTGGTTAAAGATGGGAGTGTGCCAGTTAGACCAGCCCTGGCCTAGCCTCTGAGTTAACTCTGGTCCTTTCACTGAAATTGTCATGATAGACTCTTAACAGCGTCTTCAGTGAGAGAATTAACATGATATTTAAGAGGCCTCCAAACTGGGATTCAAATGCAGGCTCTGAAACTTGCTAACCATATGACTTTGTGTAAATTACTTAAGTTTTCTGTGCGTTAGTAGCTCTGGTAAACTTGCGAGAAAACTAGGACCAATCTCACAGGATTGTTGGGAGGAAAAATAAAATAATCAATGCTTGGGAAAAAAAAATAGTGCAGAGTTAGCACTCAGTTCATTTGGTTGTTATTCCCTCTGGGGAACTTTTGGGAACCCCAGTAGTTCATTTCTGAGACTGATTCACCAGCCATTATTTCCTTTTCCTGTCATCTTTTAGAAGGTCTCCAAGGTCTTCATTCATTTGTCTCTATGGATTTTCTTTCCCCTACATTTGGCTTTCAATTTAAAGTGGACATTTATTCAAACCAGTCAACCTTTTGACAGCTTCAACCGTATTCTTTGCAAAAATGTGTCAGTTATTCCAACCATTTTGCTCAGGGGCAGAAGTGAAAGGAAACATGAACAAGAGATTGATGTTGAAAAGGCACCAAGATGGCAGTACCTATTTTCTTAATGAAGCCTTTCCCAAAGTATGGTCTGTGGAACATTAGCCTCATGAGATTCTCCAGGGGATGAAAAGGTTCACATTGTCAAAAAGTTTGAGGACTAGAGCATGTTGTATCTCCTTCTTAGAAAGTCATACTCCACACTAGTCTATTACAAGCCCTAAATAATTTTGCAATAAGAAATTCAGTTTTCCTCTGTTGTATCCAATACTTAAAACTTATTTTGACCTCCAAACCTCTCGGAGTGGTAAATTACCTTCATGTAATGGTCATCGCAAAGTATGGTACTATCCTCAAGGAATATCCTCAAGGTCACAGAGCAGAAGGGCTCACAGACTAAATTAAGATGCTTGAACCATATGGTTTATTGAACTAATTTAAAACGTACAGCAAAAACCAAAGGAAATAGATGGTTATATTAACACATAGGATGTGTGGGTGCTGATATAGTTCATCAGTTCATTAAAATTTACTTATTAGGGGCGACTGGGTGGCTCAGTTAAGCGTCCGACTTCAGCTCAGGTCATGATCTCCCAGTTCGTGAGTTTGAGCCCCACATCGGGCTCTGTGCTGACAGCTTAGAGCGTAGAGCCTGCTTCAAATTCTATGTCTCCCTCTCTCTCTGGTCCTCCCCCGCTCATGCTCTGTCTCTCTCTCCTTCAAAAATAAATAAAAAAATTTAAAAAAAATTAAAAAAAATTTACCTATTAAATTTATTGTATGTTTTATGATAATAGTATCAAGTAATTAACATTTGAATTACTATTCAATACAAATGACTTCATTTGAATTACTATTCAATTCAATGAATTACATATTGAATGCTAGGCACTGTTCTACACTTTTTATGTATAGTTAACACAATTCTAGTTGTGCATATTTTGTGGTGGGGAAATGAATAAAATGTTCAGTTCACAAAATACACATTTAGTTTCGTCCTAAGTCAATGACTTGAATAGCTAAATTAAAAAAAAAAAAGTTCGTTTGTTTGTTTATTTATTTTGACGGGGAGGGGCAAAGAGAGAGGCAGAGAGAGAATCCTAAGCAGGCTCTGCACTGACAGCATGGAGCCCTATGTGGGGATCGATCAATCTCAAACCGTGAGATCATGACCTGAGCCGAAATCCATCAGACACTCAACCGACTGAGCCACGTGGGTGCCCTGCTAAATTTCTGATTTATAATTATCCCTGGAGATTTTAATAAAAAGTAAATAAATACTCAGACTTTGGGGGTTAAGATGCTGGTGGATTTAACACATACATCTAATTTCACTCAATGAGTTTTCCTCGTTTCTTGGGTCTAGTGAAAGCTTCTAGTGTAATCCAGAAAAAGGCAAGAGTGCTATACTTAAACTAGGGGAATTGAGTGAATCTATGCATACTGAAATCAGAAACCTCCTGCTTTCTTCTGCTACTCAATTCTTCGAATGTTGGCAGCCAGATCTTTACCCTATAGGTAGATTGGAATCATATTTGCTGGGAAATCTTACCGGTTTTGGAAGAAAGATAACAAAGATACTGTCACTGGAGTGTTCATCAAACCTCCTGAAATGCCTGTAAACTACAATAAAATGATTCTGTTAAAACAGAAGGTCCTAAAGCCCCCAAACAGAAATGAGGGAAGACAACAATACTTTGGGAGACGGAAAACAAATAGGTCAAGGTTAACAGAATTAGCAAATCTAAGAAACATGAATTCTAGACTGGTAGTGGGGAAAGCTGAGAGCCAAGTTGGTTTACCCTGCAGAATCATCAAAAGGATTACAGCTGGGGACACCACGTGTCTCTGGAACCGGGCGTAAAAAGCAAGGTATTAAAGGAGGATTGATGGAAAGCTGGTTAAGAAATCCGTCCTTAGAGGTATTCCCTCAACTCTACGCTTCCGTGCCACTGCCACTCCTCTACCTCAGTACTCTCTACAGATGGCAAGACATAGGATCTCCGGACTGTGGCGTACCATTGCGTTGTTTAATAAGGTCACCCAAGGATGATTTAATTATACATTTATTTGACTTTGATATTTATTTGAAGGACTCAGACTCCGAGCAGTTAGAAATTAACTTACAGATTCTACCCAGTAGAGGCGCAAATAATTTTTGTCCAGCAGAAAAGATAACTTCAAAGGTTATTGTCTTTATGGCCTTGTTGTGCAAGTTTTCTTTTATACCTCTCAGTGATACTTTAAAGTTTAAAGTCCTCTTCATAGAAATCTTACTGGGTTTTGTTTGGTCCTATGCAAAATGTTCTTTGAATCTGCCTGACCCGTGATTGGTATGTGAGTCTTGTTTTTAATTTTTTTGAACGTTTTATTGTGGCAGTTTCTCAAATATTGGCAGTCAGACATTTACCTTTAGGTAGGAAAATGAAAGGGTATTCCCTGGGAAATTTGAGCAGCCAAAGAGGAAGAACCTAAAGATACTGACATTCAGTTTCCTAACAAATGGCCCAGACAGATCACCCTGTGTTTCTGATGACCACTTATTTTATCATACAAAGTAGGACGTTTTTGAGAGTAAAAGGAGGCTACATTAATAATTGTTCTGGGGCAGTGGCTATAACCTGGGACTGTCCTAGTAATACCAGGACATATGTCTATGCTACATATAGTGAAGCTCTTGGTGAACAGTCTCACTCATGCTTTCAGAATTTCCAATCAGCTCTTTCCTCTGTCAATATAGGAGCAGAGAGCCAAGCATTACAACAATTTGCTGAAAGCCTCTACCTTTGAAAGATAATGATCAAAACAAATAATTAAAGGCAAGATGGAGGAAGCAGAGACCATACGGGGAGAATAAAATCCCTTGCTCCCAGAAAACACTACCATAAATATCATCAGAGAGCTAAAATATGTTTTAGATTTATGAAACAACGGTTATGTCAAAAGGGAAAAAAAGAGCAAAGGAAACACACACACACACACACACACACACACTCAAAACCCTTTGGAATTTTAACACAATGGCAGAAACAAACAAAAATAAGTGGAAAGGGTGGATGACAATAAGGTACAAAAATCTCACAGAAAGTAGAGCAAAAAAACAAAAGGTGGAAAATAGGAGACAAAAGGTGAGAAAATTAAAGGGCCAATCATGGAGGCCCAACATCTTAACAATAGGAAATGCAGAAAGAGGCAGATGTTACAACAGAGAAAATGGAAAAGAAGAAATTATCTGTGAAATAATATAAGAAAAATTTCCCATGGTGAAGAAAACGAATTTCTAAATTTAAAGGACACAATTAGTGCCTAGCACAATGAATTAACATGAACCCACAGCATGGCACATTATTATGAAATTTCAGACTATTAGGGGAAAAGAAAAGATTCCACAAGCTTTTGGGATGGGGTAGAGAAAAGTCACGAACAAACCATCAAGAATGATTTTGGACTTTTAAACAGCAAAACAGGAAAAGAGAGATGATGGAGACATGCTTTTAAAACTCTGAAGAAAAAAAAAATATTTCTAACTAGAAACCCCAACTATATTACTCATTCTAGGAAAAATAAAAATTTGTGCAGCAAAATGAAAATAGTCAAAGGTTATTACATTGGCATCATGTAAACCCTGATCTAAATTTAATTATATTGGGAGTTCAGAGAGATGGGAGATGTATATGTTTGTGATAAGTAAAGAAAGAATACCAAATTTTCATCTTTGAAACATGCAAATCAATGGATAAGCCTAAAACTGAAAATTCTTCAGTCAGCAATACAAGCATGTAAATTTAGATATATTGGGATATGCATCAAAAGAATCAATGGAAAGTATTTGAAAGTGGCATTTTGTTTGGGGTCTCATTCAATAAACAGTTTGGAAAATTGTGTACTTGGTTTCAGCTTTGATGTTTATATTTTGATAAGAGATTCTGGCTCATGGACTTCATTCAAAAGAACCACGTAGAAATGTTTTTCTCTTTCATAGAAGCTATTTCAGCTCCTGGAATCTTACATTAATTTTTATCATATGTGAAAAAAATTGTTTTGAGGTAGTGTTTTCTTAAATAATGTCCACTTAGGAAGAAAAGACTTTGGTTTTTGTTGTTGTTGTTGTTGTTGTTTGTGTTTTTTAAAATTTTTATTCATTTATTTTTATTTATTTTTTATTAAATATAATTTATTGTCAAACTGGTTTCCATACAACCCCCAGTGCTCATTTTGAGTATCTGTTCTGCCACTGAATACTGTGCTATGTTGAACAAGCCATTCGCCTTTTTTGGACATTAGTTTCCTCAGCTGTCAAAGGATATATTAAGAGAAATTATGTCTACTCTCATGTGGTGGGTCAATAGTCCTCTCTTCCAGAACCCTGATCCCAATGCCAGAGAGATGTAGAACTCTCAGAGAGAAAGACTGATGGGGTAACAAACAGTACCAGTGGATAGCCCTTTTTTTTTTAATGTTTATTTATTTTTGAGAGAGACGGAGAGACAGAGTGTAAGCAGGGGAAGGGCAGAGAGAGAGAGAAAGAGAGAGAGGGAGGCACAGAATCTGAAGCAGGTTCTAGGCTGTCAGCATAGAACCTGACGCGGGGCTCGAACTCACGAACTGTGAGATCATGACCGGAGCCGAAGACAGACGCTTAACCGACTGAGCCACCCAGGTACCCCAAGCCCATTTTGAGTTGGAATGGAATCTTAACCCTGCAGAGGAGAACTCAAACCCTCCCCCAGGGATGTAGTGTTCCCAACAGGATCAGAAGCTTCTTGAATAGATCAGAATACAGCTGTCGAAAATAAAGACACAAAGTTCCTATAGCAAGCCTACTGCGCTTTGAGATCACGTAGGATCCACTGAGCAGCAGAGCTCTCCAAACCACAACTTAGCTCCAAACTGAGTAAATAAAATGCTCCTTTTGCTTTGCATCAAATTAATTTTTCTGTGCCTTCCCTATGCCTTTCTCCCACTGTGCTTTTGTCCTGGGACAATTTTCTTACCTTCTTGTCATGTCAACCCCACTCTGACTTCTCCTTTATCACCCCTGCCCTGCAGACATTTCATAACCGGCTCCTGTGACCGTATCTTTCCCAGAACTTGGCCTTCATCTCTAGTCTCAATTCTCTACTAATCTAGTACATACCTCAAAAGGGTGAGTAGATCCTCAAAGGAACAATTTCATGGTATTTTTAAAATTTTTTTTTTTATAGTTTTGAAAATCCTAGAAGTTCATAGTGATGCTTTAGGATCCAAAGAGTGGCTGGGGTGGGAGGTGGGAGGCAGACGTGAGGTTTGGTTCATAGAGCTCCAGGCTTCCTTCTCTTTCAGGCAGATCAGCTCCACATTTGGGGCAAGAAAGGTTCATCTTCAAAAATTTTAATTAAATTTAATTGTCTGACTTAGGATATGAAAAAAATATTGCTTGGATTCAAATCCCAGCTTTTTCACTTACTGATTGTGACTATTTGATTATGGGAAAGTCACTTAGCCCTCTCTGAACTCATTTTCACCAACTGTAACATACTATGTACATTATAAAAAAGCAGAATCCAAAGGGATTACTTATTTATTATTATTTTTGCATTCTCCCTGAACTTTCTCGCCCTAGCATCTCAGGGGGTTGTAACCTTCAACAAACCTTCTGTCCTCCGCCCATGCCAAATTTATGGGTCAGCATGCAAGGTTCTCTAAACTATGAAGGGCCAAAGCACTTAGGTGGTTGTGTGTGGCCCAAAGGAATCTTTGCCTGGGTCAGGCTGTAATAATTATTTAATGGCAAAGTGCCACCTTTCCGTTTTTCCTTTAGGGCATGACTCACAAGCACCTGGTACCCAGGCTTGTATGACTCCTCCGTTCACACTACTTAATTCCCGACAGCTTATTGTGCCTCTCACACAAAAGAGAAATGTTGTCCCAGGTGTCATCAATTTAGCATATTTCAGTTGCCCACTCTGATCACAGAGTCACTCTAGTGCCTTCTTAACTGCTGAAAATTAATCTGACTCCTTATGCACTCTCAGATAGAGACAAATGGACCGTGAATAATTTAAAGGACATTTTCTTAAAGCATCCAACAGAGTTGAAGTCTCCTGATTTTTCATTTCTTCTACAACCTAAGTCAAACAAGCTAAATGACAAATATTGATGCTCCCATTTTATCTAAAAACAGTGGCTCAGTGTGCATGCCCAGGGATCACAGTGTATTTGCTTATCAAAGTTGCACATCCATTTTGGGTAGCTTATATCTATGGACCTGCCTCTGGTTGGGTTCCTGACACTGAAGAGTGAGAATTGGTTCAAGTTCTCCTAAACTGTTTCAAATGTGCTGTAGTTAAAAAGAAGGAGGGACAATCACAGAGAGTAGTTACAATGGCATTTGCCTGAGTTTTAATATTAATGGAATTCCTAACAACAGTTATCTTCATAGATTTCTTAAGTAACTCCAAATCATGAACCATAATAAACATTGTTCAGGCATATTTTCAATGGATGGATTCTTCCTAAATACGGCTCATCCCTTAGAAGATCCAGAAAGATGTTACTCTCCGAGGGTGGGTTTTATTTTGTATATGTAGGAGTAGTTGCCTCTTTTTAACCCAGCATTCTGCCAAATTAGGACAAACCTTCTGGAAATAGACATTTAAAAGCCAAGTAAGAATTGGGAGAGGCTGAAGGAAAAAGATTAAGGAAGAATGATATCCATCATACTGGTCTTTAATACCGTCGATTGCCATGACTCAGTCCTGGGTCCTTTCCTCTTTTCACTGTACAGTCCTTTCTAGTTTACCTCATCCTTATCAAGTCTCATAGCTTTAAATACCATCTCTATATATGCTTATGGCTCTCAAATTTCTGTGTCCAACTTGATCTGAGCTCCAGATTCTACTATGCAACTGCCTACTAGACATACCAGCTTGGGTGTCCCCAAGTCATTTCCAAATCAACACATCTCAAACTAAACTATTCTTTTCCCACCCCTGTTCCTATGTATCAAAACATAATATTAAGTATCAGAGATATAGCAGTAAATATGTTTCTGACTTCTGGGGTTTATATTTTATTGGTAGGGACTCATAATAAAAAATAAATGAAAGGTTCAGCTTTTTTTTTTATATATAAAATGTACATTGAGTATATGGAAGCAAAGTCGACTAGGAGGTACAGAGTAATGGGGAGCATACTGTACTTGATAGAGTGATCAAGGAAGGTCTCTTTGAGAAGATATTAATTTAGGAAACCTTGAACAAAAAGAAGGAATAAGCCGTGCAGATATCTGGAAGAATATTTCACATTAAACAGCATGTGCAAATGCCCTGAGATGGGGATATACTTGATGTGTTTGAGAAAAAGCATAATGGCTGGAGTAATAAGTAAAAAGAAAAGCTTTGAGAAATGAGGTCATAGAGGTATCCAGGAGCCAGATCATATATGGGCTTGTAGGCCATGATAAGAAGAGTTTGATTTCCTTCCAAGCGTGAAGAAAAGTCATTGTAGGGTTTTGAGGTGAGAAGAGGCATAAGTTGATTGAGATTGTGGAAGGATCTCTGGCTGTTGTGATGAGAATAGACTGTAGGGGGCCAGAGCAGAAGCAGGGAGACCAGTCAGGATGTTATTGTGAAAGTCCAAGGGAGAGATGATGGTGGCTTGGACTAAAGCGATAGCAGTGGATATAGTGAGAAGTGGTTAGATACAGTATTTTGTAGGTAGAGCCAATGGATTTGCCTAAGAGAATGGCACCTCCTTCATCCTTCCAGTCCGCCATGAAGGTTGAGGGAGGAGTTACACAAGGTCATTCCATGTGGTGATATTTAATCTTAGATGCTATTTTTCAATTAGTTTCTTGAGAAATACTCTGTGGTTTCAGTGACACTGCTCCTCTTTCTAGCTGTCAGCAATGCTCCTCTTTCTAGTAGCAGTATCAATGAAACCACAGACTATTTCTCAAGAAACTAATTGAAAAATAGCATCTAAGATTAAATATCACCACATGGGATGACCTTGTGTAACTCCTCCCTCCACCTAAATTGTGTTAATCCCATTTCATGCTCCCACAGTTCCTTGTCATTTTCCTTCATGACTCTTATCACCAACCGTGGGTACATATCTGGTCATTGGATTATTTATTTCATGTTTGTTTATCTGACTATCCTAAAAGCTTAGGTGAATGCAAGGACCAACTCTTACTTTGTATCTCTAGTGCCTAGTACAGAACCTGGCTCATAGAATATACTCAATGTCTGATAAAAGAATACACGAGTGAGTGACTATAACCATAGAAAGGTTATTGTAAAGAGAATGCTGATAATCTTCTACAAGTGATTTAGAGTACCAATGAAGAATGAGATTAGACATAAGAAAAAAATATCTTGACCAAAATATTCTTAAATCCTGGAATGAGCCTAAGAGTAATAGCATCACATTTCTTGTAGTCAGCAAACAAGAGATTTCCAGGTAGTAGTACAAAATAGGTTGGTTCCTACATGGACTAAATGCTCCCTTCTAGGAGCATAAGATTCTGAGAAGTATAACTGGCAAACCACTAATCTAGGGAGCATTCACTGACTTATTGGTTTGACAAAAAATAAAATGAGTGCCTACTCTCTACTAGGCACTGGACTAAGCATTGTAGACTCAACATTGATTCACATTCCCTACTCTCAAGGGGCCTGCATACCAGTAGGGACATTCACTTGAAAGATATGCATGGTAGAAGTGGACATGATTCCTTTCTTCCAGGTCTAGGCTTAAGTGTGACATCTTAAGCACTGACAACAAATTGGCCCATGTGGTTGTCACAGTTTTCTGAGACAAAGGTACCAGGATGAGATTTAATGTCCAAGGATTTTATTAGGGGAAATGCCTGTGAGAGGAAATGGGGGAGAGGGCCAGCAAAGGCTGGGATTGCTGTCAGACTACAATTTATGTCCGACCCTGAGTAAAGGAGACAGGGAAGGCAAATCCAGTGAAGTGTCCTAGACTTTTGAGCAGTCTACACAAGGGTTGATGAGGCCTTAGGGAGTTAGCCATCAGAGGAGTCCTGTGTCCCCCAGGGATGAGCCTGCCTAATTTCTCTGCCACACGTAGTCGGGAGTAGCCTGTAGGGAGTGTGACTTGGGAGCAAATCCTCTGATATATTTCAGAGGGGAGCAGCTAGACCCCTTGGTCAATTATGCTTATTGTAGTTAGGAGTGTGTAAGATTCATTCTCATGGCTGCCACGGTCCACTCTCGAGTTATGATGACTTATGTAGACCACGAATATTTACTTGGAAAATGTACAGTGCATAGTTTCCCAGGGAGAACATTAGAAGTCCATTTTTATGGAGAGCAGCCGAAAGAAACAGTGTAACATAAAAAATTGATTACTAGGTTGCTACTGAAAGAAGCACTCAAGCTTTGCTCTCCTGGTTTATATGTTCACTGGGTCTATGCAGATATATGTATACGGTTTTATTGTACTGGTGTTTGTTTTTACTGACACTCTATAATGAAGATGCTACCTACTCTGCTGAGAGTACTGCTATAGCTATGATTGATATTTAGCATTGTTTCCCCTCAAGCGTGCTCATATTCAGCCTTCCAAACCCCATTAGTTAATTAGACAGCTATTGGTAAATACATAGCAATGGATGCAAAGGAGAGTGGGATACTGTTTTCTTATTTTCCTCTTTTAACTCTATCAATCAGGATATGCTAGATTATGCTGCAGTGAGAAATAACCTGAAAAATTACAATGGCTTGAATTGGTAGAAGTTTCCTTTTCATACTCCTTGTGAGTCGACTGGGGCTCCTCTCTATGCCATCCTTATTCTGGGACTCAGACTAACGGAACAGACATCGTTAAAACATTGCTGCTCGTTGCTCTAGAGGGAACATAACAGATAGCCACACATACTGTAATGTAAGTCTTTTAAATTTTTTAATGTTTATTTATATTTGAGGGAGAGACAGAGAGACAGAGAGAGACAGAGCACGAGCAGGAGATGGGCAGAGAGGGAGACACAGAATCCAAAGCAGGCTCCAGGCTCTGAGCTGTCAGCACAGAGCCCAACATGGGGCCTGACCTACTCAATCTCACATACTTCAGATACAGACGTGATAAAGTATCAGGCCTGGTCCTGAAGAAATCCCAGCCAGGTTTCAGTTATGAGAAGGGACAGAGTTATAGCTAGAGTTGCCCTGATGGAAGTGTCCCAGAACTCATAGTTCATCTTTTCTATATTGTTCAAGTGGAGTAGACACATGAAAAATCTAGGATAAATGAACATGTGTATCACATTAAACAACAACAAAAAATAAAAATAAAAAAGCTTGAGATCATCTGTCTGGTGCAAGACAGACCCAGAAACCAGTAACTGCAACATGGCCTCTGTACCATGTTGTAGGCATGCACAAGAGGAAGTGATTAATTCCACTTGGGGTTGAGGAAAGGTAGAAAATGGGTAACATGAAGGACATTATCTTCTTTTCTAGGATTCTTATGGCAGGTGAGACAGAGCTTTCTGGAATACAAGAAAAGGCAGTCACCACTAGAAAAGGAACAAAGATGGACAAAATCAGTCATCATTCCTTCAAATCCTATTTTTTCAACTTAAGAATATCTTTGGTAGAAAAAAGACTGAGGAAGAGAAGGCAAAGAAAAGGGATTCTCAAGAGGGAAAAACCAAGAAGGAAAAGAAAACGAGATGAGGGAAGGATTCTTTGAGGTCATACTAAGAGCTAGGGTGGGGGAGGTGTTGTAGGAGGAGGTCGGGGGTGCAGATAGTGAAATATAGAATGGAGTAAGGCTAAAAGGGCCTTGCTTGATTCTGCCTTAACTCCTGAGATGCACCCAGGAATTCTAGAGTGGAACCAAAGTTGAAGCTGAGTCTTAAAATACACATAGGTATTAGCCAGGTAAAGGGGAAATGGGCCAATAGCATGAATTAAGGCAGTAAGGCAACTCAGAGAATAATAGTGTTGGTGAACTTCAGGTCCTGTGGTGTGGCCAGTTTTAGGGTGCATAGGGGAAGTGAAGGAAGATAAGACTGGATAGAGAGGAAGGCCCAAGGGTAAGATAAAGGGTCATATACTATAAGGCAGGCCTTGGCAGCTGCCCCCACAGGGCTTTGGCTTCTCTGAAGAAAAAGCACTTTGTCCTTCCACCCCTCTGTAGTGTGGTAAAGGACAAGCAAGGAAATAGCCACACAGTTCATTCCAGTATAAAGGAATATATTTCAGCATCATTTTGTGGTAATATACTTCAGCAATGTAAAATACAACTGATTATTGTCACTCACCTGATTTTGGAATTGGGGCAGTTGGGTACAATCTTCATGTACTTTAATATAAAACACTCTAGACAAATTGCACAGTGATTCCAATGGAAAAAAGAATGCAAACGTAATGAGCTGTACTCGGAGTGCTTGATGATGTTGGCATTATAGACGATGAAGGCAGGAATGGAAATAGACCCATTAAGCTCACTTTTTCTGGGATGCTGCCCATCAGCCACAGCTGAAAATGATTGGCCATAAAACCCCAGAAGCTCAAGGTGGTGAATTTGGCTCTGAGGCTCAAAGTTGCAGAAGGGACAGGAGGAAAACGGGTATGGCTCTGGTATGTGTCACTGGCATGTGTGGGCTGTCCCTGTGGCCCCTGATGTTCCTGTGTCCTGTCCCCAGAAGGCAGGCTCCTGCAGTAAGGGCTGGTGATGTTCTTGGTTTGTCCCTTTGAGGATTAGGGCTTATTGAAATCACATGAGAGCAACAGGTGACGAGAAGAGAAGCTGAGTGTCTATGCTTCAAGTGGGCATGAAGAAAGTAAAACTTCATGGGAAATACCAAAAAGCATAATGGCCAGGGAGCCAGGGAGATGTTAGGAGGATGAAGAAGGCAACAATATCAAATGGACAGCCGAGATTCTCAGTGGCAAGAGACTATGAAGTGAGATGAAAAAGAAAAACATCAGCTCTTGCCTGGAGATGTTTAATTCAAGGCTTCTGTGAGCCTTCAAAATCATGGATTCTTGGATGATTTTTGGACGATTGCTTCTGGATGCTCTTAAAAGTAATAAAGGCATTTTCGAGGAGCAAATAGCTCTCATGTTGCTTCCATAAAATATTCTACTGAAACTCATGGGCATACTGAGATTGAAATGCCCTTAGCTTTAGGGGGTAGCCCTTGAAGACAAAAAGAAAGTATGTTGTAAAGTTAAATTATATATGTAAAAAAAGTATTTGTAGCAACACATAATTACAGTGGACAAACCATTTCTTGCTCAGAGATTGGCTGGTATGCAATGGATCTACTAGAATATACACGAGAGTGTTAAAAGAGGCCATCTAGTATTCAGCAGTCCAATCGGGTATTGAGCTTGCTAATTACTAATGAAATGAGCTTCCTGTGATGTTAAACATGTAAAAAAAAAAAAAAAAACACCAGAGAAGCTACGATGAACATGCTATATATTCCCAGAAGACTAAGACCGAGTTAAAGTATTAAAGTTAAATGTATTGTGAGATGTCAAACTATGTAACAGATTCACAAAAGTTCTGAGGAACAAATGGTTGCTATTTTCGATAAATCCCAGAACACACTAAAAACATTTGATCCACTGCCCCCATTTCCCAGGTTTTGCCTATATTGTGGGCCCAAGCCACCTTAGGCTAACGTATTATCTAAAGCGGCACTTACAAGATCTGTGTAAGTCCCCATGATTATCTACGAAACGTGTGCCTATAGATATTTCTTTGGAGAGAATCAGTAGCTTTTAGGTCATTGCCAAAGTGGTCAAAGACCTCCTCCCCCCAAAATGAAGACCCACTTCTAGACTTATATTATTTAGGAAGGTTTCCTATTAGTAATTGCTATTTTATACCTATCAATCAGTTCTAGACACTTAGCCAATGGGACAGCACATATGGAAACTGACTTTGGAGTTTCTGCTCAAAACTAATAGAGTTAGGGAATTTGGCTAAGTCACAATTTAGCCTGTTGCCTAATATTCTGAACAACACCAAGTCCCTATGGGTACTATTTCCATGTCCAAACACTGGGAAGCTGTTTCATAGACAATATAACCTTAGTGACAGTTTTGTGACCAGGAAATACAGAGTGGAGACTAGTGTACTTTTAGTTAATAAGATTTCTTTCAGTGCCAGAAAGGAAATTTTTTTAAAATTTTTTTAGAGAGAGGGCTAGAGCACGTGCACATGCGTGCATGTGCACAGGCACACACACACACACGCACACACACACACACACACACACACGTGCACGGGGAAGGGGCAGAGAGAGAAGGAGAGAGAGAATCCCAAGCAGGCTCCATGTTGAGTGTGGAGCTGGATGCAGGGTTTGATCCCACAGCCCTGAGATCACGACCTGAGCCAAATTTAAGAGTCAGATGCTTAACCAACTGAGCCACCCAGGCACTCCAGAAAGGAAATTAATTTTAATCAAGAACCATTTTAATTCCCTTTGTTCCATTCCAAGGAAGGCATAATCTCACCAGACACCCTGCTATTCAGGTGACTGCATGGAGACTGTCACCTCATTCTTATTGATTAACATTGTAAAAGTTATGAGCAGATGATGTTCAGGCAATACTAGCAGGTAACCATATCATCCCTGAAATCTCACTGGAAGTATATGATTCATTTTAAGAAACTGAATGGATAAGGTGTGCCATATTCTTTAGATCTGGTAACCAATGGACAAGAATAAAGCAAAAGTTGGGGAAGATGAGGAACATGTCTATTAGTGGCGTGCGTGCTTTCAGAATGGGGTATGTGACTATAGATGGGGGCCGTTAATGGAGATCCTCTGTGACTCAGCCAGCTACGGAAGGAAGATGAAAGTACTCCCAACAGAAGGAACAGCTTGTCATATCTATCTCCTTAGCCATCTTAGCCACATAGGCAATAATGACCATCCCTGACATTTCCTTTGAGTTACAGAAAACAAGAGTTATAAGAAGAAAATCAAAGAGCTGTCGGAGGTCCAGATTGGCTTGTCCTTTGATTCTCCGCAGGCTGCCTGTTTCGCCATTAGCAATTCTTAGGACAGAAGCTTTCACAAGCACAGTAGGCAGAGCAAAGGTGCCCTCTTTACGCAGTAGATGCGTTCTTGGGAAGTCAGATGTAACTTGAAGACTGAAAATCAATGAGTCAACGAATAGTTGGTTCTGTTAAAAGAATGTTTTGTTTTCTACTAAGGTCCTATTTGAAAAATTATATATATAAATTATACACACACATAAATTATATAACATATATTTAGGTTTTTTCTTATTGAACAGAATATATGTATTCTGGATTGAGCTATTTTGCTCCATACATCAAGGGGTAAAAGCTTTAGGTTGGTTCACAGTCCAACAAAAATACATATTGAGAGGTATTTAGATTGTGAATTGAACAAACTAGCATTTTCTAAAATTTTCGTTTTATGGAATTTTTACACAGTTGGTTTTGTCCACTAGATCCTATATGAAATGTCTATTTAGAGGAAACCTCTGGGCTGGGAATCATCTTTTGATAATTGTGATGCTAAGCACCCACATTTCATAATACCATATATTCAGATTTTGCCTTATTGGGTGCTCTCGGGTAAGCAAAATACCACATGGTATTCAATGTGGGGAATAGGCTTCAGAGGCCCTTGCTGTGCTAGGCATAATCCAGAAGCATTGTCAGTTTCCCTAATTTGGGGAGAAGGGCCACAGAGAGATACAAGACCACAGGTAGTTTTTCATTCTCAAATAGCAAAGAACAGGAAAAAAAGCAAAGGACAACTAAAGGTCTTATGTCTTATATCTCCTTGGCCAAGAAAATAATTATGGTCTGGGCTCCTGGCTGACTTTCAGCTCTGGAGGGGGGTGGGAGCATCAGAAGTGGCAAACACATTTGGATATTTTCAGAGACTTGAACAGAGGCAAAAAGCGTGGAGAATACAGAAAATGCACATTCATTCCAGAGGTTATTGACAAGATTAATTACCTCATAACTGCTTTAATAAAATGACTCCAAGCATATTGCAACTATAATTATCCATAAAAATCCTAATGAATTCAATTTCTCCAGAAATCACCCTGCTGCAACTGGTGAGTGTAGTTTGAGAAGTAGGGGGAGGAGGCGGTCCAGCTCCTAGGGGGGAAAAGCAGGAGGGAAAGATAGGGAGAGATGGTTGGTAAAACTAGCAGGTGTCTAATTAGGTCAAGTCCTTTCTGGTGAATGGTGTTTATTCTGGCTTTTGCTCTATGATGTTTTATAATGATCTATGGACCCCATTTTGACATGCCAATGTTTCTGTTGAAAACAATATCCCAAACATCACTCCTGCCCTTTTCTCCCCACCACCCCACCATTGTGTGTTTGTGTGTGTGTGTGTGTGTGTGTGTGTGTGCACATATACACTTATCTATATTCATGAATTTGGCTCAAATCTTCTTTGCGAAATGCACACTGTAAGAAACTGAGCCAACCCTCATCTTGGTCAAACTGGTTCTGGTCAAACTGAGGAAAGAAATGTTGTTCAATGGTGCTCTCCACACTTTCTACATCCTACTACCTATTTGGGTACCTGTCCCACCTCCAGGCCCCTCATGCTGCCTCTAGACTATTTAGGGGCCTTTTCCAATACCCTTATCCCAAGCAAGGACTGACTCAAGAGCTGGTCCTGCCTCCCTCTTCCTCATGTAAAATGTCCCCATCTTCGGTTCTATTCCCACAAAATGATGCTGTGACCCAGTGATCTTACTGAAAATGTGATGACAAAGAAATTCATTTTAGACTAGAAGTCAGAATGATCCTATACCACTTAATGGCCATGTAATTTGGTGGAAAATCACTTCATTTCTCTAAACTTTCATTTCTTTCTCCAAAAAAAAAAAAAAAAGGCTCAAAAATGAAACTGGCAGTGCCTACTTCATAGGTCAGCTATGTGCCCAAAGTTATCCAGCTAGTATGTGACAACAGAGGCGTATGGACAGAGGTGCACAGACTCTCCGTCCAGCACTCTTACTAACACATGTTACCAAATGGTACAAACGGGAATGCGCAACACTCATAAAAAGTATTAATGCCACTGTCCCTATTTTATTACTGTGTGAGCAGTTTGTATAATGATTTCTTAAGACAACCCTTCCTCTTCAGTCAGCACTATCTGTCACTGTCATTACCTCCTCACATCCCATGCCTTGGCTCACTTCTCTACTTGAAAAGTTTAAATCTTCAGGTTCTACCTCTTCCATGAAGACTTCCCTCATGATGTCGCTCTGTATTGATAGCTTCCTTTTTTGAAGACCTACAAACCTCATCTCTCCCAGGAAATACAGTAGTTGTTTATAAATACTCTCAAGTTATTTTCTAGTCATTCATTACAATTAATAATAGCCTTCATTTTTTTAGTCTTCTCTGTATTCCAAGGCAATAACTTTAATAATCATGGTACTTCCAATACTTCACAATATTTCTGGACCTACTTCCAGTTCCATAGCCTACTCTCTGACATATCCACTTATGCCATGTACAGTCTTAACTATTTAATGTTGTCTGCATGTTCCATGCTTACCCGCAGCATAGCATTGTGATTAAGAGTACAGACCCTAAGATCTGGATGAGGCTACTTGAGTTCAAAAGTCAAGTCCCACTTACTAGCTCTATACCTTGGGTAAGCTACAAGATGCCTCAACTTTCACACTTGTAAATAGGGATGATTAATAGTACCCATCTTACTTACCTCACAGGGTTGTGGTAGAGGTTAAAGGTATATATACATGTATATGTATGTGTGTGTATATATATATATATATATATATATATATATATATATATGAAACCTCGAAATGAATATTGGAAGTGTGTGTGTGTATAATGCACACACATACATATACACACGTCTAGAAACGTGTTGGTTAGTTGGTTGGCTGGTTGGGTGGATAAAATAACATAGTTTAGTATTTTAGAATCAAAGTGCCTGCATCCCAGCTTTGCCATTTACTTTCAATGTGATTTGAGGCAAGTTATCTTATCTCTCTCGGCATGAGTTGCCCCAAACATTAAGCATGGATATAATACACCTCAGAGTATTTTTTGTTTGTTCTAGCTTGCATTTATTGAGTGTCTATTACATACTAGACACTGTACTCACTGCATTACATGGATTAACTCATTTAATCTTCCCCATGAGGATTAAATGGATTAATCCTCCCCATGAGGATTAAATGGGTTAATCCTCCCCATGAGAATTAAAGGGAATAATTCTCCCCATGAGAATTAAATGGAATAAAGAATATAGATAGTCTAGCATATAATAAATGCTCATAACTGTTAGTTAGTGTGAAAGAAAGACAACTAGGCATAGCTGTGATGTTCTACCTCTAAAACATAGCCTGAATGACCTTAGAGGTTCAGGCTAGCTCTACGTCTCCAATGTTCTAAGTTAGGCCTCTTCTTCTTAGGATCCCTTATCATGTGGGCAACATTCTTTGAGGTCTTAGGTTCCTATTCTTGAGGTTTTTCTTTCTATAGGATCTCCCTATATTCCTTATTCCCTAGGAACTTGAACCAATGTTTGGGCAGAAAGATGTATGGTCTGGGTCTCATTAATTTCTTCCCTACTTGATGGTTGATTTAGTGTTCTTGATCCCAGACTTTGCCTGACTTGGTTGAGCCTAGCCGTTGCAGCCCCAGTGACTGAGTGCAAACCCCAACTTGATGAGAAGTGGGGTTCTTCAGGGACCCTCTTCTGTGCGAGACCTCAGAAGCAAGGTGAACTTTTACTTCATGGTACCAATGGCAGAAGAAGCTCTTTAAACTTTAATCCAACTAATGACTGCATCAACCAACCCTCTGTGAAACATACTGACTGATGCCCATGACACTCTGTTCTGAGTCATGTAAGTGGGCTTAGCTGTCTTTGAGTCATTGAGTTCTCAGTACCCTTTGTGCCCTTTCCTTTTTTGCAGACTTTACCTGGTAATCACAGGACATTCAAGACAGGGCACTCAACGCTGGCTTTTTAACTTTGAGTTTTGAAAGTTGGTTGCTTTAGTCCTTTAAACACTCCTTTCCAACTGGTAAATTGAGACATACCAATGTGCCCTTCTTAGTGAGTTACAGGTGTGCTGAGCTAGTCATCCTTCTAGGTGGTCTGCTAGTTACTAAGGCATCCAGAGTCCTTGGGCAGATTTTGCTTCTGGCCATAAGCAAACTTAACCATTCTGCTTTGATATGCCATGCAAACTCTATCGTTTTTCACCTGTTCCATGCCTGGGAAAATCAGGAAGTATTGTGTTCAGAATATCAGTTATCACACGCCTTTTAACTACGGAGCCTCAAATATGAGTCAAGTTAAAAGTGAATCTGCTGTCCTAATATCACTGAACTGCATGCTCAACAATGTTTGAGATGGTAAATTTTATGTTGCATGTATGTTACCACAATTTAAAATTATTTAAAAAGTGAATCTGCTTTGAGCAAAATGGCAGCCAGGCAGTGGAAACTTGGCATCTCTCTCAGTACCCTCGGAGAGCCTCAGGGAACACAGCTGAGAAAGCGTTGATTTAGAGGACGAACTGGAAGCCTCACTCTCCCCCTTGGGCTCTAGGGTCTGCAATAGTGGGTCGATCCGGAAAGCCAGCCTTCATCAACTCTGCCATGGAGCAGAGTTGCCTCCTGGGCCTTCCCAGGGGACATGTTTACTCTTCTTGACAGTGTGTCCTCTATCAACCTTCTTGGGCACTCAGTGCCAGTATAACTTGTCCCTGCCTTTCCTTCTCCACCACGTTGAAAAATGTCCTATCATAAATATGTGTAAATTTTTAGTGACAAGGTTTTTCATCACCATACTGTATATATGTGTATGTATTGCACAAGACAAAATATTCAATCCTTTAGAAAGGTATAAAATTAAGAAAACAAAAGTCTCTTCCTGCCCATTTCTAGTCCTATGCCTCTCCAGGTAAAACCACTGATAACAGTGTTGTATTTTTTATATCTATATGTCTTTCCAGAAAAATCTCTGCACGTAAAACCATCTACTCAAATTAGGTACAGGCCATTTTTACACATGTGATCTTGCAGCTTTCTCTTTTTACTTAATGACGTATCTTGGTAATCAATCCATATCATCACTTAGCATTCTACATGAAGCTTTGTAACAGCTGCATAGCTTTCTATTGAATGGTTGTACCATTTTTATTTAATTACTTCTCTAGCAATAACATTTAGGTTGCTTCCAGTTTGTCTGAATAGCAAAGAATTTGAAATAATCTAGAGGTTCAATATTTTAAAAATACATTAAATCACCTCTCTTGTACGCTATTCTATGATGTAGTCTTTTAAAAATGATATAAAAGCACATTAAGTGCCATAGCAAAGTGTTCACTGTGTCTTTTTATAGGAGCAGCAAGTTACAAGTTAGTTTGAATAGTTGAGCTCTGATGGGCAAAATCTGGGTAAAATCTATGAGCATGTATGCATAAAACTGTTAAACTCTTAACAAAAATTTTCTTTAGGTAGTTAGTTGACAGAGCTTTAAGTATTTTTCTCCATTTTGCTTATACCTATTTTCCAAGTTCTTGACAGTAAATATATATTGCTTCAGTAACAACAACAACAACAACAACAACAAAAGATTCACCTGCACCATGTGGCATTGCAGCCACATTCTCCTGTCTTTACTGTACTTGTGGCATTCTACTTAATGGTGAAGAAATAGGTATCAGAACCAGCTGTAGGGGAAGAAAGGTAATTTTCCGTCTACCCTTCCAGGTTCTTGACTGCGACTCTGTTGTAATAAACGATTAGCAGGAGAAAAACAAACAGAAGTTTAATAGCATGTGTACCTCCTGTATACATGAGAGAGACCTAGAAAAACTGAAAAACTCCCCCAAATGACCCAAGCCACCACCTTTTAAATACCATCTCCAGCTAAAGACAAAAGAAAGATGTTGAGGGAGGGAGTGGGAGATATAGTTATGGGAGGTGACCAGGAAAAGCAGAGTAAACAAGGGTAAGGTCATTATGCATATTTAACTCATTGCCTTCTCCATCGATGAGAGTTTCTAGAGATTTGGTCGTCTTCCTCTTTCTGGTACAGAGAGGCACCCTTACAAATGAATTTTTTTTTTTTATAAATGTCCCTTAGAAAAGAGCAACTTCTTTGTTTTCAGAGCTTTTCCTCCGTCTGCTGTTTCTTTTTTTTTTTTTAATTTTTTTTTTTTCAACGTTTATTTATTTTTGGGACAGAGAGAGACAGAGCATGAACGGGGGAGGGGCAGAGAGAGGGAGACACAGAATCGGAAACAGGCTCCAGGCTCTGAGCCATCAGCCCAGAGCCCGACGCGGGGCTCGAACTCCCGGACCGCGAGATCGTGACCTGGCTGAAGTCGGACGCTTAACCGACTGCGCCACCCAGGCGCCCCATCCGTCTGCTGTTTCTTAAAAATAATTAGCTTAATACAATCCTTATGCCAAAGAGGCATATTTGGTGGTGGCATATTTTGCTCCCCTTCCCGGTGAATCTGGGTCTTGCACTACATGAGCTCCCACTCCAACCAGTGAGAGCACTGAAGGCATCTACACCAGAGAAGCCAGAGGCCAGTGTAGGAGAAGTAGAAATTGACAACTCTTTGAGGCTCACACATGCCGTGCTGAAGGGGACCTATCACAGGGAGCAATCAAAGGAGTAAAACAAGAGTTAGGGCAGGCTTCATGGAGGAAGTGGAAATTGGGTCGAGTATGGAAGAAGGGTAGGATTTACAAAAGCCAACAGGAGGAGGGTGGGATTTCTTCAAGCCCTGACCATAGTTGATAAGGCAGCAGGAGTAAAATCTGCTATTTTGTCATGTGGGCTGGCTCGTTAGCTAGTCATCAGTGGTGTGGCAAGTGACTGAGATCCTTTACTCTGTAATCTGACACACTGAGTCCAAATTTCAGCTCTATCATTTACTGGGTATTTGCCTAGGAAAGTTAGTTAACTTTTCCAAGTCTCAGTTTCCTTATCTATAAAATGGGAATCGTAACAGTACATACTTCATTCGGTTACTGTGAAGATTAACTGCAATGATGGATGTTGATAAAAAACAAAATTCCGCTGAGGAAATTTGAAGATCTAATTGGCTTTGTGAATTGGTTCATGAATCAAGCAGCATCCCATCTCGCAAGTAGAGGGGAGCTCCAAGTTGTACCAAATGGAAGGTTTTTATAGGAAGGAGGGTGGGGTAAGAAAGTTATTAGCAAAAGAAAAGGATTGTTCCAGGCAAGATCACTTCCCTTGGAAGGAAGAACAGAAAGTCTTTTATCATGTAGATTACTTCCTCTTCCCTTGGAGGATGGAAAGGGCCCAAGTGGCAGATTATTTCGTTGGCGCTGATCAGAAAATTCCTGACTGACTGGTTAAGACTATGTCTGAAGGGAGGTTGAAACTGCAATTAAATTAGGTTTTAAGCACCAGTTTGATGATTTGGCCTAAGTGACACCATTTTGGGCCTGTGGTTTTCTTTTCAACAATATAATACTACGTAGCACAGTGCCTGATTGGCACATAATGAAGGCTCAACATTTGGTAACTGTAATTATTATTGATGCTAATAAAGAAAACAAAGTATGTCATAATATTTAAAGCCTTGGCCTAATAGTATTAATGATATCATGTGCAGGGTATTCATAGTTCTCAGAAGCAGATGTTGTCTTTTTTTCAAGGTCTCTGACATGAAGCGTCAGAAAGTTCTATAGCCTATAGAACCAAACAGGTATCTGAATTTTTAAAATGAAAGAAGAGAAGCATGTATAGGATGGAAGTTAAAAACATTGGGTTTGGACTCAGGAACACAGAGGTTCGAGTCCCTTTCCCTGACACATGTACTGTATAATGTTGGCCAATTTCCTTTTTAATTCTAGACCTCAGTTTCCTCATCTGAAAAATGAGAATGACACCATTTACCTCATAGGGGTTTTAGTATTAAGATTCAATGAGATAACACAGATAAATTGGTTAGTGTCTGCTACTCAACTTGTGCTCAATTCATTGAACAAAGCTTTGTCGATCATTTACAATGTGCTGAGCTTTGTGCTCAGACAATGGCAATACATTGCTGAGTGAAACAAACAGGAACCTTGCTCTTAAGTAACGTTTTCAGTAAATGAGAACTACCACCACTCCCGCTACTACTCCTATATAGATATCCCATGCTATCTGAACTCTCCCTATCTGGACAATCATTATAACAAGTTACAAAAGTGTTTACCCAAAATTCACCTTTCAAAACAAAAGCACTCAAATGACACATTTGAGTGGTATGGAAGTCCCATCCAAAGGACATAGAATGTGACCCTCTCTGGACAAGATGGCATCTTGGGTTTCAATTGAAAACATTTTAATAAAAACATCACTATCATCTCCCTCACATTTTTTCTTGGAGTTTCTCCCTCCATGAGTTCCAGTATTTGCTTATTTACAGTGCCTGGGGATACTATCAACCGGGGTCCATGTGGACAGTATCTTGAGAATCTCTAATCTATCATTTCATTGTATATTTGAATTACACTATGTGTTCATTGAAGTTTAAAAAGGAAATAGGGGCCCCTGGGTGGCTCAGTCAGTTAAGTGTCCGACTTCACCTCAGGTCATGATCTCACGGTTCGTGGGCTCAAGTCCCGCATCGGGTTCTGTGCTGACAACTCAGAGCCTGGAGCCTGCTTCAGATTCTGTATCTCCCTTTCTCTCTGCCCCTCCCCCACTCATGTTCTGTCTCTCTCTCTCTCTCAAAAATAAACATTAAAAAAAGGAAATATAATTTGTTTCTGAGATTGTAAATTATTGTATACCAAACATAAAAATACTTATTGATGAGGGGAGCCTGGGTGGCTCAATTGGTTGAGCGTCTGATTCTGGAATTTGGTTCAGGTTACAATCTCACAGTTCATGAGATCAAGCCCCACATTGAGTGCTATGTTCACAGTGTGGAGCCTGCTTGGGATTCTCTCTCTCTTTCCCTTTTTCTCTGCCCATCCCCTGCTCATGCTCTCTCTCTCTTTCTCTCAAAATAAAATATGCTTAAAAAATACCTATTGATGAGTTTATAAAGTGTCAAATAGATATTGAATAGATATTAAATAATTAGATAATTAGATATTCGATAAATTTATTATTGATAAATACTTAGTGAATTGATATATAGTTATTTAAGAGTGTTTAAGTACTATTTAGGAGTGTTTTAGTGATATTCAATATTGGTTGGGGCTTTGGGATGAATTGGGAATGTGCTGTTCTTTTCTCAGTCAAAACAATGAAATATAATGTTGCACTTTATGTTAACTCACTATAGAACATGTTCTGAATAATATTTTATATTTCGATATGCAGGGATGCCTGTTACTGCAATCGCTACTGCAATATTTCCACCCACTAAGTAGCACTGACAAAGTAATAACTGTTACCTGCTAAGTTCTACCAACTACTAACACCAGCATTTCACTTACGATCTTTACAAATGCTAATGCTGCCCTCTTCCTCTTTTTTGAGTATGGTCCTGTGGTTGGGTATAGAGCCTAGTCCTCAAAGTGAAGGATCTGGACCTTGTTGTGGCTGATAGCCAAGGAAGGCTGCCTGAAGATAAAGCGCACAACTCCAGTCCTATCTCTTTGTGGCTCTGAGGCCATGCTAGGAATACAGCAATGCCCAGAGCCAAGAGTGTTAGCAATGGGGAAGGAAGCTTCACGTCGGTAGGTGGCCAAGATGCCCTTCTCTAAGGTACCAAACAGCCTGGTGTGTGTGTCTGTGTGTGTGCGTGCGTGTGTGTGTGTGTGTGTGTGTGTGTGTGTGTGTGTAAGTATGTCGTCTCCTAGGGTATTGCAAATGTATGTGGTTGTTTTGGCAGGTATTGATAAGCACTTGAATGGATAGATGTAGAGTGGAATTCTAGTTTTACTACTAATGAAAAATATTTTAAAAGGACCTATTCCTGATGAAAGGACCAAGGGCATGTTCCCTAATCAAAGAAGTATGGGGGAACACTGTATACATTATCTCGTGGGGATGTGGTCAACATATAAAAGACCCCAAAGAGTCCTGCCGTAAAGAAACCTGATTGCACTTTGCTTACCAGAGTTTTCCCACATTATTTTGACTCACAGAAATATTTCCTGTGTGGTAGCCCACTGAACACTATTCCACAACACACGTTTCAAGAAACACTCTCGTAGATTGTTCTAGAATAAGACATAATAACTGTTAGTAAACTTCCCTCCCCGCCCATTATCCTCTTACTCCCGGCTACCTCCTCTCTCCTCATGCTTCTCTTCTCCCACCCTGCCCTTCCACATCTCCTTCCCTATCTCTCCTTACTTCCCTTCCACATACACTGACTCTGACCTTCACCGAAAGCATGTCAAGAATCCCTTTTGTATCAAGAACAACGCCAAGGGCTGTCAAAAGGTGGAAAAAAAAATACTCCCTGCCCCCAAGAGCTGTTAGTAGCTCTATATCTGGGCTGGGTGGATATGCAGATTCTTGGTAACATAAATAATCTACATGTGAGCAAATGGCTGAACACATGGCATGTTCATGGAAGGGATGGGGAGTAGTCATAGTGAATTACAGCTACACCTTTTTCGGTACCAACAACTTGCCAAATACCGCTCAGCAGGGAGAGAAGAAACGCAATTGTTATTCCCCTGTATAATATATGCCATTGTACAGCCAGTGCTGTACTCTCAGAGGGACATTGTGCAATTCTCAGATTTTGTCACATGCTGCCTCCTTTGGAAAGCTGCACAAGAATTAGGGACATTGGTTTCAACTGCCAGCTTAGTCATGGATTTGCTGTGTGAACTTGAGCAAGCCACTTAGCCTCTCTGGTCCTCAGAGAAGTTTTCATTAGATGACCTGGAGTGGTCCTTCCCTTCCCAGTCTGAAATTCTATGACTGGTCTGACGAGATGGCCTACCCCCTTGGTGGTGGCTTGGAGTGAGGTGAGGTGGGAGACGCAGAGGAGATGTTTCCCTTCAAAACCTCTTGCTGGTTTTCAAAAGCTCCTTGCCAAATGTCATTGGGAAGAGAAAGAATGACAGATTTGTGAGAGCTGATTATGGGTGGGTGTTTGTGTGTCCATCTCGATACCTTTCCCCCCCTCTCCCAAATTCCAGCATTGTTCTGCTCAATGAATATTTGATTTTGAAGCACATTTGTTCAGCTCTCATTGACATTCTGGGAGGGAGCCAGGATGTGCTGCAAGTCAAGAGAACAATGTGTGACAATTGAATAACCATAGCAATCACTTATCTAGAACTTAGACATAGGCAGGGCTCCAGGAGAAGAACATAACATGTATTGTCTCACTCAAGTCTCACAACAATCCTGTAAGGAAGGTAAGTTCTCAATATTCTTATTTGACAAGTGAGAAATCCAAGCCTTGGAGAGATTCCATGACTTGTTCAAGGTCACACAAGTAACTGGAGAAGCAGCTTTCAAACATAGCTAGACTGACTTCAGAGCTCTTAACCAGCATGGTTTTCTTTGACACGGATGAAACAAGTGTCCTGGGAAGCAATTAGTTATGAAGAGGGGAGGGACAGAAGCAGGGAAGCAGAACAGCTTGCCCCGGTTGGGCGAGCCCTGGGTTTGGCAACCGTTTTCTGTCTTAATGCTGGCTTTATGTAGGAGCATTGGATGCAGCGGAGACCAGAGTGTCCCCAAAACATTTGGCACTCCCTGCCACCTCTGTTGGAAAATGTACTCCCTGGCAGGCTGGTGGGAGCAGGGAGGAAGAGCTTGTGCAGCGGTCACGTCGGGAATCTTGTCCCAGGGCTATCTGCACACCTGACTGGCCAAGAGCTAAGTCCTGAAAGATAAGGAGCTTGTCCTTGGCACTTTTCTGTGCTTCTTTCAGTGTCCCTGTCCCTCTCTGCCCAGCACCTATTAGAAACCTTGTGTGCATGTGCCACCTGTGGGATCCCAGGTCCCTTCATGCTGGCACTCCAAACCTCAACCTGCCCTGCTCAACAGTTCCCAGTGCTCCAGACCTATCCATCCTCATCATACAGTTAAAATCTCCTGGTCCTGTTCCTATCGCTGACTAAAGTGGTAATAGGAAAAAAACCCACAATAATAGCTGACATGTATTGATTATTTTCTATGTGTGAGGCTCTGTTCTCAGCACTTACATGCAGTTATCTCATTTAATTCTTACAAGCCTGTAGCCTCTTGATAGTCGAGGATGCTGAAGTTTAGGGTTTAACTTGTTCAAGTTCACCCAGCCAATAAGTTGCTGAGAAAAACTCACACCCGGGTTTTCCTAACACAAAAACCCATGTTTATGTCCATGTCCACTAGTCCAATACTACCTCAGAAATAGTATGTCAATTCCCTAAATCTCCAGTCTGCCTAGTTGGATGTTGCTTTCTCATCTGAGGAATTAACTCCATGGCAAATCGTCCCACTGCAAATGATCCCTTTTCAATGTCTTTGGGCTATTGTACAGGCCTTAGAGGATACACATGAGAAGATTCCTTAAGGTTTTTTTTTTTTTAAGTTCTCTTTCATTTTCCTTCCATTTCTCCCAGCAATTCATCTCACCCCAATTCCACACATTTTTCTGGTTGCCTCCTCAGTTTACATTCACATGTGATCATCACTGTGCCATAGCTCGGTTAATTTGAACTTTGCCATAGCTTGGTTAATTTGAACTTTGAGGACTGTTAAAGTCTCTTAATCTCGCCCTGATATTCTTTCTGTTGCTTTTCCATCTTTGTTCTTCTCAATAAGAACTGCCTGGGATCTGCCCTCACAATTCTCTTACCGGCATCTCCTTTTCTTCATCTTCATTTACACATAGGTGGACTCACTTGCTCCAAACTTTCCCTGTGAGGCAGGCATCACCACTTACATTGGCCACCTTTGAGAGGTGATAAAGCTGAAGCTCGGGTAGTTTAGTTGACTTGCAAGGAATCACAGTCTCTGCTCCAATTAGAACGTCTTCCCTAGTACTATTACATAGAAACAAAAGTAGGTGTGGGGAATTCCTAAGATATGTGGAGGCTTTGAACACACAATTTTGACTTAAAATTGCACCATATTCTGGGTGTTTTTGCTAAAGCACCAGGATTAGAATGGAGTAAGCTGGTTTAGAGGTCTCTCAGAGGTCTCAACCGCTACTCAACTGAGGGAAGATAAGTTTGATACTTGGAGTATCGTTCAAATATAGCAAAAGAAATCAGCTGCTACTCTGAGACAAAGCCAGGAAAAGACTTGGTAGCTTTGGTTTAATGATCTTTTTATTCCTGGGTTGGATCTTCCTGATACCATAATGCATGCAAATAGTGAAGGCAAACACATAGCTAACAGTGTGCACAAATTGGCACTGTGAAAAATGAGCTATTGTGGAGAAGGCCCCACTTTTTCTCAGCACTTAGCTTCACAATATTCTGTACGTAGCAATTCTAGTTCTCTGATTGGATAAAGGGCCAGTTAAGTAGGGAATTTGAGGACAGGTTGAGCACAGGGGAAAAAGAGCATCTTTCCTTTTCTCCTGGATACATTCACAGCTTCCTGATCTGATTTCCCCGTTTAAGACTCTGTTTAAATTCTCCCTGAATATTCAATATCTGGACTATTGCTTGGCACATAGTAGTTAAACATTTGGTAAACAATGGTTATCTAGGTGAATGAGTGGATTTGGGCAGTAGCTGTGTGTTGATTGCTTGTTCTGGATTAATCATTCAATGTGCTAGCCTATGCCGTTCTCATCATGGACTCGTTGGAGCCAGTATTACTCAAACCCTAGGTCGAGTAAACACTTCACATGGTATGGAAATGCAGGAGGTTTAGGGTGATTCTAATAAACCCCAAACAAAACTTCCTCCTACTTTCAGTACCTTTCCAATCCATCTCTGAATACCACCACACTGAGGGGTAGGGTTTCAACAATATGAATTGTATGGGGGTTGCAGTTCAGTCTATAACAATATCTAGTTGATTGAGATTCATATAACTTTCTTTTTTTTTTTTGATATGAAATTTATTGTCAAATTGGTTTCCATACAGCACCCAGTGCTCATCCCAACAGGTGCCTCCTCAATGCCCATCACCCACCCTCCCCTCCCTCCCACCCCCCATCAACCCTCAGTTTGTTCTCAGTATCCAAGAGTCTCTTATGGTTTGGCTCCCTCCCTCTCCTTCCTTCCCCACCCCCATGGTCTTCTGTTAAGTTTCTCGGGATCCACATAAAAATTTTCTTTTGTTTTACAACAAAACTGAAGATAGCAAAATGATTCCAGTCTTGCGCGACAAAGCACTTTGGGCTATATCTCTGACATTGCCCTGGGGGCTATTTTTCCTTCTCCCCTGCCTAGGGATGCTCAAAGTGAGTTTTAAGAAGGACTGTCAAGGCTGCATAAGTTGCTCCAGTATGAATGGTGCCGCTTGAAGTTGTGTCCTGAAGAAGCCTTAAGGTCTGTGAAGCTGTTAAGAGTAGGTTATATGTGGATGTGAATGAAAGATCTGAGAGGAAACTCTGGTGACCATGAATGGAAATAGGTGTTATAAGGCTGAGAACAAGTGAGCACTGAAGGAGAAGAAGGGCCAGAACTGAAAACTGAGAAGCTGGGGCCCATGATTATTTTCTTCCTCAGTTTCAGTTTGTTGAGGGGAGGACTGGTCTTCCTGTGACCTCTTTCCCACATGATTTCCTGATGATTTCCTAGACTGTTAGCTGTACTTCTAAGAGGGTCCTCAGATGAGTTCTAGGGAAATGGGTGAATCCTTGGATCTGAACAGGTTTCATTTCTGACAGGAGGAACGGGGAGCACTGGACAAGAATTGTGATGCCATAACCGTATTTAAACTTTCTACAAGGCACATGTGGTCAACACCACTGAGACTTTTTTCTTCCTCCCCTCCATATTTAGAAAGCAGTATCTAATGAGCTCACATTCCTTCCTTTACACCACGTTAACCACAACTAAGTACAACTTAAAAGGTATTCTCCACCCATTAGTGTATTCAAGATTTCCTGAATTTTGCTTTAAAAATCTTCCTTGTAGGTGATCTTGCCAGTCTCCTAATTCACCCTACTTCCTTGATTTGTCCAAGTTTTGACATTCACTTCCATTCTGGCCCTTTATTCCCTTTCTGTGCTTTCATAGACACCTTTCCCTTTAGTACCCCCTGTGCACTTGGGAAGACTTCTTGCTCAACTCTTTACTCTGATCTTTCCAACTCAAACCAGTTTTTTGTAAATTTCATCCACTAAAAATAACTAATACTAGACATATAGCACCTTATCCACAACCAGCGTTCCTTTAGTTAACTTGAATGAACTGCTTCCTTTCTTAAAATCCATTCACTCTCTTAGCAATAATATTAACAATAGCAACAACAGCCACCATTCATTGAGCACCCTTAGTGTTGCATTTCTTTTCACATTTAATCATTCAAACAACCTTGTGTGGCAGGTATGAGTATTCTCATTTTAATGTTGAAGAAATCAAGGCTCAGAGAGAAGAGATTTATTTACTCACAGTGTCTGCTAGAGATAGTCCCCTACTCAAAAACCTATCTATCTGTTGCTAACTTGGGACAGAGTCATTCCTTGGGTACATAATTAAAATGTTTATATTCTCAAGATAAATAACCCATTAGTTTCTTCCTAGGCAGTAAAGTTTAATAATTTAAGGCACAAGTCATGGCATTGGATAGATTTGGGTTTGAATTATGGCTCTGCTGGGTGACCTTGGAAAAGTCACTTCAACTCTTGATGTTTCTTTACCTGTAAAACAGGGGCAATAAATCCCATGTAACAGAGTTATTCTAACTAGTAAATAAGGTGGTATCTGTAAAGTGCTAACAGAGTAAGTGTTTGATAAATGACAGCTCGTCATTAAAAATCTAAGATTCGGATTGTAAATGATACAGATCCTGCCAAATAAAGAGCAGAATTTGACATCCAGCTGTAGAAGAAGTTTATGCATTTTGAAGAAAATACCTCAGGACTCCTGGGAGAACACAGTTAAAGACTGTGTTCTTTACCTTATGGAATGAGGCAGTGGGTTTAGAAAACAATTTGACTTTGTTTAACAGATATTACTGCATAGTTTGAATAAAGCCCAGTTTCATCATGGCCCCATCTCTCGCAGTGTTCCAATCAAAGGAAAACAAGTCCCCCATCAAAACTAATCAAAGAGCAGCTGGTATCTTCACAGCAAGCTCTTTCTAAAGTTGCAGTGCCTAAGACAGAGCATATTCATAAGGAATAGAGAGAATTCTTCAAAATCCCCTTTGCCATTTCCTGCCCTGTCAGTATTTTCCACACACCACAGCTACTCCCAGGTCCCATTTCTCCCCAGCTGTGTCTCCCTAAGCCTTTCTCCCAAATGAAGTCCATGGAGACTCTTGTTGTTCTGTCCTCCCCCACCCCTCTTCCCTAGATCAGTTCTTTATTTTGTATTTTATTTTACCTACATTTCTACATCAAAAAGGAGAGCTGATGAGATGCTCTTGATGACCTGACCTCAGCTAGGGAGGAGGGGGAGCACAGAGGGGAGCATAGTTTGTGTGGGGGAGCACAGAGGGGAGCATAGTTTGAGAGGTAGATTGTGAACACTTATCATTTAATGGCTTCTAGATTTGGAGCAATTTAAATCGATTGAAATTTGACATTTACTAAAGATATGGTTCCTCAGACTAAAAAGTACCTTTTTTTCCTCTTTTGGCTGGAAATTTAGCAATTCAAAGATGTAATACTGACCTTTGGAATTATTCTGATTGGTAGCTATTTTGTTTCTTAGAAAAGTGTAGTTACCTTATATATTTCAGTACAAAAAACCCTCAAAACTCAGGTTCCAGAGTTGTAGTGGTTGGAGAATATAATAAGATGAGCTTTATAAGAAGGTAGTAAGATGGTAAAATTTTGGAAACCTCTGATGTGCTTCCTACCTTACATATGATATCATTCAGTCCTCATGATGCCCCATAAGGTGGGTGTAATTATTTATCCATTATGCAGGTGAGAAAACTAAGACGTATGGAAATGAAGTCTGTTGCCTAATGTCAATCAGCTTAGAAGGGATGAAGTTGGAGCTTGGTTCCAAAGCTGTATTACTCCAAAGTGACCAGAGGAATAAAGGAAAGTTGGTCCATAAAGTTTTTCTCCCTCTCCCTCTTTCTCCCCCTTTCCCTTTCCCTTTCTCTTCTCTGCCTCCCCCTTTCTCCTTCCCCTTCTCTTTTCCCCCATCCCCTCCCTCACCCCTTGCTTCCATCCCTATCTTTCTCTTTCTCTCCCCCTTTAGAAAATCCATCTCTGATCTGAGAGGAGTAGACTGAAAACAATATGAAGGCCAAACGGTTATAGAGCTTGCAGATAACATTGCTCTGGAAAGAATGGAGGAGAAAGAGAGTGATTAAGGTGCATAAGAACCAGCAAAATTTGTCCAAATGACAAACTCATAAAGATGGATGCTTCCATAGCAACCATTTATGTACACATTACCTAGTGTAAGAAATAAAACATTAACAACACATTTGAAGCCCCTGTGTAACCCTGCTGCCATCTCAGGAATAAACACTGTACTGAATTTGTCTTTTTTTAAATCATTCCTCCCTGCCAAAAGAAAAAAAAGAGAGAGAGAGAGAGAGAGAGAGAGAGAGACAGATGCCAATGGGAAATTTGAGCATACCAAAGGGAATGGGCAGAGAGGTAGAGTGGATGAATATTGTCACCATGGAATTTAGAGGGGAAAGACGGGGGCACCTGGGTGGCGCAGTCGGTTAAGCGTCCGACTTCAGCCAGGTCACGAGCTCGCGGTCCGTGAGTTCGAGCCCCGCGTCGGGCTCTGGGCTGATGGCTCAGAGCCTGGAGCCTGTTTCCCATTCTGTGTCTCCCTCTCTCTCTGCCCCTCCCCGGTTCATGCTCTGTCTCTCTCTGTCCCAAAAATAAATAAACGTTGAAAAAAAAAAATAAATAAAAATAAAAATAAAAAAAAATAAAAATAAAAAAAAAAATAGAGGGGAAAGACGTACCAAAAGGAAAGTGGTCAAAGTTTGAATGCCTCCATACACCAAACACTATAATATGTATAAGTAATGCTTAGACTATACTAATAGCTTATCCACATATTGCTTATCTCACCGAAATCCTATTAAAAAAGCTAGGTTCATTATCATTTTACAGATTTTAGTTCTTCAGACATACGAATGCCAGCTCTATGCCAAGCACTGGCTAGTGTGAGGAAACTGAGATTCAGAAGAGTTACATTTCATGCTACTCTATGGCAGAGCCAAGGCTTGAACCCAAGTCTAACTGGTTCTAGAACCTACTTTCCAATACCTACTGAAGTTTAAAAGTTGAGAAAATAGGATAAAACCGTTCAAGCAACTCCTGGTGCTACTTTTCCTGGAGTTATATGCAACTCCCTAAAACCATGTGTGATCCGCGTGATGAAAACTTTTTGGCCCTGGTTGACAGGAGCTCATCTCCCTTTACTGTTTTGTTGGAGGTTAGGATAGATACTATAGAGTGACAGAGATGCTGATACCTATCAAATGAACAAAAGGGCGAGAAAGTAGATGGTTCAATAGTGATGAGGAAGGTGATCCAGATGAAGGATTTTTGAGATTGTTGTTATTGAGAAAATGGTAGGCGATGTCTGTTGGAAATTTTATAAGCTTTGGCAACTAGACAGATTGTAAATATGAAAATACTTAAATGCTATGGTTAGCTTGGAACTTTACACTATTCCCACATCTGGTCTTTCATTGGAGCCTCACAAATTGTTCTTTTGTTTTCCTCATCAGTGTGCTCTTTATAAATATAGGACATTGTTACTAAAGAACCTGTCCCCGTGGCCCAGCTTTTCTCACACTTGTCTACAAATTTTTAGGCCTGCCCAAGTTCTCTTATTCTATGCGTACTCCATTTCTGACCAAGCTCCTTTGGGTGATCTTAAAAGAGAGGAGTCCCTGGTTTTTCTGTCTTCCTTGTGCAGCTTCAGATGCTTAATTCCATGCGCCCAAATTCTGTGCTCTGCAGCTGTAACAACATTCGTTTTTATTGTAAAAGTGGGAAGTTGTAAAATAATTGTGGACCATCATCGGTTGTAATTAATATTTTCCTGTTGCCTGGGAAGTGAATACAAAGTGGCAGTCCTTATAGCATACTCGCCTGGGAGAAACCAGCGGGAAGCAGAAGAAGCCTTCATTCTGCTGAGAAGAGAAAGCTCCAGAAGTCTGAACAAGGGTGAGGACAAAAGTGATCAGGGCAGAGAACTCTCCCTTCAGGAACCAAATATCAAGGAGCTGAAAGTGGGAATGATAGGAAGCAGGTCCAACAGGCTCCTTTGGCTTCAACATCTCTTCAGGGAGTGCTAAATAGAAGGTTGTTAACGAAGACACCAAGGTGGTTCAGGGCCTCTCAAATTCTTCCACCAAAGTGGCCCTAAGGGCAGAACCAATAACATCTTCCGTGCCACCCCACCATTATGTTCCACAGATTGGAGACAAAGTCCAACGTGCGTCTCAAATAGAACATTTATTTGAAATCTACTGTTTTCTTTTAAAATGTATGTGAATCTGGCATTCTATCTCTTGTTTATTTCATTTTAATTTTATTCCCCCTTTAGCCTCCTCCCCCCCTTCCCATTTTCTTTCCCCAACATATGTAACCGTGCTCATGTGCTTTTGGGTATCTTTTTACTTGAATGTACTCTTCCAAATGTATTGTTTTACATGCATGCATTTTAATTTATGTAAATGATATTTATTTTGTATCTTCTTTTAGTTATTATACTTTTTTTTCCCTCTCAACATTATGGATGTAAGAGCCATCCATGCTCTTTGTGTGCATCTAACCTGATGCTACTCACTGGGGCATTACACTGCAGTATGTACATCCATCACATGTTACCTCTCCACTTTCCCAGGAATGAACACTTAGCTGCCAGTTCCCTGCCTCCCTGGGCATCGATGCAGAGAACATCTTTGTACGTGTCCCCATATGGACCCCTGTGAAAATTCATGTGGAGTATATACCAGGAAGAGAGTTGCTGGGCTATAAAATAAGTGTTTTTATCATTACATTAAGTTGTGCCAGATTGTTCTCCAGAATGACTTCATCATCTTTGACTCCCACCAGTAGTGAAGGAGAGTCCGTTCCTTTTTACCCTCATCCCTTCCTATCCTTAGCAATATCCAAATTTCTGGTTTTTGTCAGCTTGAGAGGTGTGAAGTGATAGTCCGGTGAATATTTTAACTTGCATGTCCTGATTATGAATGATTCATATTTATACTAAATGACCGATCCATGGTAAAGCTGATGCACCAAGAATCAACAAAAGTCAAATTGATCTTGTTGTTCCTGGTTCACCTCACACACCTGAACCTGCTTCCTGGGTTAGGCATATACTATTTGGGGGAGCACAGTTACTAGCTGTGTGATGTTATGAAAATTGCTATCTTCTCCTGATCTCCATTTCTTCCTCTCTAATGGAAGATGGGACTAGATAATCTCATAAAGCCCTCCAAGGTCTAAAATTTTGTGACTCAGTGATGTCATCTTGAACCATTAAACACTGTGCTAACCCCTTGTATATTAAACACTCCATCAGCCAAAAAAAAAAAAAAATCCATTCAGTTCATTTTCCTATATAGTAGCAATTTACTCTCTACTAACAGTCCATATCTTTCCCTCCCACTTCTCCCAACCAGGGAAGTAAACTGCCTTTTTACACTCTCTCTCTAGCATGTGAACAGAATGGCACCAATTTGTTCCTGCTGTTCTTTAGTCTCCCTCACAGCATTTGCTCAAATTACAGACCTATCAAACTTGGCTGCCCCCCGTCAGAACAAGAGGAAGATAAAAGATAAGCTTGAGTTCAGCCACATGCCGCTGTAAATATGAAATGCACAAAGGGCTAATAATATGACATTACCATCTGACAGTCACATGGTACTCATCATTCTTGGCACCAAATAAACATTATTTATGCCTATATTTGCAGGGGAATGGGGAAGAACAAGTAATCTAACCCTCCCCTGATTCAGCCCTTAAGGAAAGAAAAAAAAACTTTTAGAGGTCTCATAAAAATCAGTAATGATGTAGTAGGTTGAACGATGTGAAATCGCAATTTTTGTAGGTAAAAACCAGTCGGTATCAGAACATTCATATGGTTCAACTTAGTAGATGTGGCATAATCAAAGTCTTTTGAAAATCCCCAAGGAGTCATTATCAATGATTTCATCGGTGCTACCCTCAACCCTTTCTAAATAGGACTGGCATATACCCTTTGCCAAGTAGGCAGGGCTTAAATAGAGCAAGCCATCCTTCCCCCAGCTCACTTAGCCATGGGCTGTCCCTTCCCTTGCAAATTTTTGAGTGTTTGCAGCCCATGTTGCTCACCATGGCACTGCCCCCCACCCTGGGTTGTTGTGTGAATCAAATGTGATGATGTCAGGTGAATTTGTTTTTTCAGTTTTAAAGCACAAGACACGTGCAAGGAATGCGAGGGGAGCTACTATTTATTAAGTATGTGTCAGACGCGGTGCTTGGCATTTCACATGCACCATCTATTATAATCTTTGCAAATGCATGAGAAAGTCACTTTTATATTCATGTGATAAATGAGGACATTGGGGCAGAGATTAAATAACTTGCTAATGGTTGCACAGCTATTAAGTAGCTGAAAGAATTGGGACTGAAACTCACTGGTCTGACTGTAAAGTTTATGCTCTTTCTTATGCTGTGTTCCACTTCTGAACACAGTCTTCAATCATTTCTAACAACTTTATTTGTGGCTATTGCTTCAACGATGACATAGGAAGTTGCTAATTGGTGAGATCTCTTATACCTGGAATGAGCTGACCTTTGGTACCCATTGTAATTACACACAGCATTTATTTTACGAATATTTCTTAAGCATCTATGTGTGTCCAAAAAAACCACGACCAACAAAAACTTGTACGAGCAACCCTAACTTACAGTTACCTTTTTGACTTGGGTTTTACTTCGGCCCTGCCTACCCACCCCCACGGGTTGCTTTCTGCTGTGTATACCAGAACCTGTCACAATCTTCCTCAATTCTATATCCGAGACTTGGAACTTTCTCTTCCAGTCTCTGGAACACTCTTCCCTTCAAGCCAAATGTTACCTCATCAGAGAGGCCTTCCTTAACCACCCAATCTGATGTAGAAGTCTCTGTCACCCCCTCTCTTCTACCCTTCTTTATTTTTCTCCATTGCACTTACCACGGTCGGATTTGTACAATGTCTATTTTGTTCAACATGTATTTCCAGCTTTCTGAAGCAATCCCTGGCACATAATAGGTGTTCAATGTTTGTGGAATGAATGAGCAAATAGTTTTCACAGTTGAAGGAGATTACATGTGCCATCATCATTTTGATGAGTGAAACAAAATATGTGTGATTGGGTTATTATATAATATTAGTAATAATGTCAGGTAGCTTTTGTTAAGAGCTATTTTTTCCTTACTGAAATACCTACACTCCAGCTTCTTCTTACTCTTTATATGGCTTCTGTGTTACCAGCTTCTCTAAGTAAGACACTTGAATTACATGGTGTACTCATTATAGATGATGTGATCTCATAATCACCCCCCCCCAGTTCAGACACTGTGCCTTAATTACTCTTTATAAAAAGCACACCTTTTAATATCTACAAAAGATACTTTTCTTTCAGAAAGTTTCAAGCCCAGAGTTATTGATTACTGACAGCCAGATTTCATAACAATCTATAAATAGGGAACTGAATGAACTTAATATGCCTATAATCAGCCCAAGAGCAAAAAGTGAGAGCAAAGAGAGAGGGAGAGAACATTTTAAAGTCTTCTTCATTCTTCTAAAGGTCAGCGCTATATACCAACACCACGAGTTCCTACATGAGAGTTCAATAAAGAGTTACTGCAGGCTTGAATGGAGGTAGGCATGTGCATGGGACCTGTGTGTGGGTTTTTTTGTGAAGGCGAGGATCCAAAAATCAACCTTTGCAGCCAGATCCAGTCTTCGCAGACTAACAGCTTATGATAAACATACCTAATCTTTGTATGTCTCTTCTGGCCCCATGAAGAGTGAGAAATAATGAAGTCTTAGAATTTGTAAAGTCTAGTTCTGTCCTATACAACGTGCAAGTACCTGCTATTTAGTCAGATAATAGATTCCCTTCTTCCCTCCCTACCTTTCTTCTTTTCCGTTTACTTCTCTTCTTCTTCAGTTGAAAGACCATTCACATTTTCAACAGCATAGAAAAGGTTGATGGGCATACTGAAGTACCTGTACACTATGCCCTTTACTCTGTGTATAGAACATTCTCCATGGTGATAAAGGTTAGGCAACAAAACTTTAGGGAAACCATTAAGTAATTTGTTGGGTGAGTAACAAAATGATGTCTTAGACAAAGTAGATGTATGTGATGAATGGTGGAGGTAGAGAAAAAGAAAGAGTGAGATGATTAGAGTGGCAGAAACTACCCAAAGCTGTTAGTTGGAATGTATCTGGAGTTCAAAGTAATATCTTCGTGACTCTAACTATAGCTAATAAGCTTATCAACTATAAGCTTCAGTGCATGACATCAAATTCACATTTACACAATTGTTTTAAACTCCAGTGACCTGCCTCCTAACCTAGCATCAACGAAAAGTCGAATCTTCTCAGCTTGTCCGGAAACATCTCCAAGTATTTAATTGTGTAGAAAATGGTGTAGCTTTGTTTCCAAAAGAGGGTGGGAAGCAGGGGCATGAGTGCCACCCAGGGAAGATAATGGTTATTACGGAGTCATTAAATAACAGAGGAAGAATGACGTTGCTGTCAAAACTATGCCCACCGCATTGTCCAAATCCAGTGTGTTGGGTTTGTAAGACCTACTATCAAGGAGCTATTTGCTTCTCTCTACATACCATGGTGACCATTTGCTGGATGGTATTTTCTGGGGATATGGACTCACAGACTGAATAGGGAGGCTTCCCTATGCATGTTGGAAAAAAAATGATTAGTATGCTTTGCCATTCATCTGACACTTCTGAACCTCTTGCCTCCATTTTATTAAAATACCAAATGAAACTACACCTACTGAATGCCTGCAAAGACAAAGATATTGGGCTGCTTTTATATATGGCATCTCATTTAAGTTAATTCTCCAATAACCTTACGAGATACTATTAAATTCACTCTTGGATGAGGAAACTCATGGACAGAGAGATTAGTAACTTGCCCAAAGACAAACATCTAGGTAATATCAGAATTGGAAGTGAACCCAGGCATTTTGAGTCTAAATCCCACACATTGTCTTTCCTATACACTCTCCTGTTAAGCAATATGTCTCGATAGATTGAACATTTAAAACATTATTTACATGAATAAAAACTCCAAGCCACGATCAGAAAGCGCATCATTATATCATCAATGACTAACTTAATTGAACCATGGTTTCTCTTCCAGGCTAAAGCATAATACTTCTTCCAAACCTTAATTTTATAGAATATACAGGATTCTGAGTAACTTGAAATCAAAATCTTGAAAGTTGTAGCTTTTCCCACCTAATAGCTTTGGGACATTTGCAGTTACTTAAACAAGTATAAATTTTCTAGGTAAGTTCTATATGAAGCTTCTTATTGTATCTACAATCCCTTCAGTCAAAATCATTTTCCCCCAACCAATTCCAATATCATAATATCAAAGTAAAATAAGTATGTGACATTTTTACCAATGACTTGCTTGAAGTTAAGCTGTTTTCAGTTTTTTTGTTGTAGGAGGTTTCTTAGAATGATTACATATGTCTCCTCATTTTGTACTACTAGAGTCTAATAGTCTTATATAATAATGATTTTTAAAAAATGTTAATGTTTATTTTTGAGAGAGAGAGAGACAGAGCATGAGCAACGGAGGGACAGGGGGAGGGAGACACAGATCTGAAGCACGCTCCAGGCTCTGAGCTGTCAGCACAGAGCCCAACATGGGGCTTGAACTCACGAACCATGAGCTCATGACCTGAGCTGAAGTCGGACACCCAACCAACTGGGCCATCCAGGTAGCCCAATAATAATTTTTTTAAAAAAAATTTATGATCTTTTCAGTTCGCAAAGCATAGTAAATTTGCATTAACTTTCTTACTTGACCCTTAAGCCAGCTATGGTAAATAGGTGATTTGTCCAAGGTAAGAACAGTCAGGTCTCCTGATTATCATTCTCTTGGTATAGTTCTGCTACCATATATCAAAATGAAGACCCTACAGATGATGATAGCTAATGCGTATTGAGAGCTCACTATATGCTTGGCACTTTTTTCTGCAATTTATATGTGGTTTAACCCTCAAAACAATTCCATAAGGGAGGTACTGTCATCTTTCTTATTTTATACATATAAACTAAGGCACAGAAAGAATGGGTAATTTAATTATGATCACAGAGCAAATAAGTGGCAATGCTTGTATTTGGAACCAGGACGCCTGATTATAGCACCCAAGCATATTGAATGCTTAGTAAGACAGGAGGCTATATTTAAACATTTTAGTAAGATTTTCATTAACAAATATTTAAAACAAAAATATATAGGGGCGCCTGGGTGGCTCTGTTGTTTAAGTGACCTATTGGATTTCTGCTCAGGTCATGATGTCACAGTTTATGGGTTGAAGCCCTGCATCAGGCTCTATGCTGACAGCACGGAGCCTACGTGGGATTTTCTCTCTCTCTTTCTCTCTCTCTCTCTCTCTCTCTCATCCTAAATAAACATTTAAAATATATAGGTGCATATATAATTTTATACAAACGTGATCATAATCTGCAAGTTTACTTCCCCCTTTCTTTTTGCTTGCTCTCCCTTTTCCTCATTTTTACTTTATATTAAGTAGCCCATGTTACTCTTAGTATACATCCTTCCATATTTTCTCATGCTCATTCATATACTCACATATATGGGATTTTGTCATTATTTAGTGGGATTATATTATACATACTTTTTTGCATATTGTTTTTCTAAATCCAGGATACTTTTTGGAAATCTCTCCTAGTCATCTGCAGTAGCATCACTGCATTAATTTTAACTGTATAATATTCTGTGGAGTAGATATATAATAATTTATTGTCTTCCCTATAGTATAGGGTATTCTCTAATTTGTTTTTGCTTTTGTCGGTTTATCAGTGCAAGAAATGCTGCAATAAACGTCTTTGCACGTATGACTTTATTACAATGAAATAAACTATAAGGAATGGGACTGATGAGTTAAGAAGCAAATTAATGTTTTATTTTAATAGAGGTTTCCAGATTGCTTTCCAAAATGGCTGTAATATGTCACATTCCCATCAGCAATATATGGGCAGTATTGGTCTTTAAACTTTACCAGTATGATGGATTTAAAGTGTTACCTCATTTTTACTTTACTTTGCATTTCCCTGACTGCTAGTCAATCTTTTTGTTTTACTCTTCTATGAAGCTATTATTTATTATTACCTTTACCCATTTTTCCATTAAGTGGTTTGTTATTTTCCTTCCAGTTTAAAAGAGCTCTTTGTTTATAGATAGTAATCCTCAATCTTTCATCAGCGTTATGAATTTTTGTTTATGGCATTTTTATGTATGACATTTTACCACATAGAAGTTTTTAGTTTTAAATGGTCAAATATATCTAGCTTTTAATTTAAAGATTCTAGCTTTCTTAGATTTCCCATATACTCTCTACGTTATAACATGTAGTACCCTAGATTTCTCAGAAGATTTTCATTATATTATTATTATTACTATATTGAGATATAATTCACATACCATAAAATCCTCTCCTTTAAACTGTACATACATAATGTTTTCAAAATTCCTCCATGTTGTGGCATGTATCAGTACTTCATCCCTTTTTATGGCTTAATGAATATTCCATAGCATGGATTTGTTAAGCCGTTCCTCAGTTGGTGGATATTTGTGTTATTTCTACTTTTTGGCTATTATGAGCAATGCTCCTATGAATATATGTATACAAGTTTCTCGGTGACCATATGTTCTCAACCCTTTTGATTATATACCTAAAACTGAAATTGCTGGGTCATATGGTAACTCTATAGCTAACAGTTTGAGGAACTGCAAAACTTTTCCAAAGCAGCTGGACTATTGTACATTACCACCTACCAATAATATACGAGGGTTCCAATTTTTCCACATCCTTGCCAACCCTTGTTATTTTTGTCTTTTTGGCAAGCACACTTAGTGGTTGTAAAGCGGTATCTCCTTGTGATTTTCATTTTCATTTCCCTGGTGACAAATGATGTTGAGCATCTATTGATGTGTTTATCAGCCATTTTAATTTTTTTTTTTGATAAATGTCTATTGAAATTCTTTGATCGTTTTAAAAATTCTTCTTTTTTTTTTTTATTCTTGGGCTGTATTCCCTGACACTCCCCAGCTGCTGGCAACCACTTTTATACTCTGTATCTGTGAACTTGTCGCTTGACATTTTTGTTTCAGATTCTACATATAATTGAAACCATGCAGTATTTTTCTTTCTTTATCTGGCTTATGTCACTTAGTATAATGTCTTCAAGGTCCATTCATGGGGTCACAAATGGCAGAATTTTCTTCTTTCTTATGGCTGAATAATATACCATTGTATAAATCTACCACATATCCTTTATCCATTCATCCTTTGATGGCCATTGTTTCCAATATCTTGGCTATTGTGAATAAGGCTGCAATGAACATGAGCGCAGATATCTCTGTGATATCGTGTTTTCATTTTTAAAGAAATATACCCAGAAGTGGAATTGCTGAATCATATGGTAGTTCTATTTTTAATTTCTTGAGAAACCTCCATATTGTTTTCCATAGTGGCTGCACCAATTTACACTCCCACTAACAGTGTAAAAGGCTTTCTCTTCTTCACATCTTCACCAGCGCTAGTTGACTCTTTTCTTTCTGATAATAGCCATTCTAACAGGTGAGAGGTGATATCTCATGGTTTTGATTTGTATTTCCCTGATGATTAGTGATGTTGAGTACCTTTTCATATTCCTGTTGGCCATTTTTATGTCTCGCTGTTATTGAGTTTTAAGAGTTCTTTGTATATTCTGGATACTAGAATCTTATTGGATATATGATTTGCAGATATCTTCTCCCATTCTATAAGTTGTCTTTTCACTTTCTTTTTTTTTTTTTTTTTTTTTTTAATAAATTTTTTTTTTTCAACGTTTTATTTATTTTTGGGACAGAGAGAGACACAGCATGAACGGGGGAGGGGCAGAGAGAGAGGGAGACACAGAATGGGAAACAGGCTCCAGGCTCTGAGCCATCAGCCCAGAGCCTGATGCGGGGCTCGAACTCACGGACCGCGAGATCGTGACCTGGCTGAAGTCGGACGCTTAACCGACTGCGCCACCCAGGCGCCCCTGTCTTTTCACTTTCTTGACAGCATCCTTTGAAGTTCAGAAATTTTTATTTTGATGAAGTCCAATTTATTTTTGTTTCTTTTGCTGATTGCTTTAGTGTTGTATCTAAGAAACCAATGCCAAATCCAGAGTCACAAGGATTTACACTATGTTTTCTTCTTTAAAATTTTTTTTAATGTTTATTTATTTTTGAGAGAGAAATACAGAGTGCACGCAGGGGAGGGACAGAGAGAGAGGGAGACACAGAATCAAAAGCAGGCTCCAGGCTCCAAGCCGTCAGCAGAGAGCCCGACGTGGGGCTCGAACTCACTAAACCGCAAGATCATGACCTGAGTCGAAGTCGGACGCTTAACTGAGCCACCCAGGTGCCCCTACACTATGCTTTCTTCTAAGAGTTTTATCATTTAAGCATTTGCATTCAAGTCTTTAAATAATTTTCAGCTAATTTTAGTAAACGATGCACAGTAGTTTAACTTCATTGTGTTATATGTGGATATCCAGTTGTCTCAGGACCATTTCTTGAAAAGACTACTCTTTCTTCCATTGAGTAGTGTTGTCATCCATGCCGAAAGTCAACTGATGATAAATGTTAGGATTTATTTCTAGACTTTCAAATATATTGCATTCACCTCTATGTCTATCCTATGTCAAACCATGCAGTTGTAATCACTGCAGCTTTTTAAAAAGTTTATTTATTTATTTTGAGAGAGAGAGAGGGAGAGTGCACACACATGCAGGCAGAGAGAGAGTCAGACAGAGAATCCCAAGCAGGCTCCACATTGTCAGCACAGAGCCTGATACTGCACTTGATCTCATGAAATTTGAGATCACCACCTAAGTCGAACTCAAGAGTCGGTCACGTAACCAACTGAGCCACCCAGGCGCCCCTCACTGTAGCTTTGTAGTAAGTTTTAAAATACAGAAAAAGCTTTCTAGTGAGCCCTACAACTTTGTCCTTTTTCAAGATTATGTTGGCTATTTGGGGTTCCATATGAATTTTAATATCAGTTGTCAATTTCTGCAAGAATAAACAAAAAGGCTTTGGAAGAGATTGAGTTAAATCTGTAGATAAATTTTGGTACAACAGTATTGCCATCTTGTTAATAGTAAGTCTTCCAAGCCATCAACATGGGATATCTTTCCATCTATTTATATCTTTTTAAATTTCAACAATGCTTTGTAATTTTCAGTGTACAAATCTTGCACTTCTTTAGTTAAATTTATTACCAAGTATTTTATTACATTTGATACCATTGTAAATGGAATTATTTTTCTTAATTTCATTTCCGGGTTGTCTATTTCTAGTGTACAAAAAGACAATTGATTTTTGTATGTTGGTCTTGTATCTTACAATTGTGCTGAACTTGTTATTTGCTGTAATATTTTTTGTGGATTCCTTAGGGTTTTCTATATATAAGATAATGTCATCTGCAAATAGGAGTAATTTCACTTCTTTCCAACCTGGATACATTTTATATCTTTCACTTGTCTGATTACCCTGACTAGAACCTCCGGTACAATGTAGAATAGGATTGGTGGATGTGGACATCCTTGTCTTAGTCCTGATCTTAGGGGGAAAGTTTTCAGTCTTTCACCATTAAGTATGATGTTAGCTGTGGGTTTTTTGTAGTTGGCCTTTTTTTTAGATTGAACTTCCCTTCTATTCTTAGTTTGTTGAGTGTTATTATCATGAAAAGATGTTGGATTTTTTCAAATGTTTTTCTAGGATTGTGTTTTTTCTTTATTAATAAGGTATATTGCATTGATTTTCTTTATTGTATTAATAAGGTATATTGGATTGATTTTCATATGTTGGATCCAGCTTGCATACCTGAGATAATTCCTACTTCATCATGGTGTTTCAGAGCAATGCTGGCTTCATAGAATAAGTTGGAATGTGTTATTTTTTATCTTCTATTTTTTTAAAGAGCTTTTTTTTTAACCACTCTGACTGTATCTCATTGTGATTTTGATTTGTATTTTCCTGAAGATGAGTGGTGTTGAACATCTTTTCATGTGTCTGCCATCTGGATGTCTTCTTTGGAAAAATATCTATTCATGCCTTCTTCTATTTCTTCACTGGATTATTTGTGTTTTGGGTGTTGAGTTTGGTAATTTCTTTACAGATTTTTGATACTAACTCTTTATCCAATATGTCATTTGCAAATATCTTCTCCCATTCCATTCATTGCCGTTTAGTTTTTTTTAACTGTTTCCTTTGCTGTGCAGAAGTTTTTTTCTTTCTTATCTTGATGAGGTCCCAATAGCTCATTTTTGCTTTTGTTTCCCTTACCTTCAGAAACATGTCAAGTAAGAAGTTGCTGCTGCTGAGGTCAAAGAGGTTGCTGCCTGTTTTATCCTATAGGATTTTGATTGTTTCCTGTCTCACATTTAGGTCTTTCATCCATTTTGAATTTATTTTTGTGTATGGTATGAAAAAGTGGTCCAGGTTCATTCTTCTGCATGTTGCTATCCAGTTCTCCCAGCACCATTTGCTAAAGAGACTGTCTTTTTTCCATTGGATACTCTTCCCTGCTTTGTCAAAGATTAATTGGCCATATATTTGGGCGTCCATTTCTGGGTTCTTTATTCTAGTCCATCGATCTATGTGTCTTTTTGTGTCAATACCATACTGTCTTGATGATTACAGCTTTGTAATACTGGTTAAAGTCTGGGATTGTGATGCCTCCAGCTTTGGTTTTCTTTTTCAACATTACTTTGCCTATTCAGGGTCTTTTGTGGTTCCATACAAATTTTAGGAGTGTTTGTTCTATCTCTGTGAAGAATGTGCAGTCACTCTGGAAAACAGTGTGGAGGTTCCTCAAAAAATTAAAAATAGAACTACACTATGACCTAGCAATTGCACTACTAGGAATTTATCCAAAAGATACACAAATGCTGATTCAAAGTGGCATGTGCATTCCAATGTTTACAGCAGCGGTGTCAACAATAGCCAAATTATGGAAGGAGCCCAAATGTCCACCAACTGATGAATGGATTAAGAAGATGTGGCATATATATACAATAGAATACTACCCGGTGATGAGAAAGAATGAAATCCTGACATTTGCAACAACGTGGATGGAACTGGAGGGTATTATGCTAAGTGAAATAAGCCAGTCAGAGAAAGACAAATGTCACATGATTTCATTCATATGTGGAGTTTGAGAAACTTAACAGATGATCCTAGGGGAAGGGAAGGAAAAATAAGATAAAAACAGAGAGGGAGGCAAGCCATAAGAGACTTAAATACAGAGTACAAACTGAGGATTGATGGGGATGGGGAAAATAAGTGATGGGCATTAAGGAGGGCACATGTTGGGATGAGCACTGGGTGTTATACGTAAGTGATGAATCACTGAATTCTACTCCTGAAGCCAAGACTACGCTGTATGTTTAGCTTGAGAATTAAAAGAATATAAAAAAAAGAGCTTGTTTTAATTCTTTAAAATTTTGGCAAAAGTTAAAAGTAAAGCCATTCAGTACTGGGCTTTGCTTTGTGGGAAATTTATTGATTACTAATTCTATCTCTTCGATTATTATTGGTATATTCGGATATTCCATTGCTTCTTTAGACAGTTTGAGTGGTTTGTGTCTTTCTAGGTATTTGTTAATTTCATCTAGGTTATCTAATTTTTGTCATACAATTGTTCATAGAATTTCTTTATAATTCTTTTATTTCTGCAAGGTCGGTAGTAATGTCTTCTATTTCATTCCTGATTCTTCTCTCATTTTGTTGTGGTCAGTTTATCTAAAAGTTTTTCAATTTTTTATTTTTTTTTTTTAAGGAGCCAACTGTTGGTTTTGTTAGTTTCCTCTGTTGTTTTTCTATTTTCGATTTCTTTTTTATGCTTTGTTTATTGTTTTTTTTTATTTACTTCTTTCTGCTTGCTTTGGATTTAATTTGCACTTATTTTCTTAGTTTTCGAAGGTAGAGGATTAGGTTATTGATTTGTGATCTTATTTTTTATAATATAGGCATTAATAGCTATAAATTTCCCTGTGAACACTTTTAGTTCCATCCCAAAAGTTTTGGTATGTTGTGTTTTCATTTTCATTCATCTCAAATTAGTTTCTAATTTTCTCTGTGGCGTCTCCTATTGGAGTCAAAAAATATACGTTGTTTAATTTCAATCCTTTTAAATTATTAAGATTTGTTTCATGGTCTAACAGTTGGTCTATCTTGGAGAATATTCCATGTGCACTTGAGAAGATGGTAAATTCTGCTGTTAGGAAGAGTGTTGTATAGATGTCTGTTAGTTCTAGTTAATTTATTGTGCTGTTCAATATTCTATTTTCTTGTTGATCTTCCATCTAGTTGTTCTATTATTGAAAGTGGGGTATTGAAGAATCCTGTTATGGCTCAATTGTTTATTTCTTCATTCAAGTGTGTCAGGTTTTGCTTCATTCATTTTGGTGCTTGGTTAGACACATATATATTTATAATTTCTATGTATTTTCAATGGATGGATCCTGTTATCATTTTTAAATGTCCTTTCTTGTCTGTAGTAACAAATTTTGCCTTAGAGTATATTTCTCTGATATTAGTATAGCTATTTCCCTCTCTTTTGGTTACTGTTTCAATGGTATATCTTTTTTTCCATCCTTTTACTTGCAAACTATTGGTGTCCTAGAATTAGTGTCTCTTGTGCAGATTCTTAAATACAGAGAACCAACTGAGGGTGGATGGGGGTGTGGGGGAGAGGAGAAAATGAGTGATGGGCATTAAGGAAGGCACTTGTTGGGATGATCACTGGGTGCTGTATATAAGCCAAATAGGCAATAAATTATATTCATAATAAAAAAAAATAAAGTGTCTCTTGTGATAGCATGCAGTTGGAGAATATTGTTATTTATTCTCCCAATTTCTGCCTCCAATTGTAGTGTTTAACCATTAACATTTGATGTAATTACTGATAATGCAGAATTTACATTTGCCATTTTATTATTTGCTTTCTATATGACTTAGGTCTTTTTTGTTCTTACATTCCTCCACGAATGCCCTCTTTTGTGTTCAATAGATATTTTCAAATACATCATTTTAATTCTCTTGTCATTTATTTCAGTATGTTTTTGAGTTATTTTCTTAGAGGGTCCCTATTTAATATTGTAATTCATAACAATCTTGTTTGGATTGTCACCTTGTATGCCAAATTTTTTCAAATATTATTTTCATCAAATTTTAGAATGGAAGTTTTGCTGACATTATAAAATGGATTGGAGAGCCTTCCATTGTTTTCTATGAACTGGAATTATTTATATATCATAACATTTAATCTTTAAATGTCATATAAAACTTGGTGGTAACTCCTGTGTCCCAGACGAAGCCTTTTTCAGTGGTAACGCATTTACCTTTTCAATTTTCCTCTCTGATATTTGGTCTAGGCATTATATTTTTAAGTTTTTAAGTTTTTTGGGGTCAATTTTGGAAAGATTTTCAATGTTGTTACCACAGAGTTTCATTATTTCTCCTCATGATCATGTTTGTTTCTTATTCCTACACATCTTTTTTGGCAATCTCTGACTCTGTCTCTCTCTCTGTCTGACTCTCTTTCTGAAACAGGAACATTAAAAGTTTATTTTCCTAAAAAAAAAACCAGCTTTGGACTCCTTTGCCTTTTCTTTTTTGTTGTTTTTTAAAAAATTCATTAATTTTTAGCTTTTATCTCTAATTTTTTAAACTTCATTTTGTTATTTTTCTACTTTTTGAAGATGAGCAAACTTCTTTATTATCGTTCTTCCTCTATGATGAAGAGATTTAGGACTATATATTTTCCTCTGACTACAGTTTTCAGTATGTTATAGATTTTAGTATAATGTGTCTCCTTTCCATGCCATCTAGGTACTTTGTAATTTTTTTATATCCTCTTTGATCCAAGAGTTATCTACAAATATTTCTTAATTTAGTTTCCAAGTCATTAATATTTTTATGTCCAACTTTTCATCTTTAATATTGTTAGATTATGATCAAGGACTTCAACCAGTAACATATTTATTTTCTCATTGTTTTGTGGTTTTCCTTGTGGCTACATATCTGATCAATTTTGTTAATGTTCCATGGTCATATCAAAGAATGTGTGTTCTTTCTTTGAGGCATGTAAGTTCTTATACGTAATTACTTAATCAAGTTTGTTGATTGTTTCCTTCTATTCCTTTATATAATTTTTTATGTTTACTAGGTCAACCTGCTCTGAAAATGATATATATGATATCCCACTATAATTTTATTTTATAAAGTTTTTCTTTTATTTCTAATAGTTATTATTCTGTGTAGTTTTGTATAAACACATGTGTGATTTTTACCATTACCTTAATATCCCTCTTACTCTGTGTTATGCATTAAACCTTAAATTCACTTTATATGATATTATGATTTCCAGTTTTGCTTTTCTCTTTTCTCACTACTATCACTACCACCATAATGCCTAGATTTTGCTTAAATTATTTAGCACTTTTTGTTCCAAACTTGTGTTGCCCAAGACATAGCCACTAGCCACAAACTACATGTGACTATTTAAATTTACCATAATTAAAAGTAAATAAAAATAAACATACAGTAACTCATTTGTTCTAGTCACAAATCAACTGCTCAGTAGGCACACATGCCTAGTAGCTACCTTATTGGACAGCGCATTTCTGGAACATTTGTCTCATCGCAGGCAGTTCTATTGACAGCACTTCTGTAAATCAGGGATTGACAAAAATTTCTGTGAAGGGCAAGATCGTAAACATGTTAGGCTTGCAAGCTTTATTGTCTTTATTGCAGCTACACATTCCTGCTTTTTGCACAAATCAGGAATAATACATAAGTGAATGAGTATAGTTGTGTTCCAATAAAACTTTATTTATGGATACTAAAACTTTAATTTCCTCTAAGTTGCAAATGTCATGAGATATTCTTTTTTTTTAATATTTATTTTTTGGGGGGAGAGTGCAAACAGGGGAGGGGCAGAGAGAGGGGGACAGAGGATGTGAAGCAGGCTCTGTGCTGACAGGGGAGAGCTGGGTGTGGGACTCAAACTCACAAACCGCAAGATCATGACCTGAGTTGAAGTCGGACACTCAACCAACTGAGCCATCCAGGTGCCCCTGAAATGTTCTTTTTAAAAATATTTTTCTGAAAAAAATCAGGAGACTATAGATGCTGGAGAAGATGTGGCGAAACGGGAATCCTCTTGCACTGTTGGTGGGAATGCAAACTGGTGCAGCTGCTCTGGAAAACAGTGTGGAGGTTCCTCAAAAAATTAAAAATAGATCTATCCTATGACCTAGCAACAGCAATGCTAGGAATTTACCCAAGGGATACAGGAGTGCCGATGCAGAGGGGCACTTGTACCCCAATGTTTATAGCAGCACTTTCAACAATAGCCAAATTATGGAAAGAGCCTAAATGTCCATCAACTGATGAATGGATAAAGAAATTGTGGTTTATATACACAATGGAGTACTATGTGGCAATGAGAAAGAATGAAATCTGGCCTTTTATAGCAACGTGGATGGAACTGGGGAGTGTTATGCTAAGTGAAATAAGTCATACAGAGAAACACAGATACCATATGTTTTCACTTTTATGTGGATCCTGAGAAACTTAACAGAAGACCATGGGGGAGGGGAAGGAAAAAAAAAAGAGGTTAGAGAGGGAGGGAGGCAAACCATAAGAGACTCTTAAAAACTGAGAACAAACTGAGGATTGATGGGGGATGGGAGGGAGGGGAAAGTGGGTGATGGGCATTGAGGAGGGCACCTGTTGGGATGAGCACTGGGTGTTGTATGGAAACCAATTTGACAATAAATTTCATCTAAAAAAATAAAAAAATTCAACAATTTAAGAATATAAAAAGCATTCTTAGCTCACAGACCTTACAAAAATAGGTGGCTAATCAGATCTGACTTGTGGGCTGTAGTTTGCCTGACCTTGCTCTAGACTGTTACACAGTTTCTCTTAAGGTAGGTCCCTTCTTTGGTTAAGTCCTCACCAAACATTTTAAACAGATTCCCAGTCCACCTATCCTAATGTGTGTATACCAATTCACATCTTACTAGTGACTGTCTTCTGTTTCAATTTGTTTATAGAGTTGGATAGATGAAAATTATTCTTTCTTGTTCCAGAAAAATGTTTTCCTTACTGCACTTGAAACTTCTTTAATGCTCTTATTTTTTATTAGAGTTTTCATATGTTTCTTCCATCAGCTCTCTTTTACTGAGCATGTACTGAGTTTGTTTTGCTTGATCTTTCTCTCTTTAGCTGAGGAGTACCTTCTACTGTCATCTCTTTGGGATTCAGGTCTGGTAGGTGTCATATCATATGTGTCAACAGTCCTGTGGTAAATGCAAAGTGCTCTCTATCTCTGTAAGCCAAGAGTATAGAAGTAGGTAGAGTGCTAGTCTCTTACTAAGGCACTTGGAAGCAGTGTCTTTGCTCTCTTATATCCCTTGTACTCTTTCTGACTCAGGAAAGAAGAACCTGAATCACTTCTTACATTTCTTCTTTGATTTTTTAGGAGGCAGTGTGACCTGGAAATCGCATGTAAGGCCAATATCAACTGTCTACATAAAGATTCATAGGTCTGTAAAAGTCAAGATCTAGTAACTTATAATCTTTACCTTAGACGATACCTGTTGCTGGTTTTTGTACACTTACACGGTATACAGGAAGGGAGAAAACCCTGTCTCAGTTTTCTTACTTGGATCTAACAAAGCCCCAGGTCTTATTTGTACCCAGATGCCATGAGGACTAGTCCCCATTTTGCTCAGGAGAAGCAAAGAGCTTGTAGTTAGGAGTTGAGGGGAAACGTGCTATATATTCAGTTCACCATGCTCCCAGAATCTTCCTCTCCTAATATTTAATTAACCAGATCAGTTCCTTATCAGAACATATGTGTTTATTATACACACAGTCACACACACTCCAAATGAATTTTTTCTCTGTCTCAAGAACACAGTTTGGAATAATTAAACTAAACATGGCCATTAGACAGTCAATTTCAGGTGGATAACTTAATTGAGGATAAATTCAGGTAGCTCTATGGAATATATTACTTGTCCTGACCCATGTTGTGCAAATAACCTGTTAACTCACTTTTGAATAGAACACAATATTAGCTCTAAGACATCATCCAATCCAACTTTATTCCTTTAACAGATGGGAAAAATGAGACCTAAACTGTTTAGTGATTGTGACGGATCCAAGAATAGAAATCTCAATGCGATGGCTCCTATTGCAATACTCTATTACACCCCTCTGAGAATGAAAACTGTCAGGCCACTCAAACTGAATGGATGAGCCTAAAAAAATCACTTAAAAATTAAAGATTTGTCAATAGAATCATCCTGGTAATAGCAGAGATGGGTTAATAGAATTGTCGATGCTCGTATCATTTTAGATTTTAAAGAATATAGCTCTTCTTCCAAGATGTTTCCTATGTCATGATTGTAGATAATTATCTATCTATCTATAAATCAAGCAATAAATCAATACATATACATAAAGCAATTAATGTATATAGGAGATAATCTAGGAGCTGAGCAGATATGAAATATATGACATGAACACCAGGCAGCCTACCACAATGAGACAAAGGGATACAATATTGGTGGGGCCAAGAGGCTTTATTGATGCCCAGCTGGCCCTTTCCCTAGGAGACCCTCTCTGATTTATCTCTACTAGAAGTAAGCAGTACAGATCTGCTACTGTCCCACATGGCTTAGCACTGCCTTCCCCATCAACTGCGGGGATGTGTACTCACCTTATGCCAGCTTCATAGGTGCAGGGCTGGTCTTATCATAAATGGGATTCAATTCCTGCTTCTCAGTGGAAGCAGTTCCCACTTCTGGGCACATAGAAAGTGCTCAATACACATGTGTCGAATGGAAAAATAATATGGCATGGTTCTTATCTAAAAAGAGCTTATATTCTGAGGGTCAATATTACAAAAGTAAAAATACATCTAGTTTAAGACTGCATACCTTAACATGAGTGTTCTAGATACTAAGAAAACTTGACAGAAGGAAAGAGCTGTGTAGTTTCAAGATATCAAAGATTTCATGGGAGCAATAGAGTTGGAAATGATCCTCAAAGGAATAATATGGTTTATAGCTAGGGTAACCATATAATTTCTTGTCCAGTCTAGGACATGTTTGAGAGTGAAAGGAGGCACCATTTGTTACATAAAGGTAACAAGTATAAACTGAGATTGTCTGAAGTAAATGTGGACAAATGATCTCCATATTTATAAAAGGCGAGAGGAGAGTTCAGGGCATTTCAAAAGAAGGAAATTCCAAAGAGCCTTCAATGCTAGGCCAAGGAGCTTGATTTTATTCCACACAAATCAAAGCCATTTAAGCAAAGGTGATTTTCAAAATACTTAACAGCATGGTGTGGGTACCAACAATGAAAAGGGTAAGGCCGTAACAGTGCCTACCAGCTGCATATCATTTATGCATTTAAAATTTTTCTGCAGGAGACTGACATGATGAAATTGGTATTTTAGAAAAATGAATATGGCACTGACATACAAGATCAATGAGGAAGAGATAAGAGCACGGGCCAGCAAATGTTTGTTGTGAATGGCCAGGTAGTATATATTTTAGATCATATGGTCTCTGTTGCAACATTCAACCCCACCATTGTAGTCTAAAATCAGCATTAGTTGATATATAAACAAATTGGTGTCACTGTGTGTCAATAAAACTTCATTTACAAAAAGAATGCAGGGTGGATTTGGCCTGTGAGCCAGAGTTTGCCAACCCTTAAACCATAGGTAGAAAAGACTGGTTAAATGGCAATTGTAATACTTCAGGCTCTTAGTCTCAGCTAGGTTTGTAATAGAAGGGATCAAAATACATACATTTACCTATAGAAAATCTCAAAAAATATTAACTGGTTATAGTGGTCTGGATAATTTGGGCAAAATCCATCTTTAGCAATCTGAAAAATCCAAATAATGGAGGACAAAGCATTTTTACCTGTATTATCCAGATCGGTTCTTTCCTTTGCTTTCTGTTCATGAACACAGTCCTAGCCTTCAGAAAGGATGTGCCTATACACATACCAAAGGGATCAAAATGAATAAAAGCAAATAATTAACTCAGTCACAGAAACAGATGCCATATAATCAGTTTAACTGAAATTTTCGCTAACTTAAATTATGAATCCAGTAAGGATGATGAAGACATGACTACAAACCAAATAAATCCATATGTTGAGGATATCAAGTATCAAAATTTAGCCAGAGAAGGTGGATGAAATATCTGAGAAGCTAGAGCACCTTTGAAACAAAGACCCAAGAGAATAGTAATGCTATGTCATTAGGGGGAGGTGGAATTTTTAAGTCATTAGAAAAAGAGAAAATAAGAGCATTTTAAATGGCACTAATTGTATGCTGTGTTATATGACTTGAACTAAAGAACACACTGATTTTTGAAATATTTGATAAGGGCAAATTTAGGTATTTAGAGTGCAGAAAAAGATACAATCATTGAAATGGGACTGTGTGGACAAAAATGCATGTCCAATGACAGCCAAGCGTGGCTAAGAGAGTTAGGGGTGAATAAGGAGTGATATAGTAGATTCTGGCAATAAAAGAGGTTTATTATCATTTCTATCCAGCCTGTATCCATTGAAAACCTAAAACTGTCACTAAGAAGTTAGAGTGTCAAACCCCCATCCAGTGGTTTAATAAGTGGTCAAGTGATGCATTGAGGAGATGTCAATGAAATTGACAACAAGGTTCCAGAACTTCTGGTCATTTTGGTTAGGTCTCTCAAAGAACTGTTCCCCAGTCGGGCTGGGGGGTCAAATTGCTATTTTGCTTTTTTTTTTTTTTTTTGCTAAAATTTATTAGGTTGATTTCATTAAGTTGGCTGACCAATTGGCAAGCAATTTGATAATTGGGTAATTTGGTGGCCTATATAGGCACAACCTGCATTACTTGCTATTCTGACTCTATTGTTTAGAAGAGAAGATTCGAAGAAATTGTTACCATCAAAAAATAGCTCCCTTATCCCAGTTCTTTATAGGATACCGAATATGCTATCACCAACGGGGACAAAATAGATAAAAATGACTCACAGTTAGTTCACAGGCAGCAAATGTAGAGGGGTCAGATGAGTAATCTTAAAACTGAAGAGGGCAATGGAGGAGTACAGAGAAGGAAGACAGTAAACTTTTGATGCAATTCTTGGCATAAAGTCTAAGTAATGTTTCTCTCTATGTACTCTCCCTACTCCTTTCTGGCCTTGTTAGGTGACAGGCTGATCCATTAAAGGACACGGTGCCAGTGACTAACAATAGCTTTAATGTACTCTGTCTCCAGAGGGTATTTGCATTTTAAGAGGGGATTCTGGAGGCCTAACATAATACATTAGAATACACCTCTAATAGGGAGAATTTCTAGCACAGTTGTTAGTCCAAAGAGAATCTAGGGTCTTAAGAAGGGTAAATCTACCCAGTGCCCTCCCTGATCATCCCATGTTGGCAGACACCTACTCTGATGGAATATAAATCTGGAATATAAATCACAGGATCTACCATACTAGCATCAGCATTTTTAGTGAAGAATTAAAAATATCTAAGCCAGGTATTCTTCAACTCTGGATGCATATTAGAATCACTTTTGGGCCTTTAAACAATAAGATGCCTAGGACCCGCCTAGGACCCACCTAGGTCCCCAATTCTCAGGTTCTGTATTTATTCATCTGGAGGGAAAGCCAGGCATTTGCATTTTGAAAAGCTCCCCATGAGATGTTAATGTGCAGAGAGATTTGACAACCATCAACTGAATTCTAGACTCTTAGTGTTGGAAGTCATAAAGACCAATCTCTACTTCTTGACAATCTTGCCAAGTGATTACCACCTTCTGCTTACACATCTCCAGTGAAAGGATGCCTCCAGGGAGCCCTCCTTCTCTGGACATGATTTCCTTATCAACTACAGCCAACACACTCTCATGGGAAGCAAGAGAAACTATGAGAACGTCTCTACTTTCTAAGGTCAATGACCCACCCCAATTCTCAGTAACCAGGACTGAAACAAGTTTAAAACTAAAAAAGGGGTACAGTTATCAGATAAATAGAGATAGAGATAGACATAGAGGAGAGAGAGAGAGAGAGAGAGAGAGAGAGAGAGAGAGAGAGAGAGAGAGAAGGAGAAAAAGAAAGCGAGAGAGAACGCTTTAGTATCAGGAGGTCCAATAAGAAAAGGTGCTTTGATGTTTGTTTACTGTTGCCCTTCAGCTGAAATGGTTATTTGTTCATCAAACCTAACAAACTCAGATGTCATATGCAGCTTAGCATGGGCTAAAGGAATTAGAAATGGGTACTGGTTTAGAACTGTTTTCCAACCATGACTCTGTAGCTTTTAAAATGCTTTGTGTCCATTCTTTCTCCCTTTCCCTCTTTAATGACAGCAGTTGGTACTTAATTCCAGAGACCCTTACCCTGTTTTCTCTTATTATTATCCCTCATTTTTGGAGATTTTGATAGAAAATTTAAACTGTTTGCTTTTCTGTAGTGGTATCTTCAATAGTATATTCTCTAGCACACTAGCAGCATTTATTCAAACAAAATCTATTCAAACGAAATTTCCATAGTCAAATTGTTTTCAGAAATGTTGGATTGAACAACATTAGAACTGACTTATTTATTACAGGACTTTTAAGAGAGTTTATTTTGCTAATATGCATTGTGAATCTCCAAGAGCAAATTGCAGCACTCCTCAACTTTGATTATGGAAATCTTTAAAATGAAGCATCTTCAGGACTAGTGTATTGCAGAACATTCTTTACGATGGACAATGAGGAGGGCACCTGTTGGGATGAGCACTGGGTGTTGTATGGAAACCAATTTTACAATAAATTTCATTTAAAAAAAAGGATGGACGAACTGGTCATCACTGTAATCTAGATTGAGGAGCACTAGTTTGGAAAGCATGGTCAGAATTGGTAGGGAATTTGGTGATAAGAGATAGCTTGTCCCTTTGCTTATTCCTATTTTTTATCTTTCCCTCTACCTGCAAACCTTCTTCAGCCTTTCTTGCCAATGATGATCTCCGGCTTCTCTTCTCTGAACACCTGCATGCTCACTGGCTGTAGTGCTCTAATTCCACACACTGAGAAAATGAGTATCTTTTCCTCTCTAATTGTTTTGTTTTTCTTCAAAAAGGAGTAAGCTCTTTTAGGGCACAGCGGTACATTCTTCTTTCCTATGTCCCACTGTGACTACCCCAGGGCTGGCCTGAACAATTTTTTAATTAATTAAATAAATGTTTACTGAACACATACTATATCCCAGACTTGAAAGTTAGCTTTCTTTGTACAGTAAAACTATATGCCATTGTAGTGCCCCTGGCCAAATTCCCCAATCCATATTCCAGCACTCCACTAACCCTACTTCTCTCAACCTGACACTCACCTCTTTTACCAAGGATTTATATGATTTGAACTGTACAAAAGCACCATTTGACCATTTTGGACCACAAAAATAGAAATTTCCATTTCCATTTGGTTCTTAAAACGTTACCATGCAAAGGTATTCTGTATCCTCAGCCCAGCCTCCTACTCTTCTTTCATGTTCATTGCTGGCTAGTGGTTGCTGATGGTCCCAACAATGAGTTGAATCCTCTTGCCTTTAATCAATAAGTAGAGTTTCTATGGTGGTCGCTGTTACAACTATAATGGCACACTGGGCTCCAATTTCTTGAGTGCAATCCCTGGACTATGTAGAGTTCGTATTGCACTCTTATTTGCCTTCACCAAGACTGCTGATATCCAGATAGTTCCTCTCCAAGGACTGCTTGTCACATTATTGTGCTGATCTGCTTCTGAATCAGATCCTGAGTTCCTGTGCTTTGTTCTCCAATATTTCCTATTTGCTTATCTTTGTCTTGAATACTTAATCCAAACTTACGTTTGTACACTCAGACTCTACACTGCCCACTTGCTTACATTTAGCCTTCAGGGCATTGATCCCTGACCTCTGACTCTTCCTATGCTGGGCCTCCAACTAATCTGGACCTCTCTGAGTATTACTCTCAAACCATATCCTATAATTTGGAACTTTGCTTATGATCTGTCTCTTCTGATTCCCTGGGTACTGTTCTCAGCTTCATCCTTATACTTACTTTGGTGTTTGAGCCAAGTCCCAATGGGAATTTAGTTAGACTATTAGCTATAGGCCCCCTGGTCCAACTTGGCTCCTATTTCTGGTCCTTCTTTGCTTGTCTTATTTTTCAATAATCATTGATACAGACATGGTAGTCAATAGACTTTTTTTAAAAAAGAAAATAAAAGAACTTAATTTAACTACTTTATAAACGTTTCCAACATCATATTTTGTACAAAGGTATTTGGTGAAATAGGAAAACTGTTCATCATTTATTACTGATATAAAAGCCAAGATCCAAAATCTTGTGTACAGTATTGTTCCATTAAAAAAATATGTGACAAACACACACACATACACACACACTTGCATAGAAAAAAAGACTGAAAGACCGCATATAAAAATGTTGACAGTGGTTTTGTTTAAATGATTGAGTGACCAAGGAATTTTTTTGTTTGCTTTTTTTCTCCATTTTCAAGTAATCTATAATGAGCATTTGATATTTTTGTACTTGGAAAAAATACATTATTTTTAAATAAGTTTTCTAACAAAAGAGTTAAAAATGTGGTTATTGGGACACCTGGGTGGCTCAGTCGGTTAAACCCTGGACTTCAGCTCGGGTCATGATCTCATGGTTCGTGGGTATGAGCCCGCGTCAGGCTCTGTGCTGACAGTTCAGAGCCTGGAGCCTGCTTCGGTTTCTATGTCTCCCTCTGTCTCTGCCTCTCCTCTGCTCGACCCCTGTCTCTCTCTCTCTCTCAAAAATAAATAAACATTAAAAAATATTTTTTAAATGTGGTTATCATCTTAGTGTTTGATCACTGTGGCCAAAGGCAGACTCCTCCTATCGGTAATATCATAGAGTATTCCTTCCGTGACCCAAGATGCATTAGGCCCCCACTATCTTCAACTTCTTCTGTAAGCACATTTCTCCCTGGGAGGTCGTGGCAAGGAGCTAGTGACATGGGAAAGACATCCAGGAAGGGAAGGGAAATCTCAGCAATGGACTCAAATGCCATTCTCCCTGTGAAGACAGAAAGGTCATACCTTTGTGATTCCCTACCCCCTTTTTTAATTTTTTTAATGTTTATTTATTTTTGAGAGAGAGAGAGAGAGAGAGAGAGAGAGAGAGAGAGAGAGAGAGACAGAGTGTGAGTGGGGGAGGGTCAGAGAGAGAGGGAGATATAGAATCTGAAGCAGGCTCCAGGCTCTGAGCTGTCAGCACAGAGCCCCAATGCGGGGCTCGAACTCACAAACAGTGAGATCAGACCTGAGGTGAAGTCAGACGCTTAACCAACTGAGCCACCTAGGTGTCTATCCCCCCTTTTTAATGGACTGAACATGACACAATAATGCTTGAAATTCAAGCCACTCTTTGTGACTTCTGTGAGTTAAAAATGCCCTTTTTAGTATGAAACACAGAATGGTATCTTCTCTGAAGCAGCAGAGACCATTTAGCAATCACAAAGAGTAGGCTCACTAAAAACTATGAATGTGTAGAAAATACCGAGGTATGAAGTGAGCAGGCCCTGAAGAGAGAAACCATGTCCTTTATACTCTAGTCAGGAGTCACAAAACATAAACGTTTATAAGGAGTCAGATAGAGAAAGAGCTAGCAAGAAATAATGGACATCAAGGAGTTCTGGGAGCATGAAAACCTATATAAACTCAAGGGAGTTGCTACCAGTAGAGTTTTTAGTGCAGTGGTTCTCAGAAACTTCCGTGGATAGCCAAACCTCCAAGGGGCTAGAAAACATTCAGGGATCATCCTTCAGCAAGTTTAAGATAAAACCAAGCAACCTATGTTTGGGTGATTTTGATGCTTGTGGACTGCACTCTGAGAAACCGTGATATAGTGATTAAGAGCTTGGAAGATGGAGACAGAAAACAAAAAACCTGTTTGAATACTGGTCCTGCCATTTACTAGCTATGTGACCATGGCCAAGTCCCCTAAACACTCTGAGCCTGTTGCTTCATCTTCAAGCAGAGACACCGAGAACCTACCTCATAGGGTGGTGGTGAAGAGTGACATAATTAATCAAAAACTTCTGGCATAAAGATGCATTTCACAAATTTTAGCTACCACAACCACTGCTACTATCACCATCATCAGTAAGGCATATTATAACTGTTAAAGGGGTGGCAAATATATTATATGCTATAGGAGTTGGAAGAGGTGAGAGATTACTTCTTTTTTCCAGAATGGTCGAAAACTCTTCACCAGGAAGATGCGACTCGACCCGGGCCTTGAAAAAGTAAGAAAGGTTTGGCAAGGTAGGAGAAAGAGAAGATACACAAAGACAGTGAGGACGTAAAACTTCACCTACTCCCTAATTGTTCCAAGGTCCAGGTCTGGAGAAGAGCAGACCATTTATCCTGACAGAACTAGATACAGTCAAGGAAAAACCCTGGGCACATCTGCAGCTGAGGTTAGATGGGGAACAGGAACTCTGAGACCTTCTATGCCTTTGACTGGAAATTATCTCTAGGACCAATTAGACTATTTAGGCAGGACTGAAAGTAAACTTCTGTGCTATACGATGAAGTGGCTCATTACCTACTAAATAAAAAACCAACGTATCCGACCTCCATTGAGATGTTTCCAATGTAATGGAGGGGTGAGGTGACAGGGCTGGTCTAACTACTAGCTTTGCTGCTGACCAGCTGTGGAACTTTTGGGACAGCCCCTTAACCAATCTTCAAACGATTTCCTCAAGTGCAAACTGTGGCTGTATTATCTGTCATGACTACACTTTTGAGTTTACAGGTTTGACATCCAAGGCTCCTTCTTGCCTAATTATTTGCCTGTAGTTAGAGTAATTTTGCAGTATGTCCATTGATTCATATGGTTTTGTAAACTGAATTCTAAGCCATATATTTTATATAACATACAGATAGGAACCAGGAAATGTTTTGAGATCTTTGCTTTTCCAACAAGGTATAACTTTTCTGCATTCTAAATATAATCTTACAGAGCAGGTGTAAATAATCAACACCTAGGGACACTTGGGTATGTATCTCACTAGTTGATATTAAGCAGTATTTTTAAGACCCAATCTTATGTTTCTATTAAAATGCTCCATTCCTGATTGGACATGGCCCTAGAATTAGTTCAGGTGCCAGGATTTTGTTAGGTTGCCTCTTGATCAATTCCTTTATAAGCAGTTAGGGCCTTTCTTCCTCTCTCCTTGATGAGTAATATAATCACTGTATTTTGACTTTTAAAATTAATTAAAGTGATAAATTTAGTTTATGCTTTTACTGTTCCAGATTTTTTAGGTCGTCTTTGCTATTCTTTTAGTCTCTTTCTCTCTCTCTCTCTTTTTATACAAGATAAAAAACAAAACTCACAAAACAAACAAATAAGCAGACAACCCACAAGGCACAGAGAAAGAACAGACCACATAGCCGTATCTCTCCTGATAGTAACATGAACCTAACATGTCTGGACTGTTGCCATCAGAAAGTGGCACTTGTCTACTTTTCAGACAGACCCGGCATTTGAATGTACAGTACTCTGTTCCTAGAGAATGTGTCTTAAAGTAGGTCCCATATGGCAAATTCCTGTCTGCGCATGTGCCAAAACCTGACTGTGTGTGCTGTTGCCTTTTTTTTCTGTTTGATCATGGACAGAAACCAAGGAACAAGTGGTTAAAGACAATTAGAATTGGAAAGAAGTCAGTGGCCTGAGTAAATAGCATGGGAGAGAAATCGGGGATACAAAGAGAGATGAGAACTCCCTGTATTATTTTTTCCATATAACTACTACCACTGGCTGATACGTATAATGCTTACCAGACACTTTTATAATACCTTTAAACGCATTTGCTTGTTTAATCTTCACAACAATCCTATTAGTAAATACTGTTGTCACCCCCATTTTAGAAATCAGGAGACTGAGGCATCAGGTTAGTTTAGTGACTCGCCCAAGGCAATAGCTGGGCAGCGCACAGGTCAAAACACTAAAACTAATTGAAGAAATTAGATTTCGGCACAAGACGTCTGGATCCAGAGTATAAATACTATGCTATTTTCAAGAAAAGGAATTGCATTCAGTTTAAATATTTATATACAGTGAACCATAAAGGATGCGTAATGGGTTCTGATATCAACTTGTCGTTTTCCCTCTCTAGAGAAGGAGGGTGACTCCATCTGTTCTGTGTACCTGATATGATCCTTGCCTTCCTCTGACTTCACAGGGATGCCCTCTTTCGGTTTCAGGGTTTGTTATCAAGTGGCCTAACCAGTTAAAGACGAAGGTTATATAGCCTTTAGAAAGAAAAGGCTCCATCCCTCCATCTTTTTTATTCAAGCAAAGAAAGTAATTCCCCCCTCAATCAAAGAGAGGTGTAGTGTATTGTGGAGTGGATGTCCAGGAAACGGAAAGCAAGTGATCCTTTTGAATTCATCAGTTAGAGGAATAGAAGAGAGTGCCTTAGAGTTAGAGCCGAAGTTGTTGCCATGACTCTGGCCACTACCCGTGGGCAACTGCAGTTTTCCACCCCTCTCTTCCACCAGTAGTTTCTCCTACATAGAGCAGTGGACTAAGGTATGCATAATTTTGCTACCGGAAGCTTTCTTTCCAGAAGTCTGCAGATGGTGAGAAGGTGGCACTGAGTGGGGAGCTACCTGGGAAAGCATCAGCTTCTCGGGGAGGTGTAGTTGCAGAGGGAGGCAGCACAGCGTTATGGTACGGAGCATAGACTGGAGCCAGGCTGCTTAGGTTCCAGTCCAGACTCTGGGACATACTGGCTGCATGATGGTGGGCTATTTGCATAACTCTTTTTTGCCCTGCGTTTCTCAAAAAGAAAATGGTGATGGTCACATACTAGTACCTAACTTACCTGTTTGGCATGTTATGAAGATAAATAGCTTAATATTTGTAAAACTGTCACATGATAATTAGCACCATGAGAGTGTTTATTAAAATATACATAGAGCCCCGTAAAGTTGGTTTTCACACCAGTTTATTACTCAATTTTTGCTCAATAGGCAAAGAGTTGTCTTTATGCGCTGATAAAAGTGAAAAAAATCTTTGTGTCTCTCAAACATTGCACATGAAGTTGTTTCATGCCTTTATGAAGACAAAGCCTCCCCTGTCCTTTCTCAGCATTTTCTTCGTGCAACGGTAATGATGTAGGTTTTTTACTCCGGTAACTGTTCTAGCTAGAACACTGCCATTAAAAGAAAAAAAAAAAAACCTTTCAGTTACAAATCCAAACTTGTATCAGAACAAAAGTGAGGTCCGAGATGTGAAAGCACTTTAAAACCTAAAGAGACCCTGAAATTCCGGTGTGAAAGCCTTTTTTAAGATTGAATCTTTGGGATGGCCAGCTTTTAAGGGTATCTTGAACAACAAATGTGAATATTTGAGACGAATAGTAATAACAATAACATGAATAATTAACCCTTACTGAGTCCTCACAATGTACCAAGAACTGTGCTAATGCTTCCCATGCATTATTCCATGTAAATGATGTTTGGGGCTGCTGCTTCTGCTGTTGAGTCTCTGAGGACTGGTTTATTCCCTTTCTTCAGCTAGGAGGGAAAAAAACTAAGACATCACAAGAGAGGAAATCAAGTTGGTTTTAATTTTGCTGACAATGGGGGGAGAATATTCACTTCCCCCTTCTCTGCTTCTAAGTTGTTTTAACAATGCTTTGGGTTATTAATCCCTTATGTAACCATGGTAGAGTAGGCATTTTAATGACAACAAGCTCATTTTAATGATACAAAAAAAAAAGCATCCTCTTTAAAGAAAAGGAGGGAGAGGAAAAAAAGAAAAGGAAGGAGGAAGGAGAGGTAAGAAAGGGAAGTCAACTCTGTTCCCAAATGATTTGAATCACAGGCTAGAAAATAACATCACCAATATCGAGGACATCTATTCTCTCCTCTCTCTCTGTCTCTGTCTGCTGTCTCTCTCTCTCTCTCTCTCCCCCCCTTCTCTCTCTCCTTTCCCCCCCTCCTCCCCACTGTCCCTCTCCTTCTCTTGCCCCCCTCATTTTAAGTTAGAAAAAAAGAGAGAGAGAGTAAAAGAGAAAGTCTTTAAGCTCTGCAATCAAAGAGAAAGACTAGGACCTTTCATGCCAACCAAAGTCACCATTTTAAGGTTCTTGCTACTTCTCCAGGAATTGAGCTTCTGGGGAGTCCTATACACATGAAACACTTTCGTCATTTGCAAACAATCTCTCACTGGCTCCACAAGTCACTTCAGAAAAGAATTCAAGAGGGATAGTAAGCAAGATACAGCCAGGACTACATTATGTTTCATTTTCTCTGCCCTGGAGTGGGATCATCCTAAGGATTGATTGGCAGTCTGGAAGATGACCTTGAGTTAGTTGGGGGAACCCGGATTCTATAGAAGGTGTTGGCTTGCTTTGGCCATGTGATCCCATCCTGCCAGGCATCTCTGGATCTTTTTTCTCCCCAGGAACATTTTGTCCCGTGTTTTTTTTTTTTTTTTCTGTATGGCTATAGAACAGACCAGGAGCAGAATAATACCATGTTTTAAGGCATTCATTTTCAGACTGCTTTAATTTACCTCATGTAGGACAATGAGAATCATCTGTTCTCCCTTAAATGTCAGACATAATCCCTTAACCATTTAAAACTAGCTGGTAAGGTGCCCATCACATGCAAACTGGATCTAGATGTTGATGTTACCACAGTAGCCTTCAGAATACACAGAGTTCATTTATTGATATGCACAGTGCTCATTGATGTGTACACAGAGAGTAATTGAGATGATAATTTAAACATTGTTATAAACACTTGTGGGGGAGAGCTTCCCTAGCTTCCATGCACAAGGAAGCCAGTCCACAGATTTTTAGGCTTCAAATTGAGTCAAGGAATTGAGGCTTAACAGGTGGTCTTCTTTATGTGCAAAATTCATGCCACAGACATCCCGCAGTCTTCTGCTTTTAGCCCTATTTCCTCTAGTCCAGGTAGGTTTGTAATAAATTTTCCTCATCCTCTGGCATAGTGCTGGGATCGGTGGGTGAAAAAGGACGCCGGTTAAAGAATAGAAGCCCACTCAGGCTAGTTTAAATTACAAAGGGAAGTTGCATTAGAAGGATGAAATTGGGGCAAAGCTCTGGAAGAAATGGAGTGAAGGAAACACCATATTTTGTATAGAAAATCATTAGAGCTATATATTCCTTTTTTTTTTTCTTTGTGCTACATGGTCGGTTTGTTTCTATGTGCTCTTTTCTACTGCTTTCTCTTTATAGATTAGCTTTCTCTATTTATTCATGGTTTCTCTGCTTTCCCAGAACTATGGCTTATAAGTGACTTCGTCTTGCCATGGCACCAACTCTGACCCAATTGGAGATGACCTTATAGCTAATTCATTCAGTTACTGTGTCCAAATAATGGCCTCTGCATAGCTTATAGATTGGTAACTTCTGGGTCAGGTGTTCACCCCAGTTCAAAACATGACCACCGGGGCACCTGGGTGGCGCAGTCGGTTAAGCGTCCGACTTCAGCCAGGTCACGATCTCGCGGTCCGTGAGTTCGAGCCCCGCGTCGGGCTCTGGGCTGATGGCTCAGAGCCTGGAGCCTGTTTCCGATTCTGTGTCTCCCTCTCTCTCTGCCCCTCCCCCATTCATGCTCTGTCTCTCTCTGTCCCAAAAATAAATAAACGTTGAAAAAAAAAATTAAAAAAAAAAAAAACATGACCACCATTCTTTCATCAGGGACTGAAACTATGTGGACAGTTCCAAGTAAGGAGGCTTTGGCTAGGTGACAACTCATATCAACTATATATGCCATTTGTGGATTTCAGAGAAATAAAGGTCTGCATTAGTTAGGGCTCTTTGGGCGACAGAAAGCACAGTTCAAACTAGTTTATTAAAGACAAGGGAATATATCAGGTCACATATGTGAAAGTTTCAGGAATAAGGCTGACTGAAGTGGGGAATTCAAATGATAGGTTTTAGGAATCTCTTGACCTCTGCTTTCTTTTGTGTTGGAAGCTATCTCCAACAAAGTAATGAAGAAGACAGCATCTCTAAACTTATATTCTACTAGAGTAATAACCTCAGCAGAAAAACAAGCAAAACAAAAAACCCCACAAGCTCCTCATGTCTAATAATTTCTATAAGTGTCTTAGGATTTTCTCTAATTCAACTGGTTTGGATATCTGCTCACTCCCAAGCCAGGACAATTTTGTCCTTTTATTGGCCAGTCCAGGGTTATTTGCTCATCTTTAGATCTGGAAAGATTGATTAAGTCAAAAGGAAGAGGTAGGCTCTTTAACCAGAAAAGAGGATGTTGGACAAGTAAAAATAACTGATGCCCACATCACTGGCACGTAGAGGATTAAAACAATGCCCTTAATCTCATCTGTATTCTTCTCAAATCAATAACCACCTAGCTTTAAGGGCAGTAGGTCAGTTAAAATATCAAGCATGCTGCATTGATAGCAACTTTCTTAGTAAACCATCTGTATATGCAGGGAGGTTATATGTGGCCATACCAGTGATATTGAGGATGTATGTTCAAATACAACCAACACTGATATAATCAAGGCATGTTTGGCTACTACTCTGTGGACTGTTCATCCTCCTTCTGAACCTCAGCTTACCCGTGTGCAAATTAAAGCGATTGCACTAGACAAGCTTGCCAAGGACGTTTCAAACGCTGACATACAATTTAACTTCAGGTGCTCAGAGAGTAACCGCTTGGAAGACTCTAAGATAAGCATTTAAATATGAACTGATCCTCGTGTCAAGAGTCCCAAAATAATAGAGTAATTAGACCTTTGGTTATACTATCAATACTATTCATATGCCCTGAACATGGGCTTTGTGCTTTAAATTTTTCTTTGTAGTCATAGGAAATCGTTTCCACTGAATCATCCGAACTCACTTTCAACCGATTCTGGGATGCATCTGTGAAACAGCTGATCACACTTACACTTACGCGGCAGATAAAACATGGTCAAAGCCAACTGGCCCATTTTGTAGAAAGAAACCAAGATAAAACTAATTTATCCATTAGAATTCTTTATGTTCTAAGTGACTAAAAACCCAACTCAAAGTAATTTGTATAATGAAAAGAATGTGTAGAGGAGACCCACATAACTTAAAATTCTAGAGGTAAATAAAGCTTGATCCAACAACTCGAACAATGTCACTGACAACCCAGTCTCTCTACATCTTTCTCCTTGAACTTCTGCAGTACTGCCTTCATTCTCATATTCCACTTGGTAGATATTTGGCAGCTCTAACCTTTTCCACCTCCTAGTAACAAAATGGCTGATACCAATGGCTGCAATTCCAGACTTCCCGCTATCCCTATCCCACATAGGGGAAGACAGAATTTCTTCCGTTAGTTTCTGCACTAGTCCTATTCATTCTCCATAATTAACATAAATTCAGTCTAATATTCATCCTTGAACTAATCACTTTGGCCAGGAGGATGAGATTTGCTGATTTGTTTGCACCAGTCAGTGCCCATCCCTGGATTTAGGGGATGGAATCAATCACATCCAAACCATAATGACTGAAAGCCAAGGAAGAATGGATTCGTCGACAATCACTATGTCATTGTTAGAAGAATAGAATATGGCTGCTGGAGAGACAAACAAGTGTCAATGTTTAGATGAAAATAATAGGTCTACAATATGTCAAACCAAAGAACTATACCCTTTAGTTAAATATCAGAAATACCTTATTTTTCTATGAAGATAATTAGATAACCGGTAGTAATAACCGATAATTCTATAACCGGTTACTTAATAAATAATAACCAGAACTTGAAGAGGTCTAAACAGGAAATAGCTTTATTTTTTCATTCCATATCATCTTAAATCATGCTATTGAGACCTCTTTCCTAGCCCTACAATAACTCCCAGGAAGAGTGTGTAGCTTTTCAGGTATTGTCATCTGTAAGGATTGTTTCACCTCGAATATTAAGACTTTTTTAGTTACTGAAAAATCTAGCTAGTGTAAAGCAAAACTTCAGTCTCCTATGTTCCCCCTTTCTCTAGTTCAAGGATCTACAGTCAGGAAACGGGGTAACCTTTCTTCATTCCTAATGGCTCTTATACTCTTGTTGTTTCATCCTCCTATTGACTGGGACAGAGGAAAAAAAAAATAAGCAAGAGTCTGTTTTTACTTAATTGCTGCTTCTGACAATTCTCTCTTGGCTAACACTGAGGGCCATTGTGACTGGCATGGAAATCTAGGCTCTTCAATGAGGCGTTTTTTTGAGTTCTCTGAGGCTGCTTCTCTAGATGCCACGACAGTATGGTTTCCTAATGCAGGCAATATCAGCTCTCCATAACCAGAACTAATGCGCATTTTGAAAGCTACAATTTTTCAAATGGGGCAGCAATTTACTAAATCAGAGTGAAGTTCTTGTAGGAACATGGAAAAACCGAAGAAGTTCTTACACGGTTAACAGAAAATAACCATAATGACAGCAATTGAAAGTAAAACGTATTTGTTATGTAAGCATCATGTTTTATCCCTTTTTTTTACAGGAGTTGTATACATGAAGCCTACTCTGTCTGAGCCTCACTGCCTGGACCTCATTCTGTCCTCTTTCATATTTCCTATCCCGTACTCACTCACTGCTCATTTTTTTGGCAGATACAGTTCTTATACTGATCCTCTTTATCCTTGGGCCTCTTCTAATATTGACTCCACCCCCCTCCCCCCTTCCAGGTTCTTTTTAAATCGAATTGTGGATTGTTTTTAAAGAGTAAGATAATAGTATATGGAGAACAAACTTTAGAAACCTCAAAGCAACACAGATTCCAATCAAACATTGTTTCGTTGTTTACCAAAAGACCTAGGTCAATCAAAATAGGGATAAGAGGAACTCTTTCAGAGCATAAAATACCCAGTTTAAATGCTTACTTGGACACTTTTATATATTAATTTGTCAGGTCTTTGAACTTTTGGTCCTCTTTCCTCCATCCTCATACTATGTTACTGTATTTGTCTGCCTTCTGTTCTTTCACTCCCTTTCCTAAACTCATTTCAACATTTGTCTCTGGCCTTTCGTTCACAAGAATATTATGGTAAGTGAGTTTCCTCATTCCATTCCTCTTGGTAATTTTGTGTCGTTTTTCCTACTCTGTGCTTATTAAAAAATGGAGAAGAAGCATTTCATTAAACCTGATAGGCACAATGAGTCATTTAATATAGTTACGAAACCCAATTCATAATAGTATGACTTATTCCAATGTCCCTGGAGTTATTTATGGCCTAGGGAGGCAGAGTACTCTTTGTATTCCAGAGAAGAAACAGAGAAAAAAAATAAAGGAAAAAAAAAAAAACCTTTAGATGTTCTAAATCAAATTAACTTTGAATTAGCCAGCACATAACAAGGGAAAAAATATTCATGACACTTAAATACATACAGTTGACCATTGAACAACATGGGTTTGAACTGCCTGGGTGCACTTCTACATGGATTTTTTCGGTAAATACAATAGAGTACTGTAAATGTGTATTTCTCTTCCTTGTGATTTTCTTAATAACACTTCTTTTTTCCTCTAGCTTACTTTATTGTAAAAATACAGTATATAGTATTTATAACATAGAGTATATGTGTTAATTGACTGTTTAGGTTATTGGTAAGGCTTCCAGTCAACAGTAGGCTATTAGTAGTTAAGTTTGGGGGGAGTCAAAAGTTATATGCATTTTGACTGCAAAGTGGGGAGGGGTCAATGCCCCTAACCCCCACGTTGTTCTAGGGTCAACTGTACACACATAATCTCACACACAAAATTACTCCAAAGTTTGCCTGAGAGCTTATTTTCCCTCTTTCAGTGTTCTCTTCCTTTAGGGAAAACATTCTCCCCCAGATAAGTTGCTGTTCCAACTGGAAAAATAGGACGTGTACATGCTAATACACACGTGTGTGCTCACGCACATATACACATACATGTGCACCCAGAAATTAGCAGCTGTTTTACTGTAGAGCTTTAGAAGGTCAACTAACAGTCTTCATGCTCCTATTCTAGTCCCTAGCGTCTCTGTTTTAGCCATTCCCTGCTTCTTTTTTATTCTTTTTATTTCAAGACTGAGTGTTCTGGGCCGCATTATATAAGATTTTGATCAGATAGCTCCCTTCTTCAGAGAAAACTCTGAGAATTTTCTATAAGCAACCTCACAGTGCCCTCTGCTTCCTCCTTACTTTAGCCCATAATCCAGTCTTTATGCTCTACCTTCTTCATCCAGGGGAGAGATTCCTTTGCTAAGTCTGGGCAGTCTCTTTTAATATCTTTTGTGAGAAGAGTTCTGGCCTCATAAATGTATTTAATATTCCTGTTAAGTTCCTAATCTCTCTCCCCTCCCCTCCCCCCTCCACTTCCCCCTCCCCTCCCCTTCCCTTCTCTTTCTTCCACCTTCCCTTCCCTCCCTCCCTTTCCCTTCCTTTCCTTTCCCTTGCTTTCCCTCTCCTTCTCCCTCCTTCTTTTTCCTTTAGCTATATTCTCATTTCCTTAAGTGAAATTTTTGGTATCAAGAGGCTCTACCTTAACTTTTTTAATGTTTATTTATTTTTGAGAGAGAGAGAGACAGAGCATGAGTGGGGGAGGAGCAGAGAGAGAGGGAGACACAGAATCCGAAGCAGGCTCCAAGCTCTGAGCTGTCAGTACAGAGCCCGATGCGCAGCTCGAGCCCACGAACTGAACTGTGGGATCATGACCTGAGCCGAAGTCAGACGCTTAACTGACTGAACCACACAGGCGCCCCAAGGCTCTACCTTAATTTTGATGAATTTACACTCTTTCATGGCCACTATTAATTCCAATTGGCTGGTCTTTTTGCTGAGTCATTTACTCCAAGGATGCTAAGTTCTCTTTGTCTATTTCCCAACTTTAACAGCCACGTCCTACCAATAATGTTTGCCACTCCCAAGTAACTATAGATTCCTTTTTTATCCTCAGTGTCTATACCAAAGATCCAGAGAACATTTGTGAGACACATACACACTTAGACCTCTTTTGTATGAACATCCCTCGAAGAAGTTACTCAGATATGACCCTGAAACTAAAGCAATCTCTTAGCTAGTACTGCGAGTACTTCTGTAACGTCCCCATCAGTGATGTGCACCTTGCAATGCATGGGCACCTGGATTTGTTTATTCACTCAACAGATAGAATGAACTCTTGCTACTCTTTTGGGTGCTGGTGATAGAGCAGTGAACAAAAAGGGCATGTTTCTTGCCACGATGGAGTTTTCATTTAGTGACACATTTCATTGAGAGACACGTAATAAATAAAGTGAGCATACTGATAAAATCATTTGTGGCACTGCTAAGCACTATGAAGAAAATAAAAGAGGATAATATGCAAGAGACTAGGCAGAAATAGAGGGCTGTTGTATAGTGAACGGTTAGGTAGAGTATCTTTGATGATGTGAAATTTGAGTCCAGACCTAAAAGATGGGAAGGAAAAAGCCAAGGAAAGATCTAGAGAAAAGATGTTCTCAGAACATAGAACAGATCCAGCATAGACTCAGTTTGGAGTGTTTTCAAAGCAGAAAGATCAGTGTAGCTGGATCAGAATGAGCAAAGGCGAGAGTGGTAAGAAATGGGATCATAGAGATGGATAGGGGAAGCTCTCAGATTCCTTGTCTCTAACATGTACAAATACCATTCCAAGGCCTGAGGTGTATCTCTCCCAAGATTGCATGGCAAAAGCACGAATTTATTCTGCAACCTACTTTACCTTCCTTCTTTTATCTCAAACCTCAGTTCCCCTTATTCTCTTCTGCAGCAAGGGGTCACCTTATCTGCTCAGGGAAGGGTAGAGGTGGGAAAGAAGTGAGCTTGAGACTTAAGGAGAGATCAGCTCTGAAACAGACTTTGTGATGGGAACACTTGGAAGTCAATGAAAACAGTGAAAGGTTTGCAGGTTGGCAGCAAAGGCCCATGACTTGGAAATAGATTAGCTCTGCAAAGTTCTGTGGCCCTTCCTATCTGCAGGGAAACCAAAAAATGCATCATCATTTCTCCCTATTGAATGCTTGGAGGGTCTCCAGGGGAAGGTGCTATCTGCATTGAAATTAGACCCAAGAGGACAACTGCTTTTAAATCAAGGGCAAGAAGGAAATGCATTGGGAAATGATGGGGTCGTCTGTGAGATAAACTCCCTGCTTATTGTGGTATAACTCCAGGAGTCCACGGCAGTTTGCCAACTGGCCACAGATTCAGGGAGCCCTATATGCACACTTATGCCAGAGTAGGACCAATCAGTAACAAGGTCCTGATATTTGCATCCTAAGTGTAACCATTTGGTAGATAAATAAGAGTTAGAACTTGAATCACAGTTTCACAGCAAAAATAGACACCTGCTCCTGTTCAATTGCACTTTGTGAAATGCCCTTTAATTTCAGATGTTCCTATTTTTGCTGTTGTATTTTTTAAAATAAAAGCTCATTATCTGAAGCACCATTAACCTTCAGCACCATTGACATAAATATGACGCAGTCTCCATCTTAAACACAAACTGTTCAGCAGTTGGAGGACTGACCCATAAGCAGGAGATGCAGGAGGTGAACACAGTGGGATGTACAGCTAGTTGGGAAGCCAGAGGCACCAATGGAAGATATTCTGGGGGGAAATGGGTGAGGAGGGAGGGGGACCAAAATAATTTCTTTCTTTTGATTAAGGGGCTTTGCTTTAGTTAACCATTATAGAACCATGAATAATTTTTGATTCGGAAAAACTAGTGTTGATTCCCTCAGTACTATGTAGATCACAGGCAGGCATTCAGTAGGATTTGTTGAATTGAATGGGAACAGGAAGAACCTGGGTAATAGCAAGCTACTTTATGTAATAGTTGCAAGGTTAATTTTAACAGAGGTTCCAATCTCCTTCCAAAGAAGTACATATGGGCATCTGGGTGGCTCAGTTGGTTGGGCGTCTGACTCTTGATTTCAGCCCAGGTCATGATCTTATGGTTGTGGAGCCTGCTTAAGGTTCTCTCTCTTCTGGGATGCCTGGGTGGCTCCGTCAGTTAAATGTCCAACTTCGGCTCAGGTCATGATCTCTTGGTTCGTGAGTTTTAGCCCCACTTTGGGCTCCGTGCTGACAGCTCAGAGTCTGGAGCCTACTTCGGATTCTGTGTCTCCCTCTCTCTCTGCCCCTCCCCTGCTCACACTCTGTCTCTCTGTGACTTTCAAAAATAAGTAAAAACATTAGAAAAAGGATTCTTGGGGCCCCTTGGTGGCTCAGTCGGTTAAGGAGCCGACTTCAGCTCAGGTCATGATCTCATGGTTCATGGGTTCGAGCCCCACATCGGGCTCTGTGCTGACAGCTTAGAGCCTGGAGCCTGCTTCAGATTCTGTGTCTCCTTCTCTCTCTGCCCCTCCCCAGCTTGCACTCTGTCTCTGTCTCTCTCAAAAATAAAATAAAAAACTTAAAAAAATTCTCTCTCTCCCTCTCCCTCTGCCCCTCCCCAGCTCACACTCTCGCTCTCTCTCAAAACAAAACAACAGCAACAAAAAGAAGTAAATGTTGACTTGGATTTTCTCTTCCATGGTTTCCCCAACTCAAGACTGAAATCACAGTGAGACCGTGTAGGCTATGGCTTAGGCTATTGTATGGTTTGGAGGGTATAGCCTCCCCAACACAATCCCTACCAGCACCCATTCACAAACATGTCTCCCAACTGAAATTCCAATATCACAGATTTGTTTCTCTGGTTTTAAAGCACTTGGGGTTTCATAAAGGGGCTGTTGATAAGTAATAATTTTGGGTGGAGGGATGGGCTAAATGGGCAAGGGGCATTAAGGAGGACACTTGTGGGGATGAGCACTGGGTATTATACGTAGAGGATGAATCACTGGATTCTACTCCTGAAATCATTATGGCACTATATGCTAACTCACTTGGATGTAAATTTAAAAAAATAAAAAAAAAATTGTGGAAATCCTAAGACTTAAAGCAGTTGTTAGGCTGGGCATCAGCATCTTGGCATGACTTTATAACTTCATCCCAGTATAATATCTCATTGAGATCTCGGAGAAAAGATGGATATTTTTTGATGGGGGGGGGGGGTTGCTGGTGGGAGTACAGGAGTAAAGAATGGTCCCAGAGCATGGATCAAGCTAGGGAAGGTAGGAAGAATAACAGGGGGCATCTCTGAGCTGCTATCGGACCAGAGATTGGGAAGCAGTACAGAGCAGAAAGTTATACAAAGAGAGGTAAGAGCAAGAAGAAATATAAATAATAAAATGGCAGCAGATGGGGAAAAGAAAACGAAGTAGGTTGAACAAATTCCGGATGATTTACTGGCATGGACTGGTATACTGCCACGATTGCTTTATGAAACAACGCATTTTCTGAGGTCAAACTATTGCTAATATTAATTCAACTCAATAAGTACTTACTGCATACTTCCTGTATGTCACACACTGTGCTGGATATGGGTGTGTACAAATGATCGAGCCCCTTATGGAGCTTATGGTCTGGTAGAGATTACCTGTAATTGCAATCTGCGCATAGGATAGAAGACGGTGAGCAGGTCAGTGTTTAAATGAGCATGGAAGAGGTGCTTAATCCAGTTTTAGGTAGGGCTAGGTAAGGCTTCTCAGAGGAAAATACTTTTAAGCTACCCTACCAAGGTTAGATACTTCCAATTTATTTATGCTGGTTTTCATTCCTCTGGCTAGGAGACACTCAGTTCTGTAGGGGTTTAGTCTTCATAGATTAAGACCTCAAATCACCAATGTGAAATACTTTTTGGTGCCTGTTCAACTTGCTTCATATGAAGTTTATAGACTCCCTGGGAAGGTTTCCTGATTCAAGGTAGAAAGAGTTACCCATGGAGTTTAATGTGGATGTTAGAGATCTATCTGACCCACTGATAGGAGTATTTGACCTCTAATATCCTTCTGACTTGAATGTCCATGATTTTTGGCCCAGATAATCTGCCTTTCACTTCTGTTCTCTTTCTGTAAGCCCATGCTACCTGCTTAAGTAGAAGGATATTAGGAAACTACAACCACCTAGACAATAGGCCTAGCTTTATCCAACTTGGGAAAAGGTGTTACTCTGCCCTTTCCATCATGCTATCTCTGAATCGAAGTTAAGGTCCTCCTTCCCTGATTTTGCAAGCTAGATGTCTTGTGAGTCCAGCCTGCACTCCTGGCTAAGCTCCTCTTGTTGTGCAGGAAGCTTCTATCTCCTCTAGTGCGGAACACCTACTGAACTGAAGACGCTCCTTCTTTCCTTCACCTCTGATGGCCTCCTGGAAACTTAGATTCTGCTTGAACTGTGGCTTGCGGTAACCCACAGGCATTTTCAACTTCCTCAAGGAGAGAGCGAGGCTTCTCTCATTTGGCCTTTAGACAATACCAATACATTTTGACAGTTGAGGCTGCATAATTAGATAAAAAGTAAATAAGCATCAGCAGACCTGAGTTTTAATTCAGTTCTACTCTGCCCTGGCTGTGGGATCTTGAGTACGTCACTTATTTTTTGCTGTGTCTTGTTTTCCTCTTGACAAGAAGTAATGATGGATGTGACAGTGCTCTAAAACGTAGACTATTCAAAAAAGGCAAGGTAATAATTAGTATAATCACCATCACCACCACCATCATCATCCTATGCAGACCTGACATATGCCACACAGGTGACTTCTCCCAAGCTCTAAACACACCACACACCCCTCCCTGCCCAGCAGCTGCCTCTAGGGAAAGATGAGGTGTGAGTCTGGAGTTTATGGCAGGATGTGTGCTAATGCAATTAAGCTTCTCCATCCAGATATTCTGCTCTCCAGAATTAAGTATCTGTTTACTCAGGGGCTTATTTCACTAATATGCTAGGCTGCCTTCCCAGGCTGTCTGACTCACGTTCTTCATGCGCCCCTCCCTGCCTGCCAAATTCTTCTTTTGAAGGCAGCTCCCCCCTTTTTTGTATTCACAATCCATAAACTTGGGCAAACTTCAAATGTGTTTGCATTCGTAGTGTTCACAAAAAATAACTGTAAGCTTTTTTTTCTGTGTGTACTTGATGGGGACCGAATAAAGATGACAACTCTTTCTTTCTTAGTTGAGGACCCACAGTGTCAGATGGCAAGCCTAGAGAGCTGGTCTGAGGCAGCTTTGGCCGACCCTGAAATGGAATCCTGAGAGGCCTATTCTGACTCCAGGAAACAGGGTATAGGCTCCCAGCAATGTGGGTAATGGAGACAATTAGATGGTTGCCTTTTAGGCAAATTGTTCTGCCTGGAGCACAGCTGAGAAGCAAGGAAGCGTACAAAGGACTGCTAATAGTCAAAATAACTACTACGTGTCCTAAAGTTCATATCCTTTACACGGGAAGAAAACCCCATCATCCTCACCCTATACCAATATAGCTTTACTCTGTGTACAGTTCTAGCATAAGCGGCCATTTCCTTTCCCTGTCTATAGTAGATTAGAAAGAACAAAATATAAAGGGAACAAAGCATAGGACTCCCCCATTCCTATCGCTAGGTTATTAGTGTCGGTCATATCGATAGCTTTAAGAAATGACACATGAGTGGAAACTGATGACTAAAAAGATCCAAGAATGGAAAACCTTAGCTGTTTGGGATCTTTGAATTCCATGACAAATAATAACTGTCCTCAAAGTCCCTAGAAGCATCATTACATGAAATCACCATATAATGCTTAATGACTCATTGTGAAGAAGAAAAACCTAAATTATATTAGGTATCTTTAAGTAAGCACAGCCCTCTGTGTATAATTTTAAAGAATGCCATAATAAAAAAAACCCACTGAAACTCAAAAATCTCATTTCTTCCATTGATTCTTTCACTTGTGAAATATCAATTGACCACTCTGCTATGTGCCAGACACTGGGGATAGAATGGTGAACGATACATAGCCCATGCCACCTTGGAGATCACGTTCTAATGGGAGACACTGACAAGGGAACAAGTGGTTAAAATGCAGGGTGACAAGGGGAATAACAGGGCACTAAGAGATCACACTGAATATGAGTATTCAGGGAAGGCTTCCTGAAGGATATGATGTCTAAGTTAATAAGTTAGCCAGACAAAAATAAGTATAGATGAATATTTCTATGTAGAAGGAACATCATATATGACAGACTGAAAATGAGAAAGAATATGGCATATTTGTGGAAACACAAGTAGTTCAGTGGGTAGTGTGTGGGTGTCTAGGAATTTGTCCATTTCCTCCAGGTTGTCCAATTTGTTGGCGTATAATTTTTCATAGTATTTGCTGGTAATTGTTTGTATTTCTGTGATGTTGGTTGTGATCTGTTCTCTTTCATTTGTGATTTTATCTATTTGGGTCCTCTCTCTTTTCGTTTTGAAAAGTCTGGCTAGGTTATAAATTTTGTTAATTTTTTCCAAAAACCAGCTCTCACATTCATTGATCTGTTCTACAGGTTTTTTTTGGATTCTATATTGTTATTTCTGATCTAATCTTTATTATTTCTCTTCTTCTACTGGCTTTGGGGTTTCTTTGCTGTTATGCCTCTAGTTCCTTTAGAGGCCATTATCTTTTGTATTTGGGATTTTTGTATTTTGTATTTTGTACTCTTAGATTTTGTATTTGGGATTTTTCTTATTTCTAGAGATAGGCCTGGATTGCAATGTATTTTCCTCTTAGGACTGCCCTTGCTGCATCCCAAAGGGTTTGGACTGTCATGTTTTCATTTTAATTTGCTTCCATTTATTATTTTTAATTTATTCTTTTTTTTATATATATGAAATTTATTGTCAAATTGGTTTCCATACAACACCCAGTGCTCATCCCAAAAGATGCCCTCTTCAATGCCCATCACCTACCCTCCCCACCCTCCCACCCCCCATCAACCTTCAGTTTGTTCTCAGTTTTTAAGAGTCTCTTATGCTTTGGTTCTCTCCCACTCTAACCTCTTTTTTTTTTCCTTCCCCTCCCCCATGGGTTTCTGTTAAGTTTCTCAGGATCCACATATGAGTGAAAACATATGGTATCTGTCTTTCTCTGTATGGCTTATTTCACTTAGCATCAACTCCACACCCAAAAAACAAATAATCCAGTGAAGAAATGGGCAGAAAACATGAATAGACACTTCTCTAAAGAAGACATCCAGATGGCCAACAGGCACATGAAAAGATGCTCAACGTCGCTCCTCATCAGGGAAATACAAATCAAAACCGCACTCAGATATCACCTCATGCCAGTCAGAGTGGCCAAAATGAACAAATCAGGAGACTATAGATGCTGGCAAGGATGTGGAAAAACGGGAACCCTCTTGCACTGTTGGTGGGAATGCAAACTGGTGCAGCCACTCTGGAAAACAGTGTGGAGGTTCCTCAAAAAATTAAAAATAGACCTACCCTATGACCCAGCAGTAGCACTGCTAGGAATTTACCCAAGGGATACAAGAGTACTGATGCATAGGGGCACTTGTACCCCAATGTTTATAGCAGCACTCTCAACAATAGCCAAATTGTGGAAAAAGCCTAAATGTCCATCAACTAATGAATGGATAAAGAAATTGTGGTTTATATACACAATGGAGTACTACGTGGCAATGAGACAGAATGAAATATGGCCCTTTGTAGCAACGTGGATGTAATTTATTCTTTAATTGCTTGGTTGACCCATTCATTCTTTTTAAATTTTTTAAAAAGTTTATTTTTGAGAGACAGAGACAGACCACGACTGAGGGAGGGGCAGAGAGAGAGAGAGAGAGAGAGACACAGAATCTGAAGCAGGTGCCAGGCTCTGAGCTGTCAGCACAGAGCCCGATGCGGGGCTTGAACCCATGAACTGTGAGATCATGACCTGAGCTGAAGTTAGATGCTTAACCAACTAAGCCACCCAGGTGCCCCCCATTCATTCTTTAGTAGGATCTTCTTTAACCTCCATGCTTTTGGAGGCTTTCCAAATTTCAGTACCAAAACTCAAATGGGAAGAAATAGAAAATTTGAACAGACCCATAACCAGCAAGAAAATTGAATCAATTATCAAAAATCTCCCAACAAATAAGAGTCCTGAGTCAAATGGCTTCTCGGGGAAATTCTATCAGGCATTTAAAGCAGAGTTAGGGGCGCCTGGGTGGCTCAGTCGGTTAAGCGTCTGACTTTAGCTCAGGTCATTGTCTCACGGTCCGTGAGTTCGAGCCCCGTGTCAGACTCTGTGCTGACAGCCCGGAGCCTGGAGCCTGCTTCAGATTCTGTGTCTCCCTCTCTCTCTGCCTCTCCCCCACTTGTGCTCTGTCTCTCTCTGTCTCAAAAATAAATAAAAACATTAAAAAATATTAAAAAAAATAAAGCAGAGTTAGTACCTATCCTTCTCAATCTGTTCCAAAAAACAAAAATGGAAGGGAAGCTTTCAGACTCATTCTATGAAGCCAACATTACCTTGATTCCCAACCCAGACAGAGACCCCACATAAAAGGAGAATTATAGGCCAATATCCCTGATGAACATGGATGCAAAAATTCTCAACAAGATACTAGCAAAACAAATTCAACAGTATATTAAAAGAATTATTCACCGTGATCAAGTGGGATTCATTCCTGGGCTGCAGGGCTGGTTCAATATTTGCAAATCAATCATTGTGATCCATCACATTAATAGAAGAAAGGATAAGAACCATATGATCCTGTCAATTGATGCAGAAAAAAACATTTGACAAAATACAGCATGCTTTATTAATAAAAACCCTCAAGAAAGTCAGGATAGAAGGAACATACCTTAACATCATAAGAGCAATATATGAAAAGCCCACAGCTAATATCCTCAATGGGGAAAAACTGAGAGCTTCCCCATTGAGATCAGGAACATGGCAGGGATGTCTACTCTCATCACTGTTGTTTAACATAGTGTTGGAAGTCCTAGCTTCAGCAATCAGACAACAAAATGAAATGCATCCAGAATGAAAAGGCATCCAAAGTGGCAAAGAAGTGAAACTTTCACTTTTCACAGATGACATGATAATCTACACGGAAAACCCAAAAGACTCCACCAAAAAGCTGCTAGAACTGATACAAGAATTCAGCAAAGTCACAGGATACAATATCAATGTACAGAAATCAGTTGCATTTCTATATACCAATAATGAAGCAACAGAAAGAGAAATCAAGAAATTGATCACATATACAATTGCACCAAGAACTATAAAATACCTAGGAATAAACCTAACCAAAGATGTAAAAGATCTGTATGCTGAAAACTATAGAAAACTTAAGAAGGAAATTGAAGAAGACACAAAAAAGGGAAAAACATTCCATGCTCATGGATTGGAAGAACAAATATTGTTAAAATGTTAGTACTACCCAAATCAATCATACTTTCAATGCAATCCCAATCAAAATTGCACCAACATTCTTTTCAAAGCGAGAACAAACAATCCTAAAATTTGTATTGAACCACAAAAGACCCCGAATAGCCAAAGTAATGTTGAAAAAGAAAACCGAAGAAGGAGGCATCACAATCCTAGACTTTAGCCTCTACTATGAGGCTGCAATCATGAAGACAGTATGGTACTGGCACAAGAACAGACACATAGACCAGTGGAATAGAACAGAGAACCCAGAATTGGACCCACAAATGTATAGCCAACCGATCTTTGACAAAGCAGGAAAGAGTACCCAATGGAAAAAGACAGTCTCTTTAGCAAATGGTGCTGGGAGAACTTGCCAGCAACATGCAGAAGAATGAAACTGGACCACTCTCTTACACCATACACAAGCATAAACTCAAAATGAATGAAAGACCTAAATGTGAGACAGGAAACCATCAAATCCCTAGAGGAGAAAACAGGCAACAACTTCTTTGACCTCAGCTGCAGCAATTTCTTGCTCAACATATCTCCAAAGGCAAGGGAAATAAAAGCAAAAATGAACTATTGGGACCTCATCAAGATAAAAACTTCTGCACTGCAAAGGAAACAATCAACAAAACTAAAAGGCAACCAACAGAATAGGAGAAGATATTTGAAAATGACATATTGGATAAAGGGTTAGTATCCAAAATCTATAAAGAACTTACCAAACTCAACACCCAAAAAAACAAATAATCCTGTGAAGAAATGGGCAGAAGACATGAACAGACACTTTTCCAAAGAAGACATCCAGATGGCCAATGGACACATGAAAAGAATCTTAACAGCACTCATCATCAGGGAAATACAAATCAAAACCACAATGAGATACCACCTCACACTGGTCAGAGTGGCTAAAATTAACAACTCAGGAAACAACAGATGTTGGCGAGGATGTGGAGAAAAGGGAACCCTCTTGCACTGTTGGTGGGAATGCAAACTGGTGCAGCTGCTCTGGAAAACAGTGTGGAGGCTCCTCAAAAAATAAATGAATAAAAATAGAACTACCTGACAAACCAGCAATAGCACTGCTAGGAATTTATGCAAAGGATACAGGGGTGCTGATTCATAGGGGCACATGTACCCCAATGTTTATAGCAGAGCTTTCAATAATAGCCAAATTATGGAAAGAGCTCAAATGTCCATCAAATGATGAATGGATAAAGAAGATGCAGTTTATATATACAATGGAAAAGTACTTGATAATGAGAACAAATGAAATCCTGACATTTGTAACAACGTGGATGGAACTGGAGGGTATTATGCTAAGTGAAATAAGTCAGTTAGAGAAAGACAGATATCATATGTTTTCACTCATATGTGGAACTTGAGAAACTTAACAGAAGACCATGGGGGAAGGGAAGGGGAAAAAATAGTTTCAAACAGAGGGAGGCAAACCGTAAGAGACTCGTAAATACTGAGAACAAACTCAGGGTTGATGGGGGGGCAAGGGAGAGGGGAAATGGATGATGGGAACTGAGGAGGGCATGTGTTGGGATGAGCACTGGGTGTTTCATGCAAGTGATGAATCACGGGAATCTACCCCCAAAATCAAGAGCACACTGTATGCACACTGCATGTTAGCTAACTTAACATTAAATTATATAATAATAATAATATAATAATAATAATAAATAGTAATTAAGAAACAAGTAGTTTAGGGGCGCCTGGGTGTCTCAGTCGGTTAAGCGTCCGACTTCGGCTCAGGTCATGATCTCCCAGTTTGTGAGTTCAAGCCCCGCGTCGGGCTCTGAGCTGACAGCTCAGAACCTGGAGCCTGCTTCAGATTCTGTGTCTCCCTCTCTCTCTGCCCCTCCCCCACTCACGCTCTGTCTCTCTCTGTCTCTCAAAAATAAATAAATGTTAAAAAAAAAACCAAGTAGTTTAGTGAGGAGGGAAAGATGTGTGAATGCGAGGTAACAGATTCGGATATTTGACCTTTTTCATGAAGACAATGGGAAGCCACTGAAGAGTTTTAAGATACCAAGTAACATGAATCAATTTTAAAAATTTTAAATGTTTACATTAGCTACAGTGTGGTTATTAGATCAGAGGAAGCAAGACTGAAGACAGGGAGTAGAGTCGGGTGGCTGTGTTACTGACCCAGGTGGAAGAAAATGAAAGCCTAGACTAAGACAGTGGCTGTATCAATGGAAAAAAGATGGATTTGATAGAGATTTAGAAATGGCATTGATAGGACATTGTGCATGTTTGGTGAGCTAGAAAGAGGAATCAAGGATAATGCCCGATTTCCTGGCATGGACAACAGGAGAGATGGTGGCTATGCCATTTCTTTTAGTAGTCCCTGCTTGGCCACACACTAGCTTTGAAATCAAATTCAGTTTCCTCGTTTGTAAAATGAGGAATTTGGACTAGATCATTGGTTCTCAAGAGGGGAGATTTGGTCCCTTACCAGGGTACATTTGGAAGTGTCTGAACCTATTTCAATAGTCACATCCAGGGAAAAGGGGTATTACTGGCATTTAGTGAGTAGAAACTAGAGATGCTGCTGAAGATCCTATAATGAACAAGAGAGCCCTTTCTCCTCAACAAAGACTTACCTGGTTCAAAAAGTCAATAATGCCAAAGTTGTGACACCCTGGGCTAGACAATATAAAGGACTTGGATTACACTCAGAGGTCTCTTTAAAGCTTATGAGTTTACAAGCTAGAGTGGTTATGCACATTTTGACTCTAAGGGATCAGCTTTAATGACCTGGAAGACTCTCTTTTGTGGACCAGCTGGATAAATGAACCATCGCTGGAATGATTGGACTGTTAATAACCAGACATTGGTGTATGTGATCTCAATAACCTAAGCCAAATTTCAAGAGTTTGGGGGTGAAATGTGTGCTGCAAGTATTCAGAGTATATGTGCACATGGTATTTAGAGTGTATCTGCAAACTTACTCTAATCTTTTAGAGACCCAGAATGCCTGTTGTCCGTGTTCTTTTTGTCCAACATTCAGTGTGCCCACTTGCACTTTAGATTAAAGGAACAAGAAAGAAATGATGGGGTTGTGACAGCTCCTGCCTAAGCTGTGTGTCTCTTAGAATTATCTTTGGCACCAGAAAACCTGCTTGTGAAGCTTTAGGTTCCACGTATGGGACCACTGGTAGAGCCCCCACAGAGTATCTACCCCAGGCCAAGATATTTTATAAGGTTTTGGCTTTAGGGTATATCTTAAATTGTGATAGCAAGAGCTGCACACACCCCCCCCCCCATTCTGTATTAAGAGGCATCCTTCCTGAAGGTGGGTCTCCCACTGTCAGGCTTGGACTATTCAGGGGTTTCTCATAGAAAGGTAATGAAACTCTGGCCATCTGTGTAAGGCTATGCCCCTCCCACTCAAGAGTCTTCCACAGCCATCTAGGAAGGGGAGTCCTTACATCCGGCCTTCACAGTACATCTTTGGCATTCAATAAATAAATACTTATTCAATGTATGAATGAATGAATGAATGAATGAATGAATAAGGTCCTTACATTTTGGGCATCAAAGAGGAACTCTCAAGTTCCTTGGAAGGGAAAAAGGAGAAAGACAAGTCTACTTTTTATTAGTAAATATTTACTGAGTACCCACTATGTAGCAACACTGTTTAAAGTACTTAGGGATTTTCGAATCTGACTACTACAGACTGACTTTTGTGTCCCTCCCCACCCCCCACACATAAATTCATATGTAGAAACCTAATCCCCAATGTGATGGTATTAGGAGGTGGGGCCTTTGGGAGATGCTTGGGTCATGAGAATGGAGCCCTTATGAATGAGATTAGTGCCTATTTATTTATTTATTTACAAGTTAGTTAGCATACAGTGCAACGATGATTTCAGGAGTAGATTCCTTAATGACCCTTACCCATGTAGCCCATCCTCCCTCCCACAACTCCTCCAGCAACCCTCTGTTTATTCTTTATATTTAAAGAGTCTCTTATGTTTTGTCCCCCTCCCTGTTTATTTATTTATTTTTTAAAATTTACATCCAAATTAGTTACCATATAGTGCAACAATGATTTCAGGAATAGATTCCTTAGTGCCCCTTACCCATTTAGCCTATCCCCTCCTCCCACACCCCCTCCAGTAACCCTGTTTGTTCTCCATATGTATGAGTCTCTTATGTTTTGTACCCCCCCCCGTTTTTATATTATTTTTGCTTCCCTTACCTTATATTCATCTATTTTGTATCTTAAATTCCTCATATGAGTGAATTCATATGATATTTGTTTTTCTCTGACTGACTAATTTCGGTTAGCATAATACCGTCTAGTTCCATCCACGTAGTTGCAAGTGACAAGATTTCATTCTTTTTGATTGCCGAGTAATACTCCATTGTGTGTGTGTGTGTGTGTGTGTGTGTGTGTGTGTGTGTGTGTATACCACATCTTCTTTGTGCATTCATCCATCCATGGACATTTGGGCCTTTTTCATACTTTGGCTATTGTTGATAGCACTGCTATAAACATTGGGGTGCATGTGCCCCTGTGAAACAGTACACCTGTGTCCCTTGGATAAATACCTAGTAGTGCAATTGCTAAATCATAGGGTAGTTCTATTTTTAATCTTTTGAGGAACCTCCATACTGTTTTCCAGAGTGGATGCACCAGCTTGCATTCCCACCAACAATGCAAAAGAGATTCTCTTTCTCCACATCCTCACCAACATCTGTTGTTCCCTGAGGTGTTAATGTTAGCCATTCTGACAGGTGTGAGGTGATATCTCATTGTGGTTTTGATTTGTATTTCCCTGATGATGAGTGATGCTGAGCATTTTTTCATGTGTCGGTTGGCCATCTGAATGTCTTCTTTGGAAAAGTGTCTATTCATGTCTTTTGCCCATTTCTTCACTGGATTATTTATCTTTTGGGTGTTGAGTTTGATAAGTTCTTTATAGATTTTGGATACTAACCCTTTATCCAATATGTCATTTTCAAATATCTTCTCCCATTCCATCAGTTGCCTTTTAGTTTTGCTGATTGTTCCTTCACTGTACAGAAGCTTTTTATTTTGATGAGGTCTCAATAGTTCACTTTTGCTTTTGCTTCCCTTGCCTCCAGAGATGTGTTGAGTAAGAAGCTGCTGAAGCTGAGGTCGAAGAGGTTTTTCCCTGCTTTCTCATCTAGGATTTTGATGGCTTCCTGTTCTGCGTTTAGGTCTTTCATCCATCTTGAGTTTATTTTTGTGTATGGTGTAAGAAAATGGTCCAGGGTCATTTTTCTTCATGTTGCTATCCAGTTTTCCCGGCACCATTTGCTGAAGAGACTGTCTTTATTCCATTGGATATTCTTTCCTGCTTTGTCAAAGATTAGCTGGCCATACGTTTGTGGGTCCATTTCTGGGTTCTCTATTCGGTTCTATTGATCTGAGTCTGTTTTTGTGCCAGTACCATACTGTCTTGATGATTACAGCTTTGTAATACTGCTTGACGTCCAGGATTGTGATGCCTCCTGCTTTGATTTTCTTTTTCGAGATTGCTTTGGCTATTCAGGGTCTTTTCTGGTTTCACACAAATTTTAGGATTGTTTGTTCTAGCTCTGTGAAGAATGCTGGTGTTATTTTGATAGGGATTGCGAGATTAGTGCCCTTATTAAAGAAGCCTCAGAAAGCTCCCTAACCCCTTCTACCATGTTAGGACACAACAAAAAGTCAACTATCTATGAATCAAGAAGTAGGCTTTCACTAGACACTGAATCTATGGGACCCTTTATCTTGGACTTGTAAGGCTTCAGAACTGAGAAATAAATGTTTGTTGCTAGTCTGTGCTATTTATGTCATAGCAGCTCAAACAGACTAAGACACTGACTTAAGCTGTAATACAATCCCTCTGGCTAGAAGCTGGAAGACCACCTAGAAGTCTATTGCAGCAATCAGAAGCAAGTAATAGCAGTGGTCAAATCAGCATGGCAGCAGTAAGAAACATGTGGATTCTGGATATATTTTCAATGTAGAGCCAACATGGTTTCCTAATGAATTGGCCATGCCTGTAAGAGAAGAGAGGACTCAAGTATGACTCCAAAGTTTTGAAGTCATAACTTTTTGTTATGTTTTGCTATAAACATTGGGGTGCATGTGCCCCCTCATCACAGGGGCACTGTGATGAGGAACACCGTGCATAGGTTGAGACTCAGTTTTGGACTTAGTAAATTTGAGATGCATATTAGATAGCCAAGTAATGGCGTCAAGAAGGCAACTGGTTGTATAACAAATCAAGTTTGGAGAGAGGTATGGGGTGAAGATATAAAACCGATGAGACTAGATGAGATTATCAAGGAAGGGTATAAAGATTGAGAAAAAAATAAACAAGATCTGGATCCAATATTAATAGACCTGTACAGTTTGACCGGGGACTAATTCTGCCTGCCTGCTTTTTGTGGTGTGAGCACTACAATGGCCAGCCTCCCCTCCCAGCAGCCTTGAGAAAGGGTTTGGAAAGTTAAGAACCTTAAGTCTCTAGCCAATGTCCCATTGTGTATTCCTCTCATGGCAACTATAGCTAAATTTTCCAGGTGATATTTAAACTTCAAGAGGTTACTTGGTTATAAATATTTATCATTTCCCTGCAGGCTAATATAATGATTATTAATCCTAGCCGAATAAGAATCCATTCTTACTAGGGTGAGGAAATTTTTTTCTCTGTATAATTCATATGCAAATAGTTTGAAAAGTAGTTTGAAATGCAAGCTGCCACCTGTCGGTTTGCTTTATGAAAGGGAAGGAAAGCCACCATTGTCCCAAATTCTGAGAAGAGCAAGCATTTACCTTGCTCCACATATCTTCAGTTTGTTGTTTGCAGACTGAAAGTCTCATATAGTAGGTGTTACTTTAAGTAGAAGAGTCACTCCCAAAGCTGTTGTACGTATTTATCACCATTTTAAAAGACATTTCTTTTGCTTTTGAGGGCACCTTGCTCCCCTTAACTCCTCTTTGGGTGCAAACTCAGTGATGAGAGCCTTGATTTCTAAGGAAAGAACAGGAAAAAGAGAATCAGTAAATACCGGGCTGAATCATTGTTCCAAGGTCACTGTGTTCCTTACTCTGTCTCTCAGATAGGACTGCATCCAGAATTGGTCTTAATTCCCTTGAAACTGTTTATGGATATTTCACATTATAATCAGAGTAAATCAATCTTGATTTCTACATTTTTTGGCTCTGATGACAATAATTCACACAGCAAGGTTCTTGGCACAGAAGCACACATGCTAAAATAACAGTCTTGTAACAGGATGTATGTACCCTTGCAGGTGCATGAAGACTTTCTGTGGAAAAACACAGTTTTAAGAAACTCAATTGCCAGATTCTCAATTTTTATGCGTATTAAAAAAATAGATCTGTAATTCAACTGTCATGATAGTTCTCCTTTGCACCTCTTCTTTCAAAGTCCTTCTCCTGCTCTACAGAGAAAGGCATACCTCTCACCCGTCCAGAATTACTATGATGTAGTCCCTCCTCTGACTATTGCTAAAGAATGAAATATTCTGGGGGCGCCTGGGTGGCGCAGTCGGTTAAGCGTCCGACTTCAGCCAGGTCACGATCTCGCGGTCCGTGAGTTCGAGCTCCGCGTCAGGCTCTGGGCTGATGGCTCAGAGCCTGGAGCCTGTTTCCGATTCTGTGTCTCCCTCTCTCTCTGCCCCTCCCCCGTTCATGCTCTGTCTCTCTCTGTCCCAAAAATAAATAAACGTTGGAAAAAAAAAAAAAGAATGAAATATTTTGGACACAAGGGCCTAGTCAGAGTAATATAAAGAGAGAAACATGGTATTAATGCCTTTTGTAAGTTCTGCATTTACTATTAGCCAATACCTTGTCTAGTTTTTGCTGTTAATTTCCACTAAGTACATTAAACTGAAGTCTTAAAAGCATAACATCTACTTATATATACAAGTAGGACAAAATGTTCCCCAAATGTGCAATCTGGTATGTAATAACTTGAAACTTAGAATATCAGCTTCATTTCATTAGGGTTAATTTCTCCCTCTCAGATATGGGCTATTTCTGTCAAATTGTTTTCAACCATGAAATGAAACTATTGACCTATCTATGTATAATAATCGTCAAATGTCCATCTCTCTATTCATCTGCCAGACCGTTTAAAGACTCTTTGAAGCCATCTATGTTAGAAATTGAAATTTATTGTTAAATATTTAGATCCTAATCCACAGCCTATGGAGAAAAACATAATATGCACACTTTTAAATTGTATGTCTTTCTTCTCCAATTTTGTCTAAATGTAGGTGCATAGAAAACATGCCTCTAAGTGAAGGAATTACATATATAACTAATATGTTTATTATTTTTATAAGCAAACTGCTTTTTTGATGCTTAAAATACATACAGAAAGTATACAAACAATAAATGTACACCTTTATAAATTATCACAAGGTGAATAGATTCATGTTATCAGTCAAAGTTAAAAACATTTTCAGCACTACAGAAGGCCCCTTGAGTTTTCTATGTCACTCTTATTCCCTATAGGTAAACACTCTCCTGATTTCTAACAGCATTGATTTCTTAACTCTTTATTTAATTTGAATTATACAGCATATATTCTAGTGTGTCTTGTTTCTTTTTATTCAACATTATATTTGAGAGATCCATCCATGTTGTTTAGTGTGGCAGTATCCATTTATTTCCATTGCTATATAATATTCTACTGTATGAAATAGCATATCATCATGTATTCTGTTATTTCTTAATTTATTCATCATTTATTTATTCATCATTTCTACTATTGATGGACATTAGAGTTGTTTCCACTTTGGGGCTATTACAAACAATGCTACTACACTTGGGTCTTGATAGTAAGAGGATTTCTTACTCCTCCCCCAGAGGCAAATGAAGATTTCTTCTACTTCTTCCCCAAAAGCAATGGATTTTTGCCTGGGTCTTAAGGAAAAAAAATTGTTTCCCCGCAAACAACAGCTTAACCCTCACTTTGTAGGAAGGAAGGATGCTAGGGAGCAACTGAGACTCTTATCTGTCAAGTAGCAGCTAATCACATACTGTACCATCAAGGTATGGAAGTTCTTTCAATCTCTTACTCTGGCCTCCAATCTCTTTATAAGCACCTGGAAACTTCTATTAATCTATTTGTCTATCTTTATGTCAATACCACACTGCCTTTATTAGTATGGTTGTATAGTAAATTTTGAAATCAGGTGTGTAAGTCATCCAATTTTGTTCTTCTCTAAGATTTTCTTGGTTGTTCTTGATTCTTTGTACTTCTATATACGTTTTAGAATTAGATTGTCATTTTTCTACCAAAAATATCTGCTGCAATTTTCATTGATTTGTAGATCAATTTGGGAATGGCTGACATTTTTACAGAATGAGCCTTCCAATCCACAAACATGGAGTATCTTTCCATTTTTTAGGTCATTAGAAGTTTATGTCCAAATTTTTCTAAAGTTTTCTGTGTAAAAGCCTTGCATATTTTCTGCTAGATTTACTCCTAGGTGAAGTGAAAACTGTGGTGTGCTACCCATATCTTCTCCTTCAGGGCCAAGGGAATAATTCCCCTAGCTGCTGGGAGTCCTGGGGACTGAGGGTTTTTGGCTGAGTCTTTTCCCAAGAATTTCCCTCAGCTGAAAAGAAATTCCTAGCCATAAGTCTCACCCCCCTCCCACTGACTGATTGATTCAGAAAAGTAGTAGGATTGTCAGATAAAATAACAGACACCCAGTTAAATTTGAATTTCAGATAAATAAGAATTCTTGTACTAATGTTTAAACATACGTATACTAAAGAATTTTTCCCCTCTTTAGCTCAGCAGCTTATTTTTCATTTTGTTTTAGTTTTATTTTGTTGGTAACTAATTCTGTCAATGATACTCAAGGGTAGACAACTGTGAAGTGCCATTCCACCTTCAGAGAGTCCTTTGGGTTTGAATGAGCCTGTGTTGCAATTGCATTGCACTTCAACTCCTTCCTTTGCATAATTCTACTTCTTACATTCCTCCACCAGTGTTGACCCCAACGGTGCTCTCCAATAATCTAAAGCATTCAGATCTTTGTTTCAGAGTCTGTTATCAAAGCCAGTTGGCACCAGGAGTGGTCAGAGGATGCAGACTAAAAAGAGACCTTTGGATCTGGATCACCCACTGGGCATCTGGCAATTAGAACCCCATCACTTGTAGTAGATAGAGCTCCTGGCCATGCTCTACGGGTGAAATTGTTAAAACTTTCAACTGTGGGGATCAGGATGGGATACTAGTTGAAGACAATGCATTGGTTACTGGTTGGTATAATATCAGGCTTTTGAGAGTTTTGAGAGAAATACTAATTATAAAGAAAATGGAATCAGATGGCTCTTCCTGAATGCCGTCAATGCATTGCAGAAAGATGATGAATGGCTGAGGGTGATTAACCACCAATTGAAGGTAAGGTGTGAAGGTCAAAGGGTATATTTGGCAGCCTATAAAAATATCTCCTGCAGAGGAAAGAAAAAAAAAACAAAACACTGAGGGTCAGACTCAGGACTTAATCATATGAATAGCAAGGTTCCAGAGAAGGTTGGTTTCTCGGCCACAGAAAATCTTCTATACCAGATTTGGATCCCTAATTATGTAGGAATCCTGGCACTTGTAATGGAGACAACAGGGTCAGATAACTAAAAATACTTGGAACTTCAGTTTCCCTTGAACCCTCTAGGCCTGTGGAAGTGGTCTACTTCTCCCTGTTGAAGACTAGCAATCCTCCTTTGCTTGAAGATGATGCAGAGGACTCTGCCTTAAAAAGCAACATATAATTCCTTCATAGACTACTCCTATCTCCCCTCCTGGCCCAAGACCAGAAACTTGTGCCAAGTAAGAACATAAACTGAAGCTACTAAGAAGCAAAAGCAACTATATCACAAAACGGGTACAGGACCTGGCAAACAGGAGCCAGGAAAGTATGTGTAGGACTGAGTCATGGTGTTGGATCAAGGTGGAGGAGAAGGGGAAATTGAAGATTGGATAAAAGAGAGTATATTGATATGGAAGCCTTGTCCATTGATCCAGGCTTTACCATCCTGAAAAGGATGAGTAGCGGCGCTTGAGAAGCGGTGCTAGGAAGCTGCTAGGATGACCCTTACAAACTTAGAGGAAGGGATGGGTTATGCTAAATGAAGTAGATATACCAGAACTGTCATAAGAGACCGTAAAAATAAAAGAGATCCGCGGCTCAGAGAAGTGAGCATGTTAGAGTGGATATACTTCATAAGGCTTGGAAACTCACTGGCTGATTATGTTTTGTGAGAGGACTCAGAGGCACTCAAAGCAGTAAGGAATGTGCTCTGAGGGGGTGGACTACCTTGTTAAAAAGCTTAGGAGGGGCTGTTTGGGGGCTTGGGATGATGGGTGAAAATGCTATTACAAAGTTAAGCTCACTGATAGCCATAGAGAGGAGATAATTCTGAAATAACGAAGGCCAGCTGATGGTGCATTACCTTTAGAAACAAGTCACGGTTAATAACACATAGCATCCCTAAAAGAAAAACAAATTGGTAGTAAAAAAAAAAAAAAGGGGGGGGGTATTTCCCAATCTATACCATGAGTCAGTAAACTCTAATCCATGAACTATTTTTTCAAATATTTTTTTAAAGTTTACTTATTTTTGAGAGAGAGACAGCATGAGCAGGGGAGGGACAGAGTGAGGGTGGGAGAGAATCCCAAACAGGCTCCATTCTCTGTGCAGAGCTAAATGTGGGGCTGGATTCCACAGCTGTGAGGTCATGGCCTGAGCTGAAATCAAGAGTTGGACGCCTAACTGACCAGCCACCCAGGCACCCCAACAGTCTAATTTTTATAAATCTAGTTTTTATTGGAATACAGCCATACCTATTTATTTTCATATTGTCTATGGTTGCTTTCACACTATACTAACAGAACTGGGTAGTTGTGACAGAGACCAAATGACTAGCAAGTGTAAATTATTTGAATAAAAAATCTGCTAAACTCAGGCCTACATAATCAAGAGAAATTAAAGATGGATAATCAGGAGACTAAGCACAGCAACATAAAAAAAAAATCACATTCCGTTGCTCAATTTCAAGACTGGACATGAATCAATTTTTAGGACTCAAATACTTGCAATACCACAGCAAATATATACAGTATGTATTTCCTCTGTCTTTTCTTACAGCATTGACTCAACCAGGAATGATTTTTGCCTTTCAGGGTATATTTGGTGATGCTTGGAGATATTTTTGATTGTCATGTTTGGAGCGATACTACTGTCATCTAGTGAGTAGAAGCCAAGAATGCTGCCAAACATCTCATGCTGTACAGGACAGCCCCCACAACAAAAAATTATCCAGCCCCAAATCTCAATTAGTATAAGGTTGAGAAACCCTGCCCCAAGGTTACCCACGGTCATTTACTCAGAGGGCTATACACTAGTGAAAAGGGAATACACAAATATTTTAAGAACTGTTGAGTCTGAGTTGACATTAATATTCAAGGACTGGAATCATCATCACTGACCACCTCTTCTGAATGGGGAAGTATGGGATAAATGGAGTCCCAACCATTTCCCAATTTACAGGGAATCCACCGTCCAAATCCATAGTTATTTCCCAACTCCTCAAATATCTAATTGGAATGTAAATATTTAGCAGTTGACAGGACCCTGCTCTAGTTATTTGGCCTATAGCATAAGAGCTATTATAATAAGAGAAGGCCCAGATTGTAAATAAAAAGTAATATTACAACTTAAGTAAAATAGCAGTGATTAGTGCCCTCCTTAAAAATCTTAAGGGTAGTGGTCCCCATCATATCTCCATTTAATTCACCAGTCTGGTTCTTCAAAAAACCACACATTTACTCCAGGATAACCGTAGTGTCAAGCAAATAAGGCTTCATAGCAGCTGCAGCAGCAGAATTTCTGTCTTTGCTAGAGGTGATTAACAAGGCCCCAGATACTTGGTATATGGCCATTGATCTAGTAAATGAATTCTGTTCTATCCCTATCAAGAAAGAGGATCAGAAGCAGTTTGCATTTACTTGGAACAGATAACAGACTACATGTATATTTTTGCCGTCAGCACTGTTAATTCAGCTATTCTCTGTAAATAGTTCCAAGAATTCTTAATTTTCTAAACATTCTACATAGCATCACATTGGTGCATTATATCAATGATGTCATGTGAATTAGACAAGATGAAAAATAAGCAATTGAAGGCATTAGTAAGAAATACGAACATCAAAAAGTAGAAGATACATCCTATAAGATTCAGAAGTTCATGACATTATTAAAAAAATTAGGATGATCTGGGGGTGTTCTATAATAATCCCTTCAAAGCAAAGGATAACTAATGTATGTTTTCATTTTATTTTTTTATTTTAGAGAGAGAGCACATGCAAGCAGGGGAGAGGGAGAGAGAGAGAATCTTAAGCAGGCTCCATGTTCAGCGATGAGCCCAGTGCAAGGCTTGATCCCATGACCCTGGGATCATGATCTGAACCAAAATCAAGAGTTGGATGCTCAACCAACTGAGCCACCCAGGCATCTCAAAGCAAAGTATAACTAATTTAATAATACCTCTCATCACTAAAAAGAGAGAACACCACTTGGTAGGGGCACTGGAGGTAGCATATTCCATATTTTGAAATACTATTTCATTTTGTTACCTGATGACATGAAAGGCTTCCAGCTTTGAGTAGGGCCCAGAGCGGGAAAAGGCTCTACAGCAGGTCCAGGCTGCCATGTAAGTAGCCCTGTTGCTTGGGCCATATGACCCAGCAAACCTATGGTATTGAAGGTATTGGGGATAAAAAAAAAAAAAAGATGCCATATGGAATTTATCACAAGTTTCAATAGGAGAATCACAGTGTAGACCAGTGTGTTCTAGAGCAAAGCCATGCCAATTTCAATGGAAAGTTACATACCATTTCAAAACCAGTCCCTGGCATGCTATTAAAGCATAGTAGAGTGCCTCACCATGGAACATCAAGTGGCTATATGGCTAGAATTGGACTGTAAGAGATTGTGGACTGAATTAAAAGGTTTAGTGGACCTAGCAGCAATTCGCTGTATGATGGAAAGGGTATAATTTGGGATTGGTCATGAGCAAGGCCAGAGGAAACAAGAAAGTTGTATGGGTAGATGGACCAGATTTTCATGTCATCCATCAATGTTGTATTTGTACCTCTCCCTCAGCTTGCACTTATGGCCATACTGGTGATGGTGGTGGTGCAGGGGTATCTCTTCTGACTGGTTTATGGATGAGGAAAAAGACCAAACGTGGTTCACAATCATGTCAATTCACTATGTAGGTGCAAAGCCAAAAGTGGACTTCTGGTGCACTGCAGCCCCACTCAGAAAGACATTGAGCCTAAACACAGAGTCATCCACGCTGAAAGAGTGATTTGAGGGGAAATTCTCCCAATAGGCAGATCTTCAGGTGGTATACCTGGTCACTTAATTTTATGGAAAAATAAATGATCTAAATTATGAATATTTAAGAACTTATGACAGTGAAAGATCGAAAGATCAAAAGATCAGGGACCAGAAGGGCTGGGAAAGAGACGTATGATAGACTTAGGGAATGTGGATAGACCTATAGGATGGGATACCAAGTAGGAAGGTCTTTAAATCACATGTTAAAGCCTATCAGAATCATCTGCCATGGAAGAGGCACTGCAACCAAGTAGACGGAATTATTTGCCCAGTTTACATTGCCTAACCTCTATCATGGACAACCCCAGTGCTAGCACATGAGAACATAAGTAAAACATCCAAGGTAGCGGAGATGGAGACAGGTGCCAAATAGAATGAAGTCCCACTCATCAAAGCTGATCAGGGAAACTAATCTAAGATATTATGTAAAAACAAATTCTTTTATTTTACAGACATTTGTTGCTGGTTTAAATAAGCACATTTCACTTTTGTGTATCGACTTTGTATCTATCAGCCTTGCCAAATCCACTTATTAATTTTAGCAGTTTCTCCAGAGCTGTGGTTTTTCAGACTTTCTATGTATACCATCATATCATTCATGAATAATGACATTTTTATGTGCTCCTTTTCAATTCTTCTGCTTCTTATATATTTTTCTTGCCTAATTGCACTGGATAGGACATCCAAATATAATGTTTAATAGAAGTAATAATAGCAAACATCTTTGTCTTATTTTGACTCTCAGAAGGAAAGCTATAACATGTAACCATTCAGTATGTTACTTGCTGTACATGTTTTGCATATATTTCAATCACATTTGCATGTATTTTAATCAAAATAAGAATATTTCATTTTACTTACAGTTTTCTAACAATTCTTTTTGTTTCTGAGACGTTGACTTTTATCACTTTTAATGCATCTGTTGATATGATCATAACATTTTTTTCCCTTTATACACATTGTTAATGCGACTGATTTTTTAGTAGAGAGATGTTTGTTTTTATTCTAGTTTTTAATGTACATACAGCAAATTTCACTCTTTTGGAATACAGTTCTATAATATTTGACAAATGCGTGCAGTTCAGTAATCATCATCAATCAAAATATAGAACAATTCTATCACCTGGAAAAATTTCCTCATGCTTGTCTTTGTACTAAACTCCTCACTGAATCCCAACCTCTGGCAATTATTGATCTGTTCTTGGTCTCTGTATGTTTGCCTTTTTTAGAACGTCATATAAATGGAATCATATAGTATGTAGTCATTTGGACCTAACTCCTTTCACAAAGCGCAATGGATTTAAGATTCATCCATGTCGTGTGGATAGTTTTTGCTTTTTATTACAGAGTAGTATTCCATTGTAAGGATGAACCACAGTTTTTTTTATCGAGGTAGTCACTGAAAGAAGTTTGGATTATTTCCAGCTTTGGGTGATTATTAATACAACTGCTATAATTATTTTTATATGGGGTTTTGATGTAGATATAAGTTTTTTTTAAGTTAAACTATACAAACTTTTAATTTAAAAATTTTTTTAATTTTATTTTTTAAAATTTACATCCAAATTAGTTAGCATATAGTGCAACAATGATTTCAGGAGTAGGTTCCTTAATGCGCCTTACCCATTTAGCCCATCCCCCCTCCCACAACCCCTTCAGTAACCCTCTGTTTGTTCCATATTTAAGAGTCTCTTCTGTTTTGTCCCTCTCCCTGTTTTTATATTATTTTTGCTTCCCTTATGTTCATCTATTTTGTATCTTAAATTCCTCATATAAGTGAAGTCATATATTTGTCTTTCTCTGACTGACAAATTTCGCTTAGCATAATACCCTCCAGTTCCATCCACGTAGTTGCAAATGGCAAGATTTCATTCTTTTTGATTGCCGAGTAATACTCCATTGTATATATATGTCACATCTTCTTTATCCATTCATCCATCGATGGACATTTGGGCTCTTTCCTTACTTTGGCTATTGTTGACAGTGCTGCTATAAACATGGGGGTGCATGTGTCCCTTTGAAACAGCACACCTGTATCCCTTGGATAAATGCCTAGTGGTGCAATTGCTGGGTCATAGGGTAGTTCTATTTTTAGTTTTTTGAGGAACCTCCATACTGTTTTCCAGAGTGGCTGCACCAGCTTGCATTCCCAAGATTTTTTTTTTTTAATTTGAGAGAGAGAGTGGGTGATGGGCGTTGAGGATGGCACTTGTTGGGATGAGCACAGGGTGTTGTATGGAAGCGATGAACCATGGGAATCTACCCCAAAACCAAGAGCACACTGTACACAGTGTATGTTAGCCAATTTGACAATAAATTATATTAAAAAAAGAGTCTTTTGTGGTTTGTTTATCTCTCTTCTCTCCCTCCTTCTCATATGTCCATCTGTTTTATGTCTTAATTACACATATGAGTGAAATCATATTGTATTCCTCCATTTACATCATTGAAAAGGACAATATTTTATTCATTTTAATATATATATCGCATCTTCTTTATCCATTATTCAGTCTATGGACATTTGGGCTCACTCCATATTTTGCTATTATTGGTAATGCTGCTATAAGCATTGGGGGTGCATGGACCTTTTTAAATTTTAATTTATTATTATTTTTTTTAATTCACCCATAAGTTAGCATATAGTGCAACAATGATTTCAGGGGTAGATACTTTAATGCCCCTTACCCATTTAGCACATCCCCCTTCCCACAACCCCTCCATTAACCCTCTGCTTGATCTCCATATTTAAGAGTCTCTTATGTTTTGTCCCTCTCCCTGTTTTTATATTATTTTTGCTTCCCTTCCCTTGTGTTCTTCTGTTTTGTGATTTAAGGTCCTCGTATGAGTGAAGTCATACGCTATTTGTCTTTCTATGACTGACTAATTTCACTAAGCATAATACCCTCCAGTTCCATCCACATAGTTGCAAATGGCAAGATTTCATTCTTTTTGGTTGCCAAGTAATACTCCATTGTATATATATACCACATCTTCTTTATCCATTCATCCATTGATGGACATTTGGGCTCTATCAACAATAGCCAAAGTGTGGATATAGATAATAAGTTTTTATGTCACTGGCATGAATACTTGGAAGTGAGATTGCTGGGTCATATGATAGGATGTGATAAACTTTATATGAAATATCCAAACTATTTCAATATGGCTGAAACAGTTTACATCCCTACCATCAGTATATGAGAGTTCTAGTTTCTCTATATCTTTGTAAGCACTTGGTATTATCAGTATTTTTAATTTTAGTTATTCTAATATATGTAGGAATATCTCATTATAGGCTTAATTTGCATTTCCCTAATGACTAACAATGTGATTATATTTTCACGTGATTATTTGACATTCATATATCTCCTTTGGTAAAGTATTCATTCAATTCTTTTGTCCCCACTTTTTTTTTTTACTGGTTTGTTTGTTCTCTTATTATTGAGTTTTGAAAGTTTTTATTTATTCCAGAAACAGGTCCTTTGTCAGATATGCAGGCATGTGTTTTGCAAATATTTTCTCCCAGTTTGTAACTTTTCATTTTTAAAAGTGCCTTTCGCAGAGCAGACATTTTCAACTTTGATGAAGTATAATTTATCTTTTTTTTTTTTAAGAATCATGTACTTGGTATGTATCTAAGAAATCTTTGTCTAATACGTGATCATCAGGATTTTATCGTATGCGTTCTTGCAGAAGTTTTTTATAGTTTTAGATTTTACATTTAGGTGTATGATCCATTTAAATGAATCATTCTATAAGGTTCAAGTTATGGTAAAAAGTTGTTTGTTTTGCAATCATGTTTTGTATGACTTGAATTCAATAGTTTCAGTAACAATTGTTGAAAAGACCATCCATTCTCCATTAACTTGTCTTTGGATTTTTGTCAAAATTGATTGGTCATACGTGTGTAGATCTATTCCTACAGGCTCTATTGTGTCCATTTGATCTATGTGTCTATTCTACCAATACCCCCACAGTCTTGATTATTGTAGCTAGATTACAAGTCTTGCAGTGGATAGACTGATTCCTTCCACTTTAGTCTTTTTCAAAATTGTTTTGGCTATTGTAGTTCCTGTGCCTTTCCATATAGCATAATATTTTGTAATGGAGTATTTTTTTTAAATTTCATCTAATTCTGATTTGACCTTTCACACAAGCGACCACATACGGTAGTCATGGCGGAGAGATGGGGGTGGGAGGGGAATAAAAGCAAAATTTGATCCAGACCATGTTGAATTTATGGATCAGTTAGGGAATAGTTGACATCTTCAAAGGTACTCAGTCTTCCAGTCCATGAAAACACTAGTATATGTCTCCATTTATTTAAATCTTCATTGAATTCTTTTGTCAGTGTTTTATAGTTTTCAGCACACAGATCTTGCATGCACTGGGGGAAGTTTACACTTAAGTCTTTCATGAATTTTGTCATACTGACCATATTTTATATGAATTTGCTAAATTCATTTATTTATAGTAGGTTTTAAAAGATTCTTTAGGATTTTTTACATGGGAACTCATATTGTCTATTAATAAGAACAGATTTACTTCTTCCTTTCTAATCCAGGTACCTTGTATTCTCTTTTTACCCTGTTTCATTGCTAGGTCTTTCCATATGGTGCTGAATAAGAGTGGTGAGAGTCCACATCCTTACCTTGTTAGGGTAATCTTAGGGGGAAATTATTTACTCTTTGCCAAAGTATGATGTTAGCTGTAGTTTTATTGTAAACGCTCTCTTGAGTTGAGGAAATTTCCTTCAATTCCCAGTTAGCTTAGAACTTTTCATTAGAAGCCAACGTTGGAGTTTATCAAATGCTTTTTCTATATCTATTCAGATGGTCGTGTGGTTTTGCTTTTTTTAATTTGATAAGATGATCAATTACATTGTGTGCTTTTGGAATATTTACACATATTCTGTTCCTGAGACAAACCTCTTTAGTCACATTGTATTATCCCTTTTGTATATTGTGGTATCAGATTTGGTAAAATTTTAATAATCTTTTACATCTATGTTCATGAGAGTATTGTCTGTATTTTTTTTCTCACAATACTTTTTTGTTTTTTTTTTTAAATTAAGTTTATTTATTTATTTTGATAGAGAGAGAGCATGAACAGGGGAGGGGAAGAGAGGGAGAGAGAGAGAACCCCAAGCAGGCCTCTGCACTGTCAGCGTAGAGCCTGATGCAGAGCTCAAACTCACGAACTATGAGATCATGACCTGAGCCAAAACCAAGATAACAGACTGAGCCACCCAGGCGCCCCAACAATGGCTTTATCTTAATTAGAGAATGATTCTTCTTAAAGTCTCTGCAGAAGTTTTTGTAAAATAGGTATTATTTCTCCTTTATATATCTGGCAGAATTCCCAACTGAAGTCATTCGGACATAGCGATTTCTTTGACGGAAGGTTTTGTAATTTCTTCAAATGATGTAGGGCGATTCAGAGTTTCTGTCTTCTTGGTTGAGCCTTAGCAGTCGGTGCCTTTCAAGGAATTTGCCCATTTTACCTAAGTTGTTGAATTTCTTGGCTTTAATTGTAAATTCTATTCCCTTATTATTTTTTTTAACATCTATAGAATCTTTAGTGATGTCACCTCTCATTCTTGATATTGATCATATGTTCTCTCTTTCTCTTTCTGTCTCTCTTTCTCTCTGTCCCTCCCTCCCTCCCTTCTTTTCTCACTTCTTCCCTCTCCCCCTCCCTCTCTCTTTCTATCTAAAATTCTGAAGAGTCTGACTGAAGGATTATCAATTTTATTTATATTTACAATGAATCAGCTTCTGGCTTTACAAATTATTGCCTTTTCTATTTTCTATTTCTATTTCTCTGACTTGCTTATTCCACAACTGGAAGCCTGTATCTCCCATTCCCCTTTACCCATGTTGCTCTTCCCCCACCTCTTTCCCCTCTGGCAACCATTAGTTTGTTCTCTGTATTTATAGGTCTGATTCTGCTTTTTGTTTGTTTATTCACTTGCTTTGTTTTCTAGATTCCACATATAAGTGAAATCACATAGTATAAGCTGAGGTAATTTATATGATCCCTTCTTTTTTAATATAAGCATTTTTTCTGGGTATGACTTTAGCTGCATCTCTAAATTATAATGTAGTGTGTCTTCATTTTCATTCAGCTCAGAATACTTTACATTTTGACTTTCTATTTGACCCATAACTTTTTTTAGAATTTTTAAAATTTAGTTTTCGGATATTTGCAGATTCCCAGAGATCTTTCTGTCATTGGTTTTCAGTTTAATTCCATTATGGTTGAATGGTGACTTTGTATGGCTTCAGTCTTTTAAAATGTTTGAAGCTTGTTTTATAGCCCAGAATATAGTCTATCTGGTAAATATTCCATGAGCACTCAGGAACAATGTGTATTCTGTTGTTGGGTGAAGTATTTTATAAATGCTAATTTCATCAAGTTGGTTAATAGTATTATTCAAGTGTTCTATATAGTTACTGATTTTCTGTCTACTTGTTCTGTCAATTATTGATGAAAGGTGTTGAGACCTCTGGCTATAACTGTGGATTTGTTTTCCTCTACCTGCAGGTCTATCACTTTTTTATTTATGCATTCTGAAGCTCTGTTACTGGAGGCATAAACATTTAGGATTCTTATGTCCTGTTGGTGCATTGACCCCTTTATCATGGTTAAATTACACTCTTTATCCCAGATTATATTCTTTGCACTGAAATATGCTTTGCCTGATATAGACACTCCAGCTTCTTTATATTAGTGTTGCATATTGTATCTATTTCCATATTTTTGTGTCATAATACTTAATGTTGGTTTATTGGAGGCAACATACAGTTGGATTTTGCCTTTTAAAATCAAATTTGATAATATATGCCTCTAAAACCTTTTTAAAAAAATGTTTATTCATTTTTGAGAGAGGGAGAGAGACAGAGCATGAGCGGGGGAGGGGCAGAGAGAGAGGGAGACACAGAATCCAAAGCAGGCTCCAGGCTCCGAGCTGTCAGCACAGAGCTCCGACGCAGGGCTCGAACCCACGGACCGCGAGATCATGACCTGAGCCAAAGCTGGACGCTTACCCGACTGAGCCACCCAGGTGCCCCTTATGTGCCTCTTAATTTGAGTTTTCAGGCTACCAACATCTAATGTGATTATTGATATATTTGAGTTTTAATCTATTATCTATTTATTTTCTATTTCCTCCATCTATTTTTCACTTTTTCTGCTTTCTTTTGAATTGGAAAACTTTTGATGATTCCATTTCATATCTTTCTTTTCTTACTAGCTATAGCCCTTTGTTGTGTTGTTTAGAGTTTATAATACACATTTTAACTTATTAGTCTGTCTTCAAATGCTTTTATACCACTTCACACATAGTATAGAAACCGTTTCCTTTTATTTTTTCCTTCTCAATATTTGTGCTATTTTTGTCATGCATCTTACTTCTACATATGTTATAAACCACAAAACACATGTTTTTATTTTTGCTTCAAACAGTTGCCTATGCTTAAAAGTGATTGAAATTGTAAGAAAAAAGTCTTTATATTTATTCATGTTGTTACTATTCCTGGAGTTCCTCATTGATTTGTGTAAATTTACATGTCCATTTAGTATCATTTTCTGCTACACAAAAGACTAACTTAAGTTTCTTGTGGTATGCGTCTGTTGAAATATTAATTATCTCAGCTTTTGCATATTTGAGAAAGTCTCAATTTCTATTTTGTTTTTAAAGGACATTTTCTTTGGGTAATTTAGTTTGACAGGGTTTTTTTTTTTTTTTCTATTACTAAAGATATTTCAGTCCACTGTGTTCTTTTTTGTTTTTGTTTTTGTTTTTGTTTTTTTGTTTTGAGAGGATATCTGCTGTCATTCTTATCTTTGTTCTTCTGTAGGTGATGTGTTCCTTATTTTTCTGCTCGCAAAATTTTACCTTTATCATTTGCTTTAAGCAGGTTAATTCTGATATGCCTTGCTCTAGTTGTCTTTGCGCTTATTGTTTTTGGGGATTTTGAGCTTCTTAGGGCTACGAATTTATAGTTTTCATCAAATTTAGAAGAATTTTGGCCAATATTTCTTCAAATATAATTTCTGTTCATCCCCATTCTCTTCTCCTTCAAGGACTCCAATTATACTTATATCAGATTATTTGCAGTTGTCCCACAGCTGTCTCTGATAGTCTATATTTTCCAGTAGTTTTTTTCTATTTATGTTTCATCTTTTATTTTTTCTATTGTTATGTATTCAAGTCCACTAATCTTTTCCTTTGTAATGTCTACTCTGCCATTAATCCTATCCAGTATTTTTTTTGTTAGACATTGTAGTTTTCATATCTAGAACTTCATTTTTTTCTTTCTTATTTTTTATGTCTCTTCTTAACATGTTCCACTTTTCTTCAAGTTTCTTGAACATATGGAATAAAATTATGTTAACTTTAAATGTCCTTGTCTGCTAATTTTGTTATCTGTATTCTTTCTGTGGTAATTTTGATTAATTGATTTTCCCCCTCCTCATTAAGGGTTATATTTAACTACTTCTTTGCATGCCTGGTAATTTTTGTTTGAAAGACAGACATTATGAATTTCACTTTGCTGGGTGCTAGATATATTCGTATTCCTATAAATATTCTTGAGCTTTTTTTCTGGGACATCTACTTTAAAACATCATGATCCCTTTGGGTTTGCTTAGAAGATTTGATAGGTGGGACTGTAGCCATACTTAGTCTGGACTAATTATTTTTCTTTTTGAGGTAAGACTGTTCTGGGTTCTCTACCCAGTGATCTGTGAACACTGAGTTCTTGCAGTCTGACTAGTGGGAACAAGCACGATTCCCAGACTATGTGAACATTGAGTACTCATGTCTAATCACTTCAGATGGTACAGCACACACATATATTGATCAGTATTCAGCTGAATACTTAAGGAGACCCTCTACAGACCAGCATGGTTCTCTTTTCACGTAGATCTCCTTTTTGGTATTCTGCCCTGGAAACCCAAGCTGCCTTGGTGTCCCCAGATCCACAGCTCTGTCTCTTCAAATCAAGGAAAGACTACCAAGTTTTCCTGGGTTCCTGCACTTTGTACTGTGGCTTGGAAACACTCTAAAGGCAGTAATCTGGGGCAATCATAGAGTTCCCCTTGTTTGTTATCCGACTCTCAGGGATTGCTACGTTTCCTTACCTAATGTCTGATATTTTTAGAACTGTTGTTTCATATGTTTTGTCCATTGTTTTGCTTGTTTCGGTCAGGAGAGTAAATCCAGTCCTTGCTAGTCCGTCTTGGCCACAAGTGAGTTTTCCATCCTTTATTTTTGAAAGTCTCCTTTCTCTTGGTTCCTGTGATATGACTTCCACTTGATTATCCCCCAGTTTTTTTGTAAATACTCTTCTTTCACTCACCTTTTAATGTGGGTATCTTTGTTCTTGTCTCTATATTCTGCCTCTCAGAGCTCATCCATGATTGTGGGTCCAGATACTATCCCTTCCCATAACATCTTAAGTATTCATTCACTTGACTGTCTGTACCATATCAACTGCTCCCTCCAGGGAATCCGACTTAGATATCTTGCTCTCATTTTAAATTCAACAGCTTAGTGTTTATAAAATGCACTTGTTAAGGTGTTGAAAGACCTGCATTAGGTCCCTGCGTTGTCACTAACTACTTGACTAGGTAACCTTAGAAAAATCACTTCTACTTTCTTAGCTTCAATTTCCTCCTATATAAAGTGAAGAAACTTGATTAGATGACTTCTAACATCTTTTCTAGTTTTAATATTTTTTTATTCTAGGTAACTCTGTTAAAACGATTAGACTTCCATTATCATGCCTGCCCTTTTCCCGAAAGCTAGCTGCCTTCACCTCATATCTGCATTAATGCCATAATCTCCAAACAATCTTTCTTTCTTCCATCTAACCCTGGTGGACATCATGGCTAGATCAACTCATATCCTTGTGTAAGAACTTGCAATAGCTCTCTGTTTCCTAACACATTAAATACCAACTCTTCTGCTTGACTTATAAAATACTTATCCCTTCTCTTCTATACGCTCTTATGTCCCACTATTCACCAATATTAATTCTCAGCCTCATTCTGGGTGATCTCTTCTCTATTCTCCATCTTCCTATTCTTGCTCACATGCCTAAAGTTCTTCTAGCTTGGTGTACCCTCTTTTCCATCAATCCAAGTCCTAACTATCCCTGAAGACCGAGCTCAAGCCCTTCTTACTCCATAAAGCCTTTGACTATTGCTTCAGAACATATTGATCTCTTTACTTTGTATGTTTCTTATTGTACTTCTTCAGCACACCTCAAAGTCTGCCAAATATCTGATTAGTTCATGCCTGGTAATTTTTTTCTCCTCGTACAGAACTTAAGGTCCTTGGAGACAAACCATATTTTTCCTTTTCTTGGTATCTTCCAAGCATATGGTATTTATCAAGAAATCTTCATTGATTGATTAAAAGCTATTCAACTCAGGTTTCGCTCATCTCCTTCCTGAGTTACCATTTGTGTGTGTGTGTGTGTGTGTGTGTGTGTGTGTGTGTGTATAAAAATTCTGTTTCCTAAGACAGTTTGAGCTCATGTGTAACCATGTTATACTCACATTTACATGTATTTTCTGACCACTGTCCATCTTTAAGTTTTCAGAAGCAAGTCCTTGATTAGTGACTCTGAGCTGGGACTTTGGAATGCAAATCTGTCTGGACGGCAGAAGCTGTGTTTGCATCATATCATCTCTTCCTTAGTGAATTTGGCAGCTCTTTCTTGGGAAATCTGTGAGTGAATCATTGTGACAAAGAGGGTGAGAAAAGCTCAAAGCTCTAGACCTTGATGGCTCAAGAAAAAAACATCTGATATTGGGAGGGGGGAAGGAGATGACACGATTATGTCATGGTACCTTTAGGATAAGCAATCAGAAAATGGCCAGGACCTGAAGAATCAGACAGCTTTAAGGAAGGGTGGGGGAAAAAAAAGAGTTTCTAAGCAGACTTTCTTGGAAATGAAAGTGTGCTAAATAAGGGAGAGGAAGCAGGGAGCTGTGAAATAATTTCACAGAAGCAAACATCTTGAATTTGTTTTGAGTAACTTAGTATGCGGCATGAACAGTATTTTAAGGCTTCTGAAATCACACTTTGCCCTGTTCAACTCAGAGCTCATTCCTAAGCTTCTGAAGTACTGAAGTGGGAGCAACTTGGCTTCTTGGTTTCATGTATATGTGGTTGGAATAAACGCATACCACCCCTTTGCAATCCTTACCTTTTTCCCTGCCAGAATTAAATGTACAGAGTTTAGCTCTTACTTTCTTTGTTGTTTACTTGCCCCACCAAGTTGGCTATAGTAAATAGACTACAATCCATATAGCTGTCTGTTGTGCACAGGAACCACAAAATTTCCATCACAATCAGGTGTTTCACATCTCTATACAAGGAGGAAAACAAACAAAAGCCTGCCAAGTGAATTGCTGGGAAACATTTATCATTTCCCAAGGCTGCTTTATTAACAGGTTCACTGAAAGCCCCTACAGAAAGCATGGGCTGGTAGTAGAACCATGAGACCAAGGCAAAAACTGGCCATTTGATTTTGAGCAACCCACTTAACCTCTATGTTTTAGGTGTCTCATCTGTTAAATTAAAGTGTTAAACTATACACACTCTGAGATACAATTCAGGGATGATGTTTGACATATTTGTGACTACTCTGTTGCATAAGTGCTTCTGATATATGTCTTTTCCCTGATTCTCTGTCCATTCTTGAATTCCGAGAAATATCTTCGCTCACCTCCTGGACCAATCCTTGGTTTTCTTTCCTGAATCTTTTGTTTGTTTGTTCCATCACTTTTGATGGGTGAAAGTTAGAAGTATGTTAAATGTAACTAGATTTGGAGGCCTCCAATAGTTCAAGGCCCAAGCCTGCTTTTTTTTTATTATGAAATTTATTGTCACATTGGTTTCCATGCAACACCCAGTGCTCATCCCAACAGGTGCCCTCCTCAATACCCATCCCAAGCCTGCTTTTAATTATGTCTGACCAGCACAGTGGTTAATTTATCTTTTCTTTTTCTGAACTTGGTTTTTGAAAAATTAAATTAATTATCAATATTTAAAAATCACAAGATCTCACATAAATATACAGATTTCCAGCTTCTCTAAAAAATATCATAATAATGGGAAACAAGAGATCCTCATTTCCACAAGGGATCAATAGCTGGCATGAAAAAGTGACACCCCCTTTTAGCCTGGGCTCTCCATTTCATCACCCCCTCATTCCCTCTTCCCACTGTCTCCCTGGCACTGAGGTCAAGAGTAGTTGCCATTTGTTATCATGCCTGTGTTGCTGATTCATTCTTTATGTGTTGCATCGACTCTCCAGTTTATTATAGACCTCACCACGTCCTTTAGCACTGAAGGTGAATGTCAGTTACTTTTATCATCATATTTGCACTGCTTTTGTTCTTATACCAGAATTAAATAGTAAATGTTTATACCCGTGTCTCTATCAAAAGTAAGAAAATATATCAAACCAAAAGAGCCAAATGTTTTATTTGTCCCATCCGGTTTACTGACCTTCCTGACCTCTGTTGGTCTTTGTGTTTGTAAGGCCTGTTCGAAGTTGAATATATTGTCAATATATTCCTCATTCACAAAGGGTGTTTACCTCAGAAGCCTCTACTTTTCCTCTTTGTGCCTTCTTCTTAAGCCCCTATGTTCTGCATAGAGGAGTTGGTGGAGTTTGTTGGGCATCTGCAACAGAAAAAGCAAGGTAGAAGTTTTTTAAACTTCCATAATAAAATAGGCAAGTACTATACTGATATTCTTTGAAGGCAGAAAGTTTGTTTGAAGTCACCTAAATCTGCCACAAAAGACCATGAATAGTCAAATCAATCCCAAGAAAAGAGAACAAAGCTAGAGGCATCATACTTCCTTATATCAAACTGTATTACAAAGCTATAGTAATAAGAACAGTATGGTACTGACATAAAAACAGATATATAGGCCAATTGAGATACAGAGACCAGAAATAAATACATGCATATATTGTCAACTGGCCTTTGACAAGAGTTCCAAGAATACACAATGAGGAAAAGATAGTTTCTTCAACTAATGGTGTTAGGAAAACTGAATATCCATATACAAAAAAAAAAAATGAAAGTAGACAACTATCTTACATCATACACAAAAATCGACTCAAAATGATGACTTAAATGTAAGACCTAGAACTGCAAAGCTCCTAGAAGAAAACATAGGGAAAGATATTCATGACATTGGTCTTGGTAATGATTTTATACATGTGACATCAAAAACACAGGTAACAAAAATAAAAATAAAAGCATTTTGCAGCTTGTGCAAAAAGAAAGCAAATCAAATAAAAGGAAAGGAAACTAATCAGTGCAGCAAAGAAAATAATCAGCAGAGTAAAAAAATACCCTACAAAATGGGAAGAATATTTGCAAACCATATATCTAATGAGAGATTAATCTCCAAGATGTTTAAGGAACTCATATAACTCAATAACAACAAAACCAGTAGTCTGATTTTAAAATGCGGAAAGGAGTTACTCAAAACCACAGCGAGATATCACCCTACGCTTATCAGGATGGCCATGATCAAAACAAAACAAAAAAAAAAAAAAAAAAGAAAGAAAAGAAAAGAAAAAGAAAGAAAAAAAGAAATAAAAAGAAAGACAACAAGTGTTGACAAGGCTGTAGAGAAATTGGAACGCTTGCACACTGTTGGTGGGAATGCAAACTGGTGCAACCCTCTGGAAAACATTACGAAGTTTCCTCAAAAAGTTAAAAATAGCACTTCCCTATGATTCAGGGGTGCCTGGGTGGCTCAGTCAGTTAAGCATCCAACCTTTGATTTCAGCTCAGGTCATGATCTCATAGTTTGTGAGTTCAAGCCCCACATCAGACTCTATGCTGATAGTGCAGAGCCTGCTTGAGATTCTCTCTCTCTCCTTCTCTCTACCCCTCCCATGCTCTCTCTCTATCTCACACACACACGCAATAAATAAAATAAACTTAAAAAAAGAACTATCGTATGATTCAGCAATTGCACTACTCAGTATTTACACAAAGGATATAAAAATGCTGATTCAAAGGGATACATGCACCCCGATGTTTATAGCAACATTATCAACAATAGCCAAATTATGGAAAGAGCCCAAATGTTCATTGATTGATAAATGAATAAAAAAGTCGTGCTATATATACACAAGGGAATATTACTCAGCCATAAAAATGAATGAAATCTTGCCATTTGCAATGACGTAGGTGGAGCTAGAGAGTATTATGCTAAGTGAAATAAGTCAGAGAATGAAAAATACCATGTGGCTTCACCCATATGTGGAATTTAAGAAACAAAACACATGAAATTAGGAGGAAAAAAGAGAGAGGCAAACCATAAAACAGACTCTTAACTACAGAGAACAAACTGAGGGTTGCTAGAAGAGAAATAGGCGAGGGGATGGGTTAAATGGGTGATGGGTATTAAGGAGGGCACTTGTTGTGATGAGCACCAGATGTCGTATGTAAGTGATATATCACTAAATTCTACTCCTGAAACGAATATTACACTATTAACTAACCGGAATTTACATAAAAACTTGAAACAGATGTTGGAAACAACCTAAATGTCCATCAAACAGATAAATGAATAAAGAAAATGTGGTATATACATAAAATGGAATACTCTTTAGCTTTAAAAAAAGAAGGAAATTGTATAATATGCAACAACTTGGATGGACCTTGAAGACTTTATGCTAAGTGAAATTATCCTGTCAGAAAGACAAATAATAAACGATCCCACTTATATTAGGTATCTAAACAATCAAATTCATGGAATCAAAGAGTGGTTGTTGGGGATTGAGAAGGAGGGGGAAGTGGAGAATTACTAATCAATGGCCCTAAAGTTTAAGTTAAGCTAGATGAATAAACCTTAGATATCTACTGTGCAACATTATACCTAAAGTCAAAAATGTACTATTGTGCACATAAATTTCTGTTAGAAGATAGGGTTGCCAGATTAAAACACATCCAGTTATATTTGAATTTAAGAAAATGACACATTTTTAATACAAACATGTCCCAAATATTGCATGGGCCTCCACATACTACAGCATTATTCAGTGTTCATCTGAAATCCAAATTTAACTGGGAATTCTGTAGTTTTATTTACTAAATTTAACAACCCTATCCTGGGACCAACCTAATTGGTTTTGTCATTTAAAGAGATCACTTTGGTTACAACTAGAGAACACAGAGACCTTTTAGGAGGCTGGATTGCCCTAATATAGATGACAGATAAGGGGATAATCAGAATAAAAAGCTCTTGGTGAAAGGTGGGGAGAGAGGGAAAGGCATTGTAGAGGATGATCTATAGTGATGTACCTTTTTGATTTCTGATTTTGAGTATTTTCAGGATGGCCATAATTTATCAACCGGACCCAAATAATTTTTAGAATGAGAGGGTATGCTAAACCAGGATATAAATGGTCACCATAGTAACTTGTGGATTCTTCTTTTTTCTTGATCAATATCACCAACATGTATCATCAACTTTCGGCTTTGTTAATCTTTCTCATTATACATTTTAAATTCACTTAATCTCTGCTCTTATTTTTATTATTTCATTCTTTTTTCTTTGGCCTAATTAACTATTCCATTTATACCTTCTTGACAAGAATAATTAGGTCACTGATTCACAACTAAGACTATACATTTTTCCTATTAGAATGAATTTCCTGATATCCATAAATTATGATATGTAGAATTTTCAATATCATTTAATTCAAAGTATTTTCTAATTTTCATTGCTATGTTTTCTTTGATCCACAGGTTATTTAGAAGTGTATTTTTAAGTTTTCAACCATATGGGGACATTCTAGTTATTTTTTTGTTGTTGTTATTCATTACTTATTTCTAGTGTGGTTAGAACCTATCGTGTATGATTTCTTACAGTGAAATATTTGAGACTTGATTTTGGGGTCAAAACATGGTTGATTTTGAAAGATGGTCTATGTGGATAATAATAAATAAAAATTACATTAAAAAATAAAATAAACTGCTATATTTAATATTATCTTTGTTCTGAAATAATATTTTTTTCTGAGATAGAGCCTCTGAATTAGGAGTAGAACATACGTTAATTATCTGTTAAATTAATTTCATAAGATTTTATTTAGAGTTTTATGTATAGGTATAATGCATGAAACTATATGTTTATATATATATGTATATATAAATGTATAAAGATAAATCTATAACTTAGTTTTATATGTGTTATCCTTTTGAAGTATTTTAAGAGTTTTGGAATGAAAACTTAGTAATTATCACGAAATCAATGTAAAATATTCGGTACTTATTTAATCTCAAATGTATTTCAAAATTATACACCCACATGCACAAATCATGGCTAATATAGAGTCTCTATTGATCATCAAAATTATATTTAAAAGTCAAAAGAAAAAGAATGTGTATTCTGCGGTTGTTCGGCAGTCATCTATAGATGTCAGATTAATTTGGTTAATGGTATTGTTAAAATATTCCACATTCTTGCTGATTTTTAATATATATTCTGTATCTTTGTTGATTTTCTGCTTGTTCTCTCATTTTATGAGAGGTGTGTGAAAAGTCACTCTAATTGTGCAATTGGTTTTTATTAACCTTTTATAATTTTGAAATGCAGCTGTATCTCTAACAATTTTCATTTCCTTGAAGTTTACTTCCGTAACATTACTCTAGCTAACCAAATTTTGTTTGGCTAATGTTTTCAAGCTATCGCTTGTTCTCTCATTTAACTTTGAACATTTCTGTATCATTATTATTTAGATGGGATTCTTGTCAGAAAGTTATACTTGTTTTGTATTCCTTCAAATCCAATTTGACAATTCTATTTTAGTTGGATCACTTAGTCCATTTGTATTTGGCACGATAATGTGAATTATTTGGGTATAAATCTATTATTTCAATTTTTCTTCCTTATGTCTAATCTGTTTCAAGGTTGTTTTTTTTTTTTTTTGTAGCTGTTGTGTTCCTTTCTTTTTCCCCTCTAGCTCTATTGTTATATTTTTTAATGGTTCACCTAGAAATTAGATTTTTTCCTTGACTTATCAAAGTCTAATATTAATTAGCTCTTCTAATTTGTAGCAGACGATGCAAGGATCTTAGAATACTTTAAAAAATTACACAGAATGATCCCTGCGTATTCTTATCTCCATTTTAAAGATGAAAATTCAGGAGAGTTAAGTGATTTGTTTATGCTCTCAGAGCTAAGTGACAGAGTGATTTGAAATCTGATAGCCACAGGTTGTACTCTCTCGAGTCCTCCTTGGCCCATTGTCGGCACATCTTTTTATAGTGCTTATGATTCTATGGACTGTTGTGTTTACAACAGCCCAGATATGCATGACAATGTCATAGTCTACCCTACACAGACACTTTTTTTAAGTTTGTTTATTTATTTTGAGAGAGACAGAGGTAGCGCAAGTGGGGAAGGGTGGAGAGAAAGGGAGACAGAGAATCCGAAGTGGGCTCCGTGCTGACAGCAGAGAGCCGAGTTCCGGGCTCAAACTCTGAACTGTGAGAATTGACCTGAGCTGAAGTTCGACACTTAACTGACTGAGCCACCCAGGTGCCCCAACACTTTTCTGCTGTGCCTCGGTTTCTTCATGTGTAAAGTCAGGTACTAACAGCACCTATCACATAGAAATGCTGGAAGATTAAGTCAAATAATGCATTTATGGGGCTTAACACTGTATCAGACACATAGTAACACTAAAAACAATATCAGCTATTGGTAATTTCATGCCACCTGGAATACAATAACTGATTCTACATACCAAATTATAAGAGGGACACTAGCAAATGTGAACACAGCCAGGATTGGAAAGGCTCTAGAAACCATTTCATGTGAAGAGTGATTGAAGAAACATAATCTTTAGTCCAGAGGAGAGAAAACAGGAAAGATATGGTACAATTTTTTGGAGACATTTTTTCCTTGAAGAAGAGGAATTGTGCTTATTCTGTGTGGTTCCATAAGAAACAACGAGGGTTAATTGTCAGAGGGTAAAGAGGTTACAGGAGGCATATTTTGGCTCAATGTAAACAAGAATAATCTTGCAAGAAGAGTAGTATGGGATACCCAATGAAGTATTGAGTCCCTCATCACAGGAGATAGTAAAAGACCTCTGTCAAGGCTGATGACATAAAGATTTCTCCAACGGGGAAGAAGCTGTCTGAGATCTCTTTGACTCTGAGAAGATAGTCCACTTTGAGGCAAGAGTCTCTTGATCCTACCAGACCAATGTACCATAAATAATCCCAGTTTTTACAAAGAGCCTACCGTTGTACTTTCTGGCTATTAGATTTCTCTTCCTTGAGTGTGAAACCATTGCAGACACAGTCTTCAGCAGAAAACAAGAGGATAGCATCTCACTGATATCCTATATAATACGTGTTCCTAAGCTCTCAAATGGTGATTACACACTCCATCATTCTTTTCATTTTTCTTGTTGGTTGACTCTTATCCTGTGGTTACATCTGTACCTACAGTAAAATAGGCAGCTTTTGAAAAGTGGGGGCGGGGGGGGGGAGCACTGTTGTCAGTAGGATAAAATAATGGCTATTTCTCTTTAGTTCAAACTCAAAAAATAACTCCTGGGGCTACACCAGCTTTCAGGTCTATCTGGCTTTGCATCCAAATATCTAGGACAGGATGGGCAGTGGGTGAGGAGCAGCGGTTGGACTACAATTGCCAGTCTCCACTGACACCTCTTCAGACTCATAGTCATGACTGGGGAGATGGCCTTGGGAAAATATGCACCCCCATAGTAAAGTATCATAGCAGAAATGAATTCTCAGTACACAAAAGGAAAGACACAAAAGAATAACACAGCTGATAGCCTGTGGCAAACTATGGTCCAGGCCAAAACCAGCCTGCCGCTTGGTTTTATAAATAGCTTTATTATAGCAGCCATGCCCATTTGTTTACATATTATCCATGGCTGCTTTTGCACTAAAATGGCAGACTTACATATCTGCAATATGACAGTATAGCATACAAAGTCCAAGATATTTACTGTATGGCTCTTTATAGGAAAAGTTTGCTGACCCTCACCTACAGCGCTATTTTCCAAAGCAGTGGGCAAACCAAGAAGTACACAAGACAATGATTTGGGATAGAGAAAGAACGTTTAGAACTTCTCTTGTTAATTTTCTTTCATTTCATTCTTTTGTTACTTCTCTTTTTGTATTTAGTGTGTAAAATGTATTTTAGTGTTAAAAGTACTAAATTGGTTTACAGATATGCGTACATCATGCATGAAGTTCAGCAACTACTGGTCTACAGTTGTGGTCCTACACCAGAATCATCTGAAGAATGTTAAAATGCAGATTCTTGAGGGCTGCCTGGGTGGCTCCAGTTGGTTAAGCGTCCGATTTCGGCTCAGGTCATGATCTTGTGGTCTGTAAGTTCAAGCTTTGTGTCAGGCTCTATGCTGACAGCTCAGAGCCTGGATCCTACTTCAGATTCTGTGTCTCCCTCTCTCTTCCTGTCCTCCTCTCTCCCTCTCTCTCTGTCTCAAAAATAAATAGACACTGAAAAAATTTTTAAAACTGCAGATGATTGGGACCTATCTGTGGTAGGCAGAATGATGTACCCCCCACTCAAAGATGTTTACATCCTAAACCCAGAACCTGTGACTACGTTACCTTATGTGGTAAAAGGGACTTTGCATATATGATTAAAGATTTGAGAAAAGGATTATCCAAGTGAGCCCAATGTAATCACAGGGGTCCTTTTAAAGTAAAAAAAGGAGGCAAGAGACTTAAAAGCACAGAATATGTGATGATGGAATCAGAGATCAGAGTAATGCAATTTCTGGCTTTGAAGTTGCAGGAAGGGGCCATGAGCCAAGAAATGTAGGTAGTCTCTCTAAGCTGGAATAGGCAAGAAAAAGGATTCTCCCCTAGTGCCTCCAAAAGGAACACAGCCCTTCCTGACACCTTGATTTTAGCCCACTGAGACCTGTTTCACACTCTGACCTTCAGAAATATAAGATAATAAATTTGTGTTGGCTTCAGTCACTGGGTTTGTGGTAATTTGTTATTGAGGTAATAGGAAAGTAGTACAAAACGCCTAGAGATTCTAATTCAGTGTGGCTGGATTTAGGGGTCTAGAGTCCTGGGTTTTAGATCTGTGGCTGATTCCAATACAATGTGTTCCCTCAAAGTTACTAATCCTTGTTTTCAAAAAGAAGAAAGTGATACTTCCAAAGGTTAATACCTACTTAGCCTACAGGGTTCTTTTGTGGATCAAGTGAGAGAATGGATGAGAGAGTTCTTTGAAAAAGCAAAAGCACTTTAGTTTTGTTATGTTTCAAGATATAGCCAGCACGATTTCTTCTTCTAAAAAATCTCTGTGGGGGCGCCTGGGTGGCTCAGTCGGTTAAACGTCCGACTTCGGCTCAGGTCATGATCTTATGGTTTGTGGGTTCGAGCCCCGCATTGGGCTCTGTGCTGACAGCTCAGAACCTGGATCCTGCTTCAGATTCTGTGTCTCCCTCTCTCTCTGCCCCTCCCCTGCTCGCACTCTGTCTCTCTCTCTCTCTCTTAAAAATAAACATTAAAAAATAAAATAAAATAAAATAAAATAAAATAAAATATCTCTGTGACCTTGAAGACTTATATGCAAACATTTTAGGAGCTTTGTCATTTATGTTAACAATACTTCATATTTGGCTATATGGTTTACAAAACACTTTAATCTTTATTGTATCACTTGACCTGAACAGCAACCCTCCAGTTCACTCAAGTATTAACGTTAATAGCAGTATAGGTGTGGGGAGGGGCGGGGGCGGGAGGGTTCATATGTTTATAGATGCTTACAGAAGTGGATAATCCAGAACTCCATACACAATGGCTTTTGAGTGGATTGTGGCAATTAGACTGGAGGCAGATTTGCCAGACGCACCAGGAATTCACCACAAGACAAGCTGTGACTTAGAGATAGAATGTGATCTAGCAATCTCAGTATTTTCAAAAAATCCCCTCCAAATAATTCTTCCTGGCTCCATTTTTCTAGAATAAGAATAAGTCTCATCACTTTTTGCCTACAGGCAAAGTGCCAGCATTAGCTTGCTTACCTCTCTAGAATCTTTGTGGATTGGTGAACATAATTTCCTCCAGTTTAGGGATAATGTGAGCCCTAAACACTTATCTTATCGTACCTTTCAGTCTTTGCTCATGCGAATCATAATGTTTTCCCTTTCCCTCTTCCACCTACCAAATCCCATTCCTCCTTGAACGTAGCCTCCTCTCTAAGGCTTCAGGTGGTCTCACTTCTCTGTCTTCCCTGAAGTCCTATCAAGCATTCAGTTCACACTGTGTAGTATTCCCTTGTTTTGGAGAGTTTATCCTGCCACCTTACCTGGTCAAGGTATTATTCTTTTCTTGTTTCCTAAAGGTCCAAGTAGAGGGCCGGGCAAGATCTTGATGTTGGAAAGTAGTTACTGTTTGGTTTGAAAGGTCCTCCTCTTGAACTGTAGCCCGTATGATTTTTTTCCAGCTTTATTGAGATATAAGTGACATGTGACATTGTCTAAGTTTAAGGTGTCCAGTGCGACAATTTGCTAAATGTATGTATCACAAAATGCTTACGAGTAGAAGTTCGTTCACACATCCTTTACGTGTATAATTACCACTTTATTACCTTTTGTATTGAGAATGGTAAAGTTCTACTCTCATAGCAACTTTCCAGTATACAATACAGTATTGATAACTATACTCAACATTTTGTACATTAGATCCCTGGAATTTATTCATCTTATAACTGAACATTTGTACCCTATGAATAACATCTCCCCATTTCCCCCACCACTCGGCCCCTGGCAAACACTATTCTGTTCTCTGTTTCTGAGTAGGGTGTTTTTAGATTTTACATATGAGATCATATACAGTATTTTCCTTTTTCTGTCTGACTTACTTCACTTAGCCTAATGCCCTCAAGGTCCATCCATGCTGTTGCAAATGGCAGGGATTTTCTATTTTATGGCTGAGTAATATTCCACTGGGTGCATGCATGTGTGTATGTGTAAATACACACACACACACACACACATCTGTGTGTGTATCACATTTTCTTCATCCATTCATCCATCAGTGAACACTTAGGTAGTTTCCATGTCTTGGCTATTATGAATAATGCTACAAGGAACATGCGGGTGTAGGTAACTCTGAGAGAGTGATTGAATATTCTTTGACTATATAGTCATAAGTGGGATTGCTGGAGCATATGGTACTTCTATTTTTAATTTTTTGATGATACTCCATACTTTTTCCATAGTGTTTGTATTAATTTATATTCCCACCAACACTGCATGAGGGTTCCCCTTTCCCCACATTTTTGCCAACACCTGTTATCTGTTCTCTTTGGGAATAGCCATTCTAACAGATGTGAGGTGATAACTCACTGTGATTTTGATTTGCATTTCTCTCATGATTAGTGATGTGAAGCCCCTTTTCACGAACCAGTTGGCCACTTGAATATCTTCTTTGGAAAAATGCTTATTCACCTCCTTTGCCCATTTTCAGTTGGATTTTTTATTGTTTTGCTTTCTTTGGAAAAATGTTTATTCACCTCCTTTGTCCATTTTCAGTTGGATTTTTTATTGTTTTGCTATTCAGTTGTATGAGTTCTTTATATATTTTAGATACTAACCACTTATTAGATATGTGGTTTGCAAATATTTTCTTCCATTGCATAGGTTGCCTTTTCATTGTATTAATAGTTGCTTTTGCTGTGCAGAAACTGTTTAGTTTAATGTAGTCCCCTTGTTGATTTTTTGCTTTCGTTGTTTGTGATGTTGGTGTCATATCCAAAAATTTATTGCCGAGACAAATACAAAAGAGCTTCTCTACCCGATGTTTTCTTCTAGGAGTTTAAAGGTGTCAGGTCTTGTGTTTAAGTCCTTAATTCATTTTGTGTAAATTTTCATGAGTGGTGTAAAATAGGGGTCATTCTTTTTATATGGGTATCCACTGATTGAAGACACTATCCTTTCCCCATTGAGTATAATTGGCTTCTTTGTTGAATATTAGTTGGCTATATATGCATGGATTTATTTCTGGGTTATTGATTCTGTTCCATTGGTCTATCTGTTTTATGTCATTACCATACTGTTTTGCTTACTATAGCTTTGTAATATAGTTTGAAATAAGAAAGTATGATGATTCCAGCTTTGTTCTTCCTTAAGATTGCTTTGGCTATTCAGGGTCTTTTGTCGTTCCATACAAATTTTAGGATTTTTTTTCTATTTCTGTAAAAACTGCCATTGGAATTTTGATAGGGATTGCATTAAATCTGTAGATGACTTTGGATAATGTAAGCATTTTAATTAACAGTATTAACTCTTCTGGTCCATAAACACAAGATATCTTTCCATTTATTTGTGTGTCTTTCAATTTACTTTTTCAATGTCTTACAATTTTTGGTATATAAATCTTCCACTTCTTTGGTTCAATTTATTCCTAATTATTTTATTGTTTTTGATGCTATTGTAAATGGGATTACTTTATTTCTTTTTCAGATGGTTCATTGTTAGTGCATAGAAATGCAACTGATTTTTGTAAGTTGATTTTGTATCCTGAAACTTTACTGAAATCATTTATTAGGTCTAACAGTTTTTTTGCTGGAGTCTGTAGGATTTTTTAAACATAAGATCATGTCATCAGCAAACAGAAAATTCTACATCCTCTTTTTTTTATTTGAATGGCTCTTTCTTTCTTTCTTTCTTTTTCTTTTTCTTTTTCTTTGTAATTGCTCTGGTTAGGACTTACAGTACTATGTTGAATAGTTTTGGTGAGATTGGCACCCTTCTCTTGTTCCTGATTTTAGAGGGAAAGCTTTCAACTTTTTACTGCTGAGTATAATGTTAGCTATGGGTTTGTCATATATATTTTTTTTATTATGTTGAGGTATGTTACTTTTATACTATATTTGTTGAATTTTTATCATGAAAGGATGTTGAATTTTCTTACATGTTCTGTCCATACCTATGGAGATAACCATATGATTTTTGTCTTCCATTCTATTGTCATGTATCACATTTATTGCTTTACATATGTTGAAACATCCTTGCATCCTGAGAATAAATTCTACTTGATCATGGTACATGACCCTTTTAATGTGCCATTGAATGTGGTTTGCTGATATTTGGTGGAGAATTTTCGCGTCTATATTCATCAGGGATATTGACTTGTAGTTTTATTTTCTTAGGCTATCTTTATCTTTGATAGCAGGGTAATACTAGTCTCATAAAATGAGTTTGCAAGTATTCCCTCCTCTTCAATGGTTTCGGAAGAGTTTCAGAAGGCTTGACATTAATTCTTTAAATGTTAGAATTGACCCATGAAGCCATGTGATCTTCATCTTTTTCTTTGTTCTGATTACTGATTCAATCTCCTTCCTTGTTATTGGTCTGTTCAGATTTTCTTATTTCTTCATGAGTCACACTTGGCAGATTGTATGTTTCTAGGAATGTACCCATTTCATTTAGGTTGTCCAGTTAGTTCACATACAGTTGCTTATAGTAGCCCCTTATGATCCTTTGTATGTCTGTGATATCAATTGTAATTTCTTTAATTTATTAGTTTACTTGGGTCCTCTCTCTCTCTCTCTCTTTTTATTGGTAGTCTAATTAAAGATTTGTCAATTTTGTTTATCTTCTCAAAAAACCCTAACTCTTAGTTTTGTTTATCTTTTATACTGTTTTTCTATCTTCTATTTCATTTATTTCTGGTCTGATGTTGGTTACCTCCTTCCTTCTGCTAACTGTGGGCTAAGTTTATTCTTATTTTGCTAGTTTTTTGAGGTGTAAAGTTAGGTTACTTATTTGAAATTTTTCTTTTTTTCTTTTTTTTAATGTTTGTTTATTTTTGAGAGAGAGGGAGCGGCAGAGTGCGAGTGGTGGAGGAGCAGAGAGAGAGGGAGACACAGAATCTGAAGCAGGGTCCAGGTTCTGAGCTGTCAGTACAGAGCCTGATGTGGGGCTTGAGCTCACGAACCGCGAGATCATGACCTGAGCTGAAGTCAGACACTTAACCAACTGACCCACCAGGCACCCCTGTGTTTTCTTTTTTTAATGTAGAACATTTATTGCTATAAACTTCCTTCTTAGCACTGCTTTCGCTGCAATTGATGAGTTTTGATATGTTGCATTTACGTTTTTGTTTGTTGCAATACATTTAAAAAATTTTCTCTTTTGGTTTATTCTTCGACCTAATGGTTGTTCAGGAGTGTGTTATTTAATACCCACATAATTATGAATATTCCCATTGCCCTCCCATTATTGATTCTTAGTTTTATAACATTGTGGTTGGAACAGATAATTGGTATAATCTCAAATATCTTAAGGTTGCTGAGATTTGTTTTGTAACTAACATTTGATCTATCTTGGAGAATGTTCTACGTGCACTTGAGAAGAATGTATATTCTGCTACTCTCGGATAGAATATTCTCTTTATCTCTGCTAGGTCCTTTTGTTCTAATTTTAGTTTCTTATTAATCTTCTGTCTAAATGATCTATCCATTGTTGAAAGTGGGGTATTGAAGTCCCCTACTATTATATTGTCTATTACTCCTGGCAGATGTTATTATCATATGCTGAATGTATTTAGGTTCTGCAATGCTGAATGCATATATATTTATAATTGTTACGTCTTCTTGATGAATTGACCATTTTATCATTATTTAATTATCTTCTTTGTCTCTTGCTAGAGGTTTTGACTTAAATTCTACTTTGTCTAAAATGAGTATAGATACCTTTGCTCTCTTGCATTCCATGTGTGTGGAATATCTTTTTCCATCTCTTCACTTTGAGCCTATGTGTGTCCTTGAAGTTGAAATATCCCTTAGGCAGCATACAGGTTGGTCTTGTAGTTTTTTATTCACCCAGCCTATTAGGCTGTGTGATTTGGAGTAAAGAACGTAGGCTCTGAAGCCATACAGATAACCCCATTCAAACCCTGACTATTTCACTTACCAGCTGAATAATCTTACACATGTTATATACCCCCTCTATGTCAATTCACTCATCTTTCAAAAGGAATAACAACAGTTGTTATGCTACCTCATGGGGTTGTTGTGAGCATTAAATGCAATAATTCATGTAAAGTGTTTAGTACCATTCCAAGAACATAGTAAGCTCCCATGAAATGGTGGTTATTATTTATTTTTACTAAAATTAGAAAGGTAAAATAATATACTAGTTATGATCAGGGCTTTATAAACAAACAGACCTGGGCTGTAAGTTACTTAAGTTACTTAACCTTGAGTAAGTTAGTTAATTTCTCTGAGGCTTAGAACTCTCTTTTTGCATGAAGGTTAGAATAATGTCTACCTCATAGGGTTGTTAGTATGAAATAGGAATTATAAATAGCAGCCTTTGATACATAATAGGAAATCAGTAAATGGTAGTTGTTCTAATTGTTGAGGGGAAAATAAAGATATAGAGGGTTGTGTCAACAACAAAAACTGTGTCACTCATCTGCAGTCTAGTAGCAAATAAGAAAGTAAGTGTGGGCTTTCCCCTATAATTCTCAAGCAAAAGACAGAAAAATGCACTTTACTGTGTCTCTGCCTTCCCACTTCACCCAGTGGGTTCATAGAAGAGATGTTTGTGATAGTACTTAGAATAACATCTGGTTCATATTATGCCCTAATAAATATTAGTTGAATCTGATTCTGGACACATTCATTTAGCCCATATTGAATATTTCAGTATTCCATGTAAGTATTTTTGTTGTTGGCACTATTTTTTTTAATTTTTCATTTTTTTCATTCAAGTATAATTAAAAAATATATTAGTTTCAGGTGTACAATATCATGATTCAGGACTTCTATCCATTACTCAGTGCTCTTCACAATGTGTGCTCTTTTTTAAAAAAATTTTTCTTTAATGTTTATTTCTGAGACAGAGACAGAGCATGAGTGGGGGAGGGGCAGAGAGAGAGAGAGGGGGACACAGAATCGGAAGCAGGCTCCAAGCTCTGAGCTGTCAGCACAGAGCCCGACAAGGGGCCTGAACTCACAGACCGTGAGATCATGATCTGAGCCCAAGCTGGTCGCTCAACGACTGAGCCACCCAGGTGCCCCAATAATGTGTGCTCTTAATCCCCTTCACCTATTTCACCCATCCCACCACCCACCTCCCCTCTGGCAATTCCTACTTTGTTCTCTATATTTCAGAGTTGGCATTATTTTTAATTCAAAAATAATACATGCATGCACATGGTAAAAATATTCAAATAGTACAAGGATATATACAATAAAATACAAGTTAAAACTCCAGAACTGTTGTTTATCGATTGTATGACCTTTGGCAGGTCACTTAACCTCTCTGTGGCTATGAAAATCATGTCAGTATCTACTTTTTGGGTTGCTGAGAGAAACAATGTATAAATCATTTAGAATAGTACTTGGCCTATTTAAGAAATAAAAAAGTTTAGTGATTTTCATGTGCCATTTGTATTTTTCTGTGAATTTCTCATTGATTTCCATTCCTCATTTTTTTGGTTGAGTTATAGGGTTTGGGTTTTTTTGTTTTTTTTGTTTTTTGTTTTTTTGATTTGTGAAAGCTTCTTATCTATTAAGGAAATTTTTCCTTTACCATATTTTGAAACCTTTCTTATCCTCAGCTTTCATTTTTTTCTATGAATTTTTCCTCATAATATTAATTTTCCCATGAAAAAATTTTGAATGTTTTATAGGCCTATTTATCAGTCTTTTGCCTTTAGGGCTTCAGAGGTTTGAGTTTTGCTTAGAACAACCATCTATATTCCAAATTTTTTCTTTAAAAATTCTCCCATGTTCTCTTCTGCTGCTTTTCCAGTTACTCTGTTTGGTCCATCTGGGCTTTATTCTTATATAAAACATAAAATGGTGGTCTACTTTTATTTCTCTTCCCAATGGCTAGCCCATTGTTTCAGCACTGTATATTGAATATTCTGTCAGTTGAAACCCTTGCTATCTCCCAGATAACTGGATGTTGAATTGTTCCTCAGATTGAAACAATGTGTGGCCCAGTCATAATTTATTCCTTTCATTTTCTTCTGGTTTTTATATGAATACAAGTTGACTTGGGCAGACACATCCCTTCTTATAAATGAAAACAAATAACAAAACAGGCATAAAGGGGTTACACCAATCTTTGAGATCCCTTTAACTAACAGTCGATTAGAGTTGTTTAAAATAAAAACTCCCTATTTGAAGGAATGGGTATAAAAAACCCTTTTGCACCTAATATTCTATTATATGAGTATATCATAACAATTAAACCATGTCTTTCCTGTTGGATATTTGCATAAATTTCTCTGTACTATCCATACATATATTACTATGCCGACTATTCTCAGACATTTATTTGGTTTTCTTTCAAGACATCTTTTTAAATGTGGAATTATTAGGTCAAATGGTGTGAACTTTTTAAAGTTTTTCTGAAAATATACCGTGCATAGAGAAAAATGCACATATCGTAAGTGCACAGCTTGAAAAATTTTCACAAAGTGAACACACCTATATAACCAACACATATTTGGAAACAAGATGTTACCAGCACCTCAGAAGTCTCCCTCTTGCCTCATACAATCACAATTTCCACGGCTAAGCACTATCAGGATTTCTAACATATACATTAGTTTTGCCAGATTTTTGAATTTTGTATATATTTGGAATCATAGAGTATATAGTTATGTTGTTTTTGACATCTCTTGTTTACTATGTTTACAGTATTTATCATTATAGGACATTCGTCTTAATTGCTATATAGTATTTCATTGAGTGAATATACCACAATCTATTCACTTTATTCTTAATGGGCATGTGACTTTTTTACTATCACAAATGCTGCTACTATGAACATTGTAGTGTATGCATTTCTGTCAGGTATATACTTAGGTGTAGGTGTATACCTTAGAAATTACTGTTATAATTAGTGGATCATAGGATATGCACATGTAAAGCTTTTATGTATCTTTGTACAAAATTGCTTTGCAGAAACATGTTTCTAATTATGGACAACAATCACCGCTCTTTTTTAAAAAAAATGTTTATTTTTGAGAGACAGAGAGAGAGAAAGAGGCAGAGTGTGAGCAGGGGAGGGGCAGAGAGAGAGAGGGAGGGAGACACAGAATCCGAAGCAGGCTACAGGCTCTGAGCTGTCAGTACAGAGCCTGATGCAGGACTCGAACCCATGAACTGCAAGATCACGACCTAAGCCAAAGTCAGACACTTAGCCAACTCAGCCACTCAGGCGCCCCTTTACTTTTTAATTTTATTTTTTATTTGAGAGACAGAGAACTAGTATGAGTTGGGGAGAGGGGCAGAGGGAGAAACACTCTCAAGCAGGCTCCACGCCCAACACAGGGCCCGATGTGGGGCTTGATCCCACGAACCGTGAGATCATGACCTGAGCCAAAATCAGACGCTCAACCAACTGAGCCACCCACATGCCCCACAATCACCACTCTTACATGATCGTCACTTCTGACTTCAAATATTTTATTTACTGCTCATAATAACCCTATGGGGTAGTTAGTGTTATTCTTTTCTACTGACAAGTAAACAGAACTATTTACAGAGATGTTAAATAATCTGTGCAAGGCCACATTTAGAAAATGGTAGAGCCGGGATTTCAACTCAGATTTGTCTGGCTTCCAAGGGCATGCTCCTTCTGCCATGCATCCTGTGTTAGTTTCCTACAAGGCATCACAAACTGCATGGCTTAAACAATAGAAATTTATTCTCTTGCAGTTCTAGAGGTTAGAAGTCCAAAATCAAGGTGCTGGCAGGGCCAGGCTCTGTCTCCCAGCTTCCACCTGTTACTGGCAGTCCTTGGCATTCCTTAGCTTGCAGTTGCATAATGCCAGTGTCTTCTCTGTGTCTGTCTGTCTCTATGTCTTTTCTCCTTCTATCTTTTTTTTTTTAATGTTTATTGATTTTTAAGAGAGAGTGAGACAGAGTGTGAGTGGGGGAGGGACAGAGAGAGAGGGAGATACAGGATCCGAAGCAGACTCCAGTCTCCGAGCTGTCAGCACAGAGTGCGACACGGGACTCAAACTCAGGAGTCATGAGATCATGACCTAAGCCGACGCTGGACACTTAACTGGCTAAACCACTCAGGCATCTCTGTGTTTTCTCCTTTTCTTACAAGGGCACCAGTCATACTGGATTACAGGCCCACCCTACTCGCGTATGACCTCATTTTACATTGATTATGATTACATCTGCCAAGACCCTATTTCAAAATAAGGTTGCATTCCCAGATACCAGGGGCTAAGACTTCAATCTATCTTTTTTTTTGGGGGGGGGGGGACACAATTTAACCCTCCACACCTTCCTACCTTTTATTTCGAGCCATTCACCATTGCACATAGAGGGTAAGAAGGTGCGATGTAGTTTTTTAAAGTTACAGTGTTTATTACTGTAAAGCTGATGCCTGTGAGGTGTGCGCCTACAGGAACAGCACTTCTATGTGACTTGCCAAGAGGATAGATGCTGTGGCTGGGCTGTGTTCAGTGTCAGGCAAATGTTCCTTTTACCTGGTGGACGTAGTAACCCAAACAAATATCTATAGCGCTAGCTAGTATTATAACTGGAGCCATGTATTCTTGTTTGCCCTAGGAAAAGGGGATGTAGGGTCAAGGTGAGGCCCACACTGAGGAAAGGCTATGCCTATTTATTTATTTCTGCAGATGGGCTCCAACATCTAAGAAAGCTTGCATTTCTATTGTTGGCAAGGTAGGCTGGCCAAGAGCTGCTATTTTTTCCCTCTCGCCAGAAATCTCCGTTTTCTTTCAAACCCCAGCAGAATCATAATCAGTACTTGTGTTTTTTAATGAGCACCTGCTAAGGGCCACACGCTGTCCCAGGGATATTGTGCACATTACTTGTAATTCTTAACACAACCTTTAAGTAGATATTCATACAAGTGCAGCCCTTAGAATTAGCCCTGATGGTGAAAGGAGGCAAAAGCACCTGTTTGACAGTGTGGTCCAAAGGAGGAGGACATCTGTCAGTGCTGGACGCTCTGTAGCAAACCAAATTGTCCTGATGTTAGGGATACAATCAGAAGAGGAAAGAGCTAGGAGCACTTTGCTTCAGAATGACTCCTGGGGACATCTTGAGTCTGGGCACCAAGGCTGAATCCCCAGTCAGGTAAATTTGTTAGTATCTCTTTAATATCACAAGGGATATACCATTCAGGTCTCTTTTGAGAGATATGAGCATAGATCTAAGATAGATCAGTATGAAGGAAGGGTTATTATTGTGGCATCCCAAGCAGCTATCAAGTACCATACCCTTATGTTAGGGCAAAGCCATACTCAAATCAAAGCCCTAAGACCAGAGAACTCTAATTCTAGTTTGGTAGATTGCAGAGATCGCAAACGAGTAACTTAGGATTTGAATACAACCCACAGATATTCTTTGTTTTGCCCACATAGGATTTTTTAAATTTTCATTTCTGTTGCTGTCAAGCAAAAACAAATCAGAAAATTTTATACAAAATGCCATATTTCGGGCTTATTTTTGAGTCCACGTTTCAAAATGACTCCGTTGCAGCTGCTCCCATTTGGAAGGCAGGCTCCTCCTGGGTCACCCTTTGATATTATCTTCTTGCTCCCTATAACCTTTGAGTTTGTGACCGTTGCTCTAGATCTTTGGCCAGGATAGATTTAGAACCAGGCCCCATGCAAGTAAAACAAAGCAGCGCCAAAACTGAGAGCTCACTTCTCTTGGATGTGATGGAAATTCTCTAAAGTTGTGGTGATAGCTTTACAACCTTGTGGATTTACTCTAAAAAACACTGACTCGTACACATTAAGTGGCTGAATTCTATGATATGACTTATGGATCAATAAAGCCGTTCAAAATATAAACCAGACAAGAGTTAGGGAGAAAAACCCACGATGAATTAACTTCTCAGTTGTACTGTTTGTTGTCAGACTCTTCGAAGGTCCCTAAGACTTGAGTGGCTAAAATCATGAAAAATAAAGATTCAAAATAGCACATGGGGTTGTTAGAAGAAACAGAGGCAATCCCTTCAAAGCTTATATGACTCTGCCTGGTACATGGTCAACAGTAAATAAGTACCAGGGGTTCTTGGCCGGTATGGCACAGAAGAGACTTACCAACACTTAACCCAACAGCGCTGAAACTGTATGCTAACCCCTGGAACAGCTCTTCCTGGAGCCTCTCCAAATGCCTAGTTGGTTCTAGGTGGCTACCGATTCTCATCCAGGACTCTAGGAGCCTCATAGACGTTTAAGCGATAAAGAAAAATAGCATACAAATACTGAAGCATCTAGGGAAGTGGAGTCAAACTTTCCATGCCTATTCAAGCAAGGTGATGTAGTCAAGTCTCCGCAATGCTGAGAGTAAGGAGACATGGATTCTAATTTTACTTCCACTCCAAATGGAATTTCCTTTAAAGAATACTAAATTTTCCTATGCTTTATTTTCATCATATATTGGAGGACGATGGTATTTACCCTGTTACTTTACCACGTAAGACCACATTAAAAAAAAAAAAAAGAGCATGAAGCTACTTGGAAGGATACAAAGTTACATATAGTATAAGACATGTTTATTTATGTATGTAAATCAGTGATTCCAATCAGGTGACAAGCTAACTCCCACAGAAAGGCTAATGGGGCTGAGATTCTTGTAATAAGAGAGGGCCTTGGGGATGGTTTTATAGTTTTAGACCCATTGTCTTTGTAAAGATTCACCAGAGGACGGTGAAACTCTTGGCAATCAGAACAGATGCAGCCTGGGCCACCATATGCCATAAAAGAAAAAAAGAGCTTCTGGCAAAGGAAAATCATCAAACCAATGTCTTCACCCTATTACAGAATTGAAAATGTCAACTTCCCTAGATTACAGGGTATGGCTCCAAAGCAGACAAAATTACATTCACACCCAGAAATGGGAAATTTCTTCTCTGGGAAGAGCTAAGCTGTCATTAGGAAAGTAGGTAGGTGGCTGTGACTTTTTTTTCTTCTAAAGTTCTTTATGAATCTCCATAAAATTCTAAGAAAGATTTAGAAATTGATTAACCCTCTTATATCTCCCCCAGACACACAGAGATGTCCAGATAACTTCAGATACTTCATCCAGTGGAGGTGGGATAGGCAGGGGCATTTTGCCAATGAAACAGTTGTAGTAGCCTTGTTGACCCAAAGGCAAGATCCTTACTCAGTCTTGAGGGACTAGCTGACCTCTAATGCCGCCCCCCTCCCCCCTCCCCCCTCCCCCCTCCCCCCTCCCCCCTCCCCCCTTCCCCCACCCCAAATTCTTCCAGTTGGAAGCTGTGGACTAAGGGAGCAGCCTCCAGCAGCATCTTATTCTTTTTTTTTTTTTCAACGTTTATTTATTTTTGGGACAGAGAGAGACAGAGCATGAACGGGGGAGGGGCAGAGAGAGAGGGAGACACAGAATCGGAAACAGGCTCCAGGCTCTGAGCCATCAGCCCAGAGTCCGGCGCGGGGCTCGAACCCACGGACCGCGAGATCGTGACCTGGCTGAAGTCGGTCGCTTAACCGACTGCGCCACCCAGGCGCCCCTGCAGCAGCATCTTCTAACTCAATTTGTTCTCGAGAGAGATTTTGATATGAAAGAGTCAAAAGAGGGAGTGGAGAGAGGGAGAATGAGGTGAAAGTATTCATGCAACTTGACAGGAAGGGAAGAGTATCCTGCCAATAGGGAAATAAGTATGTCAGGCAGTGTTGCAGAGTGGTTAAGAGGATAGGCTATGGCATCAGCCACAGCTGATTTATATCCTGGCCCTGCTACTTATATTCTGATGTAAATATCAAATGGGATGAAAACAATACTGGTCATGTGCAGCCCTTATGAGGTTGCACACTTACCTGGCACATAGGAAATGCTAAAATTAAAAGTAGTTTTTATTCTGTGCTCTTCAGCATGGCATTCAAAGCCCTTCCCAATTTAACCCAAGTCTATATTTCTAGCTTCATTTCCCATCACTCTCTGCTACATACCTTATGCCTGGGCGCACAGGACCACAAGAGTATTCGGCAGTCCCCGATCTCATCCTCCATGTCCATATTTTCCCTTCTTTGCCTACACAATTTTTCTGCCTAGTATGCCTAGGCATACTCTTTTCTACCCAGTTAAAATCTTACTTTCCCTCTTTTCTACCCAGTTAAAAATCTTACTTTCCCTGCAGGGCCCAGTATTCCACCACTTTTGTGAGGCTTTCCCATTCCTTTCATCTAGGCAGAATTAAAGCTTCCTTTTTTTGTATTTCCATTACATTTTTTATTTCCATGGTTGAAGTGCCAGGCTAGCCTTTTCAACAAGTGTACATTTTTTAGTAATCCCTACGACCTTGTGAAAACAATGGCTTTATTATATGTATTGTTACATCACCAGCATAGTAACTGGCACATAGTGGGTCGTCATTGAATTTCATTGACTAGAACTGAGTTTTACTTAAGGGGCTCATGAACATGTATTCCATCTATTTCATAAGTTGCCATGACATAAAAGTGTACAGACATATATGAAAGCACTAAAATAATGTAAAGTATTATACAAATGGGAGGAATAGATTACCCAGAATTCAAATTAGAGAGTTTAAATAAATAGAATCCTTTCCTGGTGCTATCAAATTATAATTAGTATATATATATATATATATATATATATATATATATATATATCAATGGCCCTAATGCATTTCCAGCTCATGAAGTGCCTTCTGAATTATCGTGAACTTTTATAAAAGATGTGTTCTGATTCTTTAGTCTTTTGAGAATTTATGGACAACATGACTGTAGTTTTCTTATGTAACTGGGAAGATAGTTTTGTTAGATCAAGAAACCACAATCCCCAACCACTCTGGAAAAATGGATCTTTGACGTATAAAAGAAAAAAGAGGGGGAAAAATAGCAACGTAACTACCATCAGCATCCATAGTAAAGGCTGACACGATGCCTTGAATGACGTAAGGGTGATCCTTCTGGAGTACATACTGTTATTCCTGTCTGTTCATGAGTCTGATCTTGCCTTTGATTCCATTAGCTGTCTGAGTTCAGGGACTTGGTCTTCTATTTATATGTTATCCACAACTGTGCTTAGCATAGTTGCTGGAAGCATTGAGAATTCTTGTAAGTAGTGGTTGAATTTAACTGAATTTAGGGAAATCTGTAAAGAAGTTAGTACATAGAATAAATAAATTTAAAGATAGTTTTAGACCCAAGAAATACATTAAATACATAGGTGGATCAATCTCAGAATGAATTTTATCCAATACAGTATAATATAAAAATTTTATTACTGGAAACATTTTTATAACGCTTTGTCATTTATGAAGTGCTCTCATATACTCTTTCTGTCAAAATAGCAAATCTGAGTAGACATAGATACTCTGGTGTTTACCTGTCAAATAAATAATTAGAGTGAAACATATTACTCCTAGAGGATGGAATAGCAAAAAAATAACACTTAGAAACTACTATAAGATAAGCATAATTGTAATTGCTTTCCATGTATTCTCTTATTTAATCCCAAGAACCCTATGGAGGAAGTATGGCCATTATTTCCATTTTATAGATGAAAAACTGAGGCTTACATGAATTCATTTGCCCCAATCGCATAGCTAGTAACTGGCGGAAGATGAGTCTTCACCAAAAAGACTGGTTCAATGAACCTGCAAGAAAGTTCTACCTTAAGAGGAACTAGACAGAGCTGTTTCAAAAGACTCTTTATATCCATATATCTAGAAAACCATTTGTGAAGGGAGAAACATTACCAACTCACAATGGAATAAACAGAATGATAATGTCTTGGCTAACAAAAACTAATCCAAAATTTAAATGGCATATTGGATTCAAAGCAATAGCTTCACACTCTGAAAGTATATTTTCCATATAAACATGATAGGCAGAGAGATGATAGGTCTTTGTGTGGATCTTGAGAGGAGAATTTTATAGAAAAAACATGGGTCCCCTGTTAAAACAAGAATTTTTAGAAAGACCAAAACAAGAAGTCAAAACACAAGATGTAAAGTAAGTAGGTGTTCAGTATGGGACTGATAAAGCACAAATTTGTACGCTTATTGTGATGACAGCTTCACTTAGAGGTAAAGGGGCCATTTTAAGGTGATAGCCCTGAACTCTTTCTTAAAGAATCCCTTTTTTCAGTTCAGCCTGACTGTCTGAACTGTCAGAAGGGTTGGGTCTTCTGTAAAACTGCTTTATTATGTGATCTTTTTGCATGGCCTCATGCTCCTTCGAAAATTGCAAATGCTTGGCACGGATGCTGCCCCTCCCATTCCTGTGCCCATGGCAGACATTATAAATAAATCACGGCACTCTTTCTCATTTGGAATCAACCTCAGACTCATTCTTGATACAGCATTGCAGATGGCAACTACCAATCAATTGGGTTTGGCATGTGAAATGAAACCTATTTGTCATCTATGCCCCAGAGTATACAGATTATTTGCAAGCTGAGAGATAGCTGACTTCATAGACAGCAAACACTAATCATGAGTATGTCTTTACTAACCCAATGTTACTAAGCAATGGATGCTTCCTTCCTTGGTTTTATCTTCCACTGCTGCTCTAGTCATCCCTGACCCACTAGCAACCATTTTTTTTTTTTTTTGATAACAGAAGTAAGCTTGCTGGGCATCAGGAACCTTTAGGAGGACTTTAATGATCAAGATCGATCCTGCTACTTGTCCGTCCCAACCCTCAAAAGCTTTAGGAATATGATGTTCAATACAAACTTCTAAGAGCTTAGATTCTGCTTGTATAATGCCCATTTAGTTTTAGTTATTTCCTATATAGAGTGAGCTGAGATGTAGTTAAAAGCATTGAATTATAAATAAGATGACCTGGCTTCTAGTCCTGCCTCTGCATCTTTAGTTATGGTTTTCCTCCCTGAGTCTCAGTTTTCCCATCTGTAAAATGGAAATTGTAATGCCTGCCTTATCTATCAACTGACTTACTGTGAAAGTGTTAAACCATTCATTTCCTCTTTTTGATTATTTCATTTTATGTCACTATTCCTCAAGTATTTTGCCTCACATTGTTAGGTAGGATTGGATTTAACTCAAAAGAATACTTGAAAAAATACTTAGACTGGGTGTTAATAATTTTAAAAACATGTTTTTGTCTCATCGTGTTTCACTTGTATATGTGTGTGTGGAGGTTCTCTTACTTGTTCACTAAAACCCTCCATTTTCATAAGTGACAGGAGAATGGATTGACTTGCTCCTCAGCTATGTGTCTGGCTTGGTCAGAACTTGGTCAATGCATGTAAATCACAGAATTATAAAAACAAAACAGCTTACTGACTGGCCCAAGTCCTTAGCTCAAACATGTTCAATCTTTGACATAAAAGGAAGCAGAGATTCTTAGAATTTACTGGTCAACACTACCTCCCAACAGTGCCTTCCTTGGTCATCTAGCTCAGTTGTTTCCTTTTTTTTTTAATTTAATTTTTTAATGTTTATTTATTTTTGAGAGAGAGAGAGAGAGAGAGACAGAACATGAGCATGGGAGGGGCAGAGACAGGAGGAGACACAGAATCTGAAGCAGGCTCCAGGCTCTGAGCTGTCAGCACAGAGCCTGATGTGAGGCTCGAACCCACAAACCGTTGAGATCATGACCTGAGCTGAAGTCGGATGCTTAAGCAACAGCAACCCAGGCACCCCTAGCCCAGTTGTTTTCAACTGCAGCTTTCAGTTTCCTAGTTCTGCACAGGGATGCTTCAGGGCTTCTTTATATGCTTTTAAAAAACTATCTTGCTATGAATGAGTGAATGCCAAATGTGGAAAATATAGTACATGGCTAACCTTCTCTGCTTTCAGATCCCTATTTGATTCAGGCTAGTATAATCATTGATTGGCATCCTGCCCAGGCTCTGGGGCTGTGGTTATCTGATATTCCCATTATCTAACATCTTAAAACCCAGAACTACGACTTAACTTACTTGGCTTTGACTTTCCCATCTTTTCTTTTTCTAGGTTCCTTTTTCAAATCTTGATGCTCACTCAATACCCATTGCTGAAACCTGTCTGTAACTCATGAATACAATATCTGGGATGATTTTGTAAACTCCACTCATGAATTAATGAAAATCAGCCTTGTAAATTCAAAAGGAGAGTTCTTTCCAGTTGGGGCTTGATAATTCTAGATTTAATATAAATAAAAATACTCAAATTAGCTCAATTATACATGTAACAACACTTCAACATGCTAGGAAGTGTGTCGAAAAAATATTTAACAAATATGCCATTTATAATGGAGCAGATACGTGGAGTTGGTTAATATCTTTGGAGAGCCTTGCTTTGACAGAATTACTTCCATTTAGAAATTCTCTTTGGTCTAGCTACACTAAATCTGATTTATCTTCTGGACTTTGAGTTATAGAAAAGTTCACAGGCATTGCAAAAACACTCATTGAAAACATAAAGGCTGATTATCATTGTGTGAGGAGGTTGAAAATAAATCTTTTGGCAACTGCTACATCTGGGCTTGCAGTTAATGACCTTTTTGGATCAGTGCCAGGACACCAATCTACCTTGTGCATGGCTCTGCTAAGGTTGCAACCAGTCTGAAGCAAGCAAGCTAGCAATCGTATAAAATGGCCCAGTGTGAGAGGCAGTTTAAAAGCATTAGTGTCATCATGTCTACCTGGGAGAGAGCTTCTCACCAGCCTTAGCGATTTTTCCCTGATGTATGGGGTATATAGGGAAAAAATAAAGCTGGTAATTTAAAAAATATTACTGATTTTTTAATTAATAAACTTTATTTTTAGAGCAGCTTTAGGTTCACAGCAAAATTGAATGGGATATACAGAGATTTTCCAAATATCCCCTGTACACACACACGCACACACACACACACGCACACACACACACACACACACACACACTGCATCTCCCACTATCAACATACCAGACTGGTTTATTTGTTTCAGTATGAATCTACCTTGATACATTATTATCACCCAACGTCCATAGTTTACATCAGGGATTACTCTTGGTATTGTATATTCTGTGGGTTTTGACAAGTGTAAAATGACATGTATCCGTCATTAGAGAATCATAAAGAATAATTTCACTGTCCTAGAAATGCTCTGTCCCCTGTCTTTTCATCTCTCTCACCTCCTAACCCCTGGAATCACTAATCTTTTTACTGTCCCCATAGTTTTGCCTTTTACACATGGCTAGGATCATATAATATGCTGCCTTTTCAGATTGGCTTTTTTTACTTAGTAATATGCATTTAAGCTTCTTCCATATCTTTTCATGGCTTGATAGCTCATTTCTTTTTCAGTGCTGAATAATATTCCATTGTCTGATTTACCGTAATTTATTTATCCATTCACCTACTGAAGGATATCTTGGTTGCTTCCAAGTTTGGACAATTCTGAGCAAACCTGCTATAAACATCCATGTATAGCTTTTTATGGACATAAGTTTTCAATTCATTTGGGTAAATACTAAGCAGCATGTTTGCTGGATTATATGGTAAGACTATATTTAGTTTTATAAGAACTCACCAAATTCTCTTCCAAAGTGGCTATATACCATTTTGCATTTCTACTGGCAATGAAAGAAAGTTCCTGTTCTCCACATCCTTGCTAGCATTTGGTGTTGTCAGGGTTTTGGATTTGGGGCTATTCTGATAGATGTGTGAGTAATATCTAATTTTTGTTTTAATTCACAATTCCCTAATGATACATGACATTAAATATCTTTTTATACTTACTTGCTATGTGTATGTTTTCATTGGTGAGATATCTGTTCAGATCTTTAGGCCATTTTTTAAATGAGATTGTTTGTGTCCTCACTGTTGAGTTTAAGGGTTCTTTATATATCTTGGATAAGAGTCCTTTATCAGATGTGTGTTTTGCAAATATTTTTCCCAGCCTGAGGTTTGTCTTCTTATTCTCTTGACATTTTCTTTCATAGAGCAGAAATTTTTAGTTATAATGAAATCCAGCCTACCAATTATTTCTTCAATGGATCATGCCTTTGGTGTTTTATCTAAAAAGTAATCCCCGTACCCAAAGTCATTTAGATTTTTCTCCTAGATATCTTCTAGGAGTTTTTCAGTTTTGTGTTTTGTATTCAGGTCTATGATCCATTTTGAGTTAAATTTTGCAAGGGGAAAAAGGTCAGAGTTTATATTCATTTGTTTTGCATATGGACGTCCAGTTATTCCGCCATTAGTTGTTGAAGAGACTAACTTTGCTCCATTGTATTGTATTTCCTTGTTATCAAAGATCAGTTGACTATATGTGTGTCTATTTTTGGGCTTTCTATTCTGTTCTATCAATCTGTCTCTTCTTTCACTGGTACCATACTATCTTGATTACTGTAGCTTTATAATAAATGTTATATTTGAATAATGTCAGCCCTTCAACTTTTTTCTACTCCTTTAATATTGAGTTGGCTATATTCTGGGTCTTTTTTCCCTCCATATAAACTTTAGGATCAGTTTGTCAATATACACAAAATAACTTGATGGGATTTTGATTGGGATTTCAATAAATTTTTACATACAAAATTAGGAAAAAACTGACAACTTGAAAATAGTCTCCCTATCATGGAATACCTTTATTTCTTTCTTGATATCCTTCATCAGAGTTTTCTTCACGTATATCTTGAACATATTTTGTAAAATGTATAACTATTTCATTTTGGGAAGCAAATGTAAATGGTGCTATGTTTTTTCTTCCAGTTTTATTGAGATATACCTGACATATAACACTGTATAAGTTTAAGGTGTGCAATGTGATGATTGTATACATGTATACATTGTGAAATGTTTACCATAATAAGGTTAGTTAACACATCCTTCACATTACATAATTATCATTTTGTTGTTGTTATGGTGAGCACATTAAAGAACTATATTCATGGAAACTTTCAAGAATATAATACAGTTTTGGTAACTATACCCAACATATTATACATTAGATCACTGAAACTTATTCATCTTATAATTGAATGTCTGTACCTTATCAATAACATATCCCCATGTTTCCTGCTCCCAAGCCCCTGATAACCATCATTCTGCTCTGTTTCTATGAGTTTGATGTTTTTAGATTGCACGTATAAGTGATATCATACACTATTTGCTTTTTTGTGTGTCCGACTTATTTCACTTAGCATAATGCCCTCAAGGTCGGTTCATGTTGTTGCAAATGGCAGGGATTTTCTTCTATTTTGTGGCTGAAAAAGAATCTACTATATATATATATATATATATATATATATATATATATATATATACCACATCTTCTTTATCCATTCATCTGTCAGTGGACACTTAAGTTGTTTCTATGCCTTGGCTATTGTGAATAATGCTGCAATGAACATGGGATCACAGATATGTCCTTGAACTAGTAATTTCATCCTCTTTGGATATATACCCAATTTCATCTTCTTTGGATATATACCCAAAAGTGGGATTGTTGGATCATATGGTACTTCTATTTTTAATTTTTTGAGGAAGCTCCATACTGGTTTCCATAACGAATATACCAATTTATATTTCTACCAACACTGCACAAGTGTTCCTTTTTATCCACATCCTTACCAGCATTTATCTCTATCTTTTTGATAATAGCCATTGTAACAGTATAAAGTGATATCTTTTATGTTCCCTTGGTCTATCTGTCAGTTTTTATGCCAGTATCATACTATTTGATTACTATAGCTTTGTAAGATAGTTTGAAATCAGAAAATGTGATGCCTCCAGTTTTGTTCTTCTTTCTCAGGATTGATTTAACTTTTCAGGATCTTTTGTGATTCTAAACCAATTTTAGGATGGTTTCTTCTATTTCAGTAAAAAAAAAAATGACATTGGATTCTTGATAGGGATTGCATTGAACCTCTGGTTGGCTTTGGGTATTGTGGACATTATGACAATATTAATTCATCCAGTCCATGAACACCAGATATATTTCCATTTATTTGTGTCTTCTTCAATTTTTTTCATCAATATTATAGAGTTTTCAGTGTACAAATCTTTAACTTCGTTGGTTAGATTTATTCCTTGGTATTTTATTGTTCTTGATGCTATTGTAAGTGGGATTGGTTTTTCTAAAACTTTTTAAGATAGTTCATTGTTAGTGTATAGAAATGTAACTGATTTTTGTATGTTAATTTTGTATCCTGAAACATAACTGAATTTTTTATTAAATTCAACAGTTTTTAGGTGGAGTCTTTAGGATTTTCTATGTATAAAATCATGTCACCTACAAATAATTTTGCTTCTTTTTGTTCTGATTCAGATGACTTTTATTTCCTTTTTCTGCTTCATTTCTCTAGTAGGACTTCCAGTACTGTGTTAAATAGGAGTGGTGGGAGTGGGCACCCTTGTCTTGATTCTGATCTTAGCTTTTAGTCTTTTACCATGAAGTATGATGTTAGCTTTGGATTTGTCACATATGGCCTTTATTCTGTTAAGGTTTATTTCTTCTATACCCAATTTGTTGGTAGTTTTTACTATGGATGGATGTTGAGTTTTGTCAAATGGTGCCTCTGCATCCATCGAGATGATGATATGATTTTTATCTGTCATTCTATTCACGTGATGTATCACATTTATTTGTTTGCATATTTTGAATTATCCTTGCACCCCATGGTTGCATCCCATTTGATTGTGGGTGTATGATCTTTTTAATGTGCTGTTGAATTCAATTTGCTGTATTTTGTTAAGAATTTTTGCCTCTATATTCATCAGTGATATTGGTCTGTAGTTTTCTTTTCTTATAGTGCCCTCATCTGCCTTTAGTATCAGGGCAATGCTGGCCTTGTAAAATGAATTAAGGAGTGTTCCCTCTTCTTGAAATCTTTGAAAGAGTTTGAGTAGGATTGGCATTAATTATCCTTTAAATGTTTGGTAAAATTTGAATGAAACCATCTGGTCTTGGGCTTTTCTTTGTTGGGAGGTTTCTGGTTACTGATTCAATTGACTTACTCATTATTTGTCTGTAAAGATTTTCTATTTCTTCATGATTTAATCTTGGTAGGTAATATGTTTCTAGGAATTTATCCAGTTTTCTACATTGTCCACTTTGTTGAGGTACAGTTAGTTGTTCATAATAGTCTCTTACGATCCTTTGCATTTCTATGGTCTCAGTTGTAATATCTCCTCTTTCATTTATAATGTTATTTATTTGGGTCCTCTCTTTTTTTTTTTCTTGGTTAGGCTAGCTAAAGGTTTGTCGATTTTATTTTTTCAAGAAATCATTTTTTAGTCGTATTAATCTTTTTCTATTGTTTTTTTCTGTTCCATTCATTTTTTCTCTAATCTTTATTTCATTCCTTCCACTCACTGGTTTTAGTTTCTTCTTTTTTTTCTAGTTCCTTAAGGTTTAAAGTTAGGTTGTTTATTTGAGATATTTTAATTTTCTTAACATATGCATTTATTGCTATAAAATTCCTTCTTAGAACTGCTTTTGCTGTATCCCATAAATTTGGATATATTTTGTTTCCATTTTTTGTTTGTTTCCAGGCATTTTAAAAATTTCCCTTTTGTTTTCTTTTATCCATTGGTGATACAAGAGTGTGTTGTTTAACTTCTATGTATTTGTAAATTTTCCTCCTGTTATTAATTTCTAATTTTATATCACTGTGGTCAGAAAAGATAATTCATGTGATTTCAACGTTCCCTAATTTTCTAACACTTGTTATGTGGCCCCATGTGCTCTATCCTAGAAAAGGTACCCTGTGTGCTTGAAAAGATTGTGTATTCTGCTTCTGTTGAATGGAATGTTCTATATATGTTAGGTGTATTTTGTCTATCGTGTTGTTCAAATCCACTGTTTTCTTATTGATTTTGTCTGGATAACCTGCCCATTGTTGAGCAGAGTACTAAAGTCTCCAAGTACTATTTTATTGCTGTTTATTTCTCCTTTTAGTTCTCTTAGTATTTGCTCTCTTCTTTCTTGGTTAGCCTACCTAGAAGGTTATTGATTTTACTGATCTTGTCAAAGAAACAACTTTTCATTCTGTTGATTTTTTGTATTGATTTCCTGTTTTTAATTTTATTGATTTCTGCTCTAATTCTTGCTATTTGTTTTCTTTTACTCACTTTGGATTTAATTTTCTCTTCTGTTTCTATTTGTCTAAACTAGAAGCTTAGATGATTGAGTTTAGATGTTTTTTTTGGATGTATGCATTCGATGCTGTAAGTTTTCCTCTAAGCACTACTTTTTTTGTTTGCATCCCACAAATTTTGATAAATTGTGTTTTCATTTTCGCTCAGCTACTTTCAATTTTTAAATTCAATCTATGTGTTATTTAGAAATGTGTTGCTAGATTTCAAAGTATTTGGAGGGGACTTTCTGACTATCTTTTAATTATTGATTTTTAGTTTAATTTCATTGTGGTCTGAAAGAAGACATTATTTGAGTTCTATTCTTTTAGATTTGTTAGTGTTTTATGGTCCAGAGTGTCGTCTGCCTTGGTGAATGTTTCATGTGCATTTGAGAATGTGTACTCAGCTGTTGTTGAGTAAAGTAATCTATAGATGTCCATTATACCCAGTTAATTGATGGTATGGTTGAGCTCACTTGTGTCTTTTTGATTTTCCATCTGCTGGATCAGTCCATTTCTTATAGAGGAGTAATGAACCCTTCAAACTTTATGGTGGATTCATCTATTTCTCCTTACATTTCTATCAGTTTTTGACTCACATATTTGGATGCTCAGTTTTTAGGTGCACACATGTTAATGATTGTTATGTCTTCTTGGAGAATTGCCCTCTTTATTGTTACATAATTATCCTTGATAATTTTCTGACCGAAATTAATATTGCTATTCCTGCATTCTTTTGATTAGGGTTAGCATGTATATCTTTCTCCGGCCATTTGCTTTTAATCTATATGAACCTTTATATTTAAATTGAGTTTCTTATAAACAACAGATAGTTGCATCTTGTTTGTTTTTTTATAAATTTTTTTAAAATTTATTTATTTTTGAGAGACAGAGAGAGAGCGTGAGTGGGGGAGGGGCAGAGAGAGAGGGAGACACAGACTCTGAAGCAGGCTCCAGTCTCTGAGCTGTCAGCCCAGAGCCTGACGCGGGGCTTGAACTAACAAACCGTGAGATCATGACCTGAGCTGAAGGAGGATGCTTAACCAACTGAGCCACCCAGGCGCCCCACGTCTTGTTTTTTTTTTTTTTTTAACACACTATGACCATCTCTGTCTTTTGATTGGTACATTTAGACCATTGACCTTTAAGGTGACCATTTATATAATCCACCTCACGCCAGTCAGAGTGGCTAAAATGAACAAATCAGGAGACTATAGATGCTGAAGAGGATGTGGAGAAACGGGAACCCTCTTGCACTGTTGGTGGGAATGCAAACAGGTGCAGCCACTCTGGAAAACTGTGGAGGTTTCTCAAGAAATGAAAAATAGAGCTACCCTATGACCCAGCAATAGCACTGCTAGGAATTTACTCAAAGGATATAGGAGTGGTGATGCATAGGGGCACTTGTACCCCAATGTTTATAGCAGCACTTTCAACAATAGCCAAATTATGGAAAGAGCCTAAATGTCCATCAACTGATGAACGGATAAAGAAGATATGGTTTATATATACGTTGGAATACTACTTGGCAATGAGAAAGAATGAAATCCTGCCATTTGCAACAACATGGATGGAACTGGAGGGTATTATGCTAAGTGAAATGTCAGGCAGAGAAAGACAGATACCATATGTTTTCACTCATACATGAATCTTGAGGAACTTAACAGAAGACCATGGGGGAGAGGAAGAGGAAAAAAAGTTACAAACAGAGGGGGAGGGAGGCAAACCAAAACAGACTCTTGGATACAGAGAACAAACGGAGGGCTGATGCGGGGGGAGGGGAAAGTGGGTGATGAGCATTGAGGAGGGCACTTGTTGGGATGAGCACTGGGTGTTGTATGGAAGCCAATGTGACAATAAATTATATTAAACTATATTAATTATATTAAACTATATTATTATATTAATCTACTGAGATTATTAGTTATCACATTTGTTATTGTTTTCTATTTGTTGTCCTTGTTCTTTGCTCTTATTTTCTTCCACACACTTTTTCTGCATTTTGTGGTTTTGAGTATTATATATGACTGCATTTTCTTTCCTTTCTTAGTATATCAATTTATCTAGAGTTTGCAATATACATTTACAATAAATCCAAGTCCACTTTCAAATAAGACTATACCACTTCATTGGTAGTGCAAGTACCTTATAATAACCAAATACTCCTAATTCCTTCCTCCCATCCCTTGTGTCGTTGTCATTCATTTATGTATATATATATGCAAATGTATATGCAAATATATGTAAGCATGCAATGTTGAATACATTGTTGTTATTATTTTGAATAAGTTGTTATTTGTTAGAACAATTAAGGATCAGAAAAATTAAAAATTTCATTTTGCTCTCACATTCATTCTCTGATATTCTTTATGTAGATCTGAGTTTCTGACCTGTATCATTCTTTTTCTTCTCTTTAAATAACTTCTTTTAACATTTCTTGTAAGGCAGTTCTACTGGCAATAAATCCCCTCAGTTTTTCTTTGAGAAAGTCGTTATTTCTTCACTTTTGAAGAATAATTTCACAGGATACAAAATTCTAGGTTGATTTTTTTCTCTCAACACTTAAATATTTCACTGTATTTTCTTCTTGTTTGCATGGTTTCTGAGAAGGCAGATGTAATTCTTATCCTAGTTCCTCTATAGGTAAAGTGTTTTTTCCTCTGGCTTCTTTCAAAATTTCTTGTCTCTGACTTCTGATGTTTGAAAATGGTTTGTCTAGGTGTAGAATTTTGGGGAAGGCATTGCATTCATCTTGGCTAGTGTTTGCTGAGCTTTCTGGATCTTTAGTTTGGTGTCTGACATTAATTTGGGGGAAATTCTAAGTCAGTACTGCTGCAAATACTGCTTCTTTTCCTTTTTCTCTTTCTTCTCCTGATATTCCCATTATGCATATGTTACATCTTTTGTAATTGTTGTACAGTTCTTGGACATTCTGTTCTGGGTTTTTTTTTTTCAGGTTTTTTTCTTTGCTTTTCAGTTTTGGAAGTTTGAAAGTTTTTATCACCATAATCTCAATCGCAATCTCAGGGATTCTCTTTCTGTAGCCCCATTTAGCCTACTAACGAGGCCATCAAAAGCATACTTTATTTCTGTTACAGTGCTTTTGATCTCTAACATTTCTATTTGATTCTTAGAATTTCCATCTCTCTGCCTACACTATCCAGTTTTTTGTATGTTATCTACTTTTTTCAATTAAAGTCCTTAGCAGTTAAAGAATTTAAAATTTAAAATTTAAAATTTTTTAATATTTATTTATTTTTGAGACAGAGAGACAGAGTGTGAGTGGGGGAGTAGCAGAGTGAGAGAGACACAGAATCAGAAGCAGGCTCCAGGCTCTGAGCTGTCAGCACAGAGCCCCACGTGGGGCTGAAACCCACAAAGCACAAGATCATGACCTCAGCCAGAGACTGACGCTTAACCAACTGAGCCACTGGGTGCCCCTAAAAAATTTAAATGTAGAAATCAGAAGAATTAAAAATTCTTGTTCTGATAATTCTAAATTTCCTGCCATCTGACTTTAGGTATGATGCTTGTTCAATGTCTTCAAACTGTGGTTTTTTGTTTGTTTGTTTGTTTGTTTGTTTGTTTTTGCCTTTTAGTATGGTTTATAGTTTTTTGTTGAAAGTAGACACGATGTACTCGGTAAAAGAAACTGCAGTAAATAGGATTTTAGTAATGTGGTGGTAAACTGTCAGGAGAAGGAAAGTGTTCTCTAGTCCTATGGTTTTGAAGGCCCTATGCCTCTGGACTGTGAAATTTACCACTGCTTTTCAGGTTTTTGTTTTGTTTTGTTTTTTGTTTGTTTGTTTGTTTGTTTGTTTGTTTTTCTTCTCTTAGGTGGGACAGAATGGCTGGAGGGACCTGGAGTTGTGTATTTCCCTTCCTCTGTGTGGAAAACTAGAGGGGCTGACATTGGTTATTTCACTGTTCCCAGGTAGGTTAGACTTTGATAAAACCCCCAGAGATTAGGTTCTGTAAAATAGTTCCTCCTGAGTGCAGAACTTGTTAAGAAGAATAGAATGCTCTGAAATATTTCATAATCTTTCTTTTTCCCTCCAGCTGGGAGCATAGTGGGATTTTCCTCCTTTATCCACTGTGAGAGTCAAATTGAACTCCTAGAGATAAATGTGGTCTCTCCTATGATTGGTTCCACTGGAATTTTTACTTCTCAGTTGTATACACTGAACTCCCAGCAATTTGTCAGTTATAATCCAGGGTTGCTTTTTGTTGTTGTTGTTGTTGTTGTTGTTGTTGTTGTTGTTGTTTTTACCCAGAACTGGCTCCCATGGAGGTTTTTGCTTTAGTAAATGGTGATTCTCTGCATCCTCCATGTATCTCTCCAACTTGGGATGGGGCAGTGATTTGCCCTGTGACCTCACTTCTTTGCCAGACCTAAAAAGAGGCTTTTTTTTTCCTTCAATTTGTTCAGCTTTTTACTTGTAGTTAAAATATAGTGGGAACTTCTAAATCCCTTAAATGCCAGACCAGAAATTGGAAGTAAAGCTGGAAATTTTAGATACAAAATTATTGTTGTCTTTTGGGCCCTCCAGGTCTACCATATATCTCGTGTACCAGCTGAGTCCATAGGTAAATCCACACCAATACTCACCCCCCCCCCCACCTACACTACCAAGCATCCTATAATACTCATAATCCCATGTACACGTTTGAGTTCTTCTTCAGAACATACTCAGATTGAATACCAGCTGTGTATCCATTTGATTTTTTTTGTGTTTGGCACCTCTGTGTGATTGTTTATAATTTATGTACAACTTTAAGCAGTTACTATTCTGATCTCCTTGAGAGTTTTATGAAAAAGCATTACAGTCTTCGGGGAGATTTTTTTTTTCATTTTTGGAAAATATATTTTGTAAAGGAAACAATTTTGAAAGAAGTGATTGCTAACAAACTCTCCATGCACTCATGACACATCTCCAGTAATTGGCTTCCTTTGGATTTGAGCTCATTTTTGGTAGGAGAGATGGAGGTGGAAGGAAAGCAGAAGGTTTAGAAGGTGCCAGAGAGGAGGCTGAAGAAAACCCAATGTGAGGAGGAAGCTAGAAAGAATCCAAAATGAGCCAAACAATGTTGTCTTGAGAACTATTGACAAAGCATGAAGAAAGACTTTTAAAATTTCTTTTTTAAGCATTTATTTCTTTTTTTTCCCCCCAAGGTTTTATTTAAATTCCAGCTAGTTAACATACAGTGCAATATTAGTTTCAGGTATAGAATTTAGTGATTCATCACTTACATACAACACCCACTGCTCGCAAAACGTGCCCTCCTTAATCCTTATCGCCTGTTTAACCTATTCCCCCACCCCCATTTATTTCTTAAGGATATGATAATCCATTAGATTATTAAATCCAAATACACACACTTTATTTCTCTCTTTTACCCCTTTAGGGAAGATAGTTATCAGATGGTCAGGTTTAACCTTTTCATGCTATTTCACCCAAATTTTGAAAATATTAGCTTGATTTCAAAAATGTATTTTCTTTGAATTATATAATAAATTTAATATCTGTGCAAAAAACATGTCATGGTTTGTATGTTATATTATTATAAATACGATACTAGAGTTTTTTTTCTTCTAAATTAACTTGGCATCATTTCCTCTTTAGCAAAGCTGATTTGCTATGGATATTTCATGGGGGAAATGTGAAAGCGGGATGGAGAAGCCATAGATATTTGAAAAAAAACCTTAACCTCTGTCTCACAATGGAAAAAAAAATCTTCTCGATAATTGAAAGTGCCAACCCCTCGTCTCCTCATCTGTGAGCATGGGAGTTCAAAGCTAAATCATATTATTTTAGGAAAAATCAATAGGTCTCATAAAATTACCAGTCTCCTCATGAACACAGAACAGTGTTTCTGAAAGAAAATATGATTTGTTGCTCTGTTCTATATGTATATTAATAGAGATTGATGAGAGATGTAGAATAACCAGAGAATTCCTTTGCAGTGCCTGATAAATCACTTTTCCTCCAATTGTGAAAGGAGGAATTTATTTCTCCTTGTAGAACTTCCAGAGTAAATTTCCACTGGCTTCTCTAGCACCCCAGATGTAAGAAGTATAACCCAAGCTCTGTTGTTCAGTATAACTTTCAGTCTGTCCCTCTGGGCTAGACACAGAACAGGCCCCAAACACTAATTGTGCTGCATGGGTCATCTCCTCATCACTCAGAAAAAGGCAGCAGTCAATAGGAAGCCCTAATGACAGTCACAGGATAGCCTATTAAATAAGAAACATTGGACTAGTGTTGAGGGTTTTGGGGCCCCATAGTAGATATTATACCCTTTGGATTCACCATCTATAAAACAGAAATGGTGTCTTTCACATATTAATTATAATATATGGAAATTATGAACAAATTCCACGGAAATCCCTCCAAACTTATGTTGGTCATTGGCTTCTGCCTGCTTTCCTAACTCAGCTATCCCAGATTTCTGTATCTTTTCTCTGGGAAAAGTGGAATGGCAGATAATGAATGGAGGGATGGAGAGGGAACAAATTAGGAACTTAAGAGTTTCCACCAATTAAAAAATTGATTCTTCCCTCAATGCCAGCATATTTGTTACTAGATCATCTCTACCAGGCAGTTCAGCATAATTAGTTTATAAAACTAGGCTTTTGTGTCAGATAGATTTAGGTTTCAATCTAGGCTCTTCCACTTACTGTGGGGTCTTAGGCAAGCCATCCATTTTTTCAGGTTCAATTTATCAGTGAAATGAGGCTAAGAATGCCTTCGTTAGCTTATTTTCATGATTAAATGAAATTAATAATATAACAGGAATGCCACATTCATCCCCAAATAAGTACTCTGTGAGTGGTGGTGGTGGTGGTGGTGGTGGAGTTATTGGTTGTCTTTCTTTGGAACTCATAGCCATCACGTGTTTTATTTCTTTTAACATTGTTGGGGGTGGGCCCAGTGCCCATTGTGTAAGCTGGTACAAAAGGCTATGGGTCTGCAGCAACGAAACACCTGTTTTCATTATTTTTCAAAAATGATTTTTGTCTTTGTAAAGTTCCTACTCATCTTTATGAACACAAGTTGATTTGGAGTCATGACCCTATATCTTATAGATTTCCCAGAGGTTTAGTACATAGATTTATTTTAGGTCATGATTAGCTGGTTGTCATACTAACTACCCAGAACTTTGAGCAAAGGTTCCTTCCTGACTAATCTGCTGATAGAGCCAGAGAAGCCATTCAATTACATTGAACTGAGCTTGTGTTGCTCATCTTTCACTAAGTAGTAATACCTGTGACATGAAGTGTGGGTTCTGAACTCAGCAAAGTTCAGTTGCTTGGGAGATCATGGAAGCTATGAAGCTTTAATATAATGAACAGTGTGGGAGCCAATGTCCATATAGAATCCAGAATCAGGGAAGTAAACCCATCAGCTTTCTCCAGCTTTCCATAGCTCCATCTTCTTAGAGGCTTTATTGGTAGACCTCAACTCACACTGGTTCTTGAGCCAATACTGGTAGGGTCATGAGGGCTTTCAGCAGATTAACCCCTCACCTATACCACCAAATCAAGGGTAGGCTTTTGGAGAACTGGAATGCAGTCTTGAGTTCAAAACACTATATCCATAGTAAAGTTAGCGGCCAAGCATTCCTTTATCCTCTGCAATGATGGCCAAAGTTGACTGAGTTAAAACCATGGCTTCCCCACTATTGATATTTAGGCTTTCAGTCCTCTCTCTGGGGCCCTGGTTGGATATGGTAAGTTAAGAGTTCCATTTCTTTCTCCTAGAAACACTGAGAGTTGATCACATTCCCTCTCTGTGTCTCAATTAGCTTCCTGGAATGACCCAGAAGAGGGAGACTTCAAATTTCAAGATGATGCTACCCACAGTATATTCTCTTTTGATTTTGAAAAATAATCTGCCAATACACTTATAAATGATATTTACATATGAGAATAATTAAAAGCCATCTGGGCAGCAGAAAAGAAAAAAAAGGATGGAAGGAAGAGGAACGCAAAGCGTCCTCTATACAGCTGCCACTATCAATGACAAATACACTTGAGGCCACTTAGCCCAATGCCCTGCCTCCACTATAGGTCAACTCAAATCCATTTCATAGCTGGTGTTTTAGCCATCCCTGAGTATACTGATTCCATTGTTTTTGCTTACTCATATACACAACTTCATCTTCAGTTTTAAATAAACATTTTCTTGATGCAATTTCATCCTATTTCTTTCTTGGTTTGTTTTTATGAAGACGGGGATCCTGCAGCTTGGAGATCTTTTACTGTGGTGTGGATCTTCAAAGTCTCCCTGCAGAGTGAATCCCTGAGGCCTGGTGGCAGGTCACAACCAGTTTCCTTTGTGGTGATATATCCTTACAGAAGATAGGGTGACTTGACAGTCTGACAGACACTTAAAGTGTGAAGATGAATAAAAGATACATCACTCCTGATGGGTGTATATATATATATATATATATATATATATATATATATATATAAAAGCTGTCAGTCGATGTAAGCACTATTCTAAAAACATGCAGTACCATATCAGTGCTAGAGGGTGTTGGATATAAAAAAAGAGTTGGCAGATGGACAATTTTTGATAGGTCTATGTGGATGTGAAAACCAAGCTGAGAAGGAGTTTGTTAGTCTTCATCCATTGCCCTGCTTTGAAAATCATATTTGGAAGCATTAGCTTTCTTTCTCTTTGACTTCTCTCAAGCCCCACATTATTAGCCAGTAGGTAGACTGGATCATGATCTAGGGGTGCTATGTCTAATGTGAGTGATGACAGGCAGGAGATTCTAGCCAAAATATATTACTCACTGTTGTTACTTTGCCTGAAATTCTACCATTAGAACTTCTTGTTTGGAGAATGTACTACAACTCAGACACTGGGAAAGAAAAACCTTCAGCTTATTTGAGTGAGGATTGATTTTCAGACATTTATGATTTCAGGGCATTAAGGATTGTGGGTCAGCCAGAAGTCCAGGTAAAAAGGCAGAAAGCAGAGAGTCAGAAGTCACAAAATTTCAATATTGTCTACTTCACACTCTCATAGAAACATTTGAGGACATTCATCCAGCCTTTGTCTGGTACATGAATCTGTTTCAGAACATCCCCTACAAGTAGTTTGTCCAACCACTTGAATACCTCCAGCGATAGAAAGCTTTTTTTTTTTTTTTTTTATGAAATTGACTTCGTTGTTAGGCAGTTCTAAATTGTGGAAAGTTCTGTGCTGTAAGAATCCCAGATCTGCCTCAAGCTTCCATACTATTAATGTTTGTTCTTCACACAATTACACTGCTTCCTTATTCCCACGAAGGCTCTTTGGAAAGGTAACAGTAGCTTTCTTGATGCCCTACCCCTAATGCAACTTCTTCTCCCATTACAATATTCTTTAAAGGAAATAGGGATAGGGATAATAGTGAGCAGCCAACAGGAGAAAGAACAAATGGCTCATGGCCCTTCAGAATCTCTCATAAAAAACCACACAAATAAAATGTAAAACACTTGACAATGTCAAGTGTTGGCAAAGTGCATTACTGAAATACTCATACACTGCTGATGGGAATGTAAAATGGTATAACCACTTTAGGAAATAGTTTTCAGTATCTTGTAAAGAGTCTTACCACATGACTTACTCCTAGGTAACCCAATAAAAAGTGAAAATATATGTATGCACACAAACTTGTACACTAATGTTTACAGAAGCTTTATTTGTAATGTTCCCAATCTGGAAACAACCCAAATGTTCATCAGCAAAGTGAGACATGATGTAGTGTATCAATACAATAAAATATTTTTGGAAGTTACAGAGAGGGAGAGAGGCAAACCGTAAGACACTCTTGAATGCTGAGAACAAACTGAGGGTTGACGGGGGGTGGGGGAGAGGGGAAAGTGGGTGATGGGCACTGAGGAGGGCACCTGTTGGGATGAGCACTGGGTGTTGTATGGAAAACAATTTGACAATAAATTATATTTAATATAAAAAAGGAAATAAAAGGAAATGAAGTACTGATATATCCATGATCATGAATGAACCTCAAAACTATGCTGTGAAAGAAGCCAGTCACAAAAGACCACTTATTGTATTATTACATTTATATGGAATACCCAGAAAAGACAAATCTATATATATTGAAACTATATATATTTCAAATGTTGTGGTGTTTACACAGATGTATGTATTTATCAAAACTCATTAGCTGTATATTTTAAATTGATGAATTTTATCGTGCGTGAGTTATACCCCCAATATCCCCCCAGATTTTCTTTAAAGCCAAGCAGAGGCTAGATTTCTGCAAAGTCATGTGACTTCTGGTCCCTTTGCATCCCCAGTTATTCTTTGGTCAGTCCAAGTGTCAATGGCAGCAGCATCCTAGATTCCGAGTTCATCAAGAACACAGAAACACAGGGGCGCCTGGGTGGCGCAGTCGGTTAAGCGTCCGACTTCAGCCAGGTCACGATCTCGCGGTCTGGGAGTTCGAGCCCCGCGTCGGGCTCTGGGCTGATGGCTCAGAGCCTGGAGCCTGCTTCCGATTCTGTGTCTCCCTCTCTCTCTGCCCCTCCCCCGTTCATGCTCTGTCTCTCTCTGTCCCAAAAATAAAAATAAAAACGTTGAAAAAAAATTAAAAAAAAAAAGAAGAACACAGAAACACAAGTGGAAAGAACTAAGACTTATTGGAAATACGTCCTATTAGAAATATGAGAGAAGTAGACATGACTTTGCTGAAATCTGGGACTGAAGACAGAAGGGCTTTGCAAAGGAGGTATTTTGAGTGTATTATAAGAAGGGGCCACACATACAATGAGAGTATGTTCTCACCTGTGATGAATGTGAAGAAGGGAATTGTTTATGTCACCTATAAACTATTTCCCTACCATATCTGTACTTAGAATGTCATCAGAGTTATCAGCCCTTCTTTTTTCTTAATTAATTTAATGTATTTAATTAAATACAAGTTAGTTAAAATACAGTGTAGTAGTGGTTTCAGAAGTAGAACTCAATGATTCATCACTTCCATAGGACACCCAGTGTCCATCCCAACCTTAATGCCCATCACCCATTTAGCCCATCCCCCCCACCTCCCATCCAGCAACCTGCAGTTTGTTCTCCATATTTAAGAGTCTCTTATGGTTTGCCTCCCTCTCTATTATCTTATTTCACTCAGCATAATAACCTCTCGTTCTATCCACTTTGTGGTAAATGGCAATATTTCTTTCTTTTTGATCACCAAGTAATATTTCATTGCGATATATATACATCTTCTTTATCCATTCATCCATTGACGGACATTTGGGTTCTTTCCATACTTTGGCTATTGTTGCCAATGCTGCTATCAACATTGGGCTGCATGTGCCCCTTCGAATCAGCATTTTTGTATCCTTTGGATAAACACCTAGCAATTGCTAGGTCATAACATAGCTCTATTTTTAATTTTTTGAGGAACCTCCTTACTGTTTTCCAGAGTGACTACACCAGTTTGCATTCCCACCAACAGTGTAAGAAGGTTCCCTTTTCTCTGCATCGTTGCCAACATCTGTTGTTGCCTGAGTTGTTCATTTTAGCCATTCTGACAGGTGTGAGGTAGTGTCTCATTGTGGTTTGATCTGTCACTCGCTGATGATGAGTAATATTGAGCATCTTTTCATGTGTCTATTAGCCATCTGGATGTCTTCTTTGGAAAAGTGTCTATTCATGTCTTCTGCCCATTTCTTCACTGGATTATTTGTTTTTGGGTGTTGAGTTTGATAAGTTCTTTATAGATTTTGGATACTAACCCTTTATCCAATATGTCATTTGCAAATATCTTCTCCCATTCTGTTGGTTGCCTTTTAGTTTTGCTGATTGTTCCTTCACTGTGCAAGAGTTTTTTTTTTATCTTTTTTTTCATGTTTATTAATTTTTGAGAAAGAGAGAGAGAAAGACAGAGCATGGGTAGGGGGAGGGGCAGAGAGAGAGGAAGACACAGAATCCAAAGCAGGCTCCAGGCTCTGAGTGGTCTGTACAGAGCCCAATGTGGGGCTCAAACCCACAAACTGTGAGATAATGACCTGAGCCAAAGTCAGATGCTTAACTGACTGAGCCATCCAGGCACCCCAGAATCTTTTTTATCTTGATGAGGTCCCAATAGTTCATTTTTGCTTGTATTTCCCTTGCCTCTGGAAGCATGTCAAATAAGAAGTTGCTGCGGCCGAGGTCAAAGAGGTTGCTGCCTGTGTTCTCCTCTAGGATTTTGATGATTTCCTGTCTCACATTTAGGTTTCGCCCATTTTGAATTTATTTTTGTGTATGGTGTAAGAAAGTGGTCCAGGGTCATTTTTCTGCATGTCACTGTCCAGTTTTCCCAACACCATTTGCTGAATATCCATTGGATATTTTTCCCTTCTTTGTTGAAGATTAGTTGGGCATACATCTGTGGGTCCATTTCTGGGTTCTCTTTTCTGTTCCATTGATCTATGTGTCTTTTTTTTGTGCCAGTACCATACTGTCTTGAAGATTATAGCTAAGTAATACAGTTTGAAGTCCAGAATTGTGATACCTCCAGCTTTGGCTTTGTTTTTCAACATTATTTGGCTATTTGGGATCTTTTCTGGTTCCATGCAAATTTTAGAATTGTTTGTTCTAGCTCTGTGAAGAATGTTGGTGTTATTTTGATAGGGATTTCATTGAATGTGTAGATTGCTTTCAAACAATATTTGTTCTCCCAATCTATGAGCATGGAATGTTTTTCCATTTATTTGTGTCTTCTTCAATTTCTTTCATAAGCTTTCTATAGTTTTCAGTATACAGATGTTTTACCTCTTTTTTTGAAAAATTTTAAATGTTTATTTATTATTTTGAGAGGCAGAGACAGAGCATGAGCAGGGGAAGGGCAGAGAGAGAGACACACACACAGAGTCCAAAGCAGGCACCAGGCTCTGAGCTGTTAACACAGAGCCCAACACGGGGCTTGAGCTCACGGACCACAGGATCATGACCTGAGCTGAAGTTGGGTGCGTAACCAACTGAGTCACCCAGGTGCCCCTGGGTCTTTTACCCCTTTGGTTAGATTTATTCCTAGGTATCTTATGGTTTTCGGTGCAGTTGTGAATGGCATCAATTCCTTGATATCTCTTCCTCCCGCTTCATTATTGGTGTAGAGAAATGCAACTGATTTCTATATGTGGATTTTATATCCTACAACTTTGCTGAATTCATATATCAGTTCTAGCAGTTTTTTGGTGGAATCTTTTGGGGTTTCCATATACAGAATCATGTCATCTGCGAAGAGTGAAAATTTGACTTCTTCTTTGCCCATTTGGATGCCTTTTATTTTATTTTATTTTTTTTTAATTTTTTTTTCAACATTTATTTATTTTTGGGACAGAGAGAGACAGAGCATGAACGGGGGAGGGGCAGAGAGAGAGGGAGACACAGAATCGGAAACAGGCTCCAGGCTCTGAGCCATCGGCCCAGAGCCCGACGCGGGGCTCGAACTCACGGACCGCGAGATCGTGACCTGGCTGAAGTCGGACGCTTAACCGACTGCGCCACCCAGGCGCCCCTGGATGCCTTTTATTTTTTTGTTGTTGTTGTTGTCTGATTGCTGAGTCTAGGACTTCCAGTGCTGTGTTTAACAACAGTGGTGAGAGTGGGCATCCTTGTCGTGTTCCTGACCTTAGAGGGAAAGCTCTATTTTTCCCCATTGAGGATGATATTAGATGTGGGTCTTTTATATATGGCCTTTATGCTGTCGAGGCATATTCCTTCTATCCCTACTTTCTTGAGGGATTTTATCAAGAAAGGATACTGTATTTTGTTAAATGCTTTTTCTGCACCTATTGAGAGGATCAAATGATTATCCTTTCCTTCACTAATGTGGTGTATTACATTGATTGATTTGTGACTATTGAACCAGCTCTGTAGCCCAGGAATAAATCCCACTTGAATTGAATTCAATTTTCTATTATCTTGTTGAGAACTTTTACATCTAGGTTCATCAGGGATATTGGCCTGTAATTCTCTTTTTTACTGGGTCTTTTTCCGATCTTGGAACCAAGGTAATGCTAGCTTCATAAGAATGAGTTTGGAATCTTTCCTTCCATTTCTATTTTTTGGAACAGTTTGATAAGAATAGATATTAACTCTTCTTTAAATGTCTGGTGGAATTACCCTGGGAAGTCATCTGGCCCAAGACTCTTGTTTGTTGGGAGATTTTTGATAACTGATTCAATTTCCTTGCTGGTTATTGGATTGTTCAAAATTTCTGTTTCTTCCTGTTTCAGTTTTGGTAGAGTGTGAGTTTCTAGGAATTTTTCCATTTCTTCCAGATTTCCCAGTTTGTTGGCATATAATTTTTCATAGTATTCTCTTAAAATTGTATTTCCGTGGTGTTGGTTGTGATTTCTCTTCTTTTATTCACGATTTTGTCTATTTGAGTCCTTTCTCTTTTCTTTTTGATAAGTCTGGCTAGGAGGGTTATCAATTTTGTTTATTCTTTCAAAAAACCAGCTTTTAGTTTCATTGATCTGTTCTACTGTGTGTGTGTGTGTGTGTGTGTGTATTTTCTTTTCTTTTTTTTCTTTTTTGGTTTCTATATCATTTATTTCTGCTCTTATCTTTATTATTTACCCTCTTTTGCTGGCTTTAGACTTTATTTGCTGCTCCTTTTCTAGCTCCTTTGGGTGTAAAGTTAGGTTGTGTATTTGGGACCCTTATTGCTTCTTAATATAGGCCTGAATTGCAATGTACTTTCCTCCTAGAACTGCCTTTTCTGCCTCCAGAGAGTTTGGACTGTGGTCTTTCCATTTTCATTGGCTTTCATTCATTTTTTATTTCTTCTTTAATTTCCTGGTTAACCCATTCATTCTTTATTAAGATGTTCTTTAGTCTCCATGTATTTAAGGACTTTCCAAATTTTTTCTTGTGGTTGATTTCAAGTTTCATAGCATGGTGCTCTGAAAACATTCATGGTATGATCTTGATCTTTTTGTACCTATTTAGGGCTGATTTGTGATCCTGTATGTGATCTATTCTGGAGAATGTTCCATGTGCACTGAAGAAGAATGTATATTCTGCTGCTTTAGGGTGAAATGTTCTGAATGTATCTGTTAAGTCCATCTGGTCTGGTGTGTCATTCAAAGCCATTGTTTCCTTGTTGATTTTCTGCTCCAATGACCTGTCTATTGCTGTAAGTGGAATGTTGGAGTCCCCTACTATTATGGTATTATTATCAATGAGTTTCTTTATGTTTGTTATTAATTGATTTATATATTTGGGTGTTCCCAAGTCAGCCCTTCTAACAATAGCTCTTCCTTTCACTTTTCTTTTTGCTTTAGACAAATTTCAGGCAGCTAAGGAGACACTCTCCTTGAAAGGCTTTTTATTTTTGATCCAAGTAGACTTGTTTTGGTCTCAAGTCATTAGCCTTGAGAGGGAAGAAGACTTGCTGGATGTTTCACATTCATGTTTATTTGATATTCCCAAGCTTATAAAACAGTTATGATCATTATTACTTATTTTACAGGTGAGAAAATTTAAGTATGTGAGGTTAAAAAACTTGCCCAAGTTCTCCTAATACGTGAAGCTAATACTCCATACTATAACTACAACCCAGGTCTGACTCCAGAGCTTGGGCTGTTAACTGACAAACCCTTCTAACTCATATTCTTAAAACAATCGATATCATTGATTAAATCATTGTTATAAGCCAGGTACTGCAACAAGCAGTTTGCATACCTTACTTTAGTAATTCTTGAATCCCCATGTCTACGTGGGCTTACTACAGCGGAGTGTCTGGCATATAATAGACATTCAGTCAAGATTTATTATATGAATAAATGAATAGCCAATGGTGGTAGATATCATTGGCCCCATCTTATGATAAAGAAAAGGAAACTAAAAAAAAAGAAAGAAAGAAAGAAAGAAAGAAAGAAAGAAAGAAAGAAAGAAAGAAAATGAAGCTCAAAGAGATTAGTATGCCTAAGGTCACACAGCTCTCAACTGGCAGAGTCCAAAGCTTACCAGACTGTGTCTGTTCCAGTGTCAGAGGGTTGGAGAGTGTCAGCCAGTGAAAACAGAGCACTCTAACAGTAAGAGCACAGAATTAAGGTTGCTTATGCTGTTTGGGATGCCAAAGAATCCCATCTCTTCTTACTTTCCTTTTCCCATCCCCTAGGATCTGTCCCACTGTAGCCTGATTCCACTTGGAGCCCAACATCTGAGAGGTAAGTGATTCTCCTGTCTTCACATAAGAGTGGTTGAAAATATCATATTTTAAACAACTCCTGTTTGGATTATTTTGCATCTGTTTTCTTTCTAAGTTTGCTAGATAATTGTCTTGACCTAGGGCCTAGGCTAAACTGAAACTCTTCTAAAAAACTAAACAACCCATTCATCCAAGCAAAGTACATTCTCGAGGATCTCTCAGTCTTCTCAGTGCTCTGGCTAAGGTCATTGAAGTGCAGGACTGGGACTGAAGTATTGCCTGCAGAGCATTAGTCCCATAGACATAAATCTTTGTCTATATTTCTATCTGGTTAACTCAAGAATCTCAGCAAAAACATGCTGAGATACACTGGAGCAGGGCTGGGTTTTGCACTCACATCAAAGAAAAATAATAGAAGTGATATATAGGGAGTGGGGAAAAGTAAGACTACCTTTGCTAATATCTAGTTTTAACTATGGCTGTCATAGGCAGATATTATAAATCCAACAAAGGGTTACTGAGCATCTCTATATGTAAGGAAATATGTTAGCACTTGTGGACACAGAAATGAAATTGGTTAATTCCTATCTTGATTAGCTCATAGTCTAGTAAGGAAAACAGGCATATAACAATTAATTACAAGTGATATGAGTGTTGCAAAGAAGAAACACTAAGGCAAGTTATATGTTAAGTGAGTTAGCTTTAGCTTAAGCCATTTGTTCCACACCAAGAGACTTGGGTAGAATTACCTTCCGCAGAATCCCCAGTTGGAAACTGGAACTGGTAAGAAGGATATTCGGTACCCATGTTATATCCATAACATCTAGGGGCAGTGTCTGCAGAAAATATGATATTGGGTGGCTTCTATCACCAATGTCTGCTGTATGCAAGACAACTCATCACAGCTACATTGCAATACAGGTTTTACAGATGTGGAAACTGAGGCTCAAAGAGGTAACTTGCCCAAGGTCTCACATCTTTGGCTTTGAATTCAGATTGGGATTTTAATCTAAATTTTGTCTAAATCCAGAGTGAATGATTTTTTTCTATTGGTTCAATCTATTTCCAGGACATAATGTTATGAGCAAGAGTTGAGGATTCTAGTCCAAGATCTAATACTAAACAGTTGTATGTCCTTAGACAACTCTTTCCTTATCTGTTGGAGGAGGTGTTAAATACACACCTTGCCTACTTCATAGTTTATCAAAATGACAATGAGATAGGAGGAGAATATTTAGATCACATAGAATTCTCTGCATATATGTGGGATATTCCCAATTATTATTATTTTTTTAATGTTTATTCATTTTTGAGAGACAGAGCATGAGCAGGGGAGGGGCAGAGAGATAGGGAGACACAGAATCCAAAGCAGGCTTCAGGCTCTGAGCTGTCAGCACAGAGCCTGATTTGGGGCTTCAACTCACGAACCGTGAGATCATGACCTTAGCTAAAGTCAGATGCTTAACTGAGCCACCCAGGTGCCCCTAGATGTTATGGATTATTGAATGACATTAAAAGGTTGCCTCTGCACTATATAATCCCTGTATTTCTTGTTTATTCATCATCAAGGCTAGGAGGGAGAGAAAGCCTGACTAGGGTTTGGGATTGGAACTTAGCAATAAGACTCATAAACATGACCATGACCCAAATCATTTTCCATTTCTTGAGACTGAAATTCTTCATCTCTAAAGTTGATACTTTTCTCTAACTATTGACTATTAGGAGGCTTCTTGTAATTGAAAAACATGATATAAACTAAATTGCTTATATTAAGTTTTCTCCACCTTGAATAGGGCTGCAGGTTGCATGCACACCACAAGGACCTGGAAATGCAAAAAATGTTTAAATCTAAGTGGGCTAAACTCTGTCAGCTCATCAGTTGTAAGTGGTATTCAGCACTAAGTGAATTGCATTTAATGAATTAAAGATGAAAGAGACAGCAGGGAGCACGAATGCAGGAGAAGACCTTTCATTTCAAATTTAAAGGGCTAATTTTATGACTATTTGAGATCTGCAGATCAGAATTTTTCCACTCTTCCCCTAATTGTTTACTCAAACGGCATGTACTATTTGAAATGACGGGGGCGTTGGGAATGGACAGAGAAACCCAGCTAATCCCTCAAATTGATAAACAAGTCCTACCATACGTTAGCCACTGAGTCCTCTCCAGGAATAGGAGCTTGCAGATAGACAGGCAAGATGGGTTAGGTTCAGGTTGACTGTGAATCTGAGGATCAGATTCTAGATTGCAAACTCTTAGTGTCATTGCCCACATTTCAGCTGTGTCCTCAAGCAAGTTATAGAATCTATAGCTTTGAAAAGACTAGGTCATCCTTACGATGCCTTCTTATCTTATTCTCCCCACTCTAACTCCTCACCAGGTGGTAATCCTAACTCTGCTTACATTCCTCCAATGATGTGGAACTCATAAGTTACTTTATGGAGACACTCATCCCATCTCCACCCCCACCCTCCCAAGTGCATTTTCAGTTAGCTCCTTCCTTGTCCTTGAGGATAAGTAATCTACATGAGAGTCTTTCGGAGACAGTTATACATGTATCCCATTTCCTCCTTGCCCCTTGATTTAACTTAGTATCTTAGTGCCTTGGTTTCCTGACCTGGAAAATGGCAGAATTGCAGTCAATATTGAATGAAATAATGAATGTAAAGTGGTTTTTAAGATATTTGAATCTTTGTACACATAGAGAGTGAAGCTCAATGGGACTGGGAAGCTAATAATTCCTTTTTGGTTGCTCTTTTAATATCTTCACATATTGATTAGATGGTGCTTAGATGGGTATGATAACAGCTCAACCCAGCTTTATTGAGATTGTCCCAATTTAAAATGTTTTATCACATTGTTCTTGTAAAACATAGCAAGGTGCACATTCAGTTATGAAAAATATCCTCTCAGACTGCTTTATTTTTTTTTAACTTTTATGTTATATATATTTAACAAAATAAAATATAAAATATAATAATTACATACTTGCTGAATTTCAGTTTCAGAGCTTCAACAGTAGCTTAATTCCTACATTATGTGACAGCTGTGATATTTAATAATCCAAACCATCCTGAACACTTGTCCATGTTTTATTTTAATTCCAGTACAGTTAGAATAAAATGTTATATTAGTTTCAGGTGTACAATATAGTGATTCAACAATTCTATACATCGCCCAGTGCTCATCACAACAAGCGCCCTCCTTAATCCCCATTACCTATTCACCTCAGACTGCTTTCTTGAACCTAGAAGTAGCAGAGAAGTCTTTATCAGGCCCCATCACTTATTTTTGATTGCAAAATAACAAGATTACCAAATGTATGGGGCTTAAGGAAGAAGGGAAAACAGGGGAATGAAAAGCTAAGAACTCGCGATAGCAAGGCCTGCCGGCCCTTCTCTCAAGTCCAGACCACTTCTACTGAGACTCGATGCCCCTGCTTGCTTATTCAGCCTCCTCTTGTTTTGACAAGATTTTCATGACTCGATTCGATCTTACTTTTCTTATCCTAATTTCATGTCAGACTACTCACAGAGATTCTTTTGTTTGTCTTTCTCCTAGCCCCACCTATGAACACAGATTTATATAAGGCTCGCGGGCCCAGCACTGTGCAAAGTGCATGGGGGTTCACAGGAAAGAGACTTCTTCCTGGAGGGGTCAAACAATGTGTCCTTCCACAGCTCAGGGAAGGGAGGTATTAATAAGGGCCCGGGTAGTGAGAGGAAGCCGCATCAAGGAGGCTGAATGCGAGCTGGGCATAGGAAGAAGAAAGTAATTGGCTTTCCGGTGAGGGGAGAGAGCTTGAAAGCCGAAGTGAGCAGGATTACATGTTTAGAAGTGGAAGTAGGGGCTTCGTTTCCTTATGTGTAAAACGCAAATCATTATACCTACTTCACAAGACTGCTGTGAGGATTATGTGGTCTGGTAGAGAGATGGCAAATACCTGTTCAGCATGTTGCATTTATTCCTCCATTGTCTGTGGCGAACACTGGCAGTGCTTTACGGCATTCTACCAGTGAGCCCGGCCCCAGGTCCAGGACACTTTTAAATAAGGCTCCAGACAGCTAGTACCAGTTAGAGTCTATAAGCTGACATAAATTAGGCACTGAAGAAACGACACGTATTATTACCGCAAATACCCACACAATGTCCGGTACGACTGGATAAAAACAACTTGTCCTTTCCATTCCTATCAAGTACAAATGCAAAACCTCTGCATTCCCGGTATGTCAGGGGCCCACCATGAAGGTTTGAATGAGACTCAGAGCCAGTCCTGCTGTAGAGGTTATCTGCCATATGTTGTAACATCTCTTGTGAGCTGTAAGTTCTAAGCGCACTTGATCTTCAGGAGTTTGCAAACCTCCTACTTCCACTGAAGTCATCATTTCACCACCCGTATAATGTCAGTACCACTCAGGGGCCGAGTTAAACAGGCAAGTACAATAAAGAGGCAAAATGGAGTCTCTCTTTGGGGTTTTTCTTTGACTCCATGTAATGCTTTTTTATATTTTGATAACTATTGATAATACTCTGTGACAGTGTTATGATACCTGCCCAGTGGCTCATCTTGCCCTCCACCACCCTCCAGGTCTTTTCCTTCATATAAAAAAAACTCACCCGTTCCTTCTAGGTCTTCTTCTCTGCTGCACTGAAAGAAATGAATGGTGCAAATGGGTCATGTATTGCTTGGACAATCAGAGTTCTGGCCGGTGACTAAACAGGGACATTCAGCCCTGTGTTATGGCTGCCAGCAGGGACAGTAGGCAAAGCGGAGTAGGCGGGGGAAGGAGGAGACAAGGAAACATGATCTTAGGAGGAATGGTAAATAGACTCATGGAGCTGGAAGGCTGCTGGAGCAAGTGTGGCTCCTTAATGGAGTTATGCCCATTAGAAAGGAAAACTGGGAAACTAACAGGGGATACTTGTAGGGAGCATTCATGACATGTGTAACTTCATAAGCAGCTAGGCCATGGGTCCAGCAGAGCCAGAAGAAAGGTTGAAGGTTAAAGGAAGGTATGAGGTCTGAGTCATAGCAATGGCCAGATTGACCCCAGCTGGGCTGCTGCTCTCTCTCTAATATGGGGATACATGGACGGCTTTTCTGCCCCGCCCCCCACAGGCAGAGCAGAGCATTACAAACCTCCTAGCAGGAACCATAGAGACTGAGAGCAAGGTCAGCTCAATTGTGACCCTCTCTCTTGCCCCCAAGCCAGTTACTTTTCACCTTGCCTGAGCCAGCCCTGCACTAGCCCATTGTTTGCATGCGACCATACAGACTCAGGCAGAGCCTTGGAAGGAAGCGATCCACACATCACACACCTCAGGGGCCACTTTTGCAGCCAAATATTTTCTACCTTCAAAAGTGTAGATAGTGCTCAAGCAGAAAGGATCTTTTGAGAGTATTAAACCTAGGGTTTCTCAAGTGTTACCAGAGAAACTTCTGCATCAGCATCATCTGTGGAGCTTGATTAAAATGCAGATTATCTGGTCCCATCCCAGACCCACTTAATTACACTGTCTAGGGGTGAAGCCCAAGAAGCTGCATGTTAAACTCCCAAGAGATTTTTATGTACCCTGAAACTTGAGAACCTCTCAAGTCAGAGGTTCTGTGTGGTCAGTCACCCAAGATTCCCAAGGTAAAATCTGAAGACCTCTTACCACAGAATCATTTGAAGTGCCTATAGAAAATTCAGATTTCTGGGTCTCTTCTTAACTCTTCTGAATCAGAATTTCTTATGTGTGATAAAATTTGAGAAACCCAATTCCTTCATTGTACAGATACAGGAACTGGCCCAGAGAGAGGAAGTGACTTGCCCAAGGTTGTCAGTCTAGATGGTGGCAGAGCTAGGGTCACATCCAAGTCTCCAGACAAGTCTAAACAGTATGTCCCTGTGGTTACCTCTTGAGGATTGTTTATGTCTCAGTTTAGCTCTCATGGCCACAAGTTCCCTTACTTGTAAAGTCTGGAGTTCAAGGGTAAAAATGCAAGTGCTCTGGGTAGTTGCATGGCAATAGGTCAAAACTTCTCCAAAGTGTTGGGTAGAACAGCTTGAAAATAAGGTATTGTAAGGTCACAATGCTCTATTATAAGCAGCAAGGTACTTCAGGCTCTTCTCCAAATGGAGTTTCAAGGGACTCCAGTACGGATAGTTTCATATGCAGGGAAACTGTCAACCGTGTCTTTGAGCCAAATGGAACACAAACACCAAAATGGCCTGCCTGTAGAAGTTTACTAGACCTATTTTTGTGTTGTTGTTTTTGTAGGTGAAATACATACCAATCAAGTAAAAGCTTAAACGTATGCAGTTTTGTGTCAGATCTGGTTCAGGCTCACTAGTCTGATTTCTGAAGTCTGTGCATTTGAGGTCCCAGCTCAGTCTGCTTTATCTCCAAACTGGCATGCTTTACCCCATGATCTGCTGGGACAATCTAATAGAAGGCCACTGACCTCTAAAAGGAGAGCAGTTTCCAAAATGATAAGACAAGATAGATTTTCTTAGAGGGATTAAGCAATTGCCATTGACAACAGCGCCGTTGTATAATTTGCATTGGGCAAATGCTTACAATTTTAGCGAGTGTTTCACCAATGTTACATAATTAGAAAAATTAATGCTCTGCCACCTTGAATACATAATTCCGTAAAGAAACGGGAGACCTCGACAGATAGTCTGGAACTGCTGAGGGTCAAAGGAAAGGGCAGAAAGCAGGAACAGAGAAGTTATAGTCATACTTTCCAACCAACAGGGGAGCTTGGTAGAGAGAGCCATATCCCTTATCTTCAATTCTGAAATCAAAAAGCTCTGTAAAATGGAAGATATTTTTTCATTAATTTGGTGTCAAATCTGACCTAAACTGACATAAACCTAGTCTTGATCTCTTTTAGTATGACTATTTAGACATTTATTTTCCTGCAGAAATGTTAATTGCCTAATTACAGGATGTTTTCCCAGATACAACTGGGAGTGTTATATAATAAGCAGTACATATTCCGTGTTACCTTTCAAAAATTCAAAAAAAAATTAAATTCTAAAACACAGCCAGATAACAGACTGCGGACCTAGAAAAATGATAGCTAACGTTTATGAAGCCCGTGCCGTCTGCACGAAGCTGTGCTAATCTCTTTTCATCTCATTTAATACTTACAACACTATGAGGAAGGTATTAAAATCACCTCCATTTTATTTTAGTTTTTTAATTTTTTTTAACGTTTATTTATTTTTGAGACAGAGAGAGACAGAGCATGAACGGGGGAGGGTCAGAGAGAGGGAGACACAGAATCTGAAAGAGGCTCCAGGCTCTGAGCTGTCAGCACAGAGCCCGACGTGGGGCTCGAACTCACGGACCGTGAGATCATGACCTGAGCCGAAGTCGGCCGCTTAACCGACTGAGCCACCCAGGCGCCCCAAAATCACCTCCATTTTAAAGTTTGGAAATGGATTCTCAGAGAAGTTAAATAACATTCCAGAGTCACGCAACTTTTGGCCAAGCCAGGATTTGGACCCAGGCCAGTCTAACTCTAGAACCTACATGCTAAACTCTTGCAGTCTACTGTCTGAGAGAGAGGAACAGTTGTAAAGAACAGTGTGAGCTCTATGGGCTTTATGCAGAAGTACAATAGGTTACCACCTATTCTATGTCATTTGAATGCCTCCTACTTCCAAATGTGTCCTCTCCCCATTCTTACTCTTCTATGATGCTATAATATGGATTTATTCCTTGAGGTTCATCTGGGTGGCTTTTCTCACAGGGACTACCAACACCAGAAATCCTCTGGGCAGCTTGTTAAAGTATAGATTCCTGGTACCTACCCCAGACCTATTGAATAGAAGACCATCGAATAGGAATTGTTGGGGATTAAGACCAAGTTGATTCTTATGCACATTAAAATTTGAGGAAAAAGTGAATGCCTTGAGAAAGGCCAATCATTAACCTTCATTAATTAATTAACTAACATCTTACCTTTCAATTGACACCTAGCTAGACTGGCAGCAATAAACTCATGGATAGGCACCTGGAAAATAGAAAGACTAGATTGGTGAGTTATGGAAAGAAAGAAGGAAAGAATATGACAGTATCTCCCTACTTTTGCAATATGCGATAAAGGAAGAGCCTCACCAACGGTATTGTTACCTGCATTGAAAAAATTGGGGGAGCATCTGTCTCTGTCTCTCTCTGTCTCTCTCTTTCTCTCTGCCACTCAGAGTACCTATCTACTGTCTCATTGATATTCACCACACCCTTCTGAAATAGACAAGATAGTCATCCTCATTAGATGAAAGAGGAAATGGAGACCCAAATGAGTTCTTCTGTGTCATCCCACTGATTAATGCTAGTCTTTGCTTAAGTTTCTAGCCACCAATCTTACACAATTTCAGTCTTCCAATAATCTCTTCCATAGATCGAGAGAGGAGAAGCCATCAAACCTAAAGAATCAAGTTTTACGTTCAAGGATACACATTTTTGCCCTCTAGTGGCCGATTTTGATACAATTAAATGGTGTGCTACACAAGGGAAGGACCATGAGAGGAATTATGCTGCACAAGAGTTCAACTGATATGCCATATGTTTGGGGTTAGTTTTTAACTTTAATGGGTTGCTTTATTCTTATTATCAATGCAAGGATAACTGCTAAACATTTTGATCTTTATACTTCTATGAATACCGTGTTCTTGTTTACTAAGTTTCCAACTTCACCTCTTCATCTTGCCTGTGGCGGCTTAATCATCTCCATGACAACCAAATGTGACCTTAGATAAGGACTAGGAATCGAGAAAAATATGGATTAACTGCCACTGCAGCAATCAGATCGCCACAGCAATGCAGGATTGGGGCGTTGAGGTTCAGGTCCAACCAGTGATTATTCCAATGAGGACTAAATCCTCTCTAGAGAAGCTTTTCTTTCAAATTTCAATGCACATTTGAATCACCTGGAAAATCGGTTTAAGTGGAATACTAATTCAGTAGGTCTGGGGTGGGACCTAAGAGCCTGCATTTCTAACGGTCTCCCTGGTGATGCTTATGGTACTGGTTTCCAGATCACATTTTATATAGCAAGGGGCATGAGCCCTCATCATGCCCAAGTAGCTTGTACAAATGAACACATTTGTGGTCCTGGAGGAAGTGCTGTTTCACACAGCAGTACTGATGAGCATGCAGCTCTGATATTACGTACTTGTGTGACCTTGGGTAAACATCTTTGCCTTTCTGGGTCTCTGTTTTCTCATTCATAAAATTCTGAGTTTGCCCTGGATAACCTCTAAGATCACTTTGGGTTGTAAAATTCTTTGATTCGCTGATAAAAAAGAGGTACTTGAGAATCAAAGGCTTAGTTTGAGGGCAAATTTACCCTATATTGTATACAAGGGGTGGGTGGGGAGAGAAATCTACTGTGACTTTTGTATTTGTCTTCTTAATTCCAAATCCTCTATGTGTCTTAAGGTAATTTGTCACTTCTGAATGTGCAGAACATTGACATTCTCCATGAGAAGAGACAACATTGAGTAGTGGACAACAATTTTGGCATCTCTCCAGTTCAGCTCTCAGTGTCCCCTTGTGACTGCTTCATAGCCAGCAGTTTTGGCTACTTGCTTCTGATACTATCTTTCTGATAACAGAGGAAACCCTACTGTCTGCCCATTGGTTTCAAATACTGGCACTCAGTTCTCCTTAGTCTCACTTGATTCCAGAAGGTACAATGGAGAAGTACACAGAGACACCACCTACCTTGCAGGTAGAGCATTCCTCTCTTCAGGAAGAAAATCTGTTTCTGCAGCCACAAGTACAGCATCTGACAGAAGAGAACCCTGAACTGAGGGGCCAAATCATGCCTGCCCTGGCCACCCCGTTGATGTCTGTACCCTGCTCACTTGAGCATCTCTCTCAGTTTCATGGTGACCCTGACAATCTCTTGACGACTGTCAAGATCCCCAATCCTGCAGATGATGTCCAAGTCAAGTTCTTTTTAAACTACCTAGCTCAGCAGATGGAAAGTTGTGGGGTCATATCTGGGCCTAACCAGAGCACTTTGCTGAAACAATATGAAAAGTTTGTTTTTGAGTTCCAGCAATCATTTGGTGAGCCTACAAAACAGGAAACAGACCCCATGAACAAAGAGGACAACTCCTCTCAGCAGAATGCTTCTACTTTCAATCTCCTTGCTCAAAATCTGAGCTGTAATGAAACCCATCAGAGTGACCACTTCCAAGAGGGACTAGCTGACTCCATCCAGGATGAAGTGAGTGACACAGATATGATGGACAACCTTCCAGACCTGATCACTCAGTGTATTCAGTTGGACAAGAAACGTAGTGACAGGCCAGAGCTCCTACAGTCAGAGACGCAGCTCCCAGTGTTGGCTTCCCTGATCCAACACCAACCCTTTTCCAGCCCCACAGATGTATCAGCCAAGGAAGAGCCTATACAGTTGCGTGGAAGCCAGCCACCTCTCACCCCAGCCAAACGAGCCCGCCAGCAAGAAGCTCAGCTGTGCCTCTACTGCAGCCAGGCTGGTCACTTCACAAGAGATTGCCTTGCCAAACGTTCTCGGGCCCCAGCAAGGATAAATAACCCAAATCGCCAGTAAGAGAGCCCAGGCAGGTCACTTTGTAAACCTATATCCCTCTCACCTCCAGCCTTATTAATTTATATCCCGCATTAACATTTCAAATACAGGTGGGGAACTGTGATACCACTTCATAGACAGCCATGAACTTATGTGATTCTGGGAGTTTAAATAATCAGATCTTGTTCATTTGGTGACCCATCACCAAACCAAACCAAACCCAACAATGATGAAAACAATTCGCAGGCACTCTCTGCATTTGGAACCAATAACCCAAGAGTACTGAAACTCTGTAGGCAAAACTGGCCAGTCTAAGCCAATGAAAATATCCCTGGAAGTACACTGGGATCTCCATTCCCTCCAGTGAATGAGATCTGGGTTGAGTTTGTTGGCCTAAGTCTTCTGGGACTAAGATTAGGCCCAAGACTTTCACCTTCACCCTCATTGGTCTATATTCTAGTTCCCTGTTGGTTTAAGACCTTCGGTTGAATTCCTAATTGCATCCCATATCCTACCAACATTTTTATTTTCTTTTCTTTTTTCATATCCTACCAACATTTTTCTACTGGAGGCTGGAACCTGCTCCACCTATTGAAGAGAGGCCAGCTTCAACACAAACCAACCCTTATGGAAACACAGCTCTACTACCTTTCAATACAGCTATGTATTTTGTTGCCATTTAAAGACTTCTGCTTACCCAAAAAACTGGATCTCTTGGCTATTGACTAACCAGATGGCATGGCCTTTTGAACACTCTGATTGGAACTGTTGGTCCACTTCCTTGAGAACTAGCCTTTCAGGCAGGTACATGTTTTAGTAAGGCCCTATTAATTCCAGATTCCTCCCCTCTTCCTCAATAACCTTTTTTAGGTTATAGTATGTCTAATAGCCAAGTCAAAATGATCTAGGATAATGACCTCTGACAAATATTTAGTGAGAGTTGGGGAAGGAGTCTTATCATAATTACTATGTCTATTATACCTGGCAGGTAAGGGAACCTAGCTAAATAAATCTCCACTAAAGACATAGAGTCAGACCCTGTAGTAGTTTCTGACTCCATAGGCCTTAGTGTGGTCACCATTTGGGATCACTGCCCAAATGTTGAGTTCTATACCCTTATGGACCACCTCTGGGGAGCCTCATCTAGTTGAGAATCTCGAAAAGCAATTAATGGTAGACAATTCTCTGAACCATCCCATCTGAAAAATCCTGGGGCAAATATATTAACAGCATCCATACATAAAACTTAAGAAGAAGTGAGGGTTTGATTGCTAGTGTTGTGGTTTTAGCACACAGCTGCTCTGTGTATGGATTCCTAATGCTTCTGAACAAAAGTAGTGCCATGTTGGAGAGACACAATTTTCTAAAATGTTACGGATGTGCAGTGATAATTGATGTTTGCTGGTAATCATCAGTCCTCTGTTCCTTGCTTCTTGGTGCTGATGTATCCCCATATTGGATTTCATGAAGAAAAATCAGTAATTCCTAGCAACCATCAAGACCTCTCAGAATATGAAGCGTCATTGTACTCTGGCCTTGTTCCTGAAGAATGATACTAACTTTGACCGTGCTTAAACCCAGCTAAGGCCTTACTGTTTTCATCCTGTAGCACTAACAAATAGATCGTTTTGTCCATCACTGCCTCGCTAACCACTGTGCAAATCCTTATTTGCATTCACAAGAGGTTTCCTTTATCAACAGTTTGCTATACATCCACCTTACTCCATATGCTCTCATAACAAGGAGACCAGTTGTGCCAAGAAATTCCCATGTGGTACTGGGCTTGTATGAAAGCCTCTGACAAATAGATCTTTTCGAACTTTAAGTGTCTTGCAATTGCCTGGAGGTATCCTGATCTAGCACCACCAATTCTGTAATAAAGAACTAACCCAATAGCCTCCAGTCGCTTTCCTTACTGACCCCAGTATGGCCCCAGAATGCTGATGGTAGCTTTCAGTTGGCTTCTTCACAATCTTTCTTTATATTAGGGATACAATTTGTCATTGTGTGCTCTCTCACAAAGATGCATCACCTTATTTCTTGTTTGGACCTTCCCTCTGCAGCAACATCACCTTCTTCTCCAAAAAATCTTCAGTTTTCAGAGCCTCTCAGAACAGATCATTAATTCTGGGCTATAAAACCTCTAATTTCTAGAAGCCCCTTGTTGAGGAATTCTCAGACAAGAAATTCTTATGCTCTATGTGATACAATCCAACAGGCATACTGAGCATATGAATAAGATACTGGGATAATGCTTTACTGTCTACTAGCTAGCAACCATTTTATTTACCCCTTCAATATTTTGTTATAATGGCACCATTCACTTCAACTAGAATAAACTCTTTATTTAGCATAGAGTTCTACAGACGTTTGCCCCCAAACTTATACCAAAGTGAACTTCTCTGAGAGTGCAACTAATTAAAATCTACTGAGAACACATGAGCTATAACCTACTTAAAGATGTAGTCTGCAACTACAAAGGCTTGGGGAGCCCCCAGGTCCAATCAAGATTGTAGTTTTAGGGAGGCAGATCTGCTACATGATTGCCATCCAGCAAGATAAAATCTAATGATTTTATGATAAGCCTGAAGAAAGAATGGTTAACAAGAGAATGGTCTTCAGGGAGTCTAGAAAAGGGGGGTGGGATTAAAGAACCATAGGGCATCTGTAATCTCTCTAGACTAAGAGAGGGGATATCGACCAAGAGCTGATTTCGTAGGTCTATGTACAGTGGAGTGGAGGCATCAGGCCATTCCGATTTGTGTAATTAGCCATTAAGGTTGCCACCTAACTCCCTTTGCTGTGACCCCATGCTCTAAGAAGTAATATGATTGTAATTATGTTCCCATATAAACTTTGTTGTGGGGAGAAAATTTGCTAGCCAGCTGACATGAGTATTATAGCCTACATAGCAGTTAATTCTCATTATAAATAAATAAATTGGTTTTGGCTTATACATCATCTTTTTTGTGGGTTTTAATGGCATCAATCCTCCAGGTCCTAATCACTACTGAGCACATTGGAAAAAAAAATAAGATTCTCACTATGCAAAGTCAGCACCACAGTGTGAACCGTATTGAGTCCACTGAAGATTGTCCTCCCTGGGAACGTTACATCAACAATCATCCTTCCTCTTTATCTCTCTCATTTTGTCTACAGCTGTAATAAAATTCCAAAATGCCTGTGGTTTTTAATTCCTGCAGTTACCTTCACTCACACCCAGAACCATGATACCTGCTATTAAGTAATTGCTTCTTACAATAATACACGGTTCAGTCTAACCATTAGAATATATCATCATGGATGAAGACCTAACACATAACTATAGACATGAGCCCCTTACAAGCACGTACAGAGAGGCAGGAGTATATAATTGTCCTAACACTCACCATCTTTATTCTGTCCAGATGGCAACACATAGGACCCCTGCTGTCACTGCCTTTACCTCTATCCAGGATGGTAAAAGAGGTATCACCTTTTTCTGGACTCTGGAAGATCTTTTCCACCCAGCACTATCTATCCTATAACTACAATAGTCATTTTTTTAAACAAAATGGACCATTTAGGATATACCAGCATCTTGGCAAAAATCTAACACCACACGTCCTTGGAAGAGCTCTGGGAGCTTATGTCACATCTGTAAAACCTTCTACATTGGTGGGTATGTTTCATTGCCTCCCTATGAAGCTTCAGGTCTCACTTGGCCAAGAGAATGGAAAAGCCTTCAAGGGAGTATAGCATCATGGGTCCTCAGTATCATCTCCACACAAGATTCACTGTGCACATTTTAAAAACAAAAGTTCCAGGGGCGCCTGGGTGGCGTAGTCGGTTAAGCGTCCGACTTCAGCCAGGTCACGATCTCGTGGTCCGGGATTTCGAGCCCCGCGTCAGGCTCTGGGCTGATGGCTCAGAGCCTGGAGCCTATTTCCGATTCTGTGTCTCCCTCTCTCTCTGCCCCTCCCCCATTCATGCTCTGTCTCTCTCTGTCCCAAAAATAAATAAACGTTGAAAAAAAAAATTTTAAAAACAAAAGTTCCAGAAGTGAGTTACACCATTTAGTAGAGTCAGTAGAAATATCTTGATACCTAGACCATGCTGTATAGTCATTGATTGCCACTATAACTTTGAGCATTTATGCACTAAATTCTTGGTATTACTTCCTGGTATTGGCTTTGATTCTTGGGTTTACTTGAAACTGCTTCCTGAACACTGATTTCTAGTACATATCTAACATGGTTCTAGTTCTCTTATTGGTCCAGTTCAGTGATAAGCAGGTTGTGACTGTATTCCACCAATCCCATTTGCTTCATAGTAACCTAGTGGAGAGTCATATAGAAATTCAGTTTTCCCTATGCATGGAAGACTCATCCCTTTGGGCATAAAGTCTAGCTTTGTGTGCATCTGAAGAAAGGCAACTAATACTTGGGGAATGCCTACTTTATGCCAGGCTCTGTGCTGAGTGCATTAATTTGTAAATGATACTCAAGTTCACATTACTAAAAAATGGAATATCCATTTATGGCATTTAATGCTCACCACACCTTTGTAAAGTCAGTGTTATAAATTCAGTTTAAACGTAGTGGACCCTCATGTGTCCACCCACGTAAACCAGTAATTTATCCAGCAGGCCCTTTCCAAATTTTCTCTAACTCTACTCTGTCTTTAGTGAAGGACAATCATTACAAGTGTATGCAGAATTCCAGGTGTGGGCACAAAATAAATTTGAACAAGATAATATTTTTTTTATTACTGATGCTTTTATTTATTTTTTTTCAACGTTTATTTATTTTTGGGACAGAGAGAGACAGAGCATGAACGGGGGAGGGGCAGAGAGAGAGGGAGACACAGAATCGGAAACAGGCTCCAGGCTCTGAGCCATCAGCCCAGAGCCCGACGCGGGGCTCGATCGTGACCTGGCTGAAGTCGGACGCTTAACCGACTGCGCCACCCAGGCGCCCCACTGATGCTTTTAAAAATGGCATCTGGGAATATACCTGGGTGGCTCAGTCAGTTAAGCCTCTGACTATTGGTTTTGGCTCAGGTCATGATCTCATGGGTTCGGTTTGTGAGTTAGAGCCCCATGTTGGGCTCTGTGCTGACAGCATGGGATTCTTTCTCTCCCTGTCTCTCTCTGCCCCTCCCCTGGTTGCTCTCTGTCTCTTTCTCTCTCTCAAAATACATAAATAACCTTTTAAACAAATAGCATCCAGTAATTCTGGGGCATTTTTGAGTTTCATCAGAATCTTGAGAGAAGAGTCATTGTGGACCCTTCCCTGAAAGATGCAATTCGCTTTCCTGAGTTGTATTGATGATACAAACCCCACTACTCTAAAACTTTAGTTGGAATGTTTTAATAAATGTGTATCCTTAAAACAACACTGAAGCTCATCTCTCTTCTCTCTCACAATGTTTTCCTATAGTTTTTCCTTATGGACATTCCTAATAATAATAAAAAGAGCTACCATTTACTGACTACTTACTACATACATGCATTACACTTTTTGATTTATGTGCATTTTCTCTTTTAATTCTCTTAATGACTCACATATGTCTCTTATTATTACTTCTGCACATGAGGAAACTGAGGTTTAGAGTAGTTAAGGAAATTATCCACGGATATAGAGCTGGTAATTAAGAGGCCAGACTCAAATACACACACATCTAACAACAGAGCCCATATTCCTACATAGAACATTACTATCCATCTATAACAGGAGTCAACAAACTACCACCTGTGGGCTAAATCCAGCCTACTACTGGTTTTAAAAATAAAATTTTATTGGCATTCGGCCTAACTCATTTATTTAAATGTCGTCCATGGGTGCTTTCATGCTAGGACATGTATGGCCCGCCAAACCAAAAATGCTTACTATCTGGTCCTTTACAGAAAAAGTGTCCTGACCCCTGATCCACAATATATTGAAGTATTAAATCAGACCAGCCTTTGGGGCATCTCACTGTTTATATTTCTCCTTTCAAATGACCTATTTATCCCTATGTTTTTTTGGTTCTTGCCTCTAAATTAATCCCATATTTATGATGAAACAATGAGATTTTGTAAAGGCTTGCTTAGGGTGCTTTGAGTAGTCTAAATAAATGAATTTCATTGGTGCCTTTTATCAACATGCATACTTTCTGCATCAAACAACTCTAAGACATTGGCCAGATGTGGTTGGAGGGGCCGTTTGCTATTTGCCTCCCCAGCAAGTGTTCTACTTTTGCCAGTGGACCCTAATTTTCATACAGAGATCCAACTTCTTTCCCACTTCAGTCGACCTTTCTGGATGAAATTCCACCTCCAGCTCCAAGACCCGGACCTAAATCAACGGTCACACAGCATTTGCCTGGTGACTGTGACTATTCCAGGTGTGGGCTTGTATCCTAAACTTATCCAATCAGAGTGAATTTTATGGCTTTTTTGGGAAATGTTGGACAAGTCCTCTCATTAATTTGTTTTCTGCTGGAATGGGATATAGAAAAGTATTGTCTGGATTTGTGCTGACAGCCATGTCTGACTACGAGAGGAGAGCCAATTTAAGAATAGAGACATCCTGAGGAAGCAGAACTGAGGGGGTAGAGAGAAACCAAATCCTTTTGATGGTTTTTGAAGCACTGAATCTAGCTATGCCTGAGCGTGTTTAGCCATGTAAACTAATAAAATTCTTTTATTGAGGCACATTAGGTAGAGTTTTCTGTGTTTTGAAACCCAGAGTCCTGATAAAATGATTTTCCCTACTGAAACTATACTATTTTTAGCCCAATATATCAATTTGAGTAATCAATGCCTAGTAAGGGGGGGGGATTTTCTTACATTGCCCCCCCCCAAGGGTATTAGGCAATCTTAAGCACTCTGCACCACTTTTAACCCTCTAATACAGAAACTCCCAGCTTCTATGCCAGGCAAAGCTTTGTAGATCTACTGGATTCATGAGTTTTGTTTGGCTTACCAGATGGATACAGACTGACCATGTGCAGACTAATCACCTTCCAAAAGGATTGTAAGCTTCTGCTTGCTCTAGGTGTCACTAACTGGATAGCCTTTTGCAATTTCCTTAACCTCTCTGTGCCCTAATTTCCTATTCTATATAAGGTTATTATGAATATTTTTTAAAAACTTAAAAGAGTGTCTGACATATAATAAGTGTTATAGAAGTACTTGTTAAACAACCACAAAAAAAGTTAATAAATGGCAAAAAGTATCACAGACATTTGAAAGATATATAAAAAGGGTCTGTTAGAATACACATGGTCCTAAACCATATAACGCATGATGGAAACAACAGTACAGATATCTTTGGATGAGAAACGATATTTAACTCTATATTCAGAATCAGTTATTCTTGTCAAATTCTCAATCCTGTATCATTGATTCTTCTTTTATGCGTTGGGACTGTTGTACAAGTGGCTTGCTTGGAGGCTACATATGGATGAACTAAACATAACAGTCTATCCCCTTTCCAACCAAGGATGCATTTCTACTTCTTTTTCTTTACCTAATCCCTCAAATGACATGGGTCTCAATTTCAGAGATGTGCTTTTGTTTTGTTTCGGCAACCTAGAAAGGACTAGGTTAGAGGTGCTCAAATTTCTTCTACTGTCTCCCACATTCCCTACTCTCCCTAGAGAGTGCCCACCACAAACCCCAATTCAGGTCCTAATTAAAAACTGACTCTATGCTAAGCACAATGCCATCAGCTGTGAGAGACTCAAAGAAGTGGAAGGCAAGGTCTTAAGACTTCAAAATCTTAAAATATGGTTGAAGACATGAGCAGGAAACAAAGAAAACAATGCAAGTGTATTATCTGATTTGGTTTTAAACTCTCACAAGCCATCAAGGTCGCTTGTCAGGCCTTGCCCAGTTCCCAGGCACTGCAGCTCTTGGCCCTCTTCCTGCTGCATTCCCTCTCCCTCACATATTCTGGCTTATGCTACTCAACACCGACCATGGAGTGGAGAGGTTTAAGGAGGCCCATCCTAACACCATAGTTCAGTCCACACCAGGGCTGGCTGTGTAATTTGTGGAGACCAGAGTGAAAGGAGGATGTGGAACCTCTGGTTTAAAAAGCAGGAGGGGAGCCTGGGTGACTCTGGCTGAGCCACCAGCTCTTGATTTAGGCTCAGGTCACCATCTCACAAACTGTGAGACTGCACCTGTGCTGACAGTATGGAACCTGTTTGGGATTCTCTCTCTCTCCTTCTCTCTCTGCCCCTCCCCCCATCAAAATAAATACATACATTTTTTTTAATGTTTATTTACTTTTGAGAGATAAAGAGACAGAGCGTGGGCAGGGGAGGGACAAACAGAGAAGGAGACGCAGAATCTGAAGCAGGCTCTAGGCTCTGAGCTGTCAGCACAGAGCCCGACCTGGGGCTCAAACTCAAGGACTGTGACATCATGACCTGAGCTGAAGTCAGATGCTTAACTGACTGAGCCACCCAGGTGCCCCATAAAATAAACTTTAAAAAAAATAAATAAAAAGTAGGAAAGAAGGGAGGTGGGGGGGGGAATGGGAGAAATAGGCGATGGGGATTAAGGAGTGCACTTCTCATGATGAGCACCGGATATTGTACGGAAGTATTGAATCCCTATATCGTACACCTGACACTATTATTACACTGTATGTTAACTAACTAGAAATAAAACAACAACTTAAAAAGTGGAAGGAAGTGCCATTAAAGGCATTAAAATATAACACGTTTTGTTTCTTATATAGTTTCTCTTAACCTGTCACAGTGGTTTTTTCCTCAATTTTTTTTTTTATTTTGACAAATTAAACCTACAGAAAACCTAAAAGAAAGTATGGTGGAAACCTGATGTACCCTCATATTAGCTTCCTGAGGGTGCTACGACAAATTACCACAAATGTGGTGGCTTAAAACAACAGAAACCTAATCTCTCACAGTTCTGGAGGCCAAAAACCTGAAATCAAGGTGTTGACAAGAGCCAAGCACTTCTTTTTTTTTTTTTTTTTTTTTTACTTATTTACCAAATTTTATTTTATTTTATTTATTTATTTTTCAATATATGAAGTTTATTGTCAAATTGGTTTCCATACAACACCCACTGCTCATCCCAAAAGGTGCCCTCCTCAATACCCATCACCCACCCTCCCCTCCCTCCCACCCCCCGTCAACCCTCAGTTTGTTCTCAGTTTTTAAGAGTCTCTTATGCTTTGGCTCTCTTCCACTCTAACCTCTTTTTTTTTCCTTCCCCTCCCCCATGGGTTTCTGTTAAGTTTCTCAGGATCCACAGAAGAGTGAAACCATATGGTATCTGTTTTTCTCTGTATGGCTTATTTCACTTAGCATCACACTCTCCAGTTCCATCCACGTTGCTACAAAGGGCCATATTTCATTCTTTCTCATTGCCACGTAGTACTCCATTGTGTACATAAACCACAATTCCTTTACCCATTCATCAGTTGATGGACATTTAGGCTCTTTCCATAATTTGGCTATTGTTGAGAGTGCTGCTATAAACATTGGGGTACAAGTGCCCCTATGCATCGGCACTCCTGTATCCCTTGGGTAAATTCCCAGCAGTGCTATTGCTGGGTCATAGGGTAGGTCTATTTTTAACTTTCTGAGGAACCTCCACACTGCTTTCCAGAGCGGCTGCACCAATTTGCATTCCCACCAACAGTGCAAGAGGGTTCCCGTTTCTCCACATCCTCGCCAGCATCTATAGTCTCCTGATTTGTTCATTTAAGAGCCAAGCACTTCTATGGAAGAATCTTTGCTGCTTTTGGATTCTGGTAGCTCCTGGTGATCCTTGTCTTGAAGTAACTCCAATCCCTGCCTCTGCACCATTGAAACAACACATTTTAATAGATTTGCCAATTTTAAACATTGTGCCAGCTTTGCTTTCTCTTTCTCTCTCTCTCCCTCTCTCTCTCTCATCCCTCCTCCCCTCCCTCCCTCTCTATGTGTGTGAAAGTTGTAAATATCATGGCACTTCAGCTCTAAATACTTGAGCAGGCATCCCCTAAGAATAAAAATTTATTCTACATGCCATTTAGGAAATTTAACATTAATTCAATAGTACCATCTACCATCTAGTCCATAACTATTTCATTTCTCCTAAAATTGTCTTTTACAGCTTTATTTATGATTCAGGATTGAGTTAAGGTCCTCCATTTACATTTGCATTGTGAAGTCTCTTTAGTTTCTTTCAATCTTGAATAGTCGCTGGCTATTTTTGTTGCTAGCTTGTTTTCCTGACATTAATAGTGTCAAACAGTCCAGTCAGTTCTATCGTGTAGAGTATCCCACATGGAGGAATTGACTTGTAGTTTCCCTGATTATATTCAGATTTACTATTTTGAAAAAAAACCACTGCATAAGTAATGCTGTGAACTTCCCACCGTATCACGTAGGCCTACAATGTTGGTTTGTCCCTATAATGGTGATGCTGTGTTTGATCCCATGGTTACATGGGTGGTCCACCAGCTCTCCACACTGTAAATAATACCTTTGTTTCCTTTATAGTTAAAATTAATTGCATGGTGTTATCCTGAGACCTTTGGACTATCAGCTTCCAAAAACTTTTACCCGATGGTTTTAGCTCCCAATGATCATCTATGTTTGCTCTTGTTAATACACCAGGGGATGTAACATGGTGACTTATTCTACCTTACCTTCTACAGTTATTAGCTAGCATTTCTATAAAGGGGACATTCCATTCCTGCCTACTCTTCCCTCCCCCTGTTTCCCTGTTCACTATGGACTCAAAAATTGTGGGTTTTTCTGTTTGTTTTTGTTTGTTTTCCCATCCAGTGTGATATGAGCATTCTTCCTAATTGGTGTTTCAAGATTTTTTCTTTTATCATTTCCTTTCTTTTTCAAGAACCTCTTCAGCCATCTTTTGAGGGAGGTGTGCTGGCAACAAATGTTCTTAGTTTGCCTTCATCTAAGAATTTTTTTTTGATTCCCGAAGGATATTTTTCCTGGGTGTGGAACTTGTGGTTGATCTTTTCTTTCAGCACTTTAACAATCTTGTGCCTCTTCCTTCTGGCCTCCATGGTTTCTGATGAGAAATCTGCTGAAATCTGAACTGTGGGGTTTTTTTTTTTTTTTTTGTTTTGTTTTTTTGTTTTTTGTTTTTTTTGGTCCACCCTGGGCCAGGTTTTATTTCTCCCTTTTAGTTGTCAATATTTTCTTCTATCTTTATTTTTTAAGCATATTCATTCTGAAAGAGAGAGAGAGATCGGGGGAGGGGCAGAGGGAGGGAGAAAGAGAATCCCAAGCAGGCTCTGCACTCAGCGTGGAGCCTGTTGTAGAGCTTGATCCAAGGACAACTGTGTTCAGTTGTCTTGGCATGAACCTCTTTAGATTTATCTAGTAGTAGCGTGTCAATCCTTTATTCTGAACCCAGTAACCTCTATATAAATGCAACCCTTCCTGGGAAGAGCCTACATTAAGCTTTGTCATTAATTGAAGACTGAGTATAAAGAAATGTATCACCCACTGTGAAATTGGTGTGGTAGCCAGGCAAAGGGCACAGAAAGAAGAAACAGGATCTAGGGAAAGTAAACTTCCCCATCTGAGGATTTTGTTATTGGCTTTGAGTACTCAGAGACCTGACCTTTACTCTTGGGCTGATTGCTATGGAACAGACAAGGGTTTCTATGCGGACCCACAGTGATCTCTCCCTGGCTGAGGTGTCTAGCCCATTTAGTCTCCTGAGGACAGTGTCAAAAAAATCAAGGGAAGTGGCCAAGTCCAGACATGCTGGCCTGGCAGCTTCTGTCCAGTATCATTTTATTAATACAAACAATTACATTCCAAATCACAGGGCATTATTCCCAGGCTAACATAGCAGTCCCTGAGCCCAATTCAGTGTTGAAGCCGGAAAAATGGTTGTCAGCCTTTGAATGCCTTTTCTATATATTTTTTCCCATCAAACACTGAGGGCTTGGCCTTTTATGTGTTCTCTAGATTTGCATCTAAGCACTATCTTAATAATTTGGACTTGTTGAGACAAGCGTTTTGGAAATACCACCTCAGCAGCAGTTCTTTTCCCCAGGAAAAATTAATGCACTATGTATTTGTCACAGGTGGGAATTTTAATAAAGGTACTGTTCATTTGGAGAATGTGGACAAATTAATTTTTGACGGCCCCAAGGCTGGTAGAATTACCACATATGTCAGTGCCTATTTTTGATATATGGCCTTGATTAACACCCAGATGCCTAGGGATGCAGGCATTGGAAAGTGAGAGGTAAAGTGGAGCCTGATATCTGCATCCTTGTCATGAGCTTTATTTGGGGTGACCAGATACAATTCAGGCAATTAATGCATACTGAGATCCCACTATGTGCCGGGCATGACAGGGAGGCAGAAATGGCTAAGACAAGGCCCCTGCCTTTAAGGGGCTTATAACATGGCAGAGTAGATGAGACCTTTGGTGGTGATGATAGGTATAATGAAGAAGGTCAGAGTGGCCTTTAACTGAGTGCTTACTGTTTACCCAGGACTCAGTGTTTTCTAGGCATTTATCTCATTTACTCCAAGAACCCTATAAGGTATGCACTACTATGCCCATTTAGCAGAATCAGAAACAGATTTAAAGCCAGTAAGTAGTGAGACCAGGGTCACACAACCAAGATTCCCACCTGGATTTGCCTGACTCCACCACAGCCTCAATTGTTTTTAATGTTTATTTATTTTTTGAGAGAGAGAGAGAGAGGGAGAGAGAGAAAGAATGGGGGAGGGGCAGAGAGAGAGGGACAGAAGATCTGAAGTGGGCTCTAGGCTGACAGCAGCAAGCCTGGTGTGGGGCTCGAACCCACGAACTGTAAGATCATGACCTGAGCCAAAGTCAGACACTCAACTGACTGAGCCACCCGGGCACCCCCCAGCCTCAGTTTTTAACCACTGTGATGTAAATAATTAAACTACAACATGACCTATAAGAGAAATCTTGAAGAGATCTCCAAAAGTCAAACAATTCAAGTGTTTCTCCAACTGGAGGAACTTGGGAGAGTTGGAAACCAATTAGAGATCGTAAAAGCAGATGGCAGTGATGAGGCCAGCGCTGTGCTCTGAGAATTGATGCAGGGAGCAAGGCAAGGTAGCTTTCGTAGCTTTCTGTCTCCAGTGCTCTCTCTAGGTCAACTTCTCCCAACCGACAAGGAGACTGAAAGTCACGTGTGTCGAAATACTGGCTGATGTCAGCACTACTGTAAAAATAAACTTCAGATTTGAATTTGGAGGACAGGGCCTTCCACCTCATTTCTATCCACTCTTTGGACAACCAGTAAGCAACGATGGGCAAAACACTGTGTTAGTCATGTTCAGAAAAGGCAAAGATAAATAAGACATGGTCCCTATACTCAAATTATTTTCTAAGACGGGGTCAACAAACTTTCTGTAATGATTCAGATAGTGAATGATTTAGACTTTGAGGGCCACATAGTATCTGTTACAACTACTCAACTCTGCCACTGTAGTGTGAAATTAGTCACAGAAAACACATAAACAAATGGGCCAATAGAATTTTATTTACAAAACTAGGCAGTGGGCGAGAGTTCGTGTGTGGGCCGGAGTTTTCTGAGTCTTCTTCTAAGGCATGGTTCTTAACCTCGGCTGCACATTAGAACCACCTGTAGAGCTTTAGCAAATGCTGCTGTCTGGATCTCACTCCTAGAGATGCTCATTTAACTGGTCATTTAACTGGTAGAGATGCTCATTTATCTGGTAGGGCTTGAATCAGGACGCTTAAAGATCCCAGATGATTTTAATGTGCTGATAATATTAAGAACCTCTGCTTAAAGGACAACTTGTTATTAGCACTAGTACAAAACATGGGCCAGAATGAAGGTGTGAATAGGTACCATGGGAATGTAGAGAAAAGAAACAACTGGTTTCAACTGAGGTCATTAGGTTAGTTTTCCTGGAGGAGATGGCACGAGTTAGCACAGGGGGGGAAAGGGCAGTTCAGGCAACATCAGCACATTACTGCTATCACTACCCATACTTACATGCAAAGTTCTTGTCTAGATGCTTTAAATGCCTTAAGGCACCAAATGGTCAAAACAGCCCTCTGAGGCAGGTATTATTGTCATTTAAAAAAAATATTTTTCAGGGTGCCTGGGGGGCTCAGTCGGTTAAGCGTCCAACTTCAGCTCAGGGCATGATCTCCCGGTTCGTGGGTTCGAGCCCCGTGTCGGGCTCTGTGCTGACAGCTCAGAGCCTGGAGCCTACTTCCGATTCTGTCTCTCTCTCTCTCTCTCTCCCTGCCCCTCCCCACTCATGCTCTGTTTCTCTCTGTCTCAAAAATAAATAAACACAAAAACTATTTTTCTAAATTTTATTTATTATTTATAATTTTGATAGAAACAGAGTGCGAGCAGGGGGAGGGGCAGAGAGAGAGGGAGAGAGGGAGAATCTCAAGCAGGCTCTGTGCACAGAGCCCGATGCGGGGCTTGAGCTCACAAAATCGTGAGATCACGACCTGAGCTGAAATCAAGAGTCAGACGCTTAAGCAACTGAGCCACCCAGGTGCCCCTATTGTCATTTTTTTTTTTTTTAATTAGAGGAAACTAAGACTCAAAAACACTAAGAAATTTGCCTTTGGTCACACATTTAGGTAAATGGCTGAGTGGCCAAAATGCCAGTGTGTACTTACAAATGTGATAAAATGAGATGTAAATAAACTCAGAATAGGAACAATAAACAGGAACAGGAACAATAAACACAGAAGACAGGATAACTGTTACCTCTGGTACCAACAAAAGGGACAAAGGGATACGGTAGACAAGGAGCACATAAGAAGATGTAAGTTTGTTGGTGATGTCTTAGTTTTTTTCATCGGGCAGTAGGTTCACGGTGTTCATCATGTTGTTGTAAATACATAAATAAACAAGCAAACAAACACATAAATAAATCCATGTATAGGCCAATGATGGCAATATATCATGATATATAGCAATATATAATTTAATATATATCATGATATATTTATATCATGTATATAAATATGTAAATATCCAACTGTGTGTACCAAGTATAAAAAATGAAGAAGAGAGAGAGGAGGTGGAGAGGGATAGGGAGAGAGACAGAGGTAAGGTTGGAGAATTGGGAAGATTTAGGAGTAATAGTCACTTAACTTACAAAACTCCCCACTCACCTTTGGCCTCCAACAACTCTTCACTAACCCTACCCACATACACAGTCACCCCGAGAGGTGGATTATCGAGCTCAGCCAGGCTTCATGTTCCTGAGATGCCCTTGTGTCTTGAGGGATTGGCATTAACTCTGGGAGGCTAAGGAAGGAGTGGGACTCTCAGGCTTGTCGAATTGGCGTGTACTTCCTCCTCACTGCCAGCATTCACAAGAGGAGGCCCAGGAGGAGTGGCTAACAACATGGCTCCCGGCGGTATCCCAGCTCTACCTTTCCTCTTCTTTCCTTCACGCTCTTGCTTTGCCCTAAATGATCACAGTTACCTGATTCCCTTGGAGAAACAAGGGAGACTTTGAGATGGATGGCAATTTGACCCAGTACCCCTTACCTACCTGTTAGCTTTCCTCACAGTTCCCTTCTTTCCTTCACCATTGTTCTGAGAGCAGAGCCCAAATCTAGGATCCTGAAGCATAAACTGTGAAAAAGCAGTGGCCAGGGACAGTTATGTCTCTTATTTCTTCATTTGATCCAGTGTTCATAAAAGACACCAAATGAAATAAAGCTGCAGCAACCTTGTGATGAGGCCTCTCAGATATCTGAAAACACTCTGGAAATGGTCCCGGGTGAGTCAGCAGAGCCTTACAGAAGGTTCACAGTCTAATGTGCTTACCCTAGGGCTTGCCACAGCAGGGTTCGCCTTTCTCCTTCAGCACTATCTGGCCTTGCCTGAGCTGTTTCAGGTACGAGCCCTGCTCCCACACCCCCTTTCCCCGCCCCCCCGCCCCTGCTCAGTTGCTCCGGAGTTTTCACCCCCCTACTGCTACTTCTCAGTCTGTTTCCTTCTCACAACTCTATTTATGTTTTTCCCTTGTGTTTGTGTCCTGAAGTTTTTCCTTTTCTGGTTTGTCTTCCTTTCTTTTCTTTTTTATTTCTGTTCTCATCCCCTGTAGCATCCCCCACTCCTTTCTATTTCAGATTTCCTATTCCCTGGCATCTCTCTGTCTCTTCTTTTCCCTTCCCCTTCCCTCCTCTTCCTTTTCCTCCTCTCTCTTCTCGGCCTCTCTCGCAGCATTATTTTTAGCAGCAAAGCATCTCCATCCTCCATATTTCCATTCCTCTTCCCAATTTCTCTTATTCAAAATTAAAATGGGGGGAACCCCATCCCCTAGACTAATATGAATTCGGAGAATCGGAACACGCAGCCTAGAGCTACCTCTACTGGAATCCTTAGAGGGTTATATTTTAACAACAGGCACAATAAGCATGTATGTAGGTGTATGCGTTGGGGCCATATTGTGGGTGGAGAGTGCTGGACTGGTAGAGCTCCCTGTGTTTGCTTCATCACCAGCCACAAAATGCTGCACCTGCAGCCCATTCCAAGGCCAAATATGGCCATTGAACAGATGTTCCTGGGGGTAGAGACAGCCAGTAAGCCAAAGCAAAGGGCAAGTTAATTCCCCAAGGAAGCAGAGCAGAGCAGATCATCTTTACGGAGAGGTTGGGGCAGGTTAGTCAGCTCAGCAAAGGAAAGCAGCTGGCGGAGAGGTAGTACAGGCAGTCTCCCTTTGTCTGCTTAGCAAGTAAGGGCCAGGCCTGAAACTGGCTTGGATTTCTAAATGAAGTTTCTTTGGGCTTATAGCCATAACTCTTCCATTTAAGGAATCCGTGGCCATGTGTCCTCGTACACACAGATGCCAGGGGGTGACCAGAAGAACAAGAAGCCAAGCAGTCATGGAAGCAGGGAATCATTGAAGTGCCTTTAGGCACCTCACTTGCCTCATCATCGTCCCAGCCTGCGTGGATGGATCAGTTTGTACAGAACTGCAGGAAAGGCCTCGAAATGAATTTCATACCTAAATTTGTGTATTTCAATGGCGGCTGCTGCAATTTTCATCTAATTGAATACTGAGCACGCAAAATTAGCAAACTATTAGTCTTAAAGGTTAATGGCTATAACAAATAAGCCAACCTCATAGGGACTTAACATAGTAAAAGGTTTATTTCTCACTTACTCCGTGATCCAATGAAGTCTTTGGCAAGCAGCCTCCTGCAAGGTACTTCTGGGTCCCGGTCTCCTCCCGTCTTCTTCTAGGGCCTTGATGCTTTCTACTAGAGCCTCTGCATCCAACCAGCATCCAAGGGGAAAGGAATAGGAGGAGGACCAGTCCAGTTTTACTGGACACCAAACGAGAGAACACAGATGGCAGTTGGTAGTAAAAATTTCACCTGTCACAGAGATATAACACAGAAGCCTGCACCTGTGTGTACGGGTGTGTATCCTGCAAGCAACGAGTTCACAATGACACAGCATGCAAGTATATTAATTCATTGACAGAACTGGGGTTTGAACTCCGCTCCACCTGATCCTAAATAATACTACTACCACTACCATCTAATATTTGCTAAGAACTTCCCATGTTCCAGACGTTATTCTAAGTACTTGCATATGCATTAAGTCATTATCCTCACAAAACCCCGATGAAGATAGATGCTACTACGACCTTCAGTTCATAGATGAAGGAACCAAGACAAGACCCAGACAAGCACAAAACTTGTCGAAGGTCACACAGCTGGTAAGTGATGAAACGGGGACGGGGACGAGAACTCATGCCCTTATGGATATTTTGTATAGTCACTAGTCTATGTGCATCTGAGGATATCCGAGAAGTAAGATAGTTCTGGCCCTAGAAGGAATTAATTGGTTTCTAGTTTGAGAAGCTAGGAATTCACAAATGCTGTATTTAAATAAAAATATGGGGGCGCCTGGGTGGCTCAGTCGGTCGAGCGTCCGACTTCGTCTAAGGTCATGATCTCTCGGTCTGTGAGTTCAAGCCCGGTGTCGGGCTCTGTGCTGACAGCTCGGAGCCGGGAACCTGCTTACGATTCTGTGTCTCCCTCTCTCTCTCTCTGCCCCACCCCCGCTCATGCTCTGTCTCTCTCTCTGACAAAAATAAATAAACATTTTAAATAAGTAAGTAAATAAATAAATAAATAAATAAATAAAAGATACATTATGCTTAGGGATAAGAATGCGTGAAATTTTATTAATACTACAAGAGGAGGATTCATAGAATTGGTAGACTAGAGTAGTATTTAGAAGGTGGTAGGTATTGATAAGCATAGTATTAATATTTCTCTAGATTGTGGCTTATAGATTTACCTCCTAAAAATGATGTTCTGGAATGTCCCACGGAGGGGGGGGTGGGGACAGTGGCAACTGTCTCAAAGGTGAAAGGGTGCAGAAAGTTATACAACTTCCTGACAAGTAAGACAGGAAAAATTTCCCTTAATAAAATGTCCTAACTCTGGATAAATACCCCAAAGAATTGAAAAAAGGTATTCAAACAAAAACATGTACTCGTGTTCATAGCAACACTATTCACAGTATCCCAAAAGGTGAAAACAACTCAATGTCCGTCAAATGATGGATGGATAAACAAGATGGGTGTTATATCCATACAATGGAATATTATTTAACCACAAAAGAAATGCAGTTCTGACACATGCTACAACATGGATGAACGTTGAAGACATTATGCCAAGTGAAAGAAGCCAGACTCTCCAAAAGCCACATATTACAGGATTCCATTTATATGAAATACCCTGAATAGATAAATCCATACAGACAGAAAGCTGATTAGTGGTTGCCAGGGGCTAGAGTGAGGGGGAAATAAAGACTGGCTGCTTAATGGGTACGGGGTTTCTTTTGGAATGATGAGAATGTTCTGGAAATAGCGGTGATGGTTGTACTACACTGCCAATGTACAAAATGTCACTAATGGTAAATTTTATGTTTTAGGTATTTCACTATAATAAAAAAAGTCACAACTCTCATTCATACCTACAAGAAGGGCTTTCAAAAGATTTAAAAATACAATCCATATCAATCTTGAGGACGTTATGCTAAGTGAAATAAGCGAGCCACAAAAAGACAAAAACTGTATGATTCTAGTTATCTAAAGTATTTAAACTACTCAAATTAATAGAAACAAAAAGAGCTGTGCTTACCAGGGCCTGGGTGAAGGGGGAAATGGGAAGTTTATCTTTAGTGGGCATCAAGTTTCAATTTTTCAGGATGAGAAAGTTCTGGAGATTGGTTGCACAACAATGTGAATATACTTAACACTACTGGACTATACACTTAAAACGGTTGAGATGGTAAATTTTATGTCATTTTTTTTGACCACAATTAAAATAAAATATTTTAAAATATTTTAAAATTAAAAATAGGAGAAAAGGGGCACCTGGGTGGCTCAGCCGATTAAGCGTCCGACTTTCGCTCAGGTCATGATCTCACCCTCCATGAGTTCGAGCCCCACGTCGGGCTCTGTGCTGACAGCTTGGAGCCTGGAGCCTGCTTCCGATTCTGTGTCTCCCTCTCTCTCTGTCCCTCCTCTGCTCATGCTCTTTCTCTCTCTCTCTCTCTCTCTTTCTCTCAAAAGTAAATAAACATTAAAAAAATTTTTTAAAAATAGAAAAATATATAAATAGAATCGTGGGGGGAATCTAGGGATTCTGGCTCTACTAGAGTTTTCTATAAAAAGATACTTATAGAAAACCCTGTGGCCTCATCTCTTAGAAGAAGAGCTACTTGTCTCACCCCATATTATTGATATTACCTGGGACCAGGCAGTGCCCAGAATTTTCTATCCATGTTTATATTTTCCTATAACTAATGGGGAGCCCTGGAGGAATTCATGTGTCAACCGCCTACTGGAGCTTTAATGGCTGGAAGGCCTCTTTCATTGCCTTTCCTTCCTCCCTCCTGTTTTCTGTGTTGACTGATTGGCTCAGATGTTCTGCCACTGAACCAACGAGCAAAAACTGGTCACTCTTGTTCCATGTGGTCTATCATGGTAAGAAGTTTAACTGTGAGGAGTGGAGTATGATACTGTTATCTCGTATGACGTGTGGATTTCAATAACAGAGGCAGGTGGAATCATAAATGATTGGATACATCCTTTACAAGAAGGCCCACCAGAGAACTACTAGCCTGCCTGCTGGTCACACTAATTTCTTGAGGTCTGTCCCATATTGTAGAAAATAGAAAGATGAGTATATCGCCCAAGATGAAGTGTCTGGGAAAGCATGTGTGCTGTGGAGTCAAACAGCCCTGATCTCAGCCGCTTACAATCTGTGTGAACTTGGACTTGTCACTTCATCTCCGCAGGACTCAAATTTCCCATCTGTTAGGGACTGTACTTTGCGGAGGTGTTATGAAGATGATATAATACCTATGAAGGGCTCAGCCAGATTCTAGCACATGGAAGGCAGGCAATAAATGCCAGCTCTGTGTGAGAAGCTGGCCTTTACCTGCAAGGAGAGGAACTCAGAGGCGATAATACAACAGATCAGTTGAGTCCAGAGAGCCAGAGTAGTTTCCTTCTACTGTAAAATATGTGACATCCACATTTACCACCCAGCCTGAGTAGAAGAACTCCATGTGCCTCCTCTTGCATAAACACAAGTTCTTGCTTATCCACTGAATTCAAAGCTATATGTATTGTCCTCTCAATACTCTCGTACTCAGGCTTTCCATTTCTACTTCTAAACCTTCTCTCAACGCTGCCAATATCAAGATTTTCTCTCACACCTGTATGTGCCATGTTCACTCCATCCTTTCTTGCTTTCCAAATGGGTCATACAGTCAAAAGTTAGTGCAACATCTCCTTGGGTACTATCTTTCCCAACAGGTGAACCCCCTGCATCGTCACTCTCTCCAAGGCATTGATTAATGCAGAATGTCCCTTCTTTGCTTCAACGGATTTAGGCTTGCATCTGTGTGCTTTTTCCACATTTTTTTCACCATGCAAGCGGTTATGCTATCCAGAAACAACATTACCATTTGTCTAGATGGTAGATGCCTCAAGGGCAGGAATCATGACGGATGGTTTGTCTTTTCAACAGGTGAAACAGATCCCGATATACACAGAGAATCACCTGTGGAAAAACATCTCTGAGAGGCAGGCAGGGGATGTGCAGGTATTTTCAATGCAGACGTGGACGAGACAAGAATGGCCCATGAATGCTCAATGGCCTAAATCTTAAATCCTCATGCCTTTCACTGCCATCGCTTTGCAGACAAAATATAATCCTCCTGGCAGTGGATTGAGGACTGGGAGGGAAGTTTAGCCTGTGCAGTGGTCCTCCTCCTGGGTTGAATTCAGATGCAATTAGGCAACAATCTCAATCAGTGGTCAAAGCCGGAGAAGGAATTTCTCCACATTTGGGAAGCACTTGCGTGCCCTTGGGCAAGTTCCTTAGTCTTTTAACTTCCTCCTCTGTCCGATGGGGCTGATAATAAGAGTATCTACTTTACAAGATTTGTTGTGAGGCTTAAATGACCTGTAAATCAATTAGTCCAGGGCCTGGCACATATTACCCACTTAACAAGTGTTGCTGCTGCTGCTGCTGCTGATGATGATATTAAGATGACTTACTTTGGAGGCACCTGAGTGGCTCAGTCGGTTAAGCATCCGACTCTTGGTTTCAGCTCAGGTCACGCTCTCAGTGTTCGTGGGTTCGAGCTCCGCATCGTGCAGAGCTTGCTTGGGCTTCCCTCTCTCTCCCTCTCTGTCTCCCCCTCTCCTGCTTGTTCTCTCTCTCTCTCTCTTTCTCAAAATAAATAAGTAAATAACCTTTAAATAAAACATGACTTGCTTTGAAGAAGATCTTTCTCAGTCTTTTCTACTGAAAATTCCCAATCAGTCCATCATTTCAGCCAGACTACCATTCTGCCAGGTGGATGAGTACATGTTAATCTTAGACTAATTTTTGGAGTGCACGTGTAGAATAAACTATCTCCCAGCGTGCCTTCGGAGGGATTATTGTCAAGAGGCATTGTGAAATGTGTATCTGATAGGATAGTCGAAACCAATAGCTTCAATAACTCCCAGATACCCCTGCTGCTTCCAGTGATATGGAGCATTGCCTTGCCAGTCTAAGATTCCAAGGCACCGTTCAGGGCAGTGGGCAAACTGACCCAAGCATGTAAGGTCATGCTCCCTTAAGCACTCACTAGATTTCTTTCCAGAAAGAACTGAGCGTAATTCAAGCTCTTTTGCCATTTCGGGTAAGATTGAGTTTCCAATAATTCAGTTTAAGGTAGCAGCTCAATGAAGCATGGTCTCAGTCCTTGAGAAATGTTCTCTTAGAGGGAAAGTATTCTCTGTCACTTTGGTTTTCTCTTTTTATCTGGTACTGTCTCTACTGTTCATCACTATTTTGTACAAACAGGGTTTTAAAAAAATTTAGTGTTTATTCTCGAGAGACACAGAGAAACAGGAAGTGAGTGGGGGGGGGGTGGTGCGCGAAGAGAGAGGGAGACACAGAATTCAAACAGGCTCCAGGCTCTGAGCTATCAGCACAGAGCCTGATGCGGGGCTCGAACCCATGAACTGTGAGATCATGACCTGAGCTGAAGTCATATGTTTAACCGACTGAGCCACCCAGGTGCCCCATAGAACAGGTTTTTTTTTTTTTTTTAAATTATATACATAGGCAATAGGAAAAAGCGAAAACTTAAAATCCACAAGCCAATCTCCCTAACACAAGCACTACCACTGTTTTGCTCTGTGTTCTCCCTGCAGCTTGCTTTTGCTCTGCGGTAGACTGTTTGCAGGTTGCAACCATACTGAATCAGGGTGATGTGATAGGAGGTCAACGGGCCGGGAGGTCAGATAACCTGGGTTTATGTCTTGATTTGTCACTCATGAGCTATGTCAATTTTTGGCCCACTTTCTTAATCTCTCTTGGCTTCTCTTTCCTCATCCACACAACGAAAGTGAATAATACCTACTTCATAGGGCTGTTGTAATGTTTATGGATGATAATATGTAGAAAGAGTCTCAGCACATAAGAGGAACATATCCTATGTTAAAAAGAAAACCACAGGCCACAAATGGTGTCATTTAGCTTAAGGCCCTAAGCCAGTACATCAAGACTTAATACCTAATTGCGGTTTCAGCCGCCCAGAATGTAACCTTTAACCAGTTACCATGACATTTTCTGGTCAGCACTAGGAATTTTACTGACAGACTCCTTCCATTCCTCTTAGGAAGGTAACCTTGATTAAAACAATGGATTCTTTACTAATAATTTCCTTTTGTCTATTCCCTCTCTACATTTAAATGTTTTCCTTTTCTGTAGCTCTTTGGAGCTCCCCTCTACTTGCTAGATGGAATGCTGCCTGATACATGAAACAATTCATTTTTTAATGTTTATTGATTTTTGAGAGAGAGAGAGAGACAGAGCATGAGCAGGGGAGGGGCAGAGAGAGAGGGAAACACAGAATCAGAAGTGGGCTCCAGGCTCCGATCTGTCAGCACAGAGCCCGATGCGGGGCTCAAACTCACGAACCATGAGATCATCACCTGAGCTGAAGTCAGATGTTTAACCGACTGACCCACCCAGGTGCCTCTTTTTTAAAAACTTTTTGATGTTTTAATTTTTTAACAGATGCATGAATCAATTAAGAAAGCCAGCTAGATCTTTAAAATTTACTTGGTTGAATTTTTGTTATCTAACACTACAATCTTCATGTTTTATCATGTATCTAGTAATTTTTATACAAGGACCTACTGGAGCGCTATGTACTTTTGTTGTTGTTGATTTGCTCCTTCTCTCACATACCACCATGTTTTATATCTTGTCACCTTGCAATCTGTTTTAATATCTGGTCGAGCTGGTTTCTTCTCACTCTTCTTCCCTTCCCCACCATTGCATTATTGCCTATTTATTCTTGTAAATTAATAATTAACCAATAAGATGGTTCAACAACCTAAATGAATATTTAAGCTAATAATTTAACATTTAGAAACCTTTAATAAATGTAAAGTTCTTTATGTTTCTCTTTTAATTTGTGTGAGATTTGCGGTCAAATGGCAAAGTATTCGGCATCAGCTCAGAATCTTTTCCAGTGTTCTGCACCTTTAAACTGAGTCTCAACTCTGGCCATCCAGCTAAAATCCTGGCCTAGTTGGTGGTAGTGGCTGAGCAGGAATATCAGGCTGTTACAGGACATAATCACCCGCCAAGAGTGGCATCCCTATGCTACTACTTACTAACAATTTGATTTTGAACAGTTGTCGCATCTGTAAACTCAGGATAGTAATCCCTCACTCATGAGTTGCCATGAGGGTTAAATGAGATAATTCAGGTAAAGCTCATGGCACCTACTAAGCGCGTGATAAAAAGATAGCTGATTAAAGACAATGTGTTTTTGTATGTAACTCAGACAGGTAAGGTAACTGAGCCATAGTCACGCAGCTAGCAAAAACAGATCCGGAACCCAAACCTAGATTTGTCTGACGCCACAGCCCGTGTTCTTCTTATGCATTACACCGTCTCAGTATGACAGGCAAACAATCCATTACATTGCAAAATAAAACTGCCTACTAGGGGCCCAATTAAAAGGTGGCCGATTATAACCAATGTGATAGTATTTAGGATGGAATGTTCCACACTGTCCAAGTCTAAATCCACGGGCTGTCATTCACCATCTGTGTGACCTTAGGCAAGGTCCCTGACTACTCTTCGCCTCAATTTCCTCATCTTTAAAACTGGGACAAAACTGGGCCGCACTCGATAGAGTTGTTGAGAAGATTAAAGAAGTTAATGCTTTTGAGTACTTAGAAAACATCTGCCCCATATTCAGTGCTCAATAAGCATAGGTCTGATTGTTATTACTAATATTATTTCTTTCTTTGTTCTGACTTTCCAAAGAACCTTTTATGTACCAGATTACATGTAGTTTTTTTTTTTACATAATTATGAAGTGTTTTCTACTAAACTGTTAAGTGTGTACCATGCCATCTCAATTAGATTGAAAACTGGGGGCAGAGGCCGTTTCTTGGGCCTTGACCTTCTCATAACATCTAACACAGTGCTGAGCACAGCATACTTGCTGAACAAATTCTCAGTGCAAAGGACCATCAGAAGGAATCTTTGGTGTCTTTTAAAATAATGTAGTGTCGCAGCGCCTGGGTGGCTCAGTCGGTTGAGCGTCTGACTTCGGCTCAGGTTGTGATCTCACACTCTGTGAGTTTGAGCCCCGCGTCAGGCTCTGTGCCGACAGCTCAGAGCCTGGAGCCTGTTTCGGATTCTGTGTCTCCCTCTCTCTCTGACCCTCCCCCATTCATGCTCTGTCTCTCTCGGTCTCAAAAAAGTAAATAAAGGTTAAAAAAATTTTTTTAAATAAGAAAATAAAATAAAATAACGTAGTGTCCTCACCAACTCCCATTGCTCTACAGAGAGCCACATTAAAGCTTTCAGCCCTGACAACTAATGACCAAATCCCTAGGCACTCTGTGGTTTGTTTCACGGGCTGTGCTTCACGATTCTCCAGGATGCAGGGCACAGAAGCAGAGAGAATGTAATTGAGAATTCAACCTTCTGCGCACAAAACCTGCAGGGACAGACTCCAACGGCCCTTAACCCAGTACCTGGTACTGGTTCCCTGCCATGTAATTTCAGAAGAGGTCTAAAAAATGATGGAAACACCTCAGGATTTAGGTATACAGGGTGGGGAAGAGTGGAGTTTGTGGGGAGTGGGTAATAGAGAATGGCCTATTTTGGGAAAATAACCTGCAGGGTTTCCTTTTTACAAAGTTTGAGTGGAGGTTTGCAAAATGGTGGAGGCTGCTGCTTCCCAGCAAGCAGAAATTGTGCCATCATCTATATTCGGGCTCTGGAACTGGGCAGCCTGTGTGTGAATCCTGGCTCTTCCCCTTGATAGTTATGTGACCTTTCCTTTGGAAACAAGAAGCCAAGAATCGGAAAGCAGATGCTGAAGTTAGGAACATAGAGGGTTTTGGCTCAATAGCCCCGATTGCTATGGCCAATGGTTATCTGAGATATGGCAATGTCACCTGCTGTTCTCACTGGAAGCTGCTGGGGAGCCAAGACCTTGAGAAAGCCAAAACAAGTGAGTTCCCCATCACACTTTGTAGCTATGTAGAATGCAGCATTGCCTAATTAAGAAGATTGCCTATAGCTATCAGCATAACAGCAAACCCTGAAGCCTCAGCCAAAAGCAATTTTATCCCTTAGGCCCATCCATGGCCAATACATCTCAGATCAAGCCTCACTTCTTCTCCAGGATCATTCATTGCCACTGTTCTCCAGAGCCTTTTGCTTTCTCATTTACCTATTAATGTTGCACTATAAAGATATAATAGTGCTTTTGAAAATTTTGTGGGGGGTGCACACAAAGGAGGGATGGATTACACACACACACACACAGCCTCAAAGTGGACTATTTTTGTGAGTTATTTAAATTGATCACCCACATAAGTCTAAGGAAGCAGACTCATCACTTATCCATCTCACTCTGTACTCATGAGACATATCCAATATTTGAAGTAGGGAAGAAAAGTGTGTTGTTTTAGAACATCACAGTTTTATAAAAGTAATTCCGTTGACTCTAATGGCAATAAAAACCCTTGGTGGATCCCTTATTATCTGTTCTCATGGTTTTCAAGTCACCCATCAAGAGAGTGATTAATACAGAACATGTGTCCACGTGTTGGTTTCTCCATTAACTGAGACAGATTTAATTTTTTTTAACGTTTATTTATTTTTGAGAGATACAGAGACAGAGTGCGAGCAAGGGAGGGGCAGAGAGAGAGGGAGACTCAGAATCCGAGGCAGACTCTAGGCTCAGCACAAAGCCCGATGCTGGGCTCAAACTCAAGACCCACAAGATCATGACCTGAGCCAAAGTCGGATGCTTAACAGACTGAGCCACCCAGGCGCCCGGAGAGATTTAAATGGTACAGCCAGAAATAGACTGCAAACTTTCCTTCAGATGAACTCTTCCAGATGATGGCACTTCTGCCAGCCCCATGGGCCTCTTGGTCTAAAGTTAAGAGTTAAAGGAATTAGAAATTATGGGCGCTGACCATCAGCCTAGACCATACCCCAAGAAAGTCATGGCATCTATCCTGGTCTTTTCCATTTCCCCTCCAATTTAAACAGAGTTTGTGGAAGTCTTTCCATTATGGCAATAATTCATTTTATATTTGTATGACACTTCAAAGTTTATTAAGTGCTTCTGCCGGAGTCCAGCTCCAGCAGGTCTAAGGGTTCCCGAAGGATGAACGGCGTCGGCGAAAAAGTGAAAATAAAACAAAACCAAAATAAAAAACTAAAATAAAAACAAAAAATAAAAATGGACACAGACAACAGCAGTGTGTTGAACTGGCCGATTTATTGCAGTAAACATGGCATTATATATGCTAGTGATTTCCTTGTAACATATGTCATCTATGTTTTTCTAACATTATCTAATTTTGGAAATGTTCCTATGTATAAACAACTTTTAAGAAACAACATGGTGATTTTCCCCTAACTTTCCCGCATACCCTTTGATTATAGATTAATTTCTTACATTATTCCATTATGCATCTGCCTTTATCTATAATCTAGAAAGCATTTGCTTTGCTGTTCTCGTGAAAGGCCCTCCATTTCTCAACACCTCAAGTGGAACAGTTACAAGGACATGACCTCCTAACCACATGAGGCCAGAATGATAATGTGTTTGCCTCGGTCCGAGGTGCCAGAAAGGGGCTGGAAAAGCCTTAGAAACCCATGCCTCATACATTCTCAGAGAGACAATGCACCTAGGAACCAATGAACTGACTAGGTTCAGTCATCATCTGGAATGCCTCCGGGGCCAGGTGGGCCTAGGGGTTGAAGTCACCTGTGCCCAGAGATACACTCCTTAGTTGCTGGAATGAGGCTTTCAAATCCATATGTCTCTCCTTTACAGGCCCTCTTTGCTGGCAATTGTATGAGGCCTTCCTTCCTGTAAGTAGAGGAGTCTCCTTAGGGGATGGCAAGGGCTAAACGTAAGGCTGCACAATATCTTGCGAACCTTATTTTCTTCCCTAATGGTTCTTTTCCCAGGGGGTCTGCTGAGGGTAATTCCCCAACAGACAATACCCCAGGTAGTTTTAAGGCCAAATTACCTAAAAGCGGGAGGACGAGAAGCTTCACTGTCGGCAGGCTGCCCTGCAGTCACCAATCCATCCACGGCCTGGGCCCTGCCACTCAGACTGGGATAGCTCTGCTTCCAGCATGCTTCCAAATGTATTACTTCATTTTAGGCCTTAAAATTCCATGAGGTTGGCAAAGAAACTATTATTAACCCTATTTTATGGATAAGGAAGGTAATACTAAGAGAGGCAAAGCATAGGTCCTAAATGACAGAGCTGAAAGTCAAATTCAGGTTTTCAGATCCTAAGTCCCAGGTTCTTTTTACCTCTTCATCAACAAGACTCCTCTAAGAGTTTTCCTCTCCTCAGAGGGTTATCCTCAATTAGGTGCAAACCTCAATCATCACTCAAATGCTTTCCGGCTTGGCCATTCTCAAGGGGCTGAGTATAGGTACCTCAACCATATTTTATAATTGATTTGACGGTAACTCCTTTACTGTCTCATTTTGCACCACCCGCAATATCATCTCAGCTTTCTAGGACTAGTATTTGTACCATTTCAAGAGAATATTTATGTCCCATATAATGACTCACCAAAAAAATCACCACTCTGGAGAAACCTCTCAATGATCAAATGAACAAAATGTCCCTGTCGTGGATGTCAGCCTCTTTTCCCAATTCCCCCAGGGGTACTCAATGAGCATACACACAAAATGTCCTTGGTGGGTAGAGACAGAGGTTGATGCATGGCATCAGTCACATGGAATCCCCCTTCCCAAGGCTGATTTGGCTACTGTCTCTGCTGAGTGCCCACATGCCAACACCAGAGGCCGATGCTAAGCCCCCAATAGGGCCATATTTTCCAGAGCGAACAGGTAGCAGGTTGATTACTTTGGATGCCCTCCACTATAGAGGAGGAACCAATTTGTTCTCACTGGAAATGATATTTACTCTGATACAGATTTGCTCTTCCAGCCTGCAAAGCTTCTGCCAGAACCACAACCCATAGACTTAATGAATGTTCTTTTCACAGCCTTGTATCCTTCATAAGCAACGTGTTTTGCAGAGAAAGAAGGAAGGTGATGAACTAATACAAAACTCGCTGATCTTACCACAGACATCATAAACCAGTTATGCTGGATTTATCCAGCTAACCAGTTATCCAGCAGTTACCCTGACAGAGCAGTGCAATTGTTTACTAAAACCCAACAATGGAATCTCCAGGAATCAAGATCTGAAAATTGGAGGTGATATCCTATAGGACATGGAATATGCTCTGAACTAGTGGCCAATAGACAGTGCTGTTTCTGTTATAACCAGTAGTTTTGTAACCAAGGGGGAAAAGTTGGAGTGTCTCTTCTCAATACTAGATCTAATATCCCACTCAAAAAAGTATATGGTTCTCCTGGTTTAGAAGTTTCAGTACTCAAGGGAGATATACCTCTTCTGGACAGACACAACAACATATCTGCTACCTAGAAGAAAAGACAGCTACCTGGCTATTTTGAGCCATTCACGTCACCAGAACAACAGCCAAAATGGGAATTTCCATGCCAGAATATGTGACACAGGGCTGTCACCATAGAGTGAAGGTGGGGAAGAGTATGTCTGGGACACAGAGGATCCTTCAAGGCACCTCTTTCTGCTGCCTTTCTTGTGGTAAATGTTAAAAGGGAATATTTGGACATTCACAAATAGGCAAGAACACCAAGGACCATGATACTTCAGGAATGAAGGGTTAGGTCGTGTCTGGGGTAAAGAAATATGAATATGAAGAAGGTACAAAGGAAATACTGACTGAGTAATAGAGGGAAAATTGCAGAACAAACCATAATATCTACGCATAGTTTCTTCTTTGTGACATATTCCACTTCCTCCTCCCATTCTTCTCTTTTATATTAGTTAATTTTACACATAGCTTCTAGTTTACAGAATTTCAAGATAGAATTGTGATGGGACCAGGTGATAAATGCACATCATCCAAAGATCCTGGACTGAGAGTTGGATGTAGTAATTTATCAGAATTTGAGATGCCACCACTTTGCATGTTTTCATTTATACCAGGAAAAGTTGCATTATATTATATGGAGGCTTTTGTTGTTGTGAAGTATGGGGAAAGGATACCTGTTGATAATAGTCAGCCAAAGGACATTAGACATTGTCTTAGAATTAGTTCCCCAGAATGGATTCTTGTGCAAGTGACTTATTAGGAGAATGTTCTCTGGAGAACTCTGTGAGGAAAACAAGATAGGGAAGTGGAGGAAGCCAAACAAGGATGTGTTTTCAGATGAAATCTACTCTTAACCTGTTCCTCCAGGTAGTTCTTGGTGTATATAAATGGCTCTGAAGGGTCTATCCTATCTTGAGACAGAACAGTGGGGATTTGGTACTGCTGCCCCAGTCAGTCATTGGCTGTGATCAGCCTTGGAGGGCAGATATAATCCCCAGGTACCTTCAGATGGGATGGCTTCAGTTGCTCAAAGGCAGTCCTACAGAGAAGGTTATAGATGTGAGCCTTTAGCAGCAGTACCCACAGCCTCTGGGGGATGAGCTGAGCAGAGCAGACCAGTAAAAGGGATCCCTGGGGATCTGGGATCTACAACTAGTCTGCTCTTTTGAACACCCTTCCTATGTTTTGTGAATTCCTCACCTTAGAAGTCCCAGACTCCTTAAAGAAACCAGCATTTGCTTTTGAAGCCTCCTTGTTGCTAGAGTATAGGCGCGTGACCTATGCTCCTTCAATCACATGCACCTACTTGGACCTGGAATTGGAATCCAGTGATACAGAAGAGCAGATACTATATGGACTCCATTCTAGCAAATGCAGAGGAAGTCCCATTTAAGTTTTAGAGGCAAGAGTTGCAAAAGTTCTAGGGGCAATGTCTGACGCCCACAGTAAGTGGCATTGGCAGTTGTCAATGCTCTCTAGCCAAAGACCACCAGGAAAATACCTTGTAGATGAACAATTTGGGCTTATCACTCATTGCTACAAGGGAAAATGAACACCACAAGGAGGATATTAGACAGGACTTATTATAGAATTTGCAATTGTTAGGTGATTTGGGGGAAAGTTTAAGGAAGTGGGGCTTCATTCTGTATTGGATGTTGTCAGGAAGCAGCGGTAATTCCATGATTGGATACCTCAATAGATCTTACCTGGAGAGGGGCAGCTAAACCAAAGCTAAAGTTTTAATTGGTAAAGAAAGAGCAGTCATTCATATTAACCAGGATAAAGGGATGTCTGGTCTTCTTTATGATGTAGGCGATGTTTACATATATGTCTTGATCTATCACATTACAGAGTGAACCTGACTGATGTTGCTGTTTTGTGAAATTGTTTATCTTCAACAGAAGAACACCTAAGGCCTAGCCATGAGGGCCAGACCATCTAGCAACACCAAGTCTTGGGTGATAGCACCAGGCCAGCTCTCTCATGTCCGGCTCTGCCTTTCTCTTTCTCATAGCTCAAGTTGTGGCCTTGTGTCCAGCAATAGTGTCAGTCATGTTTCTACTTTTGCCTTGCAATTTTGAGTATTATTTTTTATTGCATTGCCTCCAAGTTGGTTCTTTGGCTTTCTCATGGATTGTATAAGCTCCTAACAAGCATCATATAATTTTCTTTCTGCCTAAACTAGTCAGATTTGGGTTTTGATTCTTTACAACTAAAAATCTTAACTGATATGCAGAGCCTCTACCCATATAACCCAGACCCCAAACCTATATAGATTAGCATGTCCCATTTGCTTCTAAAAGAAACATGACTGGTTAAGGAATTCCTGAATCATTTGAAAGAGTGAATTATCTTCATGACTCCTTTTATATTGATGCAGTGTCGTATTTGAGGTTTAGGTTGTATTTGTTAGCATCTGCAGGGAATCTGGCAGCCAGATCGTGAGGGATCCTGTATTTCTGTGGGGAAGACTCAGACTCATCCTTTATTCTATCAGCTACAGACCCCCTCACTTACCCTTATGACCAACAAGACATAAAAATGGCTAGGAAATGAGACCCTACATAATCAAGTGCAAGACTACAGACTTAGATAACAAGAGAAGGAGATTTTATTATGAGCAATGGTTGGAAAGGCTTTATGAAGGGTGGAACAGAAGGGAGACCTTGAATAACAAGTAGGCTTTGACTGAGAAGCAATAAAGGAGGGCACCCAAATGACAACGCTTAGCTCTGCCTTCTAGTTTTGACCTTTGACTGCTAGTGACCCGAGGCTCATTCTTGTAGTGACCTCAATGGGGCAATGGGACATGGTCTTGATCCATGTCATTGACTCAAAATCACAGAATTCTGCACTGGATCTTTCCTTCCTAGAACATAGGTTTCATAAAAGCTAGAACTTTTTTTCCTTTGCATGTTTTGTATCAATAGCTCCTTAAATAGTGGTTGACACAGAGGAGACCCACATTAAATGTTGAATAAATGGCTGAATGAATGAGTGGATGAATAAATAAATGAATCATTCCCAGCACTCTCTCTTTATGGTAAGACACACACACACACACACACACACACACACACACACACACAAACCTCCCTAGCTAGCTTCACCAATTTATTTTTTTGTTGTTCTGTCTCTTCCAAAAACATTCTACTGTTCCTCAACCTTTTATGAATAGCTTCATTTCTTAGGGTCTCAGCTTGCTGCTGACAAGTTTTTCTGTATCTTCAGTTGAACTCTTATTGTGCAACTAGCCCAAGAGACACTGAATACAGCTCTGTATTCTAGGCCAATTACACTCAGCTGGACTGAGGTATTAATTAGGACACAGACAGGAAGTATTCTATCCGGAGTTCTGCAGCTAAAGAGGCAGGTTTCATCTGAGTTAGGGACTGTTTCCAGGGACAAGAGAGGAGATACATATAGTTCAGTTTAATAGAATCAAGCTTGATTCTATAGTCAATAGACAATCTTACCTCCAGTTTTTGAGAAGAAAAATCCTCCTGTTTACTTTCAAGAACTGTCAGGCATAATTTACTCTTACAGTAATAACTGATCATTAGTTTTCCTTGAAGCTGCCTACATTTATCTAGAAAGTTTTACGTGAGTACACTTACTTGGGTGCCTCTCATCCTGTCCAGAACATAGACACCCAGGCTCTCCCCCTTATACCTCTAACTCTCCAGATCTCTTGCAAGGTCTTGTTGAAATAGTTTTGAAAGCAAAAAGGGCATTATTCGTAATTGTGCCCTGGGGTTTTAGTGATGCTTAGAGAGCCCAGAGAACTGATTATGTTACAGGACACAGGAAGAAATTAGAAAATATAGAAAAATGATTAAGGGCTGGAAAGAAGGTTACCAGAAGAAAGATGGGGAAAAGAAAAACAAACTTCCCACCTCACAATTTTGATTAGGGCCATTACTGGACCTTGCCCTCCAAGGATTTGGAGGAAAATCCAAACTGGAAAAAGATAAAAGTTCCTGGCTCTGCTGTGTGACCTTAGTCATGTCACTTAAAATCTCTGTACTTTAGTTTCTTCATCTTAAAATGAGAATAATAAAAGTACCTACTTTTATTAAAGTTAACATATGTAAAAGCCCACAATAGTGTATGGCCCAAACTAAGTGCTATATAAGTGATAGAATTGTTGTTTTTATTTTTATAATTATTATTATCAATTGAGAGTATTTTGAATCTTTCACACCATTCCTCTCTACTCCTTAGAGCTATGAGCTTTGAGAAGCATTTCTATACTGATTTGCTTCTTTGCATAGACACACAAGTGCTGGGAATTTGAGAATCTGGAATTGGAGAAGAGGTAAGGTACAGGACTAAAGTTCTAGGGAAGGACTCCAGGCTCCAGAAGTACTAGGGAACAGTGGCTATAAATTGTCTATGATATTAGGTGATGGTTTCATAAAGTATATTTTTTTAGATAAATACCTGTCTCCATTTATCTGTTAAAAATTCCCTAACTCAGACAAGTCAAATTAGAATTCTGGGAGTGGGACCTATAAATTTACATTTTAAAAAATCTGTTTTTAGAGAAAGAGAGAGAGACTGCAGGTGGGGAAGGGACAGAGAGAGAGAGGGAGAGAGAACCCCAAAGAGGCTCTGCACTTACAGTGCAAAGCACAAAGCAGGGCGCGATCTCACAAACCCTGAGATCATGACCTGAGCTTAAATCAAGAGTGGGATGCTTAACCAACTGAGCCACCCAGGCACCCCCAGAAATCTACATATTTAACAAAGTTCACAGATTGGTTTGCCAGATTTAAAAAATAAAAATATAGGGTAGTAGGAGGACCTTATGCTTGCCTCATCCCTTCAACACAGCTAGATAAATATCAAATCATTCTGAACACCCAGGAAATCGATCTGAAGACTGAGAGAACTTACTGAACAACCAGAGGGAAAAAATAGGCCATATCATGGAAGGTAGGAAATGAAGAGATGTGATTTGGGGGAGAAAAGAATCACTGGTGCTGTGGTGGGGAGGGACCCCTGGTCAGCAAGACAGGAGAGAAAGAGAGAGAGAGAGAGAAAGAGAGAGAGAAAGGACAGGGTGCAGGGCATTGCACAAGAAAAGAAAAATACTTCCTCCAAACCATTGATAGGTAAAATGAGAGGGGCTGATAATCTCAAGTTTTTAGAACGAGTGGAGTTCAAAGTCTAAAGTATTAGAAGTCCTCACCATCGCTGGAGTGGAGCCTGGCAGATGTAGATGTGCTCCTGTGGAGAAGGAGGGCAGAGACCTAGGAGTGGATAATGTGGTCTGCGGATCCCTTGGGTTGCACTGGGAAAGAGAGTTCCCCTTCTTGGAGTGCATTTGAGAGAGATGGAACTGCCTCACAGGGGACAAAAGAGCTAGTGGGCACCATTGAGCTGCCCCATTCATTAGCATAAGAGCAGAGGCACGTGCTGAAGGCAGCTAACTTGGATGCTGGCTTTTTGCTGCACTTTACCATAAACCCCAAACCCCTACATAATCATGCATCTGCCCTCCTGGGACAAACTGGCACCAGCCAAAGTGCTGTGAGACCCTCCACAAGAGGATCAGTGAAGGTTGGTGCCATGCCAGGTCCCTAAAATTTGGAGCTTTGGAATCAGGCTGGTGCACCTGAGATAAAATACAGGAACACTGTGCCACTGGGTGGCAAAAGACAGCTCGGGTACAGTCAGGGTCAATGCAGGTTTCTGAGGGAAGCCTGGGATAAATGAGTGAAGATTGTTTGCTCTTCCATGAGGGCTTCCTAAACAGTGGTGGGCACAAATTCTCCTCTTCAGGGATGAGAGAGCCTGCTGATGCAATTTTTACCCCTGCCATCAGCACTGGCGGATTTCAGAGAGCAGCATACTGCCCACAGTGGAGGCTTGAGTTGCTTACACAAAGCTCCACCTCCCTGTGCTCTACAGGTGCATTTTTACTAGGGCAAGTGTGCCTGAGAGTCAGAGCAGCAGCAGGCCCCTCCCCTTGAACACCAGCACAAACCCTTCACACCTTCCAAGTCTACTGACCACAAAGTACTGCAAAGCTTCAGTTCTAAGGGAAATAGGATCTAGCCTCTTTTAACAAGCAGATCAAAATACACCTAGTTAAAACTTGCCACACTCTGGACAAGGTCCAAACACTCCCCACTGGAGGCAAGGAAAAACTCTTCGGAGGACTGACTTGAGGGACAGAGCAGCCAAAACACAACAGCAGAGTGCACACAGCACACGCCAGAAACATGTCCTGAAGCACCAGGCCTTGGACAGTGTATGACTTCTTCTCAATATAGCCATTACTCTCAAGAGCAGGAAACATAACAGGTTTTCCTACCATACAGAAGACAGAGACTTAGACAAAATGCCAAGAAGGAGGAATACATCCCAAAAGACAGAAAAAGAGATCATAGCCAGGAATCTAGTCAAAAAAGATGCAAGTAATATGCCTGAATCAGAATTTAAAACAACAATCATAAGGATATTAGCTGGGATAGAGGAAAGCATAGAAGATACCAGGGAGTCACTTACCACAAAGATAAAAGACCTAAACATAAGTCAGACCAAAATGAAAAAAATGCTATAACTGAGAGGCAGTGTCAACCAGATGTAATGATCACAAAGATGGAAGAAGGAGAAGAATGAATAAATGATATAGAATATAAAATTATGGAAAATAATGAAGGTGAGAAGAGGAAGGAAAGAAAAATATTGGATTACGAATGTGGACTTAGGGAATTCGGCGACCCTATAAAGCATAATAGCATTGATATCATAGGAGTCCCAGGAGAAGAACAGAAGGAAAAGGTTTATTTAGCAAATTATATCAGAAAACATACCTAATCTTCGGAAGGAAACAGACATCCAAATCCAAGAGGCACAGAGAATTCCCATCAAAATCAACAAAATCAGGCCAACACCAAGATATATGGTAGTAAAACTTGCAAAATACAGAGATAAGGAAAGAATACTGAAATCAGCAAGGGAAAAGAAATCTCTAACCTATGAGGGAAGACAAGGTAAGCAGCAGATCTCTGAACAGAAACTTGGCAGGCCAGAAGGGAGTGGCATTATATATTCAACACACTGAATGAGAAAGATATGCAGCCAAGAGTACTCTATCCAGCAAGGCTGTTATTCAGAATAGAAGTAGAGATCAAGAGTTTCCCAGATAAAAACTAAAGGAGTTCATGACCACTAAACCAGCCCTGCAAGAAATATTAAAGGGGACTCTTTGAATGGGAAAGAAAGACCAAAAGCAACAAAGACTAGAAAGGAACAGAGAAAATCTCCAGAAACACTAACTATACAGGTAACATAATGGCACTAAATTTATATCTATCAATAATCACTCTGAATGTAAATGGATTAAATGTTCCAATAAAAAGACATAGGGTATCAGAATGTATAAAAAAAATCAAGACCCAACCACATGCTGTCTACAAGAGACTCATGTTAGACTAAAGACACCTGCAGATTGAAAGTGAGGTGATGGAGAACCATTTATCATGGTAATGGACATCAAAAGAAGGCTGGAGTAGCCATACTTAGGTAAAAACTAGATTTTAAAACAAAGACTGTAACAAGAGATAAGGAAGGGCACTATACTGTTAGAAAAGGGTCTAACACAAAGATCTAACAATTATAAATATTTATGCCCCTGACTTGGCAAAACCCAAATATATAGATCAATTAATAACAAAATAGAGAAACTCATTGATAACAATACAATAATAGTAGGGGACTTAAACACCCTGCATATAGCAATGGATAGATCATCTAAGCAGAAAATCAATGAGGAAACAACGGCTTTGAATGACACACTGGACCAGATGGAATTAACAGATATATTCAGAACATTTAATCCTAAAACAACAAGAATGCTTTTTGAGTATACATGGCACATTCACCAGAATAGATCACACACTGGGTCACAAATCAAGCCCAAGAAGTACAGAAAAGATTGAGATCGTACCATGCATATTTTCATCTTTTTTAATATGAAATTTATTGTCAAATTGGTTTCCATACAACACCCAGTGCTCAGCCCAACAGGTGCCCTCCTCAATGCCCATCAACCACTTTCCCCTCCCCCCCACCCCCCATCAACCCTCAGTTTATTCTCAGTATTTAATAGTCTCTTATGGTTTGCCTACTTCCTGCTCTGTAACTTTTTTACCCCTTCCCTACCACCATGGTCTTCTATTAAGTTTCTTAGGATCCACATATGAGTGAAAACATACAGTATCTGTCTTTCTCTGCCTGACTTATTTCACTTAGCATAACACTCTCCAGTTCCATCCACGTTGCTACAAAAAGTCAGATTTCATTCTTTCTCATTGTCAAGCAGTATTCCATTGTATATATAAACCACATCTTCCTTATCCATTCATCAGTTGATGGACATTTAGGCCCTTTCCATGATTTGGCTATTGTTGAGAGTGCTGGTATAAACATTGGGGTACACGTGCCCCTATGCATCAGCACTCCTGTATCCTTTGGGTCAATTCCTAGCAGTGCTATTGCTGGGTCACAGGGTAGATCTATTTTTAATTTTGTGAGGAACCTCCACACTGCTTTCCAGAGTGGCTGCACCAGTTTGCATTCCCACCAACAGTGCAAGACGGTTCGTTTCTCTATATACTCTTTAGCATCTATAGTCTCCTGATTTGTTCATTTTAGCCACTCTGACCAGCATGAGGTGGTATCTCAGTGTGGTTTTGATTTGTATTTCCCTGATGAGGAGTAACGTTGAGCATCTTTTCATGTGCCTGTTGGCCATCTGGATGTCTTCTTTAGAGAAGTGTCTATTCATGTCTTCTGCCCATTTCTTCATTGGATTATTTGTTTTTTGGGTGTGGAGTTTGGTGAGTTCTTTATAGGTTTTGGATACTAGCCCTTTATCTGATATGTCATGTCTTTCTCCATTCTGTTGGTTGCCTTTTAGTTTTCTTGATTGTTTCCTTTGCAGTGCAGAACCTTTTTATCTTGATGAGGTCCCAATAGTTCATTTTCGCTTTTAATTCCCTTGCCTTTGGAGATGCGTCAAGTAAGAATATGTTGCAGTTGAGGTCAGAGAGGTTTTTCCCTGCTTTCTCCTCTAGGGTTTTGATGGTTTCCTGTCTCACATTCAGGTCCTTCATCCATTTTGAGTTTATTTTTGTGAACGGTGTAAGTGGTCAAGTTTCTTTCTTCTGCATGTTGCTGTCCAATTCTCCCAGCACCATTTGTTAAAGAGACTGTCTTTTTTCCATTGGATATTCTTTCCTGCTTTGTCAAAGATTAGTTGGCCATACTTTTGTGGGTCCAATTCTGGGTTCTCTGTTCTATTCCACTGGTCTATGTGTCTGTTTTTGTGCCAATACCATGCTGTCTTGATGATTACAGCTTTGTAGTAGAGGCTAAAGTCTGGGATTGTGATGCCTCCTGCTTTGGTTTTCTTCTTCAATATTACTTTGGCTATTTGGGGCCTTTTGTGGTTCTGTACAAATTTTAGGATTGTTTGTTCTAGCTTCGAGAAGAATGCTGGTGCAATTTTTATTGGGATTGCATTGAATGTGTAGATAGTTTTGGGGAGTATTGACATTTTAACAATATGTATTCTTCCAATCCATGAGCATGGAATTTTTTTTTCATTTCTTTGTATCTTCTTCAATTTCCTTCATAAGCTTTCTATAGTTTTCAGCATACAGATCTTTTTCATCTTTGGTTAGGTTTATTCCTAGGTATTTTATGACTCTTGGTGCAGTTGTGAATGGGATCAGTTTCTTTATTTGTCTTTCTGTAGCCTCATTATTAGTGTATAAGAATGCAACTGATTTCTGTACATTAATTTTGTATCCTGCAACTTTGCTGAATTCATGTATCAGTTTTTTGGTGGAGTCTGTTGGGTCTTCCATGTATAATATCATGTCATCTGCAAAAGGTGAAAGCTTGACTTCGTCTTTGCCAATTTTTATGCTTTTGATTTCCTTTTGTTGTCTGACTGCTGATGCTAGAAATTCCAACACTATGTTAAACAATAGCGGTGAGAGTGGACATCCCTGTCATGTTCCTGATCTCAGGGGGAAAACTCTCAGTTTTTCCCCATTGAGGATGATATTACCTGTGGGGTTTTCATAAATGGCTTTTATGATGTTTAAGTATGTTCCTTCTATCCCGACTTCTCAACGGTTTTTATTAAGAAAGGATGCTGAATTTTGTCAAACGCTTTTTCTGCGTTGATTGACAGGATCATATGGTTCTTATCTTTTCTTTTCTTAATGTGATGTATCACATTGATTCATTTGCGAATATTGAACCAGCCCTGCAGCCCAGGAATGAATCCCACTTGATCATGATGAGTAATTCTTTTTATATGCTATTGAGGTCGATTTGCTAGTATCTTGCTGAGAATTTGTGCATCCATATTCATCAGGGATATTGGCCTGTAGTTCTTTTTTTTTTTGCTGGGTCTCTATCCCATTTGGGAATCAAAGTAATACCAGGTTCATAGAATGAGTCTGGAAGTTTTTCTTCCCTTTCTATTTTTTGGAACAGCTTGAGAAGGTTAGGTATTACCTATGCTTTAAATGTCTGGTAGAATTTCCCAGGGAAGCCATCTGGTCCTGGACTCTTACGTGTTGGGAGATTTTTGATAACTGATTCAATTTCTTCACTGGTTATGGGTCTGTTCAAATTTTCTATTTCTTCCTGTTTGAGTTTTGGAAGTGTGTGGGTCCTCAGGAATTTGTCCATTTCTTCCAGGTTGTCCAGTTTGTTGACATATTATTTTTCATAATATTCCCTGATAATTGCTTGTATTTCTGAGGGATTGGTTGTAATAATTCCATTTTCATTCATGATTTTATCTATTTGGGTCCTCTCCCTTTTCTTTTTGAGAAGCCTGGCTAGAGGTTTATCAATTTTGTTTATTTTTTCAAAAAAACAACTCTTCATTTCATTGATCTTCTCTACAGTTTTTTTAGACTCTATATTGTTTATTTCTGCTCTGATCTTTATTATTTCTCTTCTTCTGCTGGGTTTAGGCTGCCTTTGCTCTTCTGCTTCTATTTCCTTTAGGTGTGCTGTTAGATTTTGTATTTGGGATTTTTCTTGTTTCTTGAGATAGGCCTGGATTGCAATGTATTTTCCTCTCAGGACTGCCTTCGCTGCGTCCCAAAGCGTTTGGATTGTTGTATTTTCATTTTCGTTTGTTTCCATATATTTTTTAAATTTATTCTCTAAATGCTGGTTGACCCATTCATTCATTAGTAGGGTGTTCTTTAACCTCCATGTTTTTTGAGGTTTTCCAGACTTTTTCCTGTGGTTGATTTCAAGTTCATAGCATTGTGGTCTGAAAGTGTTCATGGTATGATCTCAATTCTTTTATACTTATTAAGGGCTGTTTTGTGACCCAGTATGTGATCTATCTTGGAGAATGTTCCATGTGCACTCGAGAAGTATATTCTGTTGCTTTGGGATGCAGAGTTCATTAGAGTCATTGGGATGTCTGTAGGTTTCATGCTTGTAGTGATGTCTCTGGTACTTTGCGGTCCTTGCAACATTTCACTCACAGAATCCCCCTTAGGATCTCTTGTAGGGCTGGTTTAGTGGCGATGAATTCCTTCAGTTTTTATTTGTTTGGGAAAACCTTTATCTCCTATTCTGAATGACAGACTTGCTGGGTTAAAGATTCTTGGCTGCATATTTTTTCTGTTCATCACATTGAAGATTTCCTGCCATTCCTTTCTGGCCTGCCAAGTTTCAGTAGATAGGTCTGCTACTACCCTTATGTGTCTACCTTTGTATGTTAAGGCCCATTTATGCCTATCTGCTTTCAGAATTCTCTCTTTATCCTTGTATTTTTCCAGTTTTACTATATGTCATGCATAAAATCGATTCAAGTTACATCTGAAGGGAGTTCTCAGTGCCTCTTGAATTTCAATGCCTGTTTCCTTCCCCAGATCAGGGAATTTCTCAGCTATGATTTGTTCAAGTATGCCTTCAGCCCCTTTCTCTCTCTCTTCTTCTTCTGGATTTCCTATGATATGGATATTGTTCTGTTTGATTGCATCACTTAGTTCTCTAATTCTCCCCTCATACTCCTGGATTTTTTTATGTCTCTTTTTCTCAGCTTCCTCTTTTTCCATAATTTTATCTTCTAATTCACCTACCCTCTCCTCTGCCTCTTCAATCCGAGCTGTGGTCGCCTCCATTTTATTTTGCAGCTCATTTATAGCATTTTTTTAGCTCCTCCTGACTGTTTCTTAGTCCCTTGATCTCTGTAGCAACAGATTCTCTGCTGTCCTCTATGTTTTCTCCAAGCCCAGTGATTAATTTCATGACTATTATTCTAAATTATTGTTCCATTATATTGCTTAAAGCGGTTTTGATCAATTCGTTCGCTGTCGCTACTTCCTGAAATTTCTTTTGAGAATTCTTCCATGTCATCATTTTGGCTAGTTTTCTGTCCCTTATGCGTTTTAAAAGCTTGTGTGCTCTGCACCTGGGAGCACTGCTTTATTAAAGGAGGGTCGTACACTGTCCAGGGCCTGGCCCTTCAGGAGGTGTTTTCTCAGGGATTGTTACTTGCTCTCTGTTGTTATGACATTGGTTATTTTATTACCCTACTCATAGTAATATTTTGGACCCTCCACTAGGTGTGCTTTGATTTGTTCCTTGGAGTAGCCCTGTAAAGGAAAACAGGTAGACTAAAAACAAAAAACCCAAAAACACGGACTACAAGTAAAAAGAGGGTGGAGGCGGTGCTGATGGAAGAGCACTTACAAAGAGAGAAATGACAGGAGTGGGGGGAGGGGGGGAAATAAACGTTGATTAGGCAGAGAGACTAAAAGGCTTAATCCAGAGAGAAAGAAAGGAAAATAGAGAAGGAGGTGGGGAAAAAGAAACCAAGATAAAATTACCCAGACAGAGAAACTATATGGCTTGATTATTCTGAGAGGAAGGAGTGTAAAGAAGGAGGTGTAGAACGTGTATCAAGACAATGGACGAAATATGACTGTTTAGACAGACCAATAACCAGAGTAACCAGCCTAGGGGAGGGAAGAGATAAGGAGGAGAAATGGGGGGTGGGGGGAGAATATATCTATCTATCCAGAATTGACCTAGAGTTAATCCAGGCAATGCTGCATCGCTTGTAGGTAGTAGCTGTCTGCAGGGTATGTGCCACTACAGGGGATGAGCAGTTACCAGTACAAAGGGGCGTGGTTTGGTGTAATCTGAGCCCACCTCCACTATGGGCCCCGGGAGTGATCCTTGAGGCTCCACCTTGGTGGTGGTGGTGGTGGTGGTGGTGGTGATGGCAGAAGGGGTTGGGGGGGGTGGGGGGTGGGAAGTGGTGATCCCCAGTCTCTTCTCCACCGAGCCAGATGGGTGAACTCAGTTTGAGTCGTCCTCACTGTGCTGCGGGCCCAAACAGGGTGATCCTTCTAGCTCCACCAACTCCCCTGACCCTGCGCTTGGCTAGGATTTGAAGTGCAGCTCCGTGCACTTTGGTGCTGGGGAAGCGCCTCTGCCGGCGGCGATTTGTGGTCCAGGCTGGCTTTGTGCCTCCGCACCTCAGGGAGGACCGACTTCTGTGAACTGAGCCAGCTGGCCTCGCAGGGGCAAGCCCCCTGGGGTGGCAGACGCAGGCAGGCTTTGTCTTTTCCCACAGCACTCCAGGGAAACGGTTGCCTTTTCCTCCTGCAGATTGCACCCTCGGCCCAGGCATTGTGCCCCAAGGGTGGTGGACGCAGGCAGGTTCTGTGGATCAGGCAGCCCTCCAAGGAGGGAACCACTTTCTCCAGCTGCGGACTGAGCCTCTGACCTACCACCGCATGGAGGGCTGGCTCCCCTCCTCCCCAGGTGTGCAAACAGGGAGCCGGCCCCAGTCCGAAGAGAGCCCCACAGTTAGAGATCGGATCCCTCTCAGTCTCAGTCGGAGGTCTTTCTCCTGTACCCATACAGTCCAGTCCTGCACTTCTCTAGCTGCTCTCTCTCTTCCCTTTGTCTCTCCACAGAAGGGGAGAGACACGTGGCCACGTGGCCTTTTTTTTATCTCCTCCACTTTGCAGTTACCCTCCTATCTTTTTTCCAGCTTTCCCATTTTCTTCCTAGTAGATTCAGTCTCTTTTCCTCCCAGGCTCTGGGGTTCAAAGTCCTCTGGCTTCTACACTTCTTTGTTTGAGAGACACAGGACGACGTATGCATCCTCCCCCCCCCCCCCCCCCCCCCCCGCTTCTCTGCCGTGTTGTCCATCTCAAACCCTACCATGCATATTTTCAGACCACAATGTTAGGAAACTTCAAGTTAACCACAAGAAAAAAATTGGAAAGGCCACAAATACATGGAGGTAAAAGACCATCTTAATAAAGAATGAATGGGTTGGCAGGGGAATTAAAGCAGAAATAAAAAAAATACATGGAAGCAACTGAAAATGACAACACAATAGTCAAAAACCTTTGGGATGCCGCAAAAGCAGTCATAAGATGGACGTCTATTGCAATAATGTCATGCTTCAGGAAGTAAGAAGAATCTCAAATACACAACCTAGCCTCACACGTGAAGAATTTATAAAAGGACCATTGAATAAAGCCTAAAGGCAACAGAAGAAGAGAAATAATAAGGATTAGAGCAGAAATAAATGACATAGAAGCAAACAAAAAAATTCAGTAGAGCAGATCAATGAAACTAGGAGGTGGTTCCTTGAAAGAATTAATAAAATTGATTAACCTCTATACTGACTTATGAAGAAGAAAAGAGAAAGGACCCAAATAAATAAAATCATGAATGAGAGAGGAGAGACCACAATCAACACTACAGAAATACAAACAACTATAAGAGAATACTATGAAATATTATATGCCAACAAATTGGTCATTCTAAATGAAATGGATAATTCCTAGAAACGTAGAAACTACCAAAACTCAAACCAAAAGAAGTAGAAAATTTGAACAGACCCATAACCAGCAAAGAAATTGAATTAGTAATCAAAAAGCTTCCAACAAAAAAAAGTCCAGAGTCAGATGGCTTCCCGGGGAATTCTCCCAAACATTTATTTTTTTTTTTTTATTTTTTTTTTTTTAATTTATTTTTTTTTTTCCAGCGTTTATTTATTTTTGGGACAGAGGGAGACAGAGCATGAACGGGGGAGGGGCACAGAGAGAGGGAGACACAGAATCGGAAACAGGCTCCAGGCTCTGAGCCATCAGCCCAGAGCCCGACGCGGGGCTCGAACTCACGGACCGCGAGATCGTGACCTGGCTGAAGTCGGATGCTCAACCGACTGCGCCACCCAGGCGCCCCTCTCCCAAACATTTAAAGAAGAGTTAATACCTATTCTTCTCAAACTGTTCGAAAAAAAAAAAATGGAAATGGAAGGAAAACGTTCCAGTTCAATCTATGAGGCCAGCATTACCTTGAGCCCAAAACCTGACAAAGTCCCCACTAAAAGGAAAAATTCATCAAGCCAATATCCCTGATGAGCATGGATGCAAAAATGCTCAACAAGATACTAGGAAATTCAATCCAACACTACATTAAAGAATCATTCACCACAATCAAGTGGGATTTCTTCCTGGGCTGCAGGGGTGGTTCAATATTCATAAATCAATCAACGTAATACACCAAATTAGTAACAGAAAGTATAAGAACCATATGATCTTCTCAGTACATTAAAAAAAATTATTTGACACAGTACAACATCCATTCTCAATAAAAGCGCCCAACAAAGTAAGGATTTAGGGAATAGACCTCAACATCATGAAGGCCATACAAGAAAGACACACAACTAATATCCTCTATGGGGAAAACCTGAGAGCTTTTCCTCTAGAGTCAGGAACAAGATAGGGCTATCCATTCTCGCCACTGTTATTTAACATAGTACTGGAAATCCTAGCATCAGCAATCAGACAACAAAAAGAAATAAAAGGTGACAAAATTGGTGAGGAAGGAGTCAAATTTCACTATTCACAGATGACATGATATTCTTTTCTTATATTTAATTTATTTTTTAAATTTACATCCACGTTAGTTAGCATATAGTGCAACAATGATTTCAGGATTAGATTCCTTAGTGCCCCTTATCCATTTAGCCCATCCCCCCTCCCACAGCCCCTCCAGTAACCCTTTGTTTGTTCTCCATATTTAAGAGTCTCTTATGTTTTGTCCCCCTCCCTGTTTTTATATTATTTTGCTTCCTTTCCCTTATGTTCATCTGTTTTGTATCTTAAAGTCCTCATATGAGTGAAGTCATATGAAATTTGTCTTTTTCTGACTGGCTAATTTCGCTTAGCATAATATCCTCTAGTTTAATCCATGTAGTTGGAAATGGCAAGATTTCATTCTTTTTGATTGCTGAGTAATACTCCACTATATATATATATATATATACCACATCTTCTTTATCCATTCATCCATTGATGGACATTTGGGCTCTTTCCATACTTTGGCTATTGTTTTTTTAAGATAGTAATTTTATTTATTTTTTTAATATAATTTACTTTCAAATTGGTTTCCATACAACACCCAGTGCTCATCCCAACAAGTGCCTTCCTCAATGCCCATCACCCATTTCCCCCTCTCCTCCACCCCCATCAACCCTTAGTTCTCAGTATTTGAGAGTCTCTTATGATTGCCTCTCTCTCTCTGTAACTTTTTTTCCCTTTCCTCTTCCCCATGGTCTTCTGTTAAGTTTCTCAAGATCCACATATGAGTGAAAACATAGGATATCTGTCTTTCTCTGACTGACTTATTTCACTTATCATGATGCTTTCCAGTTCCATCCACATTGCTGCAAATGGCCAGATTTCATTCTTTCTCATTGCCAAGTAGTATTCCATTGTATATATAAACCACATCTTTTTTATCCATTCATCAATCAATGGACATTTGGGCTCTTTACATACTTTGGCTATTGTTGATAGTGCTGCTAAAACATTGGGGTCCATGCACGCCTTTGAAAGAGCATACCTGTATCTCTTGGATAAATGCTTATTAGTGCAATTGCTGGGTCATAGGGTAGTTCTATTTCAATTTTTTGAGGAATCTCCATACTGTTTTCCAGAGTGGGTGCACCAGTTTGTATTCCCACCAACAGTGTAAGAAGGTTCCCTTTTCTCTGCATCGTTGCCAACATCTGTTGTTGCCTGAGTTGTTAATGTTAGCCATTCTGACAGGTGTGAGGTGGTATCTCATTGTGGTTTTGATTTGTATTTCCCTGATGATGAGTGATGTTGAGCATTTTTTCATGTGTAGGTTAGCCATCTGAATGTCTTCTTTGGAGAAGAGTCTATTCATGTCTTTTGCCCATTTCTTCACTGGATTATTTGTCTTCTGGGTGTTGAGTTTGATAAATTCTTTGTAGATTTTGGACACTAATCCTTTATCTGATATGTCATTTGCAAATATCTTCTCCCATTCCGTTGGTTGCCTTTTAGTTTTTCTGATTGTTTCCTTCACCATGCAGAAGGTTTTTATTTTGATGAGGTCCCAATAGTTCATTTTTGCTTTTGTTTCTCTTGCCTCCGGAGGTGTGTTGAGTAAGAAGATGCTGTGGCTGAGGTCAAAGTTTTTTGCTTGCTTTCTCCTGAATGATTTTGATGGCTTTCTGTCTTACATTTAGGTCTTTCACCCATTTTGAGTTTATTTTTGTGTATGGTGTAATAAAATGGTCCAGGTTCATTTTTCTGCATGTCGCTGTCCAGTTTTCCCAGCACCACTTGCTGAAGAGACTATATTTATTCCATTGAATATTCTTTGCTGCTTTGTCAAAGATTAGTTGGCCATATGTTTGTGGGTCCATTTCTGGGTTCTCTATTCTGTTCCATTGATCTGAGTGTCCGTTCTTGTGCCAGTACCATACTGTCTTGATAATTACAGCTTTGTAATACGGCTTGAAGTCTGGGATTGTGATGCCTCACGCTTTGGTTTTGTTTTTCAGGATTTCTTTGGCTATTTGGGGTCTTTTCTGGTTCCATACAAATTTTAAGAGTGTTTGCTCTAGCTCTGTGAAGAATGCTGGTGTTATTTTGATAGGTATTGCATTCAATATGTAGATTTCTATAGGTAGTATTGACATTTTAACAATATTTGTTCTTCCTATCCAGGAGCATGGAATCTTTTTCCATTTTTTGTGTCTTCTTCAATTTCTTTCATAAGCTTTCTATAGTTTTCAGTGTATAGATTTTCACCTCTTTGGTTAGATTTATTCCTAGGTATTGTATGTTTATTGGTGCAATTGTAAATGGGATCGATTCTTTGATTTCTCTTTCTGTTGCTTCGTTATTGGTGTATAGGAATGCAACCGATTTCTGTGCATTGATTTTATATCCTGTCATTATGCTGAATTCATGGATCAGTTCTAGCAGTTTTTTGGTGGAGTATTTTGGGTTTTCCGCATAGAGTATCATGTCATCTGCAAAGAGTGAAAGGTTGACCTCCTCCTGGCCAATTTCGATGCCATTTATTTCTTTGTGTTGTCTGATTGCTGAGGCTAAGACTTCCAATACTACCTTGAATAAGAGTGGTGAGAGTGGAAATCCCTGTCTTGTTTCTCACCTGAGGGTGAAAGCTCTCAGTTTTTCCCCATTGAGGATGATATTAGCTTTGGATCTTTCATATATGGCTTTCATGATCTCGAGGTATGATCCTTCTATCCCTACTTTCTTAAGAATTTTTATCAAGAAAGGATGCTATATTTTGTCAAATGCTTTCTCTGCACCTATTGAGAGGATCATGTGGTTCTTTTCCTTTCTTTTATTGATGTGATGAGTCACACTGATTGTTTTGTGAATATAGAACCAGCCCTGCATCGCAGGTATAAGTCCCACTTGGTTGTGGTGAATAATTTTTTTAATGTGTTGTTGTATTCGATTGGCTAATATCTTGTTGAGGATTTTTAAATCCATTTTATCAGGGAAATTGGTCTATAGTTCTCTTTTTTAGTGGGGTCTTTGTCTGGTTTTGGAATCAAGGTAATGCTGGCTTCATAGAAAGAGTTTGGAAGTCATCCTTCCATTTCTATTTTTTGGAACAGGTTCAAGAGAATAGGTGTTAAGTCTTCCTTAAATGTTTGGTAGAATTCTCCTGGAAATCCATCCGGCCCTGGACTCTTTTTTTTTTTTTTTTTTTTGATTACTAATTTGATTTCTTTATTAGTTATATGTCTGTTCAAATTTTCTATTTCTTCCTGGTTCAGTTTTGGTATTTTATATGTTTCTAGGAATTTGTCCATTTCTTCCAGATTGCCCATTTTATTGGCATATAATTGCTCGTAATATTCCCTTATTGTTTTTATTTCTGCTGTGTTGGTTGTGATCTCTCCTCTTTCATTCTTGATTTTATTTATTTGCATCCTTTCTTTTTTCTTTTTCATCAAACTGACTAGTGGCTTATCAATTTTGTTAATTCTTTCAAAGGACCAGCTTTTGGTTTCATTGATGTGTTCTACTGTTTTGTTTGTTTGTTTGTTTGTTTCTATAGCATTGATTTCTTCTCTAATCTTTATTATTTCCTGTCTTCTGCTGGTTTTGGGTTTTACTTGCTGTTCTTTTTCCAGCTCTTTAAGGTGTAATGTTAGGTTGTGTATCTGAGACCTTTCTTCCTTCTTTAGGAAGGCCTGGATTGCTATATACTTTTTTTTTATGACTTCCTTTGCTGTGTCCCATAGGTTTGGGGCTGTGGTGTTATCATTTTCATTGACTTCCATGTACTTTTTAATTTCCTCTTTAACTTCTTAGTTAGCCCATTCATTCCTTAGTAAGATGTTCTTTAGTTTCCAAGTATTTGTTTCCTTTCCAATTTCTTTCTTGTGGTTGATTTTGAGTTTCATAGCATCATGGTCTGAAAATATGCACGGTTAATGATCTCGATCTTTTTGTACTTGCTGAGTGCTGATTTGTGTCCCAGTATGTGATCTATTCTGGAGAATGTTCCATGTGCACTGGAGAAGAATATCTGTTCTGATGCTTTAAGGTGAAATGTTCTGAATATTATCGGTTAAGTCCATCTGGTCCAGTGTGTCATTCAAAGCCATTGTTTCCTTGTTGCCTTTCTGTTTAGATGATCTGTCCATTGTTGTAAGTGGGGTGTTGAAGTCCCCTACTATTATTGTATTATTATCAATGAGTTCCTTTATGTTTGTGATTAATTGATTTATATATTTGGGTGCTTTCATATTTGGAGCATAAATATTTATAATTGTTAGGTCTTCTTGGTGGATAGACCCCTTGGTGGAATTATGACATAATTCCCTTCTTCATCTGTTGTTACAGTTTTTATTTAAAGTCTAGATTGTCTGATATAAGTATGGCTACTCTGGCTTTTTTGTTGACCATTAGCATGATAGATTATTCTCCATCCCCTTACTTTCAATCTGAAGGTGTCTTTAGGTATAAAGTGGGTCTTTTGTAAACAACATATAGATGGATCTTGTTTTCTTATCCATTCTGTTACTTTATGTCTTTTGATTGGAGCATTTAGTCCATTGACGTTTAGAGTGAGTACTGAAAGATATGAGTTTATTGCCAATATGTTTCTTGTAGAGTTGGGGTTTCTGGTGGTGTTCTCTGGCCCTTTCTAGTCTTTGTTGCTTTTTGCTTTTGGTATTTTTTTTTTTTCACCTTTTCTCCCCTCAGACAGTACCGCTTAAAATTTCTTGCAGGGCTGCTTTAGTGGTCATGAACTCCTTTAATTATTTTTGTCTGGGAAACTTTTAATCTCTCCTTCTATTTTGAATGACAGCCTTGCTGGATAAAGAATTCTTGGCTGCATATTTTTCTGATTCAGCACATTGAATATATCCTGCCACTCCTTTCTGGCCTGCCAGGTTTCTGTGGATAGGTCTGTTACAAACCTGATCTGTCTTCCCTTGTAGGTTAAGGACTTTTTTTTCCCTTGCTGCTTTCATGATTCTTTCCTTGCTTAAGTATTTTGTGATTTTGCCTATGATATGCCTTGTTGATGATCGGGTTTTGTTGAATATTATGGGAGTCCTCTGTGCTTCCTGGATTTTGATGTCTGTGTCTTTTCCCAGGTTAGGAAAGTTTTCTGCTATGATTTGCTCACATAACCCTTCTACGCCATTTTCTCTCTTTTCATCTTCTGGGGAACCCTATGATTCTGATGTTGTTCCTTTTTAATGAGTCACTGATTTCTCTAATTCTTAAATCGTGCTCCTTTGCCTTAGTCTCCCTCTTTTTTTCTGCTCCATTATTCTTCATAAGTTTGTCCTCTATATCACTGATTCGGTGCTCTGCCTCATCTATCCTTGCTGCCATGGCATCCATTCTAGACTGCAGCTCAGTTATAACATTTTTTATTTCATCTTGACTAGCTCTTACTTCTTTTATCTCCACAGAGATGAATTCTAATCTATTTTAGACCCCAGCTAATATTCTTATTATCGTGATTCTAAATTCTGGTTCAGACATTTTGCTTGTATCTGTGTTGATTAACCCCCTGGCTGTCATTTCCTCCTGCTCATTCTTTTGGGGTGAATTCCTTCATTTTGTCATTTTGAAGGAAGAAAAGGAATTAATAAAGTAAAAAGTTTTAAATTAAAAAATTAAAAACAACACACACAAACACAAATCAAGTAAAAGATGCTAGATCCTAGATGTGTTTTGGTCTACTTATTGGAAGGAGCTTGTTATATTAGAGAAAAAAGGGAAGAAAAAAAGGAAAAAGAAAAGAAAAGCAAGGAGAAAAAAGGAAAACCTTTGAAAATTTGAGAAAATGAATATGATGAAATAAAGTAAAATGAAATGATGGAAGTAAAATAGAATTTGAAAAATTTACAAAAAAGTAAAAATGTAGTAGAAAAAGTAAAAATATTTTTAATAAAAATTGAAAATAAAAATAAATTTTTTCTCTTTCTGTATTCAAGAAAAAGAAAAGAAGCAAAAAAGAAAAAAAAAAGAAAATTGAATAGATGGACCTGTGAACAGACTGAAATATGATTGAAATTACATTGTTTTCCCCTAGAGGTCAAACTATGAGGCAATTTATAATCTGTAAACTAAGCAGGTGGAGAGATTTGTGGCGTTCCTGAAGAGCAAGGTTGGCCCAGTTGGGGGGCGCTTAGTGTAATGGCTCTGTCCTCCACTAGATGGCACTGCTTAACTTACTTGGGTTGATTGTTGTGGTGCTTGTAGGTGTGTATGTGCATGAGCGGGAGGGGTGAAAATGGTGTCACCCAGTTACCCAGTCTCTAGTATCAGAACTCTGTGCTCTCCCTGACCAACAATTGTTCAATCATCCTTTGTCTCTGGCTTTCTTTCACTCCTGGCTTTTACACTGTCTGTGACCAAGCCATCAGGTTGCCAGGCAGCACCTTCCTCCTGAGTTTTATCTCAGATGCAGCTGTGTTTCCCAACCCCTCACTTCTGAGGGACTGCAGCTTTGACCTGCTCAGATCCTCTGGGGGAGAGTCTCATTGAGCAAAGGCCAGGTGCTGGCCACACCCAGGAACATTTGCGGGACCATACTGCTGACAATGCCTTGGGACTGTAACTGGGTGCCAGTCCGCTCTAGAAAAAGTTCACGTGATTGTGTAGCAGCAGAGTTTCAGGGATTATGGAAAATCACAACACACATCTGGAACCAGGCTTCATCCTTAATGACTTTGTTCCACCACCAGCGAATGTGGTTGTTCTCTGGGGTCTGCTGGGACTGGGTTTCCCCACAACCTCTACCAAACGTCCTTCCAGCTGTGGAATTGTTTCTCCCCATGTGGGCTGAAGACTCCCAAACCCCACTCTGCTCCTGGGGATTCTTCCTTCCCACGAGAGCACTGCCAGGTATTGAACTGCAGAGTTTCAGACTCTGTGCTCCCCCTGTTTATAGAGTCTTAATGGAATTTAAACCCTCTCCTTTCTCCTTTCTCCCTCTTTAGTTCAGTTCCTGAGGCTGTTTCCACTCTTCCACTTTCTCTCCAGCTGCTTTTTTTGGGGGGGGGGGTGTTTTCCCATACTCTCTCCCCACCCCCGTCTCTGTCCTCCCTCCATAAGCAAAAATAGCTCCCTGCCCTCCGCAGCTTCTCTCCCCGCCCCCCCCCCGCCCGGTCACCTCTCCATGCTGCATACCTGCTGAGTTCTCTGGTTCAGGTTGTGCAGATTGTTGTGTTAATCCTCAAATCAGTTTCCTAGGTGTGCAGTATGGTTTAGTGTTGATCTGGCTGTATTTCATGGATGTGAGACACAAAGAAACTTCCGCCATCTTGGCTCCTCCCCTGACATGATATTCTATGTCGAAAATCTGAAAAACTTCACCAAAAAATTTCTAGAACTGGTATACAAATTCAGCAAAGTCCAGGATGCAAAATCAACATACAGAAATGTATTGCATTTCTCTACACCAATAATTAAGCAGCATAAAGAGAAATCAAGGAGCTGATCCCATTTACAATTGCACACACAAAAAAAAACATAAGATACCTAAGAATAAATCTAATCAAACAAGTAAAATATCTGTACACTGAAAGCTATAAAATACTCATGAAAGAAATTGAAAAGGTCACAAAGAAATGGAAAAATCTTCCATGCACATGTACTAGAAGAACAAATATTGTTAAAATGTCTTGCTACTGAAAGCAGTCTACACATTTAATGCAATCCCTATCAAATAACACTAGCATTTTTCACAGATCTAAAACAAACAATCCTAAAATTTGTATGAAGCCACAAAAGACCTCAAATAGCCAAAGCAATCTTGAAAAAGAAAAACAAAGCTGGAGGCATCACAATTCTGGACTTTTGAAGTTATGTTACAAAGCTGTAGTCAAGACAGTATGGTACTGGCACAAAAACAGGCGAATACATCAATGGATCAGAATAGAAAACCCAGAAATGGACCCACAACTATATAGTCAACCAATCTTCAACAAATTAGGGAAGAATATCCAATGGGAAAAACATTCACTTCAACAAGTGGTGTTGGGAAAACTGGACAGCAACACACAGAAGAATGAACCTGGACCACTTTCTTACACCATACACAAAAATAAAGTCAAAATGGATGAAAGACCTAAATGTGAGACAGGGGACCATCAGAATCCTAGAGGAGAATACAGGCAACAACCTCTTTGACCTGGCTGCAGCAACTTCTTACTAGACACGTCTCTGGAGGTAAGGGAAATAACAGCAAACATGAACTATTGAGACTTCTTCAAGGTAAAAAGCTTTTGCACAGCGAAGGAAACAATCAAAAAAACTAAAAGGCAACTAATGGAATAGACGAAGGTATTGCAAATGACATATTGGATAAAGGGTTAGTATCTAAAATCTATATAGAACTTATCAAACTCAACATCCAAAAAACAAATAATCCAGTTAAGAAATGGGCAGAAGATGTGAATAGACACTTTTCCAAAGAAGATATCCAGATGGGTAACAGACACATGAACAGCTACTCAACATCACTCATCATCACAGAAAAACAAATCAAAGCCATGATGAGATTTCACCTCACACCTGTCAGAATGGCTAAAATTAACCACTCAGGCAACAACAAATGTAGGCGAAGATGCAGAGAAAAGGGAACCCTCTTACACTGTTGGTGGGAAAGCAAACTGGTGCAGCCACTCTGGAAAACAGTATGGAGGTTCCTCCAAAAGTTAAAAATAGAACCACCCTATGACCCAGCAACTGCACTACTAGGTATTTGCCCAACTTATACAAAAATAGTCATTCGAAGGGACACGTGCACCCCAATGTTCATAGCAACATTATCAACAATAGCCAAAGTATGGAAAGAGCCCAAATGTCCATCAACTGATGAATGGATAAAGAAGAGGTGATATATATAATATATAATGGAATCAGCCCTCAAAAGGAATGAAATCCTGCTATTTGCAATGATGTGGATGGAGCTAGAATGTATTATGGTAAACAAAACAATTCAGCCAGAGAAAGACAAATACCATATGATTTTACTCATGTGTAATTTAAGAAACAAAACACATGAACATGTGGGAGGGGGGAAAGGAGAGAGGGAAACAAATGATAAGAGACTCTCAAAGATAGATGAGGCTCCTGGATGGCTCAGTCAATTAAGCATCCGACTCTTGATTTTGGCTCAGGTAATGATTCTAGGGTCCTGAGATCAAGCCCTGTGTGGGGCTCTGCACTGAGTGCAAAGCCTGCTTAAGATTCTCTCTCTCTCTCTGCCCCTGCTCTCTTCTCTCTTCCTAAAATTAAAAGAGAGAAATAGAGAATCTTAAAGGTAGAGAACAAACTAAGGTTTCATGGGGGGAGGTGGGTTAAGGATGGGGTAGATGGATGATGGGTATTAAAGGGGACACTTGTTATGATGAGCATTGAGTGTTGTATGTAAGTGATGAATCACTAAATTCTACTCCAAAAACCAATATTGCACTGTATGTTAACTAACTCGAATTTAAGTAAATAATTGAAAAGAAAAAAAAGAAACAAAACAGATTAACATAGGGGAAAGGAGGGAGAAAAATGAAAGGGAGGTAAACCATAAGAGACTCTTCACTATAGACCACAAACTGAAGGTTGATGGAGAGGAGGTGGGGGGATGGGCTAAGTGGGTGATGGGTATTAAGGAGGGCACTTGTTGAGATGAGCACTGGGTGTTATATGTAAGTGATGAATCACTAAATTCTACTCCTGAAACCCATATTACATTATATGTTAACTAACTAGAATTTAAGTAAAAACTTGAAACAAAAAAAATAATTAAAAATTCAAGTGAAAAATAAAATAAATAAAAATATAGGAAGTCCAATTAAATTTGAAGTTCATATGAATAATGAATTATTTTTATTACAAATATGTCCCAAATATTGCATTCATCATAATTATGCTAAAAATTATTTGTTGTTTCTCTGAAATTCAGGTTTAACTGTGCAGCCTGTATTTATCTGGCAAAGTACAGTTAATTCCAGTGCACTCTAAATTAAAGGACAACTCCTTTAGAAGAATGTGGGCTCTGAGGAAGCTATCTTTTCAAGAGCTTATGTCAGGGACTGCTGAAGGGCCCAGTTATTGAAACAGGGGTATGGAGTGGAGAACTACTCAAAGGGAAATAACAAAGTGCCTGGCTCACTGCCACTGGGGCAGAATCAGGGTAAATTACCAAGCAGAGGCAAGCTGACTTCATTCACTTGGACTCCAAGGTCTGGAGTTTTCCTAGAGCAATGGTCCTCAATGTTTTGAAAGTCAGGGGTGAGTGATTTTTTTCAAAAAGCATCTTATGTATTTCTAAACCAATCCCCTGCCACTGTAGTGAAGGAAAAATATTTTCACTCTATTCTTTTAAGTTCTGTACCTGGAGCCTGCAAATTGTGGGAAAGTGACAATACAAAGGAAAAGGGGTTGGGCTTATAAACATGGTGAATTGTGGGAAAGTAAATTCATGGAAGAAACTCATGGAAGTTAAGGGTTGTTTTAGTAATGTCTTTTGTGCAGACCCATCTTGTGCCAACTTTCTGTCTTAAGTTATAAGGGTTGTTCTCATAGTAGGAAAAAGAGGATAAAAAACACTTTCACAATGAAGAATTTGTCTTTCTTTTAGGCAGATGGGGGAGAGCAAATAGCTCTTCCTGTGTTTGCTGCTTCTTAATTGCCTTCATCTCAAGATGTTCCTTATGTCCTCTTCATCTCGTTTTGAAGACCAGTATCACAGAGCTTCAACCCACAGATAGAACAGAAGAATAGGTCATTATGAAATATGCCTATTGTCTCTTATTGTCTCTATCCTGACTCAGCAGATAATATTTTTCTTCACTATTACCCATCCAGCCTTTTTCCATCCCTGCCCCACAGGTTCTTCTCTCCATTTGTACAAATGATAAACAACTATCACCCCTCGCACCTCTGTGGCCATTTCTCTAACATGGCTATTGCCAAGGTCTTAGTAGACGCAATGTACAGTAATCCTTACTACTTTGAGGACTCTGGGTAGAGAGTTGGGTTAGTTTTGCTGATACAGATATATTCTGAAAGTTTTCCTATTGCCATCATGTCAAACTGGGCTGTATTTACAGGTCTGTTATCAGCCCAGTACAGCCGGACTCTACCTCCCTCCTGCTGTCTTATCACATTTTCATTATGACCCAAATGTCAGCATAGAAGAACCTACTTTCTGATGGATTGGGAAACTACTTATTCTGATGAGACTAATTCTTCTCAGTTCTGAAAGGATGAAAGGAAAGCCTTTTCATGAGAAGGCCTGACTCAACACTGGTGCCAGTGACTCAGTTTATTTGCTATTTCTTTCCACCTATCCCAGTTGTTATGTCAAAGAGATGCTTCCTGTCCAAGAAGAACAGCTTTGTCTTAACTCCCTCCCTGACCTCCCCAACACCACCAGAGATGGTTGAAGGGTAATAGACCAGAGTGCATAACTTCATGCAATAGCCAGCCAGGGAAAAGACACACACACACACACACACACACACACACACCACCCACTTTTTTATTGCAAAACATGTGGCACAATTGAGGTCTACAAAATGCATAGGTGAAAACAAACACTATATGTCCAACTGAGAAAGCCAGAACTCACATTCCTTGTAGTAATATGCTTGAGCGTTCTCAATGGCATTGGCCAGTTTGTCTTGATTGAGAGTTATTGGCGTCATCTTATCTGTCCCCATACTTCACTGGACTGTGAACTCCTTGAAGGTAGGGGCATGTTTTATTCATGTCTGGTATTTACTTACAGCCCTTATCACAAAGCTTAGTTTAGAGTAAGCACTTTATAAATGCTTACAAAAATAGAAGAACTTGCAGACAGCACTGGCAGAAAGATGAAGAACAAGATGAAGTGCAGGGCAACTTTCAAATCTGTACCAAGTATCAGTAGTTGAGCCCAAAGCAGACAAAAACAGTTGTAGACCAGAGGAAATGGAAACCAAAGAGCATACAGATGGGCAGATTGCAGCTTTGGACAGCATATGAACTAAAAGTGGTCTCACCCTACAAGTAAGAATCATAAGAAAACTCAAGCTGCTCATGCAACCTACTATTGAGAAGCAGTTTTTTAAAATGGGAAGACATTTGTGAAGATAAAAACAATGAAAATGAAAATATTATTTCACACCTTGCTTGATTCTGCATCTGCATTCATGTTATTCTCTCCTTCTTCTTCCCTCTGCCTATGAAATCCTCTGCATACTCTAACGTACAGCTCCACAGGTCCCCCATGAGATTGTTGAAATTCATGTCATGTATCTCATTCAAGCCAAATAAGACCTACCTTGGGGGAACCACAGACTATCATGTCTTTTACAGCAAACACTAAGTATTATGGTTCTCTTTCGGATACTTTAATAGCCTAGAATAGTGTTGGGTCTATTATAGAGATTTGATAAATATTAGTTGACTGCCTAATTTATGGTAGATATAAAACCAATCCTGCAGAATGCTGGAAATGGTCCCTCTCCTGTGGAAACAGATTTAATTTGGCTTCATTAAATACAAAACTAGGCCCATCCCATGCCAAGTGGGCATGTTACCTTTTGGAGATTGTTTTTCACTGCCTGGTGGAACAGTGATTCTGTTATGATTAGAGAATAGAAAGTAAATCTACCTCTAGTGCAGGAAATTGGAATAAATGACATAGAATTCCTCAGTGAGATGACTGATGGTTTACGTTTTGTCTTTAATCAAAAAAAAAGGATTAGAAGTGATGAAGGAAACTTTAGATCCCATGTCCTTTGATTGTTAAACAACAACAGGATTCTGGCTTATTTCAAAAACAGTCAGAGGCCATACAGAGATGAAGTACTAAAGGTGGCAAAAAAAAAAAAGTAAAGGAATAAGGACATTCTCAGAGTGAAGCTAATTAAAAATGGGGATAAATAATCCTGTGATGGAAGTGGAGTCCAGAAAATAAAAGTTGTGCAGAGAAGAAGAAATTCTGCCAGATTTAAGAGCCTAAGACATCCGAGGATGGGATGAATTAAGTTGTTACATTATAAAAGGAAATTTCTGGTTGCAAGAAGCAAAAGGCCTTAAGAGACAATGAATATAAACTACTCTAAGACTGGGATATTCTAGGAAAAGAAGCAAAAATCCCAGAGTTCTCAGGACACCCAATGTAGGATAGTTGTGGTAGGCAGCCTTCTGAGATTCTCCACCCCTTCCAGTGATCCCCGCTTTTCAGTATTCATACCCTTACGAAATGGTCCCTCTCCTGTGGAAACAGATTTAATTCATTATTCCCATAAACCCCTAGTTTGTGGGCTGGATCTAGTGGATTACTTCTAACCAGTAGAAATCAACAAAAATGAAGGGATGTCACTTCTGAGATTAAGTCATAAAAGACTGACTTCCATTGTGTTTGTACACTCTGTTTCTCTTGCTCCCATTCGCTTGCTCACATTGATGAAGACAGCTTACATGTTGTGAGCTGCTCTATGGAGAGACCCATGTGGCAAGGAAGAGAGGATGTCCTCTAGCCATCAGCCAGTGACAAACTGAGGTCCTTAGTCCAACATCCCTGAATCCTGTCAACAACCACTGAGTAAGCATGGAAGCTCACCCTATCCCAGTAGAGCCTGGAGGTAACTGTGGCCCGGTCCATTACCTTATTTGCAGACTTATGGGATACTCTGAGCCAGATAATCAAGCTAAGCCATCCATAGATGTGCAACCCACAGACACTGTGAGGTAATAAATGTGTGATATTGTAGGCCACTAACACTTGGGTGATTTGTTGTGCATCGATGAATAACTAAAACAACAGGGAAATCAGTCTCTGAGCTCATGCATGGAAAGGGGAACAGTGGAGAGGGCTCTGTAATGTGGTAAGGATATAAGTGACAACAAACATTAGATCACAGTGCTTATCATTATGAGGCAGTGGGTAAGGGGACTATTTGAGAATTAATATTCTAGAAAATGCTCTTGTCCTATTGTTACCAGGGGCACATAATAAAAATAGAATCAAATACATAGAAAAAGAAATTTCAACTGAAGACCAAGGCCAGAAGCCCCAAAGAGTTGGTAGCCTGGATCAGCCTCACGGCCTAGTCAGCCTAGGCATCTGTGTTTGCCAAAGACCCAATGGGACAAAATCTCCTCCATGGCCTCCTTTTCAAGTCTTCCCTTGAACAATGAGGACTTGCATGAGAAGGGGAAAATAGAAGGCTCCTGTTACATTTGCAGCTTCCAAGATGTGCTATGTGAATTGAAAAGAAAATCAATTGGAAGGTGAATGGGGAATATTAACCTGAGCAGGATGGTGTAAGGAAGTAAGAGTCATCTGCAAATAGCCACTAAGCCTGCTTCATTGTTTTCTGGGACTGGGGTTGTGGAGTGACATGAGGCAGGATAAAGGTCAGAGCTGAGACATCATGCATGTGCTTCCATTACCTTGTGCTCCAGCTGCCTTCAGCTCCGATGTTTCTGATCTAGCAAAATGGCGGGGGGGGGACAGTAAAAGGGATTTGCAAAATGTGGGCTCAGGATAACGCATTTCCTCAGCCTTTCTTTTGACTTTCAGTCCTTCTGAAGTAACGACGGGACCGTGCTTTATGTACAATATCATAGACCCCAATACAATGCTAGTTTGCTTGTTCCTACTTCTTACCTTAGTAATCCTGCCCCACTGTCATCTGTGCCCTTCCGCAATTCCAGGAAATAATTATCCAATGTATTTGGTTGTTTGGTCCTCACAGCAACCCTACAGGGTAGATAAGGCAGCATTGTTATTTGTACAGTCAATTACAGACAAAGAAATGGAAACCCAGAGAAGTTGATCAACTGGTACAAAGGCACACAGCTAGTTAGTGACAGAGCTGGTAGAGAAGCTAGGTCTTTGGATCCCTAATCCAATACCTTTTAAAAAATTATTCCATGCTACTTCAGAAATAACTTGAAAAAATAAAGGGTTACAGAAATGTCAATGTTCATTACTATATAATTATATTGGCCCTTTCAATAATGAAAGGTCGCTTTTAATTTCTGACCTAGGGAATGACAGAAATGGTTACAAGCATACAATCCAAATAAGTCTTAAATGCAGGTTTGGTGTTGCATTGGATGACTTTCAGAGGCCCCTTAACTAATATTTTTCAGTCTTTGAAAGCATTTTCCAAATGGTGATCCATAGTATGTCATAAAATATTCCTCTAGTAAAAGGTTCCTGTTTATATGACTGGGATATGATGGCTGTAACAAAGATAAACAGGTTTTATAGCTGTAGGACTTCTCAGAGTCTTTAATAAGATTATATGCATTGTAAATGTACAAAATGAGATTTGAAATATACAGCCTTACTAAATTTATTTTATGATGGAATTCATTTTTCTCAGAGCATCCTGAGGAACTACAGTACATCAGAATATTGTTTGGCAAATGTTGGTCAATGAACTATATAAAAGGTGCTTTATAAATTTATTATATTAACACATATGTCTTCAGTCTTGAAAACCATGAAGGAAAAAGATTGCACCAAACACACATACAACTCTTCTAGGTTGTGGTTTGCTGGGACTGGTGGAATGGCTTTCCCGTTGGAACTGTGTTGGAAACATGTTTTATTTCCAGTAAGAAGGAAAAACCCTTTCGCCTCTCACTACTAATGAAAGAGAGTGAAGTTTGAGAAAGTGAGCCAAACACTTAAACTTTCCACTGAGCTGGCACCTGTCTACTCCAGCATGCTTTCTAAGCCCTGTGTGCATCCCCTAAACAACTGTAGGTTATGCTGTATTATTAAACTAAATAGCCTTCAGAGCCCAGCTAAGGTTCTAGACTTGATGCGTTTTGAAAGACATGACCATGAAAAAGATACCAGTGTTAGGCCATGAAATGTAGCCTTAAAACCCTAGAATTTTCCAGTTGATGTTGTTACAGTAAAGAGATCAGCACAGGTGTAAGCTGTTTTCATAGACTTCTAGAGAGCCTCTTCAGAATCAGAACTCTTGACTCATCTGAGATTGGAAACAAACATAATCATACAGTGTTTTCCAACACATCCAGCTTTATTCCTGCTCTTGTTCTCATCTTTAACTCCTAAGAGCGAGTGCCCCAATGGTTTTCCTTCACAAGAAGAGATGCTCTGGCTTAAAAAGGAAATCTCCCAGAATATTAGAGCTGAAGACCTTGCAAAGCATCTAGTATCGTTATGGCTCAATTCAATCCTAGGAAGAACTGTTTATTATTATTATTTTTAATTTTTTAATGTTTATTTTTGAGAGAGAGACAGAGAGTGAGCAGAGGAGGGGCAGAGAGAGAGAGAGACACACACACACACAGAATCTGAAGCAGACTCCAGGCTCTGACCTGTTAGCACAGAGCCCGACGTGGGGCTCGAACTCACAAACTGTGAGATCATGACCTGAGCCAAAGTTAGGCGCTTAACCCACTGAGCTACCCAGGTGCCCCAAGAACTGTATTTTTTTTTTTAACTTAAGGATGAGAATGTTGGCTTTGAAAGGAAAAAAAACAAATAATTTATTCCTCTGAATTGTATTCTGCACGTAAGGGACAAAGACTACTCCAAATGTGAAAAATAAAACATGATACTCAGATTCCTGCTCTTCAGCCAAAAGCAGTAATTAAATGGTTGCATCACAATCACCTGAGGGTCTTCTTTAAAAACACACATTCCTGGTTCCCCTGCCAGACGTATTGAATCAGAATCTCTAGAAGTGGAGTGAAGAATCTAAATTTTTAATAACTTCTTTAAGTTATTCTTTTACATAACCAGGTTTGAAGACCATTAACTTAGATGATTTACAACATCTCTTCTAGTCTTAAATTTACAGGTTCCCTTATTTTATTTTATTTTATTTTATTTTATTTAAAAAAATTTTTTTAACATTTATTTATTTTTGAGACAGAGAGAGAAAGAGCATGAACGGGGGAGGGTCAGAGAGAGAGGGAGACACAGAATCCGAAGCAGGCTCCAGGCTCTGAGCTGTCAGCACAGAGCCCGACGCGGGGCTCGAACCCACGGACAGTGAGATCATGACCTGAGCCGAAGTCGGACGCTTAACCGACTGAGCCACCCAGGCGCCCCCAGGTTCCCTTATTTTAAAAAGACAGAGACATAGATCCATTACCTGCTATGTGTCAGGAACCCTCCCAGACTTGCAGACTTTCTCAACCAAGTTTCTTCGTGTGAACCACAGAAAGTGATTTTATGACTATTTTTTTTCAATTCTCCCAAAGATGATCCATAAAGAATACCATCATCAATGCATAGGAGATGGGTTAATGCATCACATAAAATTGTTGCCTTAGGACATTAGGGCTTAGTTCTCTCAGGGTTGCTAAAGGCTACTTAGGAGAGGGAAAATTTGTGAGGAACCAAGTATCTGAAAAATAATGTATTTACACTGTAGATAGTTCAGCTACAAGATGGGGCCCCCAGCTCAATTTATCTATTGATCACTATATGTTTCTGATGATAAATTGCTGTTGAAGTTTTAGGGTTAATCTGTTACCACAGTGTATCCAGAATAAAGCAGTAACATTAAGAAATTTGGACTTCGTTCAAACATAAAACTATAGAAGGGGTTTTGACAGGATGAATAACAGGATCAACGATACATTTTTCAAATATCACTCTGACTGCAGGGTTGAGACTGGAAAGGAAGAAGGCAAGACCCAATGTAGACAGATAAACTGCTTAATGAAATAGTTATTGAATTAATGTGTTTGGAGATGCAAAGATAAATGATATAATTATAGCTCACGTTAAATACTAGGGAGAAAAGATCCAGGTGCTATGAAAGAGAAAAAAAGAGGGCCTATTTACTTTATATGGAAGCATGCCGGTAGAAATATAATGTGAACCACATATACAAATTAAAAAAAAATTATTCTGGTTGCTGTGGGCAGAATGAAAAGGCTGTAGTGGGACAAAACTGCCCACTGTGCCCATCAGGGTTAGGTAAGCCTGGCATCCAGACCAGGAGAAGAGGGTGAGTCAAGTACCAGGAACAGCCTGACCACTGCATTTTGGAGAGTGGAGTCAAAGCCTTGAGCCAGTGGGAAGCCCTTAATCAGTAGAGAGTGGTCCGCAGAGCCCTGTGCAAATGTACCCGGGGTGGGGGGTGGAATGAGAGCGGCTTGTAAACTTGACCTGACCTGGGTGTACACAACTGTCAATATCCATAGAGCTGAAAATATAAGGTTGTTCATTTTATTGTGTTCACATGGTACCTCAATAAGTTAAAACAACTATTCAAATGATTTGCCTTAACCCATAGTACTTTTTGGCGAAAACAAGATGTGAACACGATCATGTTCTACTGAAATTCTAATGAAAAAATTTGACCTGGGTAAGGCCCAAATTTGCTAAAGAGATACCAACGATTCAGAGAGAGAACGGCAATGCATGAAGTGGCTTTATCGTATCTCATCATTTACATGTTCACTAGAGGTTTTGCAACTGAAACCTGTGTGACCCAGTCTTTGTACTGAAGTGGGTTTTTTCCCCCAGATATCCAGATGGTTCCTACCTGCCACCTACCACTATCCCTCTTCCACCATCATCATAATTTTCTCCTTCCATTCTCTCACTTTTGCAACTTCTTTGCCAGAAGAAAACAATTTTTATGGCAGAGGAAACACTTTTCATCAGAAAACTTCTAAGGGTTGGCCCTTGGGTTCAACCAGTCTCCCCACACACAATATTCACACATACTGGGAATCATGAACTTCCCCTGAGCAGTGGTTGCTGAATTCTAATTTGTGCAGAGAATTACTGGCTCCTGCTAGCTACTACTCTCTCTCTTCCCCCAGCGTGCCAGAACATTTTGTAAAGAATCTTGGCTATGGAACTGTGGAGATTTTCTTAGTGTCTTCCACTGCTTCTGCCTTTCCTTTTCCTCAGGTTTTCTTCTCATGCTACATAATCTCCTTGAGAGATCTCATCCACTCCTACGGCTTTAACTCTGACAAATAGGCTAATTATTCCTAAATCTTTATCGCTAGCTCAGATGTTTTTCCTCGGCGTCAGATTCAAATATCTAAAGCTTATAAGGCAATTGCACCTAGATATCCTCTATAAACATAAAACTCAACAACTCAGTAATTGAGCTCTTAATATTCTTTCCTCTTACCCCAAATCTATTTTTTCCTTTTGAATTTTCTCTCTATATTAATGTTCTGTAAATAAATATTTTATTTGACTTTATATCAACAGTACCTTATACAGTGTTTGGCACAGAGTAGGCCAAATGGATGGATGAATGCATGAATGGATGAGTGACAGAAGAATCCAACATCATTCCTGAAAAATGTTAGAGATTCAATGGCAAATCAAAGAGAACTGGACTATTTACTTTTCTCACAGAGCCAAATCACTACCATACTTGATCAGTTAATTTTCCAGTGTCTCTTATCTTTATGCCTTTTCCCCACTCCTATTGTCACTGAACTTGGAACTTTTGATCTATCCCAGTTTAATGATGTGTTTAGGTGACCACTTCCCCCCAAGTGCACCTGCAAGTTTTGTAAGGGCAGGGATTGGTAGCATGTGTTATTTATCTCCGTGTTCCTAGCATTTAGCTCAGTGCTTGGCATATAGGAAGTGATCATTTAATGTGGAATGAATGAATGAAATAATTCAGTCAAGCTGTGATCTTTCTGTAGCTGGCTAGGGCTCTATTAATTTCTTCTTCATTTACTGTTCCTACCTCCACAGATACTCTGCAAACCTTGCGAGAGCTCTATTTCCACAGCCTTGGGTAGAGCCTTATCCACCTGACTTCACCTGGGCCTTATTACCCAGCTACCTATGGTTACATGCACAGCTGGTGGAATCCTTTAGCGTGGAGTTTGGTATGGAGGCCCATGTATACTGGCAATCCTTCTGAAATATTACAGTATATTTCCAATAACTGGCTGGATGCGTAGTAAATGTGGAAATATGGCTAGCAGTAGCTCCAGAATGACCTATTGAGAGTATGCTTCGTCAAGCTCATATCACAAACCGGAACCTTCTAAGTTGAATCAAATGGAGTGTCACATTTTTTATTGTTAAAAACTCACCCTTTTCTAATTTCTGTTTGCAATTTTGTTTTAGGTTTTTATTTAAATTCCAGTTAGTTGACATACAGTGTAATATTGGTTTCAGGTGTAAAATATAGTGATTCAACACTTCTCTTACATCATCCAGTGCTCATCATGTAACCACTTTTCTCTCAATAGGTAAATATTTCCCTCGGCTCATATAAATCCCCTCTGTCTTTTCAGATGAAGACCCCAGAGTGGCACTCAGTGAACATTTGATGATTGGAGGAAATGTTCAGAAGGAACCTCCACCCCACCTCATAATTTGCTGTATACTTTCTTCTCAGGAACTAGGGACTAGAGAATGGAACTCCTTCTATGAACTCTCTCTTACCCCCCTTTATTTCCCCCTTCCTCACAAACCCACAAGCCACAAACATCACATTATCAAATTCCTATTTGGGGAGCACCATTAACAGTTCGCAATTGAAGTCAAGGCCATTGTAAGTTGGAGGGACTCCTGAATTGTATTTTTTTTCTTTTCTTACATTTTTTATTTAAATTCCAGTTAGTTAACATACAGTGTACTGTTAGCCTCAGGTGTAGAATTTAGTGATTCAACACTTGCATACAACATCTGATGCACATCACAAATGCCCTCCTTAATCCCCATCACCTAGTTAACCCATCCTTCTTCCCACTTCTTCTCTGGTAACCATCAGTTTGTTTTCTATAGTTAAGAGTCTATTTCTTGGTTTGCCTCTCTCTCTTTTTTCCCCATGATCATTTGTTTCTTAAATTCCACATATCAGTGAAATCATATGGTATTTGTCTTTCTCTGACTGACTTATTTGGCTTAGCATAATACTCTCTATTTCCAACCACATCATTGCAAATGGTAAGATTTCATTCTTTTTTATGGCCAAGTAATATTCCATTATATATATAGGTATATATATACGTATATATATACATACATATATACGTATATATACACGTATGTATATATGTATGTATACATATATATGTATATATATACATATATATGTATATATATACACACACACACATACGTATATATACACACACCACACCTTCTTTATCCATTAATCAGTCGATAGACATTTGGGCTCTTTCCATAATTTGGCTATGGTAGATAATGCTGGACTCCTGATTTCTTTTTTTGTTTTCTTTTCTTTTAATTTATTTTTTTAATGTAATTTATTGTCAAGTTAGTTAACATACAGTGTATACAATGTGCTCTTGGCTTTAGGAGTAGATTCCCATGACTCATCGCTTCTGTACTATACCCAGTGCTCATACCAACAAGTGCCCTCCTTCATGCTTATCACCCATTTCCCCCTTTCCCCTGCCCACCCCATCAACCCTCAGTTTGTACTCTGTATTTAAGAGCTCTTATGGTTTGCTTGAAACTATTTTTTCCCCTTCTCTTCCCCCATGGTCTTCTGTTAAGTTTCTCAAATTCCACATATGAGTGAAAACATATCTGTCTTTCTCTATTTATGACCTCTTAATTTTAAAACAAGAACTTTGTTAGAACTACCTATGTATAAATGACAACATGGAGAAATGTGTCAACATCTCATTTGCAGGTTAAGGGGAAATCCTGTGTTTTCTACCTAATAAGGATTAGAAAATAGCCTCAACCAGAGGTATCAAAGAAAGTTCAAGCTGCAATGATATAGAAGACAACATAAGTTAGGCAGTCCCGGAGAAATTATGGAATTCAGTTTCCTAATATCATATAGGTGCCAACCAAAAGCCATGGTAGATAATTGTCCTGCCTGTTTCCATGTGTGCTAACCAGAGCTAAACTTCCCTGAGTAGAGGGCAATTTTGCCTTTTATGAATAATATGTGGAGTCTTACCTGTATTTAGTGTACTTTTCTGAGCGACCCACACAAAAGGACTTCTGCCACCTGGACTACTCAAGCTAGTAGGAATTTGTTCAAGCTTGTTTTCCCAAGGCTACCAAACCCTCCTCACTAGTTTATGTTCTGCCTTAAATGTTTTGCTTGGTATTTTTTATTTAAAATTTTTTTTTTAACATTTATTTATTTTTGAGAAACAGAGAGAGACAAAGCACGAGCAGGGGAGGGGCAGAGAGAGGGAGACACAGAATCCAAAGCAGACTCCAGATTCTGAGCTGTCAGCAAGAGCCTGACGTGGGCCTCAAACTCACACACCACAAGATCATGACCTGAGCCGAAGTCGGATGCTTAAGCGACTGAGCCACCCAGGCACACCCCCCTTGGTATTTTTTTAATTACCAAATTATTTTTTATTGATCTGTCAATGGCTATTTCTTAACACCAAAAAGCCAGTGCTACATTGTTTTTATCAAAGACTTTTATAATTAAAGACCTTAACTGCAACCCAGGAGCAAAACAGAATCTCCAAGAAACAAAATTTCTTGGCTAGAAAGGTCTTTGGAAGAGCCAAGAACATGGAGGCCATGATAGAGAAGTAGACTGGAAAGTAGCTTCCTTCCAGGCAATAGTCAAGAAAAGCCACTGGAAGCTTTTTTGCTTGCAGATATTACAATAGGAAATGAAAAGCCCTACTGCAAACCATACACAGAAAAAAAATCCCACAACACAATATTAATTTCATTTTGTAATAAGCATTTAAGAAGCACTTATATATGCCAGCCACTTTAAAAGGGATTGTGAGTTACAGAAATAAATATCATCTTGTTTCCAAAAAGTTTGCAGAAAAGTAGATTCCCCATAGCTCTATGTTATCTCGTTTTCCTCTTCCAACTCATTTTGAATTAGCTTTCTCATTACAAAGCAGGCACTCCCACTTTTTCTGTTCATTGAACACATTAAGCTGTATTGTAGTGACTTTGCATTTTCTCTTCCCTTTGCCTATAATGCCATTAACTCCAATATTTCCCTAAATGGCTCCTCTTCATAATCACCAGAAAGACTTTCCCTGAGGATTCTACCCAAAGTAATTCTCTCCTTACTCTTGTACTCAGCATCTTATTTGTTTTCTTCAAAAAACTTATTACAACTGATAATTGTTCCATTTATTTATTTATTTTGTTTGTCTTCTCTAACATAATGTAAATACCATGAGGATGGGCACTAATCTTGTTCAGCATTGAATCCCCATCAATTAGCACTCTGCCTAGTACACAGTAGTTGCTCAAAAATATGTATTGAATGAATGAATGAGATGATAAGGCATGCACACAAATAACCATTGTACAATGCAGTGTGGAACAAATATGTTGGGACAATGTTGTGGACCTTCACCTCTACAGAGTCAATTCTCCTTATTTCTGGTAACAGACCTAAAATTTCCTTTCCAACTTTAGTCCACACCGAACCACAGAAGGTGAAATATGTGAGCCAAGCCTAAGTCAAGCAGTGTATGACATTTCCCTGGCTACAGTCATTTATTTGGTGGTTTGCACAATCAGGACAAATCTCGGGACTTTATTGGGAATGCTGACTCAAAGACTTGCTCGTTCATTCTTTTGGCAGGGCTAGTGAGACCTGAGCTAAAGCAGTCATCTTATAATCATGAGGGCAAGAAAGCGCTATGGAAGCTCAAAACAGGGAGAGATCATCGTAAGCCACCAGCTGTGGGCTGGGATGGTACTTGAACTAGACTTTGGAAGTAGGTATGATTATTTTTGTTAACCAATGATTTTCTTTCTTTCTTTCTCTCTTTCTTTCTTTCTTTCTTTCTTTCTTTCTTTCTTTCTTTCTTTCTTCTTTCCTTCTTTCTTCTTCAATATTGGAAAGAACCTTAGAGATCTAGACAGGTGAGACTCAGAGGAGTGAATTGACTTGCTTACATTCTTCACATGGGAAGCTAATGGCAGAGCCATAACCAATATCCAGACCTACTATCTCCTGACTTAAGATTCTTTCCACTCCATAGGTAGGATTTTGCATGTGTGGCTTGGCATTCTAGATGAAGGGACAGATTTAACATGTAAAATTTGCCAGAAAATTTCAAAAATGCTCATAAGATCGTAATCTATATAGCTAAAAGAAAGAATGTCAATAGGAGGAGACCAAGAGATCAGGCAGGAGACATCAGTTGGGGTCAGATTTTCAAAGGCAAAGGGAGAACATTCATAATCTTTGAATAAAAGAATATGATGATTTAGGTACCATGGAATATGGGGACAATGGAGATACCAGCTAGGTGGTTGCTGTAGTAGCCTAGCTATGCTATAATATGGTACCAAACCAAAGTGGTATAGGTGTTAGGGGTGCCTGGATGGCTCAGTCGGTTAAGCGTCTGACTCTTGATCTTGGCTCAGGTCATGATCTCTCAGTTCGTAAGTTTGAGCCCCGCATCGGGCTCTGGGCTGACAGTGTGGATTTCTGTCTCTCCATTTCTCTGCCCCTTCTCTGCTTGTGCTCTCTAAATAAATAAATAAATAAATACTTAGGAAAGATTAAAAAAAACTAAAGTGATTTGTGTGTGTGTGTGTGTTTTAAAGAAAAAAGAAAAATAAGGAACATATGTCCGTAACTGACCTCAGCAATACTTGTATTACTGTCTAAAAGCAATCCCAATTATGTTCATTTCTGTGAATGGCTTAGTATATATATATATATATATATATATATATATACACACACATATATATACACACACACATATATATATATATATTTATGGAACATCAGCATATGTGCCTCTTACTCTTAAATGACATTTACTATTTACTATTAGATATGTGTCAGATTAATTACACTATAAATTTTATTTCACTTTAACCCATGATTTTATGCATGTATGCTCACTCAGCCTTCTGGATTTGGTGCTCATTGTGATGAGAAAGAAAAGTAGAGAAACTAGGCCAGCCACTTGGCCTTTGGCTTTATCATTTTTCATCCATTTCCATTTGACAGTAGCCTTTTCAGTTCCCAAAAGGGAGGTGAGTCCCTTTGTTCTAGGTAGAAATTTGGGGGTAAACCCTATTAGAAAAGGACAAGGGCACCTCCTAAGCCAAGAGCGTGAACAAAGCTGGCCATCTGCTTATTTTGTTGCAAAAACGAAAGTCAGCCACTTCTCAGCTTCTCCACTGGGTACCCACCCAAGATCTGCCCCAGGCTATTATCTCTGGCTGCTCAACTGGGTTGGCTATCCAGACCAGGCCTGATGGGTTTGCCTTGCACTATACTTAGCAACATGTCAGAGGGGAGGAAATAAAAAGAGCCCAGGGAAGAACTGGAGCCCATTTGAGCAATCAATCATCAGTCAAAGCTGAGCATTGCAGCTATTTATTTTGGAATTTTTAGGCTGTAATAGCAACATTATTCATGGCCCAACTTTTTTCTAGGTCAGATATTTCAAAGAATACACATACTCTCGTACACATACATTTTCTTGCTCTCCCTGAACAGGATACTTGGACTAGAAGATAAAGCAGAGCATTTTAGAGTAAAGGAGTAGAAAAGATGCCAAGCAAAGAGTTGGGCAGGTTGGACAGAAAGAAATAAAAGTCAATGTAAGGGTGACCTTAGCCTGGATTTGCCTAGGACAGTACCATTTGATGCCTGTTGTAGATTAACAACTGTTAGTAATTACTTCAATTCCAAATTTGTTCTGATTTAGAGAGTGAACTATACGTTCATTCTATTGAACCCATTACTTTAAAGATAGCCACCTTCCATATTTATAGCTCATTATACTTTTCAGTAAGCTTTGTTTTCCATTTTTCTGTTAACACTTAAAACACTTTTATATGGTGGGCACAGCAGGTGCTATTATGCCCTTTTAAAATGTTTATTTATTTATTTTTGAGAGACAGAGAGAGCACATGTGAAGGAGAGGCGGGGGTTTGGGGGGGGGAGACACAGAATCCAAAACAGGATCAGAGCTGTCCGCACAGATTCTAATGCCAGGCTCAAATTCACAAACTGTGAGATCATGACCTGAGTCCAAGTCCAACGCCTAACTGGCTGAGCCACCCAGGCTCCCCATGCCCTTTTAACAGATGAGAAAACTAAGGCCAAAAGGTTAATTTTTCCCAAGGTTAATAAATGATAAACCTGAGATTCCTGCTTTCAAGCCTCAAACTTTTCCCAATGTACCATTTTGCTGTTCCTATTATTACTTAAGACATGTTGTCAATTCGAGTCTATCCAATAATCAGCATAAATATAACAGGGCCAACTGTATACAACATTTAGCCCATTAATTCCTGAGCTAGACACAAAATTCATACAAACTTAGGAAGAGTGAAAAAATTCCCTGTAGGTTAAAATGATGAGAAAGTATAGGGTTAGTAGAGCCATGCCTTATATCATTGTAGCTCCAAACAGGGGCAGTAAAAGCTTGGATGACAAAGTTGGCATGTTGGTTTATTGATTGAGTCCTAGTATATTCTTGGAAAAGTGTGACGTAAGACAAGCTTGAATTCAGGACTAATACTTTTCATGCTAACCTGTGCTAAATTCTTACTCCCTCTGGATCTCTACTCTGCTTATGTTTCTCATTGTCCTCTGCTTGCCCACCTACCTCTACAGCAAGTGACAGATTTACAATGTCCTCTTACTCAAGCCCAGATCTCCAACAAGAGAAAGTTAAAGTCAGGTAGCAGGTGAAAGTGACCTGATTATCTAAGTTAAGTTACTCACTGTAAGTGAAGAAATGGGGATTACTCACTATAAGTGAAGAAATGGAGATTTGAGCCTTTACTCTCCTGGTGGTGTTTGCATTTAGAGAGAAAACATTGGGCCTTTCCAATGTCCTTTTCAGATTCCAGTTACAATCCAGCTAATCTCACTGCTTGCTAAGGAGGAAACAGCAGCCCAGCACATTCCTCTACAGACCTGGCAATCAAACCAGCCAAAGAGGCAAGACAGACAAAGATGAGGTCACAGTGGTATTGTTTAGGGTAGTTGCTATAACTTATCACTCTGGCTTAGTCCCAAATCACACCAAATATCTCATTCTTCATACAGGAGCCTATGGCTTTGTAACTCTCAGTTCTGTTTCTGGATCCATTATACTTAATCTCTGTTGCCATGGTAAGGTTTTATACCTGCTTTGTATTAATTTATTCATTCAACAAATATTAAGTGCCTACTATGTGTTAGGTCATGTGGAAAGTACCAGTGATACAACAATGAATGAGACATGGTTTCTATTGTTGATGAGTTCACAGTCTAATAAAAAAGGCAAACAAGTAAATGAATAATTACAGTATAGTATAATTAGTGTTACTCATTCACTTGTTGACTCACGTGTTCAAAAATATTTATTGAGCACCTATTATATGCCAAACCTTGTGCTAGGTACTGAGAATATGATGGTAAGCAAGAAAGATAAGAAGCATCTCCCAATCTGTGTGCCCCAGTACTTATCACCCAACATAGTACCTGGCATGAAGATAGCTCTTTGCAAATAAATGAAATGGTTTAATCTGAAGTCATCCTCCCCCTAATTTTTTCTGAACAGTGGAAACTTCTTTAAGGAAAATCTTTCATGCAAATCTAAAATATGAAATAAATGAAAGGGGGAAGGGGAAGAAGGTAAAAAGTAATATCTAAAAAACAAAAGAAAGAGGAATTTTCTTATTGAACTTGAAGTGTGAGCCCAAGAACTCTGCTCTATTAACATAGCCCTCCACTGCAAAAATCTCTCCTACCTAAGTAGTCCATGAGGCATCTCAGCAGCATGAGGAAACCAATGGATCAGTTTGTTTTTCACATTATTTTTTTCAACCCAACAGTATTCATTTCACCTGAAGAGCTTGTCAAATAGGCTGATTTCTGGGACTCCTCCCAGAGACACTGTATCAAATTCTTTGGGGATGGAGCCCAAGAATGTCACCTCCCGGGTGATTCTGATGCATACTTGAGATTGAGAAACACTACCTAGTAGGCTTTGTTCATAAAAATGTAATTTCATTTTTTATTGATGCATAGAAAATTACCACACAGACTGAGAAGGTTAAAACAACACCCATTTATTAGCTCACATTTCTTTAGATGACAAGTCCAGGAACAGGGTGATTAGGGAAACCTGCTCAGGATTTCCCAAGACCAAAATCAAGGTGGGCTGCTTTCTCATCTGAAACTCAAGGTCCTCTTCCAAGTTTGTGTAATTGTGCCAGAAATCAGTTCCTTACAGTTGTAGGACTGAGGTCCTGATTTCCTTGCTGGCTGTCAGCTGTAGGCTGCTCTTAACTACTATAAGTCATCCACATTCCTTGCTACATGGCCCCTATCAGCAATAGAGAATCTCCCTCATGTTGAATCTTTCTCATACTTGAAATTGTTTTTGACAGGAAGAGCCTTTTTAAGGGCTCACTGATGAGGTCGGGCTCACAGAGAATAATCTCTTTCTTAAAGATAACTGATTTGGGATTTAAAATTTTTTAATGTTTATTTTTGAGAGAAAAAGACAGAGCATGAGCAGGGGAGGGGCAGAGAGACAGAGGGAGACACAGAATCCGAAGCAGGCTCTGAGCTATCAGCATAGAGCCCGATGAGAGGCTTGAACTCACGAACCCCGAGATCATGATCTGAGCCGAAGCTGATGCTTAACCAACTGAACCACCCAGGCGACCCTATTTGGGATTTTAATTACATCAGCAAAATCATAGTAGTGCCTAGATTTGTTTGATTGAATAATTGGGAGAAGGTGTGTATAAACCAGGGGATGGAAGTCTTTAGGGCTTATAACCCTTTGTTAGGGCTGCCATAACAAAATACTAGAGATTGGGTGTCTTAAGCAATAGAAACTTACTTTCTCACAGTTATGGAGCCCGGAAGCCCAAGGATCAAGGTGTCAGTAGGTATGGTTTCCTCTGAGACCTCTCTCTGTGGTTTGCAGATGGCTTCTCTCTTGGTGCCTCCTCATATAGATTTTCCTCTGTGTGCACCCATCCCTGGTGTCTCTTCTTCTTACAAGGATATCAGTCATGTTAAATTAGGGCCCCACTCTAATATCCTAATTTTAATTACCTCTTTGAAGATTTGATCTCCAAATACTGTTACATTCTGAGGTACTAGAGGTTGGGACTTCAACATATTAATTGTGGGGGAACACAATTCAGCCCATTATGACACCATCTTTGAATTCTGCCTACCATGCTAGACATATATGTACTACCTTTTTTGAAAAACAGATACTCTCTCTCACTTTTGCATTGAGGTTTTACATTAGAGAGCCTCAAACAATGTAACTTACAGGGAGCCTCTGAGGGCCTATTTGTCAAAGTCCTGAATTCCAATCACACAACCTCTACTTCTAGGGAGTAGTATTGGTGGTCGTGCCATGACAGAGGGTTTGGAGGAAAAAGCATACAAACAGCATGCCGGGTTCTGTTTTTACAGGTGTCAACTTAGTATTAGCTGTGAATAGCAACCAGAATTTCTGCACTGTGGTTTCAATATTGAAGGAATAAAAGTTTGGGAACCCCTTCTCTATAGCCATGATTCTCAACCTGTCCCTCCTCGGCAATGCTTGTAGTCTTACCCTAAACCTACTGAATCAGAGCTTCAGAACCAAAGTCGGAGTATCTAGTTTTTCCATCTCTTCACTGGTGAATTTAATTAAGTGCACCAATGACCCAGAAACTAATGTGCTTGGCCCATCATAGTTGCTCAGTAAATATTTTTACTCGAATAGAAAACTCTAGATAATTTCTAGTGGTTTATTAAGTTCACTTTGCAGTCATCTAGAACTGTGGGCTTTATATGTAGACCCAGAATCTGATGTACCTATAAGTGATGTCCATCCCCAGAATCTACCGGAAAGCCAGAAGAAGCAAATGTTTGGGTTTTGTTCCCAATTTGAGCCCCTGACAGAGCTTGGGGTGCTGTTGCTTATGTCTTGAAAAGCAGCATTTTACACATGAAGATTCCAATTATTGATCCTACTGCTCTCACGGTGCTGCAGATGGTTGGGGACTGTGACCCATAGCTGGCCTCTTGCTCAGGAACTATTCTGGTCAAGGCTTTCTTTGGGCCAGCCTTATTTTTTCACATGAAGAAACACCTTTTTCCCCAGCCAAGCAACATCACTTTCCGTGGCTGATCGATATGCCTTGTTGTGACATGAAGCTCCGATGATCTTCATATAAGTTCCCTCTCCATAGTTCAAAAGATTATTTTTAAGCGATATCTAAGAACCACATGAATGAATGAATGAATGAATGAATGGGCAACTACCTGAATTAGCATATGCGTTTCAGGTGGGGTCATCTAATAGAAAAATATTGATATGTGTGTGAGAAAGGCAAGAGCAAAGATAAATGAAAGGCATGGGGGCCATGAGAACAGCTCATGTCACATAAAAGGAAAGCATGGAGAGCCCTGAGGAATGAGAAGGATAAAGGCATGAGAGAGGTGAGGGCCATGAGAATATCTAGCAAGAAGTGACAGAGCTGTTAGAGTCACAAAAACCATTCCCTTCATCTTTATAATGCCAAAAGGATGGTCTGAAGACCTGCTACATCAGAAGGCCCTGGGAAGCTTGTTCAAATGAAGGTTTCTAACTGGATTATGCTGATGGTTTCACAATTCCACACAAATTTACTAAACATCCCCAAGTTGTACACTTAAAACAAATGAATTTTATGATATGTAAATTATACCCCAATAAAGTTATTTAGAATACAGATTCCTAGGTACCACCCCCTATTTACTGAACAAGAATCTCTTGGAGTGGAACCCAGAAATTGATATTTTTAACAGCTTCTCTTGATGATTTTGATGCCTGCTGAAGTTAGAGGTGCACGTGGTGACGTAGATGAAGCATAAAATATTAGGGCTGAATGGGAAAAGCAGCAGTGAGGTTTAGAATGACGTTTATGTAAATTAAAAACCTATACAGATTTTGTAAGAACACATACAACCAAAAGATACTGGTGACCTTGGAATGGTTGGCTGCAGTAAAGATAAGGGACAGAGGTATCAACCTTTAAGAAGGCTTTTAACCAGTACTAGGGAGCCTTAAGATGTTATCCTTAAACTCACCAAGGAGAGAAAGAATCTCTTTGTCATCTTCCTAGCATGCCCATTCTAGTTTTAGAACTTGCCTGATCTTTCTGTTTTACACTGGTCTCTTCTGATGGCATGCAAGCCCAGCACTTCCTGATCATGGAGACGTCCCAAATTTTAGCAAACAAACAAAACAAAACAAAACAAAAACAAAAACAAAAACAAAAACAAAACCCCACAGGGGAGAAGGTGTTTGGCTACCTACCGGAGTGACTCCCAGGGAAAAACTTAAGGACTTAGATCTCAGGTTCAATTGAGTCGATTTTCCACGGATTGCCTTTATGTCTCAAAAAACCCCTACAATTAAATACTTCCAATTCTTGAACTGTTTGCAGGGAAAAAATCAAGGTAATTAGTAACAGGAAGCATGTATGAAGAACATGCAGTTAAATCTACTGGATTATAATCTTTATGTCTAAGCATAAATCATTAATACAGTCTTCAATGAGTTATCTCTCTTCACCAAAGGTCAAATATTTCACCAGGGATTCTCAGAGTGTGGTCCCTGGACCGGAAGCATTAACATGGCCTAGGAACTTGTTAGAGGTACAAATTATTTGGGCTCCGCCTCAGACCTACTAAATGGAATCCCCATCTAGGGATGGGGCCCAGCTATTTGAGTTTTCACATGCCCTCCATGTGCTTCTGGTGCACTGAACTACTGAACGCCTGATCTACACTTAAGAAGGGAACCAGCTTAGTCACTGCTACTGCCTCACCCAGCCAACTTCTCTGTTAGCTGGCGAGGTCAACCACTTTCAACTGGGTCAAGAAAGGGTCATGAAACCCTTTGAAAGCTAGTCCCAAGATTAATATCCAGGCACTTTTTTTTTTTTTTAAATACTGCACTCACTCCTTCCTTGCCAGAAGCATCCACAGTCCTCTTGTTACAAGAAAACCCTCTCCAAAATTCTGTGTCACAATACTAATGGCAAAGAAAAACAATTGTTATAGTTTCTAGAGATAATTCTGTGTATTCGTTCTGTGTAAAGTTGTTTAGAAGGACATTTGTAACTTTAAGGTACTAAAGAGCTGAGTAAGTAAAACAGTCCATCTGAGGACTTTATTCTCTCTTTCTCCCTCTCTATCTCCCTCTCTCTCTCCCACCCCCATTCATATACATTATTAGTAAATGATAGTCTGTAAAGTGTATTATTTTTTTCTTTTCTCTATGGTATTTTATATCAGGTCACAAACTCAATTACCTAAAGGAACATGATGAGTAACATAAATGACTAATGTGGGACTGCCATGACAAAACTTCGCAACCAGCCTCTGTCAGAGAGCAACAGGAAGTGATGAAGACTGTGGCAAACTGGAGAATACATCGAGGCAAACTGATCGAGGGGGGACTGGCTGTTACTCAGCTCTAACTAATTGTAGATAGATGAGAATGATTTTTTTGTGAGCTTCTTGAATCTTTAAATGTCAGCTTCAGTTAAAGCTAGCACACTGTGAAAGCCAAACAAAATATATGAGCTTATGGACCAACTAGTCTGGATTTCTGCTGTACATTGAACCAGCCCTTACCAAGAAGGCTTGCATGTCTGCAATGTAGTCTTCCTACTCTCCAAGCCAGTACAATCTTCAGCTAAGCTATGTAATTAATCTACATGTAGAAGCCACCCCACTGTCAAAAACCCAATAAGAGGTTTGAATTTAGAAATCTCGGATCGTCTTGTGCCCTGTATGGATTCAGGAATCATGACCCAATTCTAGATCTCAATGACTGGTGTTTGTATCTTCCATGATAGAGCCTATTAAACATGGGAGTAAACTTCCTGGCCTCCGTCCTCTGGATTTGTATTTACATTTGTCAAAGTCTGTCACAGTCTGGTTTTTCTTGCAAGAGGAAAACGCAACTAACTCCTAACTGAGATAATTCCATGCGAAAAAATACAAATGTTAAGTCAAAAGTTAAATGAAAATAAATTAAAACTGCAATGAGATACCACTGTGCACCCACCAAATGGCTAAAATCAAAAGGACTGATGAAACTAAGTGATGAAGAAAATGTGGAATAAATGAAATTCTCATACATTTTCATTGGGAGTATAAATTAGTTCAACCACTTTGGAAAGCAATTTGGTATTTTCTGCTAAAGCTTAACATATGCCTATCTTTTGGCCCAAGAGTTTAGGCCTCAGTATTTATCCCAGAAAAATGAACATATATATCTATCCAAAGACTTGTAGGAAATGTTAATAATCATTTTGTTCATAGGAGCCAAAAGCTATACACAACCCAAATATACATGAACAATAGAATAAAGAGGTTATAGTCTATTCATAAGATGGAATACAACTCAGATTTTTTAAAGAACAAACTGCTGATACACCCCCAAAGCATTAATGAATGTCAAAAACATTATGTTAACTAAAAGAAGTCACACAAAGAATATATACCGAGTGATTCTATTTATAAGAAATTCAAGGACATGTTAAATTCAAATTAAAGACCAACCTTGGGGTCAGGATTGGCCGGGACAGGGCTTACAGGAGAACTCTAGGGTGCTGTAAATGTTCTATATTTTGATTGGGGTGGTGGTTACACAGGATTTGTCCACTTTATATAAATTATGCCTCAGGTGGCTTAGTCAGTTAAGCGACCAACTCTTGATTTCGGCTCAGTTTATGATCTTGCTGTCTGCGAGATTGAGCCCCATGTTGGGCTCAACACAGAGTGCAGAGCCTGCTTGGGATTCTCTCTCTCCCTCTCTCTCTGCCCCTCTCCTATTCGTGCTCTCTCTCTTTCAAAATAAATAAATTAATTAAAAAATAATAATAAATTATGCTTCAATAAAAGCAAAACAGTGTGGAAAATACCAACTGAGAAAAATGTTCAACATATATAGGATACAAAAGTATACAGGATGTATAAAAATGTCCTGCAAAAAAAAAAAAGAAAAAAAGATAAAGTGTCCAATGAAAAACTGGGCAAAAGATAGAAGTAAGCCAGCGACCCAAGAGGAATTCTAAATAACTAAGAAGCCCATGGAAAAAAAAGCACTAGTAATCAGAGAAATGCCACATAAAACATACTTCACAATCCTACTTTCATTTCTAAAGTGGTTAATTGTCTTGAGAAAATAGCGGAAGTGTAATCTCTCAGATAGATAGATAGATAATCTGATTTTCTTAACTTATTACTTATTATAACGAGCACCAATTACCTTTTAATTAAAAAATAATGAAGAGTTAATCTCCTCTTTTTGTTCTATTCAGGCCTTCACCTGATTGACAAGACCCACCCGCATTAGGAGGAACAATCCGCATTTCTCAGATTCTTTTGTTTTAATTTTTTTTTTAATGTTTACTCACTTTTTGAGAGAGAGAGAGCATGAGTGGGAGGAGGGGGGGAGACAGAGGGAGACACAGAATCCCAAGCAGGGTCCAGGCTCTGAGCTGTCAGCACAGAGAGCCTGACGTGGGACTTGAACTCACGAGTTGTGAGATTATGACCTGAGCTGAAGTCGGATGTTTGACTGAACCACCCAGGCGCCCCCTCAGATTCTTAATTTCATCCAAAACTACCTTCATAGATATACCCAGAATAATGTTTGACCCGGTATCTGGACACTCCATAGCCTAGTCAAGCTGATACACAAAAGTAACCATCACAGGGAACTTGGCCACATTAAAAGACAAAACAAAACAGTTACTCTGTCCTTTGGACTCTGTCTAGGAGAGATAGCATGAGGCAGATAAAGAAAATAGGCCTGTGTAATAATGCTTGGGGAGATTACTTAAGCTTTCTAGGCCTCAGTTTTCCTCATCAGTAAAAGGGAGATGATAAAGCTTCCTCCCTCACAGGACTGTGGTGAACATTAGAGTTCATACATACAAAACACTTAAAACAGGGTCTGGTACAAAGATACTGCTAAGGTCTGAATGCTTGTGTCTCCCCCAAATTCATATGTTGAAATCCTTAAGTCATGAGGGTGGAGCTTTCTGAATGGGATTAATGCCTTGTACAAAAGGCTCCAGAGAGATCTAGCCCCTTCTACCATGTGAGGACACAACAAAAACTCTGAGACCCAGGAGAGGGCCTTCATATGACCATCCTGACACCCTGGTACCCATCTCAGACTTCCAACCTCCCAAACTGTCAGAAATAAATCTCTGCTGTTTATAACGCACCAGGTTTGTAGTATTTTGTTATAGCAGCCCGAATGTACTAAAACAGATTCCATATACCTGTTAGCTATGATTATCAAAGTGAATATAAACTTGGGGAAAGCAGGGATCATGTCCTGCTTTTCCCCTGATATATCCCAAGTGCCTAGTGCCTGATCAGCACATGGCAGACACTTAAAATATTTGTGGAATGAATACATTTAGACAGGTGTTTATACTTCTCAGAGGATATCCATCTCTCGTCAGAGAAACATACTTACCTTGTTTAAGTCTCAGATCCCTTTCTGGACAGTTCTTTGGGGAGCCTGTGGGTGACAGCTTGGCACAGTGGGCAAAGATACCGTTGCATATTTGAATTATCAGGATAACTTACAGACTGACTGCAGAAGAAGGAAAAACTTGCAAAATGTATCCACTCAGTCCCTTCCCTAAAACACCTGGCCAAAAAAAAAAAAAAAAAAAGATTTTCTTCATCATTGCTGCACTATATGCTAACTAATTAGGATGTAAATTAAAAAAAAAAGATTTTCTTCTTCAAAAAAAAAAAAAACAAAAAAACAAACACCTGGCCTATTAACAGAAGGTTAAAGCAGAGGTGCTAGGAGACCAAGGGGTCAACTCTTGCTGGTGCACTTCTTGGAAAGACTCTACCACTTACCTCCCCTACTTGCTCTTGGTAAAGTCAACCATTGCTTTCCTAGGGGCAGAGCCTGTCCTCTCTCAATCTCAAATCAGTTACCCTCGATAAGGACCACCCATGGGCTTTTATACACTAGCCAAAAAGAACACAACTCCTTTTCCATGAGCAGCTTGTAGTTAAGGGGGAGTTGAGAGAAGGGAGTGAGGAAGAAAGGGTTCTGGGATGAGGGTTGTAGACGGCAAAGCTACCCACACCCTATTTCATAATGCTATTTCATGAGGCTGTGGTGAAGGGCACGGTACCCTGGGCCCCTGCCCAAGAAATCCAGGCAGTCAAGAGCGCCTATCACCAAACAGGCACAGCGGCTCCTGGGACCTTTCACAACCCAGCTCTGTCCAAAGCGTGCTTGTTAACTTAGTTTGAGTTTACAGATCATTAGCAATTTTGACCACTTCATTAAAACTTTGCCAAACTTTGGTCAGTCATTTCTGTCAGTTTTTTTTCTTTCTTTTTTTCTTATGTAACTCCCAAAAGACGTTTGAAAAACAATGTACTCCCTGGTACATGTTTAGACTAACATCAAACTTGTATCATAAGTTTATTAGTTGGAAAAGTTATCTTTTCTGGCATATTGTAAGTATTTGCTTGTTAAATAAACTACTGTTATTCCTATAAGTATATCCAATGTAATCAAAATGCCATAGAGATTTGATACACAACCTTCTCAATTTAAAAATATGTGAGGGGAGGGTGGGTGATGGGTTTTGAGGAGGGCACCTTTTGGGATGAGCACTGGGTGTTGTATGGAAACCAATTTGACAATAAATTTCATATATTAATAAATAAATAAATAAATAAATAAATAAATAAATAAAATAAATAAAAATATGTGAACACAATTTCTCCTTGGACTTGTGCTCGTTTTCTACTTACCCTACAGAATATTATAGTAATATACGTAAAAACGTTTTATTTATCACCCTTACATACTTATATTTCTGTATATTAATTTTTTAAATTTCTTGTTACCATAGTGGGTAGTAACCATGTTTTTTCTTTTGGAGTAAGTTACCATTATAATCATGAGTAGTACATAATTAATAAAGGTATATGAATACATTATACATTTTAAAAACTGCTAAACATGTGAAAAGAAAGTGTTATTGAAACCTGTAGATTTAGATGCTGTAGCACTGATCAATTTCTTTCTTTTAATTTTTGCTTTTTATGGAGTAAGTGTTAAGAAATCTTGTTCACCTAAATAAGTATATGGGAATGGGAGTTTTCTTATTACAATGTCACTTAATTGTTTGAACATCTTCTGTGTTACATGTAAAAAATGACAGTGTTTATCATCAACATGGTTTTTAACCATCAACCAGCTGATAATTCGACTAGTCCCTCCATTTTGTTAAAAGTCAATAATTTAAACAATCTGCCTTGCAATGGAGTTTCTTCACCAAGTCAAAGCTGGAACAATTTGAGAAACAAAATAAATAACAACAGTATAAGATACAAGAATTATCCAAGAATCCATACTGACATAATACATAGTTGAACAAATGAATGAATGAATAAGTAAACAGATAGAGAAGCAATAGCTATTCCTTAAGAATTCTAATTAACAAATATAGAAAAATACAAGGGAAATAGAAAATCACCATTAAAACACCACAGTAACAATTGAAGCAGATAAGATCAACAGGTGCAAAGAATAGCAGGCAAAAATTTAGAGAGGATGAGGACATTTGTGTATCTCAAAGTATCTCCCCCAAGGTATATATTAATTACAAGGGGAAAATCCAAAATTATCTCAAAATAAGAAGTTACAAGCAAACTAAAAAATTGGAAATTGTGCATTTAGAATTTGCCTCATAAGCTACAAACACATACATATACACACATATACATATTTTATATGCTATATTTCAGTTTTCTAATCTAATTTTCTAGAAGTGCTTTTAAAATTCATGGTATGCAGAAAGGAAGACACTTTGAGAATTATTGTATGTGGATAGATTAGTAATTTAATTTTATTGCTGAAAATTGTTGCTCATAATTGTTCATTTGACAGAATTAGTAAAGTGTATCAGCTAAGGAAAAAGATTTTTTTTTCCTAATTAAATGAAACTGGTTTTCTAAATTTCTGGGCATCACATTCTATATAGCATTTTAGGAACATTTTGTCATACACTTGTACATAAGTACATAAGTACATGTCCTGCTTTTATGAGGACATTTTTAATCTGTGTGTTGATATTAACAGCACATTCAAGAGAAGCTATAGCACCATTAGGAAGTGAGAGGTCCACCTAAGTTATTTCTAACCAGTACTCTCTTTGCTTTGCTGTCTTAGGACTCTTTCATATTCCTGAAGATGGGATATATTACAGTAAGACTATTGTAGAGAGAGGAGGATGACTGAAAAGAGAAATGGAAAAGAGAAACCTTGGTAAGACACCTTGACTGTAGGCATGTTTTCAGGGAGATCAATCTTAGAAATTATACATAAGGAAGTTGAGACGACACTGAGAATGGATTCCCTTAATTCTTTGCCTGCAATACCCCTTGAGATTTTTGTGTTCCTCCAGAAGAAGGAATACTATTGATTTATGGCGATTCAGTCCTTCAATAGCTTCAATTTGGGCATTAATTTTAATGGTTATAATTGGTATGGGGACAGCTAACGTTACATAAGTAATAGTAATAGCTTATATTTCATGGCACTTTTGGATTTTCAATTTCTGTCATTTATGTTATGTCATATCATTCTATCTTGGCCTTAGTTATCCTGAAAGCAGAGCCCAAGGGAAAGGCTTGGGTGTAGGTAATGTATTTAGGAAGCAATTCCAGGGAGAAAGATGGGGAAACAAAACAGGGAAGGACGGAAAGACAATGCAAGGAGACATTCTTGACTTGGATATCTCCGTGGGTGGTTGGGAAGCTGAGGTATCTAAAAGAGTATATCTCACAACTGCCAGACTAGGGGGAAAATGTGGAAAACATTTATCCATCAACTCTCACTTCCATTGGTCAAGGGTGGCCCCAAGGACATTCAAACCCAAGATGTCCTCAAAACCACAGGGTAGGGAGCAAGAGATAGCAGCAGTGGGTCCAAGATGAAGCAATGTCAAGTTGGAGGTCTTCAAGGAAATAAATAATGCAGTAGTGGCTGGAGTGGGAGGTAAGGTTAAGATAGTTTGAAGTCACACAAGAGGTGTCTTATCCATGCCCTTATAGCAACAGTATGAGATAGGGCAGGCATTATTATTAATCCCATTTTAAAAGACAAATGTATCAACAACTTGTTGTGGTATTGTTAGTAAATGTCTTGGACATTCTGTGCCTCAGTTTCCATAGTTGGAAGAAAGCAAGGAATAAAAACTATTACCCCTTTCAATATGAAAATAACTAAGAGAACAGCTGCAAAATACTGTGAGCTCCCAGAAGAGCACAGCTATATAAATAAATTATTGTTATTGTGTTTTATAGTCTATTTGAAAACAAGATGAGTCTTTTGTCGTTTTAAAATATTGAATTCCTCATTAGGAAAAATTGAAAAATACATAGGGGCCAATTTTATCTGTCATCCTTCATGCATATCTCCCACTGATTTTAAGGGGAGTTTGGCTCTCTTGGTCTATACATAATTATACAAAGTAATCATAAGATTCCATATTTTAGTACTTGTATAATGAGCATGAAAAGTCAATAATGAACTACAAATATTCATAGAAAATATTCCTTTCTAATTTTAGGATTGATAATTCATTGCTGCTTCTATTTGTGCATCAAGAACAGCTATTGGTATGATTACTTCTCAGAATTTATGCCCTCATTCTGGAGCTAAGTGACTTCTTTTGACTGTACTGCATTTGCGGTATTCTTTGACGGAAGCCATATTGAAGCTTCTCCTGGCTCCTTGGCCATCTGTGACTCTGCTACATCGATACATCTCCACCTCAAAGCATAAGGAGTTAGTGTCAAGTGACCCAATGGATATTGGTGGCATGAAACTGCTCGGCTAGTAAGCCACTGCTGGGCCATGGTCTGGGCCCTGGGATGTATAATTAGCTTGAATGCTTCTGTTTTTTCCTGATGAATTAAGTGGGTTTGGGTACGGTCACGGAGCTACAGACACAGCGTTCAGATTGTAAGCCATGCAATCGTGTCCAGGTTATCACAGAAACCTTCCTGAGAACCCAAGTCAAGGCAATGATATAGGCAGAATCCTAAGACTGTGTAAACTTGTGAGAGCTCATTTCTTCTTTTTCTCCTCCTCATTCTTGTTCTTCTTGTTCATCATTTGTTTGTATTATGTGCTAGGCTCTATTCTAAATTTTTAACTCATTAGTTCTTACAATAACCCTATGCGGTAGATGCATCATCATAACCATTTTACTGGTGAGAAACCTGATGCTTAGTTAGGCTAAATAAATTGCCGAAAGTAACCCAGCTTGCCGTTGGCTAAGCTGGTATTCAAACCAAGGTCTGTCCAATGCCAAATCATTCATTTCTTCTTGTTCAGTAGTGTTCTGCTTTTAATGAAAAAACAAAAACAAAAACAAAAAGTGCTGTGTTCCCGGGACACTGGTTATCAGGGCCAGCTTCGTGCTAGACTTGAATTTATTATTTCAGTCTTTTCTCTTTGATCTAATGCAGATGCAGTTACTGCTCTGGATTCCATACTATGCGCCCTGGCCACAATAAACTCTGGCTCTGACCTTACCCTGAAAGTTTGTACCTAACCCAAACAGTCCTTGTTGTGAAGGTCTGGGGCCAAGAAAGCCCATAGTTTTAAGTCTCTCCAGACCTTCATGATGCCCATATTCTGGAATCTTTCTCCACTCATTTGTTCACTTAAAACATTTTTACTGAGTTGGACATGGACCCTAGATGGTAATTACCCCTGCATTCATGGATCTTGCAGCCTGATGGGAGAGACATAAATGCGCTTGCACACACACACACACACACACACGAAGTAATTTCAAGTTGCAATAAGTATGATGGAAATAGGGTGTCATTCCAGAAAAACATAGAGTTTGGTTTATTTTAGATAGTAAGGGAAGGTTGCTCTGAGGTGGTTATCTGGAAAGATAGGAAGGATCAAGCCAAGTGAAGATCCAGAGAAAGATTTCAACAGGCAGAGGGAAGATAATGAATGACAAAGGGCAGGCAGAGGGAAGGCTGAAGAAAAGCACTTGGGCTGGTTCAACCAACAGAGTGGAGACCAGTGTGCTTTGAGCTTAGTGAGCAAAAAAGAGAGAAAGACTCATAGGAAATGAAATTGCAGAAATAAACTGAGGCCAGATCTTGTGGGCAGCCTTGAAAATGTGTTTCCATTTAATTCTTAGGGATTTGGGAAGTCATTAATTTTTAAGTAGGAAAGTGATATGATCTAATTCATAGTATGTAACATAATTTGACTGCTGTATGGAAAATGGATTAGACAGTAGAAAAGTGTAGACAGGGATACCAGTTAGGAGTCTCTTGCTGTTCTTTAGGTGAGAGATGATAACAGCTCGGATTGGGAAAATAGCCATGGAGGTGGTTAACATGGTAAGATCTAGCATGTATTTTGATGGTGGAATTGACAAGATTTGCTGACAGACTGGAGGGAGGAGGGCGGAGAAAAGAAAGGAACCAAAGATGACTCTTAGGTCTTCTCTGAGCAACTGGAGGAATGATGAGGCCATTTATCAAGATGGGGTATGCTGTAGAAAGAAGAGATTTGGGGCAAAAAAGTCAAGAATTCTCTCTTGGTCATGTTCAACTTGAGGGGCCCGTGAGACCTAAGTGGAGGCATTGAACTGACAATTGGATAAATGAGTCTGGAATCCCTGGGAGGCATCAGGGCAAATTATGTAAATTTATGAGTCAGAATATAGATGGTAAATAGAACCATGGAGCCAGATGATATCATTCAAGGAAAGAATTTATTTCTTTTGTTTCTTGCCTGTGTCCTGTCCCACACTGGGACGTAAACTCCATAAGGACAGGTATTTCAATTCACTTCTGGTTCTTTAGTTCCCATAATAGTCCATGTATTAAAAATATATATTGAATATGTAGAATTAATTATTTTAAATTTCTTATTAAATACCTCTCAATGGATGGCCCTCACAGTGACACGTGGCCCGACCCTAGCCTCCCATCTCTGGTTTCTTTATTCTGACTTCTCTCATAAACAGTCATATTTACTCACGATAATGACAGCCATTACATCTCCAAGGTATAGAGAATGTACTTAGCTGGTCACATATACCTATCCTGATGCGTTCCTCTCTCTGAACTTCCTTTGCCTAGACCATGGGACTCCTTGATTGCCACCAATCCCACTTATTTTTTTTTCTAATGCCCTAACCTAGAGAGGACACCTAAAATTGGACCCCACATAGAGGTATCTGAATCATGGTCAGGTTGTGAATTGGCACAGGCTGCCTGCAGCACTAGAGATGTAAGAAGGAATACATGCACTCACTTCAGATTGGATCACATTTCTTGAGGCAAATGCCTCACTGCTTGTGTGCAGACTGGGCTGCTTAAATTTATTGTTTAGAGTTTATAACTCCAGCAAATGTTCCCAGGATCCTTATAATCCAATTGTACTATATAATTTTCTGCAGATACTTTAAAACAAATCCTTATGGTATATCCAATCTAAGTGCCACAAAACATGATGCCACACTAGGCTGATGCCTCAAAGCAGGTCGGTATTGGTTTAAGCCAGTACTCATTAGAAGCTGCCTTCCCTGGGCTGCTTGTCTTTATTGGAAACTCACTGAACTGCCTGGAAGAGTAAATGGCTGGTGTTCCTGTAGACCAAGGATGTAACTTGCTTTAAAAATGGATTGCGGGAGAGGGACACTTGGGTGGCTCAGTCAGTTGAACGTCTCACTCGGTTTCAGCTCAGATCATGATCTCACGATTCGTGGGTTCAAGCCCTGCATCAGGCTCTGTGCTGACAGCATGGAGCCTGCTTGGGATTCTCTCCCCCTCTCCCTCTACCCCTCTCCATATCTCTCTCATTCTCTCTCTGTCTCTCAAAATAAATACATAAACTTTAAGAAGGGTAGATATCATTTAAAAGATAAAGGAAAAAGAAAAATGAATTGCAGTCCAACAGGCCATATAGCCTGCAAGAAAGTGCAAATAGTAATTTTCTAGATTGGTTAGGCCCAGCGCAAATCAACAAGAACTGGGTCACATTAAGTAGTAGTTTTTTCTTTCTTTCTTTCTTTTTTTTTTTTACTTACATAAACCATTTATTTTATTATAACAACCTTAGAAGGCACATCACAGCAGCCTAATACATTGGGGAAAGCATTGTTTCTTTTCACAAGAACAGTATTACTAGAGATAAACATCAGAAATTACTTAATAATCTAATAGGAAATCTGAGAATTAACAAATGATAGTCTAAAGAGACACAGAGAAGTCTTATTATTTAAAATTCATATAATTTCCTCATGTATAGAAAAAAGTGAACCAATTGTCTCCAGAGAGAACATATATTATTTGGTTTCTTTTGAAATTCATGATTGCTTCTCTAAGACAGAGAATTTAAGTTGAATGAAAAGTCCTATCGACCTAGAAAATGATTTTTTTCTCTCAGTGAAGGTAAAATCACCCTGTAATAAGGTAAGCTGAAACCTGAAATTTTCAAACCCCACCCTGCCAGCCAGGGAGAACAACAGAGGTAATTGCACATATATGAATCTGGAATTGGTATCCTCTGAGTCAATCCTTTACAAAATGCATAATTTTGTCCCTTCCTTGACTGATTTAATAGAGTAACTTCTTTTTTTTTTCAGAAAAAAGTTGTTTATTTTTTTTATTTTTAATTAACCTTTTAGAATTTAAATCCAAATTAGTTAACATATAGCATAATAATAATTTCAGCAGTAGAATTTAATGATTCATCACTTACATATAACACCCAGTGTTCATCCCAACAAGTGCCCACCTTAATGCCCATTGCCCTTTAGCCCTTTCCCCCACCCAACACCCTGCCAGCAACCCTCAGTTTGTTCTCTGTATTTAAGAATTTCTGATGGTTTGTCTCCCTCTCTGGCTAGGACTTCCAATGCTATGTTGAATAACAGTGTTGAGAGTGGACATCCTTGTCTTGTTCCTGACCTCGGGGGGAAAGCTCTCAGTTTTTCCCCATTGAGGATGATAGTAGCATTGGGTCTTTCATATATGGCCTTTATGATCTTGAGGTATGACCCTTCTATTCCTACTTTCTTGAGGGTTTTGTCAAAAAAGGATGCTGTATTGTGTCAAGCGATTTTTTTGCATCTATTGAGAGAGGATCATGTGGTTCTTATCCTTTCTTTTATTAATGTGATGTATAACATTGATTGATTTGCAGATATTGAACCACACCTGCATCCCAGGAATAAATCCCACTTGATCATGGTGAATAATTCTTTTAATATACTGTTGGATCCTGTTTGCTAGTATCTTGTTGAGAATGTTTGCATCCATGTCCATCAGGGAAATTGGTCTGTAGTTCTTTTTAGTGGGGTCTTTGTCTGGTTTTGGAAGCAAGGTAATGCTGGCCTCGTAGAATGAGTTTGGAAGTTTTCCTTCTATTTCTATTTTTTTTTTTTTTTTGGAACAGCTTCAAAGGAATAGGTGTTAACTCTTCTTTAAATGTTTGGTAGAATTCCCCTGGAAAGTCATCTGGCCCAGGACTGTTATTTTTTGGTAGATTTTTGATAACTGATTCATTTTCTTTCCTGGTTATGGGTCTATCCAGATTTTGCATTTATTCCTGTTTTAGTTTTGGTAGTTTATATATTTCTAGGAATTTGTCCATTTCTTTCAGATTCCCCAATTTGTTGGCACATAATTGTTCATAACATTTTCTTATTATTGTTTGTATTTCTGTTGTGATCTCTCCTCTTTCATTCATGATTTTATTTATTTGGGCCCTTTCTTTTTTCTTTGTGATCAATCTGGCTAGGGGCTTGTCAATTTTATTAATTCTTTCACAGAACGAAATCCTAGTTTCATTGATCTGTTCTATTGTTTTTTTATTTTGATACCATTGATCTGCTCTAATCATTATTATTTCCCTTCTTCTGATGGTTTTGTCCTTTATTTGTTGTTCTTTTTCCAGCTCTTTTAGGTGTAAAGTTAGGTTGTGTATTTGAGACCTTTCTTCCATTTTTAGAAATGCCTGGATTGCTATACACTTCCTTCTTATGACCACTTTTGCTACACTCCAGAGATTTTGGGCTGTCATGTTTTCATTTTCATTGGCTTCCATGTACTTTTTAATTTCCTCTTTAATTTCTTGGTTAGCCCATTCATTCTTTAGTAGGATATTCCTCGATCTCCAAATATTCATGGTCTTTCCAAATTTTTTCTTGTGGTTGATTTCAAGTTTCATAGCATTGTGGTCTAAAAATATGCAAGGTATGATCTTGATCTTTTTGTACTTGTTGAGCTAAGATTTATGACCCAGTATGTGATCAGTTCTGGAGAATGTTCCATGTGCACTCATGAAGAATGTGTATTCTGCTGCTTTAGGATGAAATGTTCTGAATATATCTGTTAAGTAAATCCAGTCCAGTGTGTCATTCAAAGTCACTGTTTTCTTGTTGATTTTCTACTCAGATGATCTGCCCATTGCTGTAAGTGGGGTGTTGAAGTACCCTACTATGATGGTATTATTATCAATGAGTTTCTTTATGTTTGTGATTAATTGATTTATATATTTGGGTTCTTCCACACTGGGGGCATACATATTTACAATTGTTAGATCTTCTTTGTGGATAGACCCCTTAATTAATATATAATGCCCTTCTTTATGTCTTGTTACAGTCTTTATTTTAAAATCTAGTTTGTCTGGAGCATCTGGGTCACTCAATCTGTTGAGCATCTGACTTCAGGTCAGGTCGTGATCTCACAGACTGTGGGTTTGAGCCCTGCTTCGGGCTCTGTGCTGACAGCTAAGAGCCTGGATCTGTTTCCGATTCTGCATCTCCATCTCTGCCCCTCCTGCTCGTGCTGTGTCACTCTTTCTCTCAAAAATAAATATTAAAAAAATTTGAAATCTAGTTTGGTGTAAGTATGGCTATCCCAGCTTTCTTTTGACGACTATTAGCATGATAGATGGTTCTCCATCCTCTTAATTTCAGTCTGCAGGTGTCTTTAGGTCTAAAACGAATCTCTTGTAAGCATCATGTAGATGGGTCTTGTTTTCTTATCCATTCTGATACCCTAAGTGTTTTGATTGGAGTGTTTAGTCCATTAACATTTGGACTGAGTACAGAAGGATATGAATTTAGTGCCATTTTGTTGCCTGTTGTGTTGGTGCTTCTGGTGATGGTGTCTGGTCCTTTCTAGTCTTTGTTGCTTTTGGACTGTTTTGTCTTTTCTCCACTCAAAGGGTTGCCCTTAAAATTTCTTGCAGGGCTGGTTTAGTGGTCAAAAACTCCATTAGTTTGTGTTTGTCTGGGAAGCTCTTTATCTCTCCTATTTTGAATGACAATCTTACTGGATTGAGAATTTTTGGCCTTATATTTTTCCAATTCAGCACGTTGAATTTATCTTGACACTTTTTTCTGGTCTGCCAAGTTTTTGTGGATAGGTCTGCTGCAAACTTGATCTTCCTTTATAGGTTAGGGACTCTTTTTATAGGTTAGGGACTTGTCTTCCTTTATAGGTTAGGGACTCTTTTTCCTTTGCTGCTTTCATAATTCCTTCTTTGTCTGTATATTTTGTTAATTTGAATATGGTTACCTTGGTAATGGTAAGTTTTGGTTGAATCTAATGGGAGTTCTCTGTGCTTCTGGGATTTTGATATCTGTGTCCTTCTCCAGATTAGGAAAGTTTTCCGCTATAATTTGCTCACATAAACTTTCTTCCCCTTTTTCTCTCTCTTCATCTTCTGGGACTCCTATGATTTGGATATTATTCCTTTTTAATAAGTCACTGAGTTCTCTAAGTCCTTTATCATGATCTCTTGCCTTTCTTTTCCTCTTTTTTCTGCTTCATTATTCTCCATAATTTTATCTTCTAAATCACTGATTCACTTCTCTACTTCATCCATTCATGCCGTTGTGGCATCATTTGAGATTGCATCTCAGTTATAGCATTTTTAATTTCTTCCTGACTAGATTTTATTTCTTCTATCTTGGTAGAAAGGAATTCTATGCTTTTATCAATCCCAGTTAGTATTCTTATTATCGTGGTTCTAAATTCTAGTTCACACATCTTGCTTATATCTGTTGATTAAGCCCCTGGCTGTCATTTCTTCCTGCTCTTTCTTTTGGGGTGAATTCCTTCGTTTTGTCATTTTGAAGGAAGAAAAAATTAGTAAAATAAAAAATAAAAATTAAAAAATTAAAAACAAAACAAAAAATCAAATAAAGGAAGCTAGATTCTAGGTGTGTTTTGGTCAACTTGTTGAAGAAAGCTTGGTAGCATAGGAAAAATAAGGAAAGAAAAAGAAAAAAGGAAAAAAAGAAAAAAATGTAATAAAATAAGATGAAATAAAGAAAATGAAATAGAATAAAAAAATTAAAAATTAAGTAAAAAGTAGAAAAATAAAAATAAATTTTTCTCTTTCTGTATCCAAGAATGCAGAAGACAAGAAAGAAAAAAAAGGAAATTGATTTAAGCAAAAACAGAAGCAAAGAGACCGAACAAATAAATGAACCAGCAAACAGAATGAAACACCAGTGAAGTTACATCCAGTTTCCCCTACAACTGAAACTGTGAAACGTTCTATATTCCGTACACTAAGCAGCTAGAGTGACTTGTGCTGGTCTTTTATGGGATGTGCTTGTAGGGTGCAGTTGGGTGGGGTTTGGTGTAACATCTCCGTCCTCCACTAGGTGGCGCTGCTAAGCTTACTGGCGTGGATCAGTGTGGCACGCATGCTCCTGGAAGAGGTGGAGAGGTGGAAATTGCTTCACCCAGCTCCCTAATCTCTGGCACAGGAACTCTGACCTCTCACTGAGCAGTGATGAAGCACCCCTCCTTTATCTTAAGCCTCTGTCCACTCCCTGCCTCTACCCTGTCCATGTCCAAGCTGTCTGCCTGCCAGGCGGCACCTCCCTCCAGAATTCTATCTCAGATGGGGTTGTGTTTCAAAACCCCATGCTTCAAAGATCCCTGCAGCTTGGACCTGCACTGGTTCTATGGGGGAGGGTCTCACTGAGAAATGGCCAGGTCCCAGCTTGCCCCAGAAAACGTTCATGTGGTTGTGCGGTGGCAGAGGTTCAGAGATTATGGCAAATCACAACACACAGCCAGCTCCACGTTTCACTGCACTCTGGCATCTTTGTTCCAATACCAGCAAACGTGGCTGCTCTCCGGGGTCCACTGGGACCTTTGCCTTGGGGAGGCCATATGGTCTCTACCAAATGCAAATCAATCAGGCAAACTGCTTCTCCCCGTATGGCACATGGACCCCTCAGACCCCGCTGCCTGCTCCTGGGGATTTTCCCTACTTCCTCACCAGAGCATCACCGGGTACCTAGCTCCAAAACTTCAGACTCTGTGCTCCACTGTTTATTAAATCCTGGTGGTATCGAAACCCTCTCCTTTCTTCCCATCAATAGTTTTGGGGAACAGATTTCTTGTTCAATACCCTGCAAGTGTTTTCACTCTTCCTCTCTAGCTACTTTCAGAGGAGTGCTTTTCTAGTGCTCCCGATGCGCCACACTCTCCCCCTTTCTCTTTCTCTGTCCTCTCTCCACAAAAAGAGCTCCCTACCCTCTGTGTCTTTTCTCTCCTCCAGTTCAACTCTCCACACCCTGTACCTGCCAAGTTCTGTGGCTCCAGTTATACAGATTGTTGTGTTAATCCTCAGGTCAGTTTCCTGGGTGTTCAGAATTGTTTGGGGCTGACCTGGCTGTGTGTCAGGGGTGAAACAAGCTCATGGTTTCCATGGTCTTCCACCATCTTCCCAAATCCTGCTCATGTAGTAACTTCTTACACAGACTTGTGGACTCTCATATTTTCCATGCATAAATTCTCTAAGGCACAGCATATCAGCTCCTAATTCCTTCTGGCTGACTTTCAAGACCACCATCATCTGACTTCCACTTGCTGATTTGTAAATCTCACCCCTCCCAACACACACACACACACACATACACACACACACACACACACACACACACACAGAGTCAGGCTGCTCCACTACCACTCCACTTGCTTCATCCTGGTGCCAATACTATGCTCATTTCCACTCCTGTGCCTTTGCTTGCACTGTGGCCTCAATCTGGAGCACTTTCCACTCTGTGCAAACTGAAATCTTGTATTATGTTCAGATCTAGCTTAAAGCCAACCTTTTCTGTGGAATCCAGCCCGTTGTGATATTTTCCTTCCACATGGTTCCCTGGTTCTCTCACATATATATTTCATGTATACATGTTATTGTCCATCTTAAACTCTGTCTTCTCCATGATAAAACTTTCTACTCCTTTGAAACCCTTCAGAACACTTATGGGGCTGGACAAACAACAAACACTTAATGAGTCCTTGTGAGGGAATTTGAGCATGCTTGACTCTTTCCATAGGAAATAGTGAATGGAGGGCTGAGCGACATAGCTCTACTCCCCCCCCCCACACACACACACACCCTCGACACCAGTATAATCAGAGTGGTTCTCCTTCTACCCATTAAGAGTAAGATTATACTTGAAAGAAAGGGTTCTTATGATTTGTTTTAAAGTATGAAAACCACCAATTGGACCATTCATTCATTCATTCATTCATCCATTCAACACTTAATGAATACTTATGATGTGGCCAGCACATTGTGCTAAACATTCCTATGGAAAGTTAGAAAAGGGTTACAGGTGTTAAGAAATTCTACACACCAAGGATTTGAAAGCATAGAGACAATGGGGAAGGGCTTTCTGGAAACCACAGTAACTCATCCCCTAGTGTGTGTTGTACTGAGAAGGTGCAGGTGCTGGCTCTCCATTGCTGTTCTCTTAGAGGGAGGGGCACAAAGAGTAAGGCATCCTTTCCCTAATGCATTTTAGCAGCCCCTCTCCCATTTCCTACTCTCTTGCCTGTCTTACCACATCAGAATTATGGAGGCCTTAATTTCCCCAATCTCTAAATCAGACCAGACATATTATGGTATGGGGTTGATTGTTTTTTTTAAGTACCGGGCTACCCTGTGGGCACTGGCATTTCTGCGTCTGCTTACCTAGCAGGTTGCCTACATGAGATCTTCCCCCTGACCCTCCGGGTCTACTGGAAGACCTAGCTGGCATCAGGAAACTGCTTTTCCCATAATTCATTTCTGCAATACTGAATGCTAAGCACCTGAAGCAAAGTGTCTTGCTGCCATCACCACCAGGCAAAACTGAATCATGTGCAGACACCAATGCCCCAGGCTGCTGGCTAAGCAGAAGATAAGCTCAAAATAACCTGCGCCATCCCCAGTAGACCGTGTTGCCTGCCAGTCCTCTCTTTACCATTGCCTATGATTGGCTGAAGAACCAGGTAGACAACTACTTCCTGAGCCCTAAAATAACATCGACACCATAAATAAATCCCTTGCTTGGGTTAGAGGCTCATCAAAGCTGAAGGAAAAGATGCTCAATCGTTCTGCCACACACTCAGATATACTCAGAATTTCTAGTAAGGGCTTCGGGGGGGGTGCTTGACCCCCCAGCTCAGGTGCATTTGCATAGTGGAGGTTGGGAACAAGCTGGGAGAAGTAACTAGGCTTCGTGGTCGGGGAGACCCAGTAAGTCTGTGTCTATGAGCTCAAAACTCCATCCTTGTACCCAGACTCCCCTTCTCTATGAACAAATCCGTATTCAGGCTGTCTGAATGGACAATTACAGTCAAGACACATGCCTGGTTGATGAAAAGCAAAGAGAGCTGAAGAAGGGGCTCTACTCTGACAATGAGAAGTCACACTACACCACACACCTCCTCCACAGCTGGGGGGACCTTTTCTAAGAGGGAACACAAAGCAGGAGGTGAAGGCACTGGTGTTTCCTAGTTTGAGACTCACCTACTGAGCAATCTAACAGCTAAGAGATTTAAGAGTTCCTACTCAACACTCTCATGGTTCCCCTCAACTTTCACCTCAGAAGAAGCATTTTCCTCTTGCCTCGCACCTAATGGTGGTACCAAAGGATGAATTATGTTCTTGGCTCTACCCTACCAAAAGGCAGAAAATGCTTGGTTTTTAGGGACTAGAAGCCTTATTAAGAACAAGAAGTAGAGACGTAGGAGTGCATAAGGCTGCATGCAAGCCTTAATGACCTGAAATGACTTGTAATATCAAAACTCGGGACTCTCAATAGGAACTGGGAACAAAGTAGTGGAGCATTAGTGTTTTGAAAAACATGCCAAGGTTATTATGATTCTCACCTTGAACTTTATATCCATGCATTAGCAAGTTATTCTTCCTAATTTCCTAGTTCACTGAAGAGACAAAAATGTCCCAGATAAGTAACATGACCTACAAAAGGTCATCTAGCTGAAAGCGATGCCAGAACCTGCCCATGTCCTCCAGTGCTGATGCACCCATCATGTTAAAAGTGTTAGCCTACCTCAACCTCTCACTATGAGAGTGACTTTAGGGCGACCCTCATCCAACACTGAGGACCAGGGCTTGAGGCTTAAGAACAACAATCTTCCTTCACATGTGTGTTAATCTGCTAGGGTTACCATAACGAAATACCATAAGCTAGGTGGATTAAACAATAGAAATTTATTTTCTTATAAGTCTGCAGGGTGGAAGTTCAAGAGCAAGGCGTCAATAGAATTGGTTTCTCCTGATGCCTCTCTCTTTAGTAGGGAGATGGCCGCCATTTTTCTGTGCCCTTACATGGCCTTTTCCTCTTTGCACACACCTCCCTGGTGTTTCTTCTTCTTATTATAAGAACACTAGTCCTTTAGGGTTTGCTCCCCACTTTTATGACCTCATTTATCTTTAATTACCTCTCTGAAGGCTCTTCTCTAAGTATGGTCACAATGGGAGTCAAGGCTTCAACAGATGAATTTTAGGGAGACACAATTCAGTTCATAATAATATGAAAACTCTGTGAAACTGGGCACAAGAGTGTTCATCCCCACCTTACCCTGCATTCATGAAACTATATTTCAATCATCCTAACCACATGCTGCAAACAACCTTCCTCTGCACCTCGATTACCATGACTGTTGCTTTCACTAAGTTACATCTCTTCAATTCTTCTCCAGCCCACAACATTCTGTCTCCTCAGTTCTGCATGATCCTGGGACTGCCTGTCTTTTTCAAATATGAGTTCTCTGCTCCATGGCAACCTTATTAGTTCTTAAGGGCAGGAACCAAATCTGTTTCCTTTGGAGCCCAAGAACAGACAGGAAATGTCTGGGCACACAGTGGGCACTTGTACTGAAATCACTTTATACCGTATTTAATGACGTGATATGAAATGACAGTAAATGTCATTGCGCCCCAGAAATGTTGACTGAGTGACTGCCGAGGGACAGGAACAGGGTCACCTCATCCTCCTTTCTGCCCCCTATTTTAGTCTTTTCCAAACACCATGGAAAAGGTCTTGCTCTCTGGTTCTGTTAGACTGTTCTATTTTCTACTCTTACACTCTAGGCAGTGAGAAACTCAAATAAGAATAAAGGGCATTTATCTCACTCTGAGAGGCTGAGGTTTTTTCTGCCACTGCTCTGGGGCTCTCACTCTTCCAACCAAACAGCTCAATAGGAAAAAAAAATGAAATTAGAAATTGGGGGCAGGGGAAGGGAAGAAGGAAGGAAGAAAAGGAAGAGATGGAGGTGGAAGGGAAAGCAAGCCAGTACCATAGTGGCCAATGCTGCCCTCCCTGCTGCGAACAGGAAGGGTGCCACATTTTGTAAAGCACCTGTAAATTTAGCCTTTCTCTGGACAAAGACTCTAATGAGAACTGAAAGAGGAGGGAGCCCTTTTCCACTCTCATGATCATGTTAAAAGTGCAACTTCATCATCTGGCTCATCAGCCCAAGAACGAGGGCAGCAAGTGCCTAGTGGTTTATTTTTATCCCTGATATCATCTCCCTGGTCCCAGAGGGAGCCCAGTGTGGCTTATTTAAGACCACACGATGTTGCTGTTAAACTCCTGTGTGCCTGAGGGACCCTCCCTATCTGTTGTATAGAAGAGAGAACTTACGCTGAACCCCTCGGCCCTCTCGTCCTTGTTTTCCAGCCAGCAGTTTAATAGTGGCAGTGAACCAGAGAAGCAGCTCAATGACACTCCAAGTGCAATGAGTACATTGAGCAATTGTACCTGGCCCAGTGAGCTTATTTGTCACCAGCTAACAGTTCTGGAGTATGCACTGGACAGACGACTGCATTAGAGATAGTGTGACTTTTCCATAGAGATGACATGATCCATGCCTTCAGGAGCCCCATGGTCCTGGGGCAAGATTAATTCAGATATGCATTAGCTTTTATTGCTGCCGAACAAACATGAACTTTGTAGCTTAAAATAACGACCAATTATTAGTTCATAGTTCTGCGGGTCAGAAGTACAGCGTGGTGTGACTGGAATCTCTGTTTAGAGTCTTACAAGGCTGAAAATAAGTTGTCCGCTGAGCTGCATTCTCATCTCGAAGCCTAGGGCTCTCTTCCAAGCTCATGTAGTTGTGGCAGAATTCAGTTCCTTGCAGTTATAGGACGAAGGTCTGGGGACCTCTTCTTGCTAACTATAGCCAGGCACACTCTCTGCTCCCAGAGGCCACTTGCATCCTTTCTCACGTGGTCCCCTCCATATTTTAATCTGCAATAGCACTTCGCATCCTTGTCATGCTTTAAATCTCACTTCCCCTTCTGCTTTTTCGTTCTGCCAACAGCCAGAAAATTTTTTCTGTCTTTGAGGACTCATGTGGCTATATTATGCCCGCTGGGGTAATCTCCCTGTCTGAAGGTCAACTGTGCCATATAACATAATATAATCATAGAGATGATCATCATATTAAGAAGTACAACCTGGTCAGGAAGGAGGGATGCATTGTTAGAATTCTTCCTACAGCAGTAATGAGAGGACACTTGTATATGCGTGTGTACCCACACGCACTCTCTACCCCTCCTTCTTTGCCATGCCCAAGTTTGCAGATCTGAGAGTCCATAAATCAATATACATTCAGGGGTTAGCAATACTCAGACTTTCCCCCGACTTCTTTTATTGTCATGATTCTGGAAGTAAAACAGAACCTACTTTTCCCATCATTTCAGATATCAGGGTAATTTTTTTTAGTTCTGCCACAAAGAGTGACTGAATTTACAGTTGTGGTAGAACATCACTTTGAGAAAGAATTCTCCCTCGTGGATGGCCAGAAGAATGGGAACCATTTTTTTTTTGTTGGTTTTATGTAAGTGCTCAGTAGTATATAGCAGTGGATGGTAGCCACTTACATTTCACACTGGAACCCCAAATGTCTTTGAGTTGCCGATTTTTTTTAGAGACAGAGAGTGCACACAAGCAGGGGAGAGGGGCAGAGGGAGAGGGAGAAAGAATCTTAAGCAGGCTCCACGCTCTGAGTGGAGTCTGATATGAGGCTCAAATCCCACAACCCTGGGATCACGACCTGAGCTGAAACCAAGAGTCAAACGCTCAAATGACTGAGCCACCCAGGCGCCCCTTGAGTTGCTGGTTTTTTAAAATACATCAATTTATCTGAATGTTCATGATTGTTTTATTATTAAAAATAAAATGGTTTTCTGACTGCTGTTACCTCTGATAGTCTAAAACATAAATTCAAAGAGAACATAGTGCATGAGTGCAGACATGAAAGCAGGATACATTTTAGTTCGTGGTGCAGCTGGGAATCAGGTTGGGTAGAAGGTTAATGTCCATGTATTGCTATGATTTACAGAAGAAAAGAGATGTGCATTATTTTTCAGAACCCAATAGTGATGGGAAATAGATATTTAATGGTAGTATGTCAGCCATACAAATAATAAAAGTCCTTGAAACTGAAGATGTGTGAAGATTCTAACCCTTTTCCTTCTAAAAGCAACCAGGGAAAAATAAATTATAGAGGATGGTCCCCATATATACTTCCATCCTATATCTGAGTTTCTCTATACCTATCATATGGATATATGCCATGTATATTTACATGGATTCCTTTGAGCTTCGCCCAATGACCCTATAAACAGAATGGCTATGCAAAAAAAAGGGGGAATAAAGTCCTCTCCCTCTCCCAATTTGCTAACTGAAAACAACCTTAGTCTGGCAACAGCGGAGCATAAGAAAAGACAATTTTGTTAATGAGTTAATGTCCTACACTACCAATGACTCAGACCTAAAAGTATGGTGTGGAGATGTGCTGGTCCTGGCCGATAGAGCAGAAGTGTGAAAGAGCTTAGGGATCTGTGGGGAATTGTAGTGTCAGAGAAAGAGGGAAAGCTTGTATAACAATGAGAAAGGTCATTTTTCCTAGGTTGTATGCCAAAGAGTTTGGAATTTGGTTTTGGATCCTGAAATGCTACTGAGTCAGAAGTTTGTATAAATAATGAGAGCATGTCTGACCTAGAAAGGAGAGATGAAGTGTATAAAGTTCAGTCAAAAAGGACTTTGCATTTTGGGGGAGAGAGGGAGCTGAGACAGAGATGTGGCATTATACTGGGGGTATAGAAGCATAAAGAAATTTGATGAACCAACAAAAACTATAAAAAATACAATTTATATTTCAATCTATAATAATTGGAGGGAAGCACCACAAAAATTGAGGGAAGGACTAGAACTCCAAGAGCAAGGCTTTCAGAGAAGAAACCCCTAGAATGCAGGAAGGGAGAATTAGCAACAGTAACTACAAGGCTGCTTTTTTGGAGGTCCACTCACCACTTATTTATCATTGGCAGATCTTATAATGTTTTTCAGACAAGGAAGAAAACTCAGAGAGGTTAAAAGACTCACCCAAAGTCATATAGTTAATTAGCAGCAGGAGCCAGGGCTGGATCCCATGTCTCTGGCCTTTTTGGCAGCTTTCATTTCTAGGCTCTTGACCTTGAGTAAATCATTATACAATATTATTGAGTATGGCAAGGATTGAGGAAAAGGAAATTAGAGGACAGGGAAAGACATCCCTTCGTGACATTTATCATAAACACCAAATAGGGATAATCAGTGACCAAAATCATTGGTGGACTTATTGAGCTGGTTACATAATGGATTCAATCTAAAGATTCTTAAACACACACACACACACACACACACACACACACTGACAACTATACAACTATATGAAGTGAAGGATATATTAACTAACTTGATTATGGTAATAATTTGATAATGTATATGCATATTAAATCATCACATTGTACACCTTAAAAATATTGTACTATCTAAATATATGCAATAGTTATTTGTCAATCAAAACTCAATAAAATGGAAAAAAATTAAACATTCATAAAACATGGATATTTATTGGTAAATTGTATGAATTTTACAAAGAATTAAACTTGCTGAATTGATGAAGTAAAAGAGTTTGTTGTAGATAACCGACAATCTTAGAGTAGTATTTTGCAGGCTAAAGACAAGTATGTTCACTTGTGACACCTCTTGGTGAACGTGGTATTGCCATCTAGCTGGAGCTACACATTTTAAATGACCAAGAGCAAATCTAATTTCTAAAAGCAAAATACGTGGAATCAGAAGCTTGTGAGACGTTAGTCATTATGAAGGCTTGAGGAAGGGGCAGGAGGAGGAGAATAAAGCACCAAAGGCTTGGCCACGATAGCTTGATCATATAATTATCTATGTGTTAACCTACTTCCCCAAACTCCCTTGCAGTCAGATTGGGGCCATGTAGCTAGTTCTGACCAATGGAATCGAAGTGGAAGTCATGTGTACTACTTCTAGGTCAAATGGGTTAAGAGTTGGTGTTCCTTCTCCATCTTTACCTCCTCCTCTTACGATTTTGGAAGCTATATCTTGAGATGGTGGTGTCACAAAATAGGTGGAACCTGAATCCTTGAGTCACTGCTTGGAGGAAAATTCCCACCAACTTGCATTAGACTTGGTAAAATAAACTTTTGTTGTGTTGAGATGCTGGAATTTTTATTTATCTTCTAAGGCCGTTAGTGGTTACAAGTCCTAATGCAATACTGTCCTTATGAGAATACCCAAATCAGTCAGTCTTTTGCATGATTTCCATATTTCTCCCACACATGTCACTAAATACATTTTTACTTGTATAAGAAGTATAAAACCGTTTGGTCATTTAAAATTGTATTAATTCTACAGAAATTTGTTTTGTACCACTTTGTTGGAAGCCATCTATTCCATAAAGCTATGTAGCTAAACTTTAGATATTTTCTGGGGTTCCCATCAAGAATACTAAGTAATGGCATAAGGAGGCAATGATAACCGTTCTAAAACTGGATTGTGGTGATGGTTGCAGAACTCTATAAATGTACTAAGAATAGATAAATCATACACACAAACAGGTGAATTTTGTGATGTTTAAATGATACTTTAACAAGGTTGTTTCAAAAAGAGGTCAACTAAGTACAGATATTATCAAAAACCTTTGCACATATTTGCACACCAATTATAATCATTCCAGAATTCACTTCAAAGAGTCCTAAGGATATGTTCATAAAATAAGATATGAGCTAAATAATGCAGCCTTATAATCAGGAGAGCTAAGCACAATATTCCCAGGCCCAGGAAGAAATGAGGCCAATAGCACTTGTGTAGTGAGTTTGGCATTGGTTTCTCTTGGCAGATCTACAATGATTAAAGAGATGATGAGACATAAAACATCCAGAAGTCATTCTCAGAACATGGAACACTTGGGAACTTTGACAGAAGAAACGTGTCTCACAGACTTCGAACTTCTCACCCACATGATAAGTAACAGACGCTAGAGAGTTGGTTCCTGCTGAGAAAGAAAATGATGACCAGGAGCATTTTTGAACAGAACCATCCTAAAAAGGAGGGGTAAATAACCCAAGGTTGTCTCTGGGACTTTTCCCTTCACTTATCTTCCCAAATTTGTACCCAAGGCCCTCAGGTTCCCCCTATTCCCGGGACCGGAGGAAAATAAGTTATCGCATAAAACTGATGATGCAAAACTGTTGGCAGCATATTTCCAATGAAGTTTATAAGAGGCAGCTGGAATGGACGAGACATAAAACAAAAGACTAATTCTGTATGGTGAAATATAAAATATAAATGGCAGATTGGTGTAGAAGATATTATTTTACTAAAGAAAACTTCCAAATAATCTTGAACTTACACTCCACAAGCAACAGCCTGTTTTGTAGTAGAGGCGGTGGTGGTCGTAGCAGCAGTCGTAAAACAGCTAATATTTACTGAGCGATTTAATATGTGTCACGCCCTGTGCTAAGTGCTTAACGTCATTATAACATTTAACACTTTCAACCAACCTATGAAGTGGGTATTATTATCTATGGGTATTATAAGAAGTGGGTATTATTAAGAAGTAGTGGAATCTATACCTTGAGTGTCTATACATTATTGAGATAGTACAACAGAGAAACTGCAGATCCAGACTGGAGCAAGCAAGGAGACTGACATAACTGAGAACCTAGATGATAGGCTCAACACCTATGCATGCTCACAGACCTATGCTCCTTTAACCCTCAGTATAGCCATGCAAGGCCAGTAGTATTACCCTACTTACAGATGTGGAAGCAATTCTGTTTTTTCAACAAGTGTTTATTGAGTTTCTATTGTGTGCTAGGCAATGTACTGGACGCTTGGACCACGGCAGCCAGCAAATAAGAAAAGTTTTTTGCTTTTGTGGAATTTACACTTTAGTGGGAGGGAAAGGGGAAAAAATAGGTAAACACATGCTATGAGGGAAAAGAAGCAGAATAAAAAATAATCAGGATTCCTCGTTCCCGTCCTGAAAAATACCACTCTCTTAAATTTGTGCTTATTATTCCTGTTTTTATTACACATGCACAATATTATATATATACATGGACTTGGTGATATGTATATATGTATTTATGCAATGTATGTGTGTGTGTATATGTTATGTTACATATATGTTATGTTATATTTTATACATATATTTATGTATATATATTTATGTGTATATTTATATGTGTGTGTATATACATATATATAAAACAACATTAGACCTTTCAGGTTTTATTTTTTTAACGTTTATTTATTTTTGAGACAGAGAGAGACAGAGCATGAACAGGGGAGGGTCAGAGAGAGGGAGACACAGAATCTGAAACAGGCTCCAGGCTCTGAGCTGTCAGCACAGAGCCCGACGCGGGGCTCGAGCTCACGGACCGCGAGATCATGACCTGAGCCGAAGTTGGCCGCTTAACTGACTGAACCACCCAGGCGCCCCTAGACCTTTCAGTTTTTACTGTATATAAAATCTAGTGTCATGTAACAACAAGCTTGCTTCCTTTACTCCCCTGGTTTGTGTATCAGTTGGGGCAGCTTTTCTCCATGTGTTTTCACTCTGAGGCTGATACTGAAAGGGTAGTTTCAGGGAACATGATGTGTTCCCACATGGTTGAGAGAGAGAAAACAAATTCTCTGGTATCTCTTCTTGGAAGGGCACTAATCCTGTCATGAGGGCCCCACCCTGATGACCTCATCAAACCTAATTACCTCCCAAAGGTCCATTTCTAAATACTATCACATTGTCAGAGCTCCAACATGTGAATTTTGGGGGCACACAATTCAGTCTATAGCAATCCTCTATTCTGTTCCATCGGTCTATGTGTTGATCCCTGTGTTAATATTACACTTCTCAGTCATTATACCTTTGCGTGAAGTCCTGATATCTGAATCCAAATATGAAAGACAGACATATGTTTTCACTCAAATGTGGATCTTGAGAAACTTAACAGAAGACCATGGGGGAAAGGAAGGGGAAAAAATAGTTACAAACAGAGAGGGAGGAAGACAAACCATAAGAGACTCTTAAATACAGAGAACAACCTGTGGGTGGATGGGGGAAGGGAAAAATAGGTGATGGGCATTGAGGGCACTTGTTGGGATGAGCACTGGGTGTTGTATGTAAGCGATGAACCATGCAAATCTACCACAAAAACCAAGAGCGTACTTTACACACTGTATGTTAGCCAATTCGACAATAAATTATATTACATAAATAAATAAATAAATAAAATCAGCAAGTAAAGTTATATTTTAAAAAAACAGATGGAATATTTATTGGAACTTCATGGAATTTACAGATTCATTTAGAGAGAACTGACACACTGAGATATCAAGTTTTTTTTTTAATTTGTGAAACATATTTACCTCTCTTTTTAGTCTTGTCCCATGCCCTTTGATACTGTTTTGTAACTTTCTCTGCTTCTTTTGTTAGATTTAGTGTTAAGTACCTTATATTTTTGGTTGCTGTTGTAGACTAAAATACTTTTCATTGCCTTTTTTCTGACTTAAATTAGAATGTTTCTAGAATTTATTATTTAGTATGATTTTTGCTGAAGGCTTGGTATCTGTTATCAGATTAGGGTATCCCTCTTTTAGTCCCAGTTTTCTAATACTTTTTTATCATTGGTTTTCTAATACTTTTTTTATCATTAATGTCTTAGGATAGTACCAACAAAGATAAGAGAAGTAAGCAGATAAAGAATATAGTTTGTAGGTAGAATTGATAGAACTTGCACATGGATTGGAGGTAGGGACCAAAGAAAGAAAAAGAATCAGAGATTACTTCCAAATTTTTGGCAGAAGCGATGGTTACAGAAGGATGAAGAAAACTAGTAATTTTATTTTGTGTAGGTTAGATTTGAACAACCTAATCATGTTTAAATCATCATCATATAGATGCGATCACCTGGAGAGATTCTGCATCTTGAGAGGAGAGATGTGTCCTGGAATATTTCAACATTAAAAGGTAGAACAGGGGCAGAAGAGCCAGAAAAGGATGAGAAGGGTCACCAAAGGTGGTAGTTAGATAACCAAATAAGTACGGTTCCATTTACTTACTAAGATAAAGCAGGTTTAGGGAGGAATATTTGGATCTTGGGTGTGGATATGTACAATTTGTAAAGCCCATTAGACACCCAAGTAGATATGTAGAGTATGTAGTTAGACTTACGAGCCTGGAATTCATGGGAGAAATTTGGCCTAGAGATAATAATTTGAGAGCCATCAATATTTAAGTCGGTGGTTCTCAATCATGGCTATACATTAAAATCACATAGTGATTTATAAAATTTATGTGTGTGCAGGCCCTACCCTAGACCATTAAATTAGAACCTCTGAAAGTGGTCCTGGGCATTAGCAGAGTTTTAACTTTCCACCTGATTCCAGTTTCAAATCAGAGCTGAGGACCACTCTTATAGATCTTTGCCTTTCAAACGTTAATGCACTTGGGAATCTAGCTAAAATGCAGATTATGATTCAGTGGGTCTGGGGTGAAAACCAAGATTCTAAATTTCTAACGAACTCCTATGTTTTTGGACTATGCCTCAAACTTTGAGTAGCAAGGATAAGGATAATATTTAAAGCCATGAGATTAGACTAGTATCCAAAATCTATAAAGAGCTCACCAAACTCCACACCCAAAAACAAATAATCCAGTGAAGAAATGGGAAGAAAACATGAATAGACACTTCTCTAAAGAAGGCATCCAGATGGCCAACAGGCACATGAAAAGATGCTCAACATCGCTCCTCATCAGGGAAATACAAATCAAAACCACACTCAGATATCACCTCGTGCCAGTCAGAGTGGCCAGAATGAACAAATCAGGAGACTGTAGATGCTGGAGAAGATGTGGAGAAACGGGAACCCTCTTGCACTGTTGGTGGGAATGCAAACTGGTGCAGCCACTCTGGAAAACAGTGTGGAGGTTCCTCAGAAAATTAAAAATAGACCTACCCTATGACCCAGCAGTAGCAGTGCTAGGAATTTACCCAAGGGATACAGGAGTGCTGATGCATAGGGGCACTTGTACCCCAATGTTTATAGCAGCACTTTCAACAATAGCCAAATTGTGGAAAGAGCCAAAATGTCCATCAACTGATGAATGAATAAAGAAATTTTGGTTTATATACACAATGGAGTACTACATGGCAATGAGAAAGAATGAAATATGGTCCTTTGTAGCAATGTGGATGGAACTGGAGAGTGTGATGCTAAGTGAAATAAGCCATACAGAGAAACACAGATACCATATGTTTTTACTCTTATGTGGATCCTGAGCAACTTAACAGAAACCCATGGGGGAGGGGAAGGAAAAAAAAAAAGAGGTTAGAGTGGGAGAGAGCCAAAGCATAGAGACTCTTAAAAACTGAGAACAAACTGAGTGTTGATGGGGGGTGGGAGGGAGGGGAGGGTAGGTGATGGGTATTGAAGAGGGCATCTTTTGGGATGAGCACTGGGTGTTGTATGGAAACCAATTTGACAATAAATTTCATTAAAAAAATAAAAATAATAAAAATAAAAAAATTAAATTAAATTAAATTAAATTAAAAAATAAAAATAAATAAAATTAAAAAAAAATAAAGCCATGAGATTAGATTAACTCATCAGGGGAGTGGGTGTAGACAGAGAAAAGGTACAAGAATAGTTATTGGTTTTTTTCCTCAAAGGTATGGAAATTGATCCATGCACAGACCAGGCAGACTATTAAATTTAAACAGGATTAAAGCTTTGTGTGACAAATATATAACAGGTTGAGTGAGGGGCAAAAGAGAGGAACGTTTATTCAAGAGGTGATTACATTGATGAAGTATGGGACTCTAGATTGGGTAAGTAGGATGGGATCAAAGAGTTGGTAGACCAAAGGAGCCTGGGTGGCTCAGTTGCTTGAGCCTCCAACTTCGGCTCAGATCATGATCTCACAGTTCATGGGTTTGAGCTCCGTGTCCAGCTCTGTGTTGAAAGCTCAGAGCCTGGAGCCTTCTTCAGATTCTGTGTCTTCCTCTTTCTCTGCCCCTCCCCCGCTCATGCTCTGTCTCTCTCTCTCTCTCTCTCTCTCAAAACTAAATAAACATTAAAAAATTAAAAAAAAAAAAAAGAATTGGTAGACTGGAGATATTAAGACCATGAACTGAAAGGATAAGAGGTGTTGGTCAGGAATAGAAGGCTTAAAATCAAGATTTTGGTGATGTAGCATTTATTGTTGATTTCAAGAGTGGGAGTGGCTGAGATTAAGTGAAAGAAAACATAATTGGAGGTAAGGAAGCCAAAGAACTTGGAGGGCAAGAAGTCGGCACATAAGTTCACATGGATGTTGAAATTTACAAAAGTATGGCAGTCAAGAAGCAAGCCATGTGCTGAAGTCCTCAATGAATGACAGATGAGTAAGAGGCCAGCAGATGATATCAACAATGAAAATGGAATGGTATGATGTACTGGCCCCCAGAGATTCTGACTCAGTTAAACTGGGGTGGAACATAGGCATCCAACATTTTTCAAAGCTTCTCAGAGGATTCTAATGTGACCCAGAAATACAAATCACTGTGTTAGAATAATTATTGTGAAGTGAAAGGTATGGAGCTGCTGAATGGTAAATACCTACCATAGCTCCTGGGGAATGTGAAGGCCAACAGCAAATAGGAGATGCTGTCTTAGAAAGTTTAGTAAACAAAGAGAAGTTAAGTAACTTGCCCAGGGAGACACAGCTTGGAAATGTTTGGGCTTGGATTCAAAACTTGATCAGCCTGATTCCACAGCCTAGAGGCCTTCACTTTACCATGTTGTCTAGGGGTCAATATTTTAGCTCACAAGACACAAAGAGATGTCTTGGAAAGCAGTTAAAATTCCACAAATGAGACTCTAATAGGCCACAGTGGGAAGAGACAACGTGTCTCTGGAATGATTCAAGTATTTATGTCTTTACCCCTTTTTATCCTCGTTGACCTTTCTACCAGCTTTGTTTCCTTTCTGGATTTGCAACCATCTTCCCAGGAGGTAGAGGGAAAGGGAGCCAGCTTTGTGGGCTGCCCTCATGGATGCCAGCTGGCCTCAATGCCCCCTTTCCCCAAGTACTGTTCTCTAGGGCCTCCTTTCTACACAGGGAGGAAGAAATAGGATGCAGTGCTGCAGCCAAAACCAAGAATTTTGTCTCCCCCTACTTCTGCCTCCTGACATGTCAGCAGCTCTGTATAATGAAAATCTAAATCATTTGTGTGCATACATAGCAACTGTTTATTTTGTTGTTAGCTTTGAGGACTCAGTGGGGGTTCGATGCATTTAGAGAAGAGATCAACACTGGGAAAGCCTAATCTCATAAGTAGACAAAATGAAAATTCAAGCTGAAAATACATTATCTCTACATCTGAAAGGGAGGCCAGTAAAAATATCTTTCAACTTCAGCCCTCTCTCCAGCTCAGGAAATGCTTTTCGACCAAGGACATGGAGGGGAGATGACTCCTTGAAAGGGTCCCGCCTCCTGTCTGCTAGGAAAGTTTTCCTGGGCCTGGTGAGAGATCGTTGTCAGTTCTAGAAATAGCATACCTTTCCCCTCAAACCACCAAGTGGGATGCCTTCCATATTTTACAAAATGCGTTCACTATTAGTTTTCTTGAAACTTCCTTTTTTACCCCCAACCCCCCCCCCCCACCACCACCAACAGGCTGCCTTGGGACCAGATACAATCCTGAAGTTTCTCCACATTAGTACTTCTACCAAGAGTGACTGCCAGACTGGAAAGCGTCTCTTATCACATTTTGAAGGGGCCAGGCCCTCCCTCTTAGTGCAAGTTGTTTAACAGTTTATAAAGCATGTGCGTCTCAGTAGCTTCCTCATCCCCACATCTTCCCAGGGTTTCCCCTCATCCAGCAAAAACCTTTTATTGCCACCTATTCTTGCAGAAGCCAGAAACCCCTTTCCCAGAGGCCAGAGCCTTTCCATCTTCATTTCCTTTCCATCTTGGCAAGGCAGGATCCCAGTGCCTGGAAGCGAACAGAGGCAGCTATTCCTCTGGGAACAGGGATAACGAGGAACAACATTCGGGAGAGGACATTGCCTAAGACACACCTGGGTGACTAAACACTTGCAGGAAAGCAAAGACCACTCCAGGTGTAGAAACTATAACCCTACAGACATGAAGGCATGTTCATGGGGCAGTTACTCCCAATCTGGCATTCTCTCCTGAAAGAACGTCCTGCTAAATGGGCTCTTATGAAACAGTCAGTGGATTGCGAGCTTGTCCAGGTGAATACCCTCCCACCTGTCACCCCCCCCCCCCAGAAGATCTAAGTGTTTCCAGGATTCGTAAAGGACCCATGGTTTGCCACTCCATCTGTGTACACAGGTGGGGAGCATGACAGCCAGCCAGGCACGGAACAAACCATAGTCTCTAAGGTCCTCACCTGACTCATTTGGCCCTCCTCCTGACAGAATGGCTCTCCTTCCTCTCTGCTCAACAGCAGCCAGAGAAGGCAGGCTTAGCTTTCAAGAGCCTGCTCCAGGCCACAGGGAAAAAAAAAAAAAACCCAGGCTACTCAGACATCTCTGCAAAAACAAGGCTTGGCAGCAAAGAAACCAGACACAGGCAGAAAGGAATTTAAATTCAAATTGAACAAGGGGCTGGATCCTTTATTCAGTATAAGCTCCCTGAAGGCCTGATTTCCTCAAAGAACAAAAAAAAAAAATCCCTTTTAAATCCTATCCCCTTTCCTTGGAAAAGGAGAGGAAACATTCCAACTAACTAGTACCTTATACAAGGCGACAGTCATGTAAAACAGTTCTTTCGAATTAACTCCTTCCTGCTCAGTCTCCTGTTTAGGGTGTGACTGCTTCCCAGTGTCTTTGGGTGTCTGGGCCATGTAGGGCAGCAAAGCGTAGGCTTCCTGGAGAGCCATGTGTAAGAAGATGACAGTGTCAGGTCTAAGTATACTCACCACTGAGCTGTGATTTTCCATTTGCCCCTTGCTCCCCCAAGGTCCATTCTCTGCCCTTCTCTGCCACGTTCTGTGCCAAAGCTGACCTCAATGGACTGTAGCAATAGGCTTCCTTGCCAGCTGGCATCTGGCTGGGTCTGGCTAATGGTGGGCACTGGCAGGAGATCAGAGTGGTAAGAGAGTGAGATATATAGATTTCATGCCCCTGTATCCCTCCCAGCTGTGTGGCATTTAAGCAGAGCCCACATCGTGCAACCTAAAAGCCACAGCTGTTACACAGCAGCCCCCAGCGTGCACTGGTGTAGCTCTTGATGGGTTCCAATAGCACAGTTTCTTCCCTTTTCCCTTTCAGTCGTAGGGGTGTTGACGGCTCCCCACTGTTCATAGTGTCTGTATGCCTCACCAGTATTGTAGGTCCCTTTAATCCTACCCACACCACCATAAATGGTCCCTGCATTAAGCTCATCTCAGCTAAGTATACCTTACTGAGTATGCCATCTGTTTCCTGCCAAGACCTTGACTTAAAGACTTCTGCCCCTTCCGTAAATTCCATGCTACAGAATTCATGAATGTTCCCTATCCTGAGAAGAGAGATCCCCTGATCTTTTTTAAGGGGAGTGGCCTGCCTTTTCTCAAATGCCTGACATACTCTCCATATCTTGGAGTTTCCTAAATTAAAGTTGCATTATTTTGTCTATATAATAAAACGGAGGTTTGAGCTGGTTCCATTTTGTTTTGCCTCTTGTTAGTCATCTTTCCTGTAATTGCAAACTCAGTTACACTGCTTTTCTCCCATTGAGCTATTTTCAACTTGCCTTACCTTAAACACTTAATCCAGCTCCATGAGGAAGATAGTTCTTGACACGGATTCAATCACCAGTTCCTCACTATGTTATTCCTCCAGTATCCCCATCTCGGTGATAGAGACCACTCATATCTCAAAGTGGTCATCCCCAAATTCTCACTTGCCCTCACCTATACATTATCCATTAGGCTAAGTGCTGTGGGATCTAATTCCTAAATATCTTCTTTCAGATTCACCCATCTGCTCAAGCCCCACAGTTAACTACCATAGTCAGGACTGGATCCTCTTACACCTAGATTATGGAAATATTTCTAGTTTCTCCCGATTGTCCTCACTTTTGTCAAACTGACCTTTGAAAAAAACACAAACAGGTTTATGTCACTTCCCTTTCAATGGTGCTCCTTTAGGATAAAATCCAAACTACTTATCTTGGTGTAGAAAGCCCCATGGATTCTGGGTAGTATTTCCCTTGTCAGCTTCATTTTTTTTGTTGTTGCCACTTCTATTTTTACAAACCTATTCATTGCTTTCATGATGGTGCCATATTCTTTTCATGTCTCCATGCCTCTTGGTTCCCCGCTCTTTTGTCTCATTCACTCTTGCCTTTGCTGACTAACTCTTCCTACTCATCTCTCAGATTTATCTTAGGCATCATCTTTCCTACGAAGTTTTCTCATGAACCTCTTTACCCCAAGTTGTTTTAATAGCTTCTCTGCATGATCCTTTAGCCCCCTCTTGTTCACTTACTAGCACTCAACACACTGGCAATTATTTATCTTCATGTCTGTCAGAACCCACAACTAACTCTTAAGATGTGAAACTGTTTCTTCTTCCTCTTATCCTCAGCACTTAGCACAGAATGTGGCATGTAGTAGGATGCTCAAGAGATGTGTCCTGAATGAGTGAATAAATGAGTGAATGAGCCCATGAGGGAAGTATATGCTTGAATTCACTCACTTCCGTAAGATCAATATCAGGACCTAACCTTCTTGAAATGGCATATAACTAATCAGCCAATCTTTGCCATTTCTCTCCTTCCAGATAAGGCCGTAACCAAACCACTCTGGAGTGATTAACAATAGAAACAGATGAGCTGGCCTTTTAGATCACGGGCTCTCCCTAATCCTTAAAGCTACAGTTATGGAACAATAGAGCTGGCCTGAATTAATGGCCTTTGGGGGTGGGGTGGGGGGAGCAGTAGACAAATTCTGTCCTTGGGAGACACCAAGTTCTTCTACACCATCCGTCAACCTTGAGCACAGATGGGATGGAGGCCAACCCTAAAAATACATCAGCCCTAGGTGACAGCAGAGCTATGTTCTTTCATGTCTAATTCATCCCAGATGGAGAGGAAGCATTTGATGAGCAGTCTTTGAAACAGGCAGAGAAACTTATATCATGTTCCGAATGACTATAGGGGCAAAAGGCCAGTGTGAATTTCCTGGTTGATAAAAATGAACTCTAATAGAAGTTTCAATAAGGAGCCAGCAGAAACATCCTTGTCATCATCATTGTGAATCCATGTTTATTGAGGGTACAACAAATGCTATAGTCTCTGCTCAGAACATTGGATGGACCACAATTTCTGACCTTATAAGGGACTAGAGAATTCGTGCCACTATTTTGATGCCAGTCACCCAGGCAAAACACAAAATGAAATGTTATGAATATTGTAAAGCATAATAAGGAAGGGGTCTTAGACTATATGCAAACATACTTGATTCGTGTTTTCCCCACTGGGAGTCACCCGCCCCGTAAGCTTCCCCGCAACTGGAAAGGAAGAGAGGCAGGAGAAAATAGGAAGAGTCAAGGTATAGTCCTGAGAAGGTGACAAAAATTTGAACAGTGGCACTCCATAGATGTTCGGAGATAGCAATAAGTCCCAGGGGGAGGGCCGTATGCGTGGAGTGGTGGGAACCAGCCCTGTCTGTCACCTAGTCCTTCCCTGCACACAGGTTCTTACACAGCCTTTAACTCATAGAGAGGAGCTGTAGGACTCTGAAGAGCTGCTTGATTGTGAAGTTACTTTTCAGGTGAGGATCTTCTCCTTATTTTGCATAAAGGAGCACTTTGGGACTTGAGGGCTAGTGGGTACTCACCAGCTAGGTAAACATTTGAGAGAATCATAGTTCTTGATGAATTCTGTAAATAGCCGCTGACCCGCTGGCTTAAACAAAAGAGAAAATGAATGACTGGTAAGTTAAAAAGCATGCAAACACTAGGCTATACTCCTAGCAGGTGGGTAGCAAGTGGCCTTGTCTTAGTGTCTCTTTTTTTTTTTTTTTAAGTTTTTGGACGTTTATCACTTATTCGTTTTTTGAGAAACAGTACGAGTGGGGAGAAGACAGAGAGAGAGAGGGAGACACAGAATGCGAAGCAGGCTCCAGGCTCTGAGATGTCAGCACAGAGCCTGACGCGGGGCTCGAACTCATGAACTGTGGCATCATGACCTGAGCCGAAGTCGGATGCCTCACCGACTGAGCCACCCAGGCGCCCCTTAGTGTCTCTTTTCAAGGCTCCCTTCCCTTCTCTTTCCCACCCTTTCCAATCTTCTGCCAAAACTCAAGGTTTGAGGCAGTGGTCAAGCTCCATGGCATAAGAATTGGTGTTCCTCATGATGCTCTCCACCAACATGACAGGCTTGGGGTTTCTTCCAGCAAAACAAGAGAGCCAGGTGCAGATCAACATGGCTGCAGCTGCTGCACCTCCAGCACAGTAATAGGCCCAGCCAAGCCGACAGGTACCTGTAGAAATAGGGACAGAGATATAAAGGTTGGGTTGTCTTCTCATACATTCTCTTTGGGGTGTTAGGGTTAATGTGATAATATGAAACAGCAAATACAACTTGGCTTCCTGTTTCCTCCTTTTCCTCTTGGGCTTATGGCTGGTATTTGCTTTAGAAAGAAGTTACAGAATTTTATTCTGTTACAGTAGGAACCTGGGGGTGGTGTGGGTGGTAATGGTGGTGATGATGCTAATGAAAATGATGACAAGAGCCACTTAATCACGTGTCAAGAACTATGCTAAACTCCTTGGACATATATCTCATTGACCATTACAGTAACTATATGAGGTAGACACTCTTATTGTCCCCGTTTTATATTAGATGAGGTAACTGAGGCACAGGTTCAGTTAATTGTGAAAAATCACACAGATGAACAGCGATAGAGTCAGGGTATAAACACTGGCTAATCTTGACTCTAAAGCTCTACGTTTTTCACCACACTGATGTGCATAGACTATTTCCAAAGAATCATATTCTGCATCATCAGGAGATTTGACAGGCAAAAAATCAATAAAAATCCCTTGCTGTTTACGACATGTCTTTGTCTTAACCTACCCTTGCATCATCGAGGGAAGAAACATGCGTTGGAATCAAGGCCAAGCTTGTGAGGCAGCAGTTTAAATTTGAAGGGTAATAGGAAAGGTCACCTGTTCAAAAACATCCACTCTACCACCTGCCATCCTATCAGAAGTAGATACTGTCCTTTGAAGTATTTGTGCTTTCTCTGAGAATTTTCCCTCAGAAAATGTCAGTGCCCAAAGAAAAGAGAGCTATTAATTTATAAGGGAACAGACTAACAACTAATTACTAAAAATCAAGTGCCTAAGCAAACAAGACTCCAGCAATTGGAATGGATGCCAGTGATAGGAAACTGCAGAGGGATCCTGAGAAAAGACATAGGTAGTGACCTTCACCTACCTCACAGTCTTGCAGAAAGCTAGGTCTAACTACAGTCAGTTGGAGATGTCAAGACTGATCCTCATGACAATTTACTTTTTAATAACCAATTTCTTCTGTTCACATGGTGCCCAGGGAATGTTAATTTTACTTCTTCTAATTGACTAGTTGGCATGTCATATAAAGAGTCTAAGATGGTCCCAAGTTAGGCTGCTTTGCTCCTCTATTCGGGACAGCCTTATATATCCCGAAATTCTCACCTCAGAAATAGTGTTCCTTCTACCACCAAATTATCACTCATGCTGTCTCTCCTGCCAGAAACAGCTTCTTTCCTCTTATTCACCAACTCATATCTACCTTGGAACTCTATCCAGGACTTCCAAGAAACTTTCCTAGATTAACCCCAGTCGGCTCAAGTCACCTCAACAAGTATCCTACCAGGAGTTTGTCCATACATCCCTTACATGGGTGTACCTGTTGGTCAAAATTTTGGGAGGAAAATTTGCATATCAAATATTTTTCATCTACCCTTTACCCCCTTCTAGATTGGCTCAACAGTGCAGATGCATTAGCTTCTTTCTTGATAATAGCTCCCATATTGTGTCAACAGTGGGTGCTCAGTGTGCATGATTTAGCCTGACAATATTCCAAAGGTGGGTACACTTACATTTTTTAACCCTCAACATCCAAACTTATGACTTAATTTTTTTATTAAAGTTACAAAACCGGCCATAGTATTGTTCTGTTTGTTTCTGGAATGTGCTACGATCCTTGTCACCATAAGGCCTATGCATATTCTACTCCCTAAAATGCTTACTGCATGTAGGCATGTGCACATATACTTCTCACCACTCTTTTTGCCTAGTGAATTTTCAATCATTCTTCAAAGCTCAGCCCAATCATTGATTCCTTAGTGAAGCCCTCCCTGACCTCCCTAAGTCAAATTCCTTCATCAGAGGCCCTCATGAGTACTGTGTATATTGCCTTCTATACTTGAATGAATGAATGGATCCCTTATCCCTTCCCATGGCAAATGTCAAACTTCAGTTCTTCAGCAGAGATACTGCTTTACCATAGATGGAGGCGGTCATATAACTCCCCACTGAAAATTATAGCGAAAGCCAGACTACAGTAGATAATGGAAACAATGCAATCCTTAGATAGATGGAGTGAATTTGAAAGAGAACCATTCTCAGGGAAAATAATCTAGCTATCTACAGACTGGCCTCAACATGAACAATGATGGGTGGGACTCTGGGAAGAGTAAACTGAAGAATACCACATTGAGGCAAGCAAACAATAAATTTGTTCCTTAACCACCTTGTCACGCCTCCCCTTAGACATACATACATACTCCCTCTCTTACTAAAAGTAGGAGGCTTTATATAATGCTTTGGGTTTCACGAGGTGAAAACTGTAGAGACGGGCAAACCTTCAACTTCTGCCATCCTTAGGAAGAAGGCCGCAGGTTTTATTGTGCCCAGTTCACAGACAGGAATCGTGAGGCTCAGTTGATAGCCTTAAGAACTCTCTCCGAAACAGAGAGGTAGAGGCAAGGATCCAGACCAAGTCTCTCTACTCTCAATCTGGTACTCTGTCTTCTACTGTTGTTTTTTTTTTTTTTTCCATCTTCTCAAAAGCCATTTTCCTCCTATAGGACCCTTGACCTACAAGCCCTAAAGAGGGGCTCCTAAATTAATTTGTAATAGATCCACCTGAGCTTCCCCTGTGACCCCTCTAACCGAAATCTCCTGTGCTCACATGGTAGAGTAGACAGGCGCCAGCTCTGAGGTGGACTAACTGTCAGGCAACTTCCTCCTCTCTGGAATGCTCCCAATCTAGTCCAGACAAGGCATCCGAAGTCTCATTCTGTTTCTTCAGTTGCTTGTCAGCTCATCCTCCCATTAGAGTAGCAGGGACATTTTTATTAGATATATGCACCCAGGGACCAGGGAAAGACTTGTTTCTGTAAATGAAAGGAATAGATGCATAGCATGCCATTACCTCTAAGCTCTAGGCAGGAAGAAAGTTGACAGAGCGGGCAACTCCGGAGTGAAGACCTGGCTAGAAGGACTTCAATAAACCTTATTGAAGTCAGTCAGAACCGGGTACCACTGGGCGAGGATTCAGCACCAAAGCGCTCCCATTGCCACACCAAATGCACTCAGAGTTTCCATTCAGAGTCAGAGTCATGGAGTCACAGCGTCACAGAGGCACAGACACTCCTATTAGGTAACTGAACAGCACCTAAGCTACAGGCTGCTGCCACACGGGGAGCCAAGGAGAAATAGAGGAAATACACCTTCTATCCAAACCTCTCCCCACAACCCTCCCTGTTATCTGCTTGAGGAAATAAAGAGGTTACATCACTAGCATTGCAAAGGGGAGGCAGGGGAAGCAAACCTTTAAAGAAGCACAGCTTCAGGTTGAGAGCTGATGTCAATATTCACCTACTCCACAGAAACCTTGGACACTGGTCTGATGCCCTATAGAGGAACTTGTGCTTTCTATGAAAGGGTGCAAAATAGGGAGCAGTGACGATGAGCTACCGCCTTTTTCCTCCAATCGCCTTTTAGTGAAGTCCCAGGAACCATCACCAATCCCTAAATCCTACTCCTTGAAGCACTGTTGATTCTTCTATTCATCTGACAAATACATATTAAGTTCCTACTATGTGCCATACATTTTGAATGCACCATCTCATTGGACTCTCACAACAGCCATGATTATTTTCCTTAACAGCTGAGAAAATGGAGTCTCAGAAAGATAAATTACTTTACCAACTTACAAGTGTTCAGATGTGAGTGGCAGCACGGAACGTCCATGGTCATCTATTTCCATGCCAGAAGAATGGAGCCAAGGATACAAGTTACTATAAGCCAAAGTATAATGCCTTCAACTAATCACTTCAACTTTCTGCATCTCAATTTCCTTTTTTTTTTTTTTAAGTGAAGGGAATTTTTGCTGAAGAGATTTTAAAAATCCCCTTCCAACTCAGAATGTCCATTCTACTCTGAATGTGATCAATGTTTTAAGAGACATGCAGGAAATTCTACAGGAAAATCTAGGGAAAAAAAGAATTATTTCTATCTGGGAGAATTCAGGCTCAGGAAATGTTTGTGTGTGTATGGTGTGTGTGTGTGTGTGTGTGTGTGTGTGTGTGTTTACTTAAATTTTAGTTAGTTAATATACAGTGCAAGATTGGTTTCAGGAGTAGAATTCAAAATTCAGTGATTCATCACTTACAAATGACACCCAGTGCTCATTGCAACAAGTGCTCAGGTAATGCTTTATAAAGAACATAGCATTGCAACTTGACTTCAGTAGCGGGAAGTGGGCATTCTAGGAAGTGGGAATGGTTGGTGTGAGCAAAGTACGTAAGTGAGAAGGTTGACCACACGCTCCAGAAACAGTACTCTATTCAGAATTGCTTCGGGAAAGAAGATGTAGTTGGCAAATAATAAGCTGAATCGAGACCAGGAGGAACCATGGAATGTGGCATCTTTCCCACAAGCAATGGGGAGCAATGGAAATTTTCTGACCAGAGGTATGATAGAAAACAGTGTCTCAGCCTCGGCACTATTGATATTTTGGGCCAAACAAATCTTTGTTGTACGGGGGTGAAGTGGGGTGGGGTGGGGAGGGTTGTCTTGTGTATTGTTGCACCCTGGCCTCTACCGACTAGATGTCTGCAACTTATCCCTCCCCCCTGAGTGGTGGAAACCAAAAATATCCACAAACATTGTCAAGCATCCTTGGGAGTGGGGGCGTGGTGGATTGCTTTCCGTTAAGAACGACTGAGTTAGAGGTATAGTTTGGGAAGATTAACCTAAAATCTCTCTATAAAAGAGACTGGAGGCAGTTGTACACTGTAGGAAGAGACCGGTTAACCAGAGGACAGGGATGCTGGTACACATCCAACAATACATAAAGCAGCCTCCCACAACAAAAAATGATCTGGCCAAAAATGTCAATATTTTTGATGTTAAGCAACCCTCATCTAGGCAAAACACCAGATATTTACACTTTGAATGACCTCCAAAATGAATCTTGATGACTGAACAATTAGCCCAACAGAATGGAAGCTTTTCCCTTAAGAACATCTGTGCATGGTTCCCTATTGACCTGGGGAGCTGGCTGGAACTGCAGCATGGTCAGCTTTGAGTATTCTAGTATGCTAGCTCAGGGAAGCTGGGGAAGGCCAAGGAGAGAGATCTCACGAGGTATTCAGGAGGAATACCCTGGGAGTCAGGAGACTGGAGTCTTTGAAGGAACCTCTTCACCCCACTGGAATTCAGCTATCTCACTCCTAAAATGGGAGAAAGCAATTAAGTACCTGTCTAAAGACAGAGCAATAAAGACCAGATGAGTTCGTGAGGTCTTTTTCAGAAGTAGCCAGGATCGCTGCTGCCTCACCTCTCAGATTGCACCAATTCTGAGCCTCCATGCTACAATTGTTCAGGGACCTGTATGCTCAGAAAATAATGCAGTAAGCTGGCATCACACTGGGGGATTGTCTCTACACACATGCATATGTATCTGTGAAAAGAAAGATTAGGTGGCAGGAGAGAGGGAGAAAAGAGGTCCTAACTGCAAATTCGCTGCATGCAAAGTTTCTAGAGGGGCCCTGAGATAAGCCTGTTCCTTTTTGTGCTCTTCTGTACAATTTCTAACACTCTGTGAGTCATTCTATTCCAATGTTGAATTTGCTATGACAAGATCCCTCATAAAAGTTATTAAATCATCACTCAGCAGTGGGCCTGACATTTAAATCAAGACACGTTGCTTTTATTCCAAGTTGCAAATCAAATTGGTTTGGAGTTTGACGCGATTTTCTTTGATTCAGCATTAAGTTATATTATTACATCTCTGCTGTTTAGAGAACAAACTGTCACTGGCTGCTACTTAAACTGACTGCCCTCCATAGAACCCCAGTCCTATGTACTTAAGGGACATGGTGTCTGGCCAACTACAAATGGGTCATTATGAACTACTGGGAGGTGTTAGCCACACGCTGATGCTTTTGGTACGGCCTAGCATTGGTGTGGGCGTCAGGATTGGGAATCAGAGTAGGAAAGAGTAACAGAGAGGCTTTCTCTGCAGCTAACATGCTCAGAATGCCAGCTTAGAAGCCAAGGATGCTAGAGAACTAATCGGAAGAAAAGAGTCCTGCTTGGAGAAAGAGGGAAAAGGCATAAAAGAGAGTGAACCCACTTCGGAAGACAGTTTGACAATTTCTTGTAAAACTAAAGATACTTATACCATATGATTAAGAAATCATGCTCCTTTGTATTTACCCAAAGAAGTTTAAAACTTATGTCCACACAAAAACCTGCACAAGGATTTTTATAGCAACTTTATTCATAATTGCCCATTCTTGGAAGCAAGAAGTCCTTCAGTAGGTGAATGGATAGAGTAACTGCGGTCCATCCAGACAATGGAATATGATTCAACACTAAAAAGAAGCGAGCTACCAAGCTATGAAAAACATGGAGTAAACTTAAATATATATTACTAAGTGAAAGGTCAATCTGAAAAGGCTACTTACTCTAGTATTCCAACTATGGGGATGGTAAAATGATCAAAGGTTGCCATGAGTTGGTAGGCTTGGGGAGGGATAAATAGGCAGGTCATGGAGTGTTGGTAGAGCAGTGAAAACACTCGGTTGGATAGTATAATGGTGGATACACATCAATATACATTTGTGCAAATGCATAGAATGTATACCACCAAGAGTGAACCATAATGTAAACTATGGACTTCAGGTGACTATGGTGTGTCAATGGAGGCTTATCAGTCGTAATAAGTATACCACTCTGGGGGGGGGGATGTTGATAATGGTAGAGGCTATGCATGCATGGGGGAATATAGGAAAATCTTTTCACATTCCCTTCAATTTTGCTGTGAATCTTAAACTGCTTTATCGAAGTTTTCATTTAAAAAGAGTGAGCTAAGTCTGTCTTTTGGGTTTCTCAAGCCTTCTCTTTTACAAAATCATCTGATGGAAGTCTTGGCCCCTGAAAGTTTGGAGGAAGAGACAGGGAAGCAAGAATATAGCCAGTACCTAATGACCACTGACACTTCCAACACTGACGAAGGGCTAGACGAAATGAAATGGAACTTTCAGATATATGAAGTTTTGATTTGATGCAAGTGTTGCCAAAAGCCTAGTTCTGGGAGCTAACACTCCAGAAAAAGGCATGCTTATGACCCAGGATCAGAGGTAAGGCGCCCCAGATATGTGGTGAGGAAGGGACTAATGGAAGGGATAAGATCTATGAAGTAGCTTGGAGCTTTGGGGTAGGGCAAGAAGGTATAGAGCTGTTTACCAATGTAAGCAGCTTAGGGGTATGGATGGGGGACTATAGTCCTATACAAAGGTGACATCCAAATTCTAGGAACTCATGAAGTCAGGATTCAGGGACGGGGTTCAGGTAGAATGCAATGAGAACAATATTGACATCTTTTTTATCATCAAATCTACTCCCATAATCAGGGAACTTGAGAGACACTGCTTGAGCCTTATAGGCAAAATGATGGAAGAAGTGACCCCAAGGTAGAGGGGGACCTGCAATGGGAACAAGCATATTGCCCTCAACCTCACCATCCAGAGCAGAAAGACAGAACAGATATGCAGGATGTCTGTCTAGGAGCCACCTGTGGGGCCATCGCAGCCTTCATAGCAAACCAGGCTGCCCGCACTGGCCCTGAGAACAATCACCTCAGCTACAGAGAGATATTTAAGATTCCGTTGGCATTCTGGGGCGCCTGGGTGGCTCAGTCGGTTACACGTGTGACTTCAGGTCATGATCTCACGGTTCATGAGTTCAGAGCCCCGCATCGGGCCCTGTGCTGATAGCTCAGAGCCTAGAGCCTGCTTCGGATTCTGTGTCTCCCTCTGTCTCTGCCCCTCCCCCAGTCGTGCTCTGTCTCTGTCTCTCAAAATATGCACAAATGTTAAAAAAAATTAAAAAAAGAGATTCCTTTGGATGTCTGTGGAGGGAAAGGGAAAGAATTAGAGAGAGATTAAAGAAAGGAAAGAGTCTAAAGGAGAGCCAGTGGGATAGATAGGTAGAAGAGGAAGAAAAGAAAGATGGGGGGAGTTTAGAAAACATTAGTATAAAATTAGAACACTAGAGAACATAGGGACCGAGTGGAGAGGTTGAGCTCTTCAACAGACCTCTTCCTAATAAAAGTGGAGTTTTCCCCAAAGCATACCCAGCTTAGGAAAATCAGCTGCTCCTCCCTTCACCCACCATCTCAACTTATGAAACGAGGGCTGCAACCCACCTGGTTGGGTTCATGGTTGGGGGTGGGGAGGGCTAGGGTTGCCATTTGCTTATTCAACATATTTTTTGCCATAGGAACTTGCATTTTGTGTTAAGCAGGCAGCAAGGGTTTGGAAGAAGTTGGTGGTCCCATCTGTTCAGAGAGACACTGCTAACTATAGGGTCTCCATAGGTAGCAGCATAAAAATATTTTCAATGCAGCCAAGCTAAATGAGGAGAGAACTTTCTCTGCTAGGTTCAGCATAGATGAATAATTGTAAAATATAAAGCAAAGCCAATGAATTCAAGGGCAATTGCCAAACACCCTACCCCCCAACACCCTACCACAGCCCCCAGTAAAAAGATAGCCAAAGCCATGAGGACAGCTTTCTTCTTACTCTCCAGGCTGGGCATAACTATCAACCAGACTCTAGATTGGAGGCCAAGAACCTACTAAAGATTCTAGAAGTCTGTCAGGCTCTCTTGCCAGAGACAAAGGCAAAAAAAAAAAAATCCTTTGAAAAAACTTCAGTAGTTTAGGAAAACATGTTTTTGTTAGTAGTCACTATTTCTAACCACTTCCAGAAAGTTAGAGTAGCACTCAGTAAAGACTCAAATCCTCATGGTGACAGAGATGCCCTGATATGGTTGATTTTCTTTCTCTTATAGTTCTGCCAAAAAAAAAAAAAAAAACAAAAACGAGTCCTTCCATTGAAATCTTCCACAGCACTATTAAACATCTGCTTCTGACCCATCCACATATGTTGCTAACCAGTCTTTCCTATTTATATTATTTCCTGCATAGCTATCCCAAGTTTTAGCTAATCTCATCTTTTTCTTCATTAGGGGATAAGTGAGAGGAATCATGTCTTAGGCCAACTTAAATTGTGCTTCTGGATCTTTCTTAAGATTGACCCCCATCCGCCCCTGAAGAAACCTTCGTGTCACTCTGTTATTCTTTATATAGACCATCAAATGACACTTGAAGCAGCTTTTCAGAAGAGCTTTGGGAATTGCCGTAGACTGAATGTTTGTGAACCCCCAAATTTATATGTTAAATCTAAATGCCCAACGTGATGGTATTTGGAGGTGGAGCCTTTGGGAATTGACTAGGTCATGAGGGTGGAGCTTTAATAAATGGGATTAGTGCCCTTATGAAAGAGACCCCCCCAATGAGCTCCCATGCCCCCTCCTGCCATGTGAGGACACAGGGAGAAGATTGCCACATGTGAAGCAGAAAGAAAAAATTCACCAGACACTAAATCTGCTGGCACCTTGATCTTGGACTTCTTAGCCTCCAGAACTGTGAGAAAAACATTTCTGTTGTTTATAAGCCACCTAGTTTTTGGTATCTCTCACAGCAGTCCAAATGGACTAAGACAGGTACTTTCCCCCCAAAGAGACTGGTCAAAAAACAGCCAACCAAGTGTTTGTACCTGTTCGATTCAGCATGAGCTCTCTAAGAAATTGGCCTCTCTCATCTAGCATCTGCTCAATAGATTTCTGATTGTATCCACTTGAACTTTTTCAGCTCATAGTCACTGTGGTGAGCTCTTTAAATATGTTGTTCTCACATAGGTAAGATCAACAAACTAGATTGAGGGAAAGGGAGCCAGAGAGAGAAGTGGAACAAGTGAAGAGAATATTAGTGTGACAAGTGTTATTATATAGATGAAACAAAGATATAGATGTAGGACATCAAATCCAGCTCAAAGAAGGCAAGGAGTTTTCAAGAAAAAGTAGGAAGTTAACTAGCTGAGGAAGGGGGAGAAGGGTGTTCCTAACAATGGACACAACACATGCAAGGTTGCAAAGGTTTGAAAGAACATGGTATTTTGAGGGTGGCCGGGCAAGAGGAAGATCTTGAGTGATAATGGATGTGACAGCCAAGGTCCATATAGGCCATTCTTAAGGAGTCTTTATCCTGTAGACAATGGGGACCATTGCTAAAGAATGGGAATGACATCAGATTCGCATTTTTCAAAATCACTTTGGCCACAGGAGGTGAGACCGATCAAGGGAGTAGTGTGAGAAATATGGAGACAGAGTCAAGAGTTGTTTTCTGTAATATAGATGGCAACTTACACTAAAAGAAGATAGATTCTAAAGTTCTCATGAGCCTTAGCAGTATTTATCCCTTTTGATGATTCATGTCATTATGGTTTGTAATTGATATTATTATGGTTGTATTTGTTAGATGTCTATATATGTATATATATAGATATAATATATGCATGTTTATATAATATATATATAAAATGGCTATATGGATGATATATCTATACGATATATATCATATATCATATATTATATATATAACATCTCCTCAAAGCTTCTTGAAGACTATATTCTTGAATTCTTAAAATTATGTACAGTGTCTCATTCAGTATTTTATGTACAGTAAGTGTCCATAATATGCTTATTGAGTGACTGTTACATACTTTTTTTTTCTCATTGGACTAAATGGCTTTATTGGGGAAATCCAGGATCACAACAGACTTAAGAGTTGCAGCTGGGTCCCTTCTTCCTGCCAAAGGTGGGCACAGCATTGACAAATGGCTGGTTGTACTGCAACCAGTACAACCATATGACTTGGCCTTTCTTCTTCCATTTATCCTGTTTGGCCACCTTGGGAGTCCGCCCTCTTATGTTCCTGGCACAGGCCAGGGAACCACGGACTTTTCTTCCAAGCATGGGGCCAGCTGCTTCCAGGGTGATCAGAGCCTCAACTCCACACTGACCAGGAATGGCCTCATCCTCTAGGTGAGTGCCTGCCAGGAGGAAGACTTGACCTTCTTGAGTGATCCCCTCCCGTGAGACTGAACCACGGCCACCGCAGCCTCTACTGCAAAGATAGAGTCAAGAAAGAGGAAGCAGCAAAGGTGCACACGTGCTCACCACCTGCTATGTGCCATGTCACTGCTCTTCTGGCAAGCTGACATACCTCACGACTCAGGAGCAAGTGCACCCTCATTCCAGCCATTGATTTAGCCCCATACCTGTGAGGCCAGCTTTGAGCATTCAGCTATTTCCATCCATGCTCCATTGGCCAATAGATATAGGACCCTGAAGGCTCTCATCGGGTCCGGAACCTCTAGGTAACAACCAATGCCACAAATACGTTAAATAATGTGTGGCAATACCACCCAATATGTGTACAGAACTTTACAATTTATGAGGCGCTTTTTCTATCCATTATTTCATTTAATCCTCTTTTACTTATTGTATTCATTCATCAAGCCCCAGCTAGAGGCAGGAATGTTGTTATAGAGAAAGCCATTGAGTAGACAGGTAAGTATTTGACCAAGAGTGACACTTAGCCAGAGAGTAGAGACTGGGCCAGGACCATACGTGCTCGGAAGTCAAGTGGTGCACGAACAAGATCCTGGATGAGAATTACAGAGAACGGTGTCTGCAGCCGTGACCTGTCATTTACAAACTGAACCAGTAGGCAAGTGATTTAACACTTCGGAGTGTCAGCCCTCCTGTGAGTAAAATGGAAGTGACGCCACCCACCTCACAGAGCAGCTGTGAAGGTCAAATGATATGACACATATAAAGCACTCAGCACAACACCTAGAATGATCAACGCATCTTGGCTCCTTTTTCTTCCCGCTAAACACTTTTCAACTAGTCTATTCCTTCCCACAAATGTCTGGAGAGAGCTTTAAAATACAGATTTCTAGGCCCGGCTCCAGATATATAGAATTATTATCTCTGGGAAGAGGGCCCAGATGATTGCAACACACAGTCCAGTGGGGAACCACCTGAATGAGACCATATCATTAGCTCAAACTGGTCTAGCTTTCAGATGAAAAGTCCGACTTTCACTGAGAACCTACAGCGCTCGATGCAATGCTAGGGGCTTTCTCTTGAAAGATGTATTTGTGTGCAATTTCTCCCAAAATTCACCCGGGGGGGGGGGGGGGCTTGGTGAAGACGGTTTGAAAAAGTCATACAACACAGCAGAAAGACATATATTTCCACCCCTGTAACTCTAACCTTGCCAGAGAACTGCCCCTGGGATGTGTGTGCAAGAATTGTTCCCCGTTTTCCTTCTGGTTCCTACCTTTGAAATCTGTTTCACTTATCAAATAACCTGGGTCAGTCTAAGCCATAAGAATAACAATACTAATAATGGCAGTCATTGTTCACATTTATTGAGTTCGGGCCCTATACGAAATTTTAGGTACATCAGTTCATTTCATCCCTGCGAGAGCCCTGTGAAAATGGGCGTTACGGTACTAACACCCCTATTTACAAACGGTTTCTGTTTCTAAACAAAGGCTTACAATACTGTTTCATTCCCCAGTAGCCAGGGAAAGACACAGACTAAAACTGAGGGGGACAAAAAACTATGATATTGAGGTTTGTAGAAGGATATTTGAATGGAGGAAACGGAAGCAAGGAAATTAAACGTGAATCATATTCTTTGACCTGAGGACCAGAGGCTGAACGAAGAAGCAGAGAACAGAATGAATTCGCCTGACTTTACTGCCATCTCGTGGTGGTCTGATGTACAGACAAGCAGTTCACAAGTCTGCCTTCACTGTTTCAATGAGCCCGCTAGACCCTCTGCGAAGCGCTAAGTGGGGAAATAAGGCCAAGTAAATTGAGAACCTGCCCTCTGGGGTCTTTTTAGAGTCTTGTCTGCCTCTGGAGTCGTCAAGCTGGAAGTCACCTTAGGGATCGATTCTTCCAGGGGTAAGCACACTTTTCTCATGCTGGCTATTTCAGGAAAGGCAGAAATGTTTATAAGCACCGTCATTTTTTTTTTTTTTCCTATTCAAAATGAAAATAGCTTAGCATCCCATGGGATGTATAGAATCTCATTAAAGTTCTTCACTATTTTTAAGAGATGACGGTCAGTGAGAAACCTGGCACTGGAGTTTAGTCACTAAAATGATACGTTCTGGGGGGAGGAATCTAACAGTAGATAAGCTTTCTCATTTTCGACGCCCGACGCCTGTAGGGCATTGTTTTCATAAAGTACATTTATGTGCACTTTGTCATTTCATGGCCAAAATAATCCCTGAAAGTAGATAAAAAATCATCCTCACTTTAGTCATGGGGAGCTAGGGTTAAAGAAGTGAAATACAGGGGCGCCTGGGTGGCTCAGTTAAGCATCCAGCTTCGGCTCAGGTCATGATCTCTCGGTTCGTGGGTCTGAGCCCTGTGTCCGGCTCTGTGCTGACAGCTTAGAGCCTGGAGCCTGCCTCGGATTCTGTGTCTCCCTCTCTCTCTGCCCCTCCCCTGGCTCTATCTCTCTCTCTGTGTCTCTCAAAAGCAAATAAACATTAAAACAATTTTTCAAAATGATGACAAAGAAAGAAGTGAAATGTATATGAGGAATCTAAAAAAGCCAAAGGCATCCAAAACAGAGAGTAAAATGGTGGTTACCAGGGGCTGGGGGTGGGGAGATAGGACAGATGTCGTTTAAGGGTACAAATTTGCAACAAGGAGTAAATAAACCCTAGGGGTCTAATGCACAGTATAGTGAATATAAACAATAATAATGTATTATAATCATCAAACTTGCTAAAAGACTAGACCTTAATTATTCCAGCCACTAAAAAGAAATAATTATGTAATATGATAGGGGTGCTAATTATCACTACAATGGCAGTCATTTTACAGTTTATTAAATGTATCATATTAACCTGTTGTACACCTTAAATTTATACAATGTTATAGGTCAAATATATTTCAATAAAAAACACAAAAAATAAGGAGCTGAGATGACTCAGCTATGGTCCCATAGTAAGATGACAACAGAGCCACCTTACAATCGGTTCATTCCACTCAGTGCCACATTTAGAGAGTGCCAAGCATGTTCCAGGCACCAGGGATATACGGTTGAATGAAGTTGCTCCCTGACTCACCCGTTTCCTCCTGTCTGTTCCAGCTTAGCCCAGCTCTTCTGGATGGAGACTCCTCTTTGTGTGAGTTAGAAGGGCAACTGGAAAACCTTAAGCAACACCTGAGCCAGGAGTTTTCCAGAAGGACAGGCTGCCCAGGGCATTCTAGCCGATGCTGCCCCATAGACGAGTTGCTTTTCTCAATCCCCTGGGCCAATCCCTGGCCCTCACTCCCCTGGGGGAGTGATAATAAAAGGCTCCTCTCCTCTAGGAAGGCTGCCTTAAGTAGATTGGTTTATCCTTCTGGTTTTTTAAGAACACAATAGATAAACATGAAATTGGATCAAAGGCTTCACCACGAACGTAGGTGGGTCACGGCAGAGGTCTAGGTAGGTGTCTGGGGCCTCTGGTTGCTCCTCAGTCTAATTCAATGCTCTCTCTATAAAAACAGAGAAACTGAGGCTCAGGGTGGGGGCGTAACGTGCTCGAGCAAATTTAGGAAAATCAAAACACAGCTGTCCTGATACCCAGGCCAGGACTGTTTCTACCACACTCTGCTGCCCCTCTGTGGACATGAGAATGTATTAATCTGCCTCATTGTGCTGCGGTGAGCGCAAGAAAACAGACTGTCCATAAAGAAGGAAACTGATAAAGAGGAAAGGTAACAGGAAATGCCTGGAAACTGAACCCATAAAGTCTAAACCCCGAGTCGCCGTAAAAGGCTTTGAACTGGCAAGAATGAGAGGAAATGATGAGAGAACAAAGGAAATGGGCCTCAGAGAGAGGAAACACGGGGAGCACACATGAGGCCTTTGGGTAGCCTCTGTTGCAGGCCTTTGTCAAGTTGAATGGGTCTCTCCCTCCCTCCCAGAAGTCAAGCCTGGGGTGTCCTCCCTAAAGAGGCTCTGGAGAACTGTGCCGACTACCTACAAACACAAGTTACATTTAGTGCAGCCTGTTGTGTGAAATGCTTTGTATGTGTGTATCACTTCACTTAATCTTCTCAATATCCTTATGGAGAAAAATATTTTTATCGATCCCCATTAATGGAGACACAGTGAGGTTAACCAGCATGCCCCCAAATTCACAACTAGGAAGTGGCAAGGCTCAAATTTGAATGCAGGTCTTTCTACTATTAACCTGTTGTGTTTTGAAAAAAATTTCTTTTTAATCTTTATTTTTGAGAGAGAGAGCACGTGTGAGCAGGGGAGGAGTAGAGAGAGGGAGACACAGAAGCCGAAGCAGGCTCCAGGCTCTGAGCTGTCAGCACAGAGCCCGACGTGGGGCTCGAACCCAGGAGCCATGAGATCATAGGTTCTCACTGAGCTGAAGTCGGACGCTCAACCGACTGAACCACCCAGGCGCTCAACAACTGCACTGTGTGTTTTGCCTGTGTGAGCTCATTTAATCCTCACGACAACCCCACGAGGTAGCAATAAGCTCTCGAATGCTGAAAAACTGGCCCCAGGTCACAGAGCTCAGGATGTAGCTGTGCTAAAGCCCACTCTTACCACTAGTCCATCTTCCCTTGGGTTCTTCCCTGACTCACGCTGTTGTTGATGCCAATTAGAGACTCGGTGAAGGACAAATAGGTTGGTAGAGTTAAATGCATCAACTTAACGTTGGACTGAGGATTCACTTGTGTGGGATCAAGTTGTTGAAATCTCTGATGGCCGGAGTTTAATTAAGAACCATCCAAATACCTTTCTCAGCTTAAATCTCTCATTTAGTTAATCAAATTAAAGTGTGGGAGAGTTTGCCCTTAACAGGCTGTTGCTGGGAGCCTTTGTCTTGACTTTCCCCTTCGTACTGAATGAGTGATTCTTTCAACAAACAGGTATTGATTGGATTGCTATTGGGCAGCACGGGTAGTACGCCTGAGAGTCAGGAAGCTAGTCCCAGGTCTCTAGTTGTGGGGCTTTGAGAAAGTCACCTGCCCCCATTGGGTCTCACTAGATATAAATAAACCTGCTGATTGATCTGTAAGATCCCTCCCACTGTAGGTTTCAGTGCAAGCTCCTGATCAGTGTTTGTTTTGTTTTCCTGTATTAAATATTTGATTGTTAACTTATTTATTTTTATTGAGCTATAATTGACGTATGACATTATATTCATTTCAGATGTACAAGTAATTCAATATTTGTAAATGTTATGAAATTAACATCACATAAGTCTACTTAACATCCATCACTATACATGATTACAATATTTTTCTTGTGATAACTTTTAGAATCTACTCTCTTAGCAACTTTCAAATATACGATAAGTATTACTAACTACAGTCACCATGCTGTACATTACGGCCCCAAGACTTATTTATTTTATAATTGGGAATTTGAACCTTTTGACCCCCTTCACCTATTTCACCCACCTCCTACCGTCTGCCTCTGGCAATAACCAATCATTTCACTGTATCCATGAGTTTGGTTTGTTGGTTAGTTGTTGGATTGGTTGGTTTTATAGATCATACAGTATTTACCTTTCACTGTCTTATTTAACAAAGCATAATGCCCTCGAGTTTAATCCATGTTGTTGCAAATGTCAAGATTTCCTTCTTTTTTATGCTTGAATAATATTCCACTGTATATATATCCCATATTTTCTTTATCCATTCATCCATCAATGGATACGTAGTTTGCTTCCATATTTTGGTTATTGTAAATTATGCTGCAATGAACAAGGGAGTGCCTATATCTTTTTGAGATAGTGTTTTCATTTCCTTCAGATAAATATCAAGAAATGAAACTCCTGGATTATATGGTAGTTCTATTTTTTTAATTTTTTGAGGAATTTCCACAGTTTTCCACAGTCGCTGCACCAATTTACACACCCACCAACAATGCACGAGGGTTCCCTTTTTTCCACATCCTCACCAACACTTGTTATTTTTTGTCTTTTTGATAATAGCCACTGTAACAAGTGTGAGGTGATATCTCATTGTGATTTGGATCTGCATTTCATGATAATTAGGGGTGTTGAGAACTTTTTCATGTACCCGTTGGCCATCTGTATGCCTTCTTTGAAACAAAATGTCTATCCAGATCCTCTGCCCATTTTTTAAATTGGATTGTTTGAGATTTTTCTGCTATTGAGTTGTATGTGTTCTTTATATATTTTGGACATTAACCCCTTGTCATCAGATATATGATTTGCATGTGCTTTCTCCCATTTGATAGGTTGCCTTTGCATTTTGCTGATGGTTTCCTTTGCTGTGCAGAAGCTTCTTAGTTTAATATAGACCCACTAGTTTATTTTTGCTTTTGTTGCCTTTGCTTTTTGTGTCAAATCCAAAAAAAAAAAACATCGGCAAGACCGATGTCAAGGAGCTTACTTCCTATGTTTTCTTCTAGGAGTTTTTTGGTTTCAGGTCTTATGTTTAAGTCTTTAATCCATTTTGAGTTAATTTTTGTGTACAGTATAAGATAGTGGTCCAGCTTCATTCTTTTGCATATAGTGGTTCAGTTTTCTGAATACCATTTATTAAAGACACTTCCCTTTTCTCATTGTATACTCTTGGTTCCTTTGTTGCAAATTAATTTGTGTGGGTTTATTTCTGAGCTCTCTAGTCTGTTCCGTTAATCTATACGTCTGTTCTTATGTCAATACCATACTGTTTTGACTAGTATAGATTTGTAATATAGTTTGAAATCAGGGAACATGATCCCTCCAACTTTGTTCTCCTTTCTCAAGACTCTCTTGGCTATTTGGGGGGGGGGGGTCTCTTGTGATTTTATGATAAGAAAAGATAGGATTCAGTAGGCAGAGAGTGAAAGGTTAGGACCTGAGGTCCCTGGGTGGGGAAAAACACATATTTTGGAACAATGCTGGGAGTGTCTGAACACAGCAAAGCCCCTCAGGCGTAAGGTTCCTCTTAAGAATGTAACAGACACCACCTACTCCCCCTCAGGTTCCCTTCAGGAATTTGACAAAAGACCTAATTAAAAATAAGTAGTAGAGCATAAAACACATGACCCACAAGGAATGGTATGGCCATAGACCACCCCTCATGCAATGGAGTCGAGCCAATCAGGAATGTTCAACCCAGCACCCAGAGTTATCCAGCCAATAAGGGTAGAACATGAAAAGGAACGAGGGGGAAGGGAAGAGGGGTGGTGACCAGAACCTTATAAAATAAGGACCCTCCCCTATAGTCTTTGGGCATTCACTTTCAAATGTCCCCTCTCTGTAAGGAGAGCTTTCCTACTATTCTTCCTTTCTGATCTTATATGCTAATAAAATTCTGCCTGCTGCTCATTTTGTGTCCACATCTTCATTCTTGGAAGTGGCAAGACAATGAACCCTGGGTATTGAGGTAAAAAAATCCTACAACAGTTTCATACAAGTTAATTTCCTCTTTGAATGGAGAAAAAGAAGAAAAGGAGTCAATTACTTAAACTGCTCAACTGATGACCCTGGTGGGTGAGAGCCAGATAAGGTATGTTCCAGGGGGTTAGAGCAGGCACTGAGGGAGAATTGGGACAGCAGGGGACCTGGAAGGTAGGTTTGGAGACATGATAGAAGATCCTAGAAATAAGGGAGGCAATGGAAGGGAGGTGGTCATGTAATGGAATCAATGGGAGTTAGCTCCTTGGTGAGTCAGAAACTGGACCAGGTTGAGTTGTCTCACAAAGTAAACTTTATTTACAGCAAATACGGAGATCACGAAGGAATAGCTTCCAAAGCCATGACTCCCCCTTTTATTTAGGTTTAGGATAAATATTTAGATAGGCAAGCCTTGTCATTGTATGTAGAGGCAGGCATAAGGTCACACATGCACCTTAAGGAAACATGCCCATACATACATTGTGTGTTATGTAATGAGGCTGAGGGTCCACCTTGGGTGGAGGTTTTAGTATTATAATAAAGGTAGTCATGAGTCATTCTAGAGGTCACGCCAAGGTCCATCTGTGCAGGTGCGGGTCAGGGGTTAAGTTAAAATTAGTCTGAATGGTCTGGGCTGGCTGGAGGTCTTGTCAGGGCAGTCACTTGCTCCAGGGACAGTTTCACTTTCCCTTTGCCTAAGTTCATAGATAAGCTGGAAAAAAAGAGCTTAAGAAAAAATGTGGGACAAGGGTCGGTGAGCACAAGCTGGAGGACAGTAAAGGTCAGGTCTTGGGGGTCTAACTGGTGATAACCAAACTTTTGGGGTGAAAGAGTTTGGGAATTCCTTATACAACCGTGTTTTTGTCTTAGGAGCTGTGTCTTCTCCAAACCCTCTGATGTTTTATTTTCCCTTCCCTGCTCTACTCAATCTCTTCCTTTCAAGAAGAGAGACCAAGATGGGTAGTACATAAAGAGTAGATATGCTAGAAGACCAGAGAGAGGCCCTAGGTAGACTGTATGTGATCTTAGAACATATGAAACAAAAAGTTTTGTATATCTTTCTTCTATGATCAAGTTTAGCAAGACAACTTAGGTGTCTGTATTAATGCAAGTCAAATCTAGAGGCACTTTAAAATCTCCCACACATATCCATTCCACTTACGACCTCTTCCAGAATCCCGTCAGGTGCCGCTGCTGCCTTACGTATTTGTACCCTGACTACACTAAAAGATCGACAGGGGACTCAGACTGAGGGTGGAAGTGAGAGAGACAAGATGTAAAACTAGGTACTTTCCATGATGTTTCAGACATTTGTTTCTGGAAACAATAGAGCTAAAGTAGATCTTAAGGAAAAATTCTCAAACGACTCAAGACACACCCTCACCAGTGGAGAGGGGAAAAGTCATCGCGCGCGCACATAGGACGGTGAATCTGGAGATAAGCTCCATTCACAGTTGTGCCTTTAACTTGCTGTATGACCTTACACAAATCACTTTACCTATTCCTACCTCAGGCTTTCCTCATTATAAAATGGGCATATTACCATCTGTTATCCATGCACTTTTGAAAATCAGATTAGATAATATTCATGAGAACATGTTGCAAATGTGATCTATTGATAGACCTTACCTTGCATTTAAGTGCTGTTGGTAACACAGTGGTTTTATAAGCTAGCTTGAAAACTGCTCTGTCCCATTAGAAGTATTCAGCTTCTCAAAATTCTCAGTGGGGCTCAGTTGGGTGTCCACTGTCTGTATAGGCCATCGGGTATGAAGGAACTCCCTAGTAGTTTTGTGGATCTAAGAGGATTTTGAAAACCACAGTGAAGCTGAAATATGTGAAACCCACTGAAATGAAGTCTCTGTTCAAGGGTCTTCTTGTACCTTCACATTCTCAAGGACCTTGCTTTTCTGCATCGATCTGTCTCCACTACAGGATGATTATCATCATTACTCAAGTATTTGGCCATCTTAGAAAAAGCCTCTCTTAATCCTACATCCTCCTCTCCTCCAGCTACTGCTCAGTTTCTCTGCTTTCCCTCATAGCAAAACTTTTTGAGAGAATTGTTTACACATGCTGCTTTCATTGTCCTCATCTCACAACTACTCCAATATCTGTAATTGCAAAACTTCTCTAGGTCAACTTTGGCTGGCTGATGTCAATGGTCACTTCTCTGTCCTCATCTAGCAACTTGAATCAGTATTACACACAATTGACTACACCCCCTTCTTTGATGGATTCTCTTTCTCTTGGTTTTTGTGACCCTGCATTCTTTTTCTTGTTTTTAAGATTTTATTTTTAGGGGCACCTGGGTGGCTCAGTTGGTTAAGCATCCGACTCTTGATTTCAGTTCAGGTCATGATCTCACGGTCATGAGATCACACCCCAAGTTGGGCTCTGCACTTGGTGTGGAGCCGGCATGAGATTCTCTTTCCTTCTCCCTCTGCTCCTCCCCCACTTGCACATATGCACTCTCTTTCTCTATTAAAACAATAAAAAAATAAAATAAAATAAAGATTTTATTTTTAAGTACTCTCAAACACCCAACATGAGACTTGAACTTACAACCCCAAGATCAAGAGTCACATGCTCTACCAACTGAGCCAGCCAGGTGCCCCCCTATTTTTCTTTATATATCTCTCTGGCTATTTTTTCTGGGTCTCCTTAGTAGGCTCTTCCTTCTCTACAGAGGAGCATAGAGGTTAAAAACACAGACTCTCAAGCCCTGCTTTCCAATATGGTAGCCACTAGTCACACTGTGGCTATTGCATTTAAATTAATAAAATTAAAGAAAAAAAATTAATAAAATTAAATAAAATAATAAGATTAAATATTTATCAGGTTAAATTAAAAATTGAGTCCCACCAACCTACTCTTTCAATTGCTCAACAATAACATACGGCTAAAGGCTAAACACATTGGACAGAAAGACACAGAACATTTCCACCATTGCAGGAACTTCTTTTGGATGGTGCTAGCTAGAACCAGACCTCTAGAATTCGAATCCCAGCTCTGCCAGTTTATGAGCTGAGTGACCCTGAGCAAGTTACTTAATCTCATAGAAAAAAATCCCTGCCTTCACAGAGTTTATGCTACCCCTACAATGGAAAAATATGGCATGCTGGAAATGTAGAAAGGAGATCTATAAACATTGATAGCTCTCTAAAAGATTTTGGTAAGTAAAAAAATGCAAGGTGCAGAATGGTACAGTTAGCTACTAGATACCTAATATGACCTTGGATGAACAAAATAAAGATATACTCATATTTTTATATTTATTAAAATTCTGGAGAGATATAAAAAATTTAGTGGTCCCTTTGGGGAATGGAGTCAGGGTTAGGAAAAAGACTTTGGCTTTGCATTTTATATGTTTATGTCCTATTTGCTTTTGATTAAAAATCAAAATCTTAGGGGCGCCTGGGTGGCTCAGTCGGTTGAGCAGTCGACTTTGGCTCAGGTCATGATCTCACGGTCCGTGAGTTCAAGCCCCGCGTCGGGCTCTGTGCTGACAGCTCGGAGCCTGGAGCCTGTTTTGGATTCTGTGTCTCCCTCTCTCTGACCCTCCCCCGTTCATGCTTTGTCTCTCTCTGTCTCAAAAATAAATAAATGTTAAAAAAAAATTTTTTTAAATAAAAAAAAATCAAAATCTTAAATTTATATGTATATGATTTGGAATTTTTCTTATTATCCATTGCTGTATAACAAACTGTCCCCAGAGAGTCGCCTGGATGACTCAGTCAGTTAAGGATCCAACTTCGGCTCAGGTTATGATCTCACAGTCCATCAGGTCAAGCCCCTGGTTGGGCTCTGTGCTGACAGCTCAGAGCCTGGAGACTGCTTCGGATTCTCTGAGAGTGTCTCTTTCTCTTTCTGTCCCTCCCCCACTCGCACTGTCTCTCTCAAAAATAAATAAACATTAAAAAAATAAAAATAAAAAACTACCTCTAGAACATAGTAGATTAAAACAACATCCACTTTGGGGTGCCTGGGTGGCTCAGTCGTTTAAGCATCCAACTCCTGGTTTTGGCTCAGGTCATGATCTCACGGTTCATGAGATCAAGCCTTGCATCAGGTGTCAGCATGCAGCCTGCTTGGGATTCTTTCTCTCCCCCTCCCTCTGTGCTGCCCCCCCTCAAAAATAAATAAATGAACTAAAAAAATCCATTTTATTATATCTCATTAATCTATAGGTAATACTTCGGTCAGAGCTCAGCTGAGCAATTTTTCTACTGCAATTGGCTTTAACTAGAGTCATTCAGTGGTATTCAGATGGCTTGAATGGAGGGCCTAGGACTGCTTTGCACGCATGTCTGGTGCTTTGCAGGAATGGCTGGAAGTTTGGACTCAGCTGGGCCTCTCTCTGTTTCCAAGTATCTGTGGGACTTTCTATTTGGTCACTCCCGCAGAGTAGTCAAAGTTTTTATATGATGGCTTAGAGATCCCAGAAACCAACATGGAAACTGAACGTTCTTTAGAGGCTAGGCCTAGAATAAGCTTTATGTCACTTATGCCATACTCTATTGGTTAAAGCAGTTATAGGCCAGCCCAGATTTGTAACGTAAGCAGTAGAGACAGACCTAGCCTCTTTATGGGAAGGGCATCAAAGAATTTGTGCTCATCTTTAATCCAACACATACCCCAAGAGTGCTGCCTTAATACAAGTTATATCTTTGATAATTCAGGTTAGGACTAAAAATTGTAACAGTGAATGGTTCAGGATAACTGGAATGGAAACCCAGGGAAAGAGGAGCTAAAAATACGAGTGTGACCTCTTCATACTGGAAGATGAAGGAGGCTATCCAGAGTCTCAGAGTAGAATTCTATTTTACTCATTCTCACAATCGCCTTGGCAGACTAACAATGCCTGCTTCCACTGTCCTCCTCATTCCCTTCATCTCCCTCAAGCAAGTCAAGGTAAGAAGCTTTGCTCCTCGGGTAGGGCTCATGTCTTTCTTGACTCTGTGAAGCTTCCTTTCCGAAATACAGAGTGCGTAAAATAGAGCCTACAGCAGAATCAAACTAATGCCACCAATCGACAGTCTCCCCTCCAGCACATTCTGCTCTGCTATCTTTTAAAGAAGGCCCCTATCTACTTCAAGTCAAATGTTGTGCTAGGTACTTTAATATATATTTTATTATGTCATTGTGACAACGTTGGAATAGGTATTATTTTTATCCCCCATTTTACAGAGAAGTAAAGTGAGACACAGACACTTAAGTGACTGTACCCCCATACAAACACATAGGGGGCAGAGCCTGGATAGCAACTGAGATCTTTGACTCCAAAGCTTATGATCTTTCAGTATACCAGGCTGCCTTTCAAGGAAAAAGAAACAAAAGTCTGTACGCTGGATACTGAGTGTACTTTTCTTGTATTTCATTCATCTATCCACACGGTATTTAAGGTATGCCGAAGGGGCTTCCCCACTACCAGAATGTCCAGAGTATTAATGCACTTTTATTTTTTTAATGTTTATTTCCTTTTTGAGAGAGAGACAGAGACAGAGTGTGAGAGGGGGGAGGGGCAGAGAGAGAGATGGAGACACAGAATCTGAAGCAGGCTCCAGGCTCGGAGCTGTCAGCACAGAGCCCGACGCGGGGCTCGAACCCATGAGCCGTGAGATCATGACCTGAGCCGAAGTCGGATGCTCAACCGACTGAGCCACCAAGGCACCCCAGAATCTCCAGAGTCTTAAACAAAAGTCTAAGGAGAAAAGCTGTACTTCTAGCATTGGCTTTTCCAAACCTGGGTATCCACAAGCTCAGTATTCCCAACATATCATAAAATATATTTTTTTTAATTCTACTACATGTTTTACTGCTGCTCCTGGCACCTCTGTAACAAGGGAACAGCTGATAATACAGCTGGCACCGTCATGTATGTTTTGGCAGCTGACCAGAAAAGGGTCAAGAGTGGCACAGATGGTCTCTCCTTTTCAGCATTAACCAGGTTTTTTTTTCAACCAGAAAAGTGCTAATATGGAGGCCTGTAATTGAAGAATATGGGCCGGAAATGTGGCTCATGGATGAGAGACACTTTGGTGATTGGAAGAATTAGAAAGGGTGATTCGAAAAAGGAACTGGGAGGGCTTGACTCAAGCAGGATTCAGCAATCCCTTTATCCCTAAGCATTTACAGAACTACACTATCCAGTGCACTATGGACAGGGGAGCTAGAGTCCTTGGGGAGACGTATGATGCAGGAGAGAAGGGTAATAAAGGAGGGGAATGTAATGGAGAGAGAAACAATAGTAAAATATTGAGTAAAAATTAAGAGAAAAATAATGATCCTGTGGTAAACACGATTGATGGCCGTCAACTTGAAACAAAGGCAGCCACACACAAAATTGCCCATTTGTGAACTAGCCCCTTGGGGTGGTGATTAGTGCAGAAAACTGCCAGATGACTATATGCAAGTCATGTCTGCAATCTTTTACTTTGGCATTTTACATTAATCAAAGTAGCAACTCATTCTATGAAGCCAATGTTACCTCCATACCCAAATCCAACAAACACATCACAGGAAAGAAATCCGTAGACCAATATTCCTAATGAACATAGATGCAAAAATCCTCAATAAAATACTAACAAACAAATCCAACAACATATAAAATGGATTATATACACCATGACCAACTGTGATTTATCCCTGAAATGCGAGGTTGGCTTAACACATGAAAATCAATCAGTAAAAAAGTGATCATGTCAGTAAGTGAAGAAAAAGTATTTGACAAAATCCATCACACTTTCATGATTAATCCACTTAACATACTAGGAATAGATAAAAGAGAACTTTCTCAACCTAATAAAAGCCTTATGAAAAAAACCAATAGTTAACATCAATATTTAGTGGTGGAAAACTGGACCCTTTACCCCTAAGGTGAGGGGTAAGCCAATAATGTTTGCTCTCACCAGTTCTATTCAACATTGTTGTGGAGGTTCTAGGCAAGACAATTAGATAATGAAAAGAAATAAAAGACACCCAGATTGGAAAAGAAGAAGTAAAACTATCTCTATTCTCAGATGACAGGATCATATATGTAGAAAATCCTAAGGACTCTACCAAAAAAAAATCATTAAAATTAATAAAAGAGTTCAGCAAGCTTGATGGATACAAGGTCAATATAGAAAAACCATCTGTATTTCTATACACTTTAACAATGAACAATCCAAATATAAAATTAAGAAGACAATTCTATGTATAATATCATCAAAAACAATAAAATACTTCAGAACATATTTAATAAAAGAAGTGAGACTTGTATATTGAAAACTACAAAATCTCATTGAAAAAAATTAAAGATGATCTAACTCAGTGGAGTATCATCTTGTGTTCTTGGATTGGAAAACTTAACATTGTGGAAGTAGCAATACTCTCCGAACTGATGTACAGATTCAACACAATCTCTATCAAAATCCCAGCTGGCTGTTGTGCAGAAACTGACAAGCTGAATCTAAAATTTACATAGAAATGCAAGAGATCCAGAATAGCCCAAACAGTCTTCCTGACCTTGGGTTTGGCAATATATTCTTAGATATGACACCAAAAGCACAAGAAACAAAAGAAAAATAGAGAAATGTGGGTTTCATCAAAATTAAATAACTTTGTACTTCAAAGGATATCATCAGTAAAGTAAAATATAACGCACAGAATGGGAAACTTGCAAATCATATATCTGAAAAGGGTCTAGTGTCCAGAATAGATAAAGAACTCTCACAACTCAACAACAATAACAAAAAAGGCAAATGACCCAGTTAAAAATAGGCAAATAATTTGAATAGACATTTCGCCAAGGAAGATATAGGAAGGATATGTCCAATCAGTAAATGAAAAGAAGCTCATCATCATCAGTTATCAGGGAAATGCAAATTCAAATCACATTGAGATACCACTTCACACCCCCCGGGATAGCTATGACTTTTAAAAATGGAAAACAGGGGCACCTGGTTGTCTCAGTTGGTGAATCGTTGGACTTTGTCTCAGGTCATGATCTTGCAGTTCATGAGTTTTAGCCCTGTGTCGATCTCTGTGCTGACAGCTCGGGATTTTGTGTCTCCCTCTCTCTCTCTCTCTCTGCCCCTCCCCTGCTCATGCTCTGTCTCTCTCTGTCTCTCTCTCAAAAATAAATAAACATTAAAAAATTAATGGAAAACAAGTAAACAAGTATTGGTGAAGATGCTGGGAAATTGGAACTCTTTCATATTGAAAAACAGAAGTACTGTTACATGCTACAACATGGACGAACATGCTAAGTAAAAGAAGCTAGACGTAAAAACCACATATTATATGATTCCATTTATATGAAATTTCCAGAATAGGCAAATCTGTATTGAAAGTGGTTGCGGGGGGGGGGGGGCTCGATGCAGGGAGGAATGGGGAGTGACTACTTATGGGTAAGGGGTTTCTTTGGGGGGTTATGAAAATATTCTGGAATTAGATAGTGGTGATGATTGCACAAATTTGTGAATGTACTTAAAACCACTAAATGTACACTTTAAAATGGCAGACTTTATGGCATGTGGGTTGTATATCAATAAAGCCATTATTTTAAAAAGTAGAATTATATATCCAACAACCAAATAGGAGAAATGTACTAAATCTTTAACTGTCTCTATCCCAGCTAGCTGGAATAGTGGCTTGCTTCGTTTTTCTTCAGAACCCACCCCCAAATATGTGCTCATTCCTTCACCTATGGCAAAATTATTATATTTGCCAGTCAGCTCAGCCCTGAGCCAGTAACACTAGACATTCCAGGGCCCACATTTGTCACATCTTCTATATAGCCCTTCCCTCATGCTATGCTTGTATAGTGAACAACTCCTTTCTCCAAAAATGAATCAGAGGAGACTCAAAAAACAGGCTGAGGCAACAGACAGAAAGGGAAGTATTGGAACATAAGCTGTAGGGAATAGGTGACCTCATTATTCCAAAATCCTCTCCTACAATTGAGAATACTCAAAGAACCCTAGACATTTCCCCTTCTACTCTCTTCCACGATAGTATATTGGGAAAATACTTTGATGTCTTTCAATTAGAGTCTAATCTAGTCCCAATTCACATTAGTGAACTTGTCATTCTCAGTGAGAATTGGCAGCCATAGAAGAGTCCAGAATTACTCTGCCACCCATTCTAATATTTGACAGCTCTTGCCATTAACGTACCACTAACAATGTAACAATGTAACAATTCCCAATATTTAATCTAGGCTCCTAATGCTTGATGTAAACCAGATTACCTCTTGTTATATCCTTAATAGAGAGTGAGAAGAGATAGTGTTGATTTATATTTGGAAATCAGTGCCTGGAAAGGAAAGAGTAATAGAAACTGGGATTTTTTTTCAGAGAATGACAGATCATCAGTTTCTAAACATTTGAAATCCCCCTGTAGATAGGGCTTCCCCAAACCGGTCACAGGACTCTGGGTAAAAGCGCATAAAGGATGTAGAGAGACATAACCGAAAAAGAGAAATTTATGTCCCACCTTTGTGAGTTATCAAGGCCAAATGAATCTAGCCAAGCCACCACTCCCCACAAGCTAACATGATGACAGAGACTCAGGCAAGCACCATTAGCAAGAAGACTCCCCTCCAAGAAGTAAAGCACTTGGAAAACCAGGTTCCCAAAAGAACCATCACTGCCATCCTGCCCAGACCACCTTACCTAACTGAAATTGATTGGAGACATTCCCACATGTTTGCATTATCTCCGGGCTATTCCATCCTAAGGGGTATAATGCACAGCCTGAGCTTATCAGCAACCCTGGAAAGAAAAGCATACACATAAGTAGAAAAAAATGTAACAAGTCTTCTGTCACCCCAAATTTCTCTCTGGATTAGCTCAGCTCCAGCTCTGCCTCTTGTTCCCAGAGTTTATCTTTCCCCTTTAACCTTAAATATCTGTGACACTACCAACTCAACAGGATTTCTTGGCCATGTCATAAGTAGTGAGCTGCAGTAGACAGTAGAGGGAACAACTTCTAAAGAAAAGGCAGTATTAGGAATTAAGACAGGCCGGTGTACTTTTTACAGGCAAAATGTTTTTGACAATGACCCGCAAAGCTAACTTGGCCTCTCCAGTCGGACTCTTCTTTTATCTTGGTCTGATTTTCAAAAGACAACAATGTAGAGAATGTTACTCTTTCCTAAAACTCAGCCTTTTCTAAGAGTCAAATGGGTCGTTAATGGTTAAAGGTAGATCATGGTTTCTATCACTTAGACTCAGCTGCCAGACTGATATCTACAGACAGCATACACATTGGGTAGGCTTCTCCTGGAGAGGAGGGCACCACACTCCTTCCAGAAATACTGTCTCATTCTGAGAAATGGTTCCAGCCTTATGCTAAGCATCTCTCCTTTATTTGGCTTCCGATACCTTCCGCTGTGCCCCCCCATCTTCGCATCCATTTTGTTTAGGTTATTTGGTCACCACAGAGAAACTATGGGATCTTAGCAATAACCTTACTCTTCTGACCAGAGATACAAATCTGGGTCTGCTTGCTGATACTTCCTTCTAAGGAAACTACATGATCCTCAGCTCTTCCTTACTGCCCAGGTTTACATTTTATAACCTATGACCTCTTCCTCCCTCATGTCTTTGGTGACAGTGCGGTGGACTACACATGACAGCTAACACAAAAACAACCAAATTCATTGGCTGCTCAATGATGGGTGACCTCATATCCTGGCATGAAGACATCAGCTGGGCCTGATTCTTCCTTCTGGACATTTTAATCCAGGAACAGAGATGCTGAGGGAGTTAGCAGATGGGGCAAAGGTTAGGGAAGAAACACCAAGAGGTAGAACCAAGTGTGTGTCAAGCTGAAGCCAAGTTCAATCCATAGTTATGAATAGACATCAACTCTGGGTAGGCTGAGCAAACTGATTCCTAGAGAGAGAGAGAATACAGCGGCGTGAAGCAGACACACCATGGCGAAGAACTCCACACTTCCCCTGAAAGAGCTAGAGAAAAATCCAGGCCTTCCCAATGGCTTTCCAGTTCCACTTCCCTTGTGTTATAATCAACTCCCTTTTTAGTGAGAGAGCTCAAGTGGGGCTCTTCTACTTGCAACCAAGAGAGCCTAATTACAAGAACACTAGGGGCGCCTGGGTGGCGCAGTCGGTTAAGCCTCCGACTTCAGCCAGGTCACGATCTCGCGGTCCGTGAGTTCGAGCCCCGCGTCAGGCTCTGGGCTGATGGCTCAGAGCCTGGAGCCTGCTTCCGATTCTGTGTCTCCCTCTCTCTCTGCCCCTCCCCCGTTCATGCTCTGTCTCTCTCTGTCCCAAAAATAAATAAACGTTGAAAAAAAAAAAAAAAGAACACTATACCTGGGTGCCACACCAAAGGTTATGGGAAGGTCATGTGCCAGAAATATAAATGCAGAAACTAATAACACAGAACCTCCACGGAGCAGGGCTTTGATCAATGATGAATGAATGGCATATTTATAGGTTCCAGAGCTCTAGGGCTCGGCTGGACAGTGAAAGGCAGGCTACGCCAGGGACTGCTGGCCTCCCCTGCACCTCACTTTCCCTGCTGAGGAAGATTCCACGTACATGCTGAGAAGCTAATAAGTCCACTCTGCCTTAAGATGAATCCTTTCGGAAGAAGACCACAAAGTACTCTAAGCTTGTCTGCAACATGGCAGCCAGCTTTTCTTAATATTCAATGAGTCCAGAGAAAAAGATGAGGTAGCAAGAAGAGTTTAAATAGGAAAACTGAGATAACTTTCTAACAGTAAGAGAGGGTTTAGAAACTAAAAGAATGACCAATTAAGGTTAGAAATTCTCCTCAGTGGAATGCTTAAAATTAGAAGGCATTCTTATCTGTCTCGTAGTCTTAAAGGAAACGAAACTGGTCACTCAAAGGTCTTCCTAAGCTCTGGAATTTATCCAGTAGCAATGGAACAACACTCCTATTTGTTTAGGGATTCCTTCGTCGTGCTCGTTTGTTTTTACCACAGATGAACTGAAACCCTGTGATATGAAGAGGTATCAGCCAGAATATGGAGCTCAGAGTGTGCACAATGGGTTAAAGACAAAATGGAAAACGAATCCTAAGCCTTTTCCTGCCCCTGGTACTTCTCTTTTGAGAGAAGAGTTACTACAAAGTGAGCTTTTCCACATAAACTAGGAAGAAAAGAACACACGTTTATGAAAGAACGGGAGTTCAGCTTTCTAACCTCCACCTTCAAAGCCCTGGGCCTGGCATGAGCTCTGAGTGCTCAAGCAGGAACTAGTGTTGGCCGAGTGTCTGTCTTGCCATGGCTGAAGAGGGTGGAACTTCTTCAGCCCTCTCTCGTTCCTCAGACCTTACCGTGGGGAGAAGCTTAGGTCAGGAACTATCTCCTCCAGGAAGCCCTTCTCACAATCCCCCAGGTGACCCGCCCCCAGCCTAAGTTAACATTTTCCTCCCCTCTGTTCCCACGGCACCTTGTGCTTACTCCTGTGACTGAAATACCCTGTGATATATATCTTTTACAACTGATTGTGGTCTGCTTCCCTCACTAAAGTGTGTGTTCCTTCTGGAGGGTACGATGCTAAGTGAAATAAGTCAGTCAGAGAAAGACAGATATCGTATGTTCTCGCTCAAAGGTGGAATTTGAGAAACTTAACAGGAGACCATGAGGGAAGGGAAGGAAAGGAAAAATAGTTACAAACTGAGAGGGCGTCAGACTGTAAGAGACTCTTAAATACAGAAAACAAACTGGGGGTTGCTGGGGGTGCAGGGGAAGGTGAAAATGGGTGATGGGCATTGAGGAGGGCACTTGTTGGGATGAGCACTGGGTGTTGTATGTAAGTGATGAACCATGGGAATCTACTCCCAATGAATGTATTCTTAATAAAATGTTTTGAGAAAAAAAAAAAGTGTGTGTTCCTTGAAGGGAGGGGCCTTATTTATCTTCGACTCTGTATGCTTGGTACCTGGTACATAATAAGTGCCCAATAAATGCATCTGTTTCAGAGTATGCTCTGGGTACCTAACAGACAGCTTACTTTGCCCACACTACCCAAGGGGGAAGCCTTCTGAAGGGATCTTCTTAGCATGGATGGGAGATCATCCTAGACACCTGGTACAGCTATAGAATCCTAGAGAGGGAAAGGCCTCTGGAGATTACCTACTCTAATCCGTCCCCATTACAGATGTGGATATTGAGACTCAGAGAGGGACAGTGATTTACCTATAGTCACATAGCCAGTTACTGGAAACACTTTTTCTCACTAATCAGAGAGATCATCAACCCTTAGAAGCTCTGTCCTTCTATCCAGAAATGACTGCCTTTTGACAACAATATCTCTAGCAAGCACTAGGAATCTTACAGGCATTAGATCCAGAGAGATGGTACAACACAATGGCTTCAAAGAACAATACTGGATTATATATACTTGAAAGTTATTAAGAGAGTAGATCTTTGATGTTTTCACCACACACACACACACAAAGAATGAAATGAGGTGATAGATTGTTATCTAACCTTATTGTGGTAATCATTTCACAATATGTATGTGTATGAAATCACATTTTACACCTCAAACTTACAGTGTCCTATGTCCGTTATATTTTAAGAAGCTGGAAAAAAAGAGAGAGAGAATGGATTCTGTAGTCAGTCTAGATCTAAGTTCAAATTTCAGCTCTGCCACCTAGAAGCTGTGTGACTTTCGGCAAGTTAATCTCTCTGTGCAGTTATCTCATCTTTAAAATGAGAATAGTACTCTATCCTATAGGGCTGCTTCAAAAAGTAATACTCATAAAGTATCTAGCATATAGAAAGTGCTCAATAACAAATATTATTATTAAACAGCAGCCTCCCCCTATGACTCCTCTCTCAACTTCTCACATATAATATTCTCTGTGCTAATTTCTTTCTCACCTCTTTGTCCTCATAAGAAAAACCAGTTGAAAAGTCAAAAACTGAATAGGGCTCGATTCAAAAGCTGCCTGGTTGGAGTTGTTATCTTGCAATTTTTTGCAGGCACCAAGCCAGAGACTAGAAATCTCGGCCAGACATGTGTTCTGCCCCAGTGCATGTGGCCCCATACTCTGCCCAACCAGCCTTCCTACTCTTCCTATCCTCTGTCCTCCCTCCTGCCTTTTAAATGATGAACACAGCATATTCAGCATATTCCTGGGCTGCTTTGGTGGCAGAAAAAACTAGTTTAATGTTTAATTATTTTTGAGAGAGAGAGAGAGTGGGGTAGAGTCAGAGAGGGAGGGAGACACAGAATCCAGAGCAGGCTCCAGGCTCTGAGCTGTCCACACAGAGCCCAACACAGGGCTCGAACTCACAAACTGTGAGATCATGACCTGGGCTGAAGTCAGATGCTTAACCGACTGAGCCACCCAGGAGCCCCAGAAAAAACTAGTTTAAATCCCAACTCCAGCCCTGTGTGAGATCTAGCTCCGGCTCCCACTTCTGTATGTGTTATTGCTAACTCCTGGTTTTATCTAACCAAATACGTCCCTTGGAAAAGTCTGCCCCAACTGCTTCTGTTCAGCTGGGTACTTTCTTATTCTCACCTGTCTCTAGAAAGGATCTTTTACTTTTTCCTGCCAAGAAGGAAGTTCCTTATATTTCCTTCTCAACTATTTCTTCTTTGTTTAGCTCTCACTGAAAATAGAGAACAATTCACAAGCATCTTGCATATGTACACACAGGAGAATGTGAGAGTATGTTCTCATCCTTACTTCCCTATTATACAGTGACCAGTGGGCTGCCATCTTGTTTCCCTTCTTTGACTGTTCTTTCCACAAGAATCCCCTATCCCAAAATATACCAAATATCCTCCCCTAACTTTGTTGCTATAGTCTGAATTCCCTTCTCTGACCAAGCAGAGGCCTGGAGTTGAACACTTTATTCAGCCCTTGTGGCAGGCAACCTCAACACCAATACAAACCCTCAGACTCACTCACCTTCTCGGACAGAACGTGGAACCCTTCTTGCAGCTACATCCCAGCTACACTCAACCTTCCCTTGATGACAGAATGACTACTTTCCCATACCCCAACAGTCATATAACCTCCTTCTAACTGCACATTCTCCATTAGGCAGATGCCTAACCTTCGTCTCTGGGCAGAGACCATTTGGTTGCACTCTCCACCCATCTCCACATATCTGCCCAAATATGGTTATTAGGTAGTTTGAATTTACCACCCGAGCAGAAGTCCAGTGTGGGTTAATTTGTTATTAATTTGCTGAATTTATTGCTCTTGTAGCAACTTTAACTCAAACGTACTAGAAAATGTATAAATCTGCCCTCTAGCTATAATCTTAGCTTTCCCTTCCCAGGGAGCTCCTCACTCAACTCTCTAATTCATTTGACCCCATATTCTCTCTTGGAGTTATAAGAAAGTTTACTTCTGCAAGAAATATTTAAGGTAGATCAGGGGAGATTTCACATAGAGGCTACATTTGACCTGAACTTGGAGAAAGAGGCAGATGTTTACAGGCAGAGATGGAAGAAAAGGGAGTTCTAGGAAAAAGCAACATTATGAACAACCCTGAGCAGAGGTTCTCAAATTTTGGTGTGTACAAATGAAAGATCATAGCTACCTCTGCTGTAGGAACAAGGGAATATGATCGGGATATGAGGGAGACTATAATTGTATCGGTAACATATTTCTTAAGCTGACCGGTGCATACATCTCAACTATTTTATACTATCTTGTCAAGAATAGATCAGTCTAAGGAGACTGTGTAAAATACAGAGTATAAGGCATCAGTTCTGATTCAGTAGGCTTAGAATGGCACTAACAAGCACCCCAGGTAATTCTTATACAAACGGTTCATGGGCCACTCTAAAAAAACACTGTGATAGCATTTCATCTTCAAGAGGAAAAGGAGAAATCAATAGCACCAGTGCATAAGGCCCAGGGCTGAGAGTCAGGAGCCCTGACCCATATTCTCTGCTCTGCTCCAATTGGGTACCTAAGTATTTGCTAGTAGGTTAACTTCTTTAAATTCTATTTTCCCAAGAAGACAGCCACTTTTATCCTCGTTCATCATGATAAGGATAAATTAAATGATGCCTGGTGAAACTTGAGGGATTTTTCCAGGAAATACATGGTTTACGGGGAAGATAATGGGTTTTCTTTTGTTTTGTTTTATTTTTAGAAAAATAGCCCCCTTTCCTTGATTCAAGTTCTCAGTGATCTGTCTCTAGTGGCGGTTTTCACTGAGCTTGAAGCATGTAGCATTAGGACCTTACGTGGAAAGAAACACTGGTGCCTATCTGGGTACGTTGAATTATATCTCCTTAACCAAAAAAAAAAAAAAAAAAAAAATGTCCAGATTGGTGGTTCTCACTTGCGTTGGGAAAAAGGAACACAGCATACACATCAGAGTCACTGGGGAGATTTTTCAAAACACGCAGACGTCCACCTGTTGCTATGTAAATCAGAATGGGAAAAAGGTTGAGAGAGTTGGGGAGTCCACATATTTTTAAGCCCTCCAGGTGATCTTGATACATTCCCTGCTCTAGAAAGATTCTTGGCCTCCCTCATGTAACCCGATCCAAGATCTTATACTTTTTCCTGCCAAGAAGTTCCTTATATTTACTTCTCAACTATTTCTTCTTTGTTTAGCTCGCACTGAAGATAGAGAACAATTCACAAGCATCTTGCATATGTATACACAGGGGAATGTGAATAATGACCTTGTTCTCAGGGACTGGGGGCCAGCTGTTTGGAAAGCCCAGCATCCCCAGGGTTGAAATAATCTCCTGGCCAGATGTTTCCTTCACCGGTTGGAGCAGGGCATGAAGGTCCCAGTGGAAGGCTCCCTGGACCCTAGGCTTGTCCAGCTGGATCAGCTGCAGGTGGAGCAAATGGGACCCAAGGGCCCCATCAGGTCACCTTGCTAAGTCTGACTCAGGCCAGCAGCTCTTTATTTCTTCCTGTCTCTCCCACTTCCCACTGTTCATCTCTGTGGGCAGCTGCCAAACTGGGGAACAAGAGTCAGGCAGGGGGAGGGAGTAGTTCTTAATGGATACTCCATCTCTTCAGTGGTTTGGGGTCTGGCAGAGATCAACCAGACCTAAAACAAATTGGCTCCACCCCCCTGCTGTATTTCGGTTAATGCACTAGCTGCCGAGAAGCAGGCAGGCCTGGAACAACAGAATCAATTCCCCTCAGCTGAACAGCAAGCTTAAACTTAACCCTCACAGCTCTTTCTCTTGTGTCTTTTATCTGTGGTGCTAAACATACTGTTCAGGCTTGGCTTCCTGACACTGACAGAGCATATCTCCGAGGGGTCAGATACAAGATCTCTGGAGACCCTTGGGTGATGGTCATGTGCCAAGGGGCTCCTAGAAAATATGATGCATCCAAGCAGTCTTCACCATTCCCTCACATCTGATGTAACCTTGACAGGTGCCGGTTTTTAAAAAGGAGGTAAAAATGACCCTTATTTGGCTGGTGTTACAGATGGGAGAGCTGTGGAAATTTAGCCATCTGTCCAGTATCATTCACTTATCCAGGGATAAACCTTGAACCACCATACCTTGGGTCTTGACTCCTATGACTACTGTCAAATGGCATTTTATTTTTGAACTTTAAAGACCCTCACCCAGGTATAAATACTGTGACCATATGCCTATGAGCAAGGGTCAATGGGGAATCATTCTATATGAGGAACCACATAAGAGGAAAATAGTACTAATGTTTTGCTTCTTATGTATGACACCTGCCACTCAGCCAAAGTTCTTCCCCACTCAGTCCATGAGTGCATTGTAAAATTCCATTACCTACCCACATACCTCCTCAAGAATTTCCTCTGAGTTTCTAAACCTCGGAAGTGGGATCAACTAAAATGTACCATATGGAGAAACATAAGAGTTTTTGTAAAAGTCTCAGTCAAGCCCAAGTAAGCTGGGAGTAGGAGCCACTGTTAATAATGCTTGGACTCTGGTGGAAGCTGTTGTTACTTGCCTTCTGATTCCTACCAATTAGCTCCTCTCACCCTCTGCTGGCAACTCTTAGAAATTCAAGTGAGGCTAAACTGTCACTCTCAAATCAGAATAGAAAAGGACTCAGGGTGCTAAGGTCCCCTGGGGGAAACAAAAAGCATAGCATGTGAAGGAACTCAGCTCTCACGTGTTCAACTTATCCTAAGATATGCTAGACACTGCCATAGCTGTGTATTCATTCTTCTACAGTTACTGAAGACCTGGTCTGTGCCAGGCACCGAACTGGGCCCTGAGACTATAAATATAAGTTGCAAAGACTGTCCCTTTCTCCCGCCAGCTAAGTGTTATTTTCTGAAATAACGTGTCCATAAAAGTGCTAAGCTATCTATACCATGCCCAAGAATTCAGGTGAAAAGTGAGCCTATTTAAGGTTTATTTGTGATACCCCTAGAGCCCCCAAAGGGAGACAAAGTCATTGGCTTAGACCAGCCTTAGTAACTGGTTCTGTACCATGGTTTTCAAGGGGGAAGAAAGGAGCTAGTCTAATGACTTTCGATGTGGCCAGAAAACCATTAGTAGCTAAAGAATGGAAAATTTCAGGAATAAGGGAGACTAGAATGTGAATTCACATTTAAAACTTTTACAGTGAGTCTGAAGAAAGAGGGAACCAGAAAATATCACCATAACTGGAACAACACAAAGAAACTGGCAATTTTTATAAGCAGGTCAGGAACCCATGATGCGTTAGTTCAGGGTTTCTCGACCTTGGCATGATTGTCATTTTGTGCTGGATACTTCTTTGTTGTTGGAAATTGGAAGCTGTCGCGTTTTTGTGCCTTGTGGGATATTTAACATCATCCCACATCTTTATCCACTGGATGCCAATAGCACACTCCCCAAGTTGTGATAATCAAAAGCGTCTCAAAGAGATTACCAAACGTCCAGGGCAGGGCGGGAATAGCTCCTGTTGAGAAACAATGTCTTTGTTCACCACTATTCTCTTACTCCAAGGCCATCTCAATACAGTCATTAGAGAGAATAAAGAAAATTAGCATCTGCGCCATCTTGCCAATGAACAAATTCAAGGAAGGAAGGGAGGTGAGCATACTAGAGGTCACTGTCACTTGCCCAGCCACTGGGCAATTTAGCGTAAGAGCCAGAAGTGGGAACCAAGTTTCTTGGCTCCATTCACACACATTGTGCTGCTAATGGAGGTGATAATGATGATGACTTGAATAATGATTCTAAAACTTCATGAACAACAACCACAAACTTCAGCAAGATGCTCTACCAGCACTTTTTCCCAGTGCCCCATTTAGGTATAAAATATAACACATACATTTGCCTGTCTACACTTGCCTTTTCTTCTCGCAAAGTTCAAATTAAACTGCCCCCATTGCCTTCCCGCAGTCTGCCATATTTGCATTTTGCTCTTTCCTGGCCCATCTGCACGCTACCAGCACCCCAGTTCTTCTGCACTAAATTTAGAGGGAGACTGAATGAGGGGAAAAATGAGTAGGGTGGGTCAGGGCCATAGGAAATTGGGATAGACTGTTAACAGCTACCAGATAGGGCTAGCCTTAGATATAGGGCAAATAAGCAGGGACCTACAGTCTGTCTGGTACCTAGTATTTCACTTTTAGAGATATATTCCTTTGGTGAAGGCTGTACATTAAACTTGTCAGTAATTAGCACTTGCGTGTACATGTTTATCAGATCATTGCCCTTTGAGATCACTACCAGAGATCAAGGCTCTCGGAGATCAAGTGTATTTAGAGTATATGTTGCTGCCCCTGGAAAGCGGACCTGGATAAAAGTCTTCAATGGGCACTGCTCAGGCGGAAGAAGGTGAATGAAATGGAGGCTAAAAAAAAAAAAAAAAACAAACAAACAAACAAAAAAAAAACGAAAAACAAAAAACCCAGATACCAACTTTGCTACTAGCCCATTTTGCTGTGAGTAAAACCCTGCTATAGATTGCACTCTGGGGAGTCCTGGGCTGGGTGTTTCAAAGGAGTCCACATTCATAGCGTTCGGGTTGGATAAACAGGAGGGGCTGAGAGTGGATTTCCCCGTAAGGCAATACGTCCCACCCCCACCCCCACCGCCAAGCTCCACAACCTGCCCAGCCCCGGTGACACAGTCTTACCTCCCACGAACTGTGCTGCTCCCATGCAACGTCCCATCATTCTGGAGATGAGCCCCTCCATGCAGCAGCCCAGGACAGCAGCCAGTGCCACGAGGAGCAGCAGAGCACAGCCGGCACCTGTCACCACTGTGCACATCTGCCAGGCCAGGCTTGGGATGGCACTGAAGCTGGCATAGCGCCCACACTCTTCCACCATGATCAGACTGTGCCCCTCTCCCCGCACGGGGTAGTTGCACCTCCGGAATGTGCTGAATGACACTGGCTTCCCCAGCTGGGATCCAAAGAGCCAGTAAGGCAGGAAGTAACTGGTAGAACTGGCCACAGCAGTACCAAGGGACAGGAAGGCCCAGAGGGTCCCCACCAGGGTCAGGCTGCTCCTCATGGTCCCAGGTTTCTCTGCAGGGATGGGGAGATGAGTTGGGTCATAGCACCAAATGCAGAAAGTTAGCAAGTAGGCCAGTTTCATCTGGCTGGCCAGTCCTAGGGCTCGTTTATGTACCACTTGGCCTTTGCTTCTGGATAAAATTATTGTCCTCAGGACCGTTTAGGTCCTTCTGGGATTCTGCTTTCCAGCATTTTCCCCGTCTTCCCTTCCCTCCACCTGATTCAGATTTCTATGGTCTCTAGGCTGCAATGGAAGAGCCATAGAACTGAACTGGTGGCTGTTCCAGCAGCTCCAATACAGCCTGATCAGACAGCTTTCAACTCTTGACGTCTAGCATGAAGCAAGTGGCAGGAAGGAAGGCTGAATGAAACCAAGGCTGCCCAGAGAATCCTCAGCTTCCGGTGGAATGGCTTTACTGGCCTGGAGGCCTGGAAGGAGATGGTATGTCAAGAGGGTCAGGAAGCAAGTTGTTTTCAGAGAGTGAGGGAGAAGGAAGACACCTCAGGGGGCTGCCCCTCCTACGAGGGAGAAGAAGGAAAGAGAGCTCACTGTGGGGGGGGGGGGGTCACAGGATGTGCCCCTACGACCTATGTAGGATGTGCCCCATAGGATGTGACCTATGTAGGATGTCTAATAGGGCATCAATATGAGCCGCTCACAGGGTTGAAAAATGTGCAGAATAAAATATGGGGTTCCTCTCTCACACCCCATTCTTATCACTGAGTGAGCACTGATCAGTCACTTTTTCCCCAAAAGCAATACGAGGCAACTTTCCAACCAGTAAGCGTTGTTTGACTCTAGACAGGCTATTAAGAAAACCTGCCTCATCCTTTGCTCCAAAGCTTCTCTTCTCTCTGACATGGATCAGGTGCCCCCTGCCTGGCAGCAGGAACGTATATATAGCTGTAAGGACCTTTCAAGGTGCTTCCGGAACAAGCAATCTCAGATTCAAGACCCCGAGAGCCTTTTCAGATCTCATCTCCTCAGCTCAGCTCACAAATGGCTTTCACAGACCCCTCTGTTGAAAATCGACCACTTCCCTCCCAACTCCATTAATCTGCCATTGCTTTCTGGCTGCAATTAGGGCAGCCAGAGACCACACTGCAGCTTGATGACAGCACTGTGAATGTCTCCAGCAGGCAGATGGTGGAGGATGTTTCAGAAACGTCTCCATGATTCATCACCATTGCTTAAGGCTACAGGTGGTGGGAGAGGGTTTCAGGGGTGGGGACCCAAGGTAAGGGGGACTTGCACAGGCACTGGCTGTATGGGCTACCATACTGCTGATTGGAGACATTGTCAGGAGCTAGCAGCAGCTGTTTTCAGGGTCTCAGGGACCGTGCCCAGCCATGGGCCCTTTCACAAGCACCATTACAGAGTGCCCGGCACAGAGTAGGCACTCCAACTCATGTTTGTTTCATGAAACCCATTTCACAGAAGCAGCCAATTTCCAGGCTGGCAGGGACCTTAATGAATCTCCTAATTCGACTTTCTTGTTTTATGTATGGGGGAGGGGGGGCACGGCCCAGTAAGGGGAGAAATGATTTCCCTTAAGTCATAGAGTAAATTAGCAAGCGGCAACACCAGAATAAGAAAATAAGAAACCCGATCTGCCTATTCCTGGGCCATTACTTTTCTACCACACAGTCCTAACATCCCTTCCCCCCACCATCACTTTACGGACGGGAATCCGGAGAGGAAGTGATTTACCCAAGGGAAAAGGGCTAGTGAGGTACACTGGCCAGGCCAGAGCCCAATTATTTGATTCTTAGCATAATGCTCTGTTTTCAGTCCACCGCAATTCCCCTCCTGAAACATATGTATTGTGTGCTATGTGTTTTGTGCAGGAAGGGAGAGGAGATCATAAATTGTAGGTGCTTACGTTGGAATGTTAGGGCTTGGGAAGAAAGTGCCCTCAGCCGGGCCCCTGGGAAGGAGGCTTTGTGCCTGATTGGGGGGCGGGGGGGGGGGGTGGGCAGTGAGAAGAAGATGTGATGAGGGATTGAAAGCCAACAGGAGAAGTGGAACTAGTTTTAAGTAATTGCTGTCAGAAAACAGGTATGCTTGGCCGCAATGAGGTAATGCCTCTGCTTGTTATATTAGCGTTTGTAAGATTATGAGAAGTACAAGCAGAGCTCTGTTATGGGCTCACTTCCTGGTGAAGAAGCCCAGGCGGGAGGATGAAAGGAAACAAACTGACCAACGCAGACTGCCGACTGCTTCATCGTATTCCCTTCCAAAGCCTTCACTTCACGTCCTCTGCCCAACGATCTGTGTTCTGTAAGAAAGGCGTCACTCCTAGGGGCGCCTGGGTGGCTCAGTCGGTTAAGCGTCCGACTTCAGCTCAGGTCACGATCTCACGGTCCGTAAGTTCGAGCCCCGCGTCGGGCTCTGGGCTGATGATGGCCCAGAGCCTGGAGCCTGCTTCCGATTCTGTGTCTCCCTCTCTCTGACCCTCCCCCGTTCATGCTCTGCCTCTCTCTGTCTCAAAAATAAATAAACGTTAAAAAAAAATTAAAAAAAAAAAAAGAAAGGCGTCACTCCCGATTTGCAAATTAGCCCACTGAGTATCAGAAAGCTAAGTGGCTTGCCCAAGGTGACACAGTGATGTAATGCACAGCCATCATTTCCCACTGCTCATTCACCCACAACCTTCCCCCATTGTTCTCCTTTATCGCCCCAGTAGTATTACACTTAAAAGCCTCCATGGTTTCCCATCCAGGATTTCAACAAAATGTTTAAGAATGGGGAAAGAATTAGAGGCACAGACTGGGAAGGTGGGAGAAAGGCCACTTCCTCTAAGCGGCGTGTAAACCAGCAGAACAAAAGCATTAGCTCTTCCAAACTCAGCAATTGTAGTCAGAACCAACCCCATAGGTTGCCCCAAAACATGATCACCTGGAGATCCAAGGTTCCAGTATGACAACCAGTAGAAGGGCAGAGAATCGAAGGCAGAGAAAGAAACTATATCAGTGAGTGGTACCTAGACTATACTCGAAATAAGAGGTGGGGCTCTGACATAAGAGTATCATCATCTGTGACAAATCCAGCAGTTTAAAAAACTACAATACTACCAACCACTGTTGCCACAATTTTATTTTTTAAGTGGAATTTAGAACCCGAGATGTAAGATGGCAGAATCACAAAAGTCAGTTTAAATTACACATGGTTAGCTTTAGGGAAACTCATCAGCTTTCAGAACTTAAATTAGATACTTCTAACTTCAGAAAAGACTCATTGTCCTTACTTCATTCAGGACTGGGATGACAAATTATGCTGGTTCTCCTGGGACTGAGGCATTTCCTGGGACTCTCAGTGATAAGACTAGGAGAGTTAGTCATTCTATTTAGTACTAGAGGTGTGGTGGGCCAGCACCGTCCGTGGACAGCAAGTTCAGAATCACTGCCACAGATAACTCTCTAATGTTCTCTCTCCAGAGAGAACAATACAAAGTCAGAAGCGACCATGAAATTACACAGGGGAGAGATGAAGCCTATGTGTTTTGAACGTAAGCCTTTCTGGATCATAGATGAGACCTCATGCAGTCAAGGAAGAGGTCTCACAGATCCAATTGCCCCATATTTTCTGAGCATAGAATAAGCCCCAACCCAGCTCAGGAACTAGAACGATTTCTCCTGTGGCTGGACAGAGAAGTCATGGGCCATGTGGACTCTAGGCAGGCACACTGCTACATGGTCACCTGCGCCAGGCGGGGAAGCGCATTCAAGCAAGTGCTCTCAGTTCCTGTATTGCCTGCAGTGGAGTAACTTCCCTTCGTGACACTCCTCCAAAGCAATCCAAGTTCATTCCCAGGAACTAGCTAAGTCTCTTTGCAATTACATAAATAAAAGTCACACACACAGTGCTATACTTCATTCTATCTTTATTCTTCTTGTATATGTCATGTACACAATGGCTTTGTTTCCCTGCCCTAGAATTCTAGCCACATAGCTACACTGGATTTCAGAAACCAAGAACTCACCCTGGTGCTCCTGATAACTGGCCCAGTAACCAGGCATTGATAGGATTGTTAATGACCCTCTCTCTTTAGGTGTCCTATGGTCCCTCATCCCTTAGTTTCTTCATCTCCTAAATGGGTCATATGCCTGTTTCTGAGAGTGGTCGTGGTCATATAAGATGCAGTGAGTGTAGCCAGAAAGTTATAACGACCAGAGTGGAAGCGTGAAGTGTCTTCTGCATTTACCGTTCTTTACGGAAGGCTGATGTTCACTAATCTTTAGAGACATGGTGGTCATTCTAATGCAGACTCGTGGGTAGGAATCACTTCAACCTTTTGAGGCAGGAAACCTACCTAAGCCATACATGTCCAATGGTCATGTACAGTGCTTCTAAAGAACTCTATAGAAGGAGAATCCACAACTTTCTCAGTAGTTTAACAACTCTCCCTGTCAATAAATCATTTATTATGTCTCATTTTAAACCTTTTCTGCTGCAACGTAAGGGCAATTCCTTTGGTCGCGTGTCCTCAGGGGGAATGGAGAAGAGCTTGGCTGGTCTTCCAGATGACAGTCCTTAATCAACTCAGATTGCTGGTAGCTTACTTTTAGCCCTCCCCCGCCCCAAGTGAGCATTCTACCTCTCTCTTTTGGTGTCTTATTGCCAAGTCTCTAATCATTCGTTCTCACCTTTTCATTCTCATGTGTTCTACTCATATGTGGGCACTTGGTATCACTGGAACTGGAAAAACCACTCTTATTTCTTCCAGGTGGAAGAAAAGAAACCCAATCCTTCCTTTACTTCACTTTCTCTCCAGTCCCCACAGAAAAAGACTCAAATACTTTTGTTCCCGGTTAAGCTTGCCATACATCTTCTGAGTTAAGGAAAGCACTGCATTACAAATGTAACAGGGTCCAGGAAAAGCAGCCATTGAGTTAATGACCAGAATACAAAGTGGTCAGAGAGTCCCTGATTTGCAGCTGCGAAGGAAAACATGGCCGCAAGACTACTGGTCTGTGAGGAGCAGCTTTGTTGGCACTGGTGTTGGCAAAGGAATATGAACAGGCCTTTCTCCTCATGCCCCCCAGATGGTGTGCATCGCCTACCTGCCAACCCTGTTACAAATATATCATGCCCAGTGCTGAGACTTCTGTAGAAAGTGACACAGGCATAGGTTTCCAGTGGTAAATAGAGCCATACTCCAGAAATATCTTTGCCCAATGGGATGCCTTGGATCAAGTTAGGTATATAAGCGGCCTGAACCTGAACATTCTAGATCTTTCTGCTTTGGACACAGCCTCAAAAAGGATCTACTACCCCTTCCCAAACATTTCTCTCATTTTCTACCACCTTAGTCCTTCAGACGTTATTCCTCTTCTGTATATCGCCACAATGGGAGTTACTCCTAGTTCTGTGCCTGAAATCATCTCATGATGTAGCTATTCCAAGGGCTTTGCTTCCCATTTGTGTCTAGGTGACTCAAAGACGACCTCACATTTTTAAGCTTTATGTGTACACATCTCAGTGAGTTTTGACATCTCCTTATATCTGTTTTACCATCACCACCATCAAGGTACTAAGACATATTTGTAACCTGCAAAAAGTTCCTTGTATTGGTTTTGTGTGTGTGTGTGTGTGTGTATGTGTATGTTAGGAATACAATGTAAAATCTATCCTCTTAATGTATTTTAAAGTGCACGGAACTGTCCCATTATCTATAGGCACAAAATTGTATGGAAGATCTCTAGAATTTACTCATCTAGCACGACTGAAACCGTATACCCATTGAGTAACAAGTCGCCATTTCCCCCTCCCCTCCAGCCCCTAGCACCACCATTCTTGTCTCTGCTTAATATCTCACTTTTGACCTAAGCTGTATCTTTCAAATTCCTGAGCTGATGTTTGCTGACCCTCTTTCTAAGCCTAGTCCCTCCTTCCCTCCTCTTTTATTCTGGAGTAGAAAGATTAGCAAAAACTAGCTGTGTTGGCTTTGTTTATTCATTCATTTGCATCTGAGATGCTCACAACCAGGTAAGGCAGTTCAAGGCAGGAAGTCAGAGGGTAAGTGGAGACAGAAGACCAACTGAGTCACTGACAGCCTGGAAGACCAATTCTAAATAATCAAGTTGGCCATGCAGAGACAGAGAGATCCCTTACAAAGACTCTCCACGGAAGGTCCTGGGCTATTCCCTTTCTCCAGAGTTTGAGGTTGGAAAGGTAAGAATTGAAATGATTTCCCTAAATTTCATATGAACTTCTCCCTTCCCTAAAAAAAAAAATTCTGCTCACTGAGCTCCCCATTTGTCTTCTGCTTTGGAAAGTGAGGTATCAATTAGAGCTCTTCATCTCAGTTCTTATTCCAGCTGGACAGATGCCACCACCTTCAGTGATCAGTTGGTCAGCTATGAGTCCTATCTCACACCTTCCACCAGTTAGAAATGATTCCTACCAGCCTGCTCTGGAAAGACACTGTTAAGCTCTATCAAAGTGGACTAACTGGTACTGCCTCCCCCAGACCCTTAGGTTCAAGGTCCCAGCATTGCTGCTGTTGCCCAGTAGACCCTCTACCTGTGGCCTCAATGGGGAATAGAATGCCACCACAGCTGATCACCTCTACTCAGTGAAACTAGCCAGTATAGGAAGAAGGTGGGCTGGATACTTCTCCAATCACTTCAGCAGACACAAGAGGCAGTGTGGCATATTAAGAGTTTCTCAAAATGGGGGCCCCAACGCCTCTGCATTAGAATCACCCTCCATGCTTGTTTTTCAATGCAGACTGTGACACTCCTTCTCAGAGTCACTGAATTACAATTTATGAGATTTGCATTTTTTAAAAATTCTGAATTGATTCTGACGGGAGCTAATGATTGAGAAATACCATTTTAGTGGAAAAGGGTCTGGATTTTGGCATCAGATCTGAGATAGGGCCCCAAGGTCTTCCCCTTACAGGTTATATGAACTTCAGAGGATCACTTAAGACCTCACAGTTTCAGTTTTATCTATAAAATGGAGATGATTAGGGGCACCTGGGTGGCTCAGTCAGTTGAGTGTCTCACTTTGGCTCAGGTCATGATCTCACAGTCTATGGGTTCGAGCCCCCCGCATCAAGCTCTGTGCTGACAGCTCAGAACCTGGAGCCTGCTTCGAATTCTGTGTCTCTGTCTCTCTGCCTTTCCCCAGCTTGTGCTCTCTCTCTCTCTCTCACTCTCTCTCAATAATAAATAAATAAACTTAAAAATATAGAAAATGGAGGTGATTAAACATAGTTTAAGAGAAATAACATTTGTGGTATACCCAACAGGACAGGTCTCAATTATTCTCTCTTCTACTGGAAGAGATTCCATTCCCCTATAAGTAAGAGAGAAGACTTGAAGTCTCCCAAGAAGTAGAACATCCCTCCTTTCCCCACTCTTTCTCCTCCAGCCCCTCTCCCAGTGACTTCTTACCCCTCGGCTTCTTTCTGCATTCAGTTTCCCATCACAAAATGGAACCACCGGGCCCAGTGTTCTTTTCAAGAATGGATTTATAGTTTAAACTATTGCAGGTTTTCCTGTAAATCATCATGCTTGGCACATAGTAGGAACTCATAAATATTTACTGAGTGAATGCAATCTTTTGTTTCCAGCCTGACTGACTTCAACATCTGTACTTCAGTTTAACCCCATCACCCCATTTCAGTCCCGTAATCCCAATTTAGGCAAGTCTAGGAGATCAACCCAGCACACGAGCAAAGCAGATCCACTCTCCCTTCTATAGACAGGTCAGAAAAAAATCCCTCCCTCCACTCCCAGAGACATGCACTTCCTCTCCTCAAGTTACCAACTCTCCTGGGGAACCCAGCTAGCAGTTAACCCTTAGGTCTTCAAACCATGTCAATATGAAATAGGAATCCAGCCCCAGATTCCTCTTACCCTCTGTGCAAACAACAGGCTCTGAGGAAGTAAAAATGCACCAGGCCCTCTTTGGGAAGAAAACAGCTTCTCTGAGCTGTGAGATGAAAGTACAGGAAGCCTGAGAAAGAAAAGGGAGAAGAGGGGCTGAGCAAGGGGGCGAGCGAGGCAGTTTCTTATCCAGCTGTTTCAATTGCATTTGGCCCAAGTTGCAAATTTACCTTCTGACCACGAAAGCTGATTGACTTGTTCCCTCTCTCCAGACTCAAATCTGAGAAACAACTTCTCCTCACAGCTTGTCAGAAGGGGATGGGAATCCCAGCTGCTCTTTGCAGTGATGCCTGAAAATCTTGCTTTACCTTTGGGAGAGAGGGGCGGAGTCCAACCTAATGGGAATTAACTCCACACACGCTGGAGGTTTCAGATCCAGCCTCAGACATGCAGGCACTTGAAGTAGCTTAGCTGGCACGGACTCCCCCACCTCCATCCTCACAGCTGCCAAGTCAGCTGTGTGTGGGGGCGCGCGCGCGCGCGCGCGTGTGTGTGTGTGAGTGTGTGTGAGTGTGTGTGTGTCTGCCGAGGAATAAAGGTTCTCCTCAACTTTCCTCAAAAGCCCAAAATAGTCCCCACCACATATGTCAGGTAGTAGACCTAAATGTCTAGAAACGCCAGAAAACACACGCCTGAATGGAGTAAGACACAATAATCTTTTCCCAAACCAATTTCCACTGTCTGATGTTCCAACAGAGCAATCTATGACTCCAAGAGGTAACGAGTTTACATTTAAGAAACTTAAAATCACACAATGAAAAAGCTAAATAATGCTTCCTAAAAATAACAGCACCAGCAAAAGTCAGGGTCTAAATAATCGCTTTTGTGCTTGGGAAGGTAGCTGAGAGGTCTGGAGATTGTTGGAGTTCTGCCTGATGGTCTGATCCAACCTGATGTCATCTCTCCCACCTGTGAATGTCCCTGGCGCTCCATATTATTTTGGGAAACTTATCACCTTCTACCTTGTGTTAGTTTTTTTGCATATGGGTCTCATTTCCCCTCCCAGATACTGTGTGAATAGGGAAATTTGTTAAACAAAATGAGTTGTAAGGAGGAATGCTAACCAGTTTAACTTAATAGAGCATACTAGACTAGTCCAAAGTATCTTTACTTCTATAATGTCCTACTTGCCTTCCTAGAATGCTATCAAGGTTTTCAGGCCTGTTTTCTAGCACTCTGTGGCAATCATTCAAAAGAGGAGAGTAAATTAACCAACAGTTCAACACACTTGTACCACAATTATTTAATGAAGTTAAAAGTTTTTCCTGCTTGCTGTGGATACAAGTGGGCATTCTGTCTTTTATCGGTGACAAACCACATTCCCATCTGTAATAATGGCTTACTAAGGCAGTTTCTGGGGGAGGGACAGATGACCTCTTAGGTAGAATGTCAGATTTTTGGCAGTGTGAGCTCCTGAGATAAGTTTTATCATCTCCCAGTTGTTGTCTCTTTAAGAATCACTGCTTCAGATATAGGGCTGCATAAAGAGAAATGTTACACCCTCTATTACTAAAAATAACTCAATATTAACATCCACATCATAACTATGTATAAGATATGGCTGAAAATTTTGACATAGGAAAAATAACTGATTCCACTCTATCCACCAATAAATATGGCCCTTTGCTTAGTGGCTACACCTCTCATTTGGAGAACTGATGACCATTCGCAACTCTATGTAGAGATCGTTTTTACTTATCACTTTTTATCCTCTCTTTCCCTATTCTTCCAGTTCCTTTAAGTGGAATAATATGAAAACTGAAACGTTTAGTAAACAATTATCTAATTTATTGGGCAAAGTTTTGTTTCCTGTTCTTAGTTTAATGCTTGATAATTGTCTTAGGAAAAAAAATTGCTCGCATCTTGTGGATGTAGGTAATTTTTCATTGAAAATGCTCTTCAGCCCTACATGAATAGACACTTCTCCAAGGAAGACATCCAGCTGGCCAACCGACACATGAAAAAATGCTCAACAGCACTCATCAGGGAAATACAAATCAAAACCACAATGAGATATCACCTCACACCTGTCAGAATGACTAACATTAACAACTCAGGCATCAACAGATGTTGGCGAGGATGCGGAGAAAGAGGATCTCTTTTGCATTGTTGGTGGGAATGCAAACTGGTGCAGCCACTCTGGAAAACAGTATGGAGGTTCCTCAAACAATTAAAAATAGAACTACCCTATGACCCAGCAATTGCACTACTAGGTATTTATCCAAGGGATACAGGTGTGCTGTTTCGAAGGGGCACATGCACACCCATGTTTATAGCAACACTATCAACAACAGCCAAAGTATGGAAAGAGCCCAAATGTCCATCGATGGATGAATGGATAAAGAGAATGTGGTATATATATATACAATGGAGTATTACTCAGCAATCAAAAAGATTGAAATCTTGCCATTTGCAACTACGTGGATGGAACTAGAGGGTATTATGCTAAGTGAACTTAGAGAAAGACAATATCATATGACTTCGCTCATATGAGGACTTTAAGATACAAAACAGATGAACATAAGGGAAGGGAAACAAAAACAATATAAAAACAGGAAGGGGGACATAACAGAAGAGACTCTTAAATATGGAGAACAAACAGAGGTTTACTGGAAGAGTTGTGGGAGGGGGAATGGGCTAAATGGGTAAGGGGCTTTAATAGGAATCTACTCCTGAAATCATTGTTGCACTAAATGCTAACTAACTTGGATGTAAATTTAAAAAATAAATTAAATAAAAATAAATAAAATAAAATAAGATAAAATAAAACAAAATAAAATAAAATGCTCTTCAGCCCTACTTTCATAAGATCACATGGGCAGGATTGAGAAGGGAACACTTCTTGCATTTATTTAGGGGATAAGATGATATATAGTATTTTTAATAATGCTAAAATGGGTATTGGTCAGGGACCCAGGGAATACCTAAATTTTGTCTTTGGTCAGTCTGGAATAAGAGATCCTGCAAAGACAAGATATGGTGATGCATGATTCTGATATATATCCCACCCCCATCCCTAGTTTGCAAAACATTACTCTATGCAATAGAATTTCCCAAGCAAAATCAACACTCCCACAACATTTTGCAGTCTAGACAAAGGGTCAGCAAGCCAGAGACTGTGTTATGTGCCAACTCTAATAGGCTGCCTGTTTTTGTAGTTTTATTGGCATGCAGCCACAACGTATTCATTTATGTATCATCTATGGCTGTTTTCATGCTACAATTGCAGATTTGAGTAGTTGTGACAAAGATCTTATGGTCCACAAAGCCTAAAATATTTACTATCTGGCGCTTTACGGAAACAACCAAACAAACAAAAAGATGCTGGCCCCTGATTTAAACCCACAGCAATAGACACATTATGTTAATTATTAGGAGAAAGGGATTGATTGAAAAGGAAGGGCAGCGGAGTGAAATAAAAAGAAATGCTGCTTGCTTTCATCTTTCTTAATGTGCGAGTCAACCCTCACCAGATTTTAGAATCTGTGAAGTTAACAACACACTAGAGATCAGTATACGTCAAATATTCAGTAAGTTCATTAAAATGTATTTCTCTGTTAACTATCCTTTGAACCTGTGTTTATGTTGTTTGTCAATATACCTTAGCTTTTTTTTTTCTTTTACTGACAACTTCATTGAGATTTAAGTCACATACCATAAGATTCACCCTTTTAAAATGCAAAATTCAGGTTTTTTTTTTTTTGGTGTATTCCCCAAATTGTGCAACCCATCGCCACTATCTAATTCTAGAACATTTTCATTAACCCAAGACTAAACCTCATACACATTAGCATATACTTTAAGTTATTTTTTGTTCTTTTGTCAGAGCTGCTTCTTAATTGGGGGCTACTTGTTTTTATTTTAAATAAAGTTTCTTATTACTATGGGTGCATGTTCTTTTCTAGTCTACAAGAAAAGGCCATTTAACCACTTACACCATACACAAAAATAAACTCAAACTGGATGAAAGATCTAAACATAAGACTGGAGACCATCAAAATCCTAGAGGAGAAAACAGGCAACAACCTCTTTGATCTCAGCCACAGCAACTTCTTACTTGACAGATCTCTAGAAGCAAGGGAAACGAAAGCAAAAAATGAACTATTGGGACCTCATCAAGGTAAAAAGCTTCTGCACAGTGAAGGAAACAATCAGCAAAGCTAAAAATCAACCGACAGAACGGGAGAAGATATTTGCAAATGACACATCAGATAAAGAGTTAGTATCCAAAATCTATAAAGAACTTATCAAACACAACACCCAAAAAACAAATAATCCAGTGAAGAAATGGGCAAAAGACATGAATAGACACTTTTCCGAAGCAGACACCCAGATGGCCAACAGACATGAAAAAGTGATCAACATCATTCATCAACAGGGAAATACAAATCAAATCAGGATGAGATACTACCTCATACCTGCGCAAATAGCTAAAATTAACAATTCAGGCAACAACAGAAGTTGACGAGGATGCAGAGAAAGAGGAATGCTTTTGTATTGCTCGTGGGAATGCAAATTGGTGCAGCCACTCTGGAAAACAGTATGGAGGTTCCTCAAAAAATTAAAAATAGAACTACCCTATGACCCAGCAATTGTACTACTTGATATTTATCCCAAGGATGCAGTAGTGCTGATTCGAAGGGGCACATGCACCCCAATGTTTATAGCAACACCATTGACAATAGCCAAAGTATGGAAAGAGCCCAAATGTTATCAACTGGTGAACGAATAGAGAAGATGTGATATATGTATACAATGGAGTATTACTCAGTGATCAAAAAGAATGAAGTCTTGCCCTTTGCAACAACGTGAATGGAACTAGTGTATTATGCTAAGCAAAATCATCAGTGAAAGACAAATATCATATGATTTCACTCATATGTGTAATTTAAGATACAAAACAGATGAACATAAGGGAAGGGAAGAAAAATAATATAAAAACAGAGAAGGAGACAAACTGTAAGAGACTCTTAAATACAGAGAACAAACCGAGGGTTGATGGCTGAGCGTTGGGTGGGGGGATGGGCTAAATGGGTGACGGGCATTAAGGAGGACATTTGTTGGGATGAGTTCTGGGTGTTGTATGTAAGTGATGAATCAATAAGTTCTATTCCTGAAATCATTATTACACTATATGTTAACTTACTTAGATTTAAATTAAAAAAAAAAAAAGAAAGAAAGAATTCTTGGCTCTGGAATTTTAAGTGTATTATGGAAATAAATCCCCAGCTGAGTTGATCATTAAAATTAAAAATATATCTAGATTTAAAAAAAAAAGAAGGAGCCATTTATTTCTAGAGGCATTTCTAGGCCACCATTGCTCTTGAACTTTGGAGAGTTCGCATCTAAGTGCTTGCAAATTTAAAGCCGCATAGACTCCATGACCTGTCAACCATGCAGGTTGAACATAGAAGGTACACCTTGCCTATGCCATAGTTTCAGTTCTAGACTGAAAACCTGGAGTTGAAACCTATACTTTTCTATAAAACTCAGAACTGACAACTATTTTGTGGATTTTTTTTTTTTTTTTTTTTTTGGTCCTCAGAGGATGAACCGATAGTGTTAACTAATGATGTGATGTGCTCATAAGTATTTAATAACTAGATTTGGGTGGCAGGGGAGCAAGAGAGCCCTGATTTGTGGCATTTGCTTATTTCTATGGTGTAAGTACTCCCACCATGGCCAATTGCAAGCTACCAACTTGAAGTCAATAAAAGTAGAGTTGGGAAGATACATACACAATCTACTCTCACAAGCTGGAACAAGCCAGTTCCAGCACACCACTGGAACTCCGATCTAAGGAATTATTTCAGTCTTAGTTTGTGTTGATTTATAAACTATATACAACATAAACCAAAATAGGATAATTTTTATATGTTACACATAGATGGCTATGCACTGCACACAGTTAGCTGCCACTAAAACATTTAACAAATATGCTCCTGTATCAATTTGTAAGCTTTTAGAGTGCAATGTGTGTATTATACAGAAGCAAACCAAAGATAAATTGTTCGTGAATATAGAAGGAATAGAATTTCCTTCCTAAGGCAGTGTCCTAAAAGATTCGTTGCTGCCAGCTTTAACAACTTTTGAGAGAGGCTCTTTATTATATTTTTAACAGATGAAAAATAAACCAGGTTGTAAATACCCCCCCCATTTTTAACTTAAATTATATACCGCGTTTTCAGTCCAAATTGTATGGTGTAAGTTAAGGTAAATTGCATTATATTGGCAACTATGAGTATCTTTCTGTAAGTGTTTGTTGAGTGTTCTGTGAGTGTATATTGAATATGAATAAACTTTTAAAAAGAAAAATAGAGAAAGTTTTCATTCAGATATTTAATGAAACTCTTAAGAAGTCTGATATACCAGATGAAGAGAATGCATCACCCATGCTGATTCTTGCCCCTCTTGGAGAAAGGCAACCTACCAACAATTTCCTATCACCAACATGCACCAGGCACTGTGTTCAGTACTGGAAGCACAAGGGTTAAGAAGATAGACAAGGTCCCTACCCTTATGAAGTACAAATTCTATTCAAGGAAATGGAAAAGATTAAACAAGCAAGCAAACATGATAATAATGGACAGTGATGAATACTGAGTGATTAAAAATTAGTGATATTAATGGAGCAATGGCCGGGGCGGGGGAGTGAGGGAGGCTTACCTTAAATAGAAGAAACAGGGAAGGCTTCTCTGATACAGCATGGAGCTAGAAACCTAAAGGATGAGAAACAGGAGAGGAGCTGGAAAAGTTGGGAGATGGTAAATTCAAAGGCTTTCAGGAGGGGAAGACCATGGCATGGTAAGAAACTGAAAGGCCAGCAGGGCTGGTGAACCAAGCAAAGAGAGGTACCCTATAAGGCTGGAGAAGTAAGCAGAGGGTAGATCATGTAGGGATTTGTAGGATTTCCTTCTAAGTAGAGCAACAGACGATGGGTAGACCTTCCATGAACTCAGTGTGGCATGCACATGCAAAAATAGGTTGTAAACATTGGTAACTGTGAAAAAATGGGGTAAACCCTAGGCTGTTGATGTGGCTCATCTCTGGGCCTCTAGGCCTCTAATACCACATAATTTTCGATGTACCTCTATGAAAGCAGGAGCAGCTACAGGAGAAAGTGGCCTCCAACTCCTGTTTTTATCTGAGGGCTTCCAAGGTACTACTGTTCACACATTTGTTAGTAGTAAACCGAGGTTTACTACTTAGGCCTGAAGTTTACTACTTTATTTCTTAGGCTACCATGACCTATTCTGAGTCATTATCCTCACCAGTCTTTGACCCTTGACCAGGCTTGAGGTCTGGTCTGGCCTAAGTCAGAGCAACGGGAAGCCACCATGTGGGTTAAAGCATTATCTGATTCATATGTGAAAACCGTCTTCTTGTCAAATATAGAAATTTTTAACATTTCTAGGTCATTCTCAAGGTTCTCTTCTTCTCTTAGTAGTGAGCTTGCATTTACAACTTCCAAACTTCACTTTTCACTTCCCTTTTGACCCCTGCATTCAAGGTACCTGATGCTGAACTAATTATGAGATTGACTTGCCTAGGAACAGAAAATCCGCTCTCTCACACTCCAGTTATTCGAGGTTTGACTAGAATTCTATTCCTACGGCAGTGTCCTAAATGATGGTCCAGATAGCTGAAAGAACAAATGGTCTCCTCCCAGGTCTCTTAACAGTATTTCCTCTGCCATGCTTCCCCATTTCACCTCTTCCACCACAAAGCCATCGGTGTCTTTTGAGGCCTTTCTAGCACTAACACCCCTGTCTTCATAGCCAGCCAAACAATTTGGAGGAGTGACCACTGGTGGCCTGTTTTTCTAAACTACCCTGATTCATTTTCCAGAGGATAATCTAACTGGTTTCTAAGAGTTTCCATGAAACAAGAGAAGCAGCATTCCAGAACCAAGAAATCCTTATTATACTTGCCTCTGCTTCCTGAAGCAAGTCACGGAGCTTTGTCAATTTGGAGACCTCACTAACAAAGACTGGTTTCTAGGCATCCAGTTGGTTATTATAGCGTTACTACACTTTACTAGCTTTGCTTAATGGTGTAACCAGTCAAGCTGCTTCGAAAGACTTGGGCAACCACACTACAGAAGGACATTAAAAGAGCTGAAAGGATGAGTGTGTTCTCCTACCATTTTGGTATTGGCTAAGAAGCTGAAGGAAAAGTGAGGGTTACTGGGTAACCAAAATATGCTCAGGAAATGAGATGCAGAGCTCAGGAAACATACAACAGCATTTTCCACAGGAGCAATCTGATAGGGCTATGGCTGGCCAGTAGAGACGGCACTATGAGCCAGACTACTTGCCAATGAAATCCCACCAAGCAACAGCTGCAGGGAGCAAGGAGCACACAATGGGAAAGTCTCTGCTCTATGAACCTCCGCTTTGTTCTCTAGGCATTTGGGTGCTGGGGTAAGACCACCTAATGGCACCTTTGGGCACATTTGCCTAATGACCTATAGTATGCACCGTGTTTTCTTGACAGCTGTGAGTAAAATACAATTGGCAGCTAAAGAACTGTGTTCTATCTCTCTCCGGGATGTAATTCTCCTTTCTGGGGAGTCATCATAGGCCCATCCGTGATTCTAAAATGCCTTCTGTCTGGAAGACTTGCCCAGGAGGCTGTCATCATGGATATTTGCTGGGAACTGTGAGCAGAGCAAATAGAGCCTCATCTTTGCTAGCAGGACCTGCTTTTTCCCACATAACCGTCCCTTAAATTTGAATAGTAAATTTGATCCTCACGACAGCCTTATGAAGAAGGCATTACCTCCATTTCCAGGGCAGGAAACTGAGACTTAGAAAAGTTACATGGCGTCCGCGAAGCCAGAGAGTTCTTAGGTCTACTAAGTGACGGATTCAGATAAGGACTTGAAGACAGAAGACAGGCTGGGTGGGCACAGAGGGAAGGCGCCAAAAGGAGTAGGAGGGAAAGGGAGAGATGACGGGTGACTCCTACATTTCTGCTTTGAGACCCTGGGTGCACAGAGAGATCCTTCTTTAAGATAAGAATAAAGGCAGATTACGGTCTGATCTCCCCACACTCTTTCTCTTTGGTGAAGGACAGTGAAGAGCAGTAGGTAATTGTGTTCAGCTTGGCTATTAGGTCAGAAGCATCTCTGGAACATCTCTAGCATATAGTACACAGGTGGCTCTATGGGTCTGGAGCTCAGGGAAAATCCTGGCTGAAAGTTCAAGTGTAAAAGACATAAGCCCGAAGAGTAGATGATGGGACCGAGGTTCTTATCAAATATGTGGACCAAGGACAGAAACAATCCTGATAAATATCCACAAGGATCTGTGAAGGAGACAAAGATTGCTCAATCCTCCTCTTACCATCCTGTTTCCCACACACCACAGCCTCTCAAGAATAAGAGCTGGCTCAGGAAGAACTGTCTCAGGAAGGATGTGGGGACAATGGAGGTTGAAGGGGGCAGAGTGGTTAAAAATCCTTCAGTGTTAAGTGCTTTATCGACCAACTGTCGTCCGGAGGTAACCAAGGATGAGCTGTGAAAAACCAGTCTCACTCAAACATGCAATTGTGCTTCCAGCTTGTCTAACAAGTTGCTTTTGATTTTAATGCCTTTTAAGGGTCCACTCAGTAACTGACATTTGCAGTACTTGGCAAAGTACCATCAACACTAGTACCACCTGATTTTCTTCATGGAATTCAAAGAAATTCTGCGGAATTGCAGGGAGGCGGATAGCAAGTTCGAGCACCTTGGATTTGGCCTTGAACCATCTCCTGTGTCTTTCATCCTTACCCTTGTGGGATGCCACAAGCTGAATGAACGCTGTGGGAATCACTCCACAAATCAAAGATTCTCTGTTTGACCTTGGGGGAGTTACTTTTACCCTTCCCAGAACTTAATTTTCCTATCAAGGGGAAAATGTGAGAAAATTAAAAACCGTTCTCATATCCTGCAGAGACATATCGTACGTTAAGTTGAAAAATGATCTGGAGGACATTTTGTCAGGGTCGCACTACTGATGGGACCACTGTGTTTATTCTACAATGTCCATTGACTGCCTGTTATGTGTCAGGCATTCGAGATACAGTGATAAAACAGGATAGACAAGGTCTCTGCTCTCCTACAACTCACATCCTAGTAAGGAATAAAGCCAATAAAACAAGTGAACAATGAATCAAATAGAATGGTAAGTTCGAAAGCAAAATAAAATTTGGTCATAAGATAAGAAGTTAGGGTAGGAATAAAGGCAACTCTAGATTAGATGCAGGAGTTGGGAGAGGCTCTGAGATGATATCTGACAAGAGATATAAAAGATCAGAAGCCAGGCATACAAAGCGCCACGATAAGAAACTTCCAGACAGAAGAAACAAAATTAAGAGCCCTCAAGTCATAAAAATGCATGAAGTGGTTAAGAAACTAAAAGCTGACTGAGGGCAACTGGGTGTCCACGTGCAAAAGAGAGAAGCTACTTCATCTCACACCATATACAAAAATGAACCCCCACATGGATCAAATGCCTAAATATAAGAGCTAAAATGATAAAACTCATGGGAAAATATCCAAGCATAAATCTTCATGACCTTGGATTAGGCCAGATATTTTAGATAGAACACCAAAAGCACAAGCAACAAAATGAAAGTCGATAAATTGGACGTTTTAGAATTCAAACCACTTGTGCATCAATACTATCAGGAGAGTGAAAAACAACCTACAGAATAGGTGGAAATGTTCACAAGTCATGTATGTAATATGGACCTAAGATCCAGAATATGCAAAGAACGCTTACAACTCAACGACAAAAAGACAAGCAACCCAATTTTAAAATGGGCAAAGGCCTTGAGTAGTATTTCCCCAAAGAACATACGTAAATGGCCAATAAGCACATGAAAAGATGCTCAAACTCATTAGTAGTTAAAAAAATGCTAATCGGAACCATAATGCAATACCACTTTACATTCAGTAGAATGGCTATAATATTAACAATGATAATAGTAACCATGGAAAATATCAAGTGTTGGAGAGGAAGTGGAAAATTTTGAACCCTTGTACTTAGCCCCTATTAACCATCAATCTACTTCCTTTTCCTATGAATTTGACTAGTTTAAATACCTTGTGTAAGTGGAATCATACAGCATTTGTCTTCCTTTGTGACTGGCTTATTTCACATGACATAATGTCTTCGAGGTTCATCCATGTTTTAGCATGTGACAGGATTTCCTTATTTTTTATGGCTGAATAATATTCCACTTGCATGTATGTCTAAGTTTGTTAAGGCTGCTATAACAAAATAGCATAGACTGGGTGGCTGAAACAATAGAAATTTATTTCTCACAGTACTGGAGGCTAGAATGTCCAAGATCAGTGTGCCAACAGATTCAGTCTCTGGTTAGGGCCTTCTTCCTTGTTCACAGATGGCCATCTTCTTGCTGTGTCCTCACACAGAAAAAAGAGCAAGGAAGTTCTTTAAGATCTCTTTTATAAAGGCACTAATCCCATTTATAATGGTTCCACCCTCATGACTTAATCACCTCCCAAGGTTCTACCTCCAAATACCATCACATTGGGAGTTAGTATTCAACATATGAATTTTGAGGGGACAGAAACATTCGGTCTATAGCAATGTATACACCACATTTGTTTATCCACTTATCTTTCTATAGATATTTGGGTTGCTTATACCTCCTGGCTATGAATTGTGGTATGGACTTGGGTGTGAAAATCTCCCTTCAAGACTGCTTTCAATTCTTTTGTATATATACCCAAAAATGAGATTGTTAAATCATGTATAGTTCTATTTTGCTTAAGTTTATTTATTTTGAGAGAGAAATATAGAGAAAGTGAGTGGGGGAAGGGGCAGAGAGAGAGGGAGAGAATCCCAAGCAGGCTTCGCAATGTCAGCACAGAGCCTGATATGGGGCTCCAACTCACAAACCATGAGATCATGACCTCATCCAAAATCAAGAGTCAGAGGCTTAACCAACTGAGCCACACAGGGACCCCGTGTAGTTCTATTTTTAATGTTTTTAGGAAACTCCATAATGTTTTTTCAGTGAATTGTACCATTTTATGATCCCAGCAAGGGTTTAGATTTCTCCACGTCTTCACCAGCACTTGTTATTTCGTGTTTGTTTTTATTTTTATGGTAGCCATCCTAGTAAGTGTGAGGTAATATCTCATCGTGCTTTAATTTTCATTTCTCTGAAAATTAGAGATGTTGAGTTTCTTTTTATACGCTTGTTGGCCATTTGCATATCATCATTAGAGGGATATGTATTCAAGTCCTTTGCCCATTTTTTAAATTGGACTATTTGATTTTTTGCTGCTGAGTTGTCAGAGTTCATTACATATTATGGCTATGAACCCCTTGTGAATATATGGTTGTTTGCAAATACTTTCTCCCATTCCACAGATTGCCTAGTTGATTGTGTAATTTGATGTAGGAAAATTATTAAGTTTGAGGTAGGCCCCTTTCTTCTATTTTTGTTTTTGTTGCCAGTACTCTTAGTGCCATATCCAAACTATCACTGCCAAGTCCAATGTCATGAAGATTTTTCCCTCACGGTTAATTCTAGGAGTTTTACAGTTTAGGGCCTTATGTTAGGTCTTTAATCCATTTTGAATTAATTTTTGTATATAGTGTAAGATGAGGGTCCAATTTCATTCTTCTGCACGTGGATATCCAGTTTTCCTAACACAATTTGTTGAGGAGTCTGTCCTTTCCCCATTGAATGGTCTTGGCACCCTTCTCAAAAATCATTTCACCATACACATGATGGTTTATTTCTAGGTTCTCTATTCTATTCCATTGTCTATATGCCTTTCTTTAGGGCAGTAATACGTTGTTTTGATGGGTGAAATCCCATATGAGTTTAGGATAATTTGTATGCAAAGATAGAAAACCGGGACAACATCAAACTTAACAACTTTTATATATCAAAGGACACATCAACAGAGTGAAAAGGCAACCTACAGAATGGGAGAAAATATTTGTAGGTCATATATCTAAGAAAAGGTGAATATCCATAATATAGAATGAACTCCTGTTCTGCAAAAAAAAAAAAAAAAAAAAAAAAAAAAATGCTGTTGGGATTTTAATAGAGATTGCATCGAATCTGTAGGTTTCTTTGAGTAGTATGGACATCTTAACAATGTTAAGTCTTCCATTCCATGAACACAGATATCTTTCCATTTATTTTTGCCACTTTAAATTTCTTTTAGCAGTGTTTTATAGCTTCCAGTCCACAAGTCTTTCACTTCCACAGTTAGGTTTATTCTTGACTATTTTTTTCATTCTTATGCTAATGCAAATGGAATTTTGTTTTTTAATTTCCTTTTCAGATTGTTAGCATATAGAAGTGCAACATATGTTTGCTTCTTGATTTCGTATGCTGCAAGTTTGTTGGATTTGTTTATTGGCTTTAACAGTTTTTATGGAATCTTCAGGGTTTTCTACGTATAAGATCATTTCATCTGCAAACAGGGATAATTTTACTTCCTTTCTGCTGATTTAGATGTCTTTCACTTTTTTATTGCGTAATTTCTATGGCTACGATTTTCAGTACTATGTCAGCTATGAGTGGTGAGTGTGACATCCTTGCCTTGCCCCTGATCTTGGAGGAAAAACTTTTAGTTTTCACCGCGAAATATAATGTTAGCTGTATGTTTTTCTTATATGGCCTTTATTATGTGAAGGTAGTTTACTTCTATTCCCATGTTCTTGAGTGTTTTTATCACAAAAGGGTGTTGATTTTTGTCAAACGCTTTTTCTGCATCACTTGAAATGATCATGTGGGTTTTGTCCCTCATAATGCTAATGTGTTGTATTACATTTATTGATTTACCTATGTTAAACCACCCATATATTCCAGGAATATATTTCACTAGACTATGGTGTATAATCCTTTTAATGTGTTTGCTGCTATTTTGTCGAGAATTCTTGCGTCAGTATTCATCAAGGATATTCACCTGTTTTCTTTTCCTGTAGTGTCTTTTTCTGGCTTTTGTTTCAGGGTGTGCTTATCCCAATAGAATGAGCTTAGAGATGTTCCCTCCTCTTCAATTTTTTGGACGAGTTTTGGGAAGAGTGATGTTAATTATTTAAAAAAATATATTTGGTAGAGTTCTGCAGTAAGCCATCTGGTCCTGGGCTTTTCTTTGTTAGAAAGTTTTCCATTACTGATTCCACATCCTTACTTGTTATTGGTATGCTAAAATTTTCTATTTCTTCATGACTCGGTCTTGATAGGTTGTGTGTCTCTAGGAATTTATCCATTTCTTCCAGGTTAGCCAAGTTTTTGGTATATAATAGTTCACATTATTCTCTTATCAGCTTTATTATTTCTTTGGCATCGTTTATAATGTCCCTTCTTTCATTTCTGATGCTAGTTTTTGAATCTTCTCTCTTTGTTTCTTAGCTAATCTAGCCAAGGGTTTGCTGATTTTGTTGATATTTTCAAACAACAATCTCTTCATTTTGTTGGGTTTTTTTTTTCTGTTATTTTTCTACTTTCTATTTCATTCACCTTTGTTCTAATCTGTATTATTTTCTTCTTTCTACTAGCATTGGGTTTAGTTTGTTCTTTTTCTAATTTCTTGATGTGTAAAATTATTTTGTTTATTTGAGGTCTTTTTTCTTTTTTTACATACACAGTTAGATCTCTAAACTTCCCTTGTAACATTTCTTTCATTGCATCACATAAGCTTCGGCGTGTTGTGATTTCATTTCATTTATGTCTGGGTATTTCCTAATTTGCCTGTGACTTTTTCTTTGACTTATTGGTTGTTTAAAAGTTATTGTTTAATTTCCACATGTTTGTGGCTTTTCTCGTTTTCCTTTTGCTGTTAATTTCTAGCTTCATTCTATTGTGATCAGAAAAGATACTTTGTAGGATTTCAAGCTTCTTGGTTGTTATGACCCATTTTGTGACCTAAAATATGGTCTATCCTGGAGAATGTTTCATGTGTACTAAGAATATGTATTCTGGTCTTGTTGGGTGAAATATTCTGTATGTGTCTATTAGACACGGATGCTATATGTTGTCGTTCAAGTCACCTATTTCCTTTTTCATCTTTTGTCTGATTTTTCTATACATTTTTGAAATTGGGGTATTGAAATCTCCCACTATTATTGTGTTTGTTGCCTATTTCTACCCTCAACGTTGTCAACATTTGCCTCATGTATGTAGGAGCTCTGAGGTTTGGTCGATAAATATTTATAATTACTGTATCTTCTTGGTGAACTGACCCTTTTATCACTATACAGTGCCCTTCTATGTCTCTTGTAACAGTTTTTGACTTAAAGTTTATTTTTTTTTTCTAATAGTAGTATAGCTATCTCTTTTACTTACTGTTTGCACCACAGTCCTTACTTTTAGGTCCCAACATTTTACTGTCTCCCTTCAAGACTTGCCATGCATCCTTCCTGTGGAGTGAGAGAGGGTGATTTGGGTTCCTTTTAGAAGTTAAGTTCCTTTTAGAAGTTACTAAGATATTTTATTAGTTTTCCAGTAAATTCAGTGGACTAAAGAGCAGGTTCTATAGTTATCTAGGGATATGGTTGGCCCCCTCAGAGAAAGTCCATAGAATAGCATACAGTCTTGCCTGCACATTCGTGAGGCCACTTCTTTAAAACCTCCCATTGCTCCTATGTAACCATCTCTGACCAATGAGGTGGTGATTCAGCAATTCAAATCTTTTTCTAAGGGTCTGCGATATTATTTCCCACTGAAACCGAATTGAGTTTAATTTTTTTTTACTATTTATTCTTGAGAAAGAGAGAAAGAGAAAGGGAGAGAGAGACAGATCATGAGCAGGGTCGGAGCAGAACAAGAGAGAGACACAGAATCTGAAGCAGACTCCAGGCTCCAAGCTGTCAGCACAGAGCCCAGTGCGGGGCTTCAACTCACAAGATGTGAGATCATGACCTGAGCCGAAGTTGGACACTTAACTGACTGAGCCACCCAGGCACCCCTGAAATGGATTTGAGTTTATAGGACTCTCAACTCTTTAAGCCTCCTTCATCTCGTCTTTTGCCAAGTATATTCTGTGACCTTAAAATCTAGAGTTGGCTGCGGTCAAGGCTGACGGAGGTCTTTGAAGCCTTTTCTGTGAAGTCAGAAAAGGAAAAGAATAAAATGAGGATTCTTGCTAGATCTGTAATCAGCTTCTTTGCAATTCAGGTCCTCTGAACTAACATAACACTCTGCTTTCAGAATGAACCTTGTCCTATCTGAGTTCTTGGGTTCCAAGGCTGCTCTTGGACCCTTCTATCGAGTGGGACTCAAAGTAATCTCTGAGAACACTGCCTAGAGGGAAGACCACTCACTAGCTGCTGCAGCTGTGACAATACGAGTGACACACACTCACACTTTCACCTCCCTATACCACAGCCAGCTTCAGTTCTCGCTGACTTCCATCCTTTACAGAACAACATCTTCCTGTAAATGCAAATATTCAGGTTGTCCATAGCTGGCTTTCTGCCTGTGGCTCTTTGATAGAAATAAGGCTAATAATAGAGTTTTGTGTGAAAATAAAGAGCTGAATCACATCAAATAATCATGAGGCATTCTGCTGATTAATGGGCTGATTGTCTTGAAGGTCATCTGGTCTGAGCTTGGCTAGAAATCATTAAAACGTGGGTTCTTACTCAAAGCAACAGCCACCGCTTCTGAGCTTGCATTTTAGCCCAGAATAAGAGATGACAATCAAATTCTTGCCTGTACCTTTAAGTGAGGTTGCATCAACTCGTCTTCATGTTTCCCAAAAGGGCAGCTAATCCTTGATGCATATAACCTGATTTTCTCCTTTGTGGGATTCCCAAATGTCCAGTCCCCAGGTGGTTTTTCTTACTCCAGTTTCTATAAAAATTGGCTTTAAAAATATACATGAAAGTGTACAAAATGTAGAGTTTATACAACGTGTAGAGTTTATCGAGCCAGTTGTGTATAAGCCCTTGGTTCCCCCCCCTAGCTTTTCTTACTGCCATTTATTTTGTTTTCTTCCTTTGGGCGAGGGTAAGAAAATGCTTTCTGATGTTTCCCCTAGGGAATAAAAGGAAGCCCTTAATAAAAACATTCTATCCCTTAAAATAAAGTATTGGTACACTTACCACAAGGGTCACACAAACCAAAGACATCATCAGAAAATGAAAACATCTCGGGAAGTTTCAACGGGGCAGCTTCCACTTCAGTGAGTTTTTACTGATGCGCAGTGGGGTTTCTTCTCAATTACTTTATTTTCCTTTTTTAGTGAGAGGAAGCTATTATTATATTTTAATAGAATATGGGCATTTCAGCTTTGCTAAAGCAATCATTCGGGACAGATCAGAAAGGTTGAGACGTCCTCACCAGTGACTGTCCATTCTGAGCTCGCTGCTCACCTTGTCCTTGGGTTAGCAAATGGACCCTCTAATAGGGAGTTGGCCTTCCTATGGGGCCTCCTGTGTCTTGACTTTTGCCAGTTTCTTGACTAACTTCTTCCATTTACTCCCTACACCTGCCTCCACACACACACACAAGAATCAGTACTCCTCAGGCCGCACCATGTAAGACACTCAAGCCATAAAGTTTTCTTTTACAGGTGCTAGCATCACACCAAGGACTGGAGGCCTTCATGTGTGTTCCCTGGAATCAATGCTTTCTGTTGCCTTTTTTTATTATTCTGAAAAGATTTATTTTCTTCTTTTACTAAAAAAATATCACCTTTGTTTCATCAGCAGAGGTGAACCCGGGTGGGTTCTAAAAACTTAGACTTTCTCACCAATGTCTATCTGTTCTTTGATCTTTAACTAATAGCACACTCTATCACCTGGACCAGGCCAAGGGACTCTCTTTGGGGCAGACGTGGCACACTTGCGCTTTGTAATTTAAAGTATAAATAACTGATGGGGCGCCTGGGTGGCTCAGTCGGTTGAGCGTCGACTCAGGTCATGATCTCGCAGTTCGTGAGTTCAAGTCCCGCGTCGGGCTCTGTGCTGACAAGCTCAGAGCCTGGAGCCTGCTTTGGATTCTGTGTCTCCCACTCTCTACCCCTTCCCCGCTCATGCTCTGTCTCTCTCTGTCTCTCAAAGATGGATAAACGTTATAAAAATAAATTAAAAAATAAATAAATAAATAAAGTATAAACAACTGAGAGGGCTCGATGTGGTAGAATCGCCTTTTCTCATTTTTCCCCTTTTCGACAGATGAATGGATCTCTTGAAATCTTTAAAACGGAGAATAGTACTGTGTAGTTGACTAGAGCAAATGTGCAGTATGCATTAGAAAGATTTCCTCAAGAAAGCCTACAGATTTCCTCATGGATGACTGTGTACTCTGGAGCCCTAAGTGTTTTAACGTGAGCGTTCTTCTCTCTCTTAAACCCTAACTTCAGGTGCGTCTGGGTGGCTTGGTCGGTTAAGTGTCCGACTCTGGATTTCAGCCTGCCTTAGGATTCTCTCTCTCCTTCTCGCTCTCTGCTCCTCCCCCACTCATGCTCTATTTCTCTCTCAAAATAAATAAAATTAAATAAATTAAATTTAAAAAACCCCTAACTTCAGTTCTAGCCAGTGGACCCTCAAAACTAGGAGTTTGCCTTTCCAGGATGTTCTCTGCATTTTGGCTTTTTATATTGACTGGAAGCCAGACCTTTGGCAGACCTCTACCTTGCACCACCGCAAAAATCAGTATTCTCACTCCATTACCCACTTAAGCCTTGAAGTCTTATTCTAAATGCCCTGACACCACACAAAGGAATGGTGGCCTTCACCTGTTATTCCACAAAGGGACACTACTAATAGTTACTACATTTTTCAAATTGTATACTACTTGTAACTTCTGTTTCAACAGCAGGACCTGTCATGTGGTTGGTCAAGGTGAAACCTTCTTCGTCCTAAAAGTTTCTCCCTTGTCAATGTCTACCTGTTGTGTTACTTTTATTTTTTTTTATTTATTATTTATTTATTTATTTATTTTAACATTTATTTATTTTTGAGACAGAGAGAGACAGAGCATGAACAAGGGAAGGGCAGAGAGAGAGGGAGACACAGAATCTGAAACAGGCTCCAGGCTCTGAGCTGTCAGCAGAGAGCTCGATGCAGGGCTCAAACTCACGGACCGTGAGATCATGACCTGAGCCGAAGTCGGACGCTTAACCGACCGAGCCACCCAGGCGCCCCATGTTGTGTTACTTTTAAATAACAGTGCATTGGGGCGCCTGGGTGGCTCAGTCAGTTAAGCGTCGGACTTGGGCTCTGGTCATGATCTCGTGGTTCGTGGGTCAGAGCCCCGCATCGGTCTCTGTGCTACCAGCTCAGAGCCTGGAGCCTGCTTCGGATTTTGTGTCTCCCTCTCTCTCTCTCTGCACTTCTGCTGCTCATGCTCTGTCTCTATCTCTCAAAAATAAATAAACATTAAAAATAAAATAAAATAAAATAAAATAATAAAATAGAATTTAAATGACAGTGCATTGCCACTCCCTGTATCCAGCCTTCTGGCTCTTTCCGGACACTTCTTCCCTCTGGGCACACACGTGTCTGGACATGCAAGTCCTTGGCAGTGTTAAAGGAGCCTCAAGGAGCGATGGCCACAGCTTGTCATTCGAGATGCTGCGAAGAGGTGTACCTGAGGCCTGGACTTCAGGGAGAGTACTTTGGAAGGTCAAGGTCAGTTTAACGTATCAGAGAAGAGGTATTTGCGTACTTCAGTGGCATTTTGTACTGGCTCTCTTTCTCCACAGTCCAGGATCTCAAAGGAAGCCCCTCGCCTCTATCAGAAGATACAAAATCAGATCGTTCTCCTTGAACACAGGTTGAGAGGAGTCTGAGAGGGAAGCCTGGAGGCGGCTAGGGAAACAGTGATTAGTAAAGAAATCCCCGCCTCTTTGGCAGGGAAGTGACTAGGTGGCTGGCAGAATGTGGCAAGAGTGTGGGCAGTCAAGAGAACTGATTTGGTACAGAGGGTAAGAAAAGGCCACGGGGCTCGTGGCTTTTTCACCCTGAGAAAAAAAGAGAACTAGACAGCCACAGAAGACATCTCATGAACTTATTGGAGGAAGCAACCCACCTGCACTCCCACCCCCCCACCATTGGCTCCCTTTGCCCCTCCGAGTGAGGGACGTGGGCGGCAAAAACATAGAAATCTTCTTGATTTTACTCACCCAAATCAGGCCTAACTGATCTGGTAGAGTCTAACGTGGAACCGTGAGGAGGAATGTTAACTGAAAAATGTAGGAGACAACAAGCATCAGGGGACTGGAGCCCGGGAGGCAACGAGAAGGGGAGGCACAGTCATGTATCAATGCTAGGAGACGCCATGTGCTCCCCATCTGCTTGGTGCGGGAAACACGGTGATGTTGCCTAACACCCTGTTCCAAGGCGTCCTAGATCACTTGAGCCATAAATGCATGCCCTGACGCCACACCGCACCCAAGCCCGGTGAGCTTCAGGTGTTACCCTTCTCAGTGAGGTCTACTATTTTGTAGAACCTTTAAAATTTTCTAAAGCATGTTTTTAGATACGTTCTTCTTGTTGTCCTTTGTATTTGTTTTATATTTGTTTCTGTGGTTTGCTTATTTTTCCTCGGCAGTTTAGGTGGTTGCCCTTTAGGTGCTGTGGTTGCTCAGTATGGTTCGCTGTGTAAGCTGACCTTATTCTGGGCAGCCTTCTCCCCTTTGGGGTTGCCTGTTGCCAGCGCCTTACCCAGAGCCCTTTTTGAACAAAAACTAAAACCGATTTAGCCTCCAGAAATGAAAAAGGTCGGTGAAAGAATGGATCATTGATAGGGCCGGGTGTGACAGTCCCCTATTTCTCTTGACTTTTGTCTTTGTCTTATTTTCCTTTCTTGGCGAGAGGAAATAGTTTGTCTCTTTTGATGGAAGACGATACCTGGTAGTTAGCTAGAGAAAAAACCTGGGTACGTATTCTGTCCCTTTTTTCATCAGAATCCACTGTTCCCTTGACCTTGGGTCTAGACAATGGGTTCCCTAAGCAGGGAGCTTGTCTTCCCAAAAAGCCCTTTGCATTCATCGTGGTGAGTCACTAGACACCAGTTTCTTGACTGACCTTTCTTACACTCCCACCAATTGCCACAGGAATCAGTGTTCCTGGTGAACCCACAAGGCCTCCTTCCTTGAGCTACTTAAACCAAAAAAATCTTCTGTCAAATATCCTGGCGCTAAAGGAAACTGTGGTGGTTCTCAAGCATTATCCATTAAAGGGATACTTCATGGTTGTCTTCTCTTTTGGAAATTTGGGTTTGTTGTCTCCTATTTAGACAAAAGCCCCTAAGTCTCGTAGGAAGCCAAGGTAAAAAACTAGTGGTCATCGCATCAGTTTGGAGACTCCCTGTCCAATGTCTTAAAGTTCTGTAATAAATTTACAATGATTTGTTGTACTCAGAGGGTTCCTAGAGTGAGCCTTTAGCCAATGGCTTTTTCTCTCTCTTCCTTCCTGTGTCTCTTGCTGCCTGCTTGGATCCTACCTGCAGCTTTATGCCAAAAGAAGCACGCATGTGCGCGCGCGCGCACGCGCGCACACACACACACACACACACACACACACGTGTCCTCAAGAAATATGTAAGTCTTTCACATGCAGGTGTATAAACCTGAAAGGGCTGCGTGTGAAAGTCCTTTGGAGTGTTTCGTCCTCCGTGTGGAATGTCTCTTTGGTGGGGGGAGGTTCATTGCTTGTTTCATTGTAAATTTATTTTATTCCTTGTCGCCTTTTTTAGAAATGTCCTCACCGGTGTCTCCATTTTGTGTAATCTTAAAACAGGAGCACATGCTGTCATCTTCAGACTAGAAAAACTGACCTTCCTCTGTTTCAAGACCTTCTTACTCTCTCTTCTCGATACCAGGCTTTTATTTAAAGCTTTTCCCAAGTTTGTCATAAAACCTGACCATGTACCCCTTTTTATTTTTTTATTTTAAAATTAAAGATTGCTGGGGCGCCTGGGTGGCGCAGTCGGTTAAGCGTCCGACTTCAGCCAGGTCACGACCTCGCGGTCCGTGAGTTCGAGCCCCGCGTCAGGCTCTGGGCTGATGGCTCAGAGCCTGGAGCCTGTTTCCGATTCTGTGTCTCCCTCTCTCTCTGCCCCTCCCCCGTTCATGCTCTGTCTCTCTCTGTCCCAAAAATAAATAAACGTTGAAAAAAAAATTAAAGATTGCTTTTTTTCTAGCTTATGTATTTAGAGATACCCTCAACCAGAAGGGTATGTGGGCCCTCTGGGTCCAACAGCGGTGACCCTCCCTTAGGAGGCCCTATGAATGTGGTGGTGCCCTATGGAAGCCCTTTAATGATAAAAGGAAGGAATTCTTATGTTGTAAAAAGAAATGAATATAATTTTTTAGGTAACTAATGAAAATAAGAAGCATTCATTTTTCAGATGGCTTCAAATTTGCATCCTTTGATGTTTTAATCTGAGAACACTGCTTCCCCAAACCATGAGTCAAGCCGATACACACTCTTAACTGGAAACCTATCTTCGCAGAAGGTTATTAGCATTTCAGTTTTCTGTTTACAAAAAGTGAGCTTTTTGCTTTACCCCTTTCTTTGCTGCCCCCACCCACCACTAGCTTCCCACAGCCACTAGAAATGACTAGGGGCTGCAGGTGGCATATTAAAGTATTTTAAAAATTAATTTACTAGATTTACTTTCCTTGGCAGACTTTCCTTTTCTCTAGCGTCATCTGGCATTATGTGTTCACCCAGGGTGGAGACTCTTAGGCGATGTTTACTTTTAATAATGGTGCACTTCAGCCTTTGGGAGGAAAATCCCAGAGTCTCCAGAAGAGGCCCTTTGGGTGACATTTGACCAAGAAGACCCACACCAGGACTGTCTCCAGGTGCCATGCACATGCTCATGTTCAAGGTCAAGCCCGCAGCTGCCTTTGAACTGAGACAGAACCTAAAGTCTTTCTGAGCCTGCAGAGGCATGCCTGCTTTTGCTTGCATTCCCCAAACGTGTAGTAACTCCTCATTATGCATGAGCAGATGAGACCCTTCCTGTGACCAGATCGGAGATGAAAGTTTACACAGGAGGGAGTTATCCTTCAGAAAGCAGCAGGACTTGAGTACCTGTCTTAAAGAAGCCCCATCTCGTTTGGAGAGCACTGTAGAATGTGAGTGGCCACCGACCACCGGGACACGTATTCCCAAGAGCGTGGCAAAGTCTGATACAGGCGTACACATGTCAAGAGGACCAATTCCCACAGGAAGGGCAGCCAAAGGCAGTGTTGCTGAGATATGTCCCTCGGGGTCCCGGGAGCCTCACCTGTTTGGTGAAGGACGCCCACCTGTCCCACAGACCCAGCAGAGACACGTGGGGGAACGAGAAGGGAACTGATTCCCAACAGGTGTAAAGAAAGATGGTCCTCAGGAGAAGATGCACCTGTGCCACTAGAGGGGACAGAATAATCACACCCTCATGCCGGGAGACCCCATCTGACCCATGTCTGTTGGGGGGGGACACAGTGATGCCAGATGTGAAGAAAAACACAAACGCACTGGGGAGGACAGGTTTTCTGGGACCAAGGTTGGTTCTCACCAGGCCAGTGACCCTCATTCCTCCACTTAAAGACCTGTTTCCTTTTCTCAAATTCTCACTCTCTGGTGCTGGATCTGAATGAACTCAACCTCCTTGTTGGGTTTCTTTCAGTGACAACAAAGTCTCCTTTTATTGAACAATTATGCACTATTTACCATTATACACTCTCTGCCATGCGCTGGAGCCTGACTCTTTGTCCAGCTCCCAGAGAGAAAGTGTGTGGGTCACCAATTCTATACAGAGGGGAGGGAACGGTGAAATCAATTTGCCCCTATGAGTTTCTCTTAGTGCATCCAAGGTAGAAGCTGCATCCTTCACACCTTGGGCTTCCTAATTCTGAGTGCCCTGCTTCAAGAGAAAAAAAAATAATCATTATCTCAGAGGACTAACTAAAATGTTCATCACACAAAGATATAAATGAAGAGGAAGCTTTCCTATGGTAGCTGGACTGCTTTCCCTTCCTTTTACAGTGACGGCAACGAATTTCTATCTTTAATGAAGAGTAATGTCTTGTAGTTAGTTAAAGCATGCGTCTGTGTGCATTGTCATTGTAGAGATTTCTTCTGGCTGGCTGAAAATTCTGCAACCTTAATTTGTCTAACATGACTAATGGCGCAACCTTGGGCAAGTCACTGTCCCACCTAGTTTCCTCATCAGCGAAGTGGAGATTCTAGAGTGGAGAAGTGACTTTTAAATTTTGTTGAGTATGACCTACATAAGGGATAGATTTTATAAGGACACCTCATTTTTTTTGTGTAGAGAACTAAGCATTTTTTGTAGACATACCACTACTTGTGGGCAAGAGACTCTGATAGTCTTTGTTCTATTTACTGGTTTTTTTTTAAAAAAAAAATACTGCTTCTTGTGACTCATGAAACCGACTTTATAGTCTCGTAAGGACGGTCCTTGGTAGTTTACAGATCGTAGAACTGGAAGGCCTTTAAGAATTGTTTATCTGGGGGTGCCTGGGTGGCTCAGTCGGTTGAGCGGCTGGCTTCGGCTCAGGTCATGATCTCATGGTCCATGAGTTCGAGCCCCGCGTCAGGCTCTGTGCTGACAGCTCAGAGCCTGGAGCCTGTTTCAGACTTTGTGTCTCCCTCTCTCTGACCCTCCCCCGTTCATGCTCTGTCTCTCTCTCTGTCTCAAAAATAAATAAAAATAAACGTTAAAAAAAATAAAAAAAATAATTGTTTTTCTGTTCTAATGTTCTAAATAAAAATCAAAGGTATGTATTAGAAACATGGCAAAACAAAATAGCATTCACTGAGTCTCTCCCTTTGACCTTCCTCTACTTGTCAGCAGTTGTAAATTAAAAGTCAATTTTCTGCATCTCCAGGTAACAAGGGCCCCTAGACACTGGCTCGGGCTTGATCCCCTAACGTGGACACACAACAGTAGGTAATGCAATGTATTTAGCATCTCTAAACCTCAGGACCCTCCTCTGTAAAAAGAGGATATAATGCAGACCTTACAGGTTGTGATGAGTGCAAATGAGATCCTAGGTATGAAGGTGTCCATAGGGGCCATGACCTGTGGGTCCCTTGGGCTAAACGTGACCTGCAGGCATGACTTGTCATACATCATGCACACCCTCCACTTTGCCACTGTCCCTAACTTCCAAATTTGACTTGTGAGATTAGCAACGGATGCACATACAGAAGGAAACTGATAGACATCCACTTTGTTATGAATTAGAACTTTGGTTCTCACCTCCTCCTATAGGGACAAGGCTATATGTCTGCCTGGGCTCCTTTTACCTAAGCAGCCTGCAATACAGCTTCAATCCCTTAAAACTCTCCACTTATGAGAGAAGAGAGAGCCCCAGGTCACCTTGTTTCACTACTCTTTTCTTTTTAAGTTTATTTATTTATTTTGAGAGAAAGAGAGCACGAGTGGGGGAGGGACGGAGAGAGGGAGAGAGAGAGAATCCCAATCGGGCTCAGCACTCTCAGCAGAGCCCGACGTGGGGCTGGAACTCACAAAACCGTGAGCTCATGACCTGAGCCGAAACCAAGAGTCAGATGCTCAACTGACAGAGCCACCCAGGTGGCCCAGCACTACTCTTAGTTAAGTTAGATGATCCAAGATACTTAAAGAGAATTAAATAACGGTACTTTAACCCTTTCAACCTTTTTGCTTTACGCCACCATCTCCTTCATATTTTATCCTTGAGCATTCCATTATTTTGCCCTTCTTTCTTATTCATTAAGGAGGCAGGTATAGGAAAATGGTTAAGCTTTGAGACGCCCTCCTCCATTTCTTTCAGGGATTAGAGAATATAACTGACATCTCTTCTAAACATCTTGTTTTCTTTCTTGATATCCTAGGGCTTAATAAGCAATCTTATGTTCAAGCAGCGGTGCTGTTGTTCCTAACAAGGGAGATCAGTGGATTATCAAAATCCTGTATGTATTTTGAAGCTGCATTTATAGTCTTTGCTTTTGCGATATGTATCTTCCCAGAATCTAGAATATAAATCTCACAGGCACAGAAATGTTTGCCCTTTGTTCACCGATGGATCTCAAGAGGTATGGTACATAGTGTGTGCTCAATAAATGTGTTGAACGGATGACCTGGAAAATGAATAACTAAATCCTCGATTCAACTCCATTGGACTTTATTGAATGCATATGTTTCTATTATTTATTGCCCCTGGAAGCCACAGCAAATTATTTATCTCATGCCCAAAGTATACACTAGAATTCACCCTTTAATTCTATCTCCTACTTTAAACCATACATAGCTATGTTGTCCAGACTTATGGGAGTGTTATGTTTAATGTGTGTGAGAAACACACACACACGTTAAAAAAAATAAAAATAAAATAGGGGCGCCTCAGTGGCTCATTCGGTTAAGCATCCAACTTTGGCTCAGGTCATGATCTCAGGGACTGTGGGTTCAATCACTGTGTCGGGTTCTGTGCTAACAGCTCAGAGCCTGGAGCCTGCTCTGGATTCTGTGTCTCCCTCTCTCTGCCTCTCCCTCTCTCTCTCTCCCAAAAATGAATAAACTTTAAAAATTAAAAAACACGACATTGTCAACTCAATCTTTCATTTGAAATTTAAAGTTCTAACAAAATTAATCTCCCCAAAGATGAGTCAACTTAATAATAAAAATGCACAACTAATTGACTAAATAAATAGTGAATATCTTCTAAAACATCCTTTTCTATTTTCTACTCATTCTGTTGTCCCAGATTGAGGGATAGTAAACATGTTGCAGCCTAGGGTGAATTCATGAGCCTCTTAAACCACCTCTGATGTTGAATTACTGCCACCCTAAATTTCTCATAATTTCATTTCAAAAAAAATTTTTTTATGTTTATTTATTTTTGAGAGAGAGAGTGTCACAGTATGTGCTGGGTAGAGGCAGAGAGAGAGGGAGACAGAGAATCTGAAGCAAGCTCCAGGCTCTGAGCTCTCAGCATAGAGCCTGATGCGGGGCTCCAACCCATGAACCTCGAGATCATGACTTGAGTCGAAGTCCGAGGCTTAACTGACTGAGCCACCCAGGCACCCCTCAGAATTCCATTTCAAAAACTATAAACATTAGGAGACAGAAGTGTTAGCCTATGCCTATACCCACAAAAGACAGAAACCACAATCATGACTAAGAACTAAATGTGACCACAGCAATAGCTTAATTTATGTACCCACTCTGTCACGGAAAAATATTTCCCAGGCAAAATCAATGTGCCCCATATCCAATACATATTTTATAGTCTAGAGTTTTGTTACCAGCATAGACCATAGAAAATATTCAGATGTGATCTGGAACAAAATAGTCAGAAAGGAACAAAGGAGAACAAAGGGGAGGAAGAAAGAACAAAGGAAAGGAACACTCTTCTTCTTTTTTTTTTTAAATTTTTTAATGTTTATTTATTTTTGAGACAGAGACAGAGACAGAGCATGAGTGGGGGAGGGGCAGAGATAGAGAGACAGAGAGAGACAGAGACAGAATCTGAGTGAGTCTCCAGGCTCTGAGCTGTCAGCACAGAGCCCGATGTGGGGCTTGAACTCACACACTGTGAGATCATGACCTGAGCTGAAGTCGGACGCTTAACCGACTGAGCCACCCAGGTGCCCCAGGAACACTCTCCTTGTAGAAGAAAGGGGGGGAGTTGGGAAGGGACTGTTGTAAACAAAAAGTCCGTTGGGGTCATCTGGGAGCTGGAATTACCACAAGTCCATTGGGGTGATGTGAAAGCTGGAAGTATAGTGGCTCCTAGTTGGCCAAGCTGTGACTGTCTCTCATTGGCTGTCCTGTTGCTGGGAGACGAAGAAATCTTCCTTTCTCCTGCTCAGATAGTAAAGCACAATCCAGTTTTAAGGTAAGTGTCTTCCTGTCGGGGGTGGGGGGGCTGTGATTGTGAAATTTTACCCTCAGGGCCCTGGCTTTGCTCTTAGTGCTGCGACAATTATATATGTGGCGTCTGGATGTGTGCGGCTTCCCAGCTGAAAGGTCCCCAAAGGGCTCCCTTGAGACTATGGGACTTTGCTCCCTCTGGCCTTCCACCAAGGCTGTCCAAATGGACAGCTGGGCCCAAGACCTTCGGGGTGCTTTCATTCAAAGGCTGCAGCACAAGTAAACTTGGTTAGGGAATCTCTACCCTGGGTGACCGCATGACTTCAGGTGGTGCTAGGAAAAAGAAAAATCTACCAAGAAACAGAAAAAAGAATTGTGATGGTCACCGTACACTGGAGAAAATACACCTCTGCAAACTCTCCTTTCTGAGTGGTATTTCAGATACTCCCGTCTTATTGCAAACTTTCAAAAATATGCAGTATGCTATGTAGACCCACACACCCCAGTCACTAGAGCTTGCCCATAAAGTCTGTCCCCACGGATTTCAAATCTCTTAGTTCCCACATTTCTTGTGAACTTGGTGCCACAGAGCATCCCGGAATTGAGATGAGGATTGTCTCTATCTCGCTACACCGCCTTCTAGTGAGCAAGGTAGCCCATACTAGTAACTTGCTACTCTCAAAGCAGTCTACGCCCATGCTCTTCACAGAACCAGTGTCCTGCCCCTCTTTATCTATCCTTCGCAAAATATTAAGGTGTTTTTACCACTGGGACACGGGAGCTTGCTTTCTCCTCTGGAATTCTGTGCTAACAACTCACTTATTTGCACTACTCGGTGACTACGTTTATAAGAGAAACTCAAGCACATAGCCTTGATTTGTCCTGTTATGCAATAGCTAAAACACACCCTTATTTTTCCTCAGTACCTCTGCCTAGCACTCCTTTTTGACCATTCCAAAGTGCTATCCATCCCAGATCACGTTAAGCATGCCTGTATTTCAGGGTGCTAGAGAAGGACCCCTCCAGCCTTGGAAGAGGAATGCTCCTAAGACAACAGGTAAGAGTTTGGGAAGTATGTGCACTTGGGCTATACTTAGGGGGAAGATTGACCTTGAATGATGAAGATTTACAGACTTGTAAATGGGACATTTTTGTCACAGTTTCAGTTAAAAATCTCAAAGCTGAAGATAGTAAGAGTGAATTACCTGTCCACACATACACATTCTACAAAAAGCATCAGGCAGCTGCTGGACACCCACTCTAAGGCTTTCTGGCATATTTAAACTGCTCCTGTGACCCTCACCCCACCCCATCCCAGCTGAGCTATATGGTAAAAGTATGTTGAATTAAATTAATTCATGGGGGTAATGAATGATGGGGAGATTGGGTTTTTCCCAAGTCTGGGTATTGCTCTGTGTAAGAGAGAGTGGAAATGGAAAGAAAGAAGTACGCAGATAACAAAAAACAAAGGCCTGTATCCTGATTCTTGGCAGTGTGGTTAGTGAGGTCTCATGACTCCAGAAAGGAAATGGCTATGGGATGTATGTCTAAGATAGGACAAAAAGAAATCTCATGAAATATACCAATGTCCAAAATGTGGAATGGATGGAATGGATGCAGTAGAAAAATTAACTTGTCCCAAGCAGGCCTTGAACAGTATCTCTCTGCTGTGCCCCATGAGTCATCAGTCAGGGACAATAGCAACAAGGTGGCGGCAACTTGTATGAACTAATAGACGAGAACCAGATGGCTCCACCTTTCCCTCTTCTCAATGCCTTGATGGTGTATAAGATCTCACTTGAAGGAGTATCCATTACTTAGGCTGATGATTGTGTGGGGGTAGACGCTTAATAAGACAACAAACTTTTTACCGAGGGCAATGGGGGAAGGGAAGAATATAGCAGGGCCTTCAGGCACAGTTTGAGCATTATCAGGATACTTGGTGGAGCTGGGAAGGATAACATACTGAAATCTAAGGATTCTTCCGGGAAAGAATCCTATGAGAAGAACCAAGTTGGGCAAATTTGGTTCAATGGAGATAGACAAGTGTTGGAAGACACAGGAGAAGTAGACTTTCACTATAGCATGGTGTGCATCAGAATGTATTTTGGGCCAGGCCTCAGAGACTTGAGTCTGAATCTCTTAGCAAGGAAGCTGCAGTAAACAGAGTAAATCTCCATAGGACTTTGAAAGCACGGCATCTTTGAGGCAGTGTCTGTACTCTAAATGCAGGCATCCGCAGCATTGTCACAAGGAGGAATTCAGCACCAGGAATGTTGCCTTGGTCCAAAAAAGAGTTCAGGCATCAGCGTTCCTGGTGAAAGCATCAGCAACCTGAAGTCATCTGTAGAGCATAGCAGCAAGAGACATCTTAAAAGTAGATAGGGACAGAAACTGGCTGAGATCTGTTAGAAGGAGATGAATGCAAGGGCTGCGAGCTGGGTAAATTACTCAAGAAGCTCATGTTCAGACCCTATGTGGCCAATCCCAGTATATTCCAACTCCATTTCACCATCCTAGTCAAGGCTCCTGATTGGACCATGGCAAGGAAAGGGGCCAATAAAGAGTGGATTTTGTAGTAACAGGAAGAAGGATCCTAAGTGGTGAGAATAATAAAACTCCATATGAGATTCTCACATTAACTACAGAATTCGTTCAGATTTAGGGATGAGATTTGATGTGTATCTAGCTTCTCCCTCTCTCCTCCATTCCAGACAAGACCATGTGGACACAAACATTTTTTTTTCCAGGATGACGTCAGTCTCTTGACTCATTACCTTGCCCCTGTTTAACAGGAGACTAGGAGAAAGTGGTAAAGAAAGCCAACCAATTGATAAGCATCAACGGTGTCTGACGTGACCAACAGGGACTTTTTCCACTTTTATGAGAAAAAGACCAATAAAACTTTACACTTTTTTAACATTACAATTTTGCCTAGTATTTCTTTCAGCTTAGTGTAAACAGAAAATACCCAGAAACGGAAGGATTCCCGTTTCAGAAAGGAAGTCTTCAAACAAACATCAACTTTGCTCATTTTCTAAGTGGGTGGTATCTTCAGCTCCACGGGCCTAAAATTTAGCAGAAATAATGTTGTTGAGACATCTGAAACCTGCCAACATGACCAATACAAAGGAGTTTCCAATTAAAGTGTCTTCAGTCCCAGGAAGTTTTCACTGACATTGTCACTGCATAACAGAAATCCATGTGTCACTATTTTTATGGCCTGGATGATGACACACAGATATGGAATATATTTTTTCAAACCCAAAACTGGGACAGTTGGTTTATCAAGATTTTCTTTTCTGATTTGCTAATGTATTATGAACATTCCTACAAATCAATAAAAATTAACTAACATTTAGTCATACACTTACACATTCTTTATTTAAAATAAATAGTAAAAAAAATCAAAACTGTTCCAGAAATACCTGTGTGTATTTTTTTACTTACTTGGGAAACTAGTATGTTGATAACTATTTCAGCTATATTCAACAAGCATCCTAGAATCCCTCAGTCCCTCGCCTATCCCCGCTCTCTATCCTGCCACCATACCCCGACGTCTGTTTTGTTTGTATCTGCTGAGTCCCGCAATAGAAAGTTGGCTCCACTACAAATGTATGCCATTTAATCTCAGTTCAACGTTAATTACTGATTGACAATTCCTTATTCATCCCTGTGCTGATGCCCGCCAAGCAGCTGTTCAAAATTATTTCACTTTTCAGGGGTAGTCAGTCCTCAAAGAAGAAAATCAAAGGAAGGGAGCATAACAATTTTGAAAAAGTGGAATTCATGAAAATGTCCCTGAAAGAGGCTTTAAAACTGCATATTAAGACGGGAAATTGACCCAGCCAAAGCAACCAACACAGAGATATATTCTAGTAAAGTTACTAGACTTTAAGGGGAAAAAATACAGTAAAAGGCCAAAATCACTCATAAGAGAGAGGAAACGAGATTGTCATCCGAGTATTACAATAAATCACTATGCCATCGGAAAATAGAATAGCATATTTAAAATGCTCAAGGAGAGAAAATGTGAACCGAAAATGTTATATGCCCAGGATAATTTTCAAATAAAAATCCACAAACAAACTTATCCAAATGTGAGAATTCAGGGAATACTGTTCCCACAAGTCCCTCCTTATTTTAGAGAATGAGCTTCTAACAACCAAAACACCTGGAGAGATATAATCATCCTAAAAACTGATGGCATTGATCATTAATGGCAGAAAAGAAAGGCAACCAACCATTACGTACCTCCAAACAGAACACAGCACCACCTATGAAGCCAAAAGTAAAAAAAATAAATAAACCCAAATCTGATCCAGCCTGTAGAACCAGCTACAATCAATCTATAGGAAATTCAGGGCAGAGCAACATACAACAGAGAATGCCATCAAGCAAAATCAAGACTGTGGGAAACTCTGGAGGCCAAAAGAAACCATTTCTTCAACAGATAAATTGCAAAGGCAGGCAGGATAGTCCCCGGATTAAAAGAGACTTATTGTGGGCTGGGCGCCTGGGTGGTTCAGCTGGTTAAGCGTCAGACTTCAGCTCAGGTCATGATCTCTTGGTTTGTGAGTTCGAGCGCCACATCAGATGGTCTGCTGCCAGCATGGAACCCACTTCGGATCCTCTGTCTTCCTTTCTCTGCCCCTCCCCAGCTTGTGCTCTCTCTCTCTCTCTAAAAAATAAAATAAACATTTAAAAAAGAGAGAGATTTATAGGGAAGGAGAAAGCATAACTAAACTAAGTGCTTAAGAAGGAACACTTGAGTGATAAATTTATAAAGAAAAATTAAAAAGTCACTACCATAAAGGTCAGAACTATGATTAGTTTCGAGGAGAGGGAAGGCCCTGTGATTAGGCTAGGTATACGGCAAAATTCTGTTTTTTAAACTACATTGTGGTTGTAAAGCTGCTTGCCTCATGAAAACTGATTAACCCATACAACATTCATTTTAAGGGGTTTCTTATATGTGTTAGATTTTACAATCAAAAGTATTTTTTAGAAAACACTATATGTTCTTTTGTGTATGTTATCCTTCTGTCTTACAGCAGTGAGGCATTAAGGTCCAGCACAAAATACACATAATTTTACATAGCAGGGCAAGTCCAGAATGGTCTAGTTGCTTAGGAAATAAAGAACTACTCAGGGTTTATTCAGATTCCTGCAGTAAAGAAGAAAAAGAAAGAGGAGGAGGAGGAGGAGGTGAAGGAGAGAAAGAAGAAGAGGGAGGAGAAGGAGAAGAGGAGGAAAAGAAGGAGGAGGAGGAGGAGAAAAAGACAGAGAAGGAGAGAGGGGAAGGAAGAAGGAGGAGGGGGAGGGGGGGAAGGAGAAGGAAGGAAGGGAGGGAGAGCAGACAGACCTCATAACATACATTTCCCTTCTTTTGTCCATGAAAAGTGTCATCATTTCCATCATTTCTCTTATAAGCAGTGTTTCATCATGCTTTCAACAAAGGAAGCCACGGAGAATTGTTTAAGAGAGCAGTTATGCCCAAAGACCTAACCAAATACCGGCAACTTGCGCCACGGCCTACAGAAGACGAAGGCCGACAAAAGCCATACCTAGGAAACTCCTAATGTCCTGCTAAAGTTGAAATTTCCCACTTTATACTGCAAGTTAACACCAGTGCTTATGGAAGATTAAAGCCATCAAAATCAACAACTCGGGGGATTTTGTAATATCTCATTAAACTTTAAGTTTGCACTGCTAGGGCTGTGCTCTAAAGTTCAATCCACCCATATGAATAATGGAAGGAGAATGTACCTGGAAGCAAGATTTGGGCCAGTCCCAGCTAAGATGAAACCACTTGAAACGTTGAACCTGTCTCCTCACAGCACAGGTGATACCAAAATTTCCCTGAAGCTCTGTATCTCTAAGAGTTTAACAAATTGATTTTGAGTAGTGCTATCTTTCTATGGAGATAGGAAATGGAGTTTAAAAGCTCTTCCCATCGAGTTAACTGTAGTTGAAAAATGCTTTAAGAAAAATAAGGTTAAGATATATTAGCACTTTAAGAAATATTATGAGTTTAATTTAAATATACAATCACGGGTATTCCAAGGAGCTGGTATTCCTGAGACTTTCTTTCTAGCATAATCTTGGAGATACAGAGAGATATTTTTCTCTAAAGATCTGGAAAAAGCATTGACTGGCTATATATAATGCAATACTCAACTAAGAAGTGTGTGGAAATAAAAAAGAAGCACGTTAAACCAGAATTCTGTTTCAGGTAAATTTCAGGGGCAAATGCTTAAGGTCATGTTAACCTCTGGAAATAACGTTTACGCTCAAAATACGGTTGACGTTATCATTTCTAGGAAAACATTGAATGCAAAAAAAAATGCCTTCTGATAGAAAAAGTAATCTATGGATTGAAAACGCTTATTAACCATTAATTGGTATTAGTGTTCCAAACGTTCTCCCACCATCACTAGAAAAGCCTAGAGTATGGCCTGACTGAGAATACTCTGGAGGCTGTCCTTTAGCACACTGCAACTACCATCTCATGGGACCATGCCGCTCAGGACAATGAAACACAACTCCTCATCCCCTCCAAATACTCACTAAAATCATTATAATGAATTCAATTTACTGTTTGATATCTTACCCACCTAGAGACAGATTTTGACTTTCAAGTCCAATTCTGATCCTTCTCTTGCTGCTGTCACCTCGGAGTGGAGGGTCCGACACCTCACTGGCACATCTCGCAAGAGTCTGGCCGTCCGGTCTTCAAGATCTCTGCTTATTTGTTGCTGGCCTTGCAAACCGTGGTTGGCTGGCCACTATCTGTGTATATCTCTACTCACTTGAAGACTTGATTTCTGATTACTTGGAATTCTGATTACTTGATCAATGATTTCTGATTACTTGGAATTCTCTGTTCTCTCCTGGTTGCCCATGTTCCTTTTTACTTACAGTAGAAAGATTCCTGTAAGATTGTTGACAGTCTGGATTCCCTGGCTGTGCAGTTGCCTACTTTCCTTTCCACTGAGAAAGCAGATTTGCTTTCTATTGTAGTCAGAATTTCCTATTCATTGACAGATTTCTCATCTGTTGCCACTGTAGCTGGAGTTCCCTGCCCACTTTAGCTGTCCACTTTCTTTTCTACCATGACCCAGGACAACGTTGCCACTATTCTAGAGTTCCCTGCCCACTCTGAGATAAGACTTCCATCACTTCTGTCGATCACAGCTTGCCTCTACCTTGTCCTGGTGTCTTCCCCTTCCTAGGAGATTCTCTCATGCTCCTCCTGATGTTTCGTCACCAAAATCGCACTTTGGGACAAAAATCAATGCCAGTCACATCTACATAGTCTTTTCAATAAACAAGTGGTATATAATTCAGCTTATCTGGCCATGTATTTGGTAGTGACTTTTGTCCCCCTCTTTCCCCAGATAAGATTTACTTATATGCATTGGGCAAAACTAATAACTAGTCCAGGGCTGCCTGGGTGCCTCAGTTGGTTAAGCATCTGACTCTTGATCTTGGCTCGGGTCATGATCTCATGGTTTGTAAGTCCGAGCCCCGCATTGGGCTCCACACTGACAGTGCGGAGCCTGCTTGGGATTCTCCCTCCCTCCCTCTCTGTCCCTCTCCCGTGTGCTCTCTCTCTCTCAATATAAATAAATACACTTTAAAAAACCCCTAATAACTACTCCAGAAACAAACACCACTGCAATTCTTTTGAGATGATACTTTTCCTCCTCTTTCTTCAAATCGGCACTTACTTATATTGATCAGGCCCCATGACCAACTTGTCCAGGATCCGAGATCACTGGAACTCATTTTGGTATTAACGTTTGGTCCCCCTCCTCTTTCATATCAGTGTTTACTTATAATGGTTAGACAACACAGGTAACTAGTCTAGAAACAAACATCACTTCATGCAATTTGGGGAGTGGCTTTTTTCTTTTTCCCTCTTCAGAGAAAGGGTAGCTTATATGGATTAAACCCCATGACTAATTCATCCAGAATCCAATATCACTTGTATTGATTTTGGTGGTGACAGTTTTGCCCCTCCTCCTTCAAATAAGCATTTACGTTGATGGATCAGGAAACACAGTGGGGAAACAAACATTCCTGGATGTTATTTTGGCAATGATTCCTTAACCCTTCCTTCCTTCAGATAAGCACTTAAATATATTCTCCAGACCCCATAACTATCTCATCTAGCCTCAAATATCAATGGGATTAACTTCAGTGTTCACCTACAGCCTAAAATTTCCCCTGGGATTTGAGGTTTTGTCAGTTTTTTTGCTTAGTCCCAACCTCAAGCCTTGCCTTTTTCTAGTACCATTCTTATTCTCTCCCCTCTATTTAGCACTCTATGTCTCTTTTCTTCCCCATAAGAGCAAAAGATTCTTGAACTTGGCATCTGTAAATTATTTGGCTATCTGGTTTAAGGAGTGTCTGAGGCTGACACACTCAAGCCCTGGAATTGGATGTGCAGAGCCCATATTTAAAGATATAAAGATGGGGCCGCCTAAGTGGCTCAGTCGGTTAAGCATTTGACTTTGACTCGGATCATGATCCCATGGCTTGTGAGTTTGAGCCCCACATCGGGCTCTCTGCGGTCAATGCAGAGCCTGCTTCAGACCCTCTGCCTCCCTCTCTCTCTCTCTCTCTGCCCCTCCACTGCTCGCTCTCTCTCTCAAAAATAAATAAAAACGTTAAAAAATAAAATAAAATAAAATAAAATAAAATAAAATAAAAATATAAAGAAGGAGAAAGGAGGAACAGAAGGAAATCACGATAATACAAAGAAACTGGTCCCATAATGTGGCTCATACTCAGAAAAACCTGAAAGGTGCCAGCTTTGATAAAGGAAAGAAAATTCACCCAATAAAAGCAGTTGGTCCACTGTCTATTTAGAATCTTCAGAGTCATGATCGTATATGATAATCAGCCTTCCTACCCAGAAACAAGCCTCTTCTAGGCTCTGTCCTGTATCACATAGCTTTTCTTCCAGAAGTTCTGTCCTCACATGATATTTTCACAAAAAGTGGAACACCTGAAGGATCTGAGTTAATCTAAGTTCTGCTTCCAGATATACTAGTATTCCGGGGTCACTTTTTTGCCTACTCTCTTCAGGAGCAAGAAAAAAAACCCCAACCAACAAACCGTGGTTCACTGGGATCCAACGTGTAATGTCCAAAAATTACCATCAATTCCCTGAGCTTCAATTTCTTCAGATGACTTGATTAGGTAATTTTGTTCTCAGTCTGGAAAACATTTATTGAGTGCCTATTATGTGGCAAATGTTGTGCTAGACTCTGGAGATATCAGGAGGAAACAGACAATCCCCTATCCCTATTGACTGTAAGAGTCTAATGGAAGAAACAGACGGATAAATTATGCTACAAGTGTAATTAGACTGCAATTTGTGTAATAATAGCGGCATGTGCATGGTGCCAGAGAAAAGAAAATGGCTCCCGGTAATGAGGGAGGCTTCAAACAGCAGGTGAAATTTAATCTGGGTCCTAAGGGATGAGGAGGAGTTTAATAGGTGAAGAACTTAAGGGAGAGCACTCGAAGCAGGAGAGACAATCTTCACAAAGGTAGAGAAGCATCACAAAGTGCCTGGTCGGTTTTGGTAACGTCAAGAAACTTGAAATGACCAGAAGTCAGTATCTAATAATAGCATCTAACACGTATTGAGCACTTCATAGGAACCAGGAGCTGTTCTGGAATCCATATAAAAAATACTAATGAGATACTTTCCTTTTGTTTTAATTTGATATGTATTTTATATCTGCTTACATCTCAGTTCAAGCCACTCACATCTCAGGTGCTCAACAGCCACTGGTGACTAGCGACTGCCACACTGGACAACTCAGCTCTAAGTGACACTCTCTGTTGTGCCATATTGTTTAGAGGGCTTTCGTTGCTGTTGCTTTGTTTTCTCTTCTGCTTCGACAATATCACGGTTCATATGGTCATCCAAAGTGATCCCCTCTGGAGCCTGAAGACCCAGAGACTCCCTTAACCAACCTGCTCTGTAGTCCTCAAATTTACCACCCCTTGGTTCAGGCCAATTCTTCTTCTTCTGGACAGCTTTTATATTCTTGGGCTTGTCCTGTAGCTAAACCAATGTGCATACCTGTACCTTAGCATAGTCATGATGATCGAGGACCATGTCAGCTCTAACATTATACAATTCCATGATCATTTAACTAGTGTGTTTTCAAAGGTAACAAAGGTAAATTTTTAATGAAAAGAAAATAAAGATGGCAGAGCCCACATTAAATTGCCTTTATTTTCATTTTAGCTAAAAGCTCCCTCTTGTGTTCAGACTGGGGATTTCCTTGACAGCTCACAAAAAACAACTCCCCTGTTGGTTTATATTTTCCTAACATTCTTCCATAATATTCATTTCTGCCAATAAATGTGCATTAATGTTATAATCAAACAGAAACAGTATAATAAAAAGAAAAAAACAAGACTTTTTTCTCTAGATTTAAAGCTGCATTGGAAGGGAAGTCATCATGTAAACACACACATACACAAATTCCATGGAGTGGTACACCTTTCTCAAAGGGGTAGAAAGAGTTCATTGAGATTCAGTAACAGGGGGGCAAAAGTGACAAGTTTAAAAATCAGCTCAGGTGAACCATATCACTTTGGAGTTTGAAAACTATCTCTCTGGGCCCCAAAACTATCATGTCTCCAATAAAAGGAGAAAAGATAGAAAAAAAAAAAAAACTTTTTTAGAGACCCAGGAGATCTGTAAGGTTCACGAGTCCAGACACAGGGAATAGCATAGCAGTGGAAGGTGCCAGAAGCAGAGGTCCTAGCGTGCCTTTTTCCACTGATGGAGGTGCTGGAGAATTAAGGAAAGAACACTGTCTTAGGAAGCTGGAGGCCTAGGGATTAGCATCCTAACTCTGCCTCTAGATGGCTGTGTGTGTGTGTGTGTGTGTGTGTGTGTGTGTGTGTGAAAGAGAGAGAGACAGAGGGAGAGAGAGAGACTTTGGACTGCCCGTTCCTTTCTTGGATTGGACTTCCAATTTTCCTGATGGGACCTTTCCATTCTGTCATCTAAGAGTCACACTCCAAAGGAGGCAAGATTGTAAAGCAGGTGATGTTTTCCATCCTCCTATCTTACCTGTTTTCAGAACTATTATCTCCATGGGAGTCTAAGGCCTGACAGTTCCCACTAAACTACTGAGGACCCTCTGCTTTAGCACCCTTTGCAACCCAAGAGCAATTTGGACCAACTTCCTCTCCACAGTAAAGTTTACCTATCAGACAAGTTGACAGTGGTCAGCAGTGGTTACATTTGCAAGAACTGAGGGTTGTTGTGGAAGGCGTTGAGCTTTTGTCGTATACCTTTTGTCAGATTTGGATTGCTTACCGTGTGCACATCGTGTGGGTACAAGTGTGTGTCCTTGGGTGTGTATTAAACCACAACATGCTTTGCCTGTCGATTGGAATCTCGTTTTCTCATAGCCAAACACATTTGAGAAAAGTGGATTCCCAGTGAAATATTACTGGCATCACATAATGATAAAAACAAAATACATGGCCCAGGAATGTTAGCATTGCTGCAGGGTACTCCAGTAGAAACTTCCTAAGAAACAGAGTTTATTTGAGTCAGACACTGTGCTAGGTCCTGCAGTGAGAGCGCAGGGTGATCTGATTCCAATGCCTGTCCTCTCTCCATCATAACATATACTTTCCTTGACCCTACAGTAGGGAACGGAAAAGCTGTAGCTCAAAGAAATATTATTTGTTTAATGAAGTCCTGAACAGAGAAGCAGGGACAGACACATGATCTAGGTCTGAAGCCTGGGGACAGTTGTTTCAGGAATTTTCTTTTTGTCTCTTCTTTTCTCTCTATTCTGTTTTCCTGTTTTTCCTTTCTTTTCCTTCCCTTCCCTTCCCTTCCCTTCCCTTCCCTTCCCTTCCCTTCCTTTCCCATCCCTTCCTTTTACTTCCCTTCCCCTTCCTTTTTTGTGCTCCCTTCCCTTCCCTTTCCTTTCCTTTTCTGTGCCAAAGCCTGAAAAAACACTTCCCTTCCTCTCATCTCCTTGAGACAGAGGTCAATAGAGTGTCAGCAGCAACAAGGATTTGGTGATGGTGAAAGCTGATGTGTTGGGTATGGTAGCTATAGCTTGGCAAGGGATTAACAAACTCACTTCAACTGATCAATACAGTCTTGCCTTGGATGACAGCACAGCTTACCCATGGAGCAGCAAAGAACAACAGTTTTGTAGGGGAGCAGGGATAAGTAGGCTATTGGAACATTGACTAGAGTTCTTTTCTTTTCTTTTCTTTTCTTTTCTTTTCTTTTTAACTCAACACTGTACTAAAAAAAGGTATGTAGGAAACAAAGGATTCTTTCCTCTTCTCATGAAAAAAAATCAAGGGTCACATTTGGATTGGATTGTTACTACCAGTCATTGGGAAGTAAATAGCTTTGTGGGATTTAGGACACATGTGGGTCTTAACCATTACAAGTACAAATCCCACACAGAAATGTACTGCATGTCAGGGACAATGCTCACATTTTCTCCTCTCTGTCTCCCCTTCCCTCCTCCTCCTCTTCTCTTTTTCCTCTTCATCTTTTCTCTCTGTGTCTCTTCTCTCTCTATCTCTCTCTGTCTCTCTGTCTCTCTCTCTCTCTCTCTCTCTCTCTACCCCTGAATCCCTCCCTGCTCCCTCCCTCTCCTCCTCCTCTTCTCCTCCTTCTTCTTCTTCTTCTTTTCTTCTTCTTCTCCTCCCCCATTCTCTCTCTTTCTCTCTCTCTCTCAGATAATCCAACCAGACAGTATCTTCAGAGATTGATTACAATTAAGTTGAGAGAAAGCAGAGTAGTTTGGTTCTCCCCTATAAATCCCTATGCGCAGATGGCAACTCAGTACTTACCAGGGAGTTCTCTAACCTCCCTTCTCCCTTAGGAGGGAGAGGATGTAAGCAGCTAGTCGGGGCCCGCCTGCTGAATGGAGGCCAAGTGCGGTGGAAATGACTGAGTGCTACTCCTGTGCTGTCGAATGGAGTTTGCCTTGAGAGCCAAACCCACTAAAATGGGGTCTGGAAGCTATCAGAGAAGCAATCTGATACATGTATGTTTTTACCCACAGTCGTCCATCACCAAGGATTTTTGCATTTGAGGCATGTTGCATAGACTCAGGCAAGCTGCTGTATATCAACTGTGATCAATTTTTAACATGCTGTAATAATCTAAAGGGAAACAGCCCTTGGAATCTACATACCATTTTTTGTTCTCTTACTAATTTGCCCTTCAGTGCCAAAAAAAAAAAATTGAAACAAAAACCTGAAAGGCAAGATGTAGATTGAGCCATCACCATTTCAGAAAGACCTAACTTACTTGTATGTTTGTCTGTAGCTACAGGATAGACTGTGCCTGTTTAGGTAAAAACAATGAATTCAGATAATGCCATTTGAATTGTGTTGGCTACCTACTGTGTTCCTAAGCACTGTGTTTGGTGCTGAGTACTTTGCATAGGTTAAAATTAAGAGGAAGAAACTCTTTCCGGGTCAAAAGGAACGTGATACTTCAAAGCATTTTAGGTAAATGAAACAAAATACATCCAATTTTCTGCTTTGAGAGGCTTTCAGTTACGGAACTCAGAAAACTGTATTGTGAACCCCAGTACAAAGGAATTTGCAACAATACCCAGAAAAAGGGTACTATATTAGAAGTTGAAAATATGCAGCCCTAAAGTTTGTTAACATCCTCAACTATATAGCCTACAAAATTTTTACAAAATTCCAAGAAGGAAATATTGTGATTGGGGTTTCTTATTCAACCCCACAGTTCCTAAAATACACAGCCCAAGACAAGCACCGACCTCTTCTGGACCCTTTTCCTTGTCTTCCCCTTGAATAGTGTTAGTCCTCCAACTTTTTACCTTTGGCCCTCCTCTGTTCTCACTGTACATCTTCTCTCTAGGTGATCTCATCCTCTCTGGTGATTTTTACCACCTTCCATCTTGACATCTTCCTGGAGCTCTAGACTCATATATTGAAAGATGTCCAGTGAATATCTCCACGCAGATGCCTCCAAATCATCTTAAACTCAAGATGACCAAAACTAAACTCATTATTTCCTTCCAGATTCTGCTCTCTATTCTTTATCTTGGTTGGTGAAACCAACCATCATTAAGGCCACAAACCTGGGAAACCTCCTCAACTCCTTTCCCTTCAACCACATATCAAATCAGTTACCAAGTCCTGCCACCTTTATTTTCCCCCAGCCACTCCCCTCCTCTCTATCACCACCGCCTTGCTTTAGTCAAGGTCCTCATCATGAAGTGTGGACTGTTACAGTAATTTCCTACTAAGTTTCCCTGTTTCTGTTCTTTGCCTTTTCTAATCTCACCCCCTCCTATCCCACCCTCCACTGGAAGTCCAATAGGCGCATCAGTACATCTGGTAAGCCCCTGGTGAAATTATTTCAATGACTCCTCTTCACCTACTAAGTGAATGCAGACTCCACGGCACGGCATAGAAAGTCCCCTAAACTTGGGCTTTGCCTTTCTCCCTAGCCCTGTCTCCCACCACTCTCCTGCCACTTACCTTCGATGTGCTTTCTGCTCCATCCATGTTCAAATGCTTGTTGGTTTGCCTTTGATTTCGGGTCTGTCTTCTGCACTGTGTTGTCAGCTGCTTGACGTTAGAGTAGAGGCTGCATCGCAATTGGATTTATGTCGCCATTGCCATGGCCGTTATGTTCGTGCAGATCCTCATTACTGCTAGCTTGAATTCTCTCCCTGTATGCAGCCTTTCCATGTCTTCGATGATTCTCTAAAGGGTAAAGTCCCAAATCCTTAGAGTGGCCAACCTTAATCTTCAAGGCAAACACCTTATTCTTCACCATCCTCGCCAACGGGTCTTGGCCAACCTTCAGGTCTATTTCCTGACAATACATACAGTACATCTGTACTCCAACTATGCTCAACTGCCATGCGTCTGCCTCTGCATACTTTCACCCCTCTTGATGGACCACCTTATATGTGCTGCCCTCTGTGAGGCCTTCCCCAGGTCTCCACGGGCAGGGCTAGATTTTTCCATCTTTGTATCCCAGTTGCACCCTCCCGTTATAGCATCTTCTACGCTCCATCGTAATCATCATTTTAACTTCTCTTAGCCTCAGTTTCCTTGTCTGGAAAATTATTATAGCTTCTAATTTATAGAGTAGTTGTAATAAGTAAAGGAGACGATGTACGTAAAGCACCTAGCACAGAGCCCGGCACATAGCAAGCACTGAATACATCGTAGCCGATGTCGGTTGAGTTCTCAGTATGTGCCAGGTACTATACCTGTGTGAACACATCCCATTGTCTTCATGGGGCAGGTATCATGGTTGCCTCCACATTCCAAATGAGGATACACTGACTCCGAGGGGGAAACGACTCCTTCTGCCTCCATCCAAAAGTCGGACCCACAATCTCTCTTTCTGGTGTGCCCCCGAGAGGAGACACAGACACGGGTTTCCAGCCCTCAACTCTGCTTAGACCAGCAGAGCTTTGCCTCTGCTCCCTCACTTCCTCCCTGCAATCCAGCCACCTTGCCCTAAAACATTTCTAAGGGCTTTACACTTCTGAGCCTGTCTCCAGCCGCTGCTTTGCTCCTTCCCACTGCCTCGGTGACTTTAATGCATTCCAGATCTACCTGAGGAGCCCAGGTGCACCTCAGGTGAATGGAACGGGGTTCTACACTGCGTAAGGGTTTCAATCAGTGTTCACTAACTGTTTTCTTGAGTGTGGTTTTATAACGATTACAGACAGGCTGCTATTCTGACTGGTATGCCCAGGCTACAATCTGGGATCTAGACACACCATCTAAATTCGGCACACGTCACAGCCCATTTCAAAGATGGTAAATGTTGGTATTGTTTAGCAGTCTTGAAAGAGAGAGTAGCATGTAAAGTGAATGGCCAGCAGTAGCTCCAGAATTTCTATACAGGCATCTGCCCCTCCCCCCGCCCCACCCCATACATATGTCTTTTACTATTTAGTGTTCACATTTTGTATTTATGTGAGAAGGGGCTTGGTGAGGATGGTGAAGATTAAGGCGTTTGCCTTGAAGGTGTGCTTGTAGAGCAAGCAAGCACACTTTTTGTAAGCTTATTTGGGGTAACTTGAGGGTGACTAATACCCTCTTCCACAAGCCAAATGGCAGTGTCACTGAGAATGGCTCACGGTCACCTAGGGAGTCTTGGTAAAAGATAGAAGTTTCCACTTCTCGGCTCCGATTGCTGGGTTACTGAAAACTTACTTCCACCATCCTTTCCAGACACTTACTAATTTGGGAAAAGATGGAAACCCTTTGCCGGTGAGAAATCCCAATTAGAAAGATAAGAGAGTCAAGCCGGGGAAGGAAAGAGTAGGGGGAAAGTGGGACAGGAGCCAAGAAGAAGGAAATCACACCCACACCAGAGTCAAGGCAAGGTTTGTAGTTCCCAGTAAGAAACCAAGAAAGCTCAAAACAGGAAGAAAGAGGTGAGGTGCAATCCAAAAAGCAATCAGCTCACTGACATTTTATTTATTTTTACCTGGGGTGAAAGGGTGTGGGGAGGGGTTTGGGCTCCCAGGCTGACCCAGCAGCTGCAGCTGCTATAAAGGAAGAGGGTGTTGGAGGAGGGGAAGAGGGGGCCAGAGCAGGGGGGCCAGCCTGTTCCTTGCTCCCAACCGAGGCCCAGAGAATCTGAAGGAAAGAACCTGAGACGGTGTGAAGCCCAAGAGACTGAGATATTTCCAAGCCCTGCAGAAAAGGAAGCTGCTCTCCAAGGACACAGAATTTATCCCGGCCCAGACCTGAAGACCCAGAGGAGACCTCCCGCCCCCACCGCCTTTAGTCTGCACTGTTCCCCTGGGCCCTTTCGAGTGCGGAGGAAGGCAACGGAGGTGCAAAGGGAATGAAGAGAAAGGCATAAACTATGCCAATAAAGTATACGAAAGTAACTGAAAACAAGCCTTTCCTGGGATCTTGCCCCTGGTCTTATAGCATCTGGTTTCATTTCTTGTCCCCGAAGAAGAAAAAGAAAAGACGAAAGAGAAGGGGTGGGGGGTTGGTGACCATGGCACATATGTTTTCAATGGAGTCCTTTAAAACATACACAGGGCAGCTAGCTGGCAGCTGGAGCCCCTGAGGTGGAGCTCTTGTTTGCCGACAAAGCCACCCCATCCTTTCAGGTGGGCATGCGGGACTCTGAGTGGTCCTGAGTAAGTCATTTTGTGCCCTGTCCCACCTTCTACCTCACAGAATGGGCAGTGAGACCTTCAAAAGAAGCAACGGAAGAAACCAAGGTGAAAAGCATAATAATCCTAGGGCTAGCATGTTCTAGAAGCCTTCTCGTGCTTTACCTGCATTTTCTCCCTTAATTCCCACAGAAATCAATACGATTATTATTAGTGTCCCATTTTATAGATGAGAACACTGGGGTATGCTGAAGTTGACTTGTTACAGTCAAACAGCCAACAATTAGAGGGATTTGAACCCAGCCCTGACTGACCTCAGAGCTTTTAACTCCTAGATCATATAAGGTAAAATTTGGGGGATTATCGCTAAACTGCACACTTCATGGTTTCCATATTTTGTCTGGAGGAAATGTACAATCTGAATAAGGTTTTCTGTTTTTGAAGTTTATTTGTTTAAGTAATCTCCACATCCAACATGGGGTTCCAACTCACAACCCTGACATCAAGAGTCGCACGCTCCCCCAACCGAGCCAGCCAGGCATCCCTGAATAGGGTTTCCTTAACCAACTCTGACAGATGAGGACTAGAGTACTTCTGTCTAGAAAGTTGGGGTTGAGAGAGGGGCATTTAATGTCACAGCCCAAATTCCAGTGTTATAACTGGAGGAAATGACACCCACCCCCCACCCCCCCCATCAGGCATTCTGGACTCAGTAATGTCCAGCGAGAGCAGGTCAAGGAATACTTCTGCTAAGTACTGAAGTCCTCAACCTCTCCGTAATTGTTTTCTCATCTAAAAAATGGGGCAATAATTGTACTTACCATATCAGGTTCTGTGAGAATTAGATGGAAAAAAAGTACATGTAAAGCATAGGAAAGCTTCTAGAAAATATTAGGGTTATTTTTATACGTCTCCTGTCACTCAAGAGCACCATCCAGGAGGCACTTCCAACTGCACCTTCCTAAAATCTAGATTTCATGGGGGAAGGCATGTATGCATCAGGTATAAAACAGTGGAAAGATCTCTGGAGCTAAGGATGAGATACCTAAGTTCTACTTCTAGCTTTGTTTCTCTCTAGCAGCATAACCAAGGGCAAGTCACTTGCCTTCTGGTATATGGGCTCAATCATACTTGCCCAGTCGGCCTCATGGAGTTGTAGCCCAAAACAGAGTGAGTAGTACAGATATAAAGTTCTATAGATGGTTCCACAGGCCATGTAATGACTATGCCTTGTAATAGCGATGACTGAAAAAGCATTCTGAGAAATTGAAGGTAGGATTTTAACAAAGTGGCATTATTATTTTTAATTGGCACATCACACCATTTTTTTTTTTCAGTGAAGAGACTAGATTTCATCTTTGTCCACACTGAACTGGAACAAGCCCCCCTTCACTTCCTAAATCTCAAACATATGTATGGGTGGCTCGGAGAGAACATAACGATCAGAGGCAGTCAGTAGAGGAGAATGTGACCAGCCAGGAAATCACCGCGGAGAAGGAGAAAATACAACTCTCTTTTCTGGCTGTGGCTTAGCAAGTAAGTATGAAAAGGGAGTCAGAGAAGTGGGAGACAAAAACAGATAAAGGAACAGAGAGGCAGGAGGCAGAGCTGAGGGGAGGAAGGGGAGGAAGACAGGGTGAAGGACAAAGAGCTGAGGAAATCCAGATGGGAGTCTTGGGTTTTAACACATCCAGCAGATGCTTGACCCTGAAGCAGACATAGAAGGGTGTACAGATTTTAATTTCCTCTGTGCAAAAAAACACAAAATCAGCATTTGGCTCTGGCGAAGATAGCTGGAGATTTCTTCAGTCACCAGTGCTTGCCTGAGCACAGACACCAAAGGGCGTTTCTGCCTGTGAACCGACTGTACCTTTCCTCCAACTCTTCTCCATTCCCGAAACTTTGGACCGCTCAGAAACTACTGGAAGCACTGGGCACGGGGGCAGAGAAGAAGAGAGGGATTCGGAACCGAGGTCAGCTGGATGGGCAGGGGATTCCTGGCCTCTACAACAGTTCCCTGAGCGGCCAACGATGCCAGTGGAGTCTCGTCCTTAGGGGTACGGGCACCAAAGTTAGCCAGACCCGGGCCCCGAATCCTGATTCTGCCACTTGCCAGAGATGTGGGTGTCTTTCCACCATCTGCACCTCAGTTTTCTCACAGATGACGTAAACATAATATCAACTTCTGTCTTTCGTGTTACCGTGAGTATGAAGTGAGGTAGGGCAAGTTAAAGGCCTGGCACGGGGCCCACCACATAGTAACAGGCCCTCAATAAATGGTTGATGCTGCTATAATAAGTTGGTACCAAAAAAGGCGCCACTGAGTGGTATTTTGCAGAAATGTCTTGTCTCATTCAGAGCGATGACCAGAACCAGACTAGCCCATGCCCTCCACGCTTTTTCAAATGCTCTTCTCAAAATGCTGAAAAGATTTTTCTTTTATCAATCTGTCTCCCGCCTTAGTGCCCTCTCCAGCTCTCTCACGCTCTCTTGTGCTCTCTGCCTCTCTCCCCACCCCCCTCCTCCCCCGCCATCGGCCAAGAAGCCCCCAGTGCTCCAAATAGATATAAAGATGGGGCCATACACAGGCCTCGCTTCATTTGAAGCTGGGTAGTCTTGTCCAAAAGGGATGACAATATTGCTTTTGTTTCTCAGATCCTAGAATCTCCCACAGACCCTTAAGTGGACATTCCAGTGCCTCTTCAACCCACTCCTAGCTACTTCAGCCCAGGCTCTCAGGAATCCAACACTGCCACCTTTAAGGCCTCGCTCACAGTTCTGACACCTGCATCCTGGCCCCTATAGAAACTCTTTCCCTCTTCTCAATGTATGTGATGTTGAGAAAACCGCAGGATGAATGGGGAAGGCATAATCATAATGTTAATGGGACTTTAGACATGCAAATGTATGTTCTGAGCATGGGTGCACTGAACAAAGTGGATGTGAGAGGCAGGAATGGACAAGTGCCATCAGAGCCCCAGATGTGCGACGCTGGGAAGAGAGGGCCGAGAAATGATGAAAGGAAACATAAAGGGTTATTTAGAAAAATGGGGCATTTGAAGGACTCAATGAGAGGTGTGTAAATGGACAGACAGCATGAGAAAGTAACAGAAAGGAGTCTGAGTGTCTGCAAGGAACACAGATCAGAGAATTCTTGAAAGCCAGAGAGCAGGAGAGGAGGAGTCTGGGTAGGAAACTGCCTGAGGCTGGGGGCTTTGTGCTTAAAGGGCTCCAGGACAGGGGAACATGGGAGCCTTTCTGCTCAGGCTGCCAGGTAGATTTAGAGCTGTTTCAACCTGGGACCAACGGACCCACCTTGGAATGAGCCTGAAAGGATCTTGCTTTCCCCTGATGAGTTAAGCTAGCCAGTAAATCTGGACTTTTCTTATCTTCGTATCCTTTGGGCCTTGCATTTCTTCCCACTGTAATAATGCATTTCCAACGGCTACCTAAAACTCCTGGCAAAGAGGATCGGAAGAGACTGAAAGACCACAGGGAAGGCCCCGTCTTGCGTCCAGCTGACATCCGTATCCGTGCCCCAGTAAACTGGTCTTCTCTAAACAGTGTTTTTCAGACTATCCTCTTAGAGAACACTGTGCCCTATGGAAAACAAAGAAGCAAACAAAACAGCATTCTGTCACTAAAAATGAAGTGAAGTGAAGTGAAGTGAAGTGAAGTGAAATGATGGTCCCTTCTCCCAAAGTTTTCAAAGAAATACAGTAAGTCAGTGGATAGAGTGTGATCGCATAAATTATGCTGACATCCTGCTCCCATGTGCTTATACTGGAATATAAAAGTTAACATCTGAGTTCTCATGGAATTACAGAGAGAGAAATTTTATGCTTTGAATACGAATATTGCATGATATTGCCCAACGAGCTCTGTGACTTCCAGTGCTGTGTCACTGAAGCAGGTTTTAAAGCTCTGGAATCCAGGATCGGGATCGTAATCTTTGGCCTGCGTGATGATTTTCTCGCTTTCATTTTTGCTCTGTTCCAATCCATTCCCCACTCAGTGGCAACAATGACCTATTTCACATTGTTAACCAGATCATGTCACTTCCCAGCTTTGACCCCTTTTCATGGCTTCGCATCACCCTTAGACTAAAACACCAACCTCATCTTGCCCCGCTGTCCCCCTTGCTTGCAGTGTCCCAGCTGCACTGGCCTTTTCAGTTCCTCAAAGACGCCAAGCTGAAGCTCATCTCACTGCACTTGTTTACTCTGTTCCCTCTGCGTGGAACATCCTTTCTGTCTGTGGTAGGCAGAATTTTGGCCTCCATGACCTTCACCCCCTGGTGTCACACCCATTGTTATGTAACATGACATGGCAAAAGGAGTTGTTCACGTGTGATTATGCTTACTGATAAGCTGATCTTAAGGTTGAAAGGTTATCCTGGATAACCCACCGTGTTCATGTGAGCCCTTAAAGGCAGAGAGATGCAGAAAAGGAAGTCCGAGAGATTGGTAAAATGAGAAGGATTCAAGTGACCCTTGCTGGCCTGAAGATGGAGGGGGCCATGTGGAAAGCACGAAAAGGAGAAGAGCTCAAAAGTGGATTCTTTCCCAGAGTCACCACTAAGGAACACAGTGCAGCCCACACCTTGATTTTGGCCTTGGAAGAGCCCGAGCAGAGAACCTAGCTGAACCACACTGTGCCTGGAGTACTGACCCATGGAAACTGTGAGACAATAAATCACTGTTGCTTCCGTTACCTAAGTTTCTTATAACAGCGATAAAGTACTAATACACCATCCTTCCCTTTCCATGGTTGTCTCCTCTCCATCTCTTGGATCCCAGCTTCAATGCCACCATGTCCAAGGGTCCTATGCTGACCGTCCTACTCAAAAGGAATCTCCTCTCCCCTTTCCCATTATTCTCCTTCTCGGCCCCTGTTGTTTCCTTCCTTCATGGTGCTTATCATCTTTTTAGCTATTTGACTTGTTTGACCTCTTGACATAAACCCCACGAGAACAAAGACTTTTGTTCAGTGCTATCGTTCTGGAACATAGAAGACGGAATGGCACGGGACAAGCATTCAATAAATATTTGTGGAATGAATAAATAAATATCTAGTAAGCAGCTTCTTTGTGCCCAGCACTACGTTCTGTGCTCGACCTACCTTGTTTCACTGCAACCTCACAAGACCAACTCCAGTTAAGCACATTATTTTTCCTATTTTACGGAGAGATGATGCTCAGAGTGGTTACATGCATCGTTCAAGATCACACAGCTATTAAGTGGTATAGCCAGAATTCAAAGCCAGGTCCTTCTGGAGTCTAAAGCTTATTCCTTTCTCTGTGCCACACTGACTCTCAACTATTAACACAAAGGGCTTACATTCTGGCCTGAAAAAGAGCTCCACGATGGGTAAATTAAAAACATGCACATATGCACAGGCACACTAAATTTTGCATACAATTGCAGGGAACCCAGGGGCGCCTGGGTGGCTCAGTCCATTGAGTGTCCGACTTCCACTCAGGTCATGATCTCACGGTTCATGGGTAAGAGCTCCACCATTGCGCTCTCTGTTATTAGCACAGATCCTGCTTCGGATCCTTTGTCTCCCAATCTCTCTCCCCCTCCCCTGCTCTCTCTCTCAAAAATAAACATTAAAAAATGTTTTCAGTAAAATACATAAGATAAAAATTAAAAAATAAAATAAGGTAAAATAAAATAAAATAAAATAAAAATGGCAGGGAGTTCAGAGAACCCATAAGCCTCAGCTTAATATATATACTACATGCATCAAAGAGTAGTCACACTTTAATAGAGATGAGCTGGGTTGGATCAGATGCACCTCAGACGCCCTTCTAGCTTTTAGATGAGCATTCCTGAAGATGGGGAAAGAACTTCAAGGCTCAAAAACTTTGTGCCAACAGTCACATGACCAGTATGGTGGCAGCTGGTATTTTAGGGACAAGGCTCTGTGTAACATTCCCTATGATTGAAAAACCATGCAAACGCCCTACCGGTACGACCTAGAGGGACCATAGCAGTTCCTCTGGTGGAACCTAATGTTCCAAGAATTTGTGAAGTCACCAGAGATTTGAGAACAGCCTAAAGCAAAGCAAGTGACAAAAGCTTAGAGCAGACTTACGAACGTTGAGGTAGGTCAGATCCCTAACCACCCTGCTCCTGTGGTTCAAGGTCTGGGAGCTGTAACAGTTTCCCTTTCTTCAAAAGCTCCCACCCAGCCCTGCCTCTGAGGAGTTTTCCAATCCCCCTCTGAGCACTATTTCATCGAACCCAAGTAGTATTTATGTTCCCTCTCAGCTTTGTGTAACACTCGAAATTCCTTCCAGATAAACACCAGGATCGTGGCCAAGAAGGAGCCAAGAAAGAAGCGAGAGATAAGGCTTCGAGGCTTGATTTATGAAGTTGAGTTTCTTGAAAGTTGCTCCTATCCCTCAGTGGCCAGAAGGCAGCTGACAGATTTGCCTCTTCCAGCTTCGTTGCCACTGTCCCAGTGCTCGCTGAGGCTCTTCTTGTGCCCACCGCCTGGGAATGCTAGTCTCCCTCTCCCTTTTCTCCCATCTCCTTCCTCACAGTGAGTCATGACCGCCATAGACTCCCAGGCCGGGCTCCCTGCGTGCAGCTGAAAGTGTTCTGGGACGGACGGCAAGGAGAGCAGAAGTGCAACCAGTTGACATGCAGGGCTGACTCATTCTCCACAGACACAGGCCACCCCAAAACTCGTGCTCTCTGAAGAGTCTGGACACTCTCCAGCTAAACCCCCCCTTCACTTTTCTAAATGGCCTCCTCGCTCTCCATAGGCTTCCCTGGGGCTTCAGCTTCTAATTTGCAAGGGCATAACATAGTGGTTAAGACTCCAGGCTCTGGAGCCACAGTGTCTAGGTTCGTATCCAGCTCTGCTACTGAATTGTGTGGCCTGTAGCCAGTTTCCCAACCTCTCTGGGCCTCTTTCCTCCTCAGTAGATGGGCGATCGTAATGATAGCCCTGAATGCTGGGTTTTATAAAGGTTCGACAAGTTAGCACAAGTAAAACCCTTAGAACTTGGCCTGGTTCGTAGTTAGCACTCAGTGAACACTAGCTATTATCTTTCACCTATTCTGGGAGGCAAGGGATTCTCTTGCGTATCCATAGCACAAGTGGATACCTGAACTGCTGCTCTCAATGCCATTACTATGCACCACATAGAGTGATGTATGGTGGTCTTAACTAGGGACTAGGTAATGCCCCACTATGATAATAATAACAGATATGACTTATTAAGCACTTACTATGTTTCAGGATCTGCCCTGTTAAACACTTATTTTTTTAATGTTTATTTATTTATTTTGAGAGAGAGAGAGAGAGAGAGAAAGAGAGAGAGAGAGAATCCCAAGCATGCTCTACACTGTCAGTGCAAAGCTCGACGTAGGGCTTAAACTCATGAACTGCGAGATCCTGACCTGAGTCGGAATCATGAGTCGGACGCCTAACCGACTGAGCCACCTGGGCACTCCTAAATACTTTCAAAATGCACTATTTTATTTAAGACTTATGAGAAACCTAAGAGGTGGATGCTGCTGTTTTCTTCACCCACGCCATCAAGGCACAGAGAGATTAACTATGTAATGAAAAATCAAAGTGAGCTTTGCATAAGGGGTAATTATCATGGGCTGGGGCAATAAAGAAATGCTCTTTGGAGGAAATAGAAATTTGCTTTTTAATCACATACTGGAATTTGGCTAAGCAGAAGGGAAGGGGAGGGGGAAATGCAAGCAGAGGAAATCATGGAAATAGAAGGTGAAAAGGGACCCTAGTGTGTGTGGAGTAAAGGAAACAGACAGTCTGTCCTGACTGTTCCAGGAGTCAATGACAGAGAAAGGTAGGAGGAACTCAGGCTGATAGCATCCTCCTTCCCACATCATGGATTGAACAACTGAGCCTTGTCACTAGAAGAGCACCAGCCGGCACTCAGATCCAGCAGCAACCTTTTGCTCTGCTTCCCTATTCTGTCCACGTTGGATCATCATGTCTTCTAGACCACCCTCTGGGCTCCCCCGCAAATGGCCATGTGATATACCCTCGGTTTCCAAGGCCACAATCTCTCCTTCTCAGAACTCCACTGAGATTTGGCAAGGTACGTAGGCTGGGTTATGAGAGTGAGGCTTGTGAGGTCTGAGCTGAAGTTGATCCGTTCCCTACCTTAGGATCCCAAAGCAATTCACATCCAAGCCAGAACCTTGCCAACCTCCCCCCAACCCCCGACCCAGATCTTTCCGTATTTAAATATCTTGTTTCACTGCTGACCCTGACTGTTGGGTTTTGCTCCAGGTGAGGAGAGCCCTCTAGGAAAAACAACATTTATTTTTGCTACAAAAGTTTGTGAATCTCTCAGCCATGTCAGACCATTGGTGGCATCCTATTGCAGCGCATGAAATCAGGAGAGAAGAGTTAAGGAGAGCTGGATTTGCAAGGACAGACATATAACTAGAACAATTTTTTCCAGGCTAGAAAGGGTTACTGCCAGCAAAGCGTTTTGTTGCAAGCAAAATTCCAATGGAAAAAAAGCCTCTCCCCTCCCTCGCTTCCTTCTTCCCTCCCTCCCCCTCCCCCTCCCTTCTTCCCTTCCCCCCTCCTTCCCTTCCTCCCTTCCTTCTCCCCTCCCTCCCTTTTTTCCTTCCTTCTTTCCTTCCTTCCTTCCTTCTTCCTTCTTTCCTTCCTTCCTCCCCTCCCTCCCTTCACTTTCAAAAATGAGAACATTGCAAACAGGGCAAAAAGAATGTCCACCTTACCATCACCCTCTTCCTGCACCCCACCTCACACACACACACACACACACACACACACACACACACTTGAGAGTTGGAGGTCTAGGCTCTTTGCGTGATGAATCCCATCTTGACAGGAATGAGAGGCCAGGCAGTATGTGAGAATTCTATCTTCTCCCTTGAGCCTGAAATGCATGCCCAGATGTTGCCATGGCAACTCACTAGTAATCAGGCTCCAATCCACACAAGCATGATGCTTCTCTAGTGACCACCCAGTTCTATAGCTTTTATGTTTATTTCCCCTTTTCTGGACATCAATAACATGCTGGAGTCTTAGCAGATCACAGGCTAGTCTGAGAAACAATTATACCACCAGTAAATACAAAAGGAAGAAGAGTAAGCTAAAACTGGTCTGTAAGGTGGAAGATGGTTTATTTGTGGGTCTCCATCAGGGGGCTATCCAACTTAGATGCTTTAGCTCTCATGACCTCATACTCCCTTTCTAGTATGTAAGAGGGGTGGACGCGCTGATTTCCAAAGGCTTTCTCTCCCCAAAATTATTCTGTGCATATCTTTCACATTCACAGAAATGTCAGTGGTAATTGTTTCTAGAGCACCAACTGGGATCCTGAGAATTGAAAAAAGAAGCTATTTAATGAAAAGCCCACGAAGGGAGCGAGGAAAGGGGAATAACTGGGATTTGACGGTGGCTGGGAGTAGGAGACAAGCTGTAACTTCATACCCTCCAGTTTGGTGGAAAACCACTCAGGGTCACATATAAGTGGGAAATAAAGCCACCTTTCACTCTCCTGGCGTTTGTACCTTTTGGGCAGATTGGCATCCCTCACTGTACTTGGTCTCCTAAATTCCTAAATTGTAGGTGCTCATTCTCACCTTCTTGCCTCTATGAGACCACTTTCCCCATCTAATCCTCCTATAAGCTCTACCAACCAAATCCAACATGAGTGTAGGGTCTAGTGTAAGTCCCGTCACCCCCATGCAAGCTTTCGGTAGCTCTCCAGGCTACACGGATCACTCATGATACTGAACACATAGCTCCGGGATGCGCACCTCCTAATTCTTATCATAGACTGTTCTCCTGTTTTAGCTGTTTTTTTGTTTTAAATGCATTTCTTTTCAAAACTTAGTTACTTTCATATCAATTTTAAATATGGAGAGATACAGAGGTGCCTGGGTGGCTCAGTTGGTTAAGCAACCTGACTTTTGATTTCAGATCAGGCCATGATCTCATGGTTCGTGAGTTCAAGCCCTTCATCGAGCTCTGCATTGACTCTGATTCTGTCTCTCCCTCTCTCTCTCTGCTCTTCCCATGTTCCCATGCTCTCCCTCTGTCAAAATAAATAAATAAACCCTAAAAAAATAAAAATAAATATGGAGACATACAAAGAAGGAAACAAATAAGCAATAATTTTCCCCCTCCTAACTCTATTGGCACTATATATATATATATATATATATATATATATATATAGACACATATAAAGTTAGATAATTCAAACTGTGGAAAGGTACCAAATGAAAATCAAAAGTCTTTCCCTGCCATCCCTAGTCCCTTTCTCAAAGATCACTCTAAAATATTTCATGTAGTATCATCCAGAAGAGAAAAGAAGGTAACATATATTGGCATACATATGTGTATCTATACTACAGGGCATAATTATTATCCTAAACCCTTGAGGGCAGAAATATGTTGGAATTCAACATTTTTAAGATTTTTACATGGTGATATAGTGCCTTTGACATTTAGTATGTCACTCCCTCAGCAGGGTTTGGGACAACAGAGACATAAATTAGATATGTTCAGTATTAATCAAGCACATTACAATTGATGGAGCAAAGTGAAAATTCACACTACTTGTTATAAATGGAGACCACAAATAGCCACATGTCAGTTACCATCACGTTTCCCCCACCAAATGAATCTAGGCCAAATTTGGGAGAAAAATGTTGTTTTCAGAGCTTTGGGGATTAAGGAAAAGTAGATAAGGGATTATTCTCTCTCTCTCTCTCTCTCTCTCTCTCTCTCACACACACACACACACACACTCACACTCTTGCTCCCCTTTCCCTGAAACACATATATTAGAGATATTTTTATCATCGGCCCCAAAAGTTCTACCTTATTCCTTCCAATGTTATCCCCCAACATTTCAATGTATGGCTGTACCAATATTTATTTACTTATTTATTTACTGAGTCCCCTACTGGCGAGCCTTTGGGTAATTCCCAGGTTTTCGTTGTGGTGTTTGTTAGCTGTGTGTGGGTGTGGCTTGGTTTGTTTTCCTATTACAAAGTTGCACGAAATGTCTTCCTTCATACTTCCTGGTGAACTTTAGCAAGTCTACTAGTAGGGGAAATTCTTACCAATAGAATTTGGTAACATCTCATGTGTTTGGGTCTTGTCTTTTTGGATAGACAGCAAGCTCCAAAGAACATAGTGTGTATCTTTAAATTCTTTGTATCCACCTCAGGGATTGGGCATACAGTAAGTGGTAGTGAATGTTTGTTAAATGACTACAAATAATGAAGATTATGAAAAATGTGAAGGTAATGAGTACGCTCGTGAAGATCCTCATAAAGAGCTTAAAATAAGTAGCACAAATTTCGTCAATTTTGTAGACACAAATAGGTAGCAAGAACTTAGAAATATCTTACCATTTGACCCTGTAGTTCCACTGCTAGAACTTCTGTAAATTACGCCTACAGAAATCATTTTAAATGTAGAGATTTAGGAATAAAAATATCAGCTGGGCTCCGCCCAATTGCCGCGATGCCGCCATCATGGACACCAGCCGTATGCAGCCCATCAAGCTGGCCAGGGTCACCAAGGTGCTGGTGGACAGTGGACAGAGTTCATGGACTACATGAGCTGCAATGTGAAACGCCCCGTGTGTGAGGGCAGCGTGCTCACCTTTTTGGAGTCACAGCGAGAAGCTCTGGGGATGCGTTGACCTTGTGGCTGGGTCCTGGGTTTCTGGGTGGACCACTGGCCTCACAGGGATGATCTGAGATTATTAATAAAGCGTTTACACTGTATGTAAATATATACATAGATATAGATATATAGATATGTATATACATACGACAAATAGTAGTGCTTTTACACTAATAGCAAAACCTTTGAGAATGCCCAAATGCTCCACAATGCTGGGGTGTAGTGTGCATGTTGGCAAAACTTTTTCATGATATGGAGAAAAGTTTAAGATCAAGTGTGGTGGGGAGTAAGCTAAAAATAATGTATACAATTCTCAACTATGTAGAGGTGTTTTAAAGGCACTGGAAGAAAAGTGGAACAAAACATGAGCAGAGGCTGCATCTAGGTGGAGGAAAAATAAGGAACGGGGGTTACCCAGGTGGCTCAGTCGGTTAAACGTCCGACTTCAGCTCAGGTCATGATCTCAAGGTTCGTGGGTTTAAGCCCCACATCAGGCTCTGTGCTGACAGCTCAGAGCCTGGAGCCTGCTTCGGACTCCGTGTCTTGCTCCCTTTCTGCCCTGCCCCCAGTCCCGCTCTGTCTCTCTTTTTCGCTCAAAAATAAATAAACATTAACTAAAACAAGGAATGCTTTTATGGGCTTTTTTACACTTTACTAGACTGTGCTTATTGCATTTCCACTCTAGCTTGTATTGTTTTGATAAATGGGACCAAGATTTTTTTTAAGTTAGCTAGAAGGAAAGTGTCATCATCTATTTGAGCTGCTGTCACAAAATGCCGTAGTCTGGGTGGCTGATAAACAACAGAAATCTCTTTCTCGCAGTTCCGGAGGCTGGGAAGTCCAAGACTAAGGCACCAGTGGATTCAATGTCTGCTGAGGGCCAACTTCCCAGTTCATAGACGGTGCCTTCTCTCTGTGTCCTCACATAATGGAAGGGACGAGGGGTCTCTCTGGGGCATCTTTTATAAGTCCCTAATCCTATTCATGAAGGCCCCAGCCTCATGACCTAATCACCTCACAAAGGCTTCACCTCCTAATACCATCACATCGGGGGTTAGGATTTCAACATACGAATGGCGGGGAGGTTCAATCTATAGCAGAAAAGAGTCTTATTTCCATCTCCACATAGAGGTGAGGGGACATCTTTTGGTGCTTGCTCATACCTCCCCCCACCCGGTACCCTAGTGGATTCTGATAAGGTCCCCAGGATGCATTGCTGACCGTAAGGTGTGTGTTCTGTCACGTACCCATTTCATAAACTCCAGCCCAGGTTCAACTACGCCTTCCTCTGAAAGCCTTTTTCTTCCCACCCCCAGCTCTACACACAACTACCCCTTGGACCCATTCTAATTCAGGCTGGCTGCTTCATCATTTTAACAGCTTTTTCATTCCTGGTATTGTCTCCGTAAGAGTTGGCTGGTTTCTCTTTCAGATGCTTGCCTACTTGGAGTCCCTAAGACCTGCAGAATAGTCAGACCATTTATCAGAAGGTGGAAATCCAAAGAGGTTAACAAGAGAGTCTGCCTGCTATGGGTCACTGTTTGCCACCGTGAATGGCGCATTTGTGACCATTCGTGGTGCAGGCTCAACTTTGTCATCTTTTCTTATTTTTCGAGAGAGGAGAGAAATCCAGATTTTTTTTATGTGAACTTTCCTGATTTTTTTATGGTGGCAAACACAGCTCAGGTCAAATAAATCATGCCTGCCAACTACCCATTTACAACTCCTTCTCTGTGGCTTCTAACATGCAAGGAGTCAATTCAAGCTGTAATTCAGAGCCCCAGATCACACCTTTCTTCTGCCTGATTGGTTTCCGATGGGTGTCTTTTTCTGAGTTCTTTATTCTTGCCTTGTTTTGGGGACGTCTGTAGAGGGTGGAGCTTGCTTATAAAGCAGATCCATGTAAATATCCTACCTCTATCCAAGCAAAATCGTGTCCTCAAGCCAGTTTTGTCTTTATCATAGCCATCATCATATTTTCCCAGCTTACATGCATGATCACATGTCCTAACTGGGAGAATGGAGCCTCTGATCCACCTGCCACCTACCATGTTAAACATATGGGTTCTCTAGGTCAAGAGTTGGCCAACCACAGCCTAGCAGTCAAATCTGCTCAAGCGGCCTATTTCTGCATGGCCCGTGAGCTAACAATGTTGGTGCTTTTTATACGTTTTAATGTTTAAAAAAATGAAAAAACTAATATTTCATGACCATGAAAATTACACGAAATTCCAATTTAAAATTTTTTTTTCAATGTTTATTTATTTTTGGGACAGAGAGAGACAGAGCATGAACGGGGGAGGGGCAGAGAGAGAGGGAGACACAGAATCGGAAAGAGGCTCCAGGCTCTGAGCCATCAGCCCAGAACCTGACGCGGGGCTCCAACTCACGGACCGCGAGATCGTGACCTGGCCGAAGTCGGACGCTTAACCGACTGCGCCACCCAGGCGCCCCAAAATTCCAATTTTAGAGTTCATATATCAAGTTTTACGCCAATCCCGTTAGTTTATAAATGTGTCTGTGTCTGCGTTTGCGCGACGATGGCAGAGTTGAGTAGTTGATACAGAGACTGCATGGCCCACAGAGCTCAAATTATTTACCATCTGTCCCTTTGCAGAAAATGTTTGCCAACTCCTGCTCTCGTGCATGCTCCTCTATGAATTGCTAGTGTGTTCCCAAAGTCCTGTGCTTGGAAAATGCCAGGCTATTGGCAGAAATGAGTGAAGCAGCCCGGATACAAAGCAGTAGGGAAGGACGCGGCAAACTAAACAGGCAAGGAGTCACTTCAGGCTGTAAGTCAGAGCCCCACGTTGCACCTCCTCTGTAAACCAAGGGCACAAGCAAAGAGCAGTTAAGCTCCCTATGAAAGTTTGTTCTACTGTAGGTGCCACAGTGCTGGGGGGTAAGGACTGGAAGCGAAAATGAGGAGAGAAGTCTGTCCATTTCTTCTGCCGCCTTATCTATGTGACTTCTCTGGCGGCTTTTCACTCTCTTGAAACTCTCCACACTCTGGGATTGTCTCTTCCCTCTCTAGACTGGTTTACTCTTTGTTTCTCTGGCGCCTCTCCCGCTCTCATCTATTTTCTCTCTTTGATTACACTAGGGTTCTATACCTCCTATCGCCACTCTTTCAGGCACCGGCGTGGACAAGGGGTCACAGAATTTGCCCTTGGCTCTGTTGTTCTTGGAGCTCCCTCCAGATTTACCCAGAGAATGATAGGTTCTAGAAGGAGCTGGAAGCCCTACTTAGGCCTATGACCCAAGCTATGTATGCAAACCTAGCATTCCTAGAGAGCCGTGCAATGAATTTTCAGATTTTCTATTAAGTGATACTTTGTCTCCCATTTGCCTACTGTTCTCTGCGAATCTTTCCCTGGGAAATCCCAAGAGAGGAAAACCCTGACTGGCTGTGAAGGATTTGAACGTGCCCAAGTACTATGGACAAATGCTATCTAAACACTACCAAATTTCACCCCAATTCCCAGCAAAAAAACTTTCCTCTTTGTTCTCTTTCCTCTCTGGCTGTTCCATCCCAGGCTCTATTACTAACCCCTCTTTTTGTGCCCAACCCTTAAATGCTGCTTTGACCCAGGGTTATTTCCCTGCCCCTTTTCTTTTTGTGCTCTGTACACTCTTTCTACATAATCTCAACCGATCCTGTGGTCTTAAACACAACACTGATGATTCTAAAATCTTTATCTTCAGTCGACATGTCTCTCTCAGATTCAGACACATTTATCCATCTGCCTACTGGTTATCTCATCCGGGCATCCCAAAGGCACCTCAAACTCAACATGTCCGCAACTAAATCAATTATCTCTACTCCCCCACCCTCCCCCACCCCCTCCCCTTCTCTTCCTGTGCACTTTTAGCGCATTGCCCCACTATTCCCCAAGACACTCAGGCCAGAAACCTGGGAGTCATCTTACACTCCTCTCTCTACCCTCCCCTACCACAATCACTCACTACGTCCTGTGAATGCCACCTCTTAATTCTCTCTGACATCCATCCTTCCTCTCCATTCTCACTGCTGCTAGTTGCACTGATTCAGGCATTAATTATTACTTATTGGGGAAAAAAAAAAAAGAAACAACTACAGGAACTTCCTGTCTCAAGTGTGTCCCTTTCAATCCATCCACGAGGGTGCTGCCAGAGTGATGTTTTTCCAAAATGCAAAGTTGGTCATGCCCCTTTCCTCCTTGAAACCTTTCATAACTCTGCAAAGGGTCAAGTCTAAATCCTTGTGTGTGGCATGTAAGACTATATGATGCGACTTCTGCTTTGAGCACTCGTCTTCAAATGTGGCTTGCCCGGTTGTCTTGAGAATGTTGCATTCCTCAACTCCAAACACCCCATGCTATTTCTGACCTTCATGCCTTTGCCCTGAATACCCTTCTCCATACCACCACCATCCTTTACAAATCCGATAGCACAGCCTATCAGAGCTCTGTTGGGTGACAAGCTGGCTAACATCTGATAGACACTCATCCTGAAATGGCTGGTGGCTACTTCTTGTCAAAGAATAACGCTGGTCATAGCCAATACTTATACAGTGCTTACCATGTGACAGGCAATTTTCCAAGTATTTTCTTCTATTAATCCCTTTAATCTTCATCACGGCCCTAGGAGATAGGTACCACTATCCTCCTCATTTGATAAATGAAAACAATGATTCAGAGTCACAACAGCTTGAACGTTGCCCAGCAAATTTAAACCCAGGCATTCTGACTCCAGAATGTACGCTTTAAACTCCAGATCTCTCGCTGTCATATTGCGTTGACTGCGTCATCACTTCTTTGATTCTCAGCTTCTTCTTCCTAAAATGAAGATAGTTGTTGTAAAGGTTAAATGATAAAGCAATATATGTGAAATGCTTGGTACAGTACCTGATGCTTATTAAGACTTTAATGATGTTACCATCATTGACTGTTAACAGTGAATGAAAACAATGACTCCCTAATGGTGGAGATTCAGATATCAAAGGGAAGGAAATATAGAAAAGTGGTTAAGAAAAGGACTTTGACCCTTAGCTCTGTTGCTTGATGACTGAGTGACCTTAGGCAAGTTACTTAAGCGCTCTGTGTCTCAGTTTCTTCATCTATAAAATGGGATAATAATAGAACTAATTTCTTAGGATTATTGTGATGATGAAATGAATTCATAGATGTAAAACACTTAGAAAAGTGCCTGCTTCTTAGATAGTACCATGTAACTGTTGGGTTATGACAGCAAATATATTTCTCCGAGCCTCTTGCCTCTTTTGCCCGTGCGTATGGTCCCCTCTACACACAACTTTGTGTTTGCAACATTTGTGCCAGACAGCTAACTACTTCTTTGTTTAATCACTAATGTCCTTAAAGGCAGATACCTGACTTCTTCACTATATCTCTAAAGCCAGCACAGCATCTAGACCATTGTTTGATGAACGAACGAACGAATGAATGAATGGGTAGGAATCAAACCATGAATAAATAAACAATAGAATTGAAACTCCCTTCCTGCCCACTTTGGGGACTTATTAAATAATTGATAAATGGCACTTAAATGGCAATATGCAAATGACATATTCCCGTTCCCTTTGGCTCAACGGGCTACTCCATAGTTCTTCACTGGAAAGCAAGCACGACGGGTTATTCATTTGCCTTACATATCAAACATCAGCATGAAATAATTGCCTTTTCCCAAACCATGGCAGCCTAAGGGTCTGGAACAGATCTAGCTAAGGACACCTGAGGTTGGCTCTTATCCAGTTATGTCCACCTCTTAATTGTGGAGACCCTCTAAAGGCAAGGGTTTTCAATCCTGACTGTGCATCGTGGTAACTCGGGAGTTTGTTAAATATGCAGATACCCAGGTCTCATAACCGCCTACCAAATTAGATCCTCTGGGAACGGACTCCAGGACCGTGTATTTTTAGAAATCTGCTCAAATGGCTCTAAAGTGGTGCCTTACAGATAGTCAAGATTGGCCAGTAGATGTCACTGAATCCTTCCCAGCCTACAACACCCACCTGTCCTTCGCTCTAACCTTTACACACTTACTGAGAAAACTGTCCACAGCAAGAAGCTCTGACCATATCCCAAAGGCATCCATAGCTCAGGTCACACAGACCATGAGAGACAACAAGGGCCTTGTCATACATAGCATCTGGGAACCAAATATTTTCCTGGGCATCTTGGTGAAGGAAGCTTGGTGAGGCCTGTACATGACGCAGTCCTCAGCCTGTGGGTTTTCGTTCCATCTCGATGCATTCACTGCTAAGGTGACGCAGTCTGAAGGAGCGACTGCTCCTTTGGGGGCCTGGAAATAAATAGATATGCTAAATGGAGCGTCGAATCAGAAGCAGCAATACTTAAAAAAAAAAAAAAAAGAAAGAAAAAGAAAACTATTTTGTTTAATTTCTAAATAGACTTCAATTTTTAATTTACTTCTAGTTCTAGAGAAACAGGAAAGAAACATTGCAGAAGAAGGTACAGAAATAATCCCATCTGCTACAGAATGCCGCTACAGAACCTGACCGCTAAAAAAAGAAACAGACTGTTCCTTGCTTCAGCAACTCAGCTTCTCATGATCCAATCAAGCCAGCCTTACTACAGAAGGTTTCAGCCATTTGCTGGGAAATGTGGCTTTAGTTTAAAACGCAAATGACCCCCTGCCGGCAAACAGTTGATTGCACAAACCTAACACTGACTTTCAGTGATCCTTGTCTGAGAATACAGGCACCACTCATTCACACCATACACCACTGCTCCCCATGTTTAGGGGCCTCAAATCAGGGTGGAGTTTCTGTTCCTCTTGATTTGTAGCCTCTTCCTCCACTGCTTCTGTGTGCAAGTCTGCGTGAGCCCCAAATGTGAAGAGAAGTGTCTTAGTCAGCTTGGGCTGCCATGACAAATACTGCAAACTGGCTGGCTTAAACAACAGATACTTATTTTCTCACGTTCTGGAGCCTGGGAAGTCCAAGATCAAGGTCTGGCAGGGTTTGGCTTCTGGTGAGAGCTCTCATCTTGGATTGCAGACAACCACCTTCTCACTGTGTGTTCACATGGCCTTTCCTCCTTGCTCGCTCAAGGAGAGTACGAGACATCTCTCTTCCTCTTCTTATAAAACCACAAATCCCATCAGATTAGGACTCCTCCCTTATGAATTCACTCTGCCTCTAATTGCTTCCTTTTAGCCCAGTCTCGAAATACAGTCACATTGGGGGTTAGGGCTTCAGCATATGAATTTGGGGAGGGGGTAGTCACGATTCAGTCAATAGAAAGAAGGCAGCTTAGGAAGACTGAAAACAGATACATAGTCCAGCTTGCTAGTAGGTTCTGGAAAGACCCGAGCTTCTGGAAAGAGAAAGAAGCACACTGCAGACAAAGGAGCTAACCACCAAAGGGCCGGTGAGTCTGCCCCCCTTAACTCCCATCCTCCACCCCCACCCCCACCCTGTTACCATCTCCTATAGTTGGATGCGTATGGTTTGCCAAGGAGTGTCTGCTTTAACTCGCTTCTCAACAGGCACCCCAGATAGTAGACTTATGCTCCCAACGGCTCATTTTTGCCTCCCTCCAAGGAGAAAGAGTAGGGGAAGTTGGATAAATCGTGTATCAATTACCAACATGACAAGTCCTAAAAACAAATATTAGCTAAGGACGAAAAGAGCAGAGACATGAAATACTCGTACAGCAATGATTACAATTGCATTTGTAGAGCATGGCTTACTTTGACTGGGTGCATTCTAGTACATTACCCCATTTGGGCCTCAAAGTAAACCAGGAGTTATTGTTCCCATTCGACGAGTGAGGATGTAGATATAAAGGAGCTTCGGCAGTGCCCAAGATCACAAGCCAAATTACTGTTAGAGTCAATACTGGCGTCTTCAGGAATGTTAGCAGTCATCAATAAAGTAATGGGGACACACTGTTTTACATACCAGGGGTACTATTATGTAGAAAGCACCACACATTTAGTCTTGAAGTCCTCTCCTATTATTTCATATACATTTATTTGGTCTCCTTAGATTGTGAGTTTCTCAAAATCAGGGACCTAGGTTTTTTAGATTATCGAATTGCCCCTAACGTGTAGCATAGAGTTGGGGCAAGAGGATGAACTTACTAAAAATACTTAAATGTTGATATAGTGCTTCACAGCTTGCAAAGCGTTTTCACATATATTATTTTATTCCATTTTTTTTTTTATGGCAACCACTGGGATATCATTTCAGGAAAGGTCATTTTGTTTTCTCATCCTCGTGATGCCTATTTTAATTCGACTATAACGCACGCGTTTTATGAAACATTAACTGAGAACTTACCATTACTTTTTTCATTGAACACTGGCACTGATTGAGTACCTACTAGGTAGCAGGCATTGAAGCAGGCACTGAGCCAGATGCTGAGAAGACAAAAATAAATCCTGTGCGTCCCTACCCTGAAGGAGTCTTGTGAATAACTGTGCAGTTTGATGAATGTCTGTTAAGTGATCATTTGGCCTCTGGACTGGACTGCTCCAATGATGAGTATCTAATCATCCTCTAAGCAGTCATTCCATTTTCAGATAGTTCTGATAGAAACTCTTCCTCACCTTGCATAAATCTTCCTCACTTCTGCTGCCACCACCCACTCCTAGCCCTAGCCCTAGCCCTAGCCCCGGGGGCACAGAATGTAAATCTTCCTTTTCACCTGACAACCTTCAGAATATTCCGAGGCAACTATCATCATCGGCCACCCCCTCTTCAGCTCCCGTGTCTCTGCCTCTGCCTGCTCCAGCTCCCCACCCACAGTCTGGCCTGCTGACCTACCCCCAAGGACTGGGCCCAGCCCCAGTTTCCAGAGCAACTGAAGCTTGAGGTAGGAAGTCCTCGAGTGGCCGCCCTCAGCCTCTTCCATTCCAAATTGCAATCACTGGCCACCCTCTCCCTGCCGCATACATTAGGGCACTCTCCTTGTTCGGTTAGTTTCTGAAGCCCAGCTTCTTCCCCACCTGTGCCCTAGTTTGTACAACGAGAGCCACCTGCAACTTGAGTGCATTCATTAGATAGGGATGAGGAACAGGGAAGGAGAGGAGAAGTTGCAGATAAGAGCAAGAGGGGATTTCATGGGTGGATCAAAGTGCATGAGATTAGGGTGAAGTCCAGAGCAAAGGTGGAGATGATGGGGTTGATCTTGATCTGGAAGAAGCATGCTTTATCCACAGAGCCTGGAGGGGGGAAAAGATGAGTGCAGGCTGTGTGAGAAGAGTGCTATCTGTGAGATACTTTCTGAAGAGAACAAGAAACTGGCCAAGGGCAAATACCACTGAAATTGGAGCCTCTGAATATGTAGTGGCACCAATTTACTCACCTTTCTCCAGAAACCACAATAAGTCAGGTACAGGAGTGGAGAATGTTATTGGCTGGATTGAAAAAAAAAAAAAAAACAAGTTAGTGAGCACCTACTTTTTAATCAGGCACTCTATTCTAGGCTCTAAGGATATAATAATGAGCAAAAGTAGAGTCATTCACAATATCAAAGTGGTGCATAAAAGCCTTTTCCCTTTCGTTCTCTGGGAAATCATGCAAAATAGAGTGAAGCCCGGAAGGCTACTCGGGCCCCTTTTCCATAGCTGGAATCTTCTGCAAATAACTGAGACCAGATAATCCAAATCATTCAAGGGTGGGTAATAAAGAAGGAACTGACACAGGATTGATGAAAGTATACTATCTTTGAAAAAGTGGAAAAGCGTAACAAAAACCAAGCACCATAAAAAAACATTATACCAAGTAGATGAAAATTGTATGCAAACGTTCCTCCATAAAATTAAAAAAACAGTGAGATAACCAACCCTTTGACAAATACAAAGTAGACATGAAGAAACTCTGGAAGAGATGGTGATACAACAGAGGAAGGTTGAACTAGCAGAACTCAGTGGAATGATCAGATTCTGGATATAGTTCGAAGGTGGCGCCGATGAGATTTGCTGATGGATTGGACGTGGGAGATGAATGGCATGGGCCCGTTCCAATGTCATGGCAGGGGCTCTGCTGTGATCATTGTCTTTATGTGCCAACTTCACTACGCCATGGTGCCCAGTTGTGCGCTCAAATACTATGAAGATATTTTTAGATGCGATTAACACTTAAATCAGTAGACTTCGTATAAAGCAGATCACCCTTCATAACAGGGTGGACTCCATTAGTTGAATGCTTTAATAGCAAACACTAGGTTTCACAGAATGAAAGCAGTTCTGCCTCAATATTTGGGGCTTGACAGTTTCTCTCTGTCTCCCTCTCTACATATACACATACATCTACATATACATATATACATACATATACATACATACACACACATATGTATATACATACATACATGTACAGGTGTTGTTTCTCAGGAGAACCCTAATATACCTCTTTCCACTCTGATTTCCTTCCATTACATTCTCTTTCATCTTTGAGATCTAACAAAGGGGAAGTTCATTGGAGATATACTTAGTTTGTGTTTAGTGACATATATTTATGTGGTTTGCTGTCAGTCCTGTGTACAGATAGATTGTTGCAAAACCATCCTGGTAAAAGAATGGCTTCTAGAAATACCCCTATTGCTCACTCTGCTGACTTATCCAGCATGGTAATACAAAGGTACAAAACCAGAGTCTTATCGCTATATGAATGTGTCTTATGGTACTTGACACGGAAAGTATGTGGATTGAAGTAAGGTTTGAAATGTATGGGTCCAGAAGCAGATCTGTGGAAAATGCCTTTCATTACCTGACTTGCAAAGTTGATGCACAGTATCCAATTCTCACTAATGCATAAAGACAGAGGCAGTTTTCTTCTGTTAGGAATATACTTAGGGTGCCTGGGTGGCTCAGTCAGTTAAGTATCCGACTTTGGCTTAGGTCATGATCTCATGGTTTATGAGTTCAAGCCCCACATCAGGCTCTGTGCTGACAGCTCAGAGCCTGGAGCCTGCTTCGGATTCTGTGTCTCCTCTCTCTCTGTCCCTCCCCACTCACGTTCTCTCTGTCTCTCAAAAATAAACATTAAAAAATTACAAAATATTAATGTGTTGCTATTAACTCACACCTGTTAGAATGACTAAAATCCACAACACAAGAAACAACAGGTGTTGGCAAGGATGTGGAGTAAGGGGAAACCCTCTTGTACCATTGGTGGGCATGCAAACTGGTGCAGCCACTCTGGAAAAGAGTATGGAGTTTCCTCAAATAGTTAAAAATAGAACTACCCTATGATCCAGGAATTGTAGTACTAGGTATTTACCCAAGGAATACAAAAATACTAACTCAGAGGGATACATGCACCCTGATGTTTATGGCAGCATTGTCTACAATAGCCAAATTATGGAAATAGCCCTAGTGTCCATTAACTGATATAATATATATATGTTACATATATATACATATATATATATATATATTGAATGGATAAAGAAGAAATAGTGTAAAATAGTACAGTGTAATATATATATATATATTATATATATATTATATATATATATAATATATATATATAATGGAATATTACTCAACTGTAAAAAAGAATGAAATCTTGCCATTTGCAACGACATGGATGGAGCTGGAGACTATTATGCTAATCAAAGTAAGTCAGTCAGAGGAAGACAAACACCGTATGATTTCACTCATATGTGGACTTTAAAACCAAAACAAATGGTCATAAGGGAAAAAAAGAGATAGGGAAACCAAGAAACAGCCTCTTAACTATAGAGAACAAGCCGATAGTTACCAGAGGGGAGGTGGGTGGGGGGATGGGTGAAATAGGCGATGGGGATCAAGGAGGGCACTTGTGATAAGCACCGGGTATTGTACGGAAGTGCTGGATCCCTAAGTCCTACACCTGAGACCAATATTACACTGTAGGTGAAGTAACTGGAATTTAAATAAAAACTTAAAAAATATTAATAATGTGTTGTCTTTCTTATTCATTATCATGCTTGTGACGTTTGTCAGCTTTTAAAAATTATAATTAGTTGTGATTTCTCATTCTAATTAAATACTTTAATATCTAGTGTATGCATAATTATTTAAGATCCTTTTCTATTAAGAGGACCCTCCAAATTGTTTTAAGTTTCAAGAATCACGAGATGTGGATCTCCCTCTGGGCGTGAGAGAAAGAAAAGAGTTTTAAAAGACACACGCATTTTATGTTTTGGATCTTTTCACTTTGGTTGTCGGGAAGAATACATATTTTATGTATTTGTCCTACAACTAGTCTCTAACACCTAGCAGGTTACAAAAAAGTTATTTCCCTTTCCCTTTTCCTAGCTCCACTTATTAGTCCCATGGGTATCATGGCGGTTCAGCAACTGTCATCCTTCTCTTGGCCATCTACTGTGACATGACATATGCCTTGATTATTTCCCTTCTACCCTCCCTTTTTTGTGCCACTCAGGCCCCTACAACTGGATAAATGCAAATTATTAAAAGAAGTGTAAAACTATCCTGCTTTCCTTCTGTTTCGACCTCAGTTTTTCCTGGGAAATTTATTCTTGTGGATATGTCTTCTTTGGAAAATGACGGGCCTCGTAGGAGAATGGAGTAGGTCTAGTCAAGACGGAATAAAATGTCAAGCATGGGCACGGCCAGTGGGGGGGGGGGGGTAAAATTGAAGCCTGATGAATAAATCTTAGGTCGGTAGAGTATTTTCAGTATATTCAGATTTTAAAATGTCTTTTATCTGTGCCTCATGGCCAATTCTGGATCAATGTGAAAGAATTTATGACCTCAGAGGTAGTATTTAGTCTCATGGAATCAAGGAATGTAAGAGCCAGAAGGGACATTAGAGATCATAATCCTGTGACCTCATATTACAGAACGGTCACTGGGGCTAAATGAGCTGGCCAAGATCATAAATACGGTTGTGGTTCTTTCAAAGACTATAAACCATGTAAACCAATTACAAAAGTAACCAACAACATGTCTTGTTTGATCAGAGCAGTAAATCCACCCACTTAAGAGTCGTATCTGGGGAAAAGAGACAGCCATTTCCCCGTCAGTAGTAAGGGTGAATGAAGAAAATAAAATGGCTGCCTATTGAAGTAAGGGTGTGTGTGATAGCTGATGTCCAACCCGGACTTACTCATTTCACTATGTGCAGTTGGGAGTCTATTATGTAGCAGGGGGACTGAAGACGGGAAGGGAAGTAAGATAAATGCCAGGAAATTCTCAGCCAGTGTTTGTCCAAGTATGTAGTGTCGGGACAAGCTACATCAAAATCTCCCAGGAAGCTTGTTACAATGCACATTCTTGGGTCTAACCCTAGAACTAAAGGATAAACTTCTCTGAGGACAAGACCAGGGGGTGTGCACTGAATAAATGCTTGAGGTGATTCCACTACACATGATTTGAAGATGACTTCAAGAAATACTGTTCTGGGGGCACCTGGGTGGCTCAGTTGGTTGAGCATCTGACTCCTAATTTCAGCTCAGGTCATGATCCCAAGGTCATGGGATCAAGCCCTACATTGGGCTCTGTGTTGAGTGTGGAGCCTGCTTAAGATTCTCTCTCTCTCTCTCTCTCTCTCTCTCTCTCTCTCTCTCTCTTTTCTTCCCTCCCTCCCCACCCTGCTCCCACCACATGCACTCTCTCTCCTTCTCTCTCTAAAATAACTAAAATAACTAAATAAAAAACCCTTCAAAAAAAGAAGCACCGTTCAAGGTTAACTTCAGAGAAAATAATGACGCCACAGCAGTAGGGTCCTGTAAGCATTAAGAAAAGAAGATACTCAGAACAAAGCATGATGATGATAATGCAGCTGGAATAAGTCCAAGATATCTGGGTTTTAGTTTTGAATCCATCAACCGTAAAACTTTAGGTTTGTTGTTTTACCTCCTGCAATGGGTAACTTTCAAAAGATTTTAAGTAGGGGAATGACATGATATGAAGTATATTTGTTGCTGAATCAATATAAATACAAATACAGGTATAAATATAAATATTTGTTGCTGAATCAATATAATAGCAGCAGCACTAGTGGGGTCGACATGGCAAATAAGTCAATATGCTACTGAAATAGTCTAGGTGAAAGATAATGGTAGATTAAAATAAGCTGTTGACTATAGATGGAAAGCAGTGAATGGATTTTGTTTGTTTGTTAAGATCAATAACGGATTGGCTATCAGCTACAAGGAAGAGGGAGGTGTCAACTCTGACACATGAGGTTCTGGCTTGCAACGAATGGTTGAGATCTTAAGGAGTATGTATGAATTGAGGGTTCAGGTGATTGAGCACAAAGTCCAGACTAAGTAGGTCGGGGCTAAAAGCCTGGGAGGAAATGGGGGCATCAGGGGACTTCAGGTGTCTTGGAAGTCACAGGGCAGATAGAGTCAGATTGGGAGAACTGGGGCGATGGGAGACTGTGACCAGAGAGTGAGGTGCTGGTGTATGTGATTTCCACGGTGGATCAGCTCTACGTGGTGACCAAGTCTGGGTTAGCGGTGAGCACAGCGGACTGAAGTGGAGTGGTCATGGAGGTCAGTGGAGTTGGAAAGGACAGTGAGCTGCTGATTGGGTCTTTTGGGCCCTGAGAGGACAACTGTGACTCAGGGGCCAAAATCATCAGTGAGCTTGGGAGTGTGGCCAATTCGGTGGATCATGATAAATAAACAGGTGGATGACAGGGACTTAAAGAAGCTGGACCTTTTTATATGAGTGGAGGAGAAATAATAGCTTAGAACATGCACTGGGGAGACTTTAAAGAAACTACATTCCTCTTTGATATTCAGATTGTGGGGGAATAAACCCTCCTATTTTTGAGAAAGTAGGTTTTGGGTTAAGGCGGGAGTTGTGAGATCAAAGAAGCTTTGTTTTTTTTTTTTTTTTAAGTTTATTTATTTATTTTGAGGGAGAGTCAGTGAGCAAGCAGGGGAGGGTCAGAGAGCAAGGGAGAGAGAGGATCCCAAGTAGGCTCTGTAATGTCAGCGCAGAGCCCGACGCGGGGCTTGAACTCACAAATGGTGAGATCATGACCTCTGAGATCATAACCTGAGCTGAAACCAAGAGTCAGATGCTTAACCAACTGAGCCACACCCGCACCCTTAACAAACAAAAAAGCTTTGTAAGTAGCAAAGCACAAATGTACTATCGTCTCGTTTGGTTATATATATCTTGGTTCCAGGAGTAGCACTTTATACTTTTCATCATTAAAAAGTTCATGTCTAGGCATACTGAAATATTTATGGATGAAATGCTATGATGTCTGGGATGCGCCTCAAAATAATACAGGGGTGATGGGCAGGGGTGATAAACGAAGCGAAATTTACCATGCAGTGACAATGCCGAAGCCCAGTAATGCACACGGAGAGGTGCCTTGTACTATTCTGTTTTGTGTAGGTCTGAGTTTTTCTTTAATAAGAAGTTACAGAAACTTCAACTTTATAGATTCAGCCCATTATTTTTGACTGGCATCTGTTTAACATTCTCATTTTATGAAGCTCTCGCCCCCCTCTCCACAAGCCGCACAAGGATAGATACATACCTCCATTTTACTGACCTCTCTGATCCCGTTAAGGAACTTCTCCAAAGGTAAACATCTGTTTAGCCGCAGATTTAGGACTAGAATTCCCATGTTGTTTTGACTTCTGGACCAGTACATTCGATCACCTAATTGAGCGAGTTTGTAGGTTTCCATTAAGAGGTGTTAAAATTCAGAGTAGCTCTCTAGGGCTTTGATCTTGGAAACAGTGGTCTTCGTTTGATTGCAGTTCCAGCAAAGTGACATTGCCTTTGCACATGCTATTCCTTCTGCATGGAATGTTCATCCCCATCCCCTAGTTCACCCCGGTTAATACCTGTACATCCTTCAAAACTCAACTTCGTCTTCCCCAGCCCCCACACACATGCTCTGTGCCGTCTCAACAATCATTCCGTCCTTGGCATTAGTTCTGAATCTTGGTCAAACTTTTTTTCATTTCATACGCCACAATGAATTGTGAATGTGTGTATGTGTAGTTTTCTGTAGTAAATTAGAACCATGGACTATTTTTATTTTAACTTTGGGGCCTTTAGATAATGGCAACATCTAATATGTAGTTACTCAGCAACTCATACATGCCTGAAACCATTAGTAGAGGCGATCAGCAAATGAAAATACATGGGGGCCTAAATAAATACCCTGGGTTTGGCCAGTTTGGACGTCTGAGGAAAGAGTACTTGTGACGTGTTGTTTTCGTTTTGGTAACCAAGTCCTATCACTCGGGAGGTCTTCACTCAAGTATCAGGGTGATTGCCACCCCGTGTAAAACGTATTCGGAAACTAAATCGCTTAGACTTTTTTCCTCCAATAAAAACCTTCCTGCAAGATAAGACGGTGGTAGAGGTGGGAAGCAGAAGATGTTTTTTTTATTCTGCAAATGTGTAACTCATATAGACTGTGAATAGCTTATCACAGTAGGGGATGCCCACAGGAGGGGAGGTGAAGTACCACACGGATAATCGGATCAGTTATAATACTGGAGAATATCTACAGATGCTCCCACAAGGCAATCTTCGTCACTTTTGAGGGAACACTTGTTTTTTCTCCCCACGTATGACGGCTCACTAAGAACTGGGCACAACGTACTTCTGAAAGAAATGCCTCGCAAACCTTTGTACGAAGGTGCAGTTGACTGAATACCATCTTCTTCGTCCTAAAAAAGAGGAGTGGATTTTCACGCAGTTTTCAATGCACTTGTCATAAATATGGAGGGAATACGGGGCGCCTGGGTGGCTCAGTCGGTTGGGCGTCCGACTTGGGCTCAGGTCACGATCTCGCAGTCCGTGAGTTCAAGCCCCGCGTCGTCGGGCTCTGTGCTGACAGCTCGGACCCTGGAGCCTGCTTCGGATTCTGTGTCTCCCTCTCTCTCTGCCCCTCCCTCACTCATGCTCTGTCTCTCTATCTCTCTCTCTCTGTCAAGAATAAGTAAACATTAAAAAAATTTTTTTTAAATATGGAAGGAATATGTCTCCCAACTTAATTTAAAAAAATCAAATTTTGAGTTTAATGAATTCTATACCCTCCTCCCATCCATGTTGCAACACCCATCAAGCCAATTTCGCTGTAAAAAGTGTCAACTCAAAGCCCGTGTCCCCTCCCCAGTCAGGGTGGGACACAGTGGTAAACAGGAGGTGCAGGGAGGGCAGTGTAAAGGCAGCTTGAACATTTTCAGTCCAAAAAAGCCGGCTTGTTCGCGGTTTTGATTTGCTTTTAATAACAAGCTCCCTCAACCAAAACTGATGAATTGGCATAAGAACAAGGGTACAAAAGAAACATCAAGGGGCCTTCCAAATTGTTAACTAAAGGATGAATTCTCTGCTTTGGGTGGCCATCATTTTAGCCCTCAGAAACAGGGAGATAAAAAGATGCAAAGCTTTTAATATATGCTGCCTGAATATATAAAGGAAGCGATTAGAGCCTGTGGCCCGTAGTGTTGTCTTAATACTTTATAATCACATTCCGTACTTTAAGCAAATGCAAATTCTGTCCAATGCTGCCCTTGAAAGGCAATTTCAGTGCATAGTAAATTGAAACTAATCACTGATACAGGGTAAATACAGCCTCTGTTGGGTAAACACCAAAGCATTTTCCACACAGTACTGCATTTTAAAATAGCTAACTTTATTGTCAGTGAAAAGATAGGCACAAAGTGGATTCAAACCTGCTTAACTTTATTGGAACTAGCTCAGTCGATTACAGAATGGGGTCGCAATCAACAAGGGGCCACATACATTTTACACCGAAGGCGATTCTTCTCTAGCCATCTGCCAACCCCAGCTATCCATTTTATTAACACATGCCATTAATCACAAGGGAGGCCAGAAAGGAGGTTTGATGATTCCATGTAACCCATCGCTGCTACTGGAAAAAAATAAACAAGCTCTGACACTTGTCCTACTGATGATGAATGACACTCGGGAGATAGATTTCCAAGGATCGTGGCGGGCTAAAATTGATGGCAATTAGCCCATCCTGATGCCTTCCTTTGAAAACATGTTCCATAAGAATGCACACATTTTAAGTAACACATTCCATATGTGAAGGAGCAACTGAGATAACAGGAGATTGTATGGCTAACAGACATGAGAATATAATTTATAAAAGTTAGTCCATATGTATATACTTTAAGCTGCCGCGTTATGAGTGTTTAGGCTCTGCATAAAAAGTAGTTTGCACAATCAGTTTGCTCATTTTCCAATCGTTGTGCCCACCCAACCGCGTAACAAGAGAACACTTGGTATGTTTTCTGTGGCAGATGATGGCAGATATTTCAGGCTCTTGCTCTCCCTGTCACCCTGAAGCTCGAAAGCAACATCGAAAATAAATCCTTCATGAAAACAACAATCGAGATACATGATTTTAAGAGAATGTGCAAGCTACTTTTCGTTAATGAAAAATGGTTAATGGGAGTTTTCCATCAAGTACAATTCATTCTAATGAAGTTTTTCTGTGCACGGGGCATCAGGGTACAACTGACTTAAATAGGTCCCCAGAGATCACCAGGCAGTACGCGTTAAGACAAGGTCACCCTTCTGTCCTGAGGTGCCAGTAAAATGCATAGATAAGTGGGAGTCCAGAAAGATCCCCCAAGTGTTATACCCTGACAATTGTGAAAAAGGTGATTGACTTGACATTTCTCCCATAAACCTGAATCTTTAGAAGGACACCTATTAGAAATTTTCTGAAAAGGCTGAATCTACCTTCTTTGTAAACACAGTATATGCCATGGACTCCTTCCATCTCTTAGATGTACGATATTACTTGAGCAAATTACCTGGGATTAAAAAAAAAAAAAAAAAAAAACTGAGCCAAAAGGGACTGCCTCTGGCGTGAGGGGGCAGAGATGCTGTGGGAAGTTCAAAGTAGTACTCAGCCAAGAACTTCCTCGTTTCCCCAAAGTACATGAGGCTAAAGAGACGGCTGCCACACAGCGTGGAACGTATGACATTTGTCACCTTCCATAATGTGATTAAAATCATGGCTCCCAGAGCTAGCAAAAAATCTGGCAATGTGTAATAACCATAAAAGGAGCAGATGAAAGGTTTCATCTTATTTGTATTTACTTATTTGGCTAGAAAGCAGCAGTCCTCAAGTTTGCTTTCTATTTGAGGACTTTTCCCCTTATGACCGAAGGGGCGGTATGAACGAGTATTAGCACAATGGCACTTATCATTTCTATTTGGGATTCATTTGATGACTGAAGACTAACGTGTAGGATGACCACTTCTTTATTGAAATGTCTAGACTGGCTGAAAATCACGTCACTCTCCCTCATCTCTCCCCCGGCCCCACAAAAAGAACTCCTTTGGCAGGTAATTAGGAATGACACAAAAATACTGTTAAATATGCCATTCCCGTGGTCACGGAGGGACCCTGTAAGATGACCTGAGACAGCCAATCCCATAGCAAGACAAGAAGTGAGGGGGATTGCTCAGGGGGGAGTTTCATGTGAGTCAATGTTGAAATGAGGACCACTAAAGAGAAAACCTTGCAAAAAGGCACTGCAGGGGAAGCAAGGTAGGAGTCTAGAACCCTGGACAAAGCAACGAGGCCAGGGACATTTTACAAATTACGAATGCCCTGGTCCATGAAGATGCCTTTCCTTAAGATGAGGCTTTTGGTATATAAGGGTTTCCCAAAATAAGCATGGTAATTGGCAAAATGGAAAGCTGTGTTGTGTGATCTTGAAAAACTAACCTCTCCAGGTCTCAAATTCCTCACCACTAAAACGAGGGGGTAGGGCTCTATTGCTGAAGTTCCTTCCAGCCACTATGCTTCACAACGTAATATATCAGGCCTACTCTTCTATTAATCCGGTTTCTAACTAACACATCCCCAAACTTCTACCCCCCCCACCCTTACCTAACACCCCCCACTTCCCTCACCCTCCCATACCCCTGAAAATTGATCTTAATGACATTGTCTGTGGATCTGTCACCTTAATTAAGGGCAGAGAGGTGACACAGAGCAGGGACCTGTGGCAAGAAGCAGCCCTTTTGTGTCCCTGGAGGCGGCCCTATGGCAAAGCTCCGGAGCCATGGCCTCCTTGGTCCCTGTCCACATACACATTTTCTGCTGCTCTCCAAAGGTATTCCAAGATGGAGTCACTGGCAGTGAGAAGGGACAGCTAAGGATACATCTGCAGCCCACCTCTCCCCCCACCTGCTATTCCCTTGGAGGTTACAGTCAACGATGCCTTTTAAGACGTTATGCTAAGAATTGGGGAAAACAAACGGAGTTATTTGAAAGTAGTCACCAGAAATTCAAAGCATTCAGCCCATCAACAAAAATGCTTCCTCGTTTTGCAAATGATTGGAAACCTGAAACTGGTGACACAGCCAGTGAACTTGTGCTGGAGAAACAATGAACACTGACCAGATTGGTCTCAGGAAAGCCAAGCGAGCTGTGCTCATGGCCACACGCAGCACCTCGCGCAACTCTCCGTCAAGGCCTCCGAAGGTCTCACTCCCTAAGAAGGAGGAAGTTGTACAGAACACAGCTAATTTACTCTCCTAGCATCTGAAAGCAATATATTAATTATCCAAATGCATAAATTACTCCAGAGTATATATATGAATGTATGAACCTCCGCGAGGGAACCAAAAGAATCCACTTCCAAAGCACCACTGAAATGAAGATAAACACAATCTCCTGGCACAGGGTAGCTGGGAAATTGGGAGGGAAAATTAGCTCCAGCACCCTTCCACACCCCAATATCCCCTGCCTTTTCTTCAGCTTACACAGCTCCTAAACCTATTCCCTTTCATGAGCCCGAGATGAGAGCTCCCTCTCTGGATGCTGCCTAGATGGTAAGTGTACAAAACAGCATAGGTACAAATTCTCTCCGGCTTCCCACTTCTGAAATCTACATGTTACGCACTGTCTCCCAAACATACTGTGCTCTTCAATGAAAATGATCTGGAATATGGAAATGCTAAATAAAATCACGCACATTGCAAACATTCATGTATACCCAGCGATTAACAGTCCAAGTGTTTGTATAAACCCAAACAATAAACTTTAGAGCACATTCTGATTCATCTGTCTTTAGAGGTACTCTCTGAGTGTGTACCAGAATAGACTGGAGTTTGTATGGTATTACTTAAGTACTATATTGTTTCAATAAAAAGTCCCTTTAAAAAACATCCCCCCCACCCCTTGTCCTCACCCTCAAAATAAGAACAATCAAAAAGGAAAAATGGTTAAAAGCACTCTTGCTGATAAACTGCAGCTCTTGAATAGGCCGTTTAGATGAGATATTCCACCATCTCTGCGTCAGGCTCTTGTCCCAGGATCTGAATGGGAGCTTTTCTTTCCAGAGTATTGGAGTGGAAAACGGGGCCATCTGAATGGAAACAGGGGGTTAGAAACCACTTAGGGATCAAGTAAAGACTCAGATTGCTAGAAACAGCCAGCGTTCGAGCCACGAAGCCGGTGGCCAAGTGAGACTTGCCTGACACCGCCTCCCCTTGTTCACCTGAGCATTTACCGCAACTGGAAGAACCACCTTGACGCACTTCTGCTCCCATCCTCGTGTCCCAAAAAGTCATTTACGGGCTCTGCACCCATCGCTTGGGAGCAATCCCCTTTAAAACCCGAACAACTCTGGCCCAACGACCGGCTGTGTCTACACCACAGGGTGCCAACAAGCAATCCGTAATAGTGGGCAGAACCCAAGGCTACCTGGGGTATGGAAGATCATTACCTGTCTTATCTGGATTGCAGGTCAGACTTGGTATAGACAAACGACGTGGTCCAGAGCCGGCAGCTGGACTTGCAGAAGCGTCAGCCTGAGCCACAGCTGGAGTTGGAGCTGGAGCCGGAGTAGCAGCCGCAGTCGGAGCTGGAGTTGGTGCCTGAGTCTGAGCCGCAGCAGAAGCCGGAGACGCTGCTGGAGCCGGAACCGCAGTCGGAGCCGGAGCTGGAACCGGAGCCGGAGCAGCTGGAGCAACCTGAACAGCAGCAGGAGGCGCGACAGCGGCGGCAGCGGCGGCGGCGGCGGCGGCGGCGGAGGCAGCGGCCGGAACCTGAGCGGCAGCAGCTGGAGAAACGGCAGCCGCAAGAGCAGCAGCAGCAGCAGCAGCAGCAGCGGTTGCTGGAGACGGGGCGGCGGCGGCGGCAGCCGGAGGAGCAGCAGCAGCAGCGACAGCAAGTGGAGCAGCGGCTACCATGGTGGTGGTGTTGGTGGCAGCGTTGGCAGTGATGGCGGCAGCAGTGGCGGCGGCAGCGGCGGCTGGCGCGGGGACAGAGACGGGAGCAACAGCTGCGGTTTTGCTGGGTTCCGTGCCCCGTTCCGTCTGCGTGCTGCAATCGCGGCTGCCCGTCTTGGAGTGAGCGGAGAGCAGGGGAGTGGAGGGCGGCACCGGCGAGGGTGTGGAGGGCACGGACTCGGCGCGGTAGTCCCCACCCAGGAGGATACCTACAAAGGGAAGACGGCAAGAGGTCAGAAAAGTACGGGTTCCTCAAATGCAGACATCGGGTTACGTCGTCTTCCTTGCAGGAGGTTCAGGAGAAGCACGAACAATGGGACGCGAGTCTCCACTTGCGCCTGCCTCCGAGGAACCCAGGAAATCGGTTCGGCAGGCCTGTCCCTTCTGGTCCTCGTTCTCCACCCCAGCACGGTGTATTAAGCCTTTAAGTCTCCCGGGGATCTGTTTTGATCTACTTTTCCAGCGGTGATTGATCTCCACTGAGCTTCCAGAAGGCTTCTACTTGGCTCCACTTACAACCCACGTCTTCCATGACCAGCCAGCCAGAAAGGAGTGGGGGAACGATCGGTGGTCACGGATGAGTGCTACGATAACTGTGTAACCTAACGTTCTCATGAAGACCAGGGGCCCCCCAAATGCCTACTCTATCCAAAGGACACTGCAAGCATCAGAGGACCAAGGAAGGTATCAGAGGCAACAAAAAGACCTACAATTAAAATACAAAGCTGGCTTTCTCAGGCTCTAAAAATGTGCCTCGTGGTATCCATAGTGCTTCTGGGGTTTTGATTAGAGGGGAAGGAATGGACAGACATGGAATGAAAAAGTGCATTCAGTTCTCATCTCAGAACATTCGGGTAACAAAAACCTGCCACCCAGCTCCATGTAGCTTAACTAGAACTCTGAATCCTTGTATTATGTGGGAGGAGAGAACAGAGAAAAGTCTGGAATTCTGAACTTTTGACTGACATGAAGGTCACATGGGCTTTGGACAAAGACAAAAGGTCTGGCATGGCAAAGGCCAAGTCTGAGAAGTTTTTAAAGGAAACTGAAGTTGTCTGCTTTCCCACCCAAACAGAAATCAGAATTCTTATCTTTTAAGGCCTTGGCTTCAACCAGTGTTCTGTCAGTGAGACGTTAGAGTGTGGAGGAGTTCCTGAATAGGCAGCTAGCCTCTCAGGAGGACAGACACCCAACCTGATATATCTTCTGCTCCAGAATCTGGACCATCACTCCCTTTCCTTGCCGAATGGGCACATTATCTAAACGCGTCACTTCAATCTTCTTTATCTACTGTCATTACCTAGGCTCCCCTTCCAGCTCTTGTCATCTCGCTTCTCTTCCATGATGGGGGTGCCGGTCAGCGTGGACGAATGTGAGAGCAGGCCTGACCCGGCATTGGAAATGGACATCAGAGACTTTGCTGGTCGCATGGATGACAGCTGCTCTGTCTTACTTGGCTCCTTCCGGGAACGCTGCTGCAGCACTTTGATCATGGCGTCCTTCTCAATAATTTGGGCATGGAGCGTCTTAATCCTAGGAGCCAAAGACAAAGAACATATAAAAAAACCTCATTGCCACCTCCATGTTCTGGTCTCACTGCCTGCACGGACTTGAGTTTCCATGATCTTTTCAGCTGAGGAGTGGTTTAGTCGTTTCGACATTGAAAAGCAAGGGGCGGTGTGCTGTGTTTTTAAAAACGCCTTTCTCGGGGCGCCTGGGTGGCTCGGTCGGTTAAGGGGCCGACTTCGGCTCAGGTCATGATCTCGCGGTCCGTGAGTTCGAGCCCCGCGTCGGGCTCTGTGCTGACAGCTCAGAGCCTGGAGCCTGTTTCAGATTCTGTGTCTCCCTCTCTCTGACCCTTCGCCGTTCATGCTCTGTCTCTCTCTGTCTCAAAAATAAATAAACATTAAAAAAAAATTTTTTTTTAAATGCCTTTCTCCACACCCAGATGAATCTAGGAGAGCATCCAGGAGTCGCTGCTTACACCTCAGGAAGCCACAGCAAGATACCGGTGGGAAAAAGGCCTGTACGTAAGAGAGTAAACGGATGTAGTGGGTGCTAAACGGAAGATTCTGAGTCAATGGAACAATGCACTTAGTGAGAAGATGAGGACTTCTTTGAATGGGCCGCAACTTGAGTTGATAAGTAAATGATCCTGAGTTTATAAGAGATATCAGATGCCCTACCTCCAAGTCTGAATGGATATTCTTTCACTGTGCATTCTGCTGTATCACAAGATTGAAGTCCAATGCTAGAAGGAATACCCAGAGTACAAATACCAACAATACGGTTCTGGCAGAGGGAAGATAGAAAGCAATTACCAAAGCCAATGGGGAAAGCAAGGTAAGGGTCATTGCATTTCAAACCCAAGTGAACAGGCTGGCAGGGGTGCAGGGGTCGGGGGAGGCTGCATTACCGGGTTTCTCATTTGTGAATGAAGATGCCTACCCTTCCCTCCTGACCTATCTGGTCTCTATACTTTCTTCTCAGATCCACTGGGGTCCAGATTGATATTTTACCTGCCCTCCATGTCAAGGCAACGCTTGTTGGCCATCAATATCTCTTCCTCCTCTTTCTGGATGCGAGCTTCCAGAGCCGTGTCGTAGCTGGTGTTAGGAGAGTGGCTGATGACTGTCGTATCCCTGGGAAGGAAAATGACAGTGATGAAGATAAGGCAGCAAAATCAACGAATCTTATCATCTCCCTCCCACGTCAAAGGTATTGCTGGAAAGCGGTAAGCTATAGTCAAACTCATTAGGAATGGTTGGTTTCTGGATGACTGACCGAAAAGAACGTCCAAGACGGGAAGGTTCAGCTTTCAGAGCTAGCTAGAAGAGGTTTTTGGCATGGATACAGCTGCAAAAGTCAGTGAGGGGATTCTATGAGAGGGACACAAACCTCCTGGCAAAGAATCCCTTCAAGTTTTTAGATCCCGGCCAGGTTATACGAAGATCTTTATATTTTCACTTTATATTATTATTTATATGATAGAGAAGATATTATAGACTTTCACTTTATTCTCATGATAGTTATGAAGGCAAAAAGGCTGGACTTTGATGAAAGTCCGAGAACGTACTAAACAGCCAGTGCTACAGATGTATACCAGCAACTATAGAGACGGCCCCGGCAAAGGTCAGATTGGGCAAGTGAGCTGAGCGAAAAGCATGGCCTTTGAGTCAGTGCCACTTAATTCCTGTCTAACCTACGTTGGAAACATTCTAGTGCCAAATCAAGGAGTCTCTTCCCCCAGCTACATGACTGTTCTCTTGCCAGAGTCCGAACTGCATGAGGGACCATCATGTCTCCTTTCAAAGTGTCTCAGGCCATTAACTCTAATACTAATTAATAAGGAGTAAAGCGTGTGTGTGCGTGGGGCGCGAGACGGAGAGAGAAAGAGAAGAACAAGGAGAGGAGGAAGGGGAGGGGGCGGGGCAAGGCTGATGTCTAAACAGCACGAGTCAAAGATACACGGGGATCCTGTATCGTCCTGATAAGTGAGGTCATGCACCTTTCTTTAGTTCATTTAGAACCAGTGGTAGAAAAAAAGAGGGAAAGGAATGAAAACGACCTGGATCCTCTTTGAGTAACTTGGAGGGAAAGAAAAAGGGATTACGGAGAATATTGATGTAATTATATTGGTCTTAAAGGAAAAGCCGACAATAGACTGGGAAAACAATGAATTAGCACCGCTTCATCATACTTCCTATGAGAACGGGGATCTGTGGGAGAATTTTCTGCTGGCACCTGACAATTATGTTCTGTCAGCTTACAGACTGTGACAGTACAGACGGGAGTGAAAGGGCAGGGAATGAAGACACAGACAGCGGGTATTAAAGTTAGGGAATTTTGGTGAGTTCCTCAAAACTCCTGTTGCCCCAACATGCTTACACTTGATATGCCATTTAGTTGAATGGTGAAACAAACTGGGCCAAGAGAGAGAAGGCCTTGCAGTGGCTCACCTAAATTGAAAACATTTTAGCATCTCAGGATTCTACACTTGCTCCTAGTGCGACCAGGAATGGCCCTTGTGTTCCAAGGTGCTCAAGGGGAAATGGCCTTGTGTGATGTTGAGAGCACGGGCTCTGACTAGAGACCACACGAGGGTCCAAGCCTCCTTTCCCAAGTACCCCGCCACGAACAAACTCTATGCTCAGGAAGTCAGTTCACTGCTCGAGACGTCCATCTCCTCAGACAGAAGTCATAATTACACCTGCATCTCATGGCATTTTGGGGGGGGGGGGCTCAAATAAAAGCACACATGTAAAAGATACAGTGCACAGTAAAAACGCCCAACAAACATATCCGTAATTAGAGAGAAAAGTATGGGTAGGGGCGCCCGGGTGGCTCAGTGAGTGAAGCGTACGACTCGGTTTCCGCTCAGGTCAGGATCTCACAATTCTGTGTGTTCAAGCCCCATCAGGCTCTGCGCTGATGGCACAGAGCCTGCTTGGGATTCTCTCTCTCTCTCTCTCTCTCTCTCTCTCTCTGCCCCTCCCCTGCTCACGCTGTCTCTGTCTCTCTCAAAATAAATAAACTTAAAATTTGTTTTTAAAAAAGAGAGAAGTGGGGCGCCCGGGTGGCGCAGTCGGTTAAGCGTCCGACTTCAGCCAGGTCACGATCTCGCAGTCTGTGAGTTCGAGCCCCGCGTCAGGCTCTGGGCTGATGGCTCAGAGCCTGGAGCCTGTTTCCGATTCTGTGTCTCCCTCTCTCTCTGCCCCTCCCCCGTTCATGCTCTGTCTCTCTCTGTCCCAAAAATAAATAAACGTTAAAAAAAAATTAAAAAAAAAAAAAAAGACAGAAGTATGGGGAGAAGGAGAGCGACATGCAAGAGGGTGTGACTTTAACCAATTCCGGCTCTAGGTGGAATCCTAGGGGCAGTTCCTGCAGCGCAGAGTTCCAACACGATGGCCGCTTCAGAGCCAGGCCGCTCTAAAGGCTGCGTGGTGACTATGGACACCGGGGCCATGAGCGTGCGGTTTGTCGCTGGGGGAGCCAGTGCTGGCCCACGGCCACCTTCATTGCATAAAAGACCATTTTGGGGACGCAGAGCCCTGCCAGCTCATTGATATGGACACTGCAAACTCCTCAGGAATGGAGCCTGAAAATGTGGGGCACTTAGTGAATTCCTCCAGAGCTGCCAGGACGGCCTTCAACATCAATCTTCCTTCTAGAAGACTGGGGCCACTGAGCCAGTGGCTCAGGCAAAAGCAAGCAAGCAGCGTTTGAAGGAGCGACTTGACCTAACTTCCAGCACGCTGAGACTATCCTTAAGCACGTCAGGAGAGAGATGCTGGGCTTGAAAACACAATCTGCAAACCCCAGACTGTACATCCCTGATTTCGACATCCTACATCTAAATTCTTTTTTTTAAATGTTTATTTGTATTGTTTTAAAGATTTTTAAAAATGTTTATCTACTTATTTTGAGAGAGACAGAGACAGCACGAGCAGGGGAGGGGCAGAGAGAGAGAGCGGGAGAGAGAAAGAGTCCCAAGCAGGCTGTTCACACTGTCAGCGCAGAGCCCGACGTGGGGCTCAATCTCGCAAACCATGAGATCATGACCTGAGCTGCAGTCAGACCGACTGAGCCACCCAGGTGCCCCTTACGTCTAAATTCTTAAGTAAACGATTTCTGGCAACTGTCCCTCCAGGCATCTCTCTCCTTCCAATGAGATTATCCCCATCACCTTGCTTACATGGCTTTCCAGAATGTCACTCAGGATTCCCTAATTAAAATAGCTAGACTTTTCAACTTTTCAACTTCGAATCCATCTTTTCCTGTCAGTAGCATCCTTTTGTTTATTTAACATGTGAACTTGACCGTGACTGGAGCCCTGTGGTTGAAATTACTGCGATGCTAAAAAGTGGCTAGACATGCATCAGTCCCTGACTGCAGGAAACTTGCAAAGGGAGACAAAAAAATATAAGGGCAAGCAATTAATTGTTACAGAGGTGAGCGTGAACTTTATTCCAACAGGCACTGAAAATTATGAGAGCTGGAATGATCCAAGCTGTGTTTTAAAAAGATAACATGGTCTCTGGCTGAAATGTGATGGGGGATTCGGGGAGCAATACGCTGGATTTGGGCAAACCAGTCAGAACGGTTATTGTAATAATCCCAGCAAGAGATGCTGACATCATGAACCGATGCAAACAGGCCATAGGAGGCAGAATTGCTACACCTTGGAGATTATTTACATGTGGGTGTTGGAGAGAGGGAAGAACGAATGAGAACTTTTGGTGTTTCTAATTCAAAAGACTAGAAAAGATGGCATACAGCTCATTTTCTATGATAGAAATATAAGGAGAGATTGTTGGGGAAACATTATAATGGGTTTTGATTTTAGTTACATCAGAGTTAACACATCTTAGGAATAGCCATATGACAATATCCAACAAGTTGTTGACAATTCTAACTTTAACCTAAGGGATGTCAGAATGAGAAACAAACCTGAGGACGGAAACGGAGAAAAGCCTATAAGGAAGGAACAGGTAGGCACGTATAATGTGTGTGACCAGCTTCTACCTCCTGCTTTCCCTTCCTTTCCTTCTTTCCCAGATTGACATCATCCAATATAAAAACAAAACACTGCACGTTTGGGGAAGGTTAATGACTGGATTCAGGAAATGCAAACTAGTAAATTACATGGCTGATCGGGTTTGTTATCTTTTTTTTTGAGAGAGAGAGAGAGAGAGAGAGAGAGAGAGAGTGTGTGTGTATGTGTGTGAGCACGCACGCACACACGGGGGAGGGGCAGAGGGAGAGGGAGAAAGAGAATCTTAAGCAGGCTCCATGCTGTCAGCACAGAGCCTGATGCAGGGCGTCAACTGTCAAACTGCGAGATCATGACCCATCAAAGCCCCATGCGGGACTCAATCTCAGGACTATGAGATCATGACCTGAGCAGAAATCAAGAATCAGACACTTAACCGACTGAGCCACGCAGGCGCCCCAATTATCTTTTCATCCTTTTGCTGCTATTCAGAAATAAATTCACCACTGGTGAGCCACAGTCTGCGTTGCCACATCTATTCTTCTAGGTCGAAGTACTCGGTAGTAATTTCCCTTATGTAAATTAAGCATCTAAAGAATCTCTAGGAACACGATAATACGGAAGTCATAATATGGGCCATATTATTGTGATTACTTACCGTACTTTTCAGTGACTAAACAATTAATAATAAGCCTCAAACAGTAACTCTTAAACAGTTAATAATCCCTAATCACCATCTTGAAATCTAATCACCATCCTGAAATCATCAAACCAGCAGAGTAGTGGTGAAGGTGTCAAAATGTCACTTTCAATCCCAGTTCTTCTTCTTAGTACCTGTGTGTGATCTTGGGCAAATTATTTAACCTGTTCCTCATACGTAGAATAGATAATAGTACTTATCGCAAAGAGTTATTGTGAGCATAAGCAATAACGGTAAAGCACGTAGCAGAGTACCTTATATAGAAAACAAACAGTACGTGTGATTTCTTGCCTTGACAGCTGTCCCTTTGACAAGTGGTGCTTTGTAGAATCAAAGTGCTAACAGGGGTATGAACAGATCACCTAATAGGTCTTCTCACCTGAGAAAAGGCAGTTGTCTATTATTATATGACAATCTGTACTTGAGGGGCACCTGGGTGGCTCAGTCAGTTAAGCGTCCAGCTTTGGCTCAGGTCACGATCTCACGGATCGTAGGTTCGAACCCCATGTCGGGCTCTGTGCTGACAGTTCAGAGCCTGGAGCCTGCTTCAGATTCTGTGTCTCGCGCTCTCTCTCTCTCTCTCTCTCTCTCTCTCTGCCTCTCCCCCGCTTGTGCCCTGCCTCTCTCTGTCTCTTAAAATTAAACAAACATTAATTTTTTAAAATCTGTACTTTATTATTCACAACGGCCAAAGACCAGAAACAATCCAAATATCCATCAACAAGTGAATAGATAAACTGGGGTGGTACACCCAGACTTTGGAACACTAGTCAGCAATGAAAAGGAACCAACTATCGATACAGGCATCAACTTGTATGAATCTCAAAATAGTTATGCCCAGTGAAAGAAATCAAGCAGAAAGAGTACATACTACATGACTCCTTTCGTACAACATTCTGGAAAAGGCAAAATTGTAACGACAAAAAGCAGACCGATTGTTGTCTAGTGTCAGGTGGGGGAGGAAGGGATCAAGCTGAAGGAAGGGGCACAAGGGCACTTTAGAATGCACCCTCTATCTTGACTGTGGGGTGGCTACATTATTGTATATGCCTGCCAACATTCATCAAACCACATAAAATAGGTGCTTTTTAATAGGTAAATAATACCTTAATTGAAAAAATTCTACAACCACCATTGATACCACCCAAGCAACATTTCCCAAATGTGCATTTACCTATAAGATATTACATTGGGAACATATAAAGTCAGAGATACTAGCAGAATACACAGAAACCAAGCAGGTCATTAAAATGTGGCACTACATTTACGGATTGCAGTTAGACAGTTAGAAACCGTTTCCTTCTCTGTCACTTCCTTCCTCCTTCCTTTCTTTTTGCTTCTTCCTCTCCTTCCTTACTCAAATACAGGTTGAGCACTTTCCATATGCAACCAATATCCTAGACGTTTAAACCTTCTTAAGAAGGAAAAGTAGACTATAACGCCTTTACCACAGAAAGGGGCAAAGAGCAGAACCCTGGTCAAATTTGTAGGGTCGAATGAAACCACTGGACAGAAGAGAAAGAGCAAGAGATGTTGGAAAGGAAGGCAGAAGAACCCATAGGTTCTGAAATTAAGTTTCCTGGATGCCACCTTGTAAATTGGAAATCTCATTAAGAAAAGAGGAAAAGGAAACCAATCCCCGTGGCCGAGCATAACAGGCACTATCTTTGGGAAAAAATAGCATAATCCTAGAAATAGAAGGATCTGGAGGAATTATTACAAGGACCCCAGTCCTTGTCTACCTAGTCTACTTGTCTCATTTTGCGGGAATGTGAACACGGTCTCTCAATTTCTTCTGAGGGCTGGATTAATAGGCATGCAAAGAAGCATACAGTCCCGATACAGGATGTTTGCCCAAGGAACTAACGTAAAGTGTTTCTGGCCAGGTGGAAACTGGCTGCTTTTTATCATATTAGATGATAAGCATGCACTTTTACTGAAAACCGTGATTACATGGAAACTTTCTACCTGGTGATTTAAACGAGTGTGGTTTAAATTAAATCTGCTTTATGGAAGGCAACAGATTCTGGGAAGAAGTCTCTCAGAAAGTGGGTTCCCCCAGTATCAAAACTTTCCAGGAAGGCAGGAAGGAAGGAAGGAAGGAAGGGAGGAAGGAAGGAAGGAAGGAAGGAAGGAAGGAAGGAAGGAAGGGAGAGAGGGAGGAAGGGAGGGAGGAAGGGAGGAAGGGAGGAAGGAAGGAAGGGGGGTCGTTTCTTTATTACAAGGACCCCAGTGACAACCTCCTAGCTTTCTTGCATTTCCTGACCTGAAGTCTATTCTGAAGTTGATTTTAGCAGTGAACCTCCCAGCATCAAGAACGCTGGCTTTCCCACATTTTCTCACACTGCACACCTTTACGAGCTAGATCTTTCTAAGTTTCTGCCCAAAGGTGACAAAATTCGCCCTTCGTCTCCTTTTCTGTGTTGGAGTTTCCTGAATAACCTTTGAATAAGCACTGGGCACAGGTGTTTTCTTGGGAGGGAGCAGCTAAAATTACACTTAATTCTGCTTCTAATCTGCCTACAAACTCCCCGACCATCTTCTGGCACAGCTGGGGCTTTCGTGCGCTCCGTTACTGCCCTCGCACGTACGGAGCGCCCTGTTCTCCCGAAAACAAAGACAGGTATGCTTAAGCCCATGATGACCTCGAAATCCATGCACAGGTGATTTCAAGCCATATAAGATTTATCAGGTCTCCATGTACTTGGAGGAAGGCAGAGTGTGTTAGAGAAACAGTAAGACGTCCTCCTGGAGAATCAGGAATACGTGTGCAAATCACGAGCCCAGCTCTTAAGCACTGACCTCCTCCCGATTTGGCATGAGAAGGACTCGCAAATAAATGTATCTGCCACCCACTCGACACACACATCACAGCCTAAACTCTGGCAAGTGTTTCCAGATTCCGCCAGCTCACCACCTTTAGGAGAACGTTCGAAACAACACTGTGGTTTTTAATAACTTTCTGGGTAGAGCCTCTCTGGGTACCATATGCTCTGGCCTCCTTAGATACCCGACTGGAGACCAAGCCTCTGTCTGTCTCTCCAGCAACCAACGCCATCTCCTGATGCGAATTTAGTTTTTGTCGTTTCTCTCTTTCTTTTCCAACGGGTGATTATGAACAGCAGCGAGATGGACAAACCGGACAAGAGCACTGTTTCCTCCAAAGACCAATATTTAATGTTTTCACGTGCCCAGGGGACACGGAAGAGGCAGAAAATTTAAGAAAAAAAAAATCCTTCTGCCGCTTTCTCTCCCTTGCCAAATGGCATGTGACCGGTTACATGTGATGAACTCATGGACACGGAGAATGTGGCTCAGCCACTCCTGAGTGACATTTAGTTTCTGAGTGGCCTTTCTCCGGAGTGGCTTTCACTCCCGTCCTGGGGCTAAACAAAGAAACCTACACATGTGGCCAAAAGAAGGCGTGGCTCTAGCGAAGGAGGCCTGCGAACCTTCAGTGGATCTCGTGAAGTTAACGTTCATTTTCAAATTCCTGACCCCAATTCCTAAAAAGTCTCTGTTTAACCAGGTGAAAGGAAACACACTTAGGCAGACACTGGGGAGGGGAACAAAGAGCACTATAGGAGAAAAAGAAAGCAACACATGGAAAAATCTTTCAACAGGTCACCTTTCTGTTCTGCCCACCCACCCATGCCCTTCAAGCAAGGATCCCGGAAGCCAGCCACTTACCTCTGCGCAGCTACGGTCGCGGCGGCGTCTAGAGCGAAATGCCTCATCACATTCTCCTCTAAATACTTCTGCTCCCACTTTGTCATATCGGCTTCCAGGGCCAGAATCCTCTCCTCCTTCTCGCGAAGCAACTCCATCAGCGCAGTGGCACTGTGTTCTGAAACACTGGCGGGCTGAGGGTTGCCCTGGCGCTGGTTGGGGAGATGCCGAGACCCCTCGGGTTAGTGAGAGAACCATGCTGACAGCCCCACTTGAAGAGCCCCTATTCTTGGAGAGCGTGACTGCCCGTGCCACTTCAGTTTGGATCCTGATCCAGAAGCAAGGGGAATTCAGATTTCCTCCCAAGGCAACGGCACTTTCTATCTTGGGGCCTGAACAGGAGACTCCGTTGATCGGGAAAGCAGCTTGCCACATCAAATAGTCATGCCGTTCAGAAAGTGGATCGTGGGTTGAAAAATCACTATCCCTGCCTGCCAGCACGGCACACACTAGAAATGGACATTAAACACCTAGGATTGGGCCCCTACCTTGCCCCCAACTTGTTGTGTAGCCTTAAGTGAGTCACGCAACCTTTCCTGGCTCTTGATTTTCTCCCACCTGAAAATGAGGAGGGGTACAGCCAGATGATTCTAGAGACCGGAGCGTGGGGCACCTGGGTGGCTCAGTCAGCTGAGCGTCTGACTTCCGCTCAGGTCATGATCTCGCGGTTTGTGAGTTCGAGCCCCGCGTCGGGTTCTGTGCCGACAGCTCAGAGCCTGGAGCTGCTTTGGATTGTGTGTCTCCTTCTCTCTCTGCCCCTCCCCCACTTGTGCTCTGTCTCTCTCTCTCTCAAAAATAAATAAACGTAAAAAATAAATAAACACCGGAGCCAATTCTAAAATGTCTGGAGTCTATTTGTACAGCATTTTCACTTCTTATAGGGTCTACTGCTCACATGAAAATAAAAGGTACAAGACAATAGGCATTAAGGATTTTGCCGGGCTACGAAAGCTAAGGAAGCCGACCTCACTGTCGCAATCAGGAGGTGGTCTGGAGGAAGATCAAGTGGGGCAAAAACAGCTAAAGATGAGCAAAAGTGTGGCTCTTATCTTCATGTCCGACACCCAATGGAAAACCACCAATCAGGAGCGATCTCGTTTTAAGTTCTCCGTACCTGCTGAATTCTGAGCGATTCCAGTTCCCTCTCTAGCCGCGTCCGGAGACGATGCTCCAACTGCTCACGTTTTTCACACGCTGCCTGGAGCTGTACGAGGGCTTGCTGCATCTTCTCGACCTTATCTACATACACCTGCTTCTTTTTCAGCTGAAATTCCAGGTAGGGAGAGATGTGAGACGGCACAAAAGAGGACAGCAGAGTCAGTTATGCAGCCCCCAAATCCAGCCTTGTGTTTACATCTCTTTCTGCCCCGCTCCAAGTAAAGAATGAAATGGCAAGAAGGTCCTTCAGGATGAGGAGTACGCTGCCTTGTACTTATTGTGCAGAAAATGCGATGGGGAAGAGGAATTAGGAGCCCCCCTTGGACAGTTTCTGCTTCTCAAAAGTGAAGTTACCATGCAATGGATTATAAGAGTTTTTAAACCTCTTCATTGACTAGCACTGCCCCACTACATGTTTATGAAAAGAACACAGGTTATTTGCAATTTCTGCCTCACTCATGAGCCTGAGTTGATAACACTGGACTCTGAGAACCCAGGACTATAATTTCTCAACTTTATGCTAAGCCCTTTACAGATATCTAAAGACTCGAACTAATGAGTCAAATCCAAACCTAAGTGAGTCAAACGTGATTCTTCCTCTCTACAAGCCTATGAACCATAACTAAAAGCAAAGGTAGAAGCAGGTTGGGACAAAGAATTTGAAGTTTTTAATTTATTTTATAATGTTTATTTATTTTTGAGAGAGAGAGGGACAGAGTGTGGGCAGGGCAAGAGCAGACAGAGGGGGAGACACACAATCCAAAGCAGGCTCCAGGCTCCAGGCTCCGAGCTGTCAGCACAGAGCCCGACGCAGGGCTCGAACCCACAAACCATGAGATCATGACCTGAGCTGAAGTCGGATGCTAAACTGACTGAGCCACCCAAGCACCCCTGAGACTGAGAGAATTTGAGTTCTTTGTCCCCTTGTAGTTTATAGGCCAAATCCTGGCTCCATTGGAATAGAGGAACGAGGATCTCAAGGCTCTTTTAAGAAGGCATATACCTCAACACTTAAGATTGGGCTAAGTAAGTGCAGCTTCCCAGCTTGTTAGCAAATGAGGAGGTTATGCTTTTCATCATATTCGTGGGGTGCCTCTCTTGCTAACAGAATCAACCCACGAATTCTTTCTAACGAATACATTCTTCCAGGCTAGTCTCACATCTGTCATTATCATTAATCATGGAAGCTGAGGTTAGTTAAGGATACTTTCACTTTAAGAGCTAAATCGAAATATTATTGATGACCCTGTGAAGAGGGAATTGAAGAATTCAGCTCAACTCGAACTTTTCAACACGTTCCCCAGCCCTTGAGCTAGCTAGCTAGATAGTTGCAATGTTAGAAGTTACCCTTCCAGAACTGCCCAGACGCATTTAGCGGGGGGGCAAGCCAGCAGGACCAACCCGGCTCCCCCATTGCAGAAACCAGGTAACTTAACAGTAATGAGTCCAAATGACTGCTGTCGAGAATGTCCAGTCAGACTGCAATGGCATATGCCGAACTCTCCTTGTCTTAAATGCCTTGTCCCCACATGAGGATAGCCAAACTTCATCTAGATTGTAGAAAACCGATCTTATATTTTCCTATCAGACCTGTGGTATACTTTGCCTAAGTGACTTGGAAAATAAAACTTAAAAAAATTCTTTTTCTATACTTTCTTGACATTTCCTTTCATTCTAAGATCGACTTCAATTTAGCCTTGTGGACCAGTTGAGGTGAGTTATAAGTCTAGATGTTTTTTTTTATCCATTAGACTTTTTCCTAGAAAATAAAACAAACAAAAGCCATTCTCTTTCTTTCAGCAAGCTTACACTTTTCTTTCCTGGGATAAATAACTATTTGTAACAACAATGACTAGGGCAATCAAGACCTTTAGGCCATGGATGTCTCTGCCTTCCTATTTGCTAAGCTTAGAATAATTGGAGAGCAGGGAATATCTTCTAACTTCACCTTTTGGGTTCCATAATCCTCACGAGCTATTTCAAGTTGAATGCATGTATTTGTGAATCACTCTGAAAATCCTAGGGGAGCAGTGCAATGTTAATGCAGAGAATGTTAACTATAATTACTGAGGCTTACAGCAGTTATACTTAAAGGCAATTAAAGTTAGCATGCAGTTCTTGCCTTGATGGTAAAGTACTCCGGTGCAAGCTCAGAGAACTGAAAAACAAGCAGTCCAGGGCCTGGTGGAGGTCTCCACACCCTGCCTTTCTTGAGAAAGAAAACCTTAATATCTTAGCAAAAGCATCTCCAGCAGTAGAAGTCACTGAACCAACCCTTCCGGAAGGGAAAAGCAATAAAGGCCCAGGGAGTTTTCTGAGCTGGGTGAAGATAGGCATGCAGGTCAGACAGCTTTCACAAAGCAGGCCGAGAAAAATCCAATTATGATTATACATAAGGTACCAAGACCACGGTTACTGGCATAATTCACCTCCCACCTCCTTTAAAAGAAGAAAGAGTGTAGTTCACCCATAAATACCATGGTCATTTAGCAAATGCTTAATCTGTAGATAACTTAAGACAGAAAAGGACAAGTGTTGGATGCTACCAATGCAAGACCCTAGAGATGAAATCAACAAGTCAGCTGTATTCTAAGTTACATACTCTGTTTTCTAGATCTCATCTATATTTAGAAAGGAACAAAGGTCTATATGGTTTATTCATTCCTCTACTATCGTCATATGCTTCACTTTTACCTTCATCGTGATAAATCCCTTTTCTTTTCTGCCTCGCCCCTGTACACGTATCTCCTGTGCTAAGCTCCTCAAATGTTAGATTGTTAATTAGGACATTCTGGGTCCCCAACTTCATCTTCCAATGTGATCAGAAACGCCAGTGGTTCCTTCTTAGGTAAAAAGAGAGGCCACATAGTAAAACGGTTATGGTCATGAGCTCTGGTCTCAAAAAATCTGAGTTCTCCCACTCACTAGGTACGCAAACTTAGGTAGGCTATGTAATTCGTCCACCAACAACATGGAGATGATGATAATGTGATATACCTCTATAAAGATCAAATGAGATAACGCATGACGTGCTTAGTAGACCACCTCATAGAAAAAGTACTTAGAATTGTTCTTTTTTTTTTTTTTTAAAAAGTTAATGTCAAATCACACATGCTCTGGTCCTTTCAACTCTGAACATTCATGCTAGATAGCCTTGATATGGTTCTCATTATTTCTGTAACTCTAATTATCACATTCATGTCAAATTAAGACAAGCCAAACAAACAAATAACAACAAAGACAGAAACCGACTCGTAAATATGAGAACAAGCTGGCAGTTGCCAAAGGGTAGGGGAGTGGGGGATGGGCAAAGTGGGCAAAGAGGATTAAGAGGTACAAACTTCTGGTTCTAAAATATATAAGTCATGGTGATGAAAAGCACAGCATACGAATGTAGCCAATAATACTGTAGCACACTTATCATGGTGAGCATTTTGTAATGCACATAATTGTTGAAACACTATGGTGTATACCTAAAATTAATATTGTATGTCAACTACACTCAAATTAAAAAAAAAAAACACTTAAAGACATTAAAAACACAGCCATTTTCCCCTAGGAAGACATATAAAACTAATCCTCAAATGCTTCATATGATAGAGCTTCAGATATCTTTATAAGACAAGGCCATTCACTGGAGATACAATTAGAAGCAAGCGCTAAGTAGCCACATGGACACCCTATTTTCTCCAAATGACACATTTCTCCAAATGAGAAATAAATACTTTACTTAGAGTCAAAGGTACTGCTTTAAAAAAAAAAAAAAAAAAAAAAAAGAGCCTTAGGCAGACCTCATTCCCTACAATACCACACAGAGTCTCAGATATTTCTTTTTTTTTTAATTTTTTTAATGTTTATTATTTTTGAGACAGAGAGACAGAGCGTGAGTGGGGGAGGGGCAGAGAGCAAGAGGGAGACACAGAATCTGAAACAGGCTCCAGGCTCCCAGCTGTCAGCACAGAGCCCGATGTGGGGCCCGACCTCACAAACCGTGAGATCATGACCTGAGCGAAGTCAGACACTTAACTGACTGAGTCATCCAGGCGCCCCCAGCTATTTCTCTATTTGACAGCGAAATGAAAGCTAAAGGAACCAAGTGGCAATCAGGGAACTTGGATTCTAGTCCTAGCTCTGCCGTTGATGGTAATTTGTTTCCGTGTTTTCGGCCTCAGCATCCCAATTTGTAAAACATGAGGAGGGTTTCAGGAGTCAGCAAAGGAAAATGGTCAGCGGCAGGCTAAATCCATCCATCTCCATTCATTTATATATTGGCTATAGATGCCTTCCGGCTAGAATGGCAGAGTTGAGCAGGGGCAGCTACAAAAGAAACCGTATGGTCTACAGAACTTACTATCCGGTCCTTCTGTAGATAAAATGCCAGACCCTGGAGTGATTTTCGAATTGTTCTGTGGAGTGCTTCAGAGGCCACGGTGGTGGGGAAGTTGTATCAAATGGCTTCTCTTTTACGTGTTGTATATATTAGGGTTCTACCTAAAACTTAACTTCAACAAAGACTGCCACATTGTCGAAAATATATATGAATATATACATGTTCTTGTGTGTTGTCTGTCTGCCCTAGCGATTGGGCCTGTCATCTGACCTCACTCCATCATCTTTTCACATGTGATACCTCAGCATGGCTAAATAATTTAAGGTCCCTGAGGACCCCATGGTATTTCACACCTCAGTGCCTTTGGATATGGAGATTTTAAGAAATTTAAAAAGAAATCACTAGGCTAGAGAGATGACCTCAGAAGGTCTCTAATAGTCTTTCAATTCACAACTATTTTATGGATCTCAACTTCCCCTTTTCCCCTACAACGTTGACCAACAACTGAGGAAGGAGGCAAAATGAGATCCCAGAATTCTGTTTGGGGGCAAAAACAAAATAGAAGTTCTGCTTTAGTTTGTGTGTATGTGCATGCAAAAGACAGAACATGTAATGGGTGTACTCTCCATAGGATCTCAGATGATTCGTTTCTCCATGTCTTCAGCATTCAAGGAAGTGAAAGTTCACTTGAAAAGCTTCTAGGGGCGCCTGGGTGGCGCAGTCGGTTAAGCGTCCGACTTCAGCCAGGTCACGATCTTGCGGTCCGTGAGTTCGAGCCCCGTGTCGGGCTCTGGGCTGATGGCTCAGAGCCTGGAGCCTGTTTCCGATTCTGTGTCTCCCTCTCTCTCTGCCCCTCCCCCGTTCATGCTCTGTCTCTCTCTGTCCCAAAAATAAATAAAAGTTGAAAAAAAAAATTTTTTTTTTAATTAAAAAAAAAAAAAAAAAAAAAAAAGAAAAGCTTCTAAAGCCAAGGTAGTGGCTCAGGTCTAGAGATGAGTACTCATGGGCCTCTAGAAAAAGCCAAGTAAATCCATCATTTAAACCAAATTTTCGGGGCACCTGGGCAGCTCAGTCTGTTAAGCGTCCGAGTTCGGCATAGGTCATGATCTCGGGGCTCATGAGTTCGAGCCCCGTGTCAGGCTCTGTGCTAACAGCTCAGAGCCTGAAGCCTGCTTCAGATTCTCTGTTTTCCTCTCTCTCTCTGCCACTCCCCCGCTTGTTTTCTCTCTCTCTGCCTCTCTCTCTCTCTCTCTCTCTCTCAAAAATAAATAAGACATTAAAAAAAATAAAACAAATGATCTCTGGATATTCAGTGAATAGGAGAAATCATTCCACCCATTCAAGTTTTCTTTCCAAAAGCCAGTTTTCAAAAACTTGTCAGAGCTCCCTTTCCCTTGCTTTCTATAATTCTATATTCTCCTAATGGTGTTCCTTAAATCACTCTTAATTTGTGTCTTGATATTTTAGACTCCCCTTCCCTTCCAACTCCATCCCTACCTGCTACCACAAAGGTCTAATGTATGGGTGTTTATTCTTTTGCTTCTATCCCAATGGTTCTTAACTGGGGGCGATTTTTCCCCTAAGGGGTCATTCAGCAATGCGTGGAGACATTTGTGGTTGTTACAGCTCGGACTGGGTTGCTCCTGGCTTCTTGTGGATAGAACGTCCTGCAATGCACAAGACAGCCTCCTCTACTCCTACCAATGAAGAATTATCTGGCCCCCAATGTCAATAATGTTGAGGAGATCTCATTCATGCCGCACCTTCAACAACTGCTTATATTCACACTTTAATATTATCACGCTCTCTTTAGTCACAGAATAATCTGTCATTCGAATCATCTGACCTGACCCTGATTGTTGCTTTTCTCGAAGTCTCTCATAATGTGTACTCTAGTAGTATCAGTCATTGTGTAAGATTTTATTCATGTGTGGATTTGTTCGTTTGTTCATTCGTTCATTCAACAGATACTTACTGAATGCTTATCATGTGTCAGGCCCTATTCTACATCTGAGAGGAGCAGTGACGCAACAAAAAGCAAGACAAAGTCCCTGCCCCATTAGAGAGCAACATCCCGTAAGCCCCATTAGGGCAGGGCCTTTCTTTTTTCCTTTGCATCCCTCTCAGGTTCTAGTTCGAGTTCATGTTTTCATGGCCCTCTTGGTGACCAGCTCATATGAAATAGCTGTCGAACAGAAGAGTAAAAATGCGCATAGCATAGCTCAGCTGTAACACTACAAACATATAAAAAATAAACACGTACATTCATTAATGTATCTACTTTGTTTGGCAAGTCAAGTTAAGGGTGTCATGTCATTCTGATTAAGAGAGAATTTTTTAAAGGGGAACCAAAGTGGGATGAATGGCAGAAAGGCAATCCAGCGAAGAATAGGGCAGATACTCTTGAGCTCAATCAATCATATTTTTCCATTGCACTTCTGCAATAATTTGAACCCATTCCCAAGCATTTGGCAGATCTCTTAACCTCCTTCTGACTCAGGAAAATCTGATCCCTGCAAATGAATACCACGTGATGGCATCTTTTCCCTCCTTCCAACAACTGTGGACGTCTTTCAAATGTATTTTTTTAAGGATGGCTATCTACAAAACTACTCCTGGGGCCCCTAAAGCTACCCATTGATCTCGGCCATTTGCAAGGAAGTCATTTAATGATTCACCTTTTTCCATGTATGCACTGGTGGACACAGCATAGGGTAGGATATTTTAGAATTAAGGGATCTGGATTTTGTCTTAGATTTATCACTAACTGTATAATCTGCCTGCACTTCAATGTCCTAATCTGTTGAAAGCAGACCAAACTTGCAAGGTTCATAGTGGGAGATATAATAATACGTTTGGAAATGTTTTCAAAAAGTTAAAAAAAAATACATAGGGGGTAGGGATGAATAAGCAGAACACAGAATTTTTAGGAAGTGAAAATAATCTATATGATACCATAATGACAGACACCTGTCCTTATACATTTATCCAAACCCACAGAATGCACAACACCATGAGTGAACCCTAATATAAGCTACGGACTTTGGAGCAATGATGTGTGGATGTAAGGTGCATCTACTATAACGAATTTTGCCTCTCGGTGGGGGATGTTGATAATGGCGGAGGCTATGTGGGTACGGGGGCAGGGAGTATATGGGAAATTTCTGTACCTTCCCCTTCTATTTTGGGGGGAACCCAAAACCAGTCTTAACAAGTAAACTCTTGGGTGCCCGGGAGGCTCAGCTGATTAAGCATCCGACTTCGGCTCAGGTCATGATCTAGAGGTTCGTGGGTTCGAGCCCCAGATCGGGCTCTGTGCTGACAGCTCGGAGCCTGGAGCCTGCTCCGGATTCTGTGTCTTCCTCTCTCTCTCTCTCTCTGCCCCTCCCCTGCTTGTGCTGTGTGTGTTTCTCTCTCTCTCAAAAATAAACACTTAAAAAAGCTTAAAAAGTAAGATCTTACTAAGTAATAAAAATATACAGATGGATAGGTAAAGGGGGTGGGATATTATTACTGGCTGGCTGAACATCATCATATACACACACTTCATTGGCTAAAAGACACTGAAACGAATAATACAGAACTAAGTCCAGTGCCATAGAAAACATCCTTCACTATGTCTCATTTTCATCTTCCCTTCCATTGCCCACAACTCCACTCACTGTGTCACAAATGTCACAATGGAAGGATACTTTCTGGGGCACCCGGGTGGCTCAGTCGGTGAAGCATCTGACTCTACATTTTGGCTCAGATCACGATCTCACAGTTCAAGGGTTCGAGCCCCACGTCGGGCTCTGTGCTGACAGTGCAAAGCCCGCCTGGGATTCTCTCTCCCTCTCTCTCTGCCCTTCCCCGGTTCGTGTGCATGCATTCTCAGTCTCTCTTAAAATAGACAGGTAAACTTAAAAAAAAAATAAGGGGGTGCCTGAGTGGCTCACTCGGTTGAGCGTCTCAGTCTTATTTCAGCTCAGGTCACGATCTCACAGCACAGAGCAGCCTGCTTGGGAATCTCTCTCCCTCCCTGGCTCTCCTTCTCAAAAGAAATAAGTGAACAAACATTTAAACAAACACAGAAATAAACTGTACTTTCTTTCCTCGTCTCCTCTCCACACAACTAGTTATCTGTTGCTCCGTGAGCCGTTAGTGATTTCTGTTTGATTTGATTCAGCCTTACTCAGGAGCCCTGGGCTCCAAGTAAGAGTTCCCTCTGAAGCAATCTGGTAACACTACCCTGGTATTAGCAAGCTGCCTCTGTCTGTTGAAACCACCTCTAGAAACTTGCTACCAAGAGAACGGAGTTCATTCTGTTAAGGAGACTGAAGGAATTACACAAGGCTTCTACTTTGGGAATTTAAAAAGGTAAAACCACAGGAAAAAAAAAAAAACTGAGAGAAAGCAAGCTCTGGGAGGTCACTCCGTCTCTATTTGGGGTGGGGACATAATTTCTTCACATACTGGGTGCAGCAACACCTACCTCAATAAAATATGCGGCCTTAAATCTAGGAAAGGCCATTCTTAGATGAAATGCCCTTCAAATGAGTCAATAATTCATCAGCAGAACACCCTGGAACATTCCTGGCTAGATAACGTACTCAGATCTTCCATCCAGACTTTATAATCCAGCATAACTATTACGTGAGTTTTACCTAGAGCAACAAAACCCTGTTTGTTTCACGATTATTTGGGATGAGACATAAATGTCGACGCCTAGCACGGCTTCCTCTAATCCCGGGAAAGGAGACCAGTCACGGTACTATGAGGATGGCACAAAGCTGTCCATCTCTCCAACCAAAATGACAAATCAAACAAGTGGCAAGGTAGCCAGACATAAGAGAAACTATCAGCCATAGCGACTAATAGTGGAAATGGAGGGAAACAATATGAATTTCGTTCTGAAGAACCGAGCGCAGTGGCAAAAGGACACTGGAAAACGCGCTGCCACCAAGAGTTATCGCTGCGATGTCTAACGCATCACCAGCCATCATAGTTGAGCCAAGGTTAACACTTGGGCCCCCTTTCCCTGAATCTCTGTAGCCGTCATTCTAGCCTCGGGCCAAAAAACAAGGCTCACTTGTGGTGGTTGTTGTTGGGTTTTTTTTGTTGTTGTTTTTTTTCTTTTGTTTTTTGTTTTTTTGCCAGCCCTCCCACATTCTGCTCTGTCCCTTCCAGTGCACTCTTCTCAGTAAGCGGCCCACCCGCAGCATCTTCCCTCTTTGATCTCGCCGGGGCCTTTTTCCCACCATCCCTGAAACAATTACCCAAGCAGTGGCTCCGCTCTGGGTCATCATAAGACAGTAGCCAGCCAGAAGCCTGGGCTGCCTTGAGCCTTGTGAGTGGATATGCCAGGCATCTGTCGAAACTCTCCAGTGAGGTCGAACTGGTGGGGGTGGGGGAGATCTCTCTGAATGGGAGAATGCCATGGTTGCTGTGGGACACAGAGTTCTTTTGACTTGGGAGTTTAATGAGCCTTCACTTCAACAGGACCTACGTGTCCCGAAAGATAAGGGCAAGGATGGAAAGGCACCATTTACCTTGGCTGCTGCTTGCTGCATAGGCTGCAGATTGGTGGCAAGACCTGGATCATAGTGAATCACCAAACAAACAAACAAACAAACAAAAAACCCCAGAAAACAAAAAACAAACAACAAAACCCCAAACAGGTCCGTTCTTTAGTAAAAGTGCTAGCCCCTTGCCAGCAAGATACTTTCCCTAACGTCAACAGAATGGGGTCCATCAGAGAATCTCTGCTGAGTGTGGAAGGGGACGGAAGTTGTGATGGCGGGGGAAAGTTCTCTGTACGCCTGAGGCACATTTCTGTATAGAGCTTAGAGAGCACAGTGGATGCACAGTATCATGGGCAAGAGTCTTTATGGGATTAGAAAAATGAAATGAATTTCGAGAAAAGCATCTACGTGAGGACTTTGTACCGAGAAAGACATTAAATGCATGCAAGGGTCCTTGGACCGTTAACGTAGCCATAATCTTTCCCTGGCAGTCTTTGTTTTAATTGAGATATATTTGACATATAACATTATATTAGTTTCAGGTGTACAACATAACAACTTGATATATGTATTGACCTGCCCTGACACTTAGCAGGCTAAGAAAATACTCCCTAGACAAATGACTTAATTTGGGAAAATTTCCCTAATTCTCCTTTGCTAAGCAGACTATAAATATTTCCCCTGGAAGAACTTCTAGGAAAAATTCGGGGTGCCATTTGTGAGCCATAACTTAATTCTCTGTTTATACAAGACATAGGCAAATGTCTGACATATTCCTCTGCCTTCCAAAAGGACTATACATAAGCCATCTCCAACAGAGAGAGGAATACATTTTCTATTCATGAATACCATTTCTTGATTCAGAGATGTTCACTGATTTTGTGAACAGTGAAGATTCCTTACTCGATTAGTTCCAGGGCCACCTTCCCTAATGTCCCGTACTTAAAAAATTTGAGGTCAGGTAGAACGAGCTTAGTGGGGGTTGAGTGCCAGCAGAAAAGCCAAACTTCAATGATCAATTCCTGTATTTGAGAATAAGGAAAAGGAATGTTTCCTTCGAATATTATAGAGGAGACAAGACAAACACCACCTAAGAGCAAAGCGAGCTCTGATAGGCTGCTAAAACAGAAAAGAAAACACGAATCAGTGGATTTTTCTTGAGAAAAAGAGTCTGGAAGATATTACACGGCCTCTGCCCTTGTGATTCTACTGGGTAGAAGGCTCCCGGCCCGCTCTCCCCCATCAAATGTTCCACCTCCTGTAGCAAGAGCAATTCAGAATTTCCCAACCACTAGCCTCTGAGCGAAAGCACAAGTTGGATGAGGGCTAAAAAATTAACAATAATTGATGAGTTCATTTGACATATCTGGCCGCTAGATGCCATGATTCAACCCTAGCCTAAGTTTGCGAACTTCTTTTTTAAATTGTAAATCTACGTGTTTTGGGGGCAGGGCCCTGGAAAACGACTACAAATCTCTGGAACGAATGCCCAGAAAAGCCTCAGAAGTCTGAAGCCAGAAATATATTTCAGGCAACTGTTTCAGTGAGGGCTGCCCAGTGGGAACTACAAATTAACATCCTCTCCTTAGATGCATATTATTTTCATGATTAACAACCAGTTACCACTGAGCCCTAGGACACAGCAAACCGAGAGAGTTGCAGAGTCTTTGTCCCATTTACCTCCTACTGGATGGGCACCCTTCCTGGAGGGGCAGCAGGACTGTGTATATACCCCAATCTCGAAGCAGTCTGGACAGGCCTCTTGTTGAAAAAGAGGGGCCCAACGGGTGGAGCGGTTTTGTTTTTTTTTTTTTTTTTTAATGAAAAGATGCAGGGGTTACTAAATCTGAACAAGAAGCGCCCACATTTTCTCCTTGGGAATGGAACCAAAGGATGATTCAGATCGGGAGACAAGCAGCATGGGCTAGGGAATTCATGGGCTGGGGAGTCATGAGATTCCAGTTTTATTCCTGGCTCTACCCAACAAGCTACTTCTCGGCCAGTCTCTCGTCCCTTCTCTAAAATGATACAGTCTTATCCTTGTCCTGTAATTGATTCTGCGATTTCTTCACAAGAGGGGGAAGGGAAAGAATGTACGAGAAGTAGCAAAAGGTTAAACACTGTGCCCCTGAGGTCTGGACACCAGACATATACGAATATTCCTCATGTTCAGTAAAGCAACTCAGCAGTTGACGCAGACCACGGATGAAGCAGGACGCTAGCCAGATTTTATACAACCTGTAGTTTAATGATTAAGTAAGTCAGGTCAAGGACATCATAGGTCAGGCAATATTACCTACTGGAAATGTATGAACCCACAACCCAATCCCAGCAAGCGCTTTAATCCCCATCCCCAAAAAGCAAAAGATATCTGTGAGTCAGGAGATCTCTGGGAACTAGAACCATTCTTCCCGAGGGAGAGGAGGCAGGTCATGAATGAAGGTAGGAAAGACACTTCACATACCAAAGCCACAAGGCTGAGGGCTTGGTCACGAAACACTTTTTTTTGGTCTCAGGTTTATAAAGCTTCCAATTTGTTACAATGGAGGCTATTTTTTGTCTTAAAAAAATTCAAATTTTAGGGGCGCCTGGGTGGCTCAGTCGGTTGAACATCTCACTTCGGCCCAGGTCATGATCTCGCTGCTCCTGGGTTTGAGCCCCGCGTCGGGCTCTGTGCTGACAGCTCGGAGCCTGGAGCCTGCTTCAGATTCTGCATCTCCCCCCTCCCCCACCTCTCTCCCCCTCTCCCACTCACACTCTGTCTCTCTGTCTCAAAAATAAACATTAAAAAAAATTTTTTTTTTTAAAAACATTCAAGTTTTAGAATAGTGAGATGTGAAATTTTCTTCACCAAGTTGCACTTTGGCATCCATTTTTGTTGGAACATACCCATTCCCTGAAGTACAAAACACTGAAGCGTCAATACAATGACAACGGACACCCACGATTAATTAATGACAGTCCAGCAGCAATATTCCCTCTATTTCACATGAACACAGTTCAGTGTTGCAATCGAGTAACATCCACATCAAGACTAATCAGATGCACATTTATCATATGCTTAGGATTTGGGGGGCCCTTGTATTTGTCAAGGAAAGACCCCATCCTTGCACACAAATAACTGACACTTTCTCCCTGTCACATAGCCAGTAAGGCCCAGGGCACAGTTCCAGGCCTGCCATAAACTGTAAATTTTCCCTGGGTCCCATCCTGTCTTAGACCCCTTCAAGATTGCTTCTATTTCAGAACCAATCTGCAAAATAAATCCTAGGACGAGAGCCATAGCCATCAAGGTTCTTCTTCTTTTTTTTTTTTTTTTTTTTTAACCCGAGTGGACCAACTTCCCACTGAATATCGGGAGACAAGGACCATTTTGATTTTAAGATCCTTGGAGTACTTTAAACTATCTGGAGCCATTTTTTAGCCCTTCTAAGAGAAAGCTTTAAAGCCCTATAAGGGCAGAAATTAAAAAAAAAAAATATGCATCTGTCACAAGCCTAAGGCAGGGCTAGGTCCATAGTAAGAACTTGGAAGGAGGTGGTCAGTTTATTATTTGAATGAGCAAATGGAAATTACTTCTTGACCTTGGTGATTTTCTCTTCTGGAGCCAAAGGAAAGGACTTGCAGGGAAGAAGAAAGAAATCAAAGTCCACTCACACGGGGACAGCTGTAAGTAGAAGGAGCAGATGGTACCTTCCAGTTGGGGGACAGCATAGGTGCCAGTTCACGAAAATGGGGAGTCCCCAGTGCCCCTGATTTCCCAGCTCGCCCCCTCTTTGGGACTCATATGCTACCTTAAGGAAACCGCACATACCTCTTCCTCCAGCTTGACCACCTTGGCCTGGGCGTTGCTCAGGGCCTGGTCTCGGATTTCAATGTGTCGTCGTTGGTCCTCATTGGTAGAACGGGCAGTGGCCAGCTCGGCCTCCAGCTTCTCCTTCTCCCTCTGGCTTTCCTTATCTATCAAGACATGAATTATCAATACCGCCATTCCGGAGCTAGCTCAAAAGCTTACCTGAGCAAAACTGACAATCATACCCATTACTAGATATCCTCTAACACACGGCTAAATGCACCAGGATACCCAAGATTGAGACCCTATCATCGGCTCTACCGCTAACTTGTTATGTAAACTCAGAAAAGTCACCTAACAATGGTTGTGGTACACAAGCAAGGTGAATGCAGATGTAAAAAAAAAAAAGTTTTATGAAAAGTATTATGCAAAGAATACACACACACAGAACAGGTAGGCTTGGGTCTTCAATTGTATTTCCTCAAGTGGTCTTGTATTGGCAAAAGAGCAACTGAGCCCCCCGAAATTTTCCCAGTTACCTCCTCCTGACAATATGTTAAATCGATCTAAAAATGGTATTCCGTAGAATGTAGAAAACCTGAAATCCCACCCTTTACTCACTGACGTGATTTGCCAACTGAAATAAGTCCAGGATTGCCTTGTAGGTACAGATGACCATGACATGTGTAGATACCCCCCTGCCTTTCTAAGTCCCTCCCATTTTAACGGGGACAAACCTCATACCAGAAACGCAAAGGGACAGTTTTGATTCTCACTTGGGGGTTAGAGTGCCCTTCCTCTGCACACCGTGATACTTAAGTTTCTAAGAGAAACTTTAATAGGGCAGCCCCGGGTTCCCTCCCACTCTCCCTTTACCTACCCATAGAGGGGCACCTCAGAAAAAAATGAACATTTGTTGAATACTCACTGCACACCAAAATATTGTACTAACTTAATCCTCAGGAGAGCCATACAAGGGAGGCATTATTCTCTTTTCCATTTTGTATATGGAAAAAAAAAAACCCGAGACTCGGAGGGCTTGAATAACGTGTACCAGGTCTCACAATTAGTAATTGAGGACACACTGGAGCCCATACTTAAGGCCAGGCTGTTCTAAACTCTTTCTAATGAGACTGCCTTCTCCTAGGGTTGAGCTGGTTGGGTCTCTTTAGTGTAACTGGAGCACATTCCCCAGGGAGGCTTTTCAAGAGGACCTTCTTGGCTCTTGCCACAGCCCCAACCATGCAGCACCCCGTCGATGTCCAAAGGCGAAAAGAACTAAAGGGCCATAAGTCATGCCCTCTTCCCCGCTTGCTGAGTGGAGTCCATTTTTCCCTTCTAGAACCATTCGACAGTCCCTCACCGCATTGTTCATACAATTTTTTTTTTCTACTAAATTCCCACATTGTATAAACCAGTAGCAGAGCTCGTGGCACACCTGAAATACCATCGCCACACACACACACACGGAGGAATATGAACTAGCAGATCCCAGGGCAAGAATCCATACATTTTTCTCTTTTGTTTTGTCCTGGGAGGCCGCCATCTTCTCCACCAGCGAACTAACTTCCAGGGTAATGGTGACACCGCAAAAGCAACTTCACAACAATTTACACGAGGTACTGATGACACCAGAAAAACTACATTCTTCCCTCTAAGACATACTGACAAAGGAACGGGAGGCTCAGGGAAATGAGGAAGAAAAAAAAGCCCCACTTCTGAGGCCAGAGCACAACAGAGCAACCCGGGAAGGGAGGGGGGTATTGTAAGTGAAGATCAAACAAACTTGTAAAAGCTGACTAGAAGCCGCATGGAATGACTTGAAAGGGTCATGTGGAGGCCCAGCAGAGATGGGGCCTGACAAGTCCCCACCATGCACTACTCTAGCTGGGAGCCCCAGTGAGGGAGGCTGGGAGTAGGGAACACCAATTATGGACATCTGCAGAAGCGAGGGTAGTTCATCTGTTTCCCCCTATGGACTCAATCCACTGCATAGTTTTTATTGCTGGTTTTATTGTAGCAATTGGAAAGAATGAGGCATTGTCTAGCTGGGTGGAGTCTATTAGGGACCGATAAAGAACAGGATTAGTTCATTGTCACGGTCCTCCGGAGTATTTCCAGACAAAGGAAACAGTATTATGAGGAAAGACATAGTTCTGCCCTCCCCCACCCCTCCAACTCTCCAACCAGAGTCACTAGTTCAGGCCATAGCGACGGGTCCTCCTGTAGCTGCCCTTGGAGTCTGCCAATATGTGACGATATGATTTAATACACGGTGTTGAACCAAGGGAGCCGCAGGTGCACATCAGGTATCCCAAACACTAATCATCAATCCTGCATGTTAATCCCATCTCTACCAGAGCTAGCACATGGAGCCCTCAACAATAAATCCCTTCAACATTAAGCGACCCCATGTTCACTGAGGTCCTTTGCAGCTAGCCTTGACAAAAGCAGGGATTTCAAAGGGGCTTCTCTGCTTTAATCCAGAAAGAGCCACGTCGATGTGACTAAATGTGGCAAGCAGCCTTCTTGGCCTAGAAGGAAAAGAACAACACTCCCAACTTTATGCCCCAACAGGAAAAAGAATCCCTAGATGGCATTCACTCTGTTCTGGCTGTTCTAGACGGATAACAGAACTGTGTGATCTTTTTACACATCTCGCTCCCAACCACACATTCATACCTGCTGCTGGAGCTTTCAGACTTACTTTTTGCAAAGAGCTGAGAGATGGTTTTTCTAGTATCCTCCGACCCCTCATATTCCTTCTCCGCAAGCTGCTTGTTGGCAGTCTCGAGACGCTCTGTGGAATTCAAAGACAATCAACAAACAGGTCCTCATATACGAACTTCCAAGCACATGGTGTCTGCCCTTTAAATACTGATCTTGAGGGGGGCGCCTGGGCGGTTCAGTCAGCTGAGCGTCCGACTCTTGATCTCAGCTCAGGTTATGGTCTCGCGGTTCATGAGTTTGCGCCCTGCGTCAGGCTCTGCACTGAGAGGGTGGAGCCTGCTTGGAATTTTCTCTCCTTCTCTCGCTGCCCTGACACCACTCGCGCTCTTGCTCTCTCTCTCTCTCTCTCTCTCAAAATAAAAAAATATAATAAAAATAAAAAAATAAATACTGATCTTGGGCAAAACAAGCCTGCTTCTTCTTGTTACTCAGGAATAGGTGACACAGACACAGATTTGCAAATGTGGAACCCCAAACAGAACTAAGCCATGGTAGGGAAGGAGGAGGTGAGTACCGAACACTTTCACTCCTCACTGACAAAACCTAAGTGTGGAATTCTAGATGCGAATGAAGGAATCTACCCCTGAATATATGACATCTTTCATTCACCAGGAAAAAAGAGCACCAAAGTCGTCATAAAAAGTCTTTAAAATCGTGTGACATCAGAGCTAGAAGGGGACCATGGGCAGCATCCAGTTCAGTTGTCTCATTTGATCAATAAGGTCATCTAAATCCAAAGACGGAAGATAACATCCCCCAGGCCATCAGTTTTGAAGGTGATGAAGGTTAAGGTAGAAACACAAGCAGGGAGCCCTAGAAACAGTGGAGGACGTCACTGTTTCAAGCTTGCACCGCCCCAAGACAGGCTTCTGCAAAGCCCATAAGGGAAGAGAAGCAGCACAGATTGTGGGGGCAGGGCCAGGAGGATCCGGGAGTCACGGGAGGGACACCGTCTGATTCAGACATCACCTCATCCCACTTCGATTAAGCAAACTTGGGACCAAGTTCTATTGCAGTTCCCCAACCCTAGCCTTATCTATGCCCTGCAACTTAGCGACCATGCTAGCGGGGTGGTCAAGCCCTGAGAGCCTGAAGGTACACTCCCCCGCCTTTCCCTTCACTACCTTGGCCAGTGCTTCAGAAGGAAGTCCCTCACCTCTCAGATCCCTGTTGAAGTCGTGCATTCTTCGAATTTCACCCTCAAGCTTATTTCTCATGGCTTTCTCCAGGGCCTCTCTTTTGGAGGATGACTTTACAAGGTTCTCATATGCCTCCGAGACTCGCTGGATTTCTGTCTCCACCTGAAAAAAAAAAAAAAAAAAAAAAGAGGAAAGATAGTGGGGATGGTAGGAGCTTAATGGGAAAGATGGTCTGAAAACATATATGCAAATCCTTAATAACAGCTTCTCCCAGGGCTTTACAGATGGCCCGACGCCAGCACAACACAGTCAGATGAGAAAAGTTTCCCAGAAGAATTGCTAAAATCAACCTTCAGCTCAGCAACTAATTCACAGGGTCACGAGACTCCCTCAGGTTAGAAACAAATACCGTTTGTGCCGTCAGAGAAGGTGGTAGGAGAGAATAAATGTCATCAGTACAATTATAAATGATTTTCATTTCTGCATAAGAATCTTCCTAATTTTGAAAATACTATTAATAATGTATATGGTACATAGATAACATTATTCCAGAGTTTCCAAAGGGCTTTCCCATGTTTGTTTCAATTTGCCCGGATATCTGCCTTCACAAGGACACCTCCTCCCATCTTAGCAGACAGAAAAGTAAAACTGCCCTTTCTGAGATCGAGTTAGTGGCAGAGGCGAAGCCTCAGCCTTATGCAGTAGTTCAGTTCAATCTAACAAACTTTTACCAAGGGCCAAATATTTACAGAACTCTTAAAACTATGGTGGGGAGGGGCACCTGGGTGGCTCAGTCGATTAAGCGTCCGACTTCGGCTCGGGTCATGATCTCATGGTTTGTGAATTCAAGCCCCATGTCGGGCTCTGTGCTGACAGCTCTGAGCCTGAAGCCTGCTTTGGATTCTGTCTCCCTGTCTCTCACTGCCCCTCCCCTGCTCTTCTCTCCCTCTCCGTCTCACTCTCTCTCTCTCTCTCTCTCTCACACACACACACACACACACACACACAAATAAATAAACGTTTAACAAATATGGTGGGGGCGGGGTGCCTGGGTGGCTCAGTCGGTTAAGCCTCCGACTTTGGCTCAGGGCATGAACTCATGGTTCTTGGTTCGAACCCCGCATCAGGCTCTGTGCTGGCAGCTCAGAGCCTGGAGCCTGCTTCGGATTCTGTGTCTCCTTCTCTCTGCCCCTCCCCTGCTCGTGCTCTGTCTCTCTACAACAAATAAATGTTAAAAAAATTTTTTTTAAATACGGTAGGGTGTGTGAATATGAACGAGGACATTATTGTTTCCCTTCAAGGAGCTCTCAACCTAATCAAGAACAAGAATATAGAGAAGGACGCATTATTCACAACAGTAGAAGTAAGTGCCACAAAAGAGCAGGGGAGGAAAAGGTATTCCTGGTTGGGGTGAGGGGAGAGGCAAACAATTTCAGGCAGGAGGTGGCATTTCAGTCAGATCCTGAAAGCTGGGTCAGATTTCAATGAGCAGAGGTGAGGGGAAGGGTATTCTATTCTGAGTGAGCGAATGCATTCCCAAAATGACCAGTAGTCTCATTTGGCTGGACACCGTGGGGTACACGGACGGAAGCTGATGAGATCTGGCTGCAAAGATAGACTGGAGTCAGATCATAAAAGGGCTTTAATGCCAGGTATTTGGACTTTCTCCCGTAGTGGGAGACCAGGACAGATTTTTGAACAGAAATTCGTGATCGGAGTTGTGTTTTATGACACCAGTGCAAATCCTGTAAAATGCAACAACAACAACAACAACAACAACAACAACAACAACAAAACCCAACAACACACAAAACCTCAAAGAGAAAGGGTCTTGCCCCAGATCAGCCCGAATCGGGAAGAAAACACGAAATTAGACTCCAGAGTCTTTCCGTAACCAGTATAGCTTCATTGCACACAAAACAGCCACAGAGATATTTGCATATAATTTATATAAGATAAATAAACCCCATGGCCTATTAAGCAATTTGCAAATTAAATCTGACTCCTACAACCATTCCGCATTCCTTCTCAGTTTTCCACCACCCTTCTTAACACAGCTCGGGGTACTTTATGGAGAGAAATATCAGGCCTCCAGCGGGAGACCGGGGGAAAGGCTGGGTTACCAAACAACTCAGATTCCACCTGCCCCAGCTCCAAAATGATGCCTGAGGCAGGACTGCCTGCAAACAAATGAGGCTTACACCAAAGAAAAGAGCGGACTCCAGAGTGTTTTTCTCCTTGCAGATGGCACCAAGATAACAGCACAGAAGGTGAAAACTGGTGAATGGCATTTTGAGACAAGATCTGCGAGGCCTGGGCCCGATAAAGCTCGTGCATGAAATTCAAGTGCTGGGTACAGAAAATAAACATTTCCATTTGAAAGATCAGGCTTGGTATTAGTTGGCTCTGGGCAGCGTTGAGAAGGCAAGGCTTTCCAGTCCCCTCACAGAATGCCACACCCGGAGGGCAGTCCCTTCACTCCCGTTGTTCGGAGTACTATTTCGAGATCTGGTACCAAATTTTTCCCTACCCCCTGTGTAGACGCCGTACCCCTCCCCCCAGATGGACCGGTGTTAACTTCTGTCCACAGGACTTTCCAGGAAAAGAAGTCACAGAAGGGCATATCCCCTGGTTTGGTCTAGGATGGTGGGGGCAGGGAAGAGGGATGTGGTGGTGGGTTTGTGTCTAATTATTCCCCTCATGAGCCTCGGACCTTCGTATTTTGTCTAGCACCAGCTGGTATCTACCATACTCTTCCTTTCCCTCTTCTGCCCCACTTATGCCTCTCATTCACTGTGGCATTGGGTCAACCTTCACTTCCCGCAACACTCAAGCTGTGCCAATGACACTTGGTTGAGGCATCTTTCCCCCCCCACTGGGGAACAAGCAACAACAAACAACGACACAAATCCTATTCTGCTTCTCTCCCCTGTCACCCACCTTGCCGATTACTGCATCAGAGACGGGGCTGGAGCCACCCTGAAATAGACAGTTTGGGGAGGGGTATTAACCGTTTAACCCAATCAGCCAAACAGGCCAGTCTGCTTTGAGAGTGAGAGTATGGTTAAATTTGTTGCACCAGTATGACTGAGGGAGGGATGTACCATTAAACGAGAGGAGGGAGAAAATGTAAAAGTGGGGGTGGGGGGGGGCAAAGCCAGACAGAAACGCTTCTCATTCAACCCCAAGAAATCCCATCTAGATTTTGGCACACTCTGAGGGAGGTGGTTTTGCTACATTAAAAAAAAAAAAAATCCTCAGCTGACAGTAAGCCCTCTTCGACTTTAGGACCCAGATCTGGTGTTTACAAATTCTCAGTTTCATTCGGGCCCCTGAAATTTCCACTCCTGGGTGTCTCCTAAGGACAGAGCTGCTGAACAAAACCGGGCAATGTCCCCTCCCTCCCACACCTTCACCCTCACCTCCCCTGAACAGTTCACGTTGTCGGGAGATCAAAACCACATGAGCACCACAATGAGAAAAGCTGCAAAGAGGCTGCCAAAGGCATAACCCTATTCACCGATAGCCACTGGAGGCCAAGAGCTAAGATTCCTAGCTTAGGGCACTCAAGAGCTAAAGTCCCAGCTGGAGAAGACAGGACGGGCCCAGAGAAGCAAGTGAACTCTATGGGACATACACCCGTTTTTCTACTTCCTCAGCCTAGGGCTGGCACCTGTCACCCAGCTGTGGTGCTAAGCCCCTCCTGCCCCCCACACACACCAGAGAGAGACAGCAGATGCTGAATGTGAGCTGCAGGGGAAAACCAAAGCAAAAAGGAGGCAACAGAAGAGGTGCTGAAAAAAGTTGCTATGAGAACTCCCACTTGGAAAAGCGCTCTAAGACTTTTCCAGAACAAGGCAGGGCAGGATCTGGATCTAACTACAGTGGTGAGATTTTTGTAGGAATTGTGGTTTCACATCGAAGATCCCAATTCAGTACCGGGGAAAATATAACCAAGACAAAAGGTCTTTAGGCTGGCAGGATGTTCACCTATACGGGGAATGGCCAGGGTTCTTGAACTTACGGAGAAGTTTCTCTGCCTTTTGGAATTTGAAACCAACCAGTCAAGTTTTCATTAGGGCTACGGTGTCTGGGAAAACAGTGTAATTATGTTTCGTTTTGTTTTGTTTTGTTTTCTCCTCACACAGATGTCAAATGTGACTTCCCCTAGAAAGTTAGGCAGAAGGCTTTTCCCCAAGTCTGATCCACAGCTAACCTTCAGAGAGAAGAATCCAGAAGACCTTCCCAGAAGTCGTGCAGGCACCAGTAAGTGGAGACTTACATCGATGTGAAACAAATAAGATTGAAAGACGACTCTGATATCCCCAAACGGGGGCCTCACCTTCTGCAGCCTGGCCACCTTCTCGTAGCATCCTTCCAACTCCTGCCTCAAGTTCCGGTTCTCGTCTGACAGGATCTCAACCATCTGCTGGGCTCTGGACACAATGGCAAAGGGGTCCGCTGGCATCGGCTGATAGGAAGCGGACGACGGCTGGGCCCGAGGCATAGCTGAATAGGCCTCTCCTGGCTGCTGCTGGTGATGGTGGTGGTGCTGTTGCTGCTGCTGACCCAGGCCAGGCTGAGTGAGCCGGTAATGATCGCTCTGGTGAGCCGGATTCGGAAGGAAATGCTGCTGTGGCCTAGGCAGGTGAGCCGAGTGGTCTCCTTGGTTTGGGACCAAGGGGTGTTGGGCAGGAGACAGTCTTGTGGCTGGTGGAGACTGCAGCAAGGGCAGGGAGCCCCCAGACGTGAGGGAAGAAGTAGGACTGTGAGGCCGTGAGCTCCTGGCCGACAATGACAATGAGATGTCCTGCGCCGGCCTGTAAAACATGGAGGGCGCACTCAGGTTAGGCTCTCTCCGAAGGCACTGGGGGACAAGGGCACAGGGAAGTGAGATGAGGAGGCTTCCGATGCCCCCCAGGGTCCCTGCAAAGTAAGGAGCAGGCAGGGTTAGACTAAGGAAATCTCTGCAAAGACCTCCACAGCTCTTTCCAGGCCTGACCTGTGAGTGCCTGACAGAGGTGTGATCCCGTGGACGACTGAGCCAGGTGATTTCCAGGGCTGTTTGGTGAAAATCTAAGTGACGTATGCCTGTATTCTGGTTGCTCAAATCTAAGCATCTTTTGTTAGAGAGAGAGAGAGAGAGAGAGAGAGAGAGAGAGAGAGAGAGAATCTTAAGCAGGCTCCACTCTCAGTGTGGAGCGCAAGGCAGGACTCGATCCCACGACGACCATGAGATCGTGACCTGAGCCGAAATCAAGAGGTGGATGCTTAACCAACTGAGCCACCCAGGCACCCCTCAAGTCTAAGCATTTACATTTTTTTTAAGTTTATTAATTTATTTTGATAGAGATAGAGACAGTGTAAGCGGGGGAGGGGCAGAGAGAGAGGAAGACAAGAGAATCCCAAGAAGGCTCCGTGCTGCCAGTGCAGAGCCCTTTGTGGGGCCTAAACCCACAAAACCGTGAGATCATGCATGACCTGAGCCGAAACCAAGAGTCCGATGCTTAACTGAAGGTCTAAGCATTTAAATGAGTCTTCCAGAAGGTGATTTTCACGTCATTATTTTATTTTTATTTTATTTTTTTTTAAATATAGCGTTTCCTCCTTTTTTTTTTTTTTTTCAACGTTTATTTATTTTTGGGACAGAGAGAGACAGAGCATGAACGGGGGAGGGGCAGAGAGAGAGAGGGAGACACAGAATCGGAAACAGGCTCCAGGCTCTGAGCCATCAGCCCAGAGCCCGACGCGGGGCTCGAACTCACGGACCGCGAGATCGTGACCTGGCTGAAGTCGGACGCTTAACCGACTGCGCCACCCAGGCGCCCCTTCACGTCATTATTTTAAACACTCTTCTGACGTTCTGTATGTGGTCAGCACGTGCAGAGTCACATTTAGAAAATATGTTCCACTTGCCCACAAGCAAATGGCAAACTACAGTCAAAACCAGCCCTCTTCTTGTTATCAGCAGCTCTCTTTCATAATTCATACAGTCACAGAAAACTACTTGAGGATATGCAGATACTCGGACATTAGAGACACCATCACTACCACAATTCATTGATTTCCACACCACAATGTTCAGATCCCCAGCCTATTCCTTGTAGAAAGTTCTAGAAAGAGAGGTTTGGTACACTGCTTAATGTGGCTCTCCTACTTTTGTACCTAACACCGGACTATTAGTCATTAAGGGCAACAATCACAGTATGTGAATAGATCACTTTCACCATCACCACTACCAGCAAGAATATCTGTAAGTAAACGCTGAAGATGAGAAACTTGTTCATCCCCCAGCCCATGCCCAACTAACCTCATATACTCCCACATCCTGTGGATGCTTGTCCTACAGCTGATATTTCTCAATCCAGGGAAGACAGATGGCTAAGAGCATGGGATTTGGATCCCGACAGAATTTGGAGACCTTTTCTACTGCTTACTAGCCGTGTAACCTTGCTCAAGTTACTTAATCTGCATGAGCCCGTTTTGTTCCTGAGGTCACGAATGAATTGCAAAAATACTGGGCTCTTCTCATTTTTGAGCTCAGTAGGAATTACAAAGAGTCTCTTGTCTACCTCCCAGTGAGATAGGTTGACCTTGTTAGGGATTTTACGTATGGGATATCCATTTAATCTTGGCACTAAATTGCATCAAATTCATGGGGGACCTGGGGCAAATCACTAGGAGCAATTAACTTTTAAAACTGGCATTTCAGATGCTAAAGCACGTCCCTCCCACATACACTTCAGTTACTGTTATTGTTCATGTATCTATCCCTACACGAGATCCTCAATGCGGCGCCTGGGCGGCTCAGCCGGTGAAGCATCCAACTCTCGGTTTCGGCTCAGGTCATGATCCCACGGTTCATGGGTTCGAGCGCGGAGCCTGCTTGGGGTTCCCTGTCTCCCTCTCTCTCTACCCCTCCCCTGCTCGGTCTCTCTCTCGAAATAAATAAATAAACTTAAAAAAAAAAAAAAAGAGTGAGAGAGAGAGATCCTCTCTGGAAGGGCTTTTGACAGCTGCAAAATCATTCTAAACACTTGCTAATGGATACCCAATAACCTATATGCTGGCCAGAACCCAGGCTCAACACCTGGGCTCTGTATCTCAGCTCCATCAATTGTCCCTGTTTTCTGTACCGTGGATCTTCAGCCTCCGTAGGGGTAAAATGGACTACGTGCTCTCCTTCCGCTTGGAGTGAGAGCTTTCATTATTTTTATAGATCCCGAGAGTTAGAATATAATGGGATTTGTTGGGGCTTTTGGTTCTCCTGGGAGGAAAAGAGGGACTTTTAATTTCATGTTCTCCAATCCAGCTCTCAAAATTTAAGGGAAAAAATGACCAAATAAACCTTCATCCTTGTTGCCAAGATTTGGCAACCCCAGGCCTGGGAGGTGTTCTCTTTTAAAGACTGAATGCCCAGTTCTGAAATGGGTTTCCTCCTCCCGGCTCCTCTGGGCCCCATCAGTAGCCCAGGCCTCTCTCTCAAACAGACTGATCATTGGCCTCCCTCCTGCTTGGAGGCTGAAAGGCCCCTCCATGCCCTCAGTACGTGGCCTCCCAGGGGCCTGGGGAAGGAAGAGATCACAAGGTCTCTGGAAAGAAGTCTTTAGAGTCAGATAAGCCCAGGACAGCAGTGGCTCGGGTCCCGACTCTGAGCTCTACTTAGAAATCACAGAGACAAGGGGGCGCCTGGGTGGCTCAGTCAGTTAAGCGTCCAACGACTCTCAATCTCTCAGCTCAGGTCATGATCTCCCGGTTTGCGAGACGGAACCCTGCGTTGGGCTCCGGGCTGGCAGCCTGGAGCCTGCCTGGGATTCTCTCTCTGTCCTTCCCCAGCTCGCTCTCTCTTTCTCTTTCTCTCTCTCTCAAAATAAATAAATAAACACTAAAAAAAAAAAAAAAAAAAAGAAAGAATGGAGACAAGGTAGCTGCCCCTCGGGCTCCCCAGGCTGGAAAAGGAAGCAGATTTCACTTGCACCATGATGTTGGGAAAACCAGGCAGTCCATCCCTGGCAGGTTTGCAAACATGAAGCAAGGCTTGGGCAGTCACAAAAGGAGAGGAAGCCCTCCAGCCAACGAACTCCATCTGGGTTCCAGCATCCACCCACCACAAAAATAAAGCAGGACTGTATTAACACTCCTGTGGAGCTCCCCCTGAGAGGAGGGGACAGAGGCATGACGGGGTCGGGGAGAGCTGGGGGGGGGGGGGATGTGAGAGGAAGCAAAACTATGCTCAAGATTAAATAATAAGAGTTAACAGTAATGATAATATTACAGGTGGCAGCTGGGTGAGTGGCACGGTCCCCAAGCGCTTCCACGGTAAGGCAGTGCAAATCACTTCCCGCTGACATATTAACCAGGAACAACAAGTTGCCTGCAGACAATAGAATCACATGATCCCATGGAAGCCCCGACCTGCCTCCCTGCCCCTTCCCTCCCTTCATCCTGCTCCTTCCCAAGACAACCTGGGCCCCTGGTGCTCGGAGAAAAAGGGGACTTGGCAGGCACGCGGGACAGAGACCAATGACCAGAATCAGCATCCTTCCCCCAAGCCAGGGGAACTCTCTCCCAAAGACGGCTTGCAAGGACACAAAGGGAAAGCCAAAGCCTGTCATCGAGCTGACACAGCACCTTCCGCCCTCCCACCTCACCCCCTGCCCTCCTCAGTCACACACCCATCCCCCCCACACACCCCCACACTGCACACTCCTGGCCCACACGTGTGCAAACCCACACGTGCACACTCTCACCAGAGCGGGTGCCACCAACAGCCTGGATTGTTTCTCTTGCACAACCAGCCCTGCTCTGAACTACAGAGTTAGGTCACCCTCAGATTCCACTAAACAAGGATTTCAAGAAACCTCAGATCTGGGCATGATTTCAACAAATGAAAGGAGGTGGCTGCTTTACAAACAGAAAGGTTTTAATTTTTTAAAAGCAGTTGATAAACGTATAAACTCCAGATGCAGAAAGGGCTCAGCACTCAGAAAGACAAAGATTCAAAAATCTTTTAATTCTTCAGATGGCTTGGCCTTGTTCCCCATCTGGAGTTCTGGGCATTCAGGATATTTATTTTTCAAGCAGGGAGGAGGGCAGAGGGAAGATGAAGTAATAAAAAGATTGTTTATATCATTTTGTTCATTTTAACAGCAAATCTCTAGCATTTCACTGCACCTCTAAAAGCACACAAAGGCTTTCTGAACAGCAATTTGTTCAGAGACCTTGCTTTGTGCCTTGATCTGTAATTTATGGATTAAGAACTAAGAATTCCGTCTTCTAATTGGGGCTAGCAGCAGTTACTTGGAAAGGTACTCGCAAACTGTCTAGCAAGTTGGTTCAAGGAAATAAAGGAGGAAAAATGTGTCACCACCTAAAAGCAGCACATTTCTGGAAAGCAGTTCAACTGCCTCCCCTTGCCAGTAATTTGTCAATAGGTGCCACTCCCTCACCCCAGGCCCTGGAGACATTTTATTGCCAGAATTTGTCTGATGCAGACCCCAAACTCCACACAGAGCATCTTTCGATCAGGACTGGTTTAGGTTTGATTATTCACCAAGCGTATCAAGTACCGTGTTCCTCTCCCATAGAGGAAACAAAACAAAACAAAACAAAACTATTAGAGCAAACCTGCGTATTAAAATTCTGCTCAAAGGAGGGTAATCAGCATGGGCCGTACCGCTTTTGGGGATAGGTAGAGAGACCCACAGATAACATAGGAGGGAGGACATCTTCCTGTAAAATACATGCGGCTAAATTTCTCCGGTGGTTTCATCAGTACGGGAAGAAAAAAAAATCCCTCTTTGGGCTCCTTATTATTTATTTAGGCAGATCAAAGGGCTTTTCCATCTAGCTTCAAACACTGTGGGAGTCATTTCAGATCACAAACAATACTGGTGAATGAGTTCTGAAAATAGCTTTCCTGGGAAGGCGGGCCTTGTGCTAAGCGGGGCTTTGGATTCTGCTCCACGCCCCAGCCGACACACTCCCCTCCCACAAGGCAACAGACGTCAGCCCATCCACAGAAGGGACAGAGTCCCACAGGCTCTTCCATGCTGATGGGAAGCGCCAAACAAAAATCCCCAGCCTCATTGACATTTTGCTGGCTTGGATGGGTTTCCACTAAGCTAAGCAGTCCAACTGACCAACCCCTCCCTGGGTCTTCCGTTTCACTGGGCAGATGGGGGCTCTCATTTAAACCGGAAGGGCCCTGTCCGTTACCCCATTTCCTGTTCTAAGCCACTTATCAGAACTTAGGCTCCTGCCCTTTGAAAGCTGCACAGAGGAGGTTGAAAAAGGTTAGGAACTCAACCTGGGTTAAGGGAAAAAAAAAAAAAAATCCTATACTGGCCAAGTTATGGGTGGAGCCCAAAGTGAATTGCTTCTGGCTATAAAACAGGACCTGGAGGGGGAAAAATGAAATACCAGGAAATGCCAGGTGCATTCTCTTACCTTCACCCTACTCCACCCGACCGCCTTCTCTCCTGAGTCACCCAATGAACTTCGAGCCAAGCGGCTCTTTCCCAAATAAGTGAGGAGACCGGAGGCAAAGAGTTGGACCATAAAGAGATCACAGGCCTAATCTGGGAAGAGGCCTCTGCTAGGTCCAGGGACTTCAAACCTCACCGTTACCCATAATTACCCATGGTAACAGGACAGGGACGCCACACATAACTGCCATCATTGTTGCCCATGGTCGAAACCTTCCCTCTTCCCTGTATGCTGAACTGCTACTGACCGCAGACGTGGCCCCCACGGTAACAGTAAGAACAATGAACACAATCATGGAATCATGAGGTCTGGTGATAAAGCAATGGGACAACTGACCTCTGAATAATTCAGAAGTCTATTTAGGAATAACTGAACATATGAAATAGTTCTCCTGAACTAATGACAAGTGGTAAAGAAGTCATGGGAACAGTATTCTTTCTGCATTTTAGCATCTGATCAAACTTTGATGTGACATGATGTGAATTTAACTCAGACATTAAAAATGAGACGGGCAACTAACAGACTCTCTACAGAAGAAAGATGGAGCGTTCCAGACTTCATGAACTGCAACAGAAGTACGAGGCAAGTAACATTCTGAACCTGCACATATATAGTTCCCCACCCTGCAGTAATATCGAGGTGTCTGTTTAGTGTCCGAAAGAATCATAGTAATTCTGCAGAAAGATTCGTTCCTAAAAATAAGTGATGAGACTTTTGCGGAGGGGAGTAACCAAAAGTGACAGGATAGTCCAGACTAAACTACAAGATAATTTGCCTCTGCTCCTCAAGGAAAGGCTTAACAACTCCCGAGAAGAGGAACACTGACCCTTCCTTCAAAATCCCGGGAGACAGGACAGCGTATCGCTGGAGAAATCAAGACTCACGTTCCTGCTCGCCCACTAGGCAGTTGGGGCCATGCTCAACCTATAAAGTCAAGGGAATGTTATACGGTACTAATTATGGCTGAAGAGGCTAGAAATTCAGATTGTCAGGAAATTGACTAAGCCAGGGGCCAGCCATGCATTGCAGAGTTGGTTATACCAAACACCTGCCCATTCCTTCCCTTAAGATTCCCAACACACAGCAGAAGCTGGTTGGGGACGAGGCCAGGAAATGACAGAAAGGGAACTCTCTTACCTGGCTGCTCCATACTCAGGGGGATGCTGATACCTCATCAGTTGCCCCTCTGTTCTCCCTGGCTGGTTCAGACGATGCTCACTATAGAAGTGCCCTGGCTCTTGGGGCTTGCACACTACAGATTGGGGTGGCATGCCCTTGAAGGGATACTCTGGTGGGGGGCCTCGGTGTTCCAGGCCCTTCAGGCTATGCTGGCTGGGAGGTGGCCCTTGGGCCTTGTAGAACTCACTGGAACTTGTGGGATTCTTGTAGAGGTCATTGGGTTGTGGTGGGGAGAGGGGAGCGCTGGTAACAGGTGGATGGGCCTTAACTCCACTGGTGGCCAGTGACATCTGCATTAGTCGTTCACTCAAGGAGCGGACATGTCCTTGCTTCAGGTCTCTGAGTCCTTCGTCCTGGTGCATCTTGCCAGGATTGAGCCGCTGAACTGATGGGCGTCCCTCGGTCCTCATCTTCTGGTTGGTGACTCCAGTCACATAGAAGGCAGCTCCAACACTGGCATGCTGTTGGCCCCGAAAGTACTGGGACTGGACCTTGGCTTCTTCATAGGTTGGGAGTTCTTCATTATTCTGCATTCGGGGGGAAAGCTGCTTCTCCATGATGATGTTTTCTGCCTGGATTTCCTGTCCCTGGGGTTCCTGTCGAGCAGCATGAGCCACAAGCTGTTGGTGGTGGTCTTGGGGATTCAACACATCATTCTGAGGGCCTGGGTTCCCACTGCTACTGGGGAAAGGAGGGCCATTCCCTGTGGCTTGCTGGTGTATGGCAAGCAGGTTGCGATTCTCATTAGGATTGCCATAGCGGAGCTGCTCTTGTAGCAGACGCTGCAACACTGTGGTTCCTCCACTTGGCTGCTCTTCAGAATTTCTCATCTCTATTGCTGGTGGTGCCTTGTGAAGAGAGAGAGAAATTGGGCACCTGGGCTGCCCTTGACCTGGGAAGGGGAAACAGGAAGCTTAACACCCAGTTGATGGATAAGTCATTCCTCTAAAGGGGAAGAATATGGGTATTTGGGGGGTGAGGATTCCATTCCAGAGAGAATATAGAATTAATAGGTTAATTGTTGGTGACTCCTGGCTCTAGCACTGACGTGATGAGGAACTTGGGGGCATAAGAACTCACTGTTTCCTCTTTCACGTAGCATGGGTTAGATATCCAATCTTGACTTAATTCCTAAGAGAACTGGGGAAACCTGGAGCAGTCAGGTAGGGTGACCAGAGAGGGCAATTTTCCTAGGTCCTTACTCAGAAGATTCATCTCTCCGTATTCTACTTAAATGAAAAATCCAACTCTTTTGGCTGTGGTACTGGGGGCAGGCCAACAGGGAGAATTTACCCCATAGACAGGATCTGTAAAGCAGGCCAGCATGTGAAGGGAGCTACAAAAAGCCAAATAAATAACTAGGATAAATAAAAGGTGAAGAGAGCTTGGCTCGCACCGGATAAGAATGATCCCACTTGATGCAAATCGTTTTCTCTGATCTCATAAAACTCTGAAACACAGTTTTTTTTTTTTTAATCCTTTTTGTATTGTCCATTTTGGATTCTCCTTGGCTTAATAAGAGAAGAGCTTGAGATAACTGATACTGACAAAGTTTCTCTTTCAGCCATCCAGGAATAGTCATTGAGATTTTTTTTGTTGTTGTTGGCTAGGGAAGAGCTTAAATGGGAAGCCCTCTTTCATTTGAAGTGTGCCTCTGACGGTATTTAGAAATTGAAAAATAAAAAGGTCATCCTTCTAGAAAGGGTACGATTACCTTATCCCTCCCCTTCCACACCACGACTAATTCTTCCCAAGGAAGAAATATGGGTTGAGTGAAACAGATTATCAATAGTAAGACGACTCAAGATTCAAATTTTAATCCTGATATGGATTTACAGGGTAACCTAAGCAACTGATTCCTCTTTTCTTGTCTTGTATTTTCCCACCTGAAAAACTAGTAATAGGGTGAACTCTCCCCAACCCTCTGTCTCTCCCCCTCTCTCTCTTTGCATGGTATAGTACACACAAACTCATTAGAGGCTCATACAATTTTTGGACAGAGTCTGTCATGTGAATACTGCAATTCAATATATTCAATAATGAAAGTTTTACTCTAAAGGTCTCGAGCAGTGTTGGAGAATGGGCATGATGTCGCACAAAAAGTCGCCGTAAAGGTCAACCTAACCAGCCTCAGGTTCTTAGATGAGAACTCTGGAATCCTGGCTTCCAGGCTCTGATTTCTATGATATTAGACAGCCTCCAGTCTCTCTGGAAACATGATCCCTTTCCTTCAGTCCTGCAGGGAATGACCAGAAGATGTGTACGGTAGATAGAAAAAAGGTCATCTTCTTTTTTGTACCTCTCGCGTGATTATTGCTGCCTGGTTTCCAGTTGTTCTAAGGAGCAGTTTGACCCCACAGTTAACCTCCCAAAGGCTCTTTTTTAAATCCTAATAATCATATTCTTTGGGGAAGTGTGCCCCAAAGGGCTGAGCAACCAGCCCTTTCCCTCCTTCCCCGTGGCCGTCTGTGACTCCTGTATTTAAACTGTCAGACTGGGATTTTCTGAGAGGCTGACAAGCATAACATGTAAATTTCTTTTGGTGCCTTTAAACTGAAAAGATGACTACCAAACTACTTTTCCTCTCTCAAAAAAAAAAAAAAGGGGGAAATGGGAGCATGTATGGTTAAAACAAAATCACTTGCGAACCTACCCTACAAGGCAGGGAAATGCAGAAATTGAGCTGCCCCAGACCCTGAAAGCATACCACCCCCTCCCATTCCACACCCGCCCCACCCTGCACACACACAGGCTCGAACTCACACACAGGTGCGCGCGCGCGCGCACACACACACACACACACACACACACACACACGGTCCATACCTATTTCTGCTTTCTTTTAGGCTTAAAGCCTTGATCAGGATAGGGAATTCTCGCTTATGAGCAGCTCCAGAAACCGCAACGGCAGATTCCCTCTCCCCTAACACTCAGGTTCAGGGTAAGCGCCGCCAAGAGTCCAACCACTGGTCACTCTGAAATGTTCAGGAGGGGGAGGGAGGGAGAAATAAAAACGTCGTTTCTATTTTGCCACCAATGGCCAACAGTTAACCAAACCAGTCCTTCCAAGGGAATGACTTCTCCTCCCAGGTGTTTGCCTTTTCTATGAGTGGCAGAGTCCATTTCCATTAGGGGAGAAAGAAACCTCACTACCAGCACCTGTGTTCAGGAGGTCAGCCAGTCTCCAGAGGAATCCAAATGTTCAGGTCCCAGACTGGCAAAGATTGCTGCTGCTTCCATTCTGCGTTGGCATGGTGGGACATGACAAAAGACATAACCAATGTGACCTTTAGGGTGAGACCTTTAAACACATCCCAGAAGGGAAGGCAGTCATCAGATGGTAGATTTTTGGTAAAAAAAAAAAAAAAAAGAAAAAAAAAGAAAAGAAAAGGAAAAAAAAAAAAAAGACACTCAGTTAAGCTCCAAATTAAAAGCCACAGCCTCAGAGGGGCAGAGGAAACCCAAAACTTCCTTTCAACCAAGTCATTAAGTATTTATTGCATACTGGCCATTCCAGACATTTGCCAGCCTCCTGCTAGACACAAGGAGGTAAAAGATACACAACGTATAGGTCCTGCCCTCCCAGAGCTTACAATCTGATTGACGGCTCATGCGTTCTTCGCAGCACATGATACCAACTGTTCTCCAAGGACAAGATGCCTCCACTTGCTTTCTCAGCATTTCCGCTGCCCAGGAGCTCCCCGAAAGGAAACCACTAGACTCACATTAGAAAGACTAGATGCAAACACCCACCAGATGTGGATTTTGATAGTCCTTGTTCTGAATTACTGGGTTAACCCCCCGCAAAGCCCTGCAGGCCCAACCGAGCTGGTTATAAAACTGAGGAGTTTGTGTTTAGGTGAGACACACATCATCCACATTCCTATTTTCTGTCCCAGCCTCGCCATGACTCACTCCTGTCACTCAGAGGAAAGGCTTTCTTTAATCCACATCAGAGATGCCATTTGAGGAGCAAGGCAATGCAAAAAGGAAGCACACAAGCGTCTCTGTATTTTGGGAGCCTGTCCAAAACATCCAAGTTTAAAAAAAAAAGCCACAAAACCACACAGTGATTAATTTAACATTATTTCCTTGCGATGTTGCCAAAAATAAACTGAAGAGATACAGCGTGAGCAAACACGGATATTTGTCTTTCCATCTTGTTTTGGCCCAACATATAATCCCAATCATAACCAAAATCATCTCCGATCTGCGAGGTAATTATTTTAGGGTGTCTTCCCTAATTTCAAAGCAGAGGAACAACTTCTAATTGGAATCGAAGCTGGACTATTAACAGAGTGTAGTAAATAACACCGTGCTTCTATTGTGCGATTCTGAACAAAACAGTTGTCTTTTTTTTTTCCCAACCGAAACATGCAGAAAACAGCCTGAGGCCTTTAAACTTGAGCTCCTGGCGAGAAACCACCATACAATTATTTTCCAGGACTATTTAGATTCTTCATGCCGATTTTGACTGGTTTGTTCCTCATCCCTAGCTTCTCACAAAGAAAACTTTACTTGTCCAAAATCTTACTCTTTTCCCTTAATTTTGTCCCCTCTCCTCCATATCCTTTTCAAAACCCAAATCACTTTATGTCAACCGGACACAGATTGGCCCTCCCCACTACCCCGCCCCCTGGCCTTTTTTGTTTCTGTCTAAAAGAGGAAAAGAAATCAGCCTAAGAAAAGAGCTTTGCTGATTCCTCTCCAATTTACAGATTTTTTTTTCTTCAGGAACTTATGTTCGTCTACATGTTAAGAGTCACATAAGAAGGAAAACACTAGTCCATTTATTTATTAGCGAAAGGAAACGAAAAGATTCCTTGTCTCGTGCGCAGGAACTAAAATAGTATGAACTCTGCAACCTTCAATCTGCCCACACCTTCAATCGTGCCACTGCCAGGGTTGTGACATCATCTTCAATCAATAAAATAACCTTGTTTCTCCTGGACAAACAGGCTGTCCCTGAGAATATTTGATAGCGGAAGAGAGGATATCCATGGTTCTCTCTCTAAAAGTACGATTTGAATCTACACGTTCAGCTCTTATGTAATAACAACAGGGGAGTAGGGCCAAGCTAAATTCTTACTATATCTGCAGTCATTGGACCCTCCCAGTATACCTCAATCAAACACAGTTTTGGTTGAACCAAAACCCATTAGTGAGAGCCCAGATGCTTCTCAAGCCAAGTCCCAGAAAACCCACACTACAAGGTGGCCAGAGCAGACCAAATTCCTACCCTTCAAGTAAGCTGTGAAATTATGGCTGCAAGATCTTTCTATCCCTCCTCCCTCCTGTTCCTAGTCTTCCCCCCACCCTCACTCTGCCAACCAAGATGAAGGTATAAGTCTGGGATACCTGTTTCTCTGCTAAATCTCGGTCAATTTGCTCCATATGATTTTACTTCCAGCTAAATGGAAAGGAGCCAGTTCAAAGCTTCCCCTATGTGTACGCATCTACGTGCATATATTTGTGCACAACACACACACACACACACACACACACACACACACACACTCCCACACAAAGAGAGAGGCAAAACAGCCCCTGAATTCTCTCGTGTCCTCTCAGGTTGGTTGATGTTGTGTCCTGAAGTGTCCTAGAGAACACCTTTCCCAACAGTCTTGCAATCCAGGATACTAATTCACTTCCTTTGGGATGTAAGAAATAATAGTGCCTTTGCTCTAACCTTTCAATGGGTGACACGCAGGCAGTATAAACACCATGGATAAGAGCCTGGACCTAGATTCACACTGCTGAAGTTCAAATCTCGGATCTATGGGTTATTAGCTGACCTCATACGTTTCTCTTGACCTCTCCAAATCTTATTTCATCATCTTCAAGATAGGGATAACAGTGCTGCTACCTCCTAGGGCTGTTATAAACATCAAAGGAGGTAATCCATGTAAAATACGAAGCACAGAGCCTGGACGTAGTAAAGGCTCAATAAAATATGTCTATTAATGTTATTTCAAAGTGGCCCTTTATCTAGAAGACCCCAGCAATTTTACGAATTAAAGTTTTTACTTGTCTTTAAAACCTTTATTTGCCATGCAGTCTTTGTGCATGCAGGGGTTCTTAGATCAGCAGAGGCCAGAACTAGAAAGACTCTTAGGAGACCATCTAGTGGCCCAACTCCCTCTTTCTGTATAATGAAGGTGCTAGAGCTTGACAAGTGTTGGAGCCAGGGCAATGGTCCTTCCACTCTAATATATTATCTAGCATATTAGCTTCTGTGTAGAAGACGCTAATAAATATTCCAAGATTGGCAGGTGGGTCGGAGAGTAACATGAACCTCCACTGATCAACCATTTCCAGGCCTATGTTCTTGATCTGGTCAATGTCATAGCAACTTGGAATTTGCCCTTACTTTAGTCTAGCACGGACTTAAGAAACCGAGTTTGAGTTGGCCCCACCTCTTCGCTTCTAGCTCTACCTCTATTTAGATTATGTTGTAAGATTATTTTAAGAACCACAACAAGGCCTTCGCATTTCCAAATCTTACTGACAATCAGGGTCAGTTATCTGTTTTTTGAGATGGTAACTCAAAGGTGTGGTCAACTGGGTCCCGCTTTCGCTTTTCTGTACTCTAAAGCAATTAACTTGAACATGTTAATAGGCAACGGAGATGATTAACCCTGAAGTGTACATGAGCAGTGGCATATTTAGGAACAAGAACACTGTTGCCATCACCATGCCACCTCCCTCCACACACGCCCATTCCGTGGGAAAAATAGAGCACATCATCACATCCCATTTCTCCTTGCCTCCGAAAAGGGATAAGTCGCCCATGAAATCAGACTGAGCATAAACTGAGAACAGTTTAAGAATATACCTAGAAGCTGCCTACTTTACCAAATTCCTATCTTCGGTGGTATCCTACTCACTTTTAGTTTTGTTTTTACTTTCTTTTACAAGTAATGTAAACACAACAGGCAAATATTTGTAACAAAGAGGAAAACATCGCTCACAATCCCAGTACCTCGAACTAAACATTGTTACCAATATAGAACACTTCCTTTAGTGTTTTCTGTGTGTATTTGTGGTTTTACAAGGCCATGAGATATTAATGTACATAGGAGTTTGGATCCTACATTTATTTCACTTTGTCGTAAGCGCTTTCTCCATGGTGTAGACAGCAGTGTAGACTTCACAACAAACATTGCCATGACTGTGTAACTGTCCCTTACATATGTGTATCAAGATTCACTTACCCATTCTCCAATTGTTAAGACATTTAAATTGCTCTCAATTTTGTGCTACTCTAAATAATGTTATGAAAACATCTTGGAGACTTGGCCTTTTGCAACATTTTGGATCTGCTCCTAATGATAGAATCCCAGAAGTGAAATTAATGGATCGAGGTACTTGAATGACTCTAGACAACCCACTACAAAAATAAAACTAGCAAAACACCAAAGCCCCGTGAAATCTCTCCGTCATTTAATGAAACTTTCTCCTCTCCCATTTTTCCACCAGGGCAGAGCAGGACTCCTGGGAGGGAAAGAAGCCAAGAGAAGCAGTGTAGTATCCCAGTGACTTGCGAAATGGCAGAGTGGAATGTGGGCTCCCCTGTGAAGCCAGCTTGCATGCACTTGCCCCAAATTGCCACCCAGCCAAGAAGCTAATTAGTAAAAGCATCAGGTGGGTGAGAACAGGTTCATGGCCTGTAATGGCTTATATCATGTTTCATTTTTGCCCTTGGAAAGATCTGACAGTCAGCTTGAAGACATTCAGTTCTAATGACCCAGCCTGCTACATTCTGAGAATTAAATTTGTTAGTTTTCGGATACCGATCTTCAATATATTGTAAAGGGTATTTTTCTGTGTAGACCTAAGTATACACGACCAAGGAGCCTATGTGTGGACCTCTATTTTCGGCCCCAGTTAAGGTGCCGCATTGAAGGTCAGCTCTGTTTAATATTATATGACTAAGTGGCACCTGTCTTAAATGGTCAATGTGTTATAGACAGATAAGCAGAGAAGGCAACAGGCCAGAGATGCCCTGGCTTAGCAAGAGCAGACACAACAGGCATTTCTTTCCTGGGCTGCTTAGTCAGAGCTCTCAGAAGAGGGTAGGTCCACTTTCCACCTTCTCCTTGAAGGTTGTTCTCTAATCCTTCTCGATCTTCCCTCCGCTCCCAACTGTGCTCGATATGGAAAATTAATTCTCTCCCCTTGGTGTTGCCACTGGACTTTGCACACATCTCTATTGCAGCTCTACCACACCGTATTTTCCACATTTATTGAGCATTTACTATAGCCAGGCAATGGATAGGTCCTAGGGTGGATTAAAAAAGAAATAAACCAGAGTCCAGTCCTCCAGAAGCTACTGGTCGAGCAGAGGGGGCACAATCCAACGGGAAACACAGAGGACCCTGCAAAAAACTCTGGGCCACCTGAGCAAAGCTTCCCAGAGGAAAAGACCAATGAGCTGAAGATGAGACATCTGATAACCAATTTGATACTGGGGAAGTTGGAAAGGGAGGAGCCAAAGATAGGCCCAGATATATCTTTGAGAGTCATTAGCATATGGATAACAGGTAAGGTCAAAGAGTGGGCTGGAACACTAGGGCAAGGACCTAGGATGAAACTAATGATGGACCCTTGAAACAATCATTCAAGGGTCAGGTACTCTGCAAATGTGGTAGTGAGAGAGAAATTTCTTGATTTACCTCATGGCTTCCCCCACCCACCCACCCATAGATCTAGATGTTGGAATACATGCTCCAGGTACAGAAGTCCCCAGTTGCAATGCAGAGAAAGAGAAAGAGAAAGAGAAACCGATGGAGAGAGACAGAGACAGAGACAGAGAAGCTAATTTTGTCTTTTAAGCTTCTAAGTACCAAGGCAGAAATTGGAAGTTGCCAGACTGCAAGAGATTAGAGGTCACGGGCTGGGTGCATGGTTTTCCTCCGTACCCTTCCCAACACCTAAAACGTTAACTGGCACATAAAATATGCAGAAGGGTTGCATACTGCATACTGAGTAAATCACAACTTCCCAAAGACTTTGCTAGAGGCAACAGAAGGAAGACAAGGAATGAAAGAGAATAGCAAGAACCATAATTCTGTTACCTTTAGTTTCTTAGCCTTTCTTCCGAGGAGACAAAATCTCTTTCCCTTCTGCTAGTTGTCCTCCTCAGCAGCTCTGTGAGGAAATAAAGGCAGATGTGATTAATTCCATTTTACAACTGGAGAAACTTAAGTCCAGTACAGATAGCTCATGATAACCAATTTGACCAAGGTTTCACTGTGGCTGACTGGTGGAGCCAGGATCAGCACCCAGGTCTTGTGACTTTCCTGCTCTGTGCTGGGTTACTAGACACAGAACTCTATGGAACTGACTCTCCAGGGTTTGTTTGTTTTTTTAATGTTTATTTATTTTGAGAGAGAGAATGAGAGAGAGAGAGAGTGGGGGAGGGACAGAGAGAGAGAGAGAGAGAGAGAGAGAGAGAGAGAGGGAGAGAATCCCAAGCAGCCTCTGTGCTGTCAGCACAGAGCCCAAGGCAGGGCTTGAACTCACGAGCCGTGACATTAAGACCTGAGCAGAAATCAAGAGTCGGTCGCTCAACCAATGGAGCCACCCAGGTGCCCCGACTCTCCAGTTCACAAGAGAAATTCGCCACGAAAGCCAAATTCTCTCGGGACTCTAACAGTATCGTGAGCAAGCCAGTGCACTGCACCTCTAAGAAGATACCTAAGACGTTTCCCCATATCAACACCGAAGCGGTTAAATGTAATTTGCAGTGGTGCTGCCCTAACATCATTAGGGGTTCCCTGTTTTGCTGTAGCACTTTTGAAGGGAGCCCCATCTGCCTTCGGTCTGGTTTTTGTGTCTGAGTGGGGCTCAGGTGTTGACTGCAGGTGTGGCATCCAGCAGGTGCATGGACAGGAGCCAGAGTTTCATATCTTCATACCAAAGGGCCTGAGTCACTCCCCAAAGGCAGCCCCTCCTTCTCACGCTGACTTGCAGGCCCCGAGAAGCTGTCTTGAGTGAGTGGCCACTGCAAAACTAAATCTAGACTCTGCCTTCCCAGGAAGGCCTAGGGTAAAATCAGTTAAAGGTGCAAATCACAGGACCCAGCCAACTGTCCCACTCTCTGAGACTAGTGTAGGCATATGCTGCGGGCACAGCATCATAGCATCAGGGAGTATACGTACAGAATGACTGTCCCCTACTAGTTTTGGAGAAAAGGAGGACCACAGCAGACCCATGTTACGTATTTAGCTACAGAATTCTTATTCTACTCCAAATGGCCCTGAAACTTCATAAGCAAGTATTCATTCCCCTAAAAAAGACAGAGTACAGTAGAAAGAACACAACAGGAACCCTGCCCTCCAGTGCCCATCGTGACCACGCTCTTTCAGGCTGCCAGGAGACAACCACTTAGCCTAGTCACAAAAAGTACCAGATCAGAATAGTCATTGCATTGCTCTCAAGGAAGCCTGAGAGCCTGAGGCAGACAGAATGCTCTCGGGGGTAGGGGGGGTCATCCAAACTTTCTTAGCTCCAAAAATTGTTTACATTAAAAAATTGCCTCCCCTCCTCCCAAACACACACACACACACACACACACACAGCAAAGAGAAACTAATTGCGGAAAAAAACCACAAATGTTACCTTAATAAAATGGTTTATTGTCATTCACCGTATTTCTCCAATTCATATGGGAAACTCAGATTCATAAGCTTTGGTTTATAGCCCGTGATCCAAAACGTAAAACTGGTTACTAAACTAAAATGTGATCACTGTATATAAACAGAGTGAGACAAAAATCCGAACTGAAAACCTAAATGTAATAAAGTGGAAATTAGATTTCTTCAAAATAGGCTATCTAAATAATTTTCCCCATCTGTGATTTTTATCTTACTTTACTGTCACATGGAAAGAAGTGCCATTAATTCAATGCGAATCCTGCCCCTTGAAAACAACCAAAACGAGTAAGTGATGTACTAATTAGCTTCCTAATGGGGAAGGTTTTAATTGAACTCTTCTCTAACAACCTTCATCAAAGTTTCCAGGGCAACTTCGTAAAAGGATGTCAAACCTGGCCCATATTTTTATCTCCTTAAAAATAATTCTCGATGCACAGAAACACAGAAAGCTTATTTCTCTTCAATGCTGTTAACACTCAGGCCACTACATTTTCTGATGTCAGCAATCCCCTTCCCACAAATATTCCAAGTATGCACCACCGTCATTCTCCTTTCAATTATGTGGTTTCTCTGCTCCTTTACTGATTGAGTCCAGGCCTCTCGGATAATGAGAAGCATGTGCAGCGAAAATATGCTCTTAAAAAACACATACATCAGTTTCATCTGCATTATGAAGGGGGGAGATCATTTGTCCATATCAAAAGGATCAGAATGTGAAGTTTGCTATGGGACACATAAAGGAAAAATAGATCAGCACCAGCACCTAAAGTTGGGGGGCAGTTATGGTGATCTGAAGCAACACCAATAAGAATAAGGGAGACCCCCCCCCAAATCCACCCTTTCTAGCTTGGCCACATTTATATTTAATGTTATCTTAATGTTGCTTTGGGGGGTATTTGAGTTCTGACATACACATGGAAATGAGCCACGAATTGTACAGCAAGCATAAATATTCCATCATTAATAAAAACCAGCTGTGTATAAAACACTACAATGGCTGGGTTTCAGTTACTGGCTATCATCAGTATGTGTCACAAGCAAATATTACTCAAAACTTTCTCCCTTAAGACACACACACATAGACACACTCACACACACAGACACACGCCGAAATTTGTTTTACCCTTTTTAATCTTTTGGAAGAGCTTTGAAGAACTCACTGATCTCTATGGCACATTTCAACTGATGTCTCTTTTTGAAGTTATTTTTCATCACCCTGGAAGATGCTAGAGTCCTCTTATTCGAACTTCAACTTACCCCATAGAAGGAAAATGTTTACTTAAAAAAAAAAAAAAAAAGCCAAGAGGGTCCATAACATAAATGTTGGGATGATCAATCATAGTCAAGTAAGGCATTGGGGCACCAAGGGGCACTGTAAGTTATAAGAGAGCAAAGCTCATTAAAAGTGAACACCTGCTCAGGACCTTATAATAAGCCTTCTCTGCCTTCATGCAAACACCTTTCATCCAATGACCTCAAAGCATGTGTCCAATATGAAGCATGCCTAAACACCTCTGTGAGGTATTAATATCCCTGCTTCCCAGAAGGGTAACTGAAGCCCAGAGCAGCTAATTCATTTACCCTTGGTCACATGACAAGTCAGAGAGGGCTGGGCACAGAAACCCAGATCCTGGCTTCAAGTCACAGAGTCTAATGCTGTTTCATGGAGTTGGGGCAATAATGAAAGTGACTTTACAAACGTCAAGAGCAGCATTACAGAGTTAAAAAAAATAATTTTCAAAAATTATCTTACTAGATATTAGCAAATACCTCCATCTGCATCTCCCTATGAATACATATCATAAAAAACGTACTTAACTTGGAACTTTCTAAGTACTAATAATCCATCCTTCACCTTCCTCTTCTGGTTAAAGGTATTTAATCTAATTTATGATGAGCCACTGGTTTCCAGGAATGAATTCATCCAAAATGGAGATCACATGTATATTATGCCTTCTCTATCAAAGGAAAATGAAGGGACCACGTACCTGAGCTTTAGCTATACAGTGAAGACCTCAAATGAAGAGCCCATCATCCTGCCGCACCTACATGTCTTCAATTGTCCCAAATCCTTAGTTTCCTTACGATTTTTTTAGTCTAATTTAAACATATTATTTTCAAAGCTATGAAACAAAACATTTGTGCCTTCCTGCTTTTCCCTTCCCCTTGGGGAAATTGTATAGTCTACCCAAATTTGTACTCTTTTGATGGGATATCATGATACAGTGATTTAAGAATTCATTCCTAATGATTTAGACAAAGTAAACAGTGAACCTTAGTTGTCTCTTCGCTTAAAAAAATGTGGAGGGGGGGTGCCTGGGTGGCTCAGTCGGTTGAGCGGCCGACTTCGGCTCAGGTCACGATCTCACGATCCGTGAGTTCGAGCCCCGCGTCGGGCTCTGTGCTGACAGCTCGGAGCCTGGAGCCCGCTTCGGATTCTGTGTCTCCCTCTCTCTCTGCCCCTCCCCTGTTCATGCTCTGTCTCTCTCTGTCTCAAAAATAAATAAACGTTAAAAAAAAATTTTTTTTTAAATAAAATAAAAAATGGGGAGGGGTAACAGGAGGTCAACGGAATAGACCTAACAGCCTAGGTAGATACACGAACACCCCTAAATTACAGAAACGTTGAGGAATTACTTATTAAATCTGTTAGTCTCTCCCGGCATTTCAAGGAACAAACATACGCGATTCTTCACGCGTACTCAGTCAGGTTCTGACTTCATTCTTCCACATGGGTTTACAAAACTAAGTCTTAGTTGGGCTCTTATTTGAAAGAAACTTTGTAGATTTCTATGACCCCTCCACCCCCCACAACTATGTAAAATTCATGTTAAGTACAGAAACAAGGGCATGAGAGGAACTAGGAAAAATGTAAGCGGGTGATCTGTTAGGACAGGATTCGTGATGAAGTTCTGGGCAGGATCTTAGCTTTTTAATTTGATATGTTGTTAAGATACAAAACACAATGCATTTATATTCCTATATCCTTAGAGGCTTTTTTTTTTTTTTTAACATCCAGATGACTACCTGATTGTATTTCTAATGACTGCTGCACCTCATTCTGGTACGAATCATTCACACTCACGTCCCAAGTGGAGGTCTAGGAAGGGAACCATAAACTTCTCAGAACTGGTTCTCAAAATCACCTTGTCCAGCTCCTTACAATGCACAGAGGACTTGCCAAGGACAGTAAACTGAGTTAGAGGTGGGCTTACAGCCCACGTCCCATGCACCAGCAGGCTCACTAGGAAAGCTTATTGTAGATTATCCGATGAAAAACGGCACCACGTGACGTCACTTACCAGAAGCAATTTTCTGGACCCTTGGGTTATTCAAATACAACAACCAGCATTAAATTTCTTTACCTCTATGGGGCAGAGTCCCACCGTCAGACTTAGCAGTGTCTGTGAAGTCTGATTTCTTTCCAGAAAGTCATACCACCTCCCATCTACAAGTGGTTGTCCGCTGGAGCTAAACGTGGCCAGCATTATTACAAGCCAGAACGATCTAGACAATTAACTCCATCCCATATAACAAAAAGATTTCAAAGGCCAAATAATGGCCTCACTTAACTCAAGCTATAATAATTACAACAAAATTCTAATGTCTTCCTTGATGCAATAAATATGTTTCTGAGAAGGCCCGGTTATAGTGAAGCTTTATATTATCAAGTCATAGCTCAAAGGCACTAACTAAGAAAGCTACTTCTTTCCAAGAAACCTGTAGTGGGTTCTTTTATAAAGCAAATGGCCTCTTATTTTCCTTCTTTCTCCCCTTGTTTTTTTTTCAGTTCAGATTTTGTGTGTTGTGTGTAGAAGGGGAAACTTCCCTCTTTTCTCCGGGTTAAAAGGGGTCAGGAGCCCACCATGGAGGAGGGCAGTGCAGTATGGGCAGCGTGTTTAATGCCCCCTTAGTTCCTTCGACCAAATTCTAACCTTTGACTTGGGGGTGGGACCCTAGATTTTGGACCAAAGTCCACAAAAGGCAGCAAGGAACGAAAAAGTAAGCAAGACTAAAGGCAACACGTCACAGAAAACCACCAACAAAAATTCCTGGGGACAGGAAATCAATAGAGCACAATTCTGAACAAATTGGTTTAGTCCCAAGTTAATTAACTTGTCAAGCAGATCTCCAAACCCACTGAATCCATGGGGGAAAGAGGTGATGTAATAAGAGATTTGGGAACATTTATCCATTTACCATCCTAAAAGGCTCAGCCACGACCACACACACCTCTGTCCACCCTTTTCAGTGGGTTTTAGCTGCACTTAATGGGTGCAAAGGACAATTTCTTCCAGACAGTCCCTAAGAATAGACTGTTCTCATGCATTCCAAATGCTCAGTCTCCATGGAAGAGGCTACCTGGCCACAAGCATTTCCCAAGAGGGAATATATCCTCTACTTCTCCTCACTGGTAACATCCCCTTCACTCCAACAAAACAAAACAACTTATAACCACCCTGAGAACTTTGGGGGACTTTCTTTGGGGGTAAAGGAAAAGAAACCTTAAGAGGGGAGTAGGAGAGTGTGAGAAACTCCTCTTGTTTCCAAATGGAAAAAGGCCTTAAAAAGCTGGATCAAAGGAAGAAAGGGGGGTGGGAGAGACAGGCTGCTTAATTACAAAGACACCCTTTTAAAGAAGGCACAGGCCCTGGGAGAGGGCTCTTAGGAGAGGCACAGAAGCAGATGTACCCACTTAGAATTCTGGCACTCAATGGGACCTCAAGGTCATAGCATCCATCCTTCTGTGTTCTGAATAGACTGTTCTTAAGGCATTCTAGAAAGCATCTGATTCGCTCTTTACAAAATTTCAGAAAATGCAAGTCCACAAAGTGCCATGGACTTATACATTAGTCTCATAATCCCTCCTTCACCAACCAGAAATGAGCTTTCAATTTCCAAATCCAAAATGGTATCGAGTATGAATTTTTAAATTTCCTCCTGAAATCTTTTAAATAGGTAAACCGATCCCCAACTTTCACATAAAAGTAACTACGTACAAGCATGGGCAGAGGTTTACTTCATAGCAAGCCATGAAGTTAGAAAAAGCACTTTCAATTTTATGGAGCCACAGACTTTTCCAAAGAAAGAAGTGTCTTAAAATGAAGTATGATGTAGTGCCAGAAAGTGTCTGTAAATGACACCGGCTAAACCCATACAGAATAACTGGAACCTGAGTTATCATCTGTAAATAGATGCAACTACTCTACAACAACCTGGCTATTAAAATGTCCCAGGCCACTTATAAAATGTAGTTTGGTCAGGCCAACTTTTCCCTCCCAGCTGATCTGAAAGACGATAGCCTTTAAAATTGTCGCCCCGTAACGTTCCTTCTCTCCCTTCCTGCTTTCCTTTCCCCCGTTAAAATCAACCAACACAATCACTTAAAAATAGAGCCAAAGAGGGGCGCGCCTGGGTGGCGCAGTCGGTTAAGCGTCCGACTTCAGCCAGGTCACGATCTCGCGGTCCGTGAGTTCGAGCCCCGCGTCAGGCTCTGGGCTGATGGCTCAGAGCCTGGAGCCTGTTTCCGATTCTGTGTCTCCCTCTCTCTCTGCCCCTTCCCCGTTCATACTCTGTCTCTCTCTGTCCCAAAAATAAATAAACGTTGAAAAAAAAAATTAAAAAAAAAAAAATAAATAAATAAAAATAGAGCCAAAGAATTGGTTCCCAAAGAAGCAATGGGTTGGTGACATCTTGGTAACAGGTCTTTGAAGACCACCATTCTTAGAAGTTTGCCATGCTTGCTCAACTGGAGATAGGTGGGAGACGGGTGAAAATTTATCCTGCCTCCAAAATGGTATTTCAAAGTATTCTTAGCTACTAAATGAGGGTGCTGAAAGGTCTAACTGAGAAGGCTTCACAAAGGCTGGCCCGGGGAAAGGACTTTTCACAAAACGTAGTTCAAGGAGACTTAAATCACCTTAGCCCTCCATTATTGAAGATTATGGTGACTAATTATCTTCCTCTCTGGATGGGAGATGAGGGTTATATTCAAAAGAGTTTTAAACACCTCCCAACTTCCACTCTTAACGTGGTGGTCCGGGAGAAGCGGGAGGAGGTAGGAGAACGAAATTAGACACTCCAAGGTGTTCTACAACTCTTTCTAAAATACATGCCAGAGATTGAAAATGCTATTTCCTCACAAACGTTTCCTTTCCTCTCATTTAACTGTATTTAGTTCTTTGCTGCAAATTATTATTATACTATCATTAGTGGCAATTTACCAGACTACAAAGACTGTCACTTTCCCTCTCACTTTTCCTTTCCTTTGTTTTCACATATCAATAAATCCACCTTGCTGTCGAAGCTCCAATGTACAGTGGCCAAGGCTTGGGACCCTCAAGGCACCTGCATGACCCTGCAAAACTCGTTACTAACATCTATAAAGCAGATAATGGGCAATCCCCTCCTCACCACCAAACACATACACACACACATCTACCAAAAGGAGTGTAGCATTGTAGATTACTCCTAGACTTTAAGACTTCAAGAATTCACAGCCCCCGGGGGAGGGGAGTGTGAGCCCCCACCTCGACTCTAAACACTTAGGAGGAACGCATCTAGCAATCTGAGATAAGCGCCCATAGACATTCCTCCTGAGGTAAATGTTGACCTGCAGTTCCCTCATTCTTTTTGTGCTTAATTACCTAGATACCTACAAGCACCCAAGGAGGCAAGGAAGTAAAAGTACCGTCAAGTAGTGGTACCCACTAGCATCTCCGTAGGACGGGAAAGGAGCGCACACTCTTTAACCCATTTAACTTGCTGCTCATCCTGGAAAACTCAAGGCCGGCTGCAAAGAAAGTAGAACACCCGGGCATCCCCACATGCATCTAGATCGACTCACTCACGCCGAGGGCACGATCAAGTTCATGCCACCATGGATTCCTGCCCCAGTTCCCCGCGAAAAGTAACCATGCGTCTCCTACCCCTGAAGGCACCGAAGACAAGGTGACGACTCTCTGCTCGCTCAAGTGGCTTCGGTCCCGGGCCGGAGGCCAGGATGGGCAGGGGGAAGCCCCAACTCCCGGCTGCTCCCCTCCTCGCTGCTCCGTCCGGGCTCTCCTTGGTGGCAGTGGACAGGCAGGATACCGGGCCGGAGGGTGGAGCAGCGGATGGTCGGAGGCAAGACAGACTGGAGGTGGGGGGTGGAGGGAGCGGTGAGAACTAGGAGAAGATGAGGCGAAAGAGAGCGGAGATGGAAGAATAAATCAGGGGGTCTACCAGCTTGAGCAGCCAGAAAGCTCCTCGGAAGGAAGGGGCGTGACTGCGATGAAGGCAGCTCCTGGGCAAAGGATGGGAGGTAGGGGAGGGGGACGAATGGGTGGCTTTTCTTCTTGCGGTGAGCGGCTAGGACCGCCCAGGCGTGGGGGGTGGACTAGAGAGGGGGGCGGAGTAGAGGGCGGGGAAAGAAGGGAGGGAGCCGGCCTGGACCCTGGGGAGGGGGGGGCGGGGGGCGGAAGAGAGGCGGGGCCAGGGGGCGGGGAAGTTTCAAACAATTGAACGGCGGGGTCCAGCCACTCTGGCTAAAGCGGGGGGTCCTAGCTCTAGTCCTCCCACTCGTGAGGCTTTACGCGCTTACTGTAGTCCTGAGAGGCTACGCAAGGACTGGCTGGGAGGAAGGACAGGGTTCTGCAAAGACTACAATAATAATCTACGACACCAGCGGAGCGGAGTCGCGTGGGAGAGCCAGCGCGGCTCCCCACCCCACAGCGGGAGGAAGAAACACAAATAATAGAAATGCTGAAAAGCAGCTTCTCGCCGTCTGCTCAAAATAATGCAGGAAGGCACAGCGCTCCTTCGTTTTCCTTCCCCTCTTGCTTCCTATGACCAGCAGGCCCCCACCCAGGTCGCAGCTCTGTGCGACACCCTTCTTTCTTCCTCCGGTCCCCTTAGCCTCCCCCTTCCCGCCCCCCTCCCCTTTGGCGGGCCGCGCTGGCGGCGGGGGTGGCGTGGGCGGGGCTCCCAGGAGTCTCCGCCTCCTGGGCGGGCTGGGAGGGCCGGCCTGGGCGGAGCGGGCCGCGAAGAGTAAGTCCCACCCACCCTTCTTTCGCCGCTACCGGTTGGTGAATCCCGGCCTAGGATTCGCTCGCGATTGGTCACTTGCGTCGTCCATCCGATCTTTTTGTCCCACCCGCCCTCAAAATTAATAAAACTAAACAAGAGACCATTGTCTAGCTTTCCGTTCTCCCCCAGCTACTGCTGAGAAAAGAAAGAGACGCTTGGTTTCTCAGTCTCTTAAGAGAGTGCGACAGTGTGTCCGGTGGCTCCCGTACACCTTTGTGGCACTGTCCGGCCCTCTGGGAATAGGTAGCTTTTCTTCCCCCTTAATTCATTAAGCCAGGAAGGGTAAAAAGTACGTGAAGTGTCCGTGTGATGTTCGCAGTTCCAGGCTGCGAACAAATGATAGTGCCTGAGAACACAGAGAGTTGAGAACAGCATCCTGGGGACATTGAAAACCTACCATTTTACATCTGGGGAACAAAAGCACAAAGAAACAGCAGTGCAGGGGGTAGCAGAAATACATGGAATTTGGAACTAAAGGAAGAACTCCTTTTGGACTGTGGCACTTACCAGGTACTTGTGCGACTTTTAAGTCGCTTAACTTTTCTGAACCTTAATCTCTCCATCTGTAAAGAAAGGCTGTAAGACAGCCAATTAACCTAGTGACGATGGCATATGAAAATAAAATGAATTGTGTGTGTGAACTCTAAACCACAGAGCACCCCATACGTGTGTGTCTTCCTACTTTTGTGTATGTCACATGGTGGAGAGTCTCACCTGTGTCCCACAATCAACTATTCTGTTCATCTGTTTCAAGCATCTGCATCCAAGGTGTGTAGGTTTGGGGCTTTATTTTTAAAAGTCAGCTCTTTTCCTACAGTTTTTAGGGTGGATATGAAGTTAGATCTCTGCAGTTAGAATAATAAATTAATCCCTTTTCTAACCAGGGTGGGTGAGATTTCTCTTTTCAACAATTCTGCAGTGGCGCCACAACGTAAATCTATTGTGGTGCTGGGACTGCAAGAGGAAATCATGCTGTGTATCTCCAAAGTGAAGTTGAGAAAACAAACATGAGGGAACACTCACCGTGGAAGTCACCCTTCGCCACAGATCTAAATTTCCTAGAAAACCTTACAAGGAGGAAACGAGCCTAGGGGCGCCTGGGTGGCTCATTCAGTTAAGCATCTGCCCCTTGATTTTGGTTCAGCTTCTCACCAGGTTTCATGAGTTCCAGCCCAGAGCGGGACTCTGTGCACTAACCATGTGGGGCCTGCTTAGGATTCTCTCTCTCTCTCTCTCTCTCTCTCTCTCTCTCCCTCTGACTCTCTGTCCCTTTGCCCCTCATGCTCTCTCTGTCTCTCTCAAAATGAATGAATGAATGAATGAATGAATGAATAAATAAATAAAAACACTTGTAAAAAAGGAGGAAACAAGACTAATTGTAAAGGCCTCGACGATCCAGGGTTATTATCGTGAACTCACGCCACTGAAAAGGTGAAATCCAATTCAAGACTGCCAAAAGGGAGCCCTCTGAGAGGCCATGGGCGAAGGCATGCAAGAGAAAATGTACTCAAAGGAGACATGATCTCACCGTGAATGGGGTCCCAGAATATAACGGGGTCCAGGAAAAGTAATCAGCTGGTGACATGTTGTGAGGTAACCTGGACATTCAGAATGGTCTGCTTGGGCTTCTCAGAGATTCAGAAGCAGGAACGTGGGCAAGATAGATAGATTCTTGGTGTAATTCAGGTTATGTGTGAGGTGAAGTTACTGGGGTGAGTTTTAAAAATTTTTTTAATGTTCATTTATTTTTTAAAGAGACACAGACAGAGTGCAAGCAGGGGAGGAGCAGAGAGAGAGGGAGACACAGAATCCAAAGCAGGCTCCAGGCTCCGAGCTGTCAGCACAGAGCCCGACGCGGGGCTCAAACCCACAAACCGCAAGATTGGGACCTGAGCCGAAGTCGGTTCGGGCACTCAGGTGCCCTGGGTTATTTTTAATGGGGAAAGTGAGAGGATTTTGAGTGTTAAAGACATGGAGGCATCTAGTTCGTGAAGCAAGGGAAGATTATTCCAGCCTTGTTATTTGGAGGGGTGGCCAGCAGAGCTAGACGGGGTGAGTGTAGGCAGCAGGCTACTACTGATCACAATAGCGACAGGAGGATACTTGTTAAAATGAACAATGCTGATAAAATGGAAAAAGTAGTTTCTGCCCGTGGTAAAATCAGTACTGAACCAAATAGAGTTCCTCTCTACCACTCGGTTCTCGTAGTCCCTTTGGCCCTTTCTCTCTATGCCTGTGTGTAATCTTCAAAACATATTATTTACACACACACACACACACATATACACACACACATGTTCCATTTTTGCGCCTTATAAGTGGGGTCATCAATCACAGCGCACCTTGCATTTCTTTACTCAACGATGTCTCTTAAATATCTTTCCATCTCACGACAACTTCCTTCAACTTCGTTCTTTTCGTTCTTTTCCGTGATAGCTCAGTGTCCCATTGCACAAGTGTGCCCAAATTCTTTTATGCATTCCCCTCCTGAGAGTCCATTTAGGCTATTTCCCCACTTTTGCCATTACGGAAAATACTGGGAAGCCAATCCTGGTGGCAAAGGCATGGCGGCTGTTTGTAGAATGTCGGTCCCCAGCTTTGAATTCTGATGGAGTAGAGTGAGGGAGCCCTGAATTTAATGGTGGATCAGGCCGTGTGTGAGTCACTACTGAGGCCTGTGGCAAACAACAGGTTTCTGGGTACCCGAGCTTGGCCCAGGTCTTCAAACGTCTTAGGTGTTCCTTCTCTCCCGCCACGCAAGACTTCCTTTTGTTTTCACCCTGAAAACCCTTCAGTTTGTTTAAACTGGGTTTGAATTTAAACCTACGCTTCTTTGCCAGTTCTACTTAAAAGGTAGGGGGAGGGGGAAGCCAACATCAACAAACATTGATCGAGCCCCTATTACGGACCGGACTGAAAAAACAAAGAGGGATGAGGCTTGGCTTGTGCCTTCAAGGGTGTATAAAGAAAAAGGCAACTAACACGCATATGCTAAGCGCTAAATGAATGGGATTGACAGTAAGAGCTGTGGAAGTTGAGAGCGGGGAGCGAAAACTTGTTCCAGAGAGTGAGTTTATACAGCAAAGTATGCCACACGCATTTAACTAATCCCTAGAGCATCCCCCGTGTCTTCATATCCTGACTATAAAATATGGAGAGGCCTCGGGGGGATACCAGGAGAATTAACCACTCACCGAAAAACACCTGTGTAAAGACACTGAGTTGCCTAAGTGCATTAAGACCCTCCGTATATTAATAATGGGTATGATGATCATTTTAAGCTTATGAATAAAGAGCCTCTACGCCAAACCACCTGTCCTGTTTGGCCCTATCTTCCTCCAATAAAATGCAACTCCTCATTTAACAAGGCAATAAAAATCAGTGTCTACGCTCTTTAAAAAAGGCAATTTAAAAAAATCAAAAGTCTCCCTTAAAAACATGCTAAATGAAAGAGGCCCAACACAAAAGGACAAACGTATGATTCCACTTAGGTCAGGGGCCTAGAATAGGCAAATTCAGAGAGACAGAACATCGCGTAGTGGCTATCAGGGCCCAAGGGGAGGAAGGAACGGGGAGTTGCTGTTTAATGACCACAGTTTCTGTTTGGGAGGATGAAAAAGTTCTGGAAATAGATTGTGGTGGTGGTTGTACAACATTTGGAATGTATTTATTGCCACTGGGTTGCATGCTTAAAAATGGCTAAAATGATAAATTGTACTTTATGTGCATTTTTACCACAATACAAAAAATTTTTAGGGGTGCCTGGGTGGCTCAGTCGGTTAAGCGTCCACCTTGGCTCAGGTCATGATCTCCCAGTCTGTGGGTTCGGGCCCCGCACCGGGCTCTGTGCTGACAGCTCGGAGCCTGGAGCCTGCTTTGGATTCTGTGTCTCCCTCTCTGCCTGCCCCTCCCCCCCCTCTCTCGCTCTCTCGCTCTCTCTCTCTCCTCAAAAATAAACATTATAAAAATTCTTTAAAAAAATTTTTTTTAAGGTAACAACCCTCAGGCACGGTGTAAGATGACAAGACCAGTGACGGAGGCTGCCTTCTTCTTGGCAGCAAAGGGGGCAGGTTGGTCAACACCATCGGAAATGCAGGCCCAATGTGTCCAGGATTTCTGATTTTTCAAGAGAAACCAGAAGTGAAATGTTCTAATGTAAAATTTCTTGGTTTTTAATTTTGGCAATTAAGAAATTTTTCAATTTTAGGGGCGCCTGGGTGGCTCAGTCGGTTAAGCGTCCGACTTCGGCTCAAGTCATGAACTCACGGTTCGTGAGTTCAAGCCCCGCGTCAGGCTCTGTGCCGACAGCTCAGAGCCTGGAGCCTGTTTCAGATTCTGTGTCTCCCTCTCTCTCTCTGACCCTCCCCCGTTCATACTCTGTCTCTCTCTGTCTCAAAAATAAATAAACGTTAAAAAAAATTAAAAAAAAGGAATTTTTCAATTTTAAAAAATATGATCTTTGTGTGCAATGTTTTTGCCCAGGGCATAGGAAAAGTAGGAAGGAGAACGTAGCTTGTAATCTATTGCTCAGTCCCTGGCTAGGTTCTTCTAGAGGGAAAGACCACAAAACCATAGTGCTTTGTACTGAGTGGCATTCTCCTCCACCCACCAAATCAACTGGGAGTGTGAAACGAGCACATCTTCCTCTAATTGCCTGGTGAACGACTAAATCATTTAAATGCATCTAGAAACAAAAGCGCGTACACCAGGGAAAAGAAATCTTAAGGGTTTATGGCTCCACGTAACTCTCAAAATGTATCAGCCAAACCCTGAAAAGTAGCCTTCCTTCTTCAGGATCTCTCCTAAACTCTCCTATTTATTCGCAAGGGTACTAGCCCTGAACATGCAGAAGCCAGCTGATCAGAAAATAGCAGCTTTATCTGAACGGGAAAGGAACAAAGGGACACATATGCAATATGAGCATTGAGTTGAATGCTCTTCCTTTTGGATGCCTCCTCCCCCCTTCCCACCCTTTGCAAGCATATAAACATCGAGGCACGCAGACACACGCGCACGCGCACACACACACACACGCATGCACATGCACACAAACAGTCCAGACACAGGAAGTTTGAAGCCTGATCCATGTGTGGAAAACAGCAATGTGGGAATGCAGGAAACAACACCAGAACTGTGCTCCAAGGCCAAGACCTGCTCCAGCATCTGGGAGCCAAGTTACTCCTGGGGTACTTGTGGGCCCCAGCGTGTTGGAAGTAAATCGGCTGTAGAAAAATAAAGCTGCCTGCGAGATTATTCCCCAAGCACCTCCTAGGGTCCTGTTTGAGTAACCCGGGTTCGCCTCTTTATGATTTATGCAGGGCTTCACTTCAGCTTAACTAAATACCATATCTCCTTCAGCAGCTTGAGTTTCTGGAAAGGCCCAGACTGTCCACGCTCCTCAGTAGGGTTTGTTTGCAAAGTCCTAGGTTAGCTGGAGCAAGAGGGAGGTAGGAGGACCTCGGAACACACATCGAAGTCTGCACTCCAAAAGGTACGTGGGGGGGATACGAGAAAAGAGTATGACTTAGTCAATGATAAAACACAAATCTCTGAAAGCAAGTCAGAGAGAAATCAAATTCCTGAGCCAGTTAGCTCTTTAAGCGTACAAAGTTAGCAGGATTTAAAAGAAGTCCGTCCTCTGACATTACCCTTTGCAAATAAACTCTTGATTGATTCGGCTCTCTCTCTCTGCTTCTGTAGCTGCCAGAGTGTCTGAGAGTTGTTATCCCGGTCGGAGGAGGCGAGGACTGGGACTGGAGTGGAGATTTATCTTCCCTGGCACATTGCCCCACTTCCGGAACTACAGGGAGAAGGTAGGTCAATGCCATTTCGGTGTGATTTAAGGCAGGCCCACCCTGCCGTCCCCCATCGGCCTTCCTTTCCAGTCTGCCATGGTCCTGTGAGATTCACACAGGAAAGACCCTTGTTAAAGTGCAAATGTGTAACCTGGGAAGGGTTAAATATTAAGCCATCTTTGGTGTGCTCTCATGGAAAGGGTATAGACTTTTGGAGTCACTAAAGCCTGGATTCCGGTCAGAGCCCCGGCACTTAGACCAGCGAGTTAAACAGCTTAACCACCCTGGGCCCTACCTAGTTCCCTCACATGTAAATGGGGGCTAATAATTTTTTCCACCACGAGGAGTTGCTGTGAGTATTAAATGAAAGAACGCTTTTAGAGTTATCAATCACGATACCTGGCATTTGCCAGTCACTTAACACAGGGGGGTAGGACCACAGGTTTGCTCAGCGGCCTGCAGGGTTTAAGGCCCTCATAATCGCTCTTCCCTACTAACCATGCTCAGAAGCGCAGTGTGGTACTAAGCACATGAGCTTCGGCACCCAAAAGACCTGGTGTCGTAGTCTTTGCTCCCCTGCTCACTAGCTCTGTGACCTTGGGCACGTTCGGAGCCTGTTTCCTCGTTTGTAAAGTAAGAGTAACAGCAGCTCCTATTTCGATGGGTGGCGGTGAGGATAAGATGATAGCAACATACGGATCTTAGCAGATACCGGTATTTCTCATAGTTTGTATGGTGAGCCCACTCGTTTCCTTTCACACCAAGTGGTTTCTAATCTAAAGGCACGGGCGGTTTCAGCAAGCGTGTTGACAATCCTTCAGCAATGATAGCTGTGTGTCCTTGGCTTTCTGGTCTCGGCTAAGGGATTTGGGGGTGATGCTGGAGCCACTGTGGACATCTCAGCTCCAGGCTGTTGGACCTTCTACCTCAAGGCGTTCATACCTCTCTTCTCTCCACTCTCTTCCCACCCTTCCCCTTGCTAACTTAATCTTACGTATCAGGCCTCAACTCAATTATCACTTCTTCAGGGAAATATTCCCTGAGCAGTAACGTCTATCCCAGTCTCCTGTTTATCTTTCAACGGTGGTGTGAATTGTGGATTCTGTGTGATAAACTGTATCAGAAGTGGTTTAAATCTAAAAATAATATTTGGGGCGCGTGGGTGGCTCAGTCAGTGAAGCATCCGACTTCGGCTGAGGTCATCATCTCGCAGTTTGTGAGTTCAAGCCCCACGTCAGGCTCTGTGCCGACAGCTCAGAGCCTGGAGCCTGCTTCGGATTCTGTGTCTCTCTGCTCCGCTCGAACTCACTCTCTCTCTTCCTCTCTCAAAAATCAATAAGCATTAAAAAAAAATTTTTAAAGTATATATACAAATAATATTTAAATTATTCAATAGGTAAATTATTTAACGTTGTCTCCCAACCTAGAAAATTATCGGTCCAGGAAGAAGCTGCAGGCTTATCCTGTAGCTTTGTGTACCCCCCGGTTCTCTCTTGCCTCCCCCACTTTAGGGATACCCATGGGCTGGTACAAGTTAGTAATTTTTTAGAATGATTGCTGCATGAGGTGGGACATTGAACTAGATGATGTTTAGGGTTCCTTGCAACTCTTGACAGCTGGCAGTCGTCAAGAGTGCTGGCAAGTTTTCTGAGTGCATGTCCTCCTTCCTTCCGGTTGGTTCCTTGATCTGGGTGCATCATGGGGAGTTTTGAAAAGTGGTGTGTGCCAATGTGGGCATGCACTGTTCCACTAGGAGGTGGTATGTTTATTTGGTGCCTCGCAAATGAATACTGTGAGATCAGAAGAAAGGCAGTACAGGCACGAGTGCTAGAGAGTGGATGAATTAGAAAGGCAACAGTGCTTTTGATGGCTAGAAGATGGTTCCAGATGACTTAATAGATGGCATCACTTCCTATACCCCCATCAGAACTGTAAACTTGGAATAGATTTACCAAAACGCAGCCCAGTATAGTGGAAGAAACAAAGAGATCGTCATTCAGATAGAACTGGGTTAAGATCCCCCCCACATTCAATTGGTTACATGACCTTGGATAAATCACTTCACTTCTCAAGCAAGTCTCAATTTTATAATTTATTGGTTGAACACATATATATTGAATATCCACTATGTTTTCAACAGTGTTCCGAGTACTTGGGTTGCACTGGTAAATAAAACAGACAAAATCCCTGCCCTTAGGGAGATTATATTTTTCAGGGCTGTGGGAATGGTGGGTAGACCTTTAAATCTGTGAGGATTCATGCTGTTGTCCACACAGTCCTGGGACATGGCAGGTACTCAATAAACAGCAGCCATTATTATTATTATTATTATTATTATTATTATTATATTTTTAATCAAGCAATAACCATCTGTGAAACCAGGTAATGTCTATACAAGCTTAAATTTCTATACGAAGGATTTGTTAAAAAGAAACAAAGAAGAAAACTCAGGTGAAGCCAGGTAATTTCTACACAAGAGACAAGAGATGGCTTGAGCAAAGTACTCGAGATTCTTACGGTTTGGTAATCGCAGGTGGTTCGTATGAGTTTTTCCATCCTAAGTGGCAATATTTTTTCTGCTATGGTTTCCTCAGTAGCGGTTCCATCTGTGGCAAAATTTAGCCCATGGTGGCCCTTATCAGTAGGTTGAACCTCCATTCGGACAAACTTTCCTCTTTCATTATCTCCAGGAGTTCAAAGAACATAAATCTGGGATCAGGACATTACCCTACAACCACTCTAGTCATGCTCCTACCCCTGTGATGTCAACTGACTAAACTTTTAACGGAAGTTCCACGTTCCACCCTTCTAGTCCAGTAGCCTCCTTTCTAGAAGCAGAGGGTCGGAAAAGGGAAAAGAAGGGAATACTGCTCGTAGGTTTTCATGGTTCATAGTTTCTAGCTTGATAAAAAAGAAAAAAATTGTCGTTTCTACCTTGTTACAGAACAATAGAACCATGACTTACATTTCACAATTTATGTAGTTCATTTTACAAGGTATCCTGTTTCTGGGGCTATCGCATTTCCAGCATTACTGCTGCCCTCCCACGCGGGAGTGAGGCAGGCATTGGGTCAGGGAGTTAGGGAAGCCTGGTGCACTGTGGACTTCCTCCCCCTTTCCCTAGGCTTCGGTTCTCATCCTTGTTCCTCTCTCTATCAGATTACTTATCACATTGTTTTGCAGCTATTTATTCTCCGGATTCCCAGCTAGACTTAGGGTTCTCCTGAGGTCACGGGCAGTGTCTTATTCGCTGCCGTATCCCCGACACCTAGCTCATGCTGTATCTGGCACATAGTAGGTGCTCAGGAAATACTTGCTGGCTGAAGGAAACATGGAGTTCATGACACAGATTTTTGTATAAATGAGTCATTTGTCACCCTTTGCAATACCCCGATCCTACTTTGTGTTGAGATACAAAATCAAAGCTATTTTTCTCAGCATCTGGGATCGACCGAGCAGGCAAAGTTACTGCTCTGGTGCCTCCCGCTGCGCCCGTGAAAGCCCCTCGAAGCCACCCCAACCCCATCTTTGTGGCTTTTCCAAGCTACCCCTCAACATTTTAAAAGCTCATCCCCTCATTTCCTTGGAATGTGGACCCGGGCTTCAGAACTATTTCCAGTTAGTGGGGCACCTGGGTGGCTCAGTCAGTTGAGCGTCCCACTTTGGCACAGGTCATGATCTCACAGTTCGTGAGTTTGAGCCCCGCTTCGGGCTCTGTGCTGACAGCTTGGAGCCTGGAGCCTGCTTCGGATTCTGTGTCTCCCTCTCTCTCTGCCCCTCCCCCGCTTCTTCTTGCATGCGCGTGCACACACTCTCTCTCTCTCTCAAAAATAAACACTAAAAAAAAAAAAGAGAGAGAGAGAGAAGTGTGTCCATTTAAAAGCCTTTTCAGTTCCCAGCATTCTGCAAGCTTTAAATGTCTTCACAACTCCATCATCCTCACCTTCGAATTGTTCATGTCCCCCCTACCCTCTCCAGCTCCCAAGTGGGTCACCTCTGCCAGGGATGTACTTCTTTGCCAGCCATTCCCCACCTTGGTGTTTCCTCCCTGAGAAGACTGGCAGTAGTGTGACAGTAAGCATCGCGTCTGGAATCTGGAGAGATTGGAGTGTGGCACCGATACCTGAAAGCTGTGTGAACTTGGGCAAGTAGCCCAACCCTTCTGAGCCTGTTTCCTTACCGCACACAATTTGCGAAAATAATCTCTGTCGTTGTCTTAGGATCACACAGGCTTGTTGTGAGCCTCGGATCAAACAACAGTTGTGAGAACACCTGGGAGACTGAAATATATGGTTACTTTTAGGACACCTGTGGTAAGTGTGGTTACCACCCACACTAACCCTCCACCTCCCAATTAGGCACTGAGCATTTATTCGGTCTCCAGCACTCTAGCCGTGGGCTAGAGCTGGGTGGGGGAAGCATTGTTCTTCCTATCTTCCTGACAAGTTGATCTCAGCTTAAGACATGTTGCCCTCAGGTCATTTCCGTCAGCATCTGGGGAGGGGGGAGCCCCTCCCTTGGTTTCTCAAAACCATGTTTGTCAGGGGTGCTGTAGATTCTCCGTAGTTTCTACCTTCAGGCCTGCTTTGTGCTCCCTAGTGAAAAGTGGTTCCTGTGGGGGAAGGGGAAAGGGAACACGTCTAACCTCTTCCTCTCTCGCGCCAGAACTCCCAGTGTCCCCAGACTCCAATTTTTCAGGCATGATTTCTTTACATCCATCAGGGTGTACCCCAGAAGGTATTTCAGGCTGATCCCAGGCAGGTAGGTTACATTTCGCAGATACTTCACTTATTCCCAAAGTGCAGCCTCGGCTGCTTGGTAATTACAAAGCCCAGGACTTCCCCTGCCTTTGTGGTCAAAAAACACCCTCAGCGTTTGCCTCTCCTTGACCCCAGCTTCCAGACTGCCTTTGGGTCTGTTCTGAAAGCTCCTGGGGGAGTTCCCCAGCTTTAATTTGGCCAGATGCTCAGTGTCCTGCTCAAATCACACTCACTGTGATTTTTTTTTTTTCCACTTTGAATAGCTTTTGCAAAAACCCTTAGACTCACTCAAACCTGCTCCCCTCCTCTAGCTAGTACTCCGTGGTGGGAGTAGCCGCTCTCTTTGTGAGCTGAGGATCCCTGGTTAGTCAGTCTTGGGATTTACAATTCTGCAGAGTTAATCTTACCACAATAAGAATTTTTCAAGTTGAAATCTAATTGAAATCTACACATACGCCATCTTTTAGAGCAAAAATGCTAACACTTTTCGTAAATGTTTTTAAAGGGTCATTTAAAGAAACCAAGGAGAATGTGCCACCAAGACTATATAGGTTTGTAGCTTGTAAAGCCTAAAATATTTACTATCTGGCCCTTTGTAGAAAACGTTTGCTGCCTCCCAGAGTTTCTCTTGATATCCAAAAACAGCGTGAAGCCGTTTGACCCTATCACCTTCTCTCCCAAGGTTACAGGAAATTTCTGACTTATTTATTGCCACATTTTACCATCTCATCTATCTCTTCCATTCAATTTCTTGTCTAGCCATGAAGAGTTGAAAAGGTTTCTGTTCTACCTCCTGAACTCACATTTCATTTCTTTCCCAGGGAATAAACTAACTTCCTTTGGTGAGACCAGCTCCTTGATCCCGCCCCTCCTGCCTCTAATTAATGTCCCCTTGGCTTTAGTGGACACTTTGGAAAGTGAGAGCTCCTTGCTCATTTTCACAGAGTCTTAGAAAAATGCCGAGGTAACTTGAAGACAGAGCAGATGGTAAATATGGGGAGATTTTTGTGGAGGACTGAACCACGGAGACACTTCAAATCCCCCTGCAAATGAGGACTAACTCTGTTTCACCCACAAGGTGATTTATTTCCGTAGCTCTTTGGAAGAAGGCAGGATCAGTTTACGAGGGCTCAGCTTACTCAGCAGAAGGGCTAATCTGCTCTGGTAAAAATGTATTTTCTGCCGAATGTTGCCAAACTCAAACAAAGAACATCAGAAGCCCGTCCAAACACAAACATTTACCATAAAACTGTTACATACCTACCGTATGATGGTATGGTTACATACCTACCGTATGATGATTGGTGCCATGTGGGGTGCAAAGAAGTCTAAACTTGAATTCAGCCTCCAACACCTCCAGTGTGGCTGGAAAGACAAAATGCGAAAATAACTATGGAAGGCGTTCTCTGATACAATTTAGATGGGTGAGTAGCCTCGATTTTAAAGAGTCTCTCTGTGATTGTCCCACAGCTCGCATATATTTGCCACCTTGTCATTTTATCCTGAACATATGGTTGCTGGAACCATGCTCACTGTATAGGCAAGAGAAGGCAGAGAGCTGGCTGAACTTTGGCAAAGAAGGTACATAGTGCGTGTTCAATGAAGATTTGTGGTAGATAGAGAAGTTCATGAAATAATAGCATTAGCAAGGGTTTGCCATCTGAAAAACTCTGGTTTGTTTTCAGCACAAGTGAGTAGAAAGTTTGTGTAGAGGCTAGGAAAGGTGTAGTTCAGCTATGAAAGGTAGTACCGGAGTTTTGAGGAGCCTGGATGCCAACTAGAACAGTTGGAAATTGTTCTTTTGGAGGTTTGGGACACTGACAAAGGTGGTGTTTTATGAAAAATAACCTGGTGGTGTAGAGAATGGTTTAGAGGGTGTGTACCCACTGGAGGCCAGGAAGACTTTGCAAAGCATTAAGAACAAAGAAAACCAAAGCCAAGAGTGTCCAACCTCTTACTCATTCGGCCCAGTTCTCCTTGAGCATAAATGCTATTTAGTGAGGGAACAAGACTGACAGGAACCACGATTGCCTTCCTGGCATCTCTTACCACTCTCTGAAGAATACCTTAACCACTGCATACGTCACACTTCACAACCAAGGTCCACACACCTATCCTGGGTCAAGAGCAGCTAGATTGAACGGGGAGCGCTAAGGCCAGCTAGTGGCCAAGACCATGAAAGTGTTTCAAGGATACCTGGAAGTTTCTACCTTTTTAAAAATGTCTCTTCCACCTGCTGTTGAAGATTTAGAAGGCACAGGTTTATTATGGCTTCACAGAACAACAAAGAAACATGTTGACTGATGATTCCAAAATCAATACCACCTGCCACATCTCTTACACGATCCATGTATCAAACTGCCTGCTGAAATCCCCTGAAAGCTACATAGGCATCTTGAAATGAACACATATAAAGCCAAATGTATCATCTGCCTCCATCCCTACCCATAATTCTCATCTGCCTCTTCCTATCTTTCATCTCCATAAATGACACCACTATCCACCTTATTGCCTAATTACTCAAGCCAGAATCACAGGAGACTTACAAAAATAAAAAATAAAAAAAAAATATGACAGAGTACAAGACTCCTGCCCCAAAGGATTGACCTACTGCATGCCAGTCCATCATTAGAGCCATTTTCCTTTTGGTTTTGAGGACTTTTTGATCTCTAAGAAGGGCCCCCTTTAAGAATAATATACTTCTGTGAAGGGTCACCCCTCAAACTGACCCCTTGTTATTGGTTAGTACCTTAGCAGGCAAAATCACCACAGCCAAAGCAAGACTGTGGCGATAGATACAAGTAAGGGCACCTTACTGGGCATACACAGAAGGGAGAAGGTGGAACATTATCGGTCTCTAACTATGAATATGGGAGTAAAATAAACCAAAGGCTTACCATGGTGGCATCAGGATTCAAGCGATAAGGCCTGGGCTCTGTTACTGAGATTGGCATTGAGTTGGCCTTAAATATGCACTCTCCCCTCCCCACACCTTAGACCCTGAGGTGAAGGCCTCATATTGTCACATAAAATGAACTGTATATTTTATTAAATTTTAGGAATGAAACAGTGCCACATTGTGGTCCCTGCATAGTGTTTCATAAAATGTGTGAAGAGCTCCTCATTTTAGAGCAGGAGAAATGTCAGTGGGGATATGGATGTATCAGGAAAGATACAGGTAGGAAACAAAATGAAAGGTGCCTCAGAACCTTCCCCATTCTTCCTTCGTGGCCACCCCAGGGAGAGGGCGTTGTGTGAATAACTATGTCCCTCGGTAAACGGAATAGTCCAAAATGCCAGGAGAAATCTGGTCTTCAGAGTACCTAAATAGTGTACATACGTGAGCAAATAAAACAAGAAATATGTGTGTGCCAGATTACAGGTTAGGGAAAGGCATCTATGGGGCCCTGAAAACAGCCTAATCTATCATCGAAAACTGAAGTCTGCTTTTATTTATTTTGAAAGTTTATTTATTTATTTTGAGACAGAGAGACGCACACACACGCACACACACACAGAAAGGGAATGCCAAGCAGGCTCCGAGCTGTCAGCACAGAGCCAGATGTGGGGCTTAAACTCACGAACCATGAGATCATGACCTGAGCAGAAATCAAGAGGTGGGCATTTAACTGACTGAGCCACCCACACGCCCCTGAAGTCTGCTTTTAAAGCAAGAATAAGACCCATCTTATCTTTCTATATCCCTGGTGCCTGGTACAGTGCCCGGCCCATGGTAGCTATTAAGTAAATGTCTCATTGATAACCCAAATCAAGGTGTGTATTCGTTTCCTAGGGCTGCTGTAATAAAGTGCCACGAAAGGATTGGATTATAAGAACAGAAATGTATTCTTTCACAGTTCTGGAGGCCAGGAGTCCACACTCAGGGGGTTAACAGGGCCATGCACCCTCTGAAGGTGTGAGGGAAAACCCAAGTGCCACTTGACTTCTGGCAGCCTAACTGCAATTTCTCCCTTTGTCTTCACACGACCATCTTTTTTCATGTGTCTCTGTACCTCCTCATAGTGCTCTCCTCTGTTTGGGTCTCTTTCCGTCTTATAAGAACACCCGTCATATCGGATGAGGGTGACCCAAATGACCTCATATCTTTTGGAGAACAGCGCGTACCGGCAACAGGGCCCAAACGAGCCCACATTCCTAGCAGCATTTCCTGGTTATTAAGTTTAGAGAACATAATCTTTCTCCAAAACTAGCTTTACGCTTGATCTGTACCGTGGTCAAGCTCTCACTCTCTCTCCCAAACATGCTTTTTCAGGGGAAAATATAGGTACAATCTTTTTTTAAAGGCCATGCTTTTAACATCTTAATTTACTGGACAAATGGTATGCCCATCCCCATTGTGTTAGGTTTGCTTACTTTCTGTTTTAAAGTGCTCTTTGTTCAAATTCCTTTGGTGTGACAAGATGTTTATTTTCTCTAGTTTGCAAATATTGGGGGTGGGGAAAGGAGGGCTCTTGAGGAAGCAGGAAGGACTGAGATACTGATGAAGTAAACAGAAAATGTTTCAGTCCTATCCCATGGTTTGCTAGGCCCAGCTAGTATGGCTGTGTTCCCTAAGGACTTATCTCCCATATCCTATCCCCACATCAGGGACTTTGGGTTGCCACGATGAGCCCCCCCTCCTCCCACACACACACACCAGTTCAATACCTAGCTTTAGGCCCTACTTGCATTCCTGGTTCCTGATCAGTAAGTGAGAAAGTAAGTTAAAAGCAGAGTTTCTCAGCCTGGCTGGCATGGTACCAGGGATGTGGGGGGGGGGGGGGGGTGGTCACAGGCTCACTGAAATCTGCAAGATTGTGAGTGAGTATGTATGTTTCTATTAGTTTCCTGAGACTAATATAAAAAATTACCACCGACTTGGTAACTTGTGCAAGGGAAGTTGTGGAGGCCAGAAGTCTGAAATGAAGACATCACCAAGGTCATGTTCCCTCCAAAGGCTCTAGGGGAGGTTCCTTTCCTTGCCCCTTACTGCTGCTGGTGGCTGCCAGCATTCCTGGACTCTTGGTCACATTCTGCCTCCATTTTCACACTGCGTTGTCCCCTTCTGTCTTCTCTGTGTATTTCTTATAAGGACACCTGTCATTGGATTTAGGGCCCACAGGGATAGCTGGGGTGATCTCCTCATCTCAAAATCCTTAATTTAATTACATCTGCAAAGACTCGTTTTCAAAATAAAGTCACAGTCACAGGTTCTGGGGATTAGTTCATGAATGTATCTTTCCTGGAGTTGCTTTTGTTTTTTTTTTTTTTTTTTTTTTTAACCCCTGAGGGCAGTTCCATAGAGTTTATTTACCAGATTCTCCAAGGTCTGTGAAATAGGGACAAATTAAGAGCCAATGACTTTGAAGGCCTTTGGAAATCCAACATTCTATGACTCTGGAGCTGGTGAGATAAATGTGACTTGACCTTAGTAAAATACTTTGCACATAAGAGGTACTCAGTAAATTTGTGTACATTTGATTTGGCATTGGAATTATAGAAATGTTGATATCAATAACTGTCACATTATCGAGCACTTACTACGTACTATGTGCTTTTCTAAAGTGTTTTATGTACGTGGGTGGCTCATTCGGTTAAGCGTCTGACTCTTGATTTCAGCTCAGGTCATGATCTCACAGTTTGTGGGATCGAGCCCCATGTCTGGCTCTGTGCTGACAATGCAGAACCTGCTTGGGATTCTGTCTCTCTCTCTCTCTCTCTCTCTTTCTCTTTCTGCCCCTCCCCTGCTCCTTTGCGTGCTCTCTCTCTCTCTCAAATAAATAAATAAACATTAAAAAAAATAAAGTGTTTTATGTGAATCAACTTATTTAATCCTTACGACAACTTTGTGAAGTACCATTTTCAAGCCTATTTTTCATATGAATAAGCTGAGACACAGAGACATGAAGTAACTTGCTGAAGGTTGCACAGCTAATTGGTGGGAGAGCTCAACTCTCACTCAGCCTGGCTTTAGAGCCTATGTCTTTCACCACGATGCTTTGTAAAAGAACCCTGTTTCAATGTTAAAATTTAAAATCCCATCTGAGACTGGGTTCTGTATGAGAGGGGGGCAATATGGTATACAGGACATTATTGGGCCAATGGACAAAGCTTGGAAAAAATATTGTACCGATGGTAATATGACTGAAGTTGTTAAGTGGATGGTGGTATGTAAGAGAATATCCTTATAACTAGGAAATATACACCAAAGCATTAGGGGCAGAAGGTCATGATGCCTGCAACTTACCCTCAAATCGTTCAGGAAAGTAGATAGAGAGATATAGATAGATATATAGATAGATAAAAGAAAATGGAGCAAAATGCTAATAACAGGTGAATCTGGGTAAAGGGTGTGTGAGTGTTCTTTGTGTCATTTTATTCTTATAACTTTCCTAAGTTAGAATTTATTACCAAATAAAAAGCAATTTAACAAAATGTATGGAACATTAATTGGGGAACTGGATGGATCCTCCTTGTTAAAATATTTGCATTTTATGCTAAATAAGCAAATGACATAGTTTAGCATTATCGTTCAAATTTGCTGACATTTATTGAGCGCCTACTGTGTGTTAGGGATAGTTACACATATTGTCTTCTTTATGAATTCCCCCAAATGCTATGCTATTTATTACTAATCCTCTTTTACTGATGAAGAAACAGAGGTCCATAGAAGCCCAGTGTTTTGCTTAAAATCACAGGATAATTATGTGCCAGAGCTGGGGTAGGAACACAGCTCCTCTGGCCCCCAGTCTAATGCTTTTTACACTACACCACAACTACCTCCAATTATAAATGGCCCATTTCAACCTTTCTCAACTTAGAAATCTTTAACTATTTTCAGCCTGACTTTCTAACCCAGTGGTCAGGGGGTCAGTGGGAGGGTTTTCTCCCCTCTTTGGCTCCACAGGGATTACGGCCTTGGGCCCTGAGGAGCCAAAAAGGGAGGATCAGCCTAAAGAAACAATGTTTCTGTGCTTCTTTGATAAATGGAATTAGCATTCCTACACGAACAGGAAATGTTGAATTGTTAATAGCCTCCCTTGAGTTTATTATATACAGTATATCTACATGCCTTAGCTATACCCAGGAGGTATTCAAGATAAGCAGTCCCATCTGAAAGTGAGGCTGTCCTGTTTTTTGTCAGTCTGTCTACTGACAAGAGTACAGATGAAGCATATTGCTCAATTGTATACTATTACAACATGGCACAAACCCATAAAGTTAGTTGCATGTTGATTGAAACATTTTTTTTGATAGGATGAACATAAGCCAACCAGCGTATCTATTGAATGTCTTATGTACATAGCACTGGACTGAGTATAGTGTCGGGGGGGGGGGAGGGGGAGAGTGCTACAAGGTAGATATAGACTATGTGACCAGGACTTAGAAACTAATTAGGAAAATGAGATATACACACAGAAAATGTTACTACAATATAAGGTGATATAGGCCAGATGTGCGATAGGTGCCCAGAGGCTAGATAATCACTGTGGTCTGGATTCCTTAGGGAAAGCTTCTTCTTGGATGAACTGGACCTTGAAGGATGAGGAAAATTTGGATAGGCAGAGACGAGGTAGTCATCAGATGGTCATTGAGATGGGAAGTCATGGGGTTCATGAGATAAAATTGAGTCAGATTGTAAGGAGCCTTGAGATTGGTCAATGGAGATTTATTAGGGAGATTGAGCCAGTGAGTTCATGATGAAAGCAGTTTCTGTAGAAGCCCTGGAGGCATGAAGTAGAATGGAATAAACATTGATTCACACACAACCTTGGATGCACATTAAAGTCAACTGGCAGCTTTACAAAATACTGATTCCTCACTCCTAACCCCAGAGATTCTGACGTAATGGTGTGAGATGTAGCCTGGGCCTTACGATTTAAAAAAAAAAAAATCCCCCAGTATTACTAATATGCAGCAAAGTTTGAGAGCCTCTGCCGTGGAGGAAGGAGAGATACTAGCATGAAACCAGCTCGAAGGCAATTATAATGCAAGCTTAAAATCATGAGTCTTGGGACTACTGGAGTGAGTGGCAAAGGCAATAAAGAGGAAGGTTTGGATGTGGGTGACTTTCATAAGAACTTCCTGAGCCTCTGGATAGGCTGAAGACAAAGAACCAAAGGGAAAATTTAGTGGGAAGATTTAAACATGCCAGCATGATTTCCAGGCTCAATGTCTTCCTCGTGGTAGGCACCCAACTGATCTTTGTTGAAATAAACTGAACTTGGCAGAATAATTTGGAGACGCATGCTCCATTAGTAGAAATCTGTATGTCATGGAGGAAAAGGCAGTTTGGGAGGAAGAGGGAGATTTTGTTCCTGGGCCAAGTATGAAAGTTATCCAGGTCATGAGTCCCTTTTGAGAGGTAGCACTGGGATTCTGAGGCAAAATCAAAGCTGGGACCACCAGTAAGAAATCATCTTCATGACTCAAAGCTGACGTCCTGAGACTGGGTGACAACATCTAGGAAAGAGAATATACTAAGAAGAGAAGCCAGTTGAAGATAAAACCTTAGGGAAGGCAGACTTATATTTTTGTTATTTTTACCAATCAGAGGGTCCTGTGCATGTTGGTAAGCAAAGAAGATCCAGGTAAAATATCTAACAGGAGCAGGAAGAGAAGAGATGCCCAACACTGCACCACTATCCTACGAAGTAGAAGTCAAGGTCCCTCTCTTCAGATAGATTATATAGTCCAGTTGTGTAGACAAGCCACAGTACTGGTGATATTAGTTAGTAGAGCCGTCCATGCTAAATGTAACAAAAAGTACTAAAAGTGTTCATAGAAAAGCCAGGAAGGTTGAGCTTGGACAATGATTGGGTGCACAACTTGTGTTGAGGTTGAGGGAAGGATGAAATGATGAATCCAGAGATAGAAGAAAGCAGAGGTAGAGAGGACAGGTTTACTCCTCTTAAAAAGTAGGTCTCAGCACAGGGTGGGGATTGGTTAAAAAAAAAAAAAAAAGCAGGGCCCAAAGTCAGGAGACAAGCAGATCAATCCCCTTCATTTGCCTTAGTCTAAGATGTCCCTGGATGAACATTTTAATTTTTTTTAATGTTTATTTATTTTTAAGAGACAGAGAGGCAGACTGTGAACAGGGGAGGGGCAGAGAGAGAGGGAGACACAGAATCCGAAGCAGGCTCCAGGCTCTGAGCTGTCAGCACAGAGCCCGACGTGGGGCTCGAACCCACGGACAGTGAGATCATGACCTGAGCCGAAGTCGGACGCTTAACCGACTGAGCCACCCAGGCGCCCCCCTGGGTGAACATTTTAAAAAAATATTGCACAGCTGAGTAGAGGATGCATTTAAATGAGTATGGTCAAAATGGTTATGGTTAAATGAGATGGTCAAAATAGGACAAAATCAGGTTATTTTAGTACATCTCAGAAAGGTCCGAGAGTCTTACGCTTCAGTATTGAAGTCTCATTAAATCAATATTAAAGTATCTTAAGCTTCATGACGGTGTATCAAGATGAGATGTGCCAGGGTGGCCCAGACAATTCCTCAACTTCACAGGACAGGCTTGACTGTGCCCCTCAGAAGAATCTCAAGTTGCCATCCTAGGGTGTAGGCACAACCTGAGACACTCTACAAGTTACTGAATCAGCTCATTATTTGTTTAGTGCCCTACCATTTGTTTGACATTATGTAGACACAAGGCTCTATTGAATGAGGAGAGTGTGTTCCCTGATAGGGTCATAACTGGGGCCTTGGAATTGCAATCCAAACAGCCTGTCACACATTTCAGTCACACATAGCAGCAATATAATTCTGCTGCTTTGGAAATAGTTAAAAGCTAGTTTTACAATAAGAAGACAAGCTCTTGAAAACAGGGAGGGGTGGGGTTGGGGTGTGATTGACAGACTGTCATTAGTATTTGACAGATATCCATGATTGTTTTTTCTAACAGGAAAATGGTGATTCTTAAAAGCAGTTTTAGATTCCTGCTCCTATTTTTTTTTTTAAAGAAGAAAGCCTCTTTCTTCAACTTTTCTGTGGAGTGTCAGTAAATGAACTGTTTCCTCTCAAATCATGCGTATTGCCTTGCAGTCTTCAACTGCATAGTAATATATCACAAACATTTGGATGTGGGAAGGAGAATAGCCAGAAATAACCATTTAGGTCATATGGGCTTTTCAAATGCATCTGTTTACGCACAGAGGGTCCCTACAGAAGACTGTTTTATTTCAGGGAATATTTTACCCTGATGACAAACTGTAAGTCAGTGAGTCATTTTCATGGCCTGACATTTTTCTGTAAAAGTGCTTGAAAGAGGGCGCGTCACTTTTACAAGCTGCCTGGGTCCTGAAGCAAAGTTGCAGGCATCTTGTATGACACTCATAGGTTATATTGGATGCTGGACCTTTATGAGATCAGGTTAAAATGGAAACTTGCATTTTCCAACTTTATTTCGATTGCCTTGTTATAGAATGTGACACTAGTTGCAATAATGTGTAGTTCAAGAACCACAGAGTAGGACTGGTATAATCTAGTCGTGATACCTGCAATGGGACCGTGAAATATAGCCATCATGGCTTTCCCCTGATTAAAACCCTTCATTTTCATATATCCCTGGATTTCCATTGATACACTCATGGTACTTTCTAAAAGAATTCCGGAAGTCACCAAATTCAGTTCCGAAGGTTTGTTTTTGTTGAACTCAGAAACAATTTTCCCATATAAACAATGTTATAAATTATGGGTACACTCCCAAACCAGTCCATCCAAGGCTTCTTAACCCGTAACACGCTTGAAGTAAAGTAGTGTGTACATCATATATAATAGCATTTCTACGAAAATCAGAGTTCAGTTCCAAAATGGGAAAACCAGAATAAATTTCCCTTTCCTTCCGCGAGTCCCCTCCAGTGCTGCTCCCTGCCCCAGCTCTGAGTCCTTTTATTAGTAAGACAGCGTGAAAGTGAAACATTCTTGGTTCCAAGACGGATGTGGGTTCCTTAGGGGCAGAAAAGCAGAAAGAAGGCAGAGACTTTAGGCATTTGAGGTTGGCCACTCTTTCTCTTTTCCGTCACCAGGTTTGGTCTACCTTGCGGTCCTGACAACGCAGCCTCTGAGGATTTTCTTTTAGGATTTTATTGATAGCAGTGGTGGAAACCGGAATAAAAATGAACAGATCTGTGCTTCTACTTCTCTGTATTTATTCACTCACTCAACAATGCATTAATCAATTCCTACGTGGCAAGCCCTGAGCTCTAAACCCTGGGGATACAAACATGAATGAGCCCTTGAGGTCCTCCCCATCCAGTGACTGGGCACAGACGTATAAACAAACCATTGCAATGCCCCATGCTACCTGCAGTGATAGAGTGCCATATTAGGTAGAGTGGTGATACAAAAGAGGCAGTGTTCTCCTTGGCTTGAGGGGTTGGGGGTGTCAGAGAAGGCTCCACAGAGCAGACACGAAAACCTAGGCTTGAAGGATGAGGTGTTTGTCAGGCAGATAAGGGAGTCTGAGGAGGCATTTTAGGCAAAGTCAAGGAGTCATGAAATACCGTGTTTGGAAACATAAGAGCAGTTTGGTATGGTTTGAGCACAGGTACACAATTGGGCAGTATTACGAGGTGGGGTTAGGCAGGGGCTTTAGGTGAAGAGCCTTGCATGTCAGGCTGAAGGCTGCATTTTATCTCATAGTGGTTAATAGGGAGTGTTGTGGTCAGACTCACCGCTCTGGTGGTCGTATGGAAAACTGGTTGAATGGGAGAGTAGAGGGAGGCAGGGATCTTTTAAGAAGGACAAGCAAGGAAGGAGAGAAACATTTTTGTTTAGTTATGTTTTTAATTTTCATTTAAAAATTGGGGCGCCTGGGTGGCGCAGTCGGTTAAGCGTCCGACTTCAGCCAGGTCACGATCTCGCGGTCCGTGAGTTCGAGCCCCGCGTCAGGCTCTGGGCTGATGGCTCAGAGCCTGGAGCCTGTTTCCGATTCTGTGTCTCCCTCTCTCTCTGCCCCTCCCCCGTTCATGCTCTGTCTCTCTCTGTCCCAAAAATAAATAAACGTTGAAAAAAAAATTTAAAAAAAAAATTAAATTGTGGGAAAACACACCTAACACAAGATTTACTGTCTTAACCATCTTTTAAGAATACAGTTGAGTGATGTTAAGTGCATCAACGTTGTGGTCCACCTGTCAACGCCATTGATCTCCAGACATTTTTCAGCTTCCCAAACGGAAACTCTCTACCCTTTAGTAACTCCCCATTCCTTGCCCCCAGCTTCTGGCCGCCACCATTCTACTTTCTGTCTCTGTGAATCTGACTATTCTAGATACCTCATAGAAGTTGGAATCATACAGTACTTGTATTTTTATGACTGGCTTATTTAGTTATTTCAATGCTTAGTTTTTTTATTTTTGTATTTTGAGAGAGACAGAGAGTGCGAGCAGGGGAGGGGCAGAGAGACAGTAGGAGAGAGAATCCCAAGCAGGCTCCTCACCGTGAGTGCAAACCCGATGTGGGGCTTGAACTCATGAACCTGGAGATCATGGCCTGAACCAAAACCAAGAGGTGGACGCTTAACTCACTGAGCCCCCTAGGCACCCCAGTTATTTTAATTTTTAAAGTAAAGGTGACTCCTGTTTGTGCTTAAAATAAGTCTGAATAATATTAAAATGTGCGCAAGGAAAAGTAAAAGCTTGGAATGGAAGGTATAGATTTTTGTTAAAGAGATTTCAATACCCATTTGGGAACTGACAGTTGCTGAGTGAATGCCATATGACATGCATATGGCATATGTGTGTTGAATGCTTTACATGTGTAATTTGGTTTACCTCTTAAGACGTATGTGATTTTATTTACTTGTCATACTTAATCACGTAATTATGGTCCCCATGGAGAGGGATATGACACTAACGGGGCAGTCAGGGTTCATGCCGTAAAGACCGAAATGGAGAAAAGACCTTCTATGCCAGTGAGAAAATTGGAACATAACTCCTGGAGCCAAGAAAGGCCAACCTTCAACGTTGAACACAGCAGAGCAAGGCAGGGGGAGGGTATATAGATCATGGGGGGCTGGAGCTCACGGGACCCTCCTCAGACACACTGGCTTCTAAATTTGAAAGACTTGTCAGACATGCTGCCTGCTGGGGATAGCGGTCTTAATGAGCTTCCTCTGGGTTGACTTGAGAACTTTTAGACTGGCTGCCAGAAACTTCTGACACCACCATGATCCTCCGGTGTAGATACAGTTGATACAGGTCATTCTTGCGGCTACATTAGCCTAGACTAACATTCCTTAAACTGTATTTCGTGGAACCATACTAGTTTTCTATACGATGTTAGTATGTAGTCATCAAAAAGAAACAAGCAAGCAAAACTCTGCTCAAATACATTTGGAAAACTGTTCATACTAGATGCTTCTCCTAAAGATTGATGGCATATGCAAGCTTATTAAAACCTCCGAGGGGCGCCTGGGTGGCGCAGTCGGTTAAGCGTCCGACTTCAGCCAGGTCACGATCTCGCGGTCCGTGAGTTCGAGTCCCGCGTCAGGCTCTGGGCTGATGGCTCGGAGCCTGGAGCCTGTTTCCGATTCTGTGTCTCCCTCTCTCTCTCTCTGACCCTCCCCCGTTCATGCTCTGTCTCTCTCTGTCCCAAAAATAAATAAACGTTGAAAAAAATAAAATAAAATTAAAAAAAAAAAACAAAAAAACCTCCGAGATGTCCCATAATGAATACTATACCTGTTGAACATTTAACCACTCTTTCCCAAACATTTTGACCCCATAGTTTAATTTAATTTAATTAATTTTTACTCTTCTCCCTAGAAACAATAATATATATGTGGTAGGACCCTAGTGTTCTATGGAGCCCAGAAGCACAGTGAGTAGGTAGCCACCATCCAGGAATTGACAAAGGCTGCCTTGAGGAAGCATCCCAGATATGTAGGATTTAGAACTGGGCTTAATAAGCAAGAAGCCAAGGAGATATCTTCAACTTCAAGTGCGATTAGACTATCGCCAGAATGTCTAGTGTGATGGTTTCTGCCAAGAGGATTAGCTAAATTATAAATCCCTAAGTTCAAAGTTTTTAAAAACTGCTTACAAAGAGCTAGCCTACCCTGTCCTATTTCCCACTCCAGTTTAATAACTATTTTCTTTTTAAAATTTTTTCAATGTTTATTTATTTTTGAGAGACAGAGAGAGACAGAGCTTGAGAAAGGAAGGGGCAGAGAGAGAGGGAGACACAATTCAAGCAGGCTCCAGGCTCTGAGCTGTCAGCACAGAGACTGATGTGGGGTTCAAACCCGTGAACCGTGAGATCATGACCTGAGATAAAGTCGGATGCTTAACCAACTGAGCCACCCAGGTGCCCCAAGTTTTATAACTATTATGGAGGCTTCAGTGCCTTCAGTGTCCAGAGTTGAGGACTGAAACCTCTTATCCATGACTTCCTAGGCTACATTTTCTTTTGCCTAGGTTCCTGGAAGACGTACAAATCTGATATGAATTTGGACGGAGGGTGAGAAAACCACCTTCCAACTAAATATAGACAATATGAATACCGGTTCACTTTCTTCTGTGTAACAACCCTCAAGTTTCCCAGAGACTTATGAACGTTATGTTTCATTACGCCCTAGAACAGCGTGGGATTTCAGTCTACTGTAGCAGTAATGTTATGTACAGACATAATATGATGTACTCCAATATTCTTGCTTGAGTGAATAGAACACCTCATTCTGGACAGATCTAGTGGCATCATTAATTTTATGAAACGTTCCAGAAATGTCAATCCAACCTTTTAAACGTCGGATTTCTCATCCTATAAGGGATAGAAATAGTAACTACCAAAGTCCACACCATGCTCTAAACATCAAAAATACACCATAAATTGCCTGATCTTTCTAGGTTTCATGGGATATCGTCAGCATTCCATGGGATGTAGCATGACCGTCAAAACACAAACCTTGGAGTCAGATCGACTAGATTTAAATTCCAACTCTGCAAATGGACTTTTCTGTTACCTTTGCACATTATTTAAAATAGAGTAACAGTACCTATTAAATAGAGTTATTGTCACGTAGTATATGTAATACCGGCATAATGCCATGCCCATAGTGATAATAATAATAGAACCATTGACTGAATACCTAATATGTGCTTATTGTGCTGAATACTTTATATGCATCATGTATTTTGGTGTATCCAATGCTATTTTGTGCCTGGACCTTCATACTTGGATCGTGGGTATGTCACAGCTTTGGAGCTCTCTTGCCATCCACTGTTTTGAAACTGAATTCTCTCAAAAATATGCACAAATATATGCACCCTTGGGCAAACATCCTACTCCCTATCTTTCCTTGACCATTACGTCTCCAATTATGGCTCAGATTCATCTCCTGGATCTGCAGGGTTCATCTCTGAGAGGTTTTTCATTACATTACACTTCTCTTCCATACATCATGCCCAGATTTTTGAACAATGACTCCTATCGCTTCTCGGCCTTTTGGCTAAGATCAAGTGTGGACAATGACTCCATTTTAGTACCCATTATAGCAAGTTATACAGGTTGGTGTACCACCTCACTGGACTTCCTATAAGATTTCATGTCTTACAGATTACATACCAAATGGGGCTTCACCTGTGTATCTTTCAACTCCAACCATGCCCACTGCTATCTTGATTACACATGTCTGCCTGACAAAGATTCCAACGGCACAAATATTCTTGAGCTAGCAACATCCTAGAACAAATGTAGTTCTAATCTGCGTCAAACCCCTGGATAATATCTGAGCAGAGGCCCAAGTCTGGATTTTTCTCAGAAAACTAGATTACAAGTTCTTGGACTCCGTCGTGGTTCTATCTTGGTTTTTCTGTCTCGCATCCCTACTTCCTCTGGGGAAATGTTCCTCCTGTCCAATCATGTGATGCTGGTGATTCTGCTAATCATAGTGCCTACCTCATTGGTCACAGGCGTGGGTTTCTAACCCAGACGCCTCCAAACATAACACTCCATTCCTCTAACCACACTGATTGGTCTGGGTTGAGCACGTAACCAAACTTAGCTCATTTGAGTCCTTCCTTGAGGTTTTCAATTTTGAGCTAGAGAAAAATGG